>NC_084502.1:29614531-30899531 GCF_024500385.1 Phyllopteryx taeniolatus | reverse complement strand
GCAGAAAAAAAAAGAAAAACAAAACGCAGAAACAAGGTGAGGTGGCCCGAGTTGGAAGACCAAAACTGGGAACCAACATATTTTAATTTGTATGATTCCCTGGGGGAACCGGAATGTTAGTCCCGGTTCCAATCGGTTCTCTATTCTCGATACCCAACCCTAACAAAGACAATTACACCTGTCATCTGATCTCTCTATCTATCTATGTAATGTATCTATCCATCCATCCATTCATCTATCGCAAAAGTTAACTATATTGCAGTATGGATATTTTGGCCCACTCTGCCAATATGAATTAATCGGAACTGGGATTGGATTAGCAACATTCAATGATTGCACAATCATGCTGCAGAAAAGAAAGCAAGGTGAAAAGAAAACACTTCATAGGGACCAATTACACTGATTTCATTAATAGCGCATTCACACCACTGCTGCTGGATCACTTCACTACAAGACCCAGTAGATTGGACACGTTAGCACAGCATCTGGGATGCTTCCACGTTTGAGCCTGGTAAAATGTAACTGCTTCTTCCTCTTCTTCAAGAAGAGGACTAAATAAATAAGCGGTCTCACTCCGAGCGACGCCTCACCCCCAACCAGGAGCCTTCATCAGCAACGAGGATGACAAAGGAGAAGGAATAAGCAACAGATAGTGCAGATGAAGTGACATGTCCTACTGCTCGCTGTTTGTCCTGTCTTCTGAAGGCTAAGCTGCAGATAAGTCAAGGAGACTTCTTCCCTTTTTCATAACTGGCAATTGGGAAACTCCATGTTCATCCATTTTCCAGCATCACGAGGCTAGTAATTCCCAAGCACTGCCATAAAACATCATCAGGTGTGATGTGGGAAATTATGGTGTTACATTTAATTTCTCTGTAAAATCTTTATTGACAGTGATCCCCCACCTCTTCGGGAATTCAATTATCCCCATTTTTCACTGTGGAACTTATCCTAAGCTATTTGCTGAAAAACTCAACATATTTTTGGGCTCTTTCTATTACACCCAAAAATGCCAAATGATGCCTCCAGAGCCCTGGCTAATAGGAAAATCGTAATTGGTGTCGAGGAAGTATGTTGAAGTGATACATCTCAATTGGTGTGAGATCTTTTCATGTCAAGGAGGAGCTACGTTTATCCTTGGTTGTTTGCGCAAGTTAAGGAGGGTGCAAGGATTTTTGCTCTGCTCAGTGGCTATAGGGTTTCATTACTTGACATTTGCTATTTTTACATCTTGTGAAGATGACATAGATGTGCACTTCAAAATCAGATCATCTATAGGCCATTCATTGTTAAGGGTAATGTTGTAAGATGAGTTTTTGACATGAGATGGCAGAAGGTACAACAAACCAGTGTAATCCACCTACTATTTCCATTCATACAACAGATTCGGTTATGGCTTATTGTGTGTGTATCAACTTTGTGTCCAACTAAAAAGGCCCAGATTTCACACTGATTAAGTCAATCTGTGAGTAAATTGCCTAAAATGAAGACAATCATTATTTCAGCACAGTGGTCCAGAAAGGTTGTGATAGATGATATGTGAGGCCAGCCAAGTCAGACAAAGACAGGCAGAAAAAAGAATAAAAAATAATTTGAGCAGGAGACTCATATGTACTACATGCATTCCCTCCCACCCCAAAAGCCGGGAGTCCTCATAGCCATACACAGAGCAGTGGTAACTGCGCCAATTGTGGGCCTGATGAGCATCTACTGAGATTGGGTCGCAGTAGTTTCTGTAATATTTAAAAGCAACACAGATGTCCAAAACAGGCTCTCCAGTGGAGCTTAAAATTCACTTTATCCTCAAGCATGTCAGCCAGTTGGAGAGTTTGTCCTCCAGAAGAATAATTGGATCACAGCTTGTTGGTAAGAGAAAGGTACTCCATCAGACCCACCAAGCCTCCAGACAAAGAACAAACAAATTACACGGCCCACTTAGCTTTTTCAATAGCTCAAAGCTTGACTGGGCTTTCAGCATCACCAGCAAGCCCAAATGTGCCCAGATCTCCCACGTGGCTGCACCCACTGGTGGTGAGCTCCAGGTCGGTTAGAATCACTGGAGATGATAGTGGTGAGTAGTTAAAACATCTGCCTCACAGTTCGGACGTTCAGGGTTCAAACCTGGGTTCGTGTCCTCCTGTGTGGAGTTTGTGTGTTCTCCCCCATGGTTGTGTGGCTTTTCTCTGGGTTTTCCGGCATCTTTCCACATTCCAAAAACATGCCCACATCCTGTTTTGTTCATCAACAGCAGTGAACTTTTTTTTTTTTTTTAATAAAAAATACAAAAAAGGGTGCGTTTCATTTTTCAGGTTTTGATTGTCATTTGTTTTTTCGAGTTGGTTATGCAAAAACAATACCATGAAATTGTATATGGAGTGAGGGCAAAAGGAAGACCTCATTCAAGTTGCAGATGTATTTATTAATGCCAATTTTTGCTGTTATAGTTAACTTGAAATGGGGGCCAAGTGGGACTGTGATCCATCAGACCCATTAGAATGGCGCAGTGGTGGAAAAAAAGCGTCCAGCGTGTGACAGTAGGGTAGATGCACAACCACCTACCGCATTCGGCCAAAACAGGTCAAAGCGCTTCCTTCCGGCTCGGATAAATGGCTCTGCCCTAGATCAGGAGACCGGGACAAAGCAGCCATAGGAACTTAAAATGTCTACAATGTCATTTGTTTTACAGAAGATTGTCTTCTAGAGCAACCAAAGATGACAATATCCAACGATGAGGCTTTGTTCAGGTCATATCATATCATATCATACTTGTATAAATAAAAGATAAACACGTATTTAACTTTTGTCTCAAGACACATAATTTTATTTATGTATTTTTTTTTTTTAGGAAGTTAGGCTTAAAACTATAATTTCATCAACCAGTAGTGATGCTCATTATTGCACCATACACAGCAAGTCAGTGGCATAGCGTGCATAGCTGACCTGTTAAAATCTCCAGTTTCGGGCACGTGATGTTCCGCGTATAACGGGTCGGTACCCACTTTCTAATGACCGGATTTGGACAGTAACCAGTCGAAGGTCATCAGCCAGCAATATTTCATAATTTTATGTAAGTAAAATAATAAAATACATAAAACATACATAAAAACAGTATCCCTTTCAATCACCAATGACAAGAGTTGGGTAGCTCACTAGTGTAGTGTATATTGGTTTCTATAAAAGCGTAATTAATTTGGAAAAGAAGAAGTCGGGAAGTAAACGCCTGCATTTACTTCCGGTGCAATTCGACGTACGTCGAAGGTTACAATCAAACTATCTTTGCCTCATATAGGGCACCATGTCTCTTTTTGTATTCCTAAATCTTGGGAAAAGGGATGAAAAATCTCTATCAATCTTGGCACTTCAGAAGGCTCGCTACATTAATAAAAATAAAAGTTCTCGATTTCAGCGGTCAACTGTTTTGGATTCAAACACACAGTACATACAGGAAGTGTAATTTTAGAGAACATTTTAATGACACAGGGGAGTTTGGGGAAAAATGCAGAAGGACTTTACTCCAAAAATTACAGAAAAATGTACGTAAAGAACAAGATATAGGGCGAATGACTGAATGTGTAATGTGAGCCTGAAACGAGTTGAACCATAGTGAGGGAGAGTAAAGTTGGGATTCGTGGGAGCTCGCTAACTTAACCCCAAATTACGATGCACCAATTTGTACTTTCTAGAAATCACCGCAGTGTTTTACTCACAATCGTAGATCACCAGGGGCCTCATGTGCAAAAGGTGCGTAATCACAAAAACGTGGCGTCCGTTCTTTTTCACGGCAAAGTTCAGATGTATCAAGAGTGACATGACCGTGGGAATGTGCGGTGCCTAACGCCAACTGCATGGGTGGCGTACGCACGTTTCTGCAGCTTTTGGTGCTTTGGCGACACTTAGAGGTGATGCTGGGAAACCGTTCTCATAAATCTGCACACCAGAGACACATGAATAATTAGCACTGATGAACAATTCATGCCTGGCAACATTTGATTTCAATTGAGGCAAGGACTGAGAATTCATTTGTTAACCAGCGTATTTAATGAACCACTGATATTTGTGAGGACACCTATTAATTGATCGAGGCGATCATTTATGCCGCCTATTGCCCTCACAATCGCTTCGTGACTCCAGCACATGCACTGAGAAGAGAAAGGGAAGAAGGAAAGAAAAAAAAAAAAGTCCTTTGAATTTACTTCATTTGAACATGTACATCGGTTGCACATGATTAAAATGTGTTGAAATTGACATAAATCACCCCTCTTCTCCTAAAAAAAGAAAACATGATTTTTTTTGTCAGTGTGCGTGTCCTCTCCTGTGTATTAAAATAATAAATTGAGTAATCAAATAGGTGTCAAAGTTTTTTATATCTTCTTTGATATGCTGATGTGTTTCTATTTGAATTCAAAAGATTTATTACAAATACCACACATAGAACATTTATGCATGAACCTTTATATCACAGGGCTGAGTGTAGGTTACTGTATGAACACATTTGTTATGAGTTGTAAAAATACATGGTATTAACCTTGTGGGGTGATCATAGTCGACCACGTCTTCCCAACACCCCTGAGAGAGCAGCGTCACCCATGATCGCAGCGATTCTCTCCTCGAACGGGTGAGGCCCCGCGCGCCGGTTCTTCCACCTTTTTTTGGCCAAACTTTGGCGGTGGGCAGCTGTCCTCCGCTTCACATCCACCTAAATGTCTGACCACTTCTTTTTTTAGTTCAGCGTGTGCACGCTATTCTGTCTCCACAGCATTGATAGCCGCACACGGGCTGTCCCATTCACTCCTCTTTTGCGTGTTGTTAACGCTGTAGGACAGCGTGCCAAAGAGGATTTTCTTGCGTACCTCCACTTCATTGAGCAAACTTCACATTCAGAAAAAATATTTTTCTTCAATACATTGCTAAGTTTCCTTTTTTTCTGATCATGCAGAGATCAGCATGTCAGGTGCAGGGTTTATTTAAATATGATTTGCATATTCAAATGTGGGCGTGGACAGGGAGGGGTCGGCTACTCCAACATGTGCACTCATTTCCACATTGATTGGAATGTACGAAAGAAATGTGCTTGGATTCATGAGTACGCAGAGTTTCATAGATCTGGATATTTTTGTGCATACAACGTTTTCTGGAATTGAGCGTATGCCATGTTTTAGGAGGAAATCCACGCAAGTCTTTGTACATGAGGCCCCAAGTCTGGTCTTTTGCAGTTGTCTCAGGAGGAATTGAGGCAGGTTTAGTGGAAGACGAACATGCACAAAAAGTAAAAACAAAAAAGATTCAAAAAGAAAGTTTTTGTCCCGTTGGGGTGTGCTCGTAACTTTTCCTGCTGTTTGAACTTGTTGTGGGCCCCACTCTTGCTCTCAACTGTGGGCGTAACTGGTAAGAATGCCAGGAGTGACTTCCTGGGGATCAGATCGAAGCCGCATGGCAGGCTTCGGACAGCGCCGCCGTGGTCAGGGGTCGCTTGCGCCACAACAAAAGAAAAGGAAAAAAAAAAAAAAAAAAGGGGAAAGGGGTAGTGGGAGGTGTTGGCTGTAGTCAATCGCAGTAGCTAACAAGATGTTAGCCAGGAAGAGAAAGCGTCAGAGAGGAAGCAGAAGGGATGTTGATGGTTTTTGTGCCAACTGAGGCGGGGGGGAAAAGACTACACCCATCGACTTGGGTTTCCATGTTAAATTTTGTACTATCTACGTGAGCCGTGCCCTAAATACGGGTTGAGACTCAGCATATTAAAAAAAAACGATTCCCAAATTTGAAACTGTCTTACGCATAGATCAAGTATATAAAATGATTGTTTAAACTTTAGTATTGGCAAATCAACTACTTATTGTTCAATACAACATCATTACGTACTCTTTGGCTTCAAATTAAGAGGAACAGTTCTCAAAGTCTCGTTGCTAGACCTGTAAAATTGACATTAATAACACAGACATCAAGATACACATTTAGAATATTCATAAAGGTTTGTGGGATTTCTTTAATGTCATTTTAGTGTCCACAGGCAGTGTTTCCAATCACCATCAGGGGGTGACAATGTGCCATTGTTCAACAGTCATCAATCACTTCCTTCCCCCAATCATGCTGGGCAACTCATGAGGAGACCCTCAATCAGTTTATGGCTTCAGATTATATAAACCAGGTGTCTTGTGTCTTGTGAAAACAGGTGGTTGAGGGTCAGGAGGCAGGAATGAAAAGTTTATCAGCTCCTGGGGGTAGCCGTTGACAACTGTGCCATAGGGTGTATTCGCTACACTAGCTAGTGGCTGATGTAAGAAGTCTACATCTCCACTCGGTCCTCGTTGTCAAACATCACGAAGACTGACTCAAATGTACCTCAGCAGTCACACAATCTCCAAATTACCTCCAAAAGACCTTTGCTCACAAAAAGCCCTCTCCTTGAACTGTCACCTTATCGTGGGGGAGGGGTTTGTGTGTCCCAATGATCCTAGGAGCTAAGTTGTCTGGGGTTTCACGCCCTGGTAGGGTCACCCATGGCAAACAGGTCATAGGTGAGGGACCAGACAAAGCACGGCTCCAAAAACCCCTATGATGAATAAAATAAATGGATATAGGAGGCGGGGCTCGAAGGCAAGCGCATGGTGGCCAGGCCTGAACCCATGGCACAGCCCGAAAGGGTAATGATGTGGGTCCCACTATGGGTGCCATAGGGGTTGGGTGCAGTGTGAGCTGGGCGGTGGCCAAAGGCGGGGACCTTGGCGATCTGATCCCCAGCAACAGAAGCTGGTGCTAGGGACCTGAAATGTCACCTCTCTGGCTGGGAAGGAGCCCGAGCTGGTGTGTGAGTTTGAGAAGTTCAGACTAGATATAGTCGTGCTCGCCTCCACACACGGCTTGGGCTCTGGTACCAGTCCTCTTTAGAGGCGTTGGACTCTTTTCCACTCTGGAGTTGCCCATGGTGAGAGGCGTCGAGCAGGTGTGGGTATACTTATTGCCCCACGGCTCGGCGCCTGTATCCTGGGGTTCACCCCGGTGGACGAGAGGGTAGCTTCCCTCCGCCTTCGGGTGGACGGACAGGTCCTGACTGTTATTTGTGCCTATGCATCAAACAGCAGTTCAGAGTACCCACCCTTTTTGGAGTCCTTGGAGGGAGTGCTCCATCATTCTGCTGGGGTACTTCAATGCTCACGTAGGCAATGACAGTGAGACCTGGAAGGGCGTGATTGGGAGGAACGGACCCCTCGATCAGAACTCGAGTGGTGTTCTGTTATTAGACTTATGTGCTCACCATGGTTTGTCCATAACAAACACCATGTTCAAGCATAAGGGTGTCGACTTTGGGGTCGTGTCATTGGACTTGCGGCCGCATGTCTTGGACACTCGGGTGAAGAGAGGGGTGGAGCTGTCAACTGATCCCCACCTGGTGGTGAGTTGGCTCCGATGGTGGGGGAAGATCCCGGTCCGACGTGGCAGGCCCAAACATATTCTGAAGGTCTGCTGGGAACGTCTGGCAGAATCCCCTGTCAGAAGGAGTTTCCGAGTGGCCGTAATGTAGTCGGTGCCTGTCGTGGCGGCAATCCCCGAACCCGTTCGTGGACACCAGCGGTGAGGGATGCCATCAAGCTGAAGAAGGAGTCCTATCAGGCCTTTTTAGACTGTGGGACTCCTGAGGCAGCTGATGGGTACCGGCTGTACAAGCGGAATGCGGCTTTGGCGTGGGAGGAGTTTGGTGAGGCCATGGAGAACAACTTTGAGGAAATTCTGGTCCACCATCCGGCGTCTCAGGAGGGGGAAGCAGTGCACCATCAACACTGTGTATAGTGGGATGGGGCGCTGCTGACCTCGATTCGGGTCATTGTGAATCGGTGGGGAGAATACTTCGAAGACGGCGGGCTCCGCTATCTCTGGGGTTGAGGTCACCGAGGTGGTTAAAAAGCTCCTCGGTGGCAAGGCCCCGGGGGTGGATGAGATTCGCCCGGAGTTCCTAAAGGCTCTGGATGTTGTAGGGCTGTCCTGGTTGACACGCCTCTGCAACATCACATGGACTTCGGGGACAGTGGGTCTGGATTTGCAGACTTGGGTTGTGGTCCGGAAGGTGTGTTCCAACTACAGGGGTATCACACTCCTCAGCCTCCCTGGTAAGGTCTATTCAGGGGTGCTGGAGAGGAGGGTCCGTCGGGAAGTCGAATCTCAGATTCAGGAGGAGCAGTGCTGGTTTCGTCCTGGCCGTAGAACAGTGGACCAGCTCTTCACCCTCGGCAGGGTCCTCAAGGGTGCATGGGAGTTCGCCCAACCAGTCTAGATGTGTTTTGTGGACTTGGAGAAGGCGTTCGACAGAGTCCCTCGAGGAGTCTTGTGGGGGGTGCTTCTGGAGTAATGGGTACCGAACCACCTGACATGGGCTGTTCGGTCCCTGTACGACCAGTGTCAGAGTTTGGTACGTATTGCCGGCAGTATGTCAGACTCGTTTCCAGTGTGGGTTGGACAATGTCCACACAACCCTTTGTCACCGATTCTGTTAATAACTTTTATGGACAGAATTTCTAGGTGCAGCCGAGGCGTAGAGGGGGTCTGGTTTGGTGGCCTCAGTATTGCATCTCTACTTTTTGCAGATGATGTGGTTCTGTTGGTTTCATAGAGCTGTGATTTCCAACTCTCACTCCAGCGGTTCGCAGGCAAGTGTGTAGTGGCTGGGATGAGAATCAGCACCTCTAAATCTGAGACCATGGTCCTTAGTCGGAAAAGGGTGGAGTTCCCTCTCCAGGTCGGGGATGTGATCCATCCCCAAGTGGAGGAGTTCAAATATCTTGGGGTCTTGTTCATGAGTGAGGGGAGAATGGAACGGGAGATCGACAGGCGGATTGGTGCAGCGTCTGCAGTGATGCAGACTTTGTATAAGTCTGTTGTGGTGAAGAAGGAGCTAAGCCGAAAGGCGAAGCTCTCTATTTACCGGTCGATCTACTTTCCTACCCTCACCTATGGTCACGAGCTGTGGGTTGTGACCGAAAGAACAAGATCCCGGATACAAGCGGCCAAAATGAGTTCCCTCCGCAGGGTGTCCATGCTCTCCCTTAGAGATAGGGTGAGAAGCTCGGTCATCCGGGAGGGGCTCAGAGTAGAGCCGCTGCTTCTCCGTATTGAGAGGTGGCTCGGCATCTGTTTAGGATACTACCTGGACGCCTCCCGGCTAAGGCGTTCCGGCCACATCCCACCGGGAGCTGACCCCGGGGACGACCCAGGATACGCTGGGAAGACTACGTCTCTCGGCTTGCCTGGGAACGCCTTGGGATCCCCTCGGAAGAGCTGGAGGAAGTGACTGTGGAGAGGGAATTCTGGGCTTCCCTGCTGAGGCTGCTGCCCCCACCACGCAACCTCGGATGAGCGGAAGACAATGGATGGATGGATGGATGCTCACAAAAAGCGTCTCCCTACCAACTGAGCGTGTTATTAGGACCCCTCAGATCTATGAGACAGATTTGCTAGCCACTGGTCCACTGTGCTTCCTTAGGGGAGAACAGAGACCCGAATTATTCATTGGCCTCTTGTTCCATTTGCGATATTGCTTACTTGTCCTTTTTTTTGACGGAGAAAATGATGACTTCATTTGACCACTGGGTCTAATTGGTGCCCAATGGTCAACAGCCTGGGGGGTTCACAGGAGATTGTTATACTGATGCAGACGCCACAATGTTTGCAAAGTGATTAGCATTGTAAACAAGTACATGTATGTCATATAGAGGTGACTCGAGTGGAGTGGGACTGGCATGGGTGGGCTGGGGTATAGATTGGCATGGGTGGGCAGGGGTTCTTACCTCTCGCCACTGTTTGCACTCCACACCCTGTGTGTACAACACCACCACTGTGGAGAGACAAGAAACCAAAACAGATCAAATAAACTGTGTTCCATCTCAAATGTCATATACACTATTACATATTACTAGTAAATAGTCACACTTGCAAGATGGCTGTCTCCGAACTGTACTGAAATATACTACTTCTGAGATTGTTTTCAAACAAAAACCATGGTAGAATTATTAAGGATGACCAAATTTAATCCAGTCATGACCTTTAGCAAGACAACAATCCACAAACATCGTGCATTTTCATTGATGCTTTGTAATTTTTCAAAAATCCAAGAGATTTATGTTGGCCTAATGATCTTAATTCGGTTTACTCAATTTATGGCCCTAAATAAACTAAAAACAAATAAAGTTGCAAGCAGGAACCCGATTTTCATGGCCAATCCTCCAAATGATCAAATCCATCAATCAAACTTTGATGCCATGCTCTACCGATATTAGATGGCAGAGCACCTACCTCTCTCTACCTCTCAGACAACTTCTATGTCTATTAAGAAAAGAGTACATAATGAGAGTACCGGCTTTAAGTTTATGGAGACCATAGCTGTGCCACAAACTGTGAATGCTTAGAGAGTTGATGAACTTTTGGAAAATGTCACCTCGAAAATCTCCAATGTCGTGAATGCTGTCGCTCCTATTAAAACTAAGACAATCTTGAGGGGACCAAGAACACTGTGGAGGAGCACGATGGTAAAGACCTCTAAATCAAAGCGTAGGAAACCAGAACGTAAGTGTAGAATAATTTAACTCCAAATTGACTATGACCTCTACAGACAGTCTTTGTAATTTTAACCAAGAGTTAGTCAGGGCTAGACAGCAACACTTTTCTGAAATCATCAGTAAGAACTTCAACAATACACGCACTCCGTTTGCTGTGGTTGACAAGCTCACAAGCCCCCTGAATCAGATAGCTCCAGAATGCCTAACAGCAGATAAATGCAATGAATGTGCTTGTTATTTTAGTGGAAAAAATACAATCCATCAGGTTAAATATCAGCTCAAATCAGAAAAATGATTGAATGATACTACATCTGAAGCCACTTGGGAAAAACTCTATTACCATGTCAAAATTTGATACAGTTGACCAAAAAACTGAAGCTTTAGAATAGATTTTAAAGTTCTGCTACTGGTCTATTAAATCACTAAATAGTTTAGGTCCTGAATACATTAAAGAAATGCTAATGGAATATAAACCCAGCTCTGAGATCGACAGACTCAGGTCAAATAGTGGCGCACAGAGTCCAAAGCAAACCTGGTGAAGCAGCATTTAGCTATTATGCTGCACACAAATGGAATAAGTTGCCAACAGAAGTGACATCATCCCCAATTGTGCACGTTTTTAAGCCAAGGTAAAAATCTCTTCTTTTTTTCTCATGATTTTTAGAGCATTTCCTCTTTTAAATGCTATTTTTTGCACTTTACGCTGCTTCATTGAACTTTTATTTTTCTCCCCTCTTTGTTTTAAATGTTTATAAGCTGTTTTTAGTTTTTTTTATAAATGCTTTTGATCATGTAAAGCACATCGAGTTACCTTGTGTATCAAATGCGCAATATAAATAAATTTGCTTTGTTTTGTCTTCAAGTATAAGGGCAGAATTCCTGTTCAAATTTCCTCAGACCTTTCTTGCGTCCTGTTTTTCTAACCTTTTCTAACTTTGCAAGCGACAAACAAGCTTTTTGATTGTCAAACTTTGACGTCATCCTCTGACAACATTAGATGGTGTAGGCAAAAAAATTGGGGATGAACAAGTACCGAAGTACCAAAAGGCGGACTACACCCTGAATCGGTCGCCAGTTCGTCGCAGGGCACAAGAGCAGAAGATCTTTATTCAAAATTGTCATTGTGGTAATTGAAATTATCCATCCATCATCTTCCATTTATCTGGGGTCAGGTCAGGGGGACAGTAGCTTAAGCAGGGAAGCTCAGATTTCCCTCTCCCCAGCTACTTCATCCAGCTCTTCTGGGGGGATTTCGTAGTGTGCCCAAGCAAGTCAGGAGGCATAGTCTCTCCAGCATGATCCCTAGAGCTTCCTCCTGGTGGGATGTGCACGTAACAAATCACCAGGGGTATCCTAACCAGATGCCCGAGCCACCTTATCTGGCTCCTCTCGATTTTGAGGAGCAGCGGCTCCGGGATGACAGAGCTTCTCACCCAATCTCCAAGGGAGAGCCCGGAGGTAACTCATTTCACCCGCCTGTATCCGCGAAATTGTTCTTTTGGTCACAATCCACAGCTTGTGACCATAGGTGAGGGTTTGACTGTAGATCAACCAGTAAATGGAGAGCTTCGCCTTTCGGCTCAACTCGCAGCCAGATCAAAGATCACGGGCACTCAATGTGAGTTTTCGGCCTTGCCGCTTACATGCAGTGATTTCTCCAGATTCTCTGAACCTTTTGATGATATTATGGACCGTAGATGATTAAATCCCTAAATTCCTTGCAATTGTACATTGAAGAACATTGTCCTTAAACTATTTTCTCACGCACTTGTTCACAAAGAGGTGAACCTCGCCCCCATCTTTGCTTGTGAATGACTGAGCAATTCAGGGAAGCTCCTTTTATACCCAATCATGGCACTGTGTTGGAATTGGGGTTGTAAATCCATATGGTTTAGTATGATGTTGGTCTACCCTTTGTAGCTGTAACAGCAACTCTTGTGGGAAGCCTTTCAACAAGGTTTAGCAGTGAGTTTATGGGAATTTTTGCCCATTCTTCCAGGAGCATCTTTGTGAAGTCACACACTGATGTTGGACAAGAAGGCGTGGCTCATTGTCCACTCGAAATCAATCCAATCCAATCTCATTAGCTAAAACTTTGTACATTTCCAACTTTGTGGGACCATTTTCAAGATGGCTCCTTCCTGTTCCAACATGCCTGTGCATCAGTGTACAAATCAAGGTTCAGAAAGACATGGATGAGAGAGTTTGCTGTGGATGAATTTGACTGCCCAGCACAATCCTGACCTCAACCCTATCGAGCACTTTTGGATTAGAGTGGCGACTGAGAGCCAAGCCTTCACGTCCAACATCAGTGTTTAATCTTACAAATCTGCTTCTGGCAAAATTGTCAGACATTCCCATAAAAACACTCCTAAACATTGTGGAAAGCATTTCCAGAAGAGTTTAAGATGTTATAATTGAAGAGGGTGGACCGATGTCATATTAAACCCTATGGATTAAGAATGGGATGTCAAGGCAGGTGAGTGAATACTTTTGGCAATATAGCGTACTGTATTTTAACGCCATAATGCCCAACCTAATCCCAACAGTGAACAGAAATCAATCATCTCGATCAAGCCCGCTTTTCTTCCTTTTTGCAGAGATTCTTTATTAATTACCTTGACACACCTGATGTAGTGGCACATCTGATGACGCCGCACTGAATCAAAGTCACATGAAAGGAGCGAGCAAACTTGCTTCAAGGGCACCTGCATCCACAACTAAAGGTGTGTAATCAAAAAAATGTTTTACGGTACGATTTCCTGGCTTCCCATTCGATTTTACAACCACAAATGAAGCTGAGGAGGGTTGAACGCAACGTCGCTGAATACAAAGTAGGCCGATTGTCAGATCCTCAGCACTGCCGTGTTTACACAAAGGGCTTGAACCTCCTTCAGATTATGTAAAACATCACCCTTGATTTGTGTCTTACTGTTAGGATTCCCGGAAATGCAGTCACAGCGCTTTTTTCCCCCCCGAATAAGTTTAGATAAGACAGACTGCATTACAAATTATTTTATATGAGTTGCGTGTTCAGACTGAGTTTCAAAATGAGTTTGGATCAGAGTGAGATTCTAATGGGTTTAGATCAAAGTTTAGACTTTCAAATTAGTTTGGATTAGGTTTACACTAAGGGCTCTATTTTCGTACACAGCGCATCTGATGGTGTATCCTGATTTTCATGCAAGCATAAGGCTCGCTGTGACAAGCTGGGCGTTCTGGCACAGCGAGGTTGTGTCCTTGGAGATGTGCCCGACAGAGTGGTAATTTGGCGACAGAAAGTCTGTCTAAACTTATGCCAGCTCAGACCACTTTAACTGCTGGTCTAACGTGATTTTGGTGAATTTGATCGGGGCACAGACCAACAGATACTGAGGTCCGCAGAAATATTTAGCTTGAGTGGTTACCACCAACTCATTCTGTATTTAACGAGGGTACCCGTACACGTTACCACACCATGGCCAGAGAAGTGACAATGCTCCCCATATGCACAGATTTCTGCGATTACGCATCATCCTCTTCCACACAGAGACGTCTTCGTCGAGAATGTTATTGCACTACATTTAAAGGAGAGGAGATGCTTTGATTGGCGGTGAATGGAGTCTGCTGTAAATACCCCCACAGTGGCGCAGCCCGCCCACTCTCTCATCCGTCGGGTTGAGCTGGTCTACAAAATTACTAACACCTGTCTAACCTGCACCTGGCGCACAGTTGTGCTTCCCACCACGCTGGATTTACTCCAGTCTCGAAAATAAGTCCCTGAGTGTCAAATGAGTTTAGATAAGGTTTAGACTGAGTTTCTAATGAGTTTAGATCAGCGTTTGACAGAGTTTCAAATGAGTTTATATTAGGCTCAGACTGACTTTCAAATGAGTCTGGATTAGGTTTAGACTGAGTTTCACATAAACTTATATAAGGTTTAGACTGTTTCGAATGAGTTTAAATCAGGTTTACACCATTTCAAACAAATTTTCATTAGGTTTAGACTGTGTTTCATATGGCTTTAGATTAGCGTTAGACTGTATTTTACTGTGCAAATGATATGCCAATATTATCGAAGGAACACTTTGAAACAGCAACGACGACAATCAAAGTGAAGCTCAGCAAAAATTAGACTTGTGCATGAGTGACCATGAAATGTCTGGTCAAGGAACAAAAGATAAGCTGCAATTAGCATTTAAAACAAACAAACAAAAAAACTTACGTGGGTCGGATTTGGAAAAGGTGTCTCTGTCCAAGAGATTTCTGCAAGAGAAGAAGAGATAAAGTTTAAATTGCTGTTCACGCCACCGCTTGACATGCTAATGCTAATATCAATAGCATGCCATATGACAACATGAAGGCTTTTTCCTGTCAAGTTTTTACTCACATATTTTTTATATTTTATATTTTTATATTGGTGTCAGAGGCTTGGTCCCACCTCCTGGCAAACAGCGTCAGTTCAAGCTAATTGTGTGTGTGCGTGTGCGTGTTTTACCTAAAGAGATCTAAAATGATACAGTTACAACAGGACACATTGTCATTCACTCTCAGGGACTCTTGTTATCGCCTCCACAACATAATATCCAGTTCTCAGTGAGGGCTTTTAAGCAGAGCTGTACCAATAAATAGATTGCTAGCACCTTGTAACAATCCTCATCCCTCTCATGACCGGCGAGAATTCAATGAATAGAGATGAGATTTCCGGACAGAATCCAACCAAGCAACAGGGTGCCATTGCCGTGATTGTCATTCCAAATTCCTCTGCCACAGGAACATGTGCGGTGCTAACAGAAACATCTTTGTGAGGTATTAGCCTCGGGATGACCTGACTCCTGTTGGAATTTTGTGATCATCATTATCATGGGAGATAAGAAAAGGCAAATCCGTGACGGACTATTTTTCTGTGTATTAGCTTGTCATCCATTGCCCTCCACAGTTAGCGCCTCCAACACTTTGGCCTGAAAAAACAGCCAAAACTGGTGTGGTCGCTTTTACCACACTACTTAAAACGTCTGAACTTTTTGGGGAACATTTATTTCCAACAAGCAGTCCAAAAATTCCCAAACAAATAAAAAAATTGAAAATATACTGTAAATATCCCAAACGGAAACACTATGAAATACTAGTCTGAAAATGAGCAGGAAGAAGTAAAAGGTTATTTAAATCCTACCACTTTACCCTTACGTAAGACAACTTATTCATCAAGAAGCCCGTCCACCCCGCGACCGGCTTCTCACTGATAGCATAGATACATACAATAATTTATGCACATATCCGCATTTAAACATACAGTAAATATCAACATGAATCCCTATACACATACAGTGCCGAGAAAAAGTATTTGGCCCCTTCACAAATTCTTTTTTTTTTTTTTTTTTGCATATTTTCCACACTTTAATGTTTAGGATCATCAAACAAGTGTAGTTATCAAACAAAGAAATAAATAAAAAAATTGGAATGAAGGAAGGGGAAAAAATATTCAAAGCTACCTGGCTCTCTTTGAAAAAGTAATTGCCCCACTTGTTAAATCATGAATTACTGTGGCTAATAATTTTTTCTTGGGAAGCCAATTTTCACTGAAAACACACACACGCCTAATTCCCTCCACACCTGTTCAGTCCATAAATCACTTCAGTTGAACCTCCCTGACAAAATCAAGTTGGAAAACATTTAAAAAAGCTGCAACAAAGTGCCACAATCCAAGGAAATTCAAGAACAGATAAAGTAATTGACATCTATCAGTCTGGAAATGGTTACAAAGCCATTTCCAAAGCATTAGGAATCCAGCAAACCACAGTGAGAGCCATTATCCACAAAGGAACAACAGATGGCACAGTGGGGAACCTTTGCAGGTGTGGCCCGACTACAAAAATTACCCCAAGAGCACAGAGACGACTCATCCAGGTTGTCACAAAGGAACCCAGGCCAACATCTAAAGAACTGCAGCCCCCCCTTGCCTTATTTAAGGTCAGTGTTCATGACTCAACAATAATGGCGAGACTTGGCAAAAATGGCATCCATGGCAGAGTTCTAAGGACAAAACCACTGCTAACCAAAAAGAGCATAAAGGCTTGTCTTACTTTTGCACAGAAAAAATTAAAAATAAATAAAAATTAAAAAAACACTGAAGCCCCCCTAAAATAGGCCTAACGATGCCACTGGATTGGTTGCCAGTCAATTTCAGGGCTGATACAGACAAAGAAATACTTCCACTCACATTCACACATCTGGTCAATTTCTTTAAGTAGACTCTTCAATGAAGCCCTCTGGGTGGGACCAAGTGATATATTGTACTGTAAACAATCACATCTAATTATAAGATACGTTAGCTTTGTCATTGAACAGGATTTGCCCAAAACAATGTCCAGCAGGGGCTTAAACTGGTGCATGATTTCATTGCACTATTGCTGTAGTTTTAAGCCTGGTACACACAACAATTTTTCCACTCTTAAAATATTTTTTTATCTGCTACAGTCCCCACACATAAAGATAAAAAAGCAGCCATTCAAGAGTTTTGGGTGTTTCGTGTGTGTGGTGTGCTCTGAGAAACTCAACACAGCACACCACACACATCAAGAGTCTGTTCCACCGCAGATCTTGAAATCTAACATGATCACACGTAGTTTCACAAAATCAAAAAAGATGAAACACTTCTGGGTATGCGCTGATATTTTCCAAACGTTCACGAACGTTGGCGGAGCCAAGAGCCTTGTAAAATGGCGACGTTCTCAAAAAATGACATGCTCTGAAAAATACTTCTTGCTGTCTGGGGAACCCACTTTTGCACATAAAATGACATAGGGTAAGATATTTTTGTTTTCATTTACGGTCCTTTTCGTGTTTGTCACTCTTGAGTGCTTCTTTGATTGGCTACATCTCGTTCCACGTCACCATTCTCGGACATCATGATTCGGGAGAAGTCGGCATTTCCCACACACATGAAGAGTATTGGTCGTAAATATTGAACACGTTCATTATTTAAGATTGTTAGCCCCAAACTGTTTCGGACCTTGAAATCGTCACAGATCCACTCTTAACACACGTCAGACCTTAGGACAATCTTATAGGATAATCTTATATATACTTGTCTGGCGTTTGACGTGCTTGGTCGGGAAGGGGCAGAAGCGGCACAAAAACAGGCCGATTGTCTTTAGGTGTGAACCGGGCTTTATTAATCTTATTTTTATTAACATTACCACGTTATTCATCATTCCTCACATAATTATGAAAGGAGTACACGATTGTTTGCTGGGGATGTATGGAATCAGATTTGTGCCGAAAAGAATCATACAAACTTTTAAAATTGCAAACAAAAAATATAAAACCAAACAAAACTTCTTGCATTTCAAGCAAAAGAGATATAATCTCAATGAATCAATGAAAATATTTTTTTGCTTGTGATGACAATATTCACATTTGCAGAACCTGACTTTTTGCGTTTTCGTTTTGGCACAAACCTCTCGGGTGGGGGGGCTTTATGAGAAATGCGTTCTAATTGACTAACTCATTTTGAGTGACAGCTAATACCCCCGGGTGGGATTTCTTTTTCTTTTTTTTTTTCTTGTCACACTGAGTAGAGCCAGCGACAAGAATGCAAGATTCAATTTTCGATCACCTTAAGGAAGTGTAAGTATCTATCATATGTTATCAATGCTGTACTAGGAAGTAGTGATGTTGTATCATTATGCTAGTAACGTTAGAAGCGCACAGCCACAGTTTATCAGCAATTTAGCAGCAAATAACCGTTAGCTATGTTGCTAAGGTTAGCTACCATACTGACTCATCTGTACTGTATACTATATATATATATATATATATATATATATATATATATACACACACACACACACACACACATTTCTTTATCATCTTTATCATCTTTATCATGATGACCTGAGAATTACATTACTGAATAAAATTAAACACATAACCAATACGGCTTGAAGACAGAATTAGCATAAAATGGAAGCACAAATCCTCAATAACTTGATTATATACAATAGCTACTTTTAAAATTAGCCAGTCTTTCTTACTAGGTGTGGACAAAAAGAAAAATAATTACAGATAAAGAAAGATTTCCTCTCTATAATCTTAGGGTTTATTTCAATATTAAGTTTCTATTTATATCAAATGTTTTCCCCTCTGAAATAATTTAAACTATTATTATTAATTTAAATTTTAAAAAACTAATGTAGTGAGTTTTTTTTAAATTATAATTTGGTTTTGAAATGCCCAAAAAGAACTTTTTCCAGCTATTCTAGTTGGTCTTTTCCGCCTAGCATTTGAGACAGTCTGATTTCTCATTATCATGCGACATGTAAATGAGCTTTACTATGATTGGATCGTTCAATTTCATAATTTAAATATGGAAAACAGTTTGGTTCTGATTGGTGCATATCACAGCATCTGCTAGCGTGTAGATAGAAGCTCGGGGCAGTCAAGCATTTGTTGCGACGTCTCGTCCTTCAATGCTACGTTTAATGGCTAGGTTATTTCTACACACAAAATGTGCATTCGCTTCATTTGCACCACATTGATATGCTCCTCCCACCTCGGTCCTCCTCAGCGGGTTGTCTGTGCGCTCACACCTAGCAGAGGTGTGCTGTCAGTGCCCACAGCCAGCGTGATACTGTAAGTAACCCCGGGTGGTTCCTTTGATTTATTTTGTTTTTCTTCTTCCCAGTTTTACAGCTCATTCCAGCCCGTCCACCCCGCGACCGGCTTCTCCCTGGCCACGGAGGCCATCAGGACGTCTGTCCCCCCGTTACCATCATCGTGAAGCACAATTTACCAACCATTGGATTGTTGGTCCGCTAATAGGGAACATGAGCTGAAAGGGGACGTGGGTGAAAATAAAAAAAGAGGGGGGTTGTTTTAGGTTAACCACGTCATTCGCTCCCATTCATTGGAATTTAACCTGCCACGATCATCTCTGGCAAAAATGACAGCAAGCTTCGTTATTTCATCCACTGTTACATCATATATGATGAATATAGTTACTAAGTATTGTTGTAAAATGCAACATATATATACTTTTTTTATGGCGTGGCAGCCCCTGAGAATTATTCGCTAAAATCCTGGAAATCCCGTGTTGCCGTTCCTTTGGGTTAAGTGAGTGGGTAGCAACCACGAAGTGGGTAAGTTAATTAAGTTAAGAATATTAATTGACAAAACTACATCACAATGTTAGCGATTTCAAATATAGCTATTTTGCAAGCCTTATGCCATTTATTGACTTTTGCATTCAATCAACAAACCGCACAGATGTCAAACTTAAATCATATCACAAACTCATTTTGACCTGTTACTGTATGCATATAACAGAGGAAGAAAAAAAAAAAAAAGATTCTGATGGAAACATTAGATTAGTGCCTCAATGGTCAGTACTTGGGTTTTTAAAACAAAACTGCCAAGTTTTCAGTCCTACTAAATCCTGCACTTCCCCACCATTCGAGCTAACTTACATTATTCACATTTTTGCTAAATTAAAGAATGGCCTTGGGGCGAAGAGAAATCTTTGTAAAAGAATGTGCACTTGTAATGGCTCAGCTGACCTCCGCCAGGTCTCTACTATCCGTTTGTTGGTCCGTCCATGCCATTTACTTTGATTGCTCCCAAGCTGCTCGAGGCGATGTTGGACAAAGAAGGTACATTGCTGAGAGACCGCTAAGTGAATGGAGATGCAGTGTCTGTGCTCACTTGAAAAAGAAAAAGAGGGCCACGGGGTAGAGGAGAAAGCTAAGTAAAGGAAGCCTGAAAATGCAAACCCTCCCTCAGGCTCTCCTGTTGTCGCTAATGTCATACGGGAACTTTCCAACTCTCTCCACCGCTGCCTCAGACTTCACTTTCAAGCCCTCGTTTGTCCTTCCGAGAACCAATGAGGCAGTAGATCGTACTGGAAGTAGTCAGCCGTAGTCAAGGCTTTTGAAAATTGGAAGCCATTACTCTCCAAGAAAATAGTTTGGGATTAGGAGATGACACATTACTGAAGCTTCAGGTTTCTCAGTTACTTAGCAGCCACATGGCCCAAGGACATGCTAAGCTAACATTATGTGATGCACCATAGCGTAATGTTGTCACACTCGAGACATGTCTCGAGACCACATTTGGAAGGTCTTGTTCTTTTCTCGGACTTGTCGCCCAAAAGTCTTCCTCTTGTCAAGACCATTCGAGACCAGCACTGATCTGTTATTCTTTAATTTCATTAATAAGAAAAGAAGGAGAATCACTTGCTAAAACAACAAATACCTTAAATTCATGTGTTACTACCTCACACACACACATAATCAGAAGTCAGCCCTTGGTCATCATGGTAATAAAAGCTGTACTTGTAATTGAGAAATGGGTCAGCCAAGCCAGTGTAGCAAGTTAGCTTCTGCTAAGAGCCACATACTTGAATACTTAACTGTGTATAGTTGTCCATGTGGGGATGGGGTGGTATTTTCCGTTATGCACAGATTTGCTACACTTGTGATGGTACCACTAGTGGTAAATGAGTCACTGCCCAAGTACAGTTCAGTTGTATTCAATTTACAACAAGTTCAATACATTCGCATTCCATCTTCGAGAACTGCTTGTTTTTAAACATTTATTTAGGCACAATTGTATTTACCTTGGCACGGTGACCGACTGGTTAGAGCGTCTGCCTCACAGTTCTGAGGTCCGGGGTTCAATCCCCGGCCCCGCCTGTGTGGAGTTTGCATGTTCTCCCCGTGCCTGTGTGGGTTTTCTCCGGGTACTCCAGTTTCCTCCCACATTCCAAAAACATGCATGGTAGGTTAATTGACAACTCTAAATTGCCCGTAGGTGGGAATGTGAGTGCGAATGGTTGTTTGTTTGTATGTGCCCTGCGATTGGCTGGCAACCAGTTCAGGGTGTACCCCACCTCCTGCCCGATGATAGCTGGGATAGGCTTCAGCACGCCCGCGACCCTTGTGAGGAGAAGCGGCTCGGGAAATGGATGGATGGATTTTTTTATAACAAATTTTTAATAGTTTTTTTATTTCAATGTTTATTTATTGAATTTTGATACAAACTAACCCTGGATATTTTGAGGTGGATCGAGACTCAGCCCGGTCGTACAGTAATTGACAACCTTCCACAAAAGATTTGTGTGCCTATACATGCCACAAGATCATTTATGAAGGCATGGCCCTGTCTAAATGAAGCCCCTACCCTCGCTTAACTATAATTCCTTGGCACCAACATGCCACAAGATTGTGCCAAAGCAACACTTTTGTATTAGGGCTTCAACATGAGCCCCAAAACAGCAAATTGGTGATTTTTTTTCCAGTGAATAAAGGATGATAGGTTAAAAAATAATAATAAATAAAAGGCGGCACGATGGACGACTTGTTAGCACGTCTGGGGAGCACGTCTGCCTCACAGTTCTGAGGACCGGGGTTCAAGTCCCGGCCCCGCCTGTGTGCCGTTTGCATGTTCTCCCCGTGCCTGCGTGGGTTTTCTCTTGGCACTCCGGTTTCCTCCCACATCCCAAAAACATGCATGGTAGGTTGATTGACATCCCTAACTTGCCCTTAGGTGTGAATGGTTGTTTGTTTCTATGTGCTGTGCGATTGGCTGGCGACCAGTTCAGGATTTACCCTGCCTCTCGCCCGAAGATAGCTGGGATAGGCTCCAGCACGCCCGCAACCCTAGTGAGGATGGGCGGTAAGGAAAATGGATGGCTGGATAAATAAATAAAATAAAAATAAAAATCTGCTAATAGGTGACTAAAGACCAGTGAATTGCAAATGTGGGAAGAACACTGTATTGCATATTCATTGAGGCAAAAGCACAAAATAAATTGTGCTGTTATTTTGTCCGTTTGGTAGATGCAATCATGGGTGCGCCTTCAACATCTATTTGCATGCAAGTTTGTGCCTATTTGGAGCGTAAACCTTCAGTAAAGGCGTATATTCTCACCAAGACAGACAGAAATGTCCTGTTGGCGATAGTCTAACTTGGATGGATTGAAAGGTGGAAAATTTTGTTGTGCACAAATCCGCTGACTGTGAGAAGTTCAAATTGCCACAGAGGGAAAAGGGTTCCAATGATGTAACACTTGTAAACCTGTCAGTCCTTTCACATCTCCTAAACCAGCGGGGTGTTCAGAAAACAAACTCCTGAGCCTTAAGGGCTATCTGAAAATAGTGACAAAAGCAGTGTGAGTCCTGTGAGCCAGGAGGGGATCGCCTTGTTTCCACTCTTGGCTTTTACGGTCATTCCTGTCAACATGCTCCAACTGCACTGTTACAAATGATGATGAAACAACGAGCAAAGTAAATGGTCATCATGGCATATAGTTCAGTTCACATTGTAGGATGACATCACGTAGTCAACATTAGCCATTCCCACTAATAACTCCACTGACCGTATCAATGTCACAAATTATTCATGATATGATATTCAAGTGACTAGCTCATAACAGCTTTTATAATGCATCTACTCCTTAAAGTGCTGCAAAACCGGCCGTTCTTGTAAATTCAACACACCACAGAAAAGCAAAGAGCAATGTTAACAAGATGGACAATGAATGAATAGATTTTAAAAAGTGTGGTGTACGCAGTGCTGCGGCTGCAGAGTTGCAGGCTTCATCGGCCGCAGCTGGGTTTCGCACCCCCCACTTCTCACCCGCGATGCACCATGTACTCTAGCGTGGGGCTGCGGTTGGATCCTGTAAAGTTTGCTGCTGTTCCACAACATAATGCGCGTGCGGCCAGACGCCAGAGACATGTTGGGCCAAATAACACCAAACACATTGCACAATTCCGCCAAATGACCACTGCATGAAATAAGGGCGCTTGGTGTTTATATAGTGGGGGACAGAAAGTATACGCCCAAACCTCTTGATGTCATGAGGATAGTTTTTAGCCTTGCCCACAAATTCAAAAAAATTTTGAAGGTGCACGAGTCTTAAGCAACAATTCAGTGCTGTATTGTTGTAAGTCTTTTCACATGTTTTCAGCACTCATCTTCAAACATTTTCAATGAATTTAGAAACAAAACAAGGATTTATGTTTTGGGGCACTTTAATGGTCAGCATACCTTTCCTGGTTTCTGGCACTGATCGGGAGCCACCACCATAAACTTTCCATCCTTTCATTCAGAACAGTGACACCAGCATATATAAATATGATCATGAGTTCATGCATAAATATGTGCTTCACTGACTTGCGATCTTAACCCCAAATGTTTTTGCGGGGGAAAATCTTTGTGCCCCAGAAAAATTTCTGGAACCATTGAGAGAAGCCATGCATTGGTTGCCAGCCAATATTTGGGCACATTGACAAACAATCGATTGGTCAACAGTCTACATCAGGGCACATTAACGCCAAACATTCACACCTGTGGACAATTTAGAACTCTCGACCGTGACTGCATGCATCCATACTGGAGAGCATAACCATTACCTTATCGTGCTGCCAGTGTATTAGAGTATATCATACTTCAGAATTTCACTCTACATGTGGAAGTTGGGGAAGTCTTACACAACTTCTGTGTGTAGGGTGAAATTCAGAAGTATTCCAGCTATGTACAGGTACAGTATCTAAGAGCGGTGTAAACCCCCTCATGGAGCGTCAATCAGAGAACCAGAATCCTGGCTGATTCGCGGTCACATCCAAGGTAATGAATCCCTCGGGAGCAGATTGATTGCGTTAGTTACCCCCTTCCCCCTCCTCCTCCCAGCTATGGAATGTATCGATTGGATGCTACACTGCTGTAATCAATCAATCACTGCGACTGAATGTTATAAAGCGGAGTGTTTCCAAAGCGTTATTGAGCCAATGCACAAACTGTATTTTACATTAGGAAAATCTCACAGCAAACAAACAAAAATATCACAAAAAGTATGTAGATTTAATTAATGATGAAATAAATAAATATAAAATTAATAAAGCAAATGCAAGTAAGACAAAACAGGATTGATGTGGCCAAACCGATGAGATTTAGACAAAACCCAAGGACAAAGTGAAGTCTATGAACTTCTGCCTCCACCACTACTCAGCATTGGTTCCGTAGAATATGGGGTAGGGTGAACTGTCAATCATTTTCATGACACAGGACCACCCCCTCTAAACAGACTAATGTCAGCAAGGCTATTAAAAAAAGGAAGATCTTGGGATATTTGACAAAAGCGTGTCACACGTTACAAAGACATCTGGGAACTCTTTCAAATAGTGGGGAAAAAAGACTTTCATATCAACACACAAGGCGATCAGCAGAGGTGGGAGTAAGTCACATGTGAAAGTCGTAAGTCTCAAGTCTTAACCTTCAAATTTCAAGCAAGTGCCAAGCTCCTGTGGCAAAAATCCAATTGAGTCTCCAGTAACTTTCAAGCAAGTTAAATCAAGGCTTGACTTAGTAAGTCAAGTCATAAGTCAAGTAATACAATCTTGCTCAGCCACAACATATAAAGAATTTGCCCTTTAGCCACTTTGCAGTCAGTAGCTACTTGACGAGTTAGTTAGCTGTACTAACTCAGTCGCAACCATAGCATATTTTAGTTTAGTTTAGTATTAGTTTATTGTCTTTTCAATTAAATGCATAACAGACATGTGGCTTAGATAATGTTTGACCAGCTATTGATGAGCTAAACTGTAAAGTTCGAGAAAGTAATTTACAGTGGTCCCTTGAGACAAGAGTGACCCAACTGGCGGGGTTTTTGAGATACGAGACGTCACTCGGCCGATTAATTTATTTTTGTGACTAGACTAGCATTGCGTAGTGGCAGTGAACTCAATTCACAACAAGTGGCAGTTTGGCACTGCATGTGTATTTAAACCATCCATAAAGCATATGCTAACAACCAATGCAAATGCCATAGACAAGCTAATTCATAGCACATGTAGACAGACCGTATAGTAATACTTTCAGGCATATACAGTATTCTAGATTTTGTGCAAAAAACGGCTAATATTACTGCAGCTTACTTAGTCACGTACAGTATTTGTGAAACATCTTCGTTTGTGTCTGCATTACTGTATTATACTGCCCCAGGTGGCCGAGTCGCCAGAAAGCTTCGCAATGAATTTATCATGGTTTCATTTCCTTGACTCTATTTAATTAATGTTTTACAATATGTTTTTATGGAGCACAATATTACAGTTATTTTCCATTTAAAAACACATCAAGCATTTTGGTTGAGTTTTTGAGGAGGCTGGAATGGATTAATGGCATTTCCGTTCATTTCAATCGGGAAAGATAATTTTAGATATCCTTTTGGGTTAGTGTAGTCACAGAGCAAACTAAACTCGCATTTCAAGTCACAACTATATTTGGAATTTGCAGTAAAATTTCACAAACAAAAGTTCAAATAAATGTGGTGAGTATTGAAAGGGTAACTGAAAACAAATTTCTCTGTTGGAAGCCTCACATAAAACAGCTACAGTCCAAAGTTTTAAGAACAATTACAATAGTATTGAAAGCAAAAAAAGGCCTTGGATAACATCACAATCTCTACTGCTCGTTAGTTTTCTTACATCTAAGTTACCGTGCAGAGATATGGGGCGTCAACTACGAGACTTCAAAACAACCTGTACGTATTCTACAGAAGAATAGCTATCAGTATAATGAGGAGTCAGCCATAAGGACCATAGACAATTCTACTTTTTACAGTCAATGGATCAAATAGCATGTCAAACGGCACAAATCGGGTTTCGAGGCAAAAACTAATGAATTACCATGAAAAACAAAAAAAACATAAGAAGTTACAGAAGTTTTTGTGTTTCAATATGTGGGTTGACCCTGTGGAACACTTTAAACGACAAATTGAAACAATGTCCAAACATCAATCACTTCAAGATTACGTATAAAAATGTGACTCGAGCGATATCGGAAGGTGGGTGTTAAACCACTGCGTACTTGCTTTTCCTTTCTTGTTCTACTGGCTTTTCTCATTATTGTTCTTATGTATTAACTTTCATTTTTTTGTTGTGCTTTTCTGTTTTTTTACACAATGTAATGAAGGGCATTAGGAAGTGGAACAAGTGATTTTATATATGATTGTGGAAAAGGAGTGGGATTGCTTCTTCTCACCCCTTTTCGAATATGGATGGTTATGCTTTTTGTTTGTTTTTGTTTTTAATGCTGTTGTTTTCAAATGTAGAAAACAATAATTTTCATTTTATTTCATTTACATGTTCAAAATAAATACGTAAAAATCTAACATATCTGACCTGTCTCTAGATTTGATAATGACAAATAAAGTAGATGTAGTTGTTGGATCTCTTTGCGTTGCAAACCTTGCATGTTGCCTTCTCTCTTTCCCGATTTGATATACTGTAGATATGAAAATAATCCTTAAATCCGAATGTAATATTTTTTTGCATTCCGCCCATATTTGCTTAAAGAAACTGTAAAGTTAATTCAGTACATTCTACATGTTTGAAGATAATTGCTGAAAACAAATAGACTAAGAACTACAGTATACTTGTCAAGCATATAGAGGAGGGATGTGTACTGTAGGTATAAAAAAAAGTTGCTAGCGAAGTAACATTCATTTTTTCAGTGGGTCATGGTTTCACGCATACAGAGGACATGTACAGAACCTTTGAGAGCGGCGACGGCGACTTGATTTTTCACGATTTTGAAGCCTCCTTTTATATACTTGTTTTTTTCCAATCATTCAAATTTTGCAGGGCTGTTAACCTCTTCTCAGTGGTGTGTCAAATTTACAATTCGTACAGTGGTGCCTTGAAATATGAGTTCCATGACCACACGCATAACTCAAAGCACTTGTTTCTCAAATCATCTTTCCCCACTGAAATGAATAGAAATGCCATTAATTTGTTGCCGCATCCCCAAGAAAAATCAAGAACAACTTTTGTAATGTGCTTTTGAATCGCACTCTAGAATACTGTACTTTATTAAAAAAAAACATTTTGGAATAACACAATTAAATAGAATGTAAAGAATTAAACAGTTTGTGCATCATTGTGCTGCCCCGTCTGATGTGCCACTGGGGTGCAGTATAATGCGGTCATATAGACTACCAAAGAAGAATCACCACTGACTCAGTGACTCAGACTGCAAAACTAGTAATCATTTTTCACTTGTAATAAAAAAGCCTGTGAGTATTGTATTTTCTGTCTGCATGTGATGCTTCACTGTTAGTGTTAAAATAGCTATTGTTTAAAAAGGGTTATAGCAGTGCAGCCATCGATGCTAATCATAAGTAATGCTAGTCATTTCTAAGGCAATGTTAAGTTGTTTGAAATACACAGTGTAATTCTCTTTCTTTTTGTTTGCTTTTAGAGTAAACCTCATCTGGGAGTGGCATTAAACAGCTTGAAGCCTCTTTTTGCAAGAATTGTTCACTAGCTGCCAAACTGACGCTTGTTGTGAAGTTGAGTTGCCTTCACTGCCACCGTAAAGCACTCTTATCTCAAGTTTGCACTCAAGTCCAAAAACTTTTTTTGGAATAAATAAATTAATTAATAAATTGGCCGAAGAACCGTTCGTATTTTGAAAAACTTGTCAGTTGGGTCTCAAGTATCTCAAGGCACCACTATTTTATTTATTTTTCCCCCCACTTTACAGGGACATGAATGAGTTGACACTCTGCATTATAGCCTACTTGTGGCTTGCCAGGTGCAGATGAACTACATTCAAATGAACTTTTCTTTCAAAAAGACACCATAATGGAATACTAGAATTCTCAAGTCTCGTTAAGTCGTGTCTCATGAATACCACGTCAAAATCAAGTCATGCAAGTCCAAAGTCCTAAACTTGTGTCTGACTCGGGTCACATCATGTGACTTGATTCCCCCACCTGTGGAGATCAGATTGTTGGAACAGCTGTGTGAAGAAACCATCTTATTGCCGACTTGGCGCAAATCCCTCAGTACGAGAAGGCAGATGCTCAGTGCTAGAATCGCTGGCTGACCCACGAGAAAAACCAATCAGAACCTTTGACGTGAAGTATTGTGCCGTCACAGCGATATGCACTTGCTTTGATAAAACCCTTGTCTGGCGCCTGGTCTCCAGTCACACTTTTTTTCTTCTTCCAAGGGTCTATTGCAGGAATATTGGCAGATAATATAAGAACGCCTGCAGGGCTGCACGCTACAATTCAATTCTGAGTGCGCCGCAATCTCTGAGTTCCAGGCTGACTAAATAAATGACACAGCATTGTGGAGCCCCTCAGGCACCAGACACCCACTTACTTCTTTTTTTTTCTCCAAATACTGTACACATCAACAGTCTGTGTTGAGACTATGATGTCAGGATTTGAGGTTTGTGGCATTTGGGGGAAGCCAAAAGGTGGACCCAAGCCCAGGGAGGAAGGCAGGCAGGCAGGAGTGCAGGATGTACTAAAAAAAAAAAAAACTAGATTTATTTTCAAAAGGCAAACAAGGCATGTGGAAGCAAAAACTAAATTAACCAAGTCCAAAAAACAAGGCTCAAAGTAAGAAATAAACAAAACACTCACTACTACAAACTACAGGAAAACTGACCTGATGAGACTCAGGAAACATGACGTATGAAGACGATCCGACGCAGACCGACAGAAAATGGAATTAAATCTGACGAGGAAACGAGGCGCACCTGGACAAGAGCTGATTGAACAGGGCTGACGAGAACAGGTGGAAACAAAGACCTAACGAGCAAGACAATACAAGACTTGAACATGGGACACAGAAAACAAGACTAAACTAAATATAATCGAAATAACAAAAACACAGATTATGACATGTGGTGTTGGTTATGATGATTTTAACCAACTATTCACCTTTAGGGGGTGTAATCATACCAGAAAATGTAGGTTCAAGTGAGTACAGTATATCCTGGTGAAAATGTATACATTTTTCAAAACTCACCCAGAAAAAAATTGGATCCCGATTCCAATGGCCTCAGCATGCCCAAACACTAAGATTTTTGCAAGAGCGTGTATCCTATGTGAAAAAGTATAACGTGATGGGGTCCTTAACACAACACCCCCACCAAAACTCACAATTGGGTGACAATGTCAATCATAACAGGGTACATGAAAAAGTCTCAAGGGCACACGAGGTGTTTCATCTCAATGTAACTTGCAAAAGCATGGAAAAGTGTTCTCCATCTCCAATTTACAAAACAGGAGTGAAATAACTTTACAAAATCTGTCTATCGTAAGAAATGAGGGGAATGGCTACAAGCATTTAATACGTTCCGTGACCACGCTCGTGACTCAAAACACTCATATCTCCAATCATTTTTCCCTGTTGAAATGAAAGGAAATCCCATTAATCCGTTCCAACCACCCTCCCCAAAAAACATTTTAATGTATTTTTAATAACAATAAAAAACATGATAATATTGTACTTAATAATAATATAATGACAAAGTTTAATAGAATGTAAAGAGCTAAGCAGTATTTTCCACATTTGTTGCTTCAATTCAGTGGACATTGTGCTGCTCCTCCTGGTGTGGGCACCTTGGCCATCAAAGGGGCAGAATAATACAGACATAGAGACACACAGAGGAGAGATCCACAAGTGACTCAGTAAGATGCAGTAATGTTAGTAATTTTTCACAAAGGATATACAATATATGCCTGTGAGTATGTGCTCAAATATCTGTTAAAACACCGTTAACACTGATGCTATTTGTTAGCCCATCATGGCGTTTTGCATTGCTTGTTAGCATTAAGCAAAGCATACTCTATAAAGGAAAAGTTATGTGCTTGTTTCAAACACACAATGTATAATTGTCTTTGTTTTATGATTATTTAACAGTAAACTTTATCTGAGAGTGGTAATAAACAGATTTCTTTTCGTGTCTTACATTGCTCCCCAGAGGTCTGACCAGTGTGAAAATGAGCCGTTGCGCTGAAGTCTCAATCAAACAATCTCTCCCGACTCGCTCAAGGCAGCAGAAATGATTTCTCGATCCTGGAAAAAGTGTGCCCAGAAGCGAGTTTCGGTTTGGCGAGACGTTAATGACAAACAAGGGAGCTCCAGAACGACAGCGCTGGGAGGCATCAACGCGCATCGCGAGCTTTAAGTAGGAAGGTGGGGGGAACAAATCATTGCGCATCAGAAGGGACACACTGAAATGTGCCACAAAATGAAGAAGCAAATGAAACAGAGCGGGGGAGTCTAGAGCTACAGCCGTCGGCCAGCAGCTTTAATGTCCACCAGGAGGAGGGGGTTAGTGTCATGGGCCCACTGTTGTGATAGGTTATTCTGTACGTACCTGTTTTCGCCTCCTACTGTCTAAACTAAGCCTGTCAAATTAGGGCCACGTGTTTATGTCCCACCCATTTTCCCAGACTGTTGCAGCTGACTATCACCTGTCAATCACTCTTCAGCTAACAGTATGAGAACCTGTAGATAGATAGATAGGCAGCCTGACCAGAGTTAAGATGGACAAGAAAAAACAACCTCCAAAACAAAAAGGTGGTGCTGAGAAGTTGAGGGATTAAAAAAAAAAAAAAAAAAAAAAAAAAAAGGAAATCCCTCGAGGAAGTGGCGGCCACACATAAGAAAATATGTTATATTTTATATTTTATAAAATATAATAGTTATTTGGTGGTCGTTCGAGTTTGGCGACGGCCACACAGGAGTCCGTTGCCGGCGCAAGCCGCGGTGAGCCTGGCCCTCAACATCTGGATATCGACACGAAATTCCGACTGATATAATGGAAGCTTATGTTTTAAACTGATGCTTTCGGTGAAAATGCTTATTTGGCTAACATTAGTTTGCTTGCTCATTGTGTGAAGTGTCTACTATAGCCTCGTTGTGTAAGCTGCCTGGGCCTACATTTCACAGAATTCAAATTTAGCATCGTTCAATGACCAAATGTTTTCTCTATTTGTCAACCTGCTTACTGAGAATCCTTTTCTGGTTGAAGCCAACCTGTTACTGTCTTTGAGCTGACTCTGCTACTAAATGAATATGAATGAATAAATAGCTTTTTAATTTTCCTGTACATGCCCCCTCCTATATACAACGCCAATTCCAATGAAGTTGGGAAGTTGTGTTAAACATAAATAAAAACAGAATACAAGGATTTGCAAATCATGTTCAACCTATATTTAATTGAATACACTACAAAGACAAGATATTTAATGTTCCAACTGATCAACTTTATTGTTTTTAGGAAATAATCATGAACTTAGAATTTTATGGCTGCAACACGTTCCAAAAAAAGCTGGGACAGGGTCACTTTTACCACTGTGTTACATCACCTTTTCTTTAACAACATCACCTTTTCTTTAACAACATTCAATAAACGTTTGGGAACTGAGGACACTAATTGTTGAAGCTTTGTAGGTGGAATTCTTTCCCATTCTTGCTTGATGTACAGCTTCAGCTGTTCAACAGTCCGGGGTCTGGTGAATGTGGTTTGGCATTGTCTTCCTGAAATAAGCAGGGGCGTCCATGAAAAAGCCGTTGCTTGGATGGCAGCATATGTTTCTCCAAAACCTGTATGTACCTTTCAGCATTAATGGTGCCTTCACAGATGTGCAAGTTACCCATGTCATTGGCACTAACACAGTCCCATACCATCACAGATGCTGGCTTTTGAACTTTGCGTCCTTAACAGTCCGGATGGTTCTTTTCCTCTTTGGCCCGGAGGACACGACGTCCACAATTTCCAAAAACAATTTGAAATGTGGACTCGTCGGACCACAGAACAATTTTCCACTTTGCATCAGTCCATCTTAGATGAGCTCGGGTCCAGAGAAGCCGGCAGCGTTTCTGGGTGTTGTTGATGAATGGCTTTTGCTTTGCATAGTAGAGTTTCAAGTTGCACTTACGGATGTAGTGTCGAACTGTATTTACTGACATTGGTTTTCTGAAGTGTTCCTGAGCCCACGTGGTGATAACCTTTACACATTGATATCGGTTTTTGATGCAGTGCCGCCTGGGGGATCGAAGGTCACGGGCATTCAATGTTGGTTTTCGGCCTTGCCGCTTACATGCAGTGATTTCTCCAGATTCTCAGAACCTTTTGATGATATTAGAAGAAGAAGAAGAAGAAGAAGAAGAAGAAGACCGTATGGACCGTAGATGATAAAATCCCTAAATTCCATGCAATTGTACGTTGAGGAACATTGTCCCTAAACTGTTCGACTATTTTTTCACGCACTTGTTCACAAGGAGGTGAACCTCGCCCCATCTTTGCTTGTGAATGACTGAGCAATTCAGGGAAGCTCCTTTTATACCCAATCATGGCACCCACCTGTTCTCAATTAGCCTGTTCACCTGTGGGATGTTCCAAACAGGTGTTTGATGAGCATTCCTCAACTTTCTCAGTCTTTTTTGCCACCTGTCCCAGCTTTTTTGGAACGTGTTGCAGCCATAAAATTCTAAGATCATGATGAGTTTAGTTAATGATTATTTGTTAAAAACAATAAAGTTTATCAGTTTGAACATAAAATATCTTGTCTTTGTAGTGTATTCAATTAAATATCGGTTGAACATGATTTGCAAATCCTTCTATTCTGTTTTTATTTATGTTTAACACAACATCCCAACTTAATTGGAATTGGGGTTGTAGATGGGATCAACAGCAACCACAGCAATCAGTAATTTCATTCCAGAGTTTGTATGAGGCCTTCATAAAATAAGAAAAAAACTGCAATATTACAATATGACTTGTGATAAATAAATGTGTATCGCTACAAGATACAATTGGTAACCACGGCTTAATTAACTTTCTCGTTTATCTTAGCGCAGGTTGTCTTGGCAATAAGTTTATTGTAGATGATGTCAGTATCTCTTGATGATGAACATTTGATAAATTGTGCAGCCTTATTGTGTATGTCTGGCTTAAGCAGGCCAAATATCCTTACATTGTCTCATGTACATACTGTACTGCAAACATTTTCATGTTGCACTGGTTCAATAGTATAATTACCAATACTAATTAGGGCTGAACAATTTTGAAAGAAATTCTAATTGCATTTTCTATTCCTCAATATTGCAATTGCGATTTAATTTGTGGCTATTTTTTTCCAAGGTCCTCTTTCCATGTATTTTTGAACAAACCCAAGCAATAAATTAATCTGTACTCCAATAAACAATAGCTAAATGATTACACATAAATGGATATCTTGGACCAGTAAAAGGTGGGTGGGGGGGGGAATCTAAATGAGAGAGGGTGAGTGAATGAGCCTTGTCTGCCAGTGAGTGCAAGATAACCAGTAAACAGAGAGAAAGAGAATAAGAAGCAACTGAGCGTGCAGATAGCTGTTTGCCAGGGCTTTCATAAACGTTTTTTTTTTTTTTTTTGCATCTTAACACGTACTGCATCACAGTTTTGTGATTGCAGCTAATTGTTTTAAGTTTCATCCAGTGTCATTTCAAGTGTGTACTCACACCATGTGACTTAATTCTCCTGGGTGTGTAGATGGTAGTCCTTACTCTGTTCATTTCATCTTTGTTTATTTTTTTAGTTTTAGGTTTTTGAGGTTATCATCTACTCCATAAATTATAGTCCAAAAGAGCGTCAAATTATTTTTTTTATGTTATTTTTTCTCATCGGGTTACATGAAATTTGTGTTGCCGGCTGCCTGGCTCTGCACGGAGCGCATGAACTGGGCCGGTTTGTCCATGACTCAGGGGCCACTTTTTCCCCCAAGTCCGCTCCTTGGAATTTGGCCAAAATGGCTGCTTAACCCTTAGATGCTCAAGTGGGTTAAAAATGACCAGGAGATATCTTTTTCTTCTAATAACTTTATTCACCCTTGGAACTGCTGCGTGGGTAACTCAACGTCTTCCTAAAGTTGGACTGACACAGTTAATGGTTATTGTAAACTCGCTGGGCGGGGTTATGGATGTTACCCTGCGTGTTGGGTTTTGATAGTATACCCCAAAATGGGTTAAATGTGATTTTGCTGTTGGGTTAATACAATGTGACCCAAAAGTCTAAAATATCCATCCATCAATTATTTCTAATGCTTATCCTCACTTTTTGGGAAAGTAGGAGGAAACTGGAATACCCAGATAAAACCCACATAGGCACGGGGAAAATACGCAAACTCCACACAGGAAGACCGGAGCCCAGATTTGAACCAATGACCTATGTACTGTGAGACCGAGGTTTTAATCAATCGTCCACTGTGCCGCTGGTCTAAAATATAATTATATGATGTTATGTTGGTCGAAACGTCATCATACTAAAGCCACTCTTTCTTCTGGAAAAGTGTTTACTAGTTAGCATTAATAACATAGTAAATAAAATAGTCCAGTCCAAAGCAGGTCCCAGTCCCAGGTGAATGAAAAAGTGGGAATCAGAAACAAAAATGGCGAATTTGAGAAGGTGGGTGTTTTCCAACCCAGTAGTGGTGTGCATTTAACCCAGTGTGGATGATCAAACACAAATCTAACAGCCTATACCAATAGTTGGGTTATGAAATCAATGCATTTTGTTTTATGTTGTGAGCGGAGCATCACTTGCCCAACAGATGGTTTAATATTTTAATCCAATGTTTGGTAAAAATGACCCAACTTATTTCCCAATAGGGTCAATCCAACTGTTGAATTACAAATCCTTTCAGCTATGATTGTACTGGTTGGTCCAGTTTTTTAATTATGTTAATGCCACTGGAGAGAGCCTCATTATGTTGTTGCAATACACCAGAGGGATCTGTAAGCTGAAGTACCAGGATGAGGCAGCCATTTTGCATTCACACAACAGCAGACAGCAAAATAAATGGTGTTCTTTCTGAGATATGGATGAATACATATGGATTGGAGAACATCCCTCCTACAGTATGATGAAGTCCTCCAAGTCCGCAGAGGTTCACAGTTTGGATTCATTGGCAACTATACGCTATGTTAGAAAACAAAAGCTGATGTGTTCCAGAGCGTGGTGGATCACAAGTGGTGGATGAAGATTCAACAAAGAAAAAAACCTGAGGTAATCACATTCTACAGCCACACAAAAGGCGTATAGAGGCCAGGGACCAGATGGTTGCCACCTGGACCTGCGAGCGACAGACACAGAGGTGGTGCATGGTGCTGTGGCACAACATCCTTGACATCGTCATCCTCAATGCCTATTTCACAGCCGATCGGCTCTTTTTCAATGGAGAAGGCGTGTGGAAGGTCGTCCACAACTGTAAACGCCGCAACTGAGAAGCACAGTGTTTCTGCCTGCACCAACTGCAGCCATAAACTGGTACTTTGCCACCACTGCCAAGTCTTAGGTGACAAACAATGGAGAGCAACTGTCGGGACGTTACAACACACACAAACGCATGCACACACATAGACCATGCGGGTTTTCCACAGAGCAATTCAATCAAAGTTAGGAGGCCACACCGGTAAGCGGTGGAATCCGAAGATGAACAACAAGACGGAGAAGGGGGCAGGTGTGACACAAATTCTCTGCTCCTTTCTTGCGTGTCTCTCTCATACATGAAATGAAACTCATCCATTATGTATCGCTGAATGAATAATGAAATCGTCGTCGTCGCCCAGTGAGTACACCTAGCTAAAATGTCTTAAACGCCAAGCCATGCGAGGATGGAGAGCAGCAGGCGCAGGCAGGCAGCCCTGCCCCACCCTGAGCAGGCAGCATGCAAGATCGTATTTGGAGGAGGGGTCTTTGCAGAGCCTGAATTAAAAATGAGAGATGGACAATTTGAGTGCTTGAGCTTGTGTGACAAATGATTCCCAGGCCTGTGAAGCACTTGCACCCAAAGGGTGAGGGTGGCAGCAGAGTGAGAGGCAAGAGGTGACCCGGAGTGAGGCAACGAAACTCCGACACGGTCGATATCAACAACACGCACGCACACACACACACACACGTTATATAACATAATGCTAAAATTGATGACATAAAAATGATATTTAATATTGCAATCAAATCTTTTATGACCAAAAATGATGAAATATTGCAATTAAATCTCGGAGATGGTAAAATGTATGCCCATTTTTTATATTGCAATCAAATGTTGGAAATTCAAACAATTATGAAAAGAGATGAAATATTGCACTCAAATATTGGAGATGTTAAAATCACTGGCATCCCAACATGGCGACAAGGGGTCGTTATAGATTGAATTTTTCCCAACTGCAATAACGTTTTTAGCAAGTGAATTCCTTTTGTCAACGGTGGGGATGGGGCTGGGTTGGGATGCCCACCCAAACATGTGGATGGGCACCACCACCCCACCTCCCACCCCCACCTGTCCTTTGCACGCTACTGGCTAAAATGTGTGACAAGAATAATTAAAGATTGCAAACAAATATCAGAAATACACATATAGTTGGGGGGGTTAATAAATGTTGCAACCAAATGTTGGAAATGCTCAAATATGTGAAAACTATCATGAAAACATTGCAATCAAATGCTGAAACAACACAATCATCACCTGAGCATCATCAAATGCAAATAGTTTCCCCGATGGCAGCGCGTCCTATTGCTTTTATGAAATGTGTTGCAGTCATTTAACCGTCCGTTTGATTGGTCGCATGCATTCGCTCACCTGCAGGAGACGGTGATCTCCACTTTGGTAGCCGGGATGCTCCCGCTGTTGGGGTCCAAGTCACACACCGTCGTCGCTGTGGACTCCACTTTATCCATCACGTCACCCTCCATGCTGCCGGGAAAGCCAGCCCAGGCGGAGTGGTGAGATCCGGTGCTCCGGTACAGGGGAGCCTTCTGAGTGCTGTCCGCGGAAGAAAGAGCTTGAAAAGTTGACGGCTGCAGCTGGCTCACATCAGCCTCCAGGACTCCACGGCAGGCGACGAATGCGAGGTGCGCCGGCGGTGGAGCGCAAACTGCGAACTCCACCCACCTCCTCTTTCTCCTCCGTCGCCGCCTCCTCCTGTTGTGAGTGCATTCCCCTACACGCACGCATGCAGGGGCACATCCAAGCTATCGATCCGCTCGCGCGGGGGCTTCAAATTGGCTTGAACAGAAAACAAGTAAGTGAAGACTTCACTTTCAGTTGAAAATTTCTGCGGTTCTGACAAAGATGAAAATGTTCCCCGATTTCAGCGTCTAAAATCAAACGTTCGTAGGATCCGTCCACAATAGAAGACCAGAGGTCCTTGATTTATATATATATATATATATATATATATATATATATATATATATATATAAATTATTGTTTTCTGTGAAGTTTGAAGTAATTCCAGGAATACGGTTTCTCTCAATTTGACCAGGGTAAAGAAATGGCCTATTTAAATATCCATTTTTTTTGCTTAAATACTGCTTCATTTTCATAAGTAGAGCTCTCTGTTGTATTGTGTTAAAAAGTTTCAACAGACCACAAAGCGTATTCCACAATGCAAGCTGTTATTAACAACTAAAGGCAATTAACAAGCCCACTGGCCTGCTCGGCAAAACTCGGGAACAAGAGACAGAGGAAAACAAGACGTAAACTGAAATTAAAGTAAATATAATCTTAACAACAAAAGCATAGATCATGAAACGAACGAAATCCAGGCTCACCATTGGCCCAGCATAATGTGAGGCAGGGATAAGGTCTGACGCACTGCATGAGACCAATCTGCCAATTTCACCAGGGCAAAAAATATGCTGTAGAAATATCCGATTGTTGATCTTTGGGGTATTTTGACAAAAGCAGGAATCATATACGTTTATGATATTAGGACATTTGTGAACTCATTTAAATTGTGGCAAAATTGCACTATATGTTTAGCATATAGTTAGTTAAGTTAGCATTTTAGCACTGTAACTTTGACACCACAGGAGAGGTGTCCTGGCTGGTCCAGCAAGATTTTAGACTGGGGATTCCCAAACTGCAAGCACCCTCCAGGGGCTCGTGTGATTAAAAGTGTATTCACATTGTAATTACAGAGCAATTTTTAGGAGGGTTTTACAGCATCTTCTATATATTGTTTACACAGTTTATATACCTTAGACAATAGACCATGCAGTGGTGCCTTGAGATCAGCTTTCCCTGTTTGTAATGTGTTTTTAAAAAGGAAAAAAGCACTCTATGATATCCATCCATCCATCCATTTTCTGAGCCGCTTCTCCTCACTAGGGTCGCGGGCGTGCTGGAGCCTATCCCAGCTGTCATCGGGCAGGAGGCGGGGTACACCCTGAACTGGTTGCCAGCCAATCGCAGGGCACATAGGAACAAACAACCATTCGCACTCACAGTCATGCCTACGGGCAATTTAGAGTCTCCAATTCATGCATGTTTTTGGGATGTGGGAGGAAACCGGAGTGCCTGGAGAAAACCCACGCAGGCACGGGGAGAACATGCAAACTCCACACAGGCGGGGCCGGGGATTGAACCCGGGTCCTCAGAACTGTGAGGCTGACGCTCTAACCAGTCGGCCACCGTGCCGCCCACTCTATGATATTGTACATTATAAAAAATCATAGCGATAACATCCATCCATCCATCCATTTTCTACCACTTATCTGAGGTCGGGTCGCGGGGGCAGTAGCTTTAGCAGGGATGCCCAGACTTCCCTCTCCCCAGCCACTTCATCCATCTCTTCCAGGGGGATCCCGAGGCGTTCCCAGGCCAGCCGAAGGATGTAGTCTCTCCAGCGTGTCCTGGGTCGTCCCTGTGGTGTCCCCCCGGTGGGACGTGGCCGGAACACCTCACGCAGGGAGGCGTCCGGGAGGCATCCGAATCAGATGCCCCAGCCACCTCATCTGGCTCCTCTTGATGTGAAGCAGCAGTGGCTCTACTCTGAGATCCTCCCAGATGACCGAGCTTCTCACCCTATCTCTAAGGGAGAGCCCGGACACCCTGCGGAGGAAACTCATTTCGGCCGCTTGTATCTTGGATCTTGTTCTTTCGGTCAGGACCCACAGCTCGTGACCATCGGTGAGGGTAGGAACGTAGATCGACCGGTAAATCGAGAACTTCATCTTTCGGGTTAGCTCCTTCTATACCACAACGGATCGATACAAAGTCTGCATCACTGCAGACGCTGCACCGATCCGCCTGTCGATCTTCCGTTCCATTCTTCAAGACCCCAAGATACTTGAACTCCTCCACTTGGGGCAGGATCTCATCCCCGACCTGGAGAGGGCAAGCCACCCTTTTCCGACTGAGGACTATGGTCTCAGATTTGGAGGTGCTGATTCTCATCCCAGCCGCTTCACACTCGGCTGCGAACTGCTCCAATGAGAGTTGGAGATCACGGCTTGATGAAGCCAACAGAACCACATCATCTGCAAAAAGAAGAGATGCAATACTGAGGCCACCAAACCGGACCCCCTCTACGCCTCGGCTGCGCCTAGAAATTCTGTCCATAAAAGTTATGAACAGAATCGGTGACAAAGGTCAGAAATAACATAATTAAATAAAGCATTAAACAGATTGTGCATCATGGTTTAATGCTGCAGTGTGCTCCTCCTTCTGATGTGTGACGTGGCCTCCAAGGGGCAGTATAATACAGTCAAATCAAATCAAGTTTATTTTATAGCACTTTTCATACATTAAAATGCAACACAACAATTCAAATAGCAAGAAATGTACAAAAACCCACCCCTCCCACGACCACTTATAAACACAAAAAAAAAAAAATAAACAGACACAAACAGGCACACTTGTACAGACACACACACGCAGCACCTATTGATTAATAGTGTAGAGATATGGCAAGGCACTGAGTATCCAGGTGAGGAAAGACAAACCTGTGGGAGCCATCCACACCGAGTGGTGCCACAGCCCGCAGCCACAGAGACCACCATGACCCAGGTAGATCGGGATGGACTCTCCGCATTGTGCAGAGCTCTCCAGCCACGGGGAAACAGCAGGATGACATGACATCCCCACAGGCAGACCGAACACACCTCCGAGCGCAGAGGCTCATGGCTCAGGCACAATCATGCATACACAAACGAAGAAGAGTTTCACAACTACTGTAAGGGACTCAGCTTTCTGCAGTGTTTTTCGCAGAGGATAAGGAATAAAAGCCTGTGAGTGTTGTTATTTTGCGCCACTGTTTCAAATAGCTGTTAAATCCTAGGTTTTTAGTTTGATATTGAGGGCTTCTTTTCACATTCTCTTGTGGTCTACAGTGATTCATTGGGATTACTGTAACTGCTGCTGCCTGTATGACAATTGACAATGTTCAAATGTTACATAAAGGTTAAAATAATGTGTTGATTCACATAGAAATGCTGCACACGTACAACAGGAGTAACTTAGCAATTCTCTGGTATCATATCCCCCACATCACACGGTACACACCATGAGATAATAATAATATAAAAAAGAACAATTTATGGAGAACTGTCATGCATGGCGGAATCATCAACTTTCATAGTCTGATAATCTTCGACGTCTGATTGCAGTGCAAAAGAAAAAAAAGCCAGCCCAATACAATGACATGAAACCAAGTGAGTGAGTGAGACACAGAGAGCGAAAGACACATAACAGTGTGCGTGTGTGTGTGTGTGTATGTGTGTGTGCTCGTGAGAGAGTGAAACAGTGTGTCTGTGTTAGTGAGAGTGAGTGAGTGAGTGAGTGCTTCACTGCATCTCTCATATCCTGACAGCGCAAATCTTTGCTCATCCAAAAAATAGCAGAAGGATTTTTAAACCATACAGTAAAAAAAGACAGCAATAGTTCATCTTATTTTATTGAGCTAGGAAGATTATGATATATATTTCTAGTTGCCAGGGATACCACTCATTTCTAAGCAGGTCAGTGTTCATTGTTATTCTTCCCACAAATACATTTCCTTTTGTGGGGCCTCAACATGTCTGGAAACTAATTTTGCCATGAAAAGGGGGGTGTAAGGTCCAGTTCTTTGCTGCTTTCAGACTTAATTATTATTCTAATTATATGAATTATAATATGTGATTGGCATAATCTTCATTACCTTGTGAGAAACACACACACTGTCATCTTTAATTATTAAATCCCTTTCAAAGAAGCACTTGGCATTTTAACACAGCTTTTAGTGTCATGTACTGCCCGGCAGTACCGTTTTTGGAACCTGGATGGTGCTTTGCGCCCTCTCTTCCTCTCTCTGCCCCCTCCCCTCTATTTCAGCACCTTCCTCAAGCCGCGCACCTGTCACCAATCAGCCCTCTAGTCACTACCTGCATATAAGCCTGCCTGTTCCCAGAAATCCTCGCCAAAGTATTGTAGTTACTTCCAGCGTTACCACGGCCCACTTGTCTCACGTAAGCCACTCCATTCCTCATTCCCTTTTTGACTCCTGTGTCTCTCCTTGTTCTCAGTGTTTTCCCCTGTGATCCTGATCTACGTCATTCCTCACCAAGACTCTACACTCCCTTGCGCAACAGGTCTCCCTCCTATCTCAAAAGATGCAATCCGTTCAACCCCCCCCGTAAGTACCCATTCTGAATCCGTAGTCTCCGAGCCACCCTGCTTGCCTCACAAAGAACCTCATGTACCGCCACCCGAACCCTACTCTGGGGACTTAGGTGCTTGTAGCCAATTCCTTCTCAACTGCACCCTAGTTTTCAACCTTAAACCATACAGTTATCCCACCAAACAATCCAAAGTAGCATATGTCACTAACCTCCGCCGCGGCAAAGCAGCAGAATGGTCCACTTCCTTATGGCACAACTCCTCCCCGGTACTCCATTCATTCGATTCCTTTTCCGCCGAACTCCGTGAAGTATTCGATCACCCCGTTCAGGGCAAAGAAGCCACCCGTCGCCTCCTCACGCTCACTCAAGGCGCTAAATACGGAGCGGAATACTCCATTGAGTTCTGTATATTTGCAGGTGAATTCTGGTGGAAAAATGCTGCGCTTAGGGAGATTTTTTCAAACGGCCTCTCGAAACAACTCAAAGAGGAGCTCATGGTCCGGGACGAGCACTCCTCTCTCGAGGATCTCATCGCCCTTTCCATCCGTCTGGATAACAGACTGCGAGAGAGAGTACAAGAGAGTGGGGTCCGCTCGCGCAAAACCCCAAAATCCCACTCCGAGCATCACACCGTCAGCTTCTCACTCGCGTCCTGCACCGTCTACTACACTTTCGTTACTCCCCGTAGCACCCGATGAGCCCATGCAAATTGGTAAAACACGTTTAGATCCACAGGAACATCAGCGTCATGTCATCCAGCGGCTGTGCATCTATTGCGGTCAATCAGGTAATTTCACTTCCTCTTGCCCCCTCTGACCAAAAGACTAGGATCACCGCGATCCAAGAGCGTGGTGAGCCAAACCTCCATTCCCTCGAACTCTCCCTCCCACATGACCGTTCCCGCTTGCATTATAGTTTCTGCTCATAACACCCTCATTACTGCCCTTATCGATTCTGGTGCCGACAATTTTATTCATGAAGATATAATTCACCAGCTCCAAATCCCTCTCCAACCACTTCTGTCCCCCAAAAAAAGTCACAGCCCTGGATGGCCGAGTCATTTCCCCTGTCACCCACCAAACCGTGGCAATCACGCTCCTTATTTCTGGTAATCACCGTGAGAATATTTCACTCTTTGTCATTCCTTCCCCTGAGACTGCCTTAGTTATTGGAATTCCCTGGGTAAGAGTATCATCACCTCTCCCCAGTATTCAGCAAGGACTAGGCAATCTCTCTACCCCTCCACCGCCTGTATGACTGTGCCATTGACCTCTTGCCGGGAGCTCCACTTCCCACCAGCCGACTGTTCAATCTCTCCCATCCGGAAAAGAAGATATGGAGGATTACATCAGAGACTCCCCGGCTGATGGAATCATACGCCCCTTCTCGTCTCCGGTCGGGGCCAGGGTTTTTTTCGTGGAGAAAAAAGATGCCACTCTCCGCTCCTGCATAGACTACTGAGGACTCAACGACATAACCATAAAAAAACAAGTCACCGCTACCCCTGATCGATCCGTCCTTTGAATCCCTCTGCGAAGCTCAGATTTTCACCAAATTGGACCTCCGAAACGCCGACCACCTCATCCGAGAGGGGGATGAATGGAAGACTGCCTTCAATACCCCTCTCGGGTATTTCGAGTACCTGGTCATGCTGTTCGGCTTAAAAAAAAACGTCTCTGCAGTTTTCCAATCATTTATCCATGACGTCCTCCGTGACATACTCAACCGTTCGAATTTGTGTACCTTGATGACATTCTCATCTTCTTGCTCCCCTGAAGAACACCGCATGCATGTGCGCAAAGTCCTCCAGTGCCTCCTCGAGAATCGTCTGTTTGTCAAACCTGAGAAATGTGAATTGCACCTCTCAATCAAGGGGCAGGATCAGGCACAGGGGTCCACCCAAGAATAGCCCAGCGGACGGGACACTTCCCACACCGAGGTACCCAGGGTGGTCCACCGGCCCCACCGAGGCGCCCCGACAACCGGCCACCCAGTGGGGGCCGCAGGGACCCAATGTCACCCCTCGAGCCAACCCCTCCGACCACACCCACCGCCCCGCCACCCCACCAACCCCCTCCACCCCCAGGAGAGCCTGACGCCCCCCCCCAACCCACAGGGCCCGCGATGCAGCCAGTCCCCGCCCAGCCCGAGAGCGGGAGAGTGTCCCTTGTTTGTTGGAAAGGAGGGCGGATAGGGGCACCCGACAAGGGAACCCAAGGAGCAGCCGCGGGCCATGAGGGGTCAGCCCCAACACCAAGCAGTCATCCAGCCCAGGGGGCCAAGCCTCAGAATCACCGCCATGCAAGTAAGTGAGACCCCCCCCCCCCCCCCCCCCGTTACTATGACTGCCTTCCTTGACTGGCAGTTATTGGGCCTTCCCCGTGTATCAGTGCACCCACGAACCACCAATGTGGTGCATTAAAACATGGGGAGTGTGTCTGATGCATTTAAAATCCAGGGGGGGCAGGCAGGGTGGAGGGGCAGGGCGCACAGACTGGGAAACAGCACAGACGTGCTGAAACCCGATCAGATACCCACATCCTCCCGATCACGAACCCTTTGATATGTGTATGTGCCCAGATGTGATTAGTGAGAAAAAGATATACAGTGAATGGTGTGAGTGTGTGCTAAGTGAGTGATTAAGAGGCATGGCTCCTGCATGTCGGGCCCATTAGGACGGACAACCACCAATGAAGAGGGCCATCCCACCCAGACCCGCAGCATCACCCACGCCCCTCCCCGCACACACACACTCCCGCCAGCACCCACTACCCGCACCTGAGGTGGACCCCCTCCCTCCAAACCAGGCAGGGAAAAGAACTCCATAGCAGGCCCCACAGCCCGCAGGGGACCGCCACGGGAAGAGGAAGAGGCGACCGCAGCGGGACGCAATGAACGGAGAGAAGAGGAGGAAGCAGGCCCGAGGAGTGACAGGGGGGATCCACCGCCCCCACCAGCAGCCAGAGCGGGGGACCCAGGCGGGTGCCAGCCGGCGCTGCCCCTATCACCCTCGGAACATGGGCGAGTTACCATCACACCACCATTACTCCCCAGGAGGTCGCCCCAGTGGTTCCCCCCCACCTCTGAGATCAGGAAGGAGTGAAAAATAGTCACGCCCCCACAGAACAGCAAACTCAGGGACAAGAGGAGAAGATCCCCACAGCATGCATGTCTTTTCGCAATCCAAACTGATCTAAAATGTGTGAAAAGAAAATGAAAAAAGAAAAACAAATAAAAGAGAATAATAATAAAACAACAACAACCTCAACAACAAAGAATATAGAATTCCATTGTTTACTTTCACATTTATGAAAATAGTCTATTGTCAAATGTCAAATGGCACCCTACTCAGGCAAAGGAATCAAGAGCTGTCCCCTCGCAGCGGGACCCCACGACCCAGAAACTACACCCCTGTGCTTTTTTTCCCCGTTGCCTATCCCCTGCGGAGAGGAATTATGATGTCGGCAACCGAGAGATGCTGGCCATAATATGGGTCCTGGAGAAATGGAGGCACTGGCTGGAGGGGACTGAACATCCATCCATCCATCCATTTTCCGAGCCGCTTTTCCTCCCAAAGGTTGCGGGCATGCAGGAGCCTATCCCAGCTATCATCGGGCAGGAGGCGGGGTACACCCTGAACTGGTTGCCAGCTAATCGCAGGGCACATACAAACAAACAACCATTCGCACTCACATTCACACCTACGGGCAATTTAGAGTCTCCAATTCATGCATGTTTTTGGGATGTGGGAGGAAACCGGAGTGCCCGGAGAAAACTCATGCAGGCACGGGGAGAACATCCACACTCCACACAGGCGGGGCCGGGGATTGAACCCTGGTCCTCAGAACTGTGAGGCAGACGCTCTAACCAGGACTGAACAGCCATTTATCATTTGGACAGAACACAAAAACCTTGCTTACCTCGGTACCGCTAACCGTCTCAACCCTCAACAAGCTCGCTGGGTACTATTCGTGAGCAGGTTCAATTTCAGTCTCTCTGGAATTTTGCAAGGCGGTGGGCGTAGCAGCCATCTTATCCTCAGGATATCATCTGCAAACCAACGGCGAGATGGAGCAGACTAACCAGTCCCTGGAATCGGCTCTCCGCTGTGTGGCCGCACGCAACCCCTCCTCATGGAGCTCATTCCTCCCGTGGATTGAGTACGCTCACGACTCCCTCACCAGCTCCGCTATGTCCCCATTCATGGCTTGCTACGGTTTCCAACTCCCGCTATTCAAAGTACAGGACCAGGCGGTGGCAGTTCCCACCGTACAGGATCACCTCCAGAGAGTCCAGGCAGTGTGGTAGGACGTCCGGGCGGCGTTGACCCGCGGCACACAACAATCAGCTCGCGGACAGTCATCGCTCCCCAACGCCCGAATACAAGGTGGGTCAATCTGTCTGGCTTTCTTCCCATGACCTCCCACTTCAAATAGAGTCCTGTAAGCTCACTCCGCGCTTCATTGGTCCTTTCCACGTGACCAAAACGATCAATCTCATTGCCCTCCAATTGAAACTTACGTAGTCCTTAAAAATTCACCCCACATTCCACATCTCTTTGCTTAAGGCTGCCTCCACCTGCGCCCTGTCTCTGAGCTCTTCAGGCAGTTCCTTTGACCTCATGGTTCTCATTTGCTCTGACATGCACTGTGAGCTGTAAGGTCTTATATAGACAGGTGTGTGGCTTTCTTAATCAAGTATAATCAAACACAGCTGGACTCCAATGAAGGTGTAGAACCATTTTCAGGATGAGCAGAAGAAATGGACAGCACCAGAGTTAAATATGAGTGTCACAGCAAAGGGTCTGAGTACTTATGTCTTTGTGACATTTCAGTTTTTCTTTTTTAATAAATCAGTAAAAATTTCAACAATTACGTTTTTTTTTCTGTCAATATGGGGTGCTGTGTGTACATTAATGAGCGGAAAAATGAACTTAAATGATTTTAACAAATGTCTGCAATATAATAAAAAGTGAAAATTTAAGCGGGTCTTTAAGCTTTCCGTACCCACTGTACATATATTTTGAAATATTCTTGATGTATTGTTTCCCTTTTCCCACTTTCGCGCCCTCTGTTGACCAGCCCTCACTGCCTGCGATTGAAAATCAGCAAATCAGCACAATCCGTTTGCTCAATTTCGTTTGACCATCTGTTTGTCCGTCCTAATCCCTCGTGATGGCCGCCTCGCGCGCTCTCTCTCTCTCTCTCTCGCTCTCTTTCTCTTTGTGCCTTGCTCTCCCTCTCCCCAATCCTTCTCTATCAAATTTTCTATCTCACCCTCTCTATTCCTTTTATTCATGAATGTTTGCAACCCCTAACCCTCTTTTCCCCTCTCTCCCCTCACTCTCTTGTCCACCTTCTAGCTCGCTGTGCTTCTCTCTCTCTCCCCCACATCATGTCACACCCTCTTTCCCTTCGCTCCCTGCCTTTTTCATGTTCCTCTTTATAACTCACTCTGATGAACGGTTGCAATTAGAGGTGCAACAATTAATCGACGAATCGACAACTAATTTGATGAACAATTAATCATGTAGGGACATTAACTTAAAATTGTCCAAATTCTCATATTTCAGCCTCTCAACAGTAAATATTCTCATATTTCTGTAATCCTCCATGAAAGCAGACTGATTAATTTTTGTTTTCATCAAATTAAGAGATTTGAAAATATCTGTTTTTACTTTGAAAAACAATGATCAACATTTTACAGATCAAACCAGTAAAAGAATCATAATCAATTTGTTTGTGCATTTTTTACACTGTCAATTTGAAATCATGTCCTATTTTTGAATAAAGATATGGAAATTTAAAATGTTTTTTTATTTGATTCACTGTTTAAATAAAATAATCATTCATTACATCCCAAGTTGCAATGCCTCTCCCCTTTTAGTTCCTCTGCCGCTTTCTCCCTCTCTCCCTCCATTTCCCCGCTTCACCTCTCTCTATTACTCTTTTCTCAATGAACGGTTGCAATGCCTCTTTTGCTCTTGCACCCTCTCTCTTGCACTCTCCCAATCTAATCCTCTCGTTCTCTCCTCACTAACTTCCCTCTGTCTTTTTTCCTCTTCCCAATGAAAGGTGGCAACACCCACGCTTTTCCAGCAATTTTCTTTTTTTGTACTGGTTTTACACGCAACGGGTCACATTGACCCTTGAACATGCTACACAAAACGTAACAGGTTATTAATATGCTTTCTGGTGGTAAAACTAACCTTAAGCACAGCATTCAGATATTCCTCAGGAAGAAAATGAGAGCAGAACAAAATGCGCTTGATTGGCAAAAAAAAAAAAAAAAAAAAAAAAAGAGGTCATCAATCCAAAAATGACACGCATGCACTTTCCGAGAGCGGGCGCCTTCCATTAAGCTACACGCTTGATTTTGGCGGAACCCAGTGTGGGAAATTTCCTCGGCTCACAACTTCAAGAAAGCGGACAGCGTGACAGCGCCAAGTGGAAATCAATGAAAGGAAATAAATTGGATGTGAATCTTCCCTTCCAGGCCTCTTCAGCATCAGCTGCCCATTCCGGCATCGTCATCATGGTGCGACAGCGGTGCATCCGCTAATCGCGTTTCTTGCGAAAAGAACTGTTTGGATGCTTTCATCAACACTTTTTTCCAAATACAGTACGCGTCGTTCAACTCGCGGATGTGTAGCCTGCTGCCCTTGTGATGCCTCCCCGATCAAAGTTTACTTTCCGTCTTGTGCAAGAGGGACTTTCATTACAATTATTTCCCAGAGCTATATCAATGCAAATCATCACAATTATCCCCCGTGTGCTAGTAAGGCGGGAAATGAACGCTCGCCCACAGACGTGCAAGCGGCAATGCTCGCAGCAGGTGCAGCCGCATAGGCGTAATGGCGGCGTTCCTCCCACACAGCGACGCTGCAAGGGGCTGCTGAGCCAGATCCACCAGGAGCAGTTCAGCGCCACTCATCACAAATGATCCGGCTTGCCGTCTGTTGGTAGACTGAGCTTCCGCCTCCATTTGGTAGTCTGAAAAATAAATATTCTGTCCATCCATTTTCCACAGTGCAGCCCTTGTTGTCATTTGGGTCACGTCAGAGAGCACAGAGACAAACAATGGAATGGTTACAAGCCCATGTCAGGGCTGAATGTGCATTGACGACTATTTTTTTTCCACTTTACTCGAACGGTGGCATATCTCAAGACCGTAACTGAAATTTTGGCTTGCAACCCAAAGCAAAAAAAGAAAATTGCCGGCTCGTAACTGGAAATAGTCGTAAGTTGGGGCACTCGTAAGTATGCTTTACACAATCAGGATTTTTGGGGCCGATCACCGATCAGCAAGTTTAAAAAAAAACAGTAACCGATCATCGATCCGATCACAAGCTGGAGCAATGTGTCTATTTACATGACTTGTTCATTTATTGTATATACTTGTGTACTGTATACTGTATCCATCCATTTTCTGTACAGCTTATCCTCACAAGGGTTGCGGGCGTGCTGGAGCCCGTCCCAGCTCAAATTATTCTCTAGCATTTTAGACAAAAGTTAAAACACCAATGACCTCAAGGGGGCATTCAAGGATTGGTCACTGACATAAGTTTAGGTCAGATCAACATTACAACATGACATAAATAATGGGTTCTAACTTACTGTAATTAAATTACTTTATTGCAATTAAATTACTTTGATAAATACTGTTAATGACATGCTTACTTTAACTTTCTCACTGTCCCAGCTATATGGACGGGTGTTGTCCAGAGTTCGAGTGCGTTTGATGTTTTTTTTCCCCAAACGCTGCGTTGCTTGAACGCAGCATGCTCCTCGTGTACATTCTTCAGGTGTGCGATCAAATTTGTTGTGTTGAAGCAATTAGATGACGTTCCCCACAACGTACTTCAGTTGTGCACAGACTGCAAATAACTTAACGTGTTGTTTGTCTGAGACACCGCAAAATAGTCCCACACCGACGACGTGTGAGATTGAAGAAACTTTATTGGCCGTCAGATAATTACTGTACTGTGCAACAAGACCCGTGACAAGGCTAAAAATAAACTAGCTTTTGGATTCATACGCGACGAAGACGCGAAGTTAAATTTCTTGTGCGGAGCCGATCGATGACGTCCTTGATCGGACCGGCGATTTATGACATGATAGCCGATCAGCATAAAATGCAAATTATCGGCCGATACCGATAACGCCGATCAGATCAGATTTAGAGTTGTCAATTAACCTTTTAACCTATTATTAAACATTACTGTTAAATTTGCGCTTCCAATAAAGTTTGTCCAAAACTAGTTGTCATTTTTTATGTTGAGCCGGTGTTGTCAGCAGATGCTGAATGCAACTTCTAATCTAAACTCAGTTTCTTTTCAAATCAAGTAATCAGTAAAGTAATTAAGATACTTTTTCAAGGGAACTGATGCAACACTGTCCGTTTCAATTTGAAACAGTCCAACATTTGTTAGCACGGTGGGCTTAAATGTCAAGATTGCCATGGTTAAAAGGGCTCGCTGTCAACCGCGGGTGACACTGTGAACTGCTGTCAGCACACGTGACGGTGTGGTTAACGTGACACCCACATGTCAAGATAATGAGGAGAGTTCGCTCACCAGCTGAAACACCCCCGCTATCTCTTCACATCCCCCCCCCCCCACCCACCACCCCACCACCGTGCCAGAGGACCCCCTGAGCACAACGCGCCATTACGCCATTCTTCATTAGGGGAGCAGCAGGCGCTTTGTGCTCGATGGGCATCTGTAGGGCTGAGGATGGACGACGACTCCGGTAGGGAGCGGCCAGCAGCCTTTTGCTTTTTGAGCCTGTCCTTAGCGCCCCACCATCGCCAGATGACACTTTCCAAAGAAGTAACAAGTACGCTCCACGCCTCTGTCGTACACCGCCGTAGAAGCGCCGCACTGATTCTTTTTGAACAAACGCAGCATTTTGTTAGTCTGCACACGTACGTTTGTTTCCCTTTGGGATAAAACAGACAAAACAATTAGCCACTGTTCCACTATTTAGCTAGTCAGCAAGTACAGTTGTGCCTTGAGATACGAGTGACCTGAGACAAGTTTTCAAAGAAATGAGCAATTATTCAGCCAATTGTCTGCAAAAATTTGAGATACGAGCCTTGTATGGTGGCAGTGAACTCAATTCAACTCACTTCACAACATGCAGCAGTTTGGAAGATTGTACAAAAATTCTACAAAAAAAGAGGCTTCAATCTGTTTATTGCCACTCCAGCTGGTTTACTGTAAAAGTAAACGTAAAACAAGCATACAGACTTTGTGTATCTAAAGTAAAGTGTTGTAGAAAGGCTACAGAAAAGCATATATTAGCAATAATAACACTTTCAAAGCAAGGAATATTTGAATACAAACGGTGGAGCAACACATGTCACAGGCAATAAAGCAATACTCTGAGATTGGCTCCATGTACAGTATATCCAAATATTGGTATTTACTGCCCTCAGGGGACCAAGACGCACAATCAGAAGGAACAATATAATATATATATATATATATATATATATATATATATATATATTAGTAAAATAGCTGCATAGAGTCCTATTTTGCTTATTAAAAACAAAACATTTGGGTTTTTGTGGAATGGATAAATGGCATTCACATTCGTTTCAATGGGGAAAGATTATTTGAGATACAATTGTGCTGCGTTACGAGCAGTCATTAGAGTTGAAACAATGAATCGATGAATCGAAAACAAATTAAATTATTATGATTAAATTAATTGACAACTATTTTGATAATCCATTCATTGTTTAGAGACATTGTTTGACTATTTAAATTGTCCAAATCGCATCCAATATAAAATACTGATCTGCACCTTCAAGGCCATCAATCACCTTGCCCCGCCATATCTTGCTCCCTCATGTTGCCATACACCCCGTTCTCTCAGATCTTCTTCCTTCATCCAGCTCACTGTCTCTTCTGCCCATCTGTCCACCATGGGGGACAGAGCCTTCAGCCATTCTGCCACTTGTCTTTGGAACTCACAACCACCTGACCTCCGAAACACAGACTCATTAACCCTCTTCAAATCCAAACTGAAGACATACCTATTCCAGACTGCCTATTCACTTTAAATATTTCCCATATAATATGCCATTTTAATTGATGTTTTATGTTCCGTTATTTGCTTGTAGTGCTTGATTTCTTCTAACTATGGTTGTACGGTGTCCTTGAGTGGTTTGAAAGGTGCCTATAAATAAAATGAATTATTATTAATTACTATTATTATTATTGAAGCCTCCCGCGACCCTTGTGAGGATAAGCGGCTCAGAAAATGGATGGATGGATGGATTATTGAATCCTCTAAATTTCAGTTTCTTAGTAAATATTCTCATATTTCTGTAGTCCTCCATGAAGGCAGATTATCTTTGTGTTGAATCAAAATAAAACATTTGAAAACATCTGCTTTTACTGTGGAAAACAATTATCAACCTTTTTAGTTAGCTGGGATAGGCTCCAGCAGCCCGCGACCCGTGAGGATAAGCGGTAATTAAAATGGATGGATGGATGGACGGATGGACGGATGGGTCACTGATGGTGTAGTGGTTCACTCACCTGACTTTGGAGCAGGCAGCGTGGGTTCAGTTCCCACTCAATGACGGTGTGAATGTGAGTGCGACTGGTTGTCTGTGTCTATAGGTGCCCTGCGACTGACTGGCAACCAGTTCAGGGTGTAGTCCGCCTTTCGTCCAAAGTCAGCTGGGATAGGCTCCAGCGCCCTGCCACCCTGAACAGGATAAGTGGTGTTGAGAATGGATGGATGGATAATAATCATAATAATAAAACAGTGAAACCTCATTTTAACGGAGCCGGATTTAACGGCTATCAGACATAATGGCCACGGACACATGCAAATCGCATGTAAATTAGCCATGTGTGCTTGGCTGGCTGTACTCGTGTAAACGGCAGGCTAATCCCGGTTGGAACAGGTAATTTTGGATAAACATTTTCAAGCTTTTTTGTTAATTTATTTACAGTAATTTTCTACTGTAGTGTGTGTTTTAGGCCATGAAAAAAAGTGCTTATATAAAAGAAATTCGGCTGTAATGGACGACCCCCCCTTTAGTCCACTAAACGAGGTTCCACTGTAACAATCATAACGATAATCATAATCGTAATCATAATCGTAATCACAATCACAATCACAATCACAATCACAATCACAATCACAATCACAATCATAATCATAATACATTTATAGAGCGCTTTTTCAAACATAACCGTAGGAGTGAGCAGGTAGGAGTCTGTACGCTGTCCAGCCTGGTAAAATTGTGGACAAGTTTCCGGCCTTGTCAGACGCAGTGGGGACGATGAAAGAAAGCGTCCAATCGCTGAGCCCGAGGAGCACAGGGGAGCGCCACAACCGAAGCCGGTGTCCGGAAAGGAGATGGATGTCGGCCACAACATAAATGGGAGAAAGTAGGACAGGAAGTCGAAAGTGGCGTGTGGTAAAAAATTAATTCAGTACAATACAGAAATAAGTGAAAACATACTCTTTTAAAGAAATAAAATACTAAATAAATATGATAAGTTACTTGCTCATTAACTTTAACAAAGGAGGGGAAAGGGGAGGAGGACTACAGCTCCTCATTGAACAAGAGCCTTCTTCCATAATAACACGGGGAAATTCCGATTTAGGTGTTTCTTTTCGAATTCATTGGTTGATTTTGGCACAACAAGCTGATCCAGGAAGAAAGACTAATTTCTCTATTGGGCAATTTGCTGCACATTTCTTTTGATAATTTTTTGTATTGCCTCGCTCACGCTATCACCAGCGAGCGCTTTCTCAGTTTTGTCAATCTAATAAAGAGCACAAAAATCTTTGTGGCATTGCGTGACACACAGTCAATGCTTGCACAACGCAACACAACAGGTTCCTGCTCATCTATGAAAAGTGCTTCCTAACACTGTCTTTAGCAGTTTCCATTTTATCTTGCGTGCCTTTCTGACTGTTTAGCCCTTTGTTTACTTCTTTTTTTGATTTTATTTTTTTAAGAAAAAGCTTCACACAATGATAGTGCACCTCGTTTAGTCTTCATTCATAATGTGGCGGCTGCTGGTTGCATTGATCGATTGGCTGAATGTGCACATAGGGAACTTCCGCCGAGCAAATAATCTCCACCGTGCTATTTTGACATGATTATGCCGACATTAATCATTTGTTGTTTTCATTAAAGAGACACTACAGTTCAATAAATAACATACATACTGTCAATAGTGTTTTTGACGGAAAATAAAATTCTGGATGGGGTGGTTTGGCTACAATGGTGTAAATTCTTGTGGTGATAATGTCATAGTGGTTTAACATTGCTTTTGAAATGAGCATGAATGTTACACACTTGTTGTCATTGGTTTGGATGAATGGTTTTTCATTGACTGATTGGACCCCCCGCTATAAACACTATGCATACTCGATCGAGTTTGATTGGGAGGTTGCTCAAAAAGGGCAACAACACATTCCAAAAGCACTTAGTGTCTGAGGGGTCGCTGTATGTTTAATGTAGACTTTTCATTTAATTCCTGATAGGTTTGAAAGTAATATTTCTTGGTGGAAATGATAAAATTTTCAGTTTGTGGCAATTGTCTAATTGTTAGACCACACGTGGCTTTGGGAATGATTGTTTTGATGGCACGCTTGGCATTGTTAGGCCACACATCTTTGAGAATTGAGATTGATTGTTGTGACTACACAAGCATGTGATTGCTATGCCACATGTAACTTTGAGATCAAAGCAAAACCTTACCAACTGTTACACATGCCAGACTGTAATAATTGCAGCTGGGACATGCAGTGGATATGGTTAAGGAGTCCAAGAGTGTCTCAATGATAGACTGACATTGGAAAGGTTGAGGAGCTGCAAGTGGGCTGAATCTGCATTAAAACATCCTTCAAGGCGCAATTAACTAGGAGGGCTTTCCCCGAGCCTTCATCCACATTTTACTGCCTAGGGGAAGGATATGAGGTCATACAACCGCCACGGCATGGCCATGTAAAAGTGACAAAGCGATCATCTCAGGACATTATGGTGGGGCCACAACCTGTTCCAAGTACAACATAAAAGTTCTCATTGAACTCAATGCTGTTTGGAAAAATTCATTCATCATAGTAGCGATGGGCACGGTGAGTGAGTTTTGAGTGTACGGAATCACTAGAATCAGTTTGTTGAAAAGATTCATTTCACTGAATCATTCATTCAAGCGCTTCCTCATTCACTTAATGATTCAGCCCTGAGGTTCACGTTCACCGAAGGAGATTTAAAAACAAAACAAAAATTACCACCTAACTACCTCTCTCTCAGCAAGCGCTCAAACACCTGGCTTAGGTCGTGACTCGTGAACATCGGTGGAGCGAGCTCAGCTACCGGACATCTCCTTCAGCGTCCGCTTTCCATCCACACAGGCTCCCGCCTGCCCGCAAGACTGACACTTCCTGGTCACCCACCTTACTGTTATTCTCATCTCATTGGTGTAAAGCGTCTTTGAGTGTCTTGAAAAGTGCTATATAAGTTTAATGTATTATTATTATTATTAAATGAAAAGCTTTAAAAATCACAGATACACAGAGGGGATGATATTTATGTGTACATAAATACATGTGCTTGACTGACTCAACATTAGCTGTTAGCTTGGAGAAACGGATGAGGACGAATGGTTACAATCACTCGAGTACATTCACTGCATAATGTCATTCCTTGCGTGAACGAATCACTTATCGTACTAGTACGCAGTGAACTTAACGCCCGAGTCACTCATGTGACTTAATATTTACTTATACAATTCTATGCTATTAATATAATATGATATATTCCCTCGTAGGCCTGATCAACCTCGAACACGCACGTCTGTCAAATCAACAAATAAAGTCTATGTAAATGTCTGGTTGGTAAATTAGTTTTGGTGCACTGAAATGCAAACAATAAGAAAACAACACTCAACAAACAAAAAACAAAAAAAGTATAAAAGTATAATTTAATGGCAAATCAGTATTACAGTGATGATAGTAAAAAAAACACTAATTGTAGTAGACAGAGAAGATAATATGCCGCTTCAGCTTGCCTTGCACTGACGAATTAACTCGCAGGTCGGTCTCCTGTCCTCTCATGACTTTATGTGTAGTCTGTTAAGATTATGGAGACACCGTCTGACCCACGGCCCGTGTGTGTGCTTGCTTTCAAGTGCCTGACTGACTCAACATTAGCCGATAGCTTGAAAAAACGGCTGCCTGTGTAAGCTATCCCACGAGGACACCAGGACGAACGATTAAAATCACTCATGAGTTAAGATGACTCATGAGTACGTTCACTGCGTAGTAAGTCGTTCCTTACGTGAACGAATCACTCATCGTACTAGTTCGCAGTGAACTTCCGCATGAATCACTGCATCCGTACTAATAGATCACTCCTTAGCGGATCGCCAACGAAGAAGCTCGACGAACGAATCACTCATGGCCGACAGTACATTGCGTTCCCTTCAGCACATTCAGTTCAACAGTACATTCAGCTCGTCCCTCCGCCGCCGCCTGCGCGGTGCTGCCTGATGCTGGCAGCTCATTGGTCATTCGCCGAAGATTCAGAAGTGAGTGACAGAACGCTACAGCAGTTCCGTTTCCGCTCCCAGCCGACTCGCTCACGGCAGCGGCCAAGCTCAAAGAACGAATCGTTTCATAAACTGATTCAGATGAGCACGTTCACTAAAAAGATTTCATCGTGAACGAAACAACACCACATCATAGTCAGTTGACAGCTAGCAGGAGAAGCTAATGTAGCAGTCTACACTTGGGTTGTCGCTATCGAATACGGTACACCGTGAATTGGTTGCCAGTCAAAGTCAGAGCACATATAGACTGGTCTTTGTTTTTGGAATGTGGGAGGAAAACGCCCACAAAAGCACACAAACAACGTGCTAACCACACACAGGAAGGACTGAATCGAGAGTCAATCCCTCAACCTCAGGACTGTGAGTTAAAACGTGCTAACCACTAGGCCTCTATGCTGTGTGTGTGTTTCTAAAAACGATAAGGAAAAGGCAGATAGTGGTAGGATGTGGGGCTAATGGTGACACGCTACACGCTGGGTTCGAATGAAGACTGTGTGCTTCTTAGTCGTGTGCTGTTGAACAAAAACGACCATCGGCGAGGCCAAGGAGAAGGCCGTGGCACAGCTTCCCTTTGAGAGAACGCAGAGGTGTTTTCACAGGAATGCAATCTGTCAGGAGGACTGAAGGATAACACAAAACACACGACACAAACGCACGCGCACACACACGTCAATACCAACCATGCAAGAATGAATTTATGGCGGAGGCTGTGAGGAAAAAGACACCTCAAGGAGTACACCTGGAAATCAATCTGAACAAGTCATTTTATGTTAGGATTTATTTGCTGTGGAGGATTCGCAAACCAAATAAATCCAGGTCAAGCATGATAAGAACACACAGAACAGCCAGAGAGGACAACATAAAATCCACAGATCAATGCGTATAGAACCATTGCCAAAAATCCCATCACATAAATACTGCATAGAGATATTGAATCATAAATAGATTTAATTTAGATTGAGACTTTATGCTCTTTCTTCACAATTTGAAACATTTCCTAGGCGTCATAATAACAAAGGATAAGGACTAAAAGCACACTTATCATCCACTTTGAACACTCTGCTAAGATTGGCTCCGTTCTGAGGGGACGGTGCTGTCTAATGCAAATGAACCACTGCTCACCCTGCCCCCCTCTGCTGCTGGGCCAATGCCGAGTACGATTTCTGTAACCATATTCATCCATCCAGAAATGTAATTACTTTTCCTACAGTGACCCGAAATGTTTTAAAATATCATTCTTTTGTACAGGTGCTGTAAAGCTTGTAGTTTTTAATACATGCATAGTTACATAAACAGTCATTGTTCTTTTTCGTAACATATTAATTGCAAGCTTCTGCAATTCATATTTTGATTGTGGAACCCAAAGTTCTCATCCTGAATTGCTTTTGATCAAAACTACATCTGTTCATGAACCAAAAGGTTCACTAAGAACACAGTAGGCTTCTCGGTACAGTTCCTACGTTTCAAATTAAGATCATTTCAAAGTGTATGATCATTTTGCAAACTTCATCTCTCACCTCAGTGCTACAACATCCAAGTCTCACTCACACTGTGCTATGAATCATCATTAGGCTGCTGATAAAGAACGAGAGTGTTTTGCAGAGCTCTGTGGGCTGCAGTGGGAGGTTTCCCATTAAAGCGCATATGAGCTGACGTGTCGGCCGGGATAAGCGGCCGCTCTGGAAATATAATAGTGATGAATGATTCTAATTGCTGTGTGTCGCTGTCACTGGGAACAAACACAAACGTGCCGTCGCTTTGTTTACCTGCTCGTGTTGACATTCTAATAAGAGGAAGCGGCGAATGACATGCTTAGTGACATTCAAAAGATGTCAAGCCATAATGGAATGGTATCAGAGGACCGAACCGGCCATATTTACTGTTGTTAGCCGCATGCTGGAACTGCCTGGTGCCCCATAAAATGCCTTCTCATTTGGGACACAAACAACCTTGAAATGGAAAATGTCAAGGATATTTTAGTGATTTTATTTGATTCTACTTGCCAGTGCAAACACGTGGAGGAGAAGATAAATAACATTGCCTGAGGCTAATAAACCGAATACCAATGCAGCAATGAGCTGTAATTGTGTTACTTTTGTGACGTGTTCCCCTCCACACTGTCTGTTTTTTTTCCCCACATACGGGGGTGGGAAATTGCAAAGTAACTTGTGATTGCCGTGATGCAGTGTGCATGCGAAAATTCATATGGAGGCTTCTCCAAAATACCATAAATCCATCCATCCATTTTCTCTTGCGCTCGTCCTCATTTGGGGCGCCGGTGAGGACGAGATTATCCCATCTGACTTTAGCTGGATTGGTCGCAAGTCAATGTCAGGACATAAATAGACAAATAATGGACTAGTCATCAGCCAATTGCACAGTCACATACGAATACACGATCACTCACACATTCACACCCATGGAAAATGTAGTCTTCAACTAACCTCAGCTGGCTTTTGGCTGAGAGGAGGAACAGCAACTGTGTTTGCCTATTTTTGTGATGTTGGATTGGACTGGTCACCAGTCAATGTCGGGGCACATATATATAAAAAAACTGGTCATGCTCATGCACAGTCACACCTGTGCACAATTTAGAATCTTCAACAAAGCTAACATTGTCATCTGATTTTTCTGTCAGCAAAAGGGGAAAAAAATGGAGTCAAACCACCATTTTTTTTTTGTAGTTGTAGTTGTTTTCTTTTAAAGCCTTACCGCCCAGCTCTAGCCGCTCCAACTTAAGAGAATCCACAGGAGGAGAGTGACTAACGATGGGGTGAGGAAGAGCTGCCTGGAGCACCGAGGAGGGAGAGGTCGCTTATGAATAAACGAGATTAGAGGCAGCAACACGAGAGAGGCTGTGAAAGAGAGTATGAAGAGTACAGTGCGAGAGAGGAGGGGAAGCTGGAGACCCCCAAGGGAAGCACTCGTGTGTGTGTGTATGTGTGTCATCAACCAGCAGTTTCATCTTGAGTTTAAGCCAAGTGAGCCGCAGATCATGACAGCAACAGAGAGAGAATGATCAATGACATCTCACTAGCTAGTTGTTTTCTTTCCCCAATGGCATATATGCTTTTATTTTACTTTTGACTTACTGAAGACCTCTACTGTTTGAAAGTTTGGGGTCCGTTGCGTACAGTATATAACCAAGTGTTCATATGTTTGAGGCTCAAATAGACATGTCCTTGTTTTTGAAAGAAAATAACTGCTTTGTTTTCAACCACATTAACAATGTTTATCTGATTGATTTAATTTCATTGAAAAAAAATGCTTTTCTCTGGAAAATAAGGATGTCTCTAAGTAACAGCAAACTTTTAAACAGTAGTGTAGATACAAAATACATACTGTACTCGACTGTATATGCCCAGACATTGCTTGGCGACCAGTCCATGGTGTATAATAATAATTTTTAAAAATCGACATATATGGGAGACTGGGGATGATTGTAACATTTTGTCATTTCAGTCTCTAACTTTGATGTCTTTTAACCACATAGGGTGTTCAAACTGCTGCACAAACTAGCTTCAAGTGTCTCCTAATAAATGGCAGTGACAATGTCTGTGTAACACTAACAGAATACGCATGGCTTAATCTCAAATACAAGAAGTGAAATGTTACAATTGACCCCATGCCCCGGGTCAGTTGTTACATACTTCAGGGTGAAATGTAACAATGAAATAAAGGCCATGAGAATGATTAAAGAGCTTGAAAGCTTTTTGTTCCAAACTTTTAAATAAAATTGCTGTGGTTCTGCAGAGTACGGGACTTAAACTACACTAACATCTGAACATGTACAACAATAAAACTGTCCAAAAGGTGCCACTGTGCACTAGCTACAACAATAAAACTTTTTTTGAGGCACGTTTATTACAACTGTCCCTGAGCTTGGCTTACAGCTAACAGCTAAAACATTACTACAAACAATCTAAATGAAATACAGCTAAACAGACAGTGGATGAGTTGAACTACAAAGCAGGCTTTGGAATCACAAAAAAAATTTTTGCAAAAAAAAAAACAATTATGTTTGCCCTCACAAATTTTGCTGTGTCTGCTTTATGACACTGCATTTTCACAAGTAAGTAAACTAAACATGTGCAGGGTGAATCGGGTGATTCATAACTCGTTCCTTGATGAAACAATTGCGAATGTTACAACTGACCGGTGTTCCAATCATCCCCAGTCTCCCTACAAACGGCAACACTGATGCATTTACTCGATTAAATAAGCGTGGAAAATGTGATCTCTCCAGGAAGCAATGGCCTCTCCTTGCTAGATGAGCCCACCACCTCCATGAGTGGAAGATGAAAGGCAGCGCTGCTTGCCTGCCATTGTGCTCACCAAGATCAAACAGTAGAACACGTCATAAATTAACAGCGTCCACTGGGCCGTTATTTCTGACGGACTGACTAAAATCCAGCAGACGACAGAGAACTGCTGGCTTGGCGAACGTGACCAACGTCTCTAGAATCCTCCTGCACACTGCCATACACAAGAAAAACACTAGTACAACCAGTACTGTAAAATCCAGCTATAGTGAATTGTTTATTATAACTGCCATTATTATTAGTTTAAACTCTAAATATATCTCAAAATATGATTCCATAACAGTTTTTGGTAAACCCCCTGATATATCACGATCCAGTTTTCACAGTCCCGGTATTTTCCTTTTGTAGTGTAATTACAGTTGTTACTCTATTTTTTGATACTGTTTGCACAATATTTTTGTGTCATCCATTTCTCTAGCTCCCTTTCACTATATTATACTGTATGTGTTTAAATGTGTTTGTATTGTTTTAAAAGTGTGTTTAAAGCCCTTAAAAATCAAGTGCCATCAATGCTATAAAACATGCCTATGCTGTACTTAAAGAAGGTATTTTTATTTTGCAGATTTTCCCTGATCACGTGGGGAGTCTGGATCGTAACTCCAACAATGGAGGGGTTTTTACTGTCAAATCATTTCAAACTCATCTCACAACATTACTCTTCAAGATAAATGGCCACTCGAAAACATAACAAAAAAAAAACATACACTTGCTGCAAAGACTCACCATTAATAACCCCACCTAAACTTTGCTCCTCAACATATGTTTCAATCGAGATGCATAACGTCAACATACTTCATGATTCTTCACGTACCACTAGCGGAAACGTGCCTACTACAACACTTTGAAAATAGCTGCTTTAGGCTTTACAGTGTTAAGCAAACTGTGTTGCTTATTTTTGTAAATTATGTGATGATCCCATCCCATTTCATGACCAATTCATGCAGAAATCCAGGTCAGTCCAGAGAGTTCACATATATCTTCTATCAACTACGCTGGCTTTATCTAAAAAAAAAATCCTCCTTATCACCCTCAATTCAATCCTGTTCCTTCACAAGATTCTTGTACATCTGTCTGCCGCCTCAATCCTTCACAAACACAGTCAGAGGCCAACAAAAACAGCTGGGCACCGTGAGTAGACGCGATAACAGTCAGCGGTACCAAACACAAAAGACAATCTGCCACTATTTGGTTTCGCCTCCAGTTTAAACTCTTCTCGGCTGACTGAAGTGCAGAGGGTTGAGGTTCTCTCCCGCTCAGCCGTCCGTTTCAATATTGAGGCTCAACAACGAAAGCGAGCGAGAGATGAATCTCTTCATGGTACTGGGAGCTGTCCCTGGTGCTGAAAGCTCTCAAAGCCCTCCTCTTATGTTATGGGTCAAACTGACCCAAATATTTGCGGCCATGGAAGCACATACCTCGGGTCAAAAGTTTGCAACATGGATAAATGACTGCTTTTGCAATGGATACTTGGGCACCGTGTATTTGGCAATGTTCAGTTCAACTGACTGCATGATTACCTACCACTGGGTTCACACACAAACAATGTGGAAATTATTACACTCATAATATATGTTTATTATTTTTTTAGTAGGAATATGGTATGTGTGCCACCTACTACAGTATTTGGCAAAACTAGTCAAAGCACTTCCTCCCGGCTAAGGTGAACAGAACAGCGAAGGGGACCGTGATAAAGCAACCATAGGAACTTCTACAATGTCCTTTTTTTGTCAGAGCCACCAAAGATGACAATAGCTGAGGTTGCAGCTTCATTCGTGTTTATCTACTGTATATCATATCATATTTGTACAAATAAATTATATACAACCCCAATTCCAATGGAGTTGCGACGTTGTGTTAAACATAAATAAAAACAGAATACAATGATTTGCAAATCATGTTCAACCTATATTTAATTGAATACACTAAAAAGACAAGATGTGTGATGTTCAAACTCATAAACTTTATTGTTTTTAGCAAATAATCGTTAACTTAGAATTTTATGGCTGCAACACGTTCCAAAAAAGCTGGGACAGGTGGCAAAAAAGACTGAGAAAGTTGAGGAATGCTCATCAAACACCTGTTTGGAACATCCCACAGGTGAACAGGCTAATTAGGAACAGCTGGGTGCCATGATTGGGTATAAAAGGAGCTTCCCTGAATTACTCAGTCATTCACAAGCAAAGATGGGGCGAGGTTCATCTCTTTGTGAACAAGTGCGTGAGAAAATAGTCCAACAGTTTAAGGACAATGTTCCTCAACGTACAATTGCAAGGAATTTAGGGATTTCGTCATCTACGGTCCATAATATCATCTAAAGGTTCAGAGAATCGGGAGAAATCACTGCATGTAAGCGGCAAGGGCGAAAACCAACATTGAATGCCCGTGACCTTTGACCACTGCATCAAAAACCGACATCAATGTGTAAAGGATATCCGCACGTGGGCCCACGAACACTTCAGAAAACCGATGTCAGTAAATACAGTTCGGCGCTAAATCCGTAAGTGCAACTTGAAACTCTACTATGCAAAGCAAAAGCCATTCATCAACAACACCCAGAAACGCCGCCGGCTTCTTCACATCTGTGAAGGCACCATTCATGCTAAAAGGTACATACAGGTTTTGGAGAAACATATGGTGCCATCCAAGCAACGGCTTTTTCATGGACGCCCCTACTTATTTCAGCAAGACAATGCCAAACCACATTCTGCACGTGTTACAACAGCGTGGCTTCGTAGTAAAAGAGTGCGGGTACTAGACTGGCCTGCCTGCAGTCCAGACCTGTCTCCCATTGAAAATGTGTGGCGCATTATGAAGCGTAAAATACGACAACGGAGACCCCGGACTGTTGAACAGCCGAAGCTGTACATCAAGCAAGGATGGGAAAGAATTCCACCTACAAAGCTTCAACAATTCGTGTCCTCAGTTCCCAAATGTTTATTGAATGTTATTAAAAGAAAAGGCGATGTAACACAGTGGTAAACGTGACCCTGTCCCAGCTTTTTTGGAAAGTGTTGCAGCCATAAATTTCTAATTTAATGATTATTTGCTAAAAACCATCAAGTTTATCAGTTTCAACATTTAATATCTTGTCTTTGTAGTTTATTCAATTAAATATAGGTTGAACATGATTTGCAAATCATTGTATTCTGTTTTTATTGATGTTTAACACAACGTCCCAACTTCATTGGAATTGGGGTTGTATGTGTATTTAACTTTTGTCCCAAGACACCAGCCATAAAGAAAGCAAAATGTTAGCAAGATGGGCTTAAAACCATCATGTCATCAACCCGTTGTTTTGCTAGTTATTGAGGCAGACACAGGAAAACCGCTAAACTATTTTCCTTTTTTGGTCACATGATGGCGGCATGGTGAACGACTGGTTAGCACATCCAGCTCACAGTTCTTAGGACGCAGGTTCGAATCCGGCCTCCTCTGTGTGGCGTTTGCATGTTCTCCCCGTGCCCGCGTGGGTTTTCTCCGGGTACTCCGGTTTCCTCCCACATCCCAAAAACATGCATGGTAGGTAAATTGAAGATTCTAAATTGCCCATAGGTGTGAATGTCAGTGCGAATGGTTGTTTGTTTCTATGTGCCATGCGACTGGCTGGCGACCAGTTCAGGGTGCACCCCGCCTCTCGCCTGAGGATAGCTGGGATGGGCTCCAGCACGCCCGCGACCCTAGTGAGGATAAGCAGTATGGAAAATGGATGGATGGTCACATGATGTTCCACATGTTGCGGATTAAAGTCGAGATTTGCTTTTTTTAGGGATTGTAAAAGTCATTAATCTGGCAATGCTTACTGCTTTTGTAGAACAGCTCCTCTCTGCTGGCAGCAATGCTGCAAACAGTGTACGTCAGCAAGGATGTGCTTTGAACTAATCGTTAACCCAAACCCAAACTATTCTAAAAATAGGTTTCCTTAAGTATCCCCATGAGCCTTAAACTCGAATTAATTGATAAAACTCAATTATGCTGTGGAACGTCTGACAGCAACAGCATCAATCTTTGATACTGACGTATCAATACTGAATTTTAATGGACATTTTGTCCCACTAGTAATCCCGATTGTTGAAATATGGAACTGCACGTTGCATTTTCCCATCAGCACATGGTCAATGCTCATCAAGTCTCCATTTTTTTCTTCTGCATAAAAATAGCAAACCTTCAAACTGATCGGAATGCAGACGATTCCCACAGTTGCTTTGAATTGCTTTCACAATACTGCCATCTGACGGCAGTGTGGTCACATTGCAATCGGAACTGTTCAGTCACATTTTGCTAAGCAGATTACAAACACATTTATACGGAGCCCGCCTGGTGCCAAGGTATGAGAAAAATAAAATTAATTGATCATTTGTACCCTTAGTTTAGTAAACTGTACCCTCAGTTTACACTGTGGCGTAATCAGACATTTCTGGAACCACAAAAACATCTAATGTTTTATGTTGCATGTTAACTCATTATTAATGTCATTATTTTTTGAGGACCTCAACATGGCTGAAGGTGCACCTACTTTTGCATACACGTTCTGCTGAAAATGTATGAATTTTAAGGGTCCTGAACACAATCCCCCAAAATCCCCCAGAAACGCCCCCCCAGAGATCTTAAAAAAATGACCCCCTGATACAAATTTCACCAACCAACGTGACAATAGTTGAGCACATCTATCATGACAGGACGCACCCAAAAATTTCAAGGAGCCACTCATGGAATTGAACAGGAAAGCATCCAATTTGCTTGAATCTGCCATTTTGGGGTACATTTCTTAGCTTGTACTTTGACGAACTCCAAGCAGGGAATTGACCCAAATGAGCCCCAATCGGAAGTAGGATTACTAGACATACTGGCTAAACTGCCAAGATTTGGGCCATCATGGGATAGTCAAATCTGCTAACGACTTTCCTTAACCTTTGTGGTCCACGTCTTGGGATCAAGGAGAGATAAAAGGTGCTTCCTTTGGAACATAGGAAAGTACAGCCCTGGTTCAAACGAATTCGATTCCACTTTTCCTAAACGATGTCATCACACGATAGCGAGTATTGACAACGCAAGTCTCTACCTTGCTGTCTTTTCTTCATTTTTCAGTTTCATCCCCTCACAAGTTTCTGTATTTTATTTTTGGTGTTTACAGGTTGTTTTTTTCCCCTCATACGGAGAGTAATGTTAGTCTTAAATTTTTTTAGGCCAATTTTCATGTTCACATTGCCACTGTTGTGTACCACTGTACTCTTGATGCATGTTTGTTTATATATACTGTTTAGCACTTTTTTTTAAAAATTGGACATTTTTCAAAATTACATTTAAAGTCTCTTGCGTAAACTCTCGAGCGCCTTTGCATAATCTGTAAACTTCATCAGCATCCAGGCACCTTTCTTCAGCATTTTCAGGATTTGCACGACCTATCCTTCAAGTACTTCTAGATCATCTCGCCCAGATGGAAAAGGAAAGGTCTTAACAAAAACAAGACTCGAAAGAGGCCGTTTTTCAGGTTTTTTTTTACGTACGCCATCAAACATGGCATCAAAGTTTTTTTTTTTTTGGAGGACTGGTTATGAAAAGGTTGTGTGAGTGTAATGAAATGTGTACAATATTAGATTGTTTTTGATCTAATGGTCTCACACATAATCAAGCAGAACTATGAACTCATATATGTTCTAGGGCTGCTTTGTTAAATCCGACAAAGAGTGTCTTCAACCTGTGCTGGGTGCAAACAAATCTCAAGACTATCGAGGCATTCTGAAGCAAACTGTGCTGCCCATTGTCAGAGAGTTTGGTCACAGTTGAAGATCATGTCTTCCAACAGGATGAGGAAACACATGCACGCACATAAAAATAAAGAAATAAGATTGGCTAAGAGCAAAACATCAGACTATTCTCGAGTCGTGGTATGTAAATAAATACTATTGGATATCTGTGAAAGAAGCGGAAACATTCTGTTTGGAGAAGGCACCTTTCAAACCTGAGAAGGTTGGAGCACTTTGCTCATGAATAGTGGGCAAAATAACAATAAAATACCTGCCGAAACATGCTAAAAGTCTATGAGAGTTACAGGAATAATTTGATTGCAATCATTCCCTAAAAAGGTTGTACAAGTGAATAACTTAAGGGTACCATCCTTTTTGTCCAGGTCAGAAAAAAAACAATGTCTGATTTTCATTTGCATCATTTTTATTGATTATTACTTTTGTGACTGTCAAGTTATTTTAGTGATCATTGTGAGTTTTTCTTTCATAGATACCTTTTGTGACATGTTTGTTTGGTGGTGTGCCATGTGGGATTTTTACGATGTAAAACGTGTGCCTTGGCTCAGTAAAGGTTGGAGAAAAAGTGCACTAGGGTTAACAGCTCTAATACGTTTAGGCCATGTTTGGCTTGCGTTCAGGACAAAGAGCAACCATTTGCGCAGCCCTCTCCTTCAGGAGGCAGCACGGCTTCAAGTCCTCCGCTGAGAAAACCAGACGCTTCAAGATGTTGTTTTCAAGCTGTTCTATGTGAGCCTCAGAACACTGCACCGAACCGGACGAATTGTCAGAATCATGGAAACTATAGAGGAGTAAAGAGTCACTGTCAGAAATGCTCAAGTCGTCGTTGTCCTCCTCCGCCTCTTCGATGGTACGCCGCCACGGCCTTAGGCAAACGTCTGCGTTCCGCAGGATCTCCACGGGGCCGAAGTTGCTCTGGCTGAGTTGACTGAACGGCACCGACTGCGCCGTCAACATCTCCTCCGGGACAGTGTGCACGAAGTTGACCCTCCACGTGTCCAGGGAGTCTCTGCGGCTTTTGTAAGGGGTGACCTTCTTACTGGATTCGACGAGAATGCAATCAACACTCTCTGTGTCCATCTCTTCCTCCTCTTCCGAAGAAGAACCCTGACCCAGACACTCCCTGGGCTTCTTGCTTAAACTCCCAGGAGAGTCAAACACCACTCCTTTAGGCACAAGCGGTCGGAAATGTTGCCGTTGAAGGTTGGCGGATGATTTGTGCCAGTTTTCCGGCAGCCTCCTCATGTACTGTTGCACCGACTCTGGCAACAGGAATTCGTGCCTTTTGCTCGGTGATAAGGTGGAGAGGCTTCCCGGGATACCGTTACCAACAATCGGCACCAGGGAGGAAGGTTTGAGTCCAGATACAAAGTCCCCCAGCTCTTGATAAGATGAGTGGTCTGAGTAGGGCACCACATAGACTTTGGGGTGGAAGAGGGGGAGGGGCCTGCTGGTAGGATAAATGGCCAACGTGGGTTGTTCACTATTCCACTGGCACAGGGCGGCGAAGGTGATCTCTCTTTGTTCCACAACACGGATACGACCGGCGCCCGGCTCGGTGGTGAAGACGTCGGGCAGCCCGAGCAATCGGAGGGTCTCCATTCTGTCAAAGCTCACCTCGATCCAGGTTTGAAACTCCATAGCTAGCTCCACCAATAGAGACTCCTTGCCCAGGGCATACAGACCTGCAACGCAGTGGGGGATAGCAACACACTCTGTCAACAGACTTAGGGCTCGGCAATTCATTGCTTGTATCGATTCATTCGAGTTTAGGGTTGCAGTTATCACATGATTTGTAGTATTCGCCTGATTCTATTAATAGAGTAATCGGATGAAAAAATTACTTAACATTCTTAATTAATTATTACTAATTAACCAACAATATCAACACAATACAATAAAGATGCAGTGAGATGCAGGTATTGTTTTGTTCCACTTGGGGGTTGCCATCCTCACGTTCTACATTGTGACTTTGAGGGTGTGTGGCTTTAAAAGGCTGTTGCTGGCTCAGGTTAGCGACTGGCTTTTAACTGTCTAACCGTCAGATGTGGGCCATAGAAGACATGAAAGTGCTTATTATGTGTTAACCTTACCAACTTCTATCTACTTGGAGTGGTGCATATATCCGCAGTAGCATTATTCCATGTGGGAAAATTATCCCTGTGAAGCTTCGAAGCAGAGACTTTGCGTCAACCTCTTTTGTAATGAAAGCATTTAAGTTAGTCGATCAATCGTTTCAGCCCTATCCAACTTTAGTTCTGGGAATGAACAGGAATACACCCTGACTTTACCAAATTCAAGGTTGGCTCCTAATTGGGAACGTAAATGTAGCTGGGGAAAATTTGGGTATAATCCTGACCAAAACGAGACGATTTCATGCAATATCTGTGCTATTCATCAATCAAATGTATCGCACACTGCTTACTGCAGGGCTACTGAGACCACACCCCTACATGCACATGTGGCTATTTTTATTTTATTTATTATTATTATTTTTTTTTAAATGGGTTGGGTAGTGCACCAAGAGTCATAATATTTAACTCAACATGCTCATGCTTTTGTTCTTCATTGAAAGAAATGATTGTTCGATAAAACATTTAAAACTTGATAAAGCACTTTTAACAAATAAATCAATTGATGATTATGTTTCTTTGTTGAATAGTTTTGCATGGATGTCTGCTTAGTTTTCCATGGAAATTGACTGTAAACATTTCAGAAGTTTACAAGACAATTTCCACCAATATAGCAACCCTTCTCAGGACATTTTTTGTATGGGTTCCAAAGTTCAAAATGCACCTTCGCTGCCATGCACTGCTTACACTAACAGCATGGCTGCAAACTGAGAGGAACTAGTTTACAAAAGCAGTCAGTATTTGACAGCTTAACGATTTGTTCGCTAAATTTAACGGCTTTTCCGAACCCTCTAGCAATTATTTTTCAAGAAAATAGACAAGCTAATTTACCTCACTCTACAACATGAGTCTAAATATTGTCACATTGTTTTGCGTATGATATGAATGGATCAGTCAATGGTGCTGGGTCAATCTTCTGAAAATGTGTTTCTTGTTTAGCATGATGAGAAATAAACCAAATCCTAGAAGGGAAAAAAACAACAACCTCAAAACCTGAATAATGTCATTGTAATTTGTCTTTTGTAAAACAATAAAATTTCTTTAAATTACAAAATAACATAGGGGATTTAAAGAAGTCGTGGACAAAGTTACCTAAGACAGCGTTATGGTCTGGGTGGCTCCGGAGGATTTCCTTTATCTGCTGAGTAGCTTGCTTTCTTGAGGGGATACTGCGGTTGGGGTCACAGTTGGTGTTGTCCAAGTACAGGACATCGATGGTGGCACTGGTCGCCAGGCACAGCTCGCGCAGCATTGACGGGGAATATCTGAAGTCGCCTGAATTTTAGAAGGCGTTAGCAATAAAAGATGTGCCAGGCAAAGTTGTGTGGATTGTAGAGATGAAACGACGTGATTCATGTCACAGTTATCATGACCAAAACTATCGCAATTATTGGTATGATCACAATATTACAAAAGAAAGAGATTGTATTGACTACAGGTCTGCATTCAAGACTGTATGATAAGCTCCTCCTCCTTGGACTCACACCATCCCTTTTGCAGCCAGGTGCCAAACTTCCTCAGTCATTCAATTGGGGAATCGGAGATCAAAAATCATTTAGCAGTGATGGCTGTCCCCAAGGCTGTGTGCTGAGTCCACTGCGATACATCCTCTTTACTTAGAATTTTGTGGCTGCTAAGAAATAACACCAAAATGACACCACGGACTGATCAGCAGAGAGGAAGTGGCAGATGATAAGGAAAATAACAAACTATAATATTGTGCTTTATAAAAACATTTAGTATTGACATAATTAAATAGAAAATAATGACAGTTTTTCTTAAAAAAAAGAGGATGTGTTCCAACTACAGGGGGATCACACTCCTCAGCCTCCCTGGTACGGACTATTGGCCGTGGAACAGTGGACCAGCCCTACACCCTCGGCAGGGTCCTCGGGGTTGCATGGGAGTTCGCCCAACCAGTCTACATGTGTTTTGTGGACTTGGAGAAGGCGTTCGACCGTGTCCCTACCCTACGTTCCTACCCTCACCTATGGTCACGAGCTGTGGGTCACGACCGAAAGAACAAGATCCAGGATACAAGCGGCCGAAATGAGTTTCCTCCGCAGGGTGTCCGGGCTCTCCCTTACAGATGGGATGAGAAGCTCCGGGAGGATCTCAGAGTAGAGCCGCTGCTCCTCCACATCAAGAGGAGCCAGATGAGGTGGCTGGGGCATCTGATTTGGATGCCTCCCGGACACCTCCCTGGTGAGGTGTTCCGGGCACGTCCCACCGGGAGGAGACCCCGGGGAGGACCCAGGACACGCTGGAGAGACTGCATCCTTCGGCTGGCCTGGGAACACCTCGGGACCAGAAGAGACTGATGAAGTGGCTGGGCAGAGGGAAGTCTGGGCGTCCCTGCTAAAGCTACTGCCCCCGCGACCCAACCTGGGATAAGCGTTTGAAAATGGATGGAAGGATAATGACTGTTTTTTCCAATTTTTTTCCTTCAGTTCAATGCATGTTGTGCTGCGCTTTCTAGTGTGCGAGCCTTGGCCACATGGGGGAGCATAATACAGTGCAGCCCTATCTGTGAGTATTATGTTATCTGCCTATATGTGTTGCTCAACCATTTGTTTTCACATGTCAGGTGCATGAATCATTATAACACTGCCACATAGATGCTGTTCGTTAGTCTGTCTATGACATTACCCATTATGTGTTACCATTAAGCTATTGGACTTTTAAGGCAAAGTTATATTATTGTTTTAAATAAATGTGCAATTCTCTTTTTATGTTTACTTTTAGAATAAACTTCAACTGCGAGTGGCAATTAGCCTTTTTTTTCCCCGAAGGATTGTTCACTATCTGCCAAACTGCTGCTGTTTGTGGACTTGAGTTGAGTTGGGTTCATTGCCCAACAGCCTCAGTCACTTATCCATTTACTCTCCCTCCTAATACAGCACATTACACGACGGTGACGATAATTAAGAATTGAAACACTAATGCTAACGGTTTGAAATTAGTGCTGGGCGATAAGGCCTATAAGGGATATCACCCCCCCGTCCCCCCAAACACACATTTCAATGTTTGATATGACTCGATATTTATTCTATTAAAGTCTATACATGTATAAAACCAGTTGCTTTACATTTTAAAGCAGAAGGTTTATTTAACAATTATAAAGATCTCAAAACAAATGTGATTAGCTTTTTTTTTTTTAACTTAGAATTGCATTCGTGGCGATGACTGCAGAGCTGAGCTAACCTATAGAAATTCAGTTCCAGAACAATTTGTCTGACTTTCCATATCTTTTACATTATATCAAGAAGATTACTGTGGGACAGTTACTGCAGTATATTATGTAATAGGAGCTGCCATCCGACCTGTACATCATAAAAAGGTGACAAATGTCACAATTGTTCGACAAAACGACAAACCACAAAATGTCAAATGCAGATGAAGCAGCAGAAATCAGTGGCGAAAAGAAGATTCTTTAGGACTGATAAATATATGAAAATGTTGGCTCCGGTTGCACAAAATCTTTGAAAATCGCCACAAATGCGTCATGACAACACCTACGCGAGGGGATATACGAATTGATTTCCGTCAACACGGCGCTGCGTGTTTTGCGCACATGCCTGTGATGTATACGGATGTGTTCTGTCCACGGTCGCAGCTGCATTTGTTTTTGTAATGTGAACGACGACATGAAATGATCCGATTTAACAAAAAATCATGATTGGGCATCATGCCCTGCAGGGTGACTATACCCTATTTGCGTAATTGTTCACGCAATGAAGCTATCTGCTAAATGCTAATGTAAACAAGCCCCTAAAGCGCTTTTTATCTCGTCCATGATCCGCAAACTACTATCTTGTTATCTTCTTACCCCGTTCAACCAAGCGAACACAAAAAAACAAGCATTTCAACTGCCACCATGATCACTAGCGGCCTGCGGCGTTGTTTTGTTTACATTACAGGAGTAGCACTCTTTAGCGCGATACATATATTATGACATGCACGTACTCGATAACGTGCTTCATCTTCAGGTGATTTCACACGGATATGCCTGTCTTCATTGCAACATCTTTCATAAACGGTTTGCAAATTACTGTTGTTTCTGAATGATAGATGTTACATGCCCTTTTTGGGGACTATTTCTTGCTAGCTAGTCGCTAGCATGTCCTCCATCTTGTCTCCGCGCAACAAGAGCTTCCGCGGGGCAATGTAATCTCGCGGACTAGCGAAAAAATAAAATCGATGATCCCATAGTTTTCCATATAGAGCATTAATAAAATATCGATAGATTCGAGCTTCTCGATATATCACCCAGCACTACCTGAAATTCAAGTACACTTTACCGTAAACCGTTTCATTCCTACTGTGCTGAGAGAGACACGCACCAGTATATAGTATGGTGCCAAAGTAGCCCTCAAAGAGGAACATGACGGCGCCTGGGCAGTGGTTGGCGTCAATCAGTGTGACCGTCATGTTTTCTTTGCCAATGTCATCCAGAGGGAGGAGGTATGACTCGCCCAGCTCCAAAGGGTGGATCCACTTCTCCTTCACCTACACACAAGAAAAAAGAAAAAAAAGAACAAGCAGGATTAAAATGAATAATAATCATGATAATTGGAGACAAATTCCTTGTGTTTTCAACATACTTGGCCAATACTGTAAAGATGCTTCTATCTTTCTATCTCTCTATCTACACCAGTGGTTCTTAACCTTGTTGGAGGTACAGAACAATGCAAGTTTCATCTGGAGTTCACGGAACCCTTCCTAATTAGACAAATAAAATTGGGTTTTTCAAATTCAAAACAGGTATATTTTATTGTCTGTGCAGATTCACAGTCATCCAGGTCATGCACAAAATGAACCACGCATCAGTTGCACACAAAATCATTGTTAAAAGAACAAAACCAACAAAACATGAATTTCACACAAAACAAAAATCAAGTCAATGAAAATTTACTGTCAGTGAATGTGCATTTTGCTGTTGCCATTCCCCTTGATAAGTGCCCCTCTCATATCAGAGAAATGGACTTCGTTATGAAAATTCACAACAAAATCTGTTCCTTTTCTTGATGTTATTTCTACAATCCTCGAAAAGGGTTCATAGGTAAGAGCAGATTTATTGGGCTCTTTATTATTATTGGAGCGGCACGGTGGACGACTGGTTAGAGCGTCTGCCTCACAGTTCTGAGGACCGGGGTTCATTCCCCGGCCCCGCCTGCGTGGGTTTTCTCCGGACACTCCGGTTTCCTCCCACATCCCAAAAAAATGCATGGTAGGTTAATTGAAGACTCTAAATTGCCCGTAGGTGTGAATGCGAATGGTTGTTTGTTTATATGTGCCCTGCGATTGGCTGGCAACCAGTTCAGTTCTCTCTTTAAAAAAGAATACATAATAATAATAATAATAATAAAGGAGGTAAGTAAAAAATAAACAACTGCGTGTGCACTCTCTTTTTACTGGGCAATGCAGCTGTGTTGAGAATTTACCATTACATTACATTGACATTCCTACTCAAACAGTGAAGTCCACCACCGTCCAGCAGCATAAATGAACGACGTGTTTCACCTGCAGCCTGACGTGGAGCAGCGAGGCGGTGACCGGGGAGCAGTAGATGGGTCGGTTCGCCCATGTGGACGTCAGGCCCACCGTGTGATCGCTGTGCATGTGCGATAGGAAGAAGAGTCTGCTCTCTGGACTTCTGCGAACATGCCAGAAGTCAACGGCCAAAGGAGTGCGGGCGATGATCTTGCCATTGGACATTGTCTCAGGCGACGCAGGACACGCTCCAATTGATAAACGCAGTCTGGGATTGATCGTTTACTTGTCATTTGCCATCTAGTGGCTCGTTTGAGGCTTTTGCTTGCAGCGCCACGTTTGAGCGTTCAGAAAATGGTCCGTTAAGGGAGTTTGATTTGTGACAGCTCGCCACGGCTCCCCGCGCCAACTTTAGCGTCACTTACGCGACACGCCCCTGCCTACCACAACTGTCGCTCCTTAAAGTCGTCACTATTGCGCTTAACAGGCGCGTCATTAGGAATTCCCATAGATACGAAGTCGAGGTGCGCCAGCACGGCGTTATTAGGAACATGGATATCTTATATAACATGGTTACATATCTCTATGATTTTGATTTACACGCATGTTCTTGACAGATAGGAACGTTAATAGATACGAACAATAGCTATGCCACTACGCTGTAGCAGCCCGGCTAACCGACGTGCCTACGTGGTGGCCATGTTGGGGAGGTCGAATGTAACGCATGGACACTGAAATTAAGTCGTGGGCTCTTTCACACTGCACTTGGCAAGGTGTCTAACGCCCTCGACTCTCCGATTCATTGTGTGCGTGCTGAGGGGGCGTCAGCGCGAGTCCCGACCCACTGAGCGGGGAAAGCCTCCCGACTTCCTCCGAGGCTGTTGCGTCACCACTTCCAAATATGGGATGCCCGCACCCCGGTTACTGTCGTTGCCGTTGTCCTCCTCAGCAAGTGCAGTATGAAGGCTGTTTTGTGGATGCTAAAGCGTACGCTAACAGTAAACAACATTTTATTTTATTTTTTTTGACATGTCAAAGGACCTCACAGTTCGCTTCCCGCATCCGTGGTATTTTGGTTTTCTTACCGTCCACACGCACGGAATGCGCTCACGACTTTGACCTCCCTAGCTTTGCGTCGTCGTCGGCACGGAACACAAAATGGGCGTGTGGTTTGTCGCTGGGCTGGTGTGTCACTGCCCCCTACTGTCCATCGTATGTAGTACAACCTTATCTCGTCCAACTTTCTGATTTGGTTTAGTCCTGAAAAGGAGGGTATTTTCTGTCCCCTCTCCTCACTCACATAATAACATAATTCAAATAATTTGTGCACATTATACAGAATCATGCACCTGTGTAAATTATAGTTTTCTTGAGACAAAATCTAACCCTTGTTGTAGTAAAAGTAATAGTTCTTGAGCACACCCCTGAATTTTTTTTCCTCGTCCTTCCCTCTTGATGACCTTTTTAAATACCCAGGATAAGACATAAAATACATTTTAAAACAGCTTTTTTGGGCTACGGTTTTGTTAATCTCTTCCTTGCTATTGTTAAAATGTTTTTTTTTTTTTTTTTATCACAGACATACAGTGTAGCTACAATGATAATTGTGCTCTTAAGGTTGTCTCTCAACATGCAACCCAGTTGCTAAAAACATTTTTAGATGTCCAGAGGGAGTGAAAAAAGTGAGCAACACGACTCAGCAGAAAAGGACATCATCAAGCTACTGGCTCTGATCATGAGTAGACTACATATGTAAGTCCTTGTTTGTATTTTTCATTTTATTTTGATGTTTTCAGCTGTAATGAAGTGTTATCACTCCAACACACCCAACCAAGAAGACCCTGTTACTATTGTCAAAAAAAGACAAATTTATAACAAAGTTTTTGTTTTTTTTATTATGTATATAATCTGTATCCCTTTTAGGGAGGAACAGTTCTACTGTGCAACATTGGAATTTTTTTTTCCCCCCTAATTTCCCAAATACTCCACATTTCACCTCACTTCATGCCGTTATTGTTATAAACGTACCATCTTTGTTCACACGAGGGCGTTAGGAGCGAAGGAAAGCTATGTAGGCCATTTGCTTCATTTCTTTATTTATTTTTAATCCAGCACAATGACATCTTCGTTTTCATAATTTACCTTGGTTCTATTTTAATGGGGATTTTTTTTCTTCGTGGTACTGTTCTATGGATAAGAAATGGCAGTAAAGTAAGCTTTGATCATACTGATTTAATTTTGTTTTCGTTTACATGCGTCTGTGTGCAGAATGTGTCCATCATATTACACTAATGCTGTTATTAAATGCATTATGGAGCTGTTTTAAAAGCGGAATTTACTGTGCGAATGTGAAGATGAAGTCTCTTTTGCTCAGTGTCCTCAGTTCTTTTCTAATCGAGAGGGGGAGGAAAGGTAGTCTAATATACAGTATTTTCAATTTCGGTTGGGGGAGGGAGGTTACAACCAAATGGGGGCGTTACTATGGTGACGGCACCCTACATGGTCTCCCTCCCCCCGCTCCCCTTTTCAGTTTCTTCCACAGGACTACTCACTTGTCAGGATTACACTTGCCAGTCCCTCTCTTACTGTAGCGTGTGGCCTCTGCTCCTCCCCCTGAAGCACATGCATCACAGGCTGCTTTACTACTAATTATTTGACTCAAACTACACACTGCACTCACACTAGAAGAGGGGTAGGGGGTTGGAAGCTTGTTACCGCTCACATCTTACTCTTGCTGAGAAGCCATACAGTACAGCTGGGTGCCCTTTAGATTAGTAGCACACTCTGCATGCGGTCTACCTCTGTAATCGGCGAAGAAATCATGATGAGCAGGAGTAATGAGGCATAGCTACATTGTGTTCTTCAATTGTTTGCGCTTCAATTTCAGCCATGCCCTCCATTAACAACAAAAATATGTCAAGATGTATCAGTTTAACATACCTCCGTGACTACGTTTGCTTTGGCAGCATTTTGTGGCATTTCATAAAGAGCATAAAAAGGTGTGTTTTTCTGCAAATAGATAAATCGGGTGAATCCCTAAATAGCAAATTGCGAAAAGGCAAGGTTTCCCTGTATAATACGTTTGAACTATTGACTGAATTCATGGTGAGAATAATAAGCACATGCTGATAAAAGTGTCAATGCTTGTGTGGTTACCAGGACGCTGAGGTCAGCCTTGTCTCCTTGCTCCTGCATTTGCATGCAGAGCAGAAGAAGCATAAGTGCTGTCAGACGGCAGCGGTGACAGCAAAGCAGTTTGCTCCTGTCACTGTTCTTCACGCCGTACGCGGCCGTCCTCTGCGTTAACAGTTCCTTGGACCTTTTGTCAACTTCTTTCAAGCAATGGCAAACACCCAGGGCAGATGATATGTCCGACCTTTGGATTTGATTAGATCTGAACGATTCGTCCATCTTGTCGATTAATTGAAGTCTATTTGTCAGTACGATTTATTTATTTATTAAATTTTTTTTTAAAAGAGACACTAGCCAAATTAACATGTATGCTGTAATTGGTAGCAATGAATTAAATGCGCCTAAAAGCTGAAAAATACACCTATTACACATCTATTGCATTATTTATTGCACTTTTACAGCAAAACTTTCAGTGGATTGGGTGCGTCCATATTGGCCGCTAATCACAGAAGTGACGTAACAGGTGCGTCAACTTGCCGGTTTGCTCATTGACAATGCTCCCTTGAATAAAGAAAATTAGTCAAACAAACAAAGAATTCCATACTGTACAGCAACATTTTGTATAATTTTGGACAAATATAACCCTTGTCATGCACATAGGCGTTGTCTGCCAGGAAAAGGATTTTTACACAGATCTCCGGGCAAGGTTGTGCAAACAGGTGCTGGGAAGAAAAGTATCAGCTACTATACAGTATTGCTGACAATTGCAAATGCAAGTTCCAAGAGAAAAAAGGCCAAAAATGAAGACGAAGGTAAGCATGTGAAGGTCACATTTACAGTTACACTGCACGCAGCGTATTTATTTATCGTTCAATTTAGCGGTTTCAGTCAATCAAAAGTCAAGCCAGCCACCATAACTATTGTACATACTATGCATTATGGTAACATGCCGCCAACATGCTGCGAGACCCAACTTCAAAATTAAAGCCTAACAAAATGTTGATGTTCACGTATTATTTGTTAGGCTTTAATTTTTTAAGTTGGTTCTTGCAGTGCATTGGCAGCCTTTTCCCGTAATGCATAGTATGAACAATGGTTGTGGTGCTGGCCTGACCGCTTAGTTTGTGCCTGAAAACACAACATGCGGCACTGGATCTTTCTCATCTGAAGGAGGATGTGTCTCTGTCTATTTAGTCATGTTGGCTCAAAACCATACAGCCAAATCCTTTCAAGATTAACGCTAGATGCATTTGCGTCGGTATAGCTGACCTGCAGTGTTTGCATAAACACAACTGGCGCTCGTTTAGAAAAGCACAGTCACTATTGACAACGTTGCGCTTTTTGGTCGCTATCTCTAATGACTTTTCTGACCGCTCTGGTTACAATTTTTCCAAAATGTTACAAGCAACTTTAATTCCCATTAAGAAACGGGCAACATGAGCAACATGTCAATTGGGCTGAACACTAGTGAAGACACGGTGGCTGTTTACACGTTGTAGCAGCAGTAATTCATCAACAGGTTGGACACTTTTTTACCAGTGATACAGTATGTGCTTTGAAGCTGCAAATATTTTGCCTTGCGTCACCTGTACAATCTGTGTGAGAGACCTGGAGGGGTCGCAGTGTTTCATTACGGACCAGTCGAGCTATGCAGTTGGACAGCTCAGTTTAGGACGTTGAACATTTAAAACGTAATTTATTAAGGATAGAGTTCACATACATGTGGAAAAAGGATGTGTCCCCCCCTCCCCCCCAAGATAAAGCACTTTTTTTCCCTCATTGTGTGAAACATAATGACAAACTTGCGCCAAAGTTGAAGCTGACATGTTCCTCTGCTCTTTCATCTTTGCCGACGTCACAAAAATAGACATCATGGAGTAACATCACCCTCCATTGTTAGAATTACTGTACTGCAAGCCTCCCACTTAATTTTTAATGACATTTGGAGAGCTGTGCTCTCTTCCACAAAATGTCAAGAAAATACATTTGTAAACACAATTCATATTTTTCACATCTTTCAAGACTTATTGTAACCAGTTCACCTGTCAAACACAAACAAAACAATATTTAAACAGGAACGAGTCCAGTTTCCCCCTTAAGATTTTGAAACTTTTGCTTTGTCAGTGGCATGGTCAATATATCCGCTTTCATTTATTTCTTAATTTTTTTTCTTTTTTAGCTTGCACAGCAGGTGTTCCTGCCCTGGTTTTATCTATCCCTCTGGTTGTCTTCCTATTGAACATGAAGTCAGCGTCGCCATCTTTTGCGATTTTGCTCATGCTGTCCTGTCTGTCCTTGTTCTTATGCATGCACAGCGTTTCTTTGTCACTTCTGCAATGACTCCACCATATCTTCTGTTAACATGTTTCTCACCGTGGCCTTTGATGCCACCTGTGAAGAACTCCATCTCTGTCCTTTTGCATTTTAGTGCTACAACTATCTATTATTTTTATAATCGGGTTATCCATCAGGCAGCACGGTGACCGACTGGTTCGTACATATGCCTCACAGATCTGAGGACCCGGGTTCAAATTCCAACCCTTTATTCATAAACAGAATTCATCACACTTCGCTTGACGCAGCTGTGTTTATCATCTCTGTCTCATAGAAACTTCGTACCTCAGTTTTGAATTCTGCAAACGTGATGTTATCATCTGAATGTGCCACATGTATTGCGAATGGCTAAAAATTCTCAATTCTCTGAGCAGGGTACTCCCATTTCCTGTTTCCAGCAAAGTTTCATTCGTTGGATGTCACGATAGATTACAATCCTCTTTTTCTTTTCATCATACAAGTGAAAGGCATTTGCATTGCTTGCATATCCCATGAAACTAAGCTTCACAGCCTTTACGTGCATAAGCAATACATCCAAACACCCTCATGTGACTCAAGTCATTTTTTGCCACAGAGTAGCTGCTAGTGATGCACTAAGACGGACGGGTACATTTTCTTCAACATCCAGCTGATTTACTCCGTCAGCTCTTTGTTTTCCCATTCATAGCAGAGTTCAAATTTTTCCCCATACGTAGTAGTGAGACTTCCTGAACTGCACTGTATTTCCATTTTTGGTAGTAGTTCCCACTGAGAATAGATTCGAAGACACCTTTGGAACACACAGCATGTCATACATTATGATATACTTTTTTAAAGCACTTATTTTGAAAGTAATTTTTATATTGACATTTCCTATTCCAAGGGGTCAACCACCCTGCTGTCACCTAGTTTCACTGACTGTGGTTTTGAGATTTGATGGTATTCTCGAAGTAATTTTTTATCACGTCATGTGCGTCGATGCCCCCGTCAGAAAATAGACACAAATGTCATAATTTGAGCCTTATGGTTTTTTTGTTGAGCTTTACGTTTCCAGCTTGGACAGTCACACTTGATATGACCTTCTTTCCAACATTTGTAGCACCTCCACGTGTTTGGTCTTTCTACTCTCACTGACCTGGCGTTAGTTTGCACAATTCTCTGAAATTGTGATGACATGGCTGATTCATCACATGACGTACCGCCACCAACTTATACTACAATCGTCACTGCACAAGAAACAAAAATTGACAATCTGACACCGCACTTTGTTCAGCAACCATTAAAAAATGAGTAGCAAATGCGAGTAAACGCTAGCGCTAACGTCAGTGGTGGTCCGTCATTGGGAGTCCGGCAACTTGTTAGCAAATGCAACTGGGTTGTACTTAGTGTACATTCAGCACTATCATGGAAAATGCCTTCTCTCTTTGGTTCCTGAATTCAGCTTCTGCGTGTGCATTAGCATCAGCGGCTAGCATGTCAGTCTCGGTTAATGCCCCGCAGTCCATTAGCTTTCAGTAAGCGCTCCATCTGAAACTTAAACACTGCCCAGTGTTCTGGTCCGCTCAGTTTGTCAATAAACAGCTTCTCATCCATTATTATCCATTATCCACAATACTGTTAATCTCACACAAAATTCTGTGTAAAAAAACATTTTCAGCGTCAGTCTGGGCCCATAACCTATTGAACGTGCATGTGAGCTTTTATTCAAGTGCATAGTCATACAAGAGTTGCTATCTCACGCCCAGCCACTCCTCACTCAGGCTGACTAACTTGAGTCAGCTGAAATGTTCCTTTGCTTTTCATCTTTGCTGACTTCACAAACGGAGATATTATGGACTAATAGCACCTTCCATTGTCAGAATTACTGTATTGCAACAATTCTTGCCCACTTTTCGTAACTCAAAACATTCGTATCTCAAATCATCTTTCCCCCGTTAAAATGAATGGAAATCCCTTTAATCCATTCCAGCCCCACAGTAATATAGTATAATACAGATGTATGATTCACAAAGAAGACGGTCACGTGTAAGTGACTCAGTAAGCTGCAGTTATATTAGTCATTTTTTTGAAGAGGATACAGGAAAAAGCCTGTGAATATTGTTATATTGTCTGTGTACATGTGTTTTGCAATCTTTGCATTCAAATATCTGTTGCTTAAAGGGTTAGAACTACTGCAACATCAATGCTAGTTTTGTCACCTCATCCATGGTATTTTCCATTGTGTGTTTGCATCAAGCTCGTGGATTTTCGTTACAATATGTTGTTTTGTTTAATACACAACTTGTAATTCTCTTTGCTTTCTGTTAAACGTTCATCTGGGAGTGGATATAAACAGCTTGAAACAAGAACTTGTTCACTATCTGCTGCTTGTTGTCAAGATCACTGCCACCATTTAGCGCATGTGCATTTTGCTCGTAATTCAAGACATAAAAATAATGGATGAGTGACGGCTCATTCACGGTCAGTCATAAGTCGAGATACCTGTGTTTTTCTGCTGGGAGAAAAAAAAATCAACTCCTGGCCAGGGGATAAAAAATAACTTTTTGAATAATGTCGTCTTTTACTTTTTTTTATAAAGAAGGAGAAAAAAATTGATGAAAAATATGAAACTGATTTTTGTGAATTTATTTTAAGGATATATCACTCACCTCTACTTTCAATTGCTTTCTTTGAAATAAATGTTTTCCTCCCGCGCTGCTGTACATCGATCTTCGATGAATGACGAGCGGATTATACTTATTAGCTTCGTTCATCTGAGGCAACACATTGACATCGTCAGAGGTGATGGCGGCTTTATTTCCTTCCAGGGATAATGTAGTGGTGCTATTTTCACACTCCTTGCAGAGATATTTATGGGCATGTGGAAGAAGCCAAAGATGTCCCTTGGGGTGAAATGCTCGTTGCTGGGTAGAACTAGCTGGTGGAAGATTTATTTCTCACTGGTTCTCCTGCCATCCCTCCTTCATTCACTTATTGTTGCCTTCAGCAGATTTCTGCTGACCAAACTCAATCAAAACGGGCCACAAAATACTTGGCGCAACATTTGATTTGATTAGATCCGTTCAGGCGGAACGGTGGACGACTAGATAGAGCATCTGCCTCACAGTTCTGTGGACCAGGGTTCCATCCCCGCCCCCACCTGTGTGGAGTTTGCATGTTCTCCCCGTGCCTGCGTGGGTTTTCTCCGGGCACTCCGGTTCCTCCCACATCAACCCAAAAAAACATGCATGGTAGGTTAATTGACAACTCTAAATTGCCCGTAGGTGTGAATGTGAGTGCAATTGGTTGTTTGTTTATAATGTAGCCTGCGATTGGCTGGCAACCAGTTCAGGGTGTACCCCGCCTCCTGCCCGATGATAGTTGGGATATCCTCCAGCATGCCCACGACCCTAGTGAGGAGAAGCGGCTCAGAAAACGGATGGATGGATGGATAGATCCGTTCATTAGCCATTGAGGAGTGAGCTGATTGGATGGGGGCTCCGTGATGCATCATTGCTCTGCATCACTTACAGAGAGAAGGAAGACTAATTGAGCTCAGCCAGGCGTCGCAATAAGTGCATTGTTGTCTTTGGAGCAGACAAAGGTTTGCTTGTTGCTTTTTGTGTTCATGGGTCACGGATTTGAACCTGGGTCATTTAATTTCTAAAGCTGACAAATGGGCAAGGTCATAATATTCTCCATCGATTTAATATGTAAAATAGTACATTTAAATATTGAAATAATAGTGGGTGCCATTTTAAATTGTATTATTTAAAATTAGTTGCCAATTATTTCTTCAAATAAAAAGTGAAAAATTGTTTATTTTACTAATATTTTTATTTTATTTACAATACATTAATTATTTAATAAGGCAAATATAAAAAAAATGAATAGATGCATTTTAATGAACCAATTTTACAGGACTCTTGAAAATGTAAATGTGTAAAATCAGTGTTTCATTTAATTTATGATATTTTGTCATTGCAGTTACAGAGAAACAACCACAAAACACTCAAATAAAAATTAAATTCAGAGGTTAGGAGCTTTATTTATTTATTTATTTATTTAATTTAAAGGTCCCCTTCCATCAAAGTTCATTGTTTTATGCATAATATAGTTAAAAATTACTCTGTGACCTGGTTTAAGTTTGACATCTATGCCGTTTCTTGATTGAATTCAAAAGCCTTTGAACACCAAACAGCTTGCTAAATGGGTGGATTTGAATTTTCCGTCGTTGTCACATAGTTTTTTTATTAAACTCATTCACTGCCATTGTAGTGGTACACTTGCCTGACTTTGGAGCGGGCAGCGTGGGATCTGTTCGCACTCCGTGACGGTGGGAATGTGAGTGCGAATGGTTGTCCATGTCTATATGTGCCCTACGACTGGCAACCAGTTCAGGGTGTAGTCCGCCTTTCGCTCGAAGTCAGCGGGGATAGGCTCCAGCGCTCCGTGACTCTAACTAGGATAAGCGGTGTTGAAAGTGGATGGATGGGTTCACTGCCATTGACGGCTTTTGAAGTCAAATAGCCATGTTAACTGGGAAGGCTGGCAGTGAATGATTTAATTAATGTTCAAGTACCTGCCCATTTGGTGGTTGATACACGCCCACTCATCTCAGGAAAAATGGCTGAGTGACAACGATGCTGCGTCATGTGGAAAGGTTTGCACTACCTGCCAAACTCTGTCAATTTGAGGAAGAAATGGCTTCACTTTATTTTGGGAGAAATTCTTAATTCCTCATTCGAAACCAGAATTGTGCTGTGTTTGAGCAATTTCGTGGAGGAGTTTCACAAACTGCTGGAAGTGCATTTTCGGGTTGGGAGTGAGCGACCAGCCAGGCAGCTGCTGCCAAGCCATTCAAATAAAGTCTATAAAAGCATACACATGTTGTGGTTTATGTGGCACGGTGGACTACTGGTTAGCACATATGCCTCACAGTTCTGTTGACCCAAGTTCAAATCCAGCCTCGCCTGTATGGAGTTTGTATGTTCTCCCCGTGTCTGCGTGGGTTTTCTCCCGGTACTCCGGTTTCCTCCCACATCCCAAAAATATGCATGCTAGGGGCTTTATAACATGTCTGTGACCGCAAATAAAAAATATCCCGAGGATAACAATTACAGAACACTTGACACACTTTCTTTGTTGTCTCTCTGAAATTAGCCTGCTTTGAGTCGGTGTTCCTGTCTCATGCATGTGAGCTGGCAGTTAACTCATATTCTGTTAAATCCTGCACCAATATTTTGTTACTCTAAAAGAAGAAAGTGCAAACTGTGAAGCACAGGTGAGCCCCACAATTTTAGCATGGATTGTATTTTCCCTGATGCATGCAGCACTTCACCACTAAGCTGCCAAATTTACATTTGTCAATTAGTGTGCAGATCAGTGTTTGTGGCTAATATCAGAAGCTGATTCTGCTTGCTAACGCTAATCTGTGCATCCATCAAAACGCAATGCAGCTCTGCCTACCAACAGGCTTCGATATGATAGTGTTTCATACAGTGAAGCTGTACTAACACATTCACTATCACATCACTTTTTTTCTCTGCATTATCTATTATACTTAGGGGCTTCTCAATTTAACGTGCAACCATCATGAAGCTTGGTTTATGTGTGACTTAATGTAGCTTAGCTGTCTTTGTAGCTTTCATATTTCACACCAACGATTTGGCGTGGGGATAGATACATGAGGCCCGCAGACATACAGCGGTTATCACCACTTCATTTTGTATTTAATAAGGGTACCCGCCCACTTTGTCTGTTGCCACACCGGCCGAGAGCAGTGACAAAGCTCCAGTCACGAACGGATCGCTGCAATTACGCATCGTTCTCTTCCGCACAGACGTCTCCATGTGAGACTGTCATTGTGCCATATTTAAAGGGGAATGAAAGGACCTGCTTAATTGAATTGTGTTAACGATGTCCCTCTGCAAAATTACGAAAACCCGGTCTAACCCACCTCCGCACAGATTTACGCTGCCCACTGCGCCACATTTATGCTGGTCACGAAAATAGAGTGCATGTAGTTCAAGTCTAAATCGAGTCTCATGAATATTAAGTCAAAGTCAAGTTGCATCTGATAAGTTTTAATCTAGGCAAGCAAGTTCCAGGTCCTGTCTTAAGTCTGACTCGAGTCCAGTCATACAACTCGAGTTCCTCACCTCTTAGTGACGTCACCATCTGGTGAAATTGAGAATATTTTGCTTCCAGACACATTTTTGGAAGTGGGCAGTTAATAAAAGATTGACTTGGTTTTTTTATTTTCACACTTGATGGGAGAGCAGGCACTCCAGACGTGCAACTATTTCGATACGAGACATACAAGAATTCCACAAACTTAAAACCAACTTTGCCATTGTGTCGTCCAGACGTTGCTTGAAAATGAAGGATCTTCTCCATGCCTAGCTTCAAAGTCATACACCGAGAAACTACAGTCGGTGAGTGCAAGGTATTATGTATGTAAATTAGCTAAATAGCAGTGTCGCAATCTGGAAAAATTCCGAATGTGTCACTCGCGGACACATTTTCAGAAATAGACACCCCAAAAAATTTACTTGGCTGTTTAATTTTATACTTGATGGCTGGGAAGGGACCACCAGACACATAAGTAATGACGGTATATACAACACACTTAAAAGTCACTTTTACATCATATGTCCCCTTTAATAGTTGGGGAGAATTTATGTGTCGCCGTCGACAGAAGTGTACGTTCGTGTCAGTGGGTGTTCCGTACATTTAACTGTAATAAAATACGCGATGCATAATTGATCACAAAGTCCCTACACAGCATGCTCCGCGGGGCCGAGCGTTTCCACGTGGATGACAACTGATGTGCATTATGCATGTATGGAGCAGGAGAGGAAATAGCAGCATTGAGAGCAGGGCAGCTGCAAGAGGTCCTTATCTAACAACACTGCTGGCGTCACACAGGCCCTGAAATATTGCCCGGTTGGGATGGTAGTGGGTGAAAATGCTGCTGCTCGGGTGTATGAGGAGCGAGAAGGTTCATTTACCGGAAGCAACCTCCAAGTGAGTTAATGTCATGTAGTTGTAGGGTGGAAAAGGGCTAAATCTGGTTTATGGTGTTACACGCAATTTGAGGACATTGCATGCACTTGAAGCCCACTCCAGAGCCAATTAATCCTCCTGTTATTTTTTATTCTTTGGTATCCTGTGGATATAAAAAGTCTACACACCTCTGTTCAAATGCCAGGTTTTTGTGAGATAAAAAGATTTGATCAAGATGAATAAATTGAAACCGTTTTCCACCATTAATGTGGCCTATATGCTGTACCACTCAACTGAATTAAAAAAAATGTTTTTGAGATGGGAATTAAAAATAAATGGCTGAAATAATGTGGTTGCACAAGTGTGTACTCCCTCTTATAACAAGGATGTGCCTTTGTTCAGAATTAACCAATCATATTCAAACTCATGTTGAATTTGAGTCAACTGGCATTTAAAGTGCCTCTGATTAACCTCAAATTCATTTCAGATATTCTAGTTGGCTTATCCAGATATTTTAATTTTTAATTTTTTGCTTTCTAGCAGAAGCCTAAAGGTTTTGAGCTAACACTGACTGCCATTTTGAACTGTTCATAATTCCCTCCACCTTGTCTAAGGCCCCAGTCCGGCTGAAGATAATTTTAATTTTAGGTCATATTGCCCAGCATGACTTTGCTGGCATGTGACTCTCGCAAAAGCGAAAATAAGGTCATGAAATATGAAATGTGGAATTCAGAGAGCAGATGGAATTCAGTCACGCTCATCTGCCAATAAATTTGCAAGTAAAGGAGGTGAGGGAGTGTGGAAGAAATAGAGTGTTATAACAGTACGTTGTGAGCGATAAATTGTGTCCTGTTGATACCGTATTGTTGCAGTTCTGTTTATGACGAGATAGCCGGGAGCCATTTTAAATGAGTGATGGCCCAAATAAAACAAGCAAAATCAGATTGGGCTTTTCTGTCTTTCTTTTTGACTGTACCAACTTCTCAAGGCTGTATGTCATTAACACAAATTTGGATTCCCACTGTGTAGTGGAAAGTGATTGATGCTTCTTCATGCAGCTCCAATTGGGCTGACATAAAAGATGCTGCTTAGACTTTTTTTCTTCATGATACTGCTTCCATCCCACCCTACTGTTGTCATTTCCAACCTTTGAGCTTTTGTTGGCTTTAAAACCACTATATACTGATTGCAGTCTGCAAGGTTTCGTTTGATGGATTAGATCGGTGTAATATTCAGCAATGTTTTAAGGTTTTACAAGGTAATGTGTTTGAAAAAAAATATTGACACACGTCGAGGTCAGGCTTCAGTGCCAGGTGGCGTAAAAGGCCAGAACCTCTGGTTTGTGGAAGGCATTTTCTCACAGGTACAGTATTTATCAAATGTTTGGTTGGGTTGTGTTTAGTATTTTGGCAAAACATAATGGCTAGCCTGCTAGTGCAGGTAGACTACAGCACGCTATCAATTTCACTGCCAAAAAAAACATGTTTGTGGCATTAATCTGAGCAGAAGAAAATCCCATTAATTAGCCTGTCCTTCAATGATCATGCTATCTGAATTCCCACCATGTCTAACGTTGAAGGAATTTACCAGTTCATTTGTAAATTACAGCCAACTTTCTGTCTACTTCGAAGCAATTTAGGCCTACCTGATGTTACATTTTCTTTTCGACTGACACTTAACACATTCAGCGGCACGGTGGACGACTGGTTAGAGCGTCTGCCTCACAATTCTGAGGTTCAAATCCCGACCCCGCTTGTGTGGAGTTTGCATGTTCTCCCTATACCTGTGTGGGTTTTCGCCGGGTAGTCCGGTTTCCTTCCACATCCCAAAAACATGCATGGTAGATTGATTGAAGACTATACATTCCCCGTCGGTGTGAATGTGAGTGCGAATGGTTGTTTGTTTAAATGTGCCCTGCGATTGGCTGGCAACCAGTTCAGGGTGTACCCTGCCTCCTGCCCGAAGATAGCTGGGATAGGCTCCAGCACTCCTGCGACCCTTGTGAGGATAAGCGGCTTGGAAAATGGATGGATGGATGGACTGAACACATTCAAACTATGGCTGTTTAGAAAAAGACTAAATTGCGCGATGCCTTGGTCAAAATGACATGGTAGGGTTTGTTTACCAGGGGTGCCATCAGACAAAGCTCTGTCTACTGCCACATACAGTGGTGACTTGTGATACGAACCATCATTTTGAGATACGACCGCTATATGGTTGCAGTGAACTCAACTCCCTTCTCAATAAGATGCAGCTTTGTAAATATTGAACATTTATCAAAAAAGTGGCTTCAAGGTTTAGGTTTACTGTCAAACTGAACCTAAAACAAAGAGATTTGTGTTTGTGTGTTGTGTACATAAAACTACCACTTTGCTATGACTTAGGCATGTCTGTGTAGCTTAATGCTAATAAACAATGCAAAACGTCATTGACATTCTTACGGTACGCAGCGATGGTTTGATTGAGAAGCAAGGAATATTTGAACACAAATGGAGGTGCATCACATGTAGACAGACAATATAACAATACTCACTGGCATATATTATATGTCCTCTATGAAAAATGACTACTATTACAGACACTTAGTGACTCACAGTAGTAGTAGAAGTACTATTCTTCTTTGTTTGTGTCTGCATGACTGTATTATACTGTCTCCCGGTGGCCAATGCAGGAATGAGAGGAGCAGCACAATGAATTGGATTGCAACATTAAATTATAATGCACAACATGTTTAATTCTTGACATCATATTTAATGTGTTATGTTATTATGTTATGTTTTTATGAAGTAAACTATTATAGAGTGGCGGAATAGTGGATGACTGGTTAGTACATCCACCTCACAGTTCTGAGGTCGCAGGTTCAAATCCGGCCTCACCTGTGTGGAGTTAGCATGTTCTCCCCCGTGCCTGTCTGGGTTTTCTCCAGGAACTCCGGTTTCCTCTCACATTCCATAAACATGCATGGGAGGTTAAATGAATACTCCAGATTGTCTGTGAATGTGGGTGCAAATGGTTGTATGTTTATCCTGTATGTGCCCTGCAATTGATTGGTGACCAGTTCAGTGTGTACCCTGCCTCTCCCCCGAAAGCAGTTGAAATTGGTGCCAGCACACCTGGGTCCCGAGTGAGGATAAGCGGTTCAGAAAATGAATGGATAAATATTACAGAGTGCTAGTTTTCATTATTAGCTACACAAACAAAAACATTTTGAGGGGGGAGGCTGGAAGCGATTAATGGCATTTTCATTAATTTCAATGGGGAAAGAACATTTGAGATACAAATGTTTTGAGTTCCAAGCGTGGTCACGGAATGACCACCTGTATCTCAAGGCACCACTGCATTGTGTCCAGGATGAGCTTCCTAGAAGTCCAGAAGTGTTCTTCTCAACCATATCCCTCCCAGTCCACGAGGTACTTGAAATTCCCAACCTGACAGCCAAGACCTTCCTCACTGTGAAGGCCGGGTGACCATCGCCGATAAATGAGGGTGGAGTGGTTCGGCTGCAGGGCTGAGATCACTGGCTGACACGTGGAACGAGGGGTATAGCCTCAATTTGACCACAGTGGGGTTAATGACTTTCTCAATCCCAAAAGGTCCAATAAAACAGGGGGTGAGCTTAACTGACTCAGTTTGAAGGGAAAGGTCAGGGGAAGACAGCCAGACTCGTTGCCCAGGGCGGTATTAGTGGGTGGGGGAGCATTCTTTTTGGAGTAGCGAAAATAAGACGGCTTCCTTTGTATCTTCTCTGGTCGAGGCAGCACTCCATTAACAAGCCACCCAACTGCACTTGTCAATTTGTCATTGTTCAGAGTGCAGCCAAATCCATGTTTTTTTTTTTTTTTTTTTTAAATCTAATCATACCAGGCGGCACGGTGCACAACTGGTTAGAGCGTCAGCCTCACAGTTCTGAGGACCCGGGTTCAATCCCCGGCCCCGCCTGTGTGGAGTTTGCATGTTCTCCCCGTGCCTGCGTGGGTTTTGTCCGGGCACTCCGGTTTCCTCCCACATCCCAAAAACATGCATGAATTGGAGACTAAATTGCCCGTAGGTGTGGAAGTGAGTGCGAATGGTTGTTTGTTTCTATGTGCCCTGCAATTGGCCTAGTGAGGAGAAACGGCTCAGAAAATGGATGAATGGATGGATAATCATACCAGATCTTGAAGGTCGACTTGCCTCACATCGATAATTTAGCCAGAATTTGAGTATGTGTCAGCTATTAGAAAACAACTTAGATTTATATAGCGACTTTCAAAGGCCCCAAGGATGCTCAATAATAAATGCTCTGTGCTAACAATGCAGCTCTGCTTTGGTTTTGATGAGACAGAACTTCCCTGTTGTCACTTGAAAATGGCTGTCAGCCAACGAAAGATTGAGTTGGTATTTTAATTTCACACTTGAAGGGTGAGCAGCCACTCCAGACACACAACTGTTTGTATACACAACATTTAAATGTCACTTATACATCTCATTTCCCATTTAAATAACATTTTAACATTCTTAATTGTCCCTTAAGTGTAAAATTAATTAAATGCAGACTGGCCCATCACGGCACAGAACAGATTAGAGTTCTGTCGAGTTCAAGGATCCAATGACGGAAAATATAGTAGATGAATTTTTCTTTTTCTGGGCACTGTTCCTTCTGTGGTCGTGGTGTGTTCGGAAAAAAATGCTCTTTTATTTCCTCGCATGGCCACTTTTCTGCACCCCAACGGCATGCCAGCGTGCAATACTAATGGACGGGCTTCAAGGGATCAATTTCAGTGTTTGTGAAGTGAGGGGAAACCAGCGCTCGTGTGGAGGAACGACCGAGGCAGCTCATCTTATACTTTGAAAGGTCATTTGCAGAAAAAGGGCCTGAAGTGGAATCTGAACGAACTTAAGCCTTTCATGAGCTCAATGTATTGTAAATTACTGCAGGACCTTGAATTTCAGTCTGGGACATAGGCCTACTTATACCAGAGTGGGCAATTAGATTTTGAAAACAGACAGGTGGGCCAGCACATTTATAGAGTAGGTGAGGGTGGGGTGTTAAATTGTGCAAGTAATGTGAAATGTAGTGGGAAAACTCCAAATTGTAAGGCATTAACAACATATCACAAAATAAGCATTCATTGAATTAAATGAACTGACAGTGTAAAACTGCTTGACCAAAAAGCAAAGTGCATCTCTGCGGCTCAATGGCGTGAGTGCTGATGCTTCCTCCGAACATCATTTGTCTTTGCGCCTTCACAGACTGCTACGTTAGTAAACTGTATAGCCCGATTCAAGTTTAAAACTGGAACGGAGCACAGTAGTACACGGGGATCATTCCAAATGGAGACTTAAAAAAAATAAAAGCTCGCACTACACACTGCATATTTAGTTGCTAGACAAAGTATGTGAACCTTTTGGAATGCCCTGGATTTCTGCATAAATTGGTTTTAAAATGGTCTAAGTCATCACAGACAAAGATTCTGCTTGAACCAATATCACAAAAACAATTCAGTTTTCATGGTTTTGTTTTGTACACATCATGTAAACATTCACATTGCAGGGTAGGAAAAGGCTGTGATGTCCGAGATGAACGATTTGCGCAAGAGCTAAACACACTCATCCTGGAGTCCCATCAATGTAACGAGATTGGACGTGTTGGTTGAAACCAGACCGCTTTTGAGTTTTATTTTCTCAAGAAGAATTTCTTGAACAAAAGAACTCTCAAAATACTATAACATGCCATATTTTAGTTTAAATAGAACCCACCAGGCAGGTAAGCAGTTAAGCTGCCAGCACCTCTGACCGGTCTGTACCAGAGTCAGAGCTTGAGCACACACATACGTACAGCACAGAGCCACGATGTACAAAATATAATCTCTTTATTAACACTTCACTAAATAAGAGCAACTTCTCTGAAACAAGGGGAAATGCACAGCCCGACCTTTGAGACTTCTCTAACGAACGCTCCCATCCCACCGGCTAACAGGCCGCCCTCCGTCACAACACACCAAATCACCCTGTATAGGAACGGAAATTTACTTCAACCTTTGCCCCGCAGGAGTCCACACTAAACCTGCAGTGCGACAACCACGAGACAACAATTCACCAAATGGAGATACGCATATGGCACACTTAATTTTATCCTGTGGTACTAGATAATTCACCTGCAGGACAGATGACGATCTTTGCATAAGAGATACACCGCATCTTTACCACAAATAGGCTCTGATTGTGGTTATGCAGTTTTAAAAATCCCTAAAGCAATTAATGTGACTAAAAAAATAGTCACAAAAATAGTTTTTTTTTACCTGATTATTGAAAATTTACTATTGTTACATTTGAAATAAGCGCCCACTCAATTGGCCAGGTGGCCAAGACCCTTCCACGGGGTTGGGGCGCTGGCCCGGCTCTGCTCGTAACAAAAGTCCACAGCGGGAAATGCCGGTCCACGTCTGGAACCATCGACTTCTGATGCTGCAGGCTCTCGAAGTCTGGTCTGGGTCGCATTACGAGTGGGTCCACTCCCGTGGCCGACGGCAAGGCAGATGCTTGACTCAGAGTTGGGCAGCGGATGGTACAGCACTCCTACTTCCTCGACCCTCACTACTACTCGCCATATAACTGGAACGTCAACATACGCCTCCCTGTCTTCGCCACTGGCAGCCCTAACTGCCTACAAATGTTGCCGTTGCAGCATCCTTGTTGTCTCTCAGCTCAACTCGCCCATGCAAACCAGCCACCCCCGCCAGTAAATCACCCTGGTGCCTTTCAACTTTGCTCCCCAGATATGCTGTCCTCAGTCTTTGCCCTCCACTGAATTGTTTGCCTGCCCAATCACCTCCAGCTGTAGGCCCTCTCTCTGAGACACAGGTGAAACTCAACAAGCCTTACTGGTTCCCATCTCCTAGGGCAACTATCCCCTCAGTCCACGACAATACCTACAATTAAGAATTGTTAACTTGCATGAAATTGGTAAGGGTCACAAGAGTATCTGAAAGCCTTCATGTTGATCAGTCAATGGTAAGACACATTGTCTAGAATTGGAGAAAGTTCAGCACTGTTGCTACTCTCCCTAGGAGTGTTTGTCCTGCAAATGACTGGAAGAGTGCAACACTAAGTGCTCAATGAAGTGGTGAAAAATCTTAGCGTCAGCGAAATACTTTTTCCACCCTGTACTGTGAACTGTGTTGTGGCCAGTAAAAACATGGTATACATTTGTTTGCATGGGATTCAATAAGAAAACGGTTTTCCATTCTGACTTCAGTGGAGATCAGATCACATTTTATGAGCAATTTGAGCAGAAATCGAGGTAATTCCAAAGGATTCACGTACTTTTTCCTGCAGCGGTATAGTGTATTAATTATCTAAGTGAGCAACAAGCTCTTTGGTTTACACAGGTGGCACTTAATTCCTTGTTGTTCCAGGGATGCTGTACTAGATCAGGGGGTGTCAAACCCATTTTTGTCACGGGCCACATTGCTGGTACAGTTTCCCTCAGATGGCCGTTATGAATGTGAAACCATATAAATGTTTCATTGCCTCATCATAGTGTTACAATTTGTCAATACAACAAATTGACGGATAACTAGTTTTGAAATCAGAAGTTAGGATAATAGTTTGTTCAACTATTGTTCAAGTTACTGTAAAGAGGGGTTTGGCAACAAAGAACAAAAATGATTGCGATATCTTCACGTTATTTATTACATATAACGATTTGTAATTTTGGTACAGATTTGAGCAAGAATCATGGAAGTTGACACAAATTATTTACTTTCGCAGGCCACATACAAAAATAAAAATAAATAAATAAATAAAAATAAATCAAAATCATGTGGCACGTCGAATGTAGCCCCGGGCCCGAGTTTGACACCTGTGCACTAGATTCACTATGTGTACGTGATACTGTTAGGTTGGAGTTACCCTGCAGCGTCAAAATTAAGAAGCGACCAAAGCTCAAATGTGCATAATGGCTTTTATTTCCATATGTGCAAATACATTGGGAATGCTGAAAAAAAATCCATCAAATTTGTTAGAAAAGAAAAACAAAGCTGAGTCTAAAAATCGTAGTTCTTTACAAACTCAAATATATTAACTAGGGGACAAAAACCGTGACCCTCCGTTTCTGAAGCCCAAGTCACGAAAGGTGAGCTACTGCTGCCTCAATGTCAGTTAAACATGTTTAATTATTCCAAGATGTCTGAAAGCAAAACCCCAAAGCATTTATATTCATTAGCAACCATTTCAATCAGAATATAGTGCAGTGCCTCTCACAGATCATGTGGGAGGTATATAATGACCATCATAATTTCATCGAAATGAAGTGCGGTGTTCTACAATTCTTGTTCCCTGCAGTATTTTGACAAAAGCCAAAGACGCCTGGCAACTGTTAAGGTCAATAGTGGAAAAAAATGCATAATGTCTCCCTGAACAATGTCAAGTCATTCACCAATGGATTATTGGCAATGGTGTTTGTTGCCGTGGAGGCCAAGGTAACCAGGGGCAGCGAGGCCTTTGTCATCTTTCTGGAGCAGAAATGTGGATCCATTGTGCAGCCTTCCGATTCAGAGGCCACTACATGACCACCTGAGCCAGGCTGCTCCCCGCTGATGCATTTTGGGTATTTAAAAAAATGAACAATGTTCAGTCTTCCGTGGCTAAGCCAAGCTGTGTTTAAACAGTGCTTGTGCATCCAGGTTATCCTGTGCCAGCATTTACAGATTTCTGTGTGTAATTAAAATCCTTGTTCCACTGCAGGGACCTGTTTGGCTCGCCACAGCTGCGCTTGGCTCTGCTCGCCTCAAGTCGCAGGGCACTGCTCTGATGATCATTTAGAAAAAATGAAAACATTGGAGGACAGCCCAACCCCACCCCCTTTCAGCAGCACCTCAACATTCAAACGCCCCAAATGTTGTACAACTTGGAGTTTTGTTAAAAATACGCCCCAGAATTGACGTTTGACTCGTTGTATCAGCTGCAAGCGCACCTCGCTAAACCTCATTTCAGCCAAACCTCATTTCAGCTAAACCTTCTTTCAGCCAGTATCATCAAAGGATTAACTGCATTTGTGTTTTATCATGTTGCAATAAACCAAATCTGTCCACCAGATGAAGCCACTTGTTATTAAAAAAATATTTTGTGCGTGTTGTGTTTTATGATTTGACATTTACAATATTGTGGTTGAGTTCATGTTATACCTGAGAGCATTTTATAAGGAATGGTTAACTTTTTTCCCCCATTTTTTTTTTTAATCTACCGAATTTCGTGTTGATAGGTCCAACTACTGTCATGGGCAGATTTTTTTATTTTTTATTTTTCCAAAACTTTCCAGGGGCACTACTGAGGGAATTTGCCTAATGGCTGCTTCAAACCAAAACGTCTTCGCCATGGGTCTTTGAGACTTTTTGGTGCATCTTGTTACGAAAAACACATCCACCGATTTGGTGTTTATCATTCGAATTGGTGTTGGGGGGTAATTTATCAAAAACTTTCTAGGGGGGCACTACTTAGGGAATTTGCCTAAAGTGGCTGCTTCTAACCAAAAAGACAGATTTCCTGTTCACTTTTGGGCATGGGTCTTTGGAACCTTTTGGTGCATCCTATTATAGTAGGCATGTCAACCTAATTCTGTTCTGATCATTGAAACTGGTATCTGGGGCTGATATATTCCCCTCCCCCCCCAAAGTTCTGGAAACGATGATCATCAAACTTGGACGGCATGTTCTGCCTGTATTAAATAGCAAAAAAAAAAAAAAAAACGCTTGGCAGATTATTGTCACCCATCTGGCGAGCATGACATTCAGCGCTGCAAATTTTGTTCACTCAGACAGAGTGAATTGCCCGGACTCCACGTAACATATTTGTCAAGTGGAAAAGGATTCATTCTTTCCATCTTGGGTTTGACTTAAGCTGGGTCAGATTTAGTTAATTAATGAGATAACCACAGAGTACTTAAGGAGAACAAATCATCTAAAACCAAATCAGCAGCACTAGGCAGACTCCTGTCTTGTTGTACCACAGAGGCCAACCAAGTAAGCACCCCTGTGGGACAAACCAAGTAAATAATTGATGGCCTGGACTGCCAGCTATAAAGAGGAAGTCAACTAAATGGAAAACTTTTTTTAAGAACACTGCAGGATGGATAAAGTGGCAAAGAGCAGGGAAAGAAGAACAGAATTAATCTCAGGGGAGAGGTTGGTTTAAGAAGAAATATGCCATTTCTTGTTATCCACTCTGCTGCTTTTCACAATCTTTCAGTTCCAGATTGTCTGTTTCACTGCCGAATTTTTTCCCCCCAGGTTACCAACGTTTGCATTATATCGTATGTAGCAGTTACTCTTTTTCCTACTGGTTACTCATCACTTTTACAACGATTCTAGTTAGGCTACGAGACAGTACTACATTTTCTTGTTCTTCAGTTCATATTATATTTCTTTGTGATGAGAGGCACTTGTGTTATATTTTAATGCCATATACTGACTAAGCTCTTTCTCTTACTCCCCCTTGTATCTGCTTTTAGTGCCGCAGACAGCTTGCATAACGAGGGGAAACAAACAAACTGGATCAACAGATGAAGCCCTCAAAGTTTCCTTATGAGGAGAAAAAAAACGCAGGCGAAAAGTAACAAACACTGTACTGATCAAAAACAGAAGCGAGACACGTAGGGCCCGTGGGGTGGTTTACTTTCATGTTGTACTTTCTTTGAATTGTTACTGTATGTCCATTGTCCCCTGTACTGCAAGGTATGTTGTCGATTTCTGGTAATGTATGTGTATGAGAGGCTACGGATTGAAATCAGCTCACAGAGCTACATTCGGGTCCAAAGCATATTTTCTTCCATTGCACATGGTCCCTACTATTAAACTTACATCAGGGGTTCTCAATTTTTTTCCAAGAACCCCCTCATAAGCCTAACGCTAATTAAACATCAAACTACCAGGTGTACCCCAACGGAATTAAAAATAAAAATAAAAATTGGCTATTTTTGAGGGAAAAAAAAGTCATAATGTTGCGATAACAAATTGATATTTTTTAGAAGGGAAAAAAGTTGTAATATAATGAGAATAGTTGTATTTAAAAAGATAACAAATATTTTCTTACATTTTCTCGCATTCACTTTGTCAGCGACCCTACTTTGCGCACTCCTGGTGGAATACCTCAGTAAGATGATAGATACATGATTTCTATTTCAGGGATTCAAATGCAACTTCTCAGTGGAATGCACTTGATGACATGAATAATTAACATGCGCTCACGCCGCTCTCAAAATAGTCTGCTGTCGACATGGCGGCCGTGATATTGGCCATTGGATTGCATCTCATGTTTCTCACATCAATATCTGACAAACCAACATCCTTTAGTACAGGAAGCAGACACACCAAAATGATATCATAATCAAATAAAGGCTACACCACAGTATCATGTCAGAACCAAAAAATAAGTAGAGCTGCAGTTTTTTCACTGATCAGCATACTGTGTTAGCTTTGGATGAGGAGCACGTACTTGAATGTTTGACAAACTTGTGGGCATGAGGATGGGGGCTATTTGTTTTTGGTGCAATGTTCGCTTCATGCGCCACATGCACACATCTTTTACATACACTAAGACAATGTCATGGGCGGAACAGGACCCAAAATGCACGACTCCAATTCAATGGACAGTTTCAAAAAGAGTAGTTTAATCAACGGGCAGGGGTCGTACATAGATCCGCAAAGGCAACAGTATCCAAAAACGTGAGGCAAAAGGCAAGGTCAATAATCAACACAGCGTCTGGGCTTACTATGAGTCAGTGACGTGGAAATAAGGAATGCTGGAACGTGACAACAAGGTACAACGAACTGCCGACCAGAAAGAATGAGAGTTAATGAGGTTCAATGCATAGGGTAATTAGGGTAAACGGGGCACAGGTGGGGAAGATGCTCTCAGGAGCAGGTGTGTACGAGACAGGGGGAAGACAACAACCAGAACACGCACCCATGACAGACAAGTATAATTGGGCAGCTTGGTGATTAAGTGCTGCCTCCACCAGTGTAATTACAAACGCTGCTTTTACTTCGTCTTCACGGGATTGCTCTCTCTTCACTCTCGGCTGGTGGTAAGCAAGTAGGTGCTTGCCCAGTGGCAACACCCTAGCTCCGTCTCCAGTGGTCATGGTAATAAAACCAATACTCTGCATTGTACAGCAGAGCGGGGTCCCCAGTGAATCACTTGAAAGAAACAGAACCAGCCCACCCAAAACAAAGTAATTTGAATCAGACTGTTCCAAGTGGATGTTAAGTGTCCTGTAATTCTTTAATCTTGTAAGAAATAAAGTATACATTCAGAAAACAGACTTTTGCCTCTGGAGAAATGTTTTTTGAGAACTAAAATGGCTACAAATATGAACAGTAGCATCATTTCCTGAGTGTAATTGGCACTCGAGTTTAATACACAAAATCACAGATTTTTTTTCCCCCTTTTACCGATGTATAATGAGCCACCACATACAAACAAAAAACCATTCGCACTCACATTCACACCTACGGGCAATTTAGAGTCTTCAATTAACCTAACATATCTCCTCTCCCTTATTGTTTTGTCTGCTACTCGGGGAACCTTTTCTCCGATTGGCTGACAAATTCCAGTTTAAAATATCCACCAATAAGCTGGTAATGGCTGAAATTTCGAGGGCTTCTTTGAGCTGTCAAAATTACTGCAACATTTCAAATGGCGTCACTTGCCCCAAAGCCTCGACTTACTGTAAATATAGCAAATTGAACATTATTTGTGAGAAGACCAGTATGTGCAGTAGACTAAGCATGTAGACTAAGAAAATTCAACATCGAATTTAGATTTTAGATGTGTAAAGTGTCAGGCGAAAAGCAGATGTTACCTGAGGTAAACTGCATGAAATGGAGATCCAACGGTCTCTGTAAATGACGTTCCAACATGTACAGTACGTTGATTCAAAAATAGATGTGGTGAAAATTCGGACTTTTCGGACGTTTTTTGTTTTGCAAAGGTTATCTGCTGTTAGTCATCAGTATGCATAGAAGCAAAATCATGACGTCCTGCCCTTGGTTAATGGCCACGACGCTCCCGAGGCTCCTTTAAAGCAAATTGATAACCTTGACCTTGGCTTGCATTATTCATGAGTGCTTACAAGAGCACTTCTTCTCAAAGCCCCAATATACAGTATTTTAATACGGGATTTAAGCACTAAACTAGAAAAGGGACGAGGATCTTTCAATTGTGGCACGAGAAAGAAAAATAAATGGAAAGGGGTTTATTTAATTGGTACGGTGGCCGACTGGTTAGAGTGTCTGCCTCACAGTTCGGAGGCCTGCGCGTGGTAGGTTAATTGACAACTCTAAATTGCCCATAGGTGAGACAGAGATGAGAAGGATGTGCAGCAGGTTAGGGTGATCAAGATGGAAATGTGTTAACTGGTGCCACTATGCTGAATAGATGGAAAGAATACTTTGAGGAGTTGAGGAATAAGGAAAATGAGAGCGAAGGAACCGTCGAAGAGACAAGTGTGGTGGACCACAGAGCTGGAGGTGGATGAAATGAAGATGTTGAGGTTCTCTCTAGGAGTGAGCAGGCTGGATAGGATTAGAAATGAGCTCATCAGAGGGACAGCCAAGGTTCGATGTTTTGGAGACAAAGTTAGAGAGAGCAGTCTTCGATGGTTTGGACACATCCAGAGGATAGAGAGTGAGTATATTGGTAGAAGGATGATGAGGATGCATCTGCCAGGCAAGAGAGCTTGTGGAAAACCAAGGAGAAGGTTGATAGATGTAGTGGGGGAAGACATGAAGGCAGTTGGTGTTAGAGAGGAGGATGCAGGAGATAGGCTTACATGGAAAAGGATGAAACGCTGTGGCGACCCCTAAGGGAACAAGCCGAAAGACAAAGAAGAAGATTGTATGTTAAGCTAATTTACATAATCATTACGTTTTCACTCTGCCGGTGTGACTTTGGCTCACGAGATAGCACAAAGTCAGGTGTGATGGCTCCTTTGTGTCCGACGGAATCAATTCATCCACATGAATATGCTAACAGAGTTAGATGCCGCTGGCTGTTTCTTGTACCACGTCCAGCTGTAAGAACGTTAGCAGCATTGACACTGACTGGCACTGAGCCGAAGAATGACCTAGGTGTGTTGCAGCCCATCATTCTGGGGGGAGGCCGATATGGCCCTGAACGGCTAATGAGGCATGACATCTCCAATTGGCTGCGCAAAAATAAAGAAAAAGCTCATGTTGACAGGCATTTTAGCTTCATCAAAAATGTTATGCATTCATTTTTAAATCCCCTCATTTCCTCTTTGGATGGATTTAAACGACATGTCTAAGTGCCCCATTCCCATTTATTGCTGACAGTATATGAAAAATGGAGCCCGCTATAACAAATATCAGCTAAAACAGACCGTCGGGACTGCGCAATGTGTCCAAAAATAGTTTCCATTTGACACTTAAAATGCAGTTAAAAAATTATGTTAGTTCCAGAATTTCCTGCTGTCGTTTACTGGAACTGTGGCGCAATTCAGGCAGAAATATATATATATATATATATATATATATATATATATATATATATAGATCCAATTCCAAAAGACGTGCCTCCCATGTCTACCTGGCAGTCATGTTGAATCTGGGGCATTGATGTGGCGGCCATGTCATGATGGCTATATTTATTGTCTATTGTGCCATAGAGCGCAACAGGGCGAGAGAGGCATGCATGGAGGCAATGTTAACTCTGAGGAATATAAAACACATCTCTGGACTCTAGAACATGCTATTTTTGGTACAGTAACAGGAAGCACAATAATTCCTCACGCCTCATGAAAGCATCCATCCATCCATCCATTTTCTGAGCCGCTTCTCCTCACTAGGGTCGCGGGCGTGCTGGAGCCTATCCCAGCTGTCATCGGGCAGGAGGCGGGGTACACCCTGAACTGGTTGCCAGCCAGTCGCAGGGCACATAGAAACAAACAACCATTCGCACTCACAGTCATGCCTACGGGTAATTTAGAGTCTCCAGTTAATGCATGTTTTTGGGATGTGAGAGGAAACCGGAGTGCCCGGAGAAAACACACGCAGGCACAGGGAGAACATGCAAACTCCACACAGGCGGGACCGGGGATTGAACCCGGGTCCTCAGAACTGTGAGGTTGACGCTCTAACCAGTCACCACCGTGCCGCCTCATGAAAGCATCTCTCCTATAATGAGTACTGTACATCAACAATTTCACCATAATCAAGCACACCGGTGTGGTGAGTTTGGATAAAATGTAAAACTTTCAAACATTTTTAAGCGTTTTTTTTAGATTTATTTACAATAATTTTGGACTGTACTAGGCACTATTAGCCCATGAAAAAAAAAAAACACACAACAATTTTGCACTATACAGTAATATAGGTGCATAGGTGCTTGGGTATATATATATATATATATATATATGTGTGTGTGTGTGTGTGTGTGTGTGTGTGTGTGTGTGCCCTGCGATTGACTGGCGACTGGTTCAGGGTGTACCCCGCCTCCTGCCCGAAGATAGCTGGGATAGGCTCCTACAGCCCGTGACCCTAGTGAGGATAAGTGGTAAAGAAAATGGATGGATGGATGTGTGTATATATATATATATATATAAGTTGACTTTTTGCTGAAAATATACTACTTTTTTTTCTTGAAAATATACTACTTTTTGTGGAAATATATATATATTTTTATAAATTTCTAGAACTTCTTTCCCCAAAAATAAAAATGTCTCCTTTAAGAGTAGACTTGGACAACTGATGCTAAAGATAATGAAGTTCCATCCATCCATTTTCTGAGCCGCTTCTCCTCACTAGGGTCGCGGGCGTGCTGGAGCCTATCCCAGCTGTCATCGGGCAGGAGGCGGGGTACACCCTGAACTGGTTGCCAGCCAATCGCAGGGCACATAGAAACTAACAACCATTCACACTCACAGTCATGCCTACGGGCAATTTAGAGTCTCCAATTAATGCATGTTTTTGGGATGTGGGAGGAAACCGGAGTGCCCGGAGAAAACCCACGCAGGCACGGGGAGAACATGCAAACTCCACACAGGCGGGGACGGGGATTGAACCCCGCACCTCAGAACTGTGAGGCTGACGCTCTAACCAGTCGGCCACCGTGCCGCCAAAAATGAAGTTATTATGTGAATTTGTCGCAAAATACAAAGTTGTGATTTCCCCCCCAAACGCAATCACATGTATTCTGAACATCAAGCATTCAATGTGAAATGAGCCCAGCCGATAAAAGTGTTTACATACATCACTAAACATCGCTCAATCAAGTTCTCACCACCGGGAAATATTTTTGGGATCATATTAGTTCCCACATTGATGTCTGTTGCCATAGGAACATGGATTCCCACGTGGCATGTGGTGGATGATGAACACTGAGGAATGTAAAGCAAAACATTTCATCAAGATATTATTATTCATTCATCTTCTGTTCCGCTTCTCCTCACTAGGGTCGCGGGCGTGCTGGAGCCTATCCCAGCTAACTTCAGGTGAGAGGCGGGATACACCCCGAACTGGTCGCCAGCCAATCGCAGGGCACATATAAACAAACAACCATTCGCACTCACATTCACACCTACGGGATTTGAACCCCGGTCCCAGAACTGTGAGGCGGATGTGCTAACCAGTCGTTCACCATGTCGCTGACATTATTATTATTATTATTATTTTTTTTTTTTTACTATGCTGACACTGAGCACTGTAAGCTCAGGAACTCATCAAAATACATTTCTCATCAACATGCAAAGCCATCACGCAATCTGCGTAGTAAACCTAACAGCATGTGCAGATGTACCTAATGTGTGCACATTTTGTATGATACTCTGTATTTTAAGCTTAATAAGGTGCTGTCATGCGGTGATTGGGAACAAACTGTAACATCCCAGCATGTGGATGCTTGACATTTCCTGTATCTAGAGTTAATTATAAATAAAATATAAATTATAAAATTATTATCAAGCGCCATACCCAGACAAGCAACAGCAAAGTCCTTCAGTCTGTCGGGATGGCACGCAGTGATTCTGTTCCACCATTTTGACCCATTTTACCTTAACGACGGCAATACTTTGACATCTGCTACAAAATCAATTTGTAATATTAATAGCATTAAAGGTGCTGATCACCATAGAGTTGATAATACAATGAATGCAGGACACGCTGCCTCCTCACATATCAGCACTGCAATCTCTCCATCTTCTCTTAGGCGCTCTCTCTTCCTCATTTTATTTTCTCCCCATCTCTATTGGCCTTCCTCGTTTTCTCTCTCTCTCTCTCTCTCTCTCTCTCGCTTGCTGTTTCTCTCTCTTGCTCTGCCTATTGTCTCCTCTCCATCACTTGAGGCAGATGGCGGCCCCACTCTCTGAGGTTTCTTCCTCAGGGGGATTTTCCGTTTTGCCCCCATGGCCTTGTTTGCTTACGCAGAGTTCGGTTGGTCTTTTCACATTTGGGGAGAGCTTCTAGACATGCTCCATAAAATAACCTCTGTTGGGAATTGCCGCTGTATAAATCAAAGTGGATTGAATGCCCTTTGTCAATAAGTCACTGCATGGTTGGTAAAGTAACACGTCAGCAATAAGGTCATAATTACTATCCTATTGTTTGGCAGTAAAAAATAAACAAATAAATAATAAAATAAAAAAACAGGCCAACGCAATGCTTCTCACAGCAAGATTTGTTACACAACATCTCTTCCTCCATTCTCTTTCATGAGTGTTGCTCATAAGAAAGGCATATTTTACAAGAATATGCTGACTATCGGGATTTAGAAGCATTACAGATGCTATAATTATCCTACCCCCATGAACTGAAAAGCGTCTGAAACAGGTTTATGCAATAATAAGCACTGCAGTCCTTAGCACATTTGCAGTCTCTGTCCCTGCCAGCAATTGGTGTATGCACCGAATCAAGACACAGTGTTAAAGTTACTTTACCAAAATATTCATACCATATCACTAGTTACTGTCCGTAATTTCTTGTACTACTTGTACCGTGCAACCAAAAAATTTACCCCTCGTCAGTCACGCCTTCTATCACTGATTGGTTGCTTTTCCTCAGGCACTGTGGTTTCCTCCATATCAAATTAGAGGCACAAAATGGGGACAGACAGGCCTGAATTTTTTCACAGATTATTTTACAAATTATTTTATAGAAAAATCAGAGGAGGAACTGGATTGTCCAAAATAAATTTTAGACACTGGAATTGTATGTTACGTGTACTGTAATTTTTTATCATTTGGTTTTTGACAGAAGAATGTTAGAAAGTTTTTATTATGACACCTAGGTTTAAATGGTGAAAAACATGTGTAATGCTTCTTTAAGAGTTGGCCAGATTGAATGAGAAAGCATCAGGCATGCTGTGGGAAATTACCCACTTCCACTTAAATGGTCTGAAAATGATTTTTTTTTCTTATAAATAATGTGTCTTTGTTCATCTATCTTTGCCAACGTGACTGGCAGAACATTGAAATTCTCCTCCACTAGATGGCAGAAGGTACATCCATCCATCCATCCATCTATCCATTTTCTGAGCCGCTTCTCCTCACTAGGGTGTGCTGGAGCCTATCCCAGCTATCATCGGGCAGGAGGTGTTGTACACCCTGAACTGGTTGCCAGCCAATCGCAGGGCACATATAAACAAACACCCATTTGCAGTCACATTCACACCTCCGGGCAATTTAGAATCTTCAATTAACCTACCATGCATGTTTTTTGGGAGGTGGGAGGAAACCGGAATGCCCGGAAAAATCCCACGCGGGCACGGGGAGAACATGCAAAGCGCCACACAGGCCGGGCCGGGATTTTAACCCCAGTCCTCAGAATTGTGAGGCAAATGTGCAAACCAGTCATCACCGTGCCGCCGCAGAAGGTACAATTAACCCATGTATGCACCTTTTACTAATCATCCAACAGAATAACAGATTTCCGATTCCAGATTTCACACTGTGTAAGTACATTGGTGAGTAAATTGCGATGAAATTATTTTAGAATTTATACTTTTGTGACGTTTTTGTTTAGTGGTGTGCGGTGAGATTATTCCAATATAAAATATGTGCCTTGCCGCAATAAAGGATGGGAAATACTGGACACAGTACAGCTGTGGTTTGTTGTTATTATTAAAAAGATTCTTCTCCATCTCCAATGACAAACTATCTTCCTCACCTGTGTTTTGTGTTTGGAGTCACTTCAACTAAAACGACACTCGGTCATTTGAAAACCAGGCCCGTCTAGAAACTTTGTTGGCGGTCTCTGAGGACATCTGGGCCAGACTGCAGCCATGTTTATTTGATCTCCCTTTAGAGAAACTGTTTAGCCATCTCAAACAAGACCGGTGGCTGTCGAGAAGAAGAATTGCAGCGTTATCATCAGGGACACGAGGCAAACAGAAGCAACAGGAGATGAATAGCCTCATCACTCATTGTACGCAAGATGGAGATGTCTCTTGTTGTAGGCTACTTGAGCAGTTTGCCAGCACACGGGCCGACTCGAGGAATTCCAAGTGAGGACATGATATGGAATCATGTTTTTGTCATTGTGATATTTGGCCCAGTGGTGGAAGGAGCGTTGGGATTAGTAGTCTTCCCTGGTGTTCAATTTATTTTGTTGGCCCAAAAAAAAAAAAAAAACAACAAAAACAAATGTGAAAAAATAATTTTACAGAAAAATGAAAAAAAAAAAAAGTCTGGCCTAAGCTCATAAGTGGTTAGCACGTCTGCCTCAAAGTCAGTATGTTGTGGGTTTGAATCTCAGCTGAGTGATTGTGTAAACATAATGATATGATGACATGATTATACATATGATTTTCACAGTCATAATGACCCTTTGAGGGAAACCATAACTACATAGTGAACCGCAATGAAAATGAGTTTGACACCCCTGACTTAGCACATCCATGACAGTCAGAGTTGTCATTTGTAAGCAGGAAATCCTTATGCTGACTTGAACACTTGGGTAGATTGTTTAGTTAAAAACTGCAGCAAAACGACTTGTGGTCAGCATTGCAAGCTTACAACACGTGATCTCGCCTGATCTTGACCCACACTATGCGCACTGTACACACATGCACACACACACAATTTAGCCACGCAGCGCATCCATCCTCGCGGCTCAGCAAGCTCAGACAATATGTCAGCGGTAAGGGCAAAGGATGCTCTGATAGCCTGTTGCTTGACAGTTGAGTGGGTGTGGTTCAGCAGTCACGCCTACAGTGTTTAAAAGCATTGTTATATATATTTGGAAGTTTATTTTAATCATTGAAATTTGACAGGTGCCCTGCAATTGGGTCCCGACCAGTTCAGGGTGTACTCCGCCTCTCGCCCGAAGATAGCTGGGATAGGCTCCAGCACGCCCGCAAACCTCGTGAGGATAAGCGGTACAGAAAATGGATGGATGGATGGATGGAAATTTGACAGGGTTGTTAACAACATTCATTTGTGTGGTGTGCCCAATTTGCGAGTTTATTTTCACTTTACAGGGACTTTCAAACGTCCAGGGGGTAAAAATCAATATTGGCATATTCAGTATACTGTAGTCTAATGTTGATTAGGATGTTGTAGATCAGGGCTGGACTAACTTTTGCGCTCAAGGGCCATGTTTGATTTTAAAAACAGACATATGGGCCGCCTCAGTCCTATATGAGGCAAAAATGTAAAAAGAAAAGAAAAGAAAAATTTCAATAAAATAATATAATAATTAATTATCATTTTTAGTATTATCCGTTATGTAATAATCATTTGTATTATAATTGTTGTTTTTATTATTCTTATTATGTTTGATCTTATGTATAGCACCTTGTTACACCTGTGGTTGTTTTTTTTATAATGCTTTATAAATAAAGTGGAGCTCAGAGATTTAAAAAAAAGAAACCAAATATGTAATTTTTTTATTTTGTTATTTACAATAAATCAAATAAACAAGTAACTACAATTGGATGCATGAATGAAGAATTACATGAAAAAGGGAATGAATATATACAAATTTTAAGAAAACAGAAGCCAACATGCAGGGATCCACTACAGTAATTGGAAAAAGTGTATTGAGACGGCTTGGTGATGAGGTGCTGCATCCACCAGTGAAAATCCGAATTTTGCTTCAACTTCTCTTTAGACACTTGTCTGTTTGAGAACAAGTAGCTGCTCGCCAAGTCGCAACATAGAGGCACCCCTAGAAACGAAAGCCAAACTCGGCGTTAGCCTCGTAGTACATGAGGCAATGTGAGCAGTGCCTCATTTGTATGAAGCAGAGTCTTCCAAGTAGATGTTAAGTGTGCTTTAATTCTTTATCCTTTCTCAACTTAATGCAACTTTATTTATAGAGCTCTGTGGAGTATGACCACAGAATATGAGAGCGCTTTTATTAAGACACCTGGGAACAGTTTTATATTGTGGAAAAATGCATAATATGTCTCCTCTCACATTTGGCCAGGCTATTAATCATTTGGGTCTCAACTGTATATCAGGCGTAACACTGCTCTTTTAGTATAAAATAAACTGAATGTTGTATAGAAGACAGGAACGGGAACTATGAGAGATGTTGGCAGCTTTTGGAGGGTATTTTTTAAAAGGTGATTCCCCACAGTGGCTCTTGGTGTAGTCCACTTCGGGATGGAAAACAAAGCCAAACCGCAGACTCCGTCACGCAGCTGCACCCCCGTCATCGAACAGCAGCATCCAAAGAGATGACTTTGCAGAATTGGCCGAGCCTCTGAAATGTTCTGCTGCAATTCCCCACATCAACGCATCCATAAAAATAAAAATGACAGCAGTGAGTGCTACTCAGGTATGTAATTCACACTAACCACACGCTGACTGAGGATGACCCGCGCAGATGCTTTAACAGGAAACAGCTTGCACATGTCTGCTATAAGGCCCACACGCTGAAAATGTGTCACTGAACGTGAAATTCACACCAGAGAGGTGGGTGGTGGAGGTTTCTGCTATTCCTGACTGCTTACATTCAGCATCTGTATATACAGTAGACCTACTGTATATACTGTACTGTATGTACACACACACATGCACACACCCACACACACACACACACACACACACACTCTCACACACACACACGGGTAACTCAGTGTAGAAAGCACATCTGCCTCACAGTTCAGAGGTTCAGCGGTCAAATCCTTGCTCCGACCTTCCTTTATGTAGTTTTATGTTTTTTTAACCCGTTAGCCACTCAATCACCATGCTGGTCAGAGAGTAACTACTAATATACTATATAACTTCCACCTTGAAGTGGTTTCTTGGGTCATGGTCTGCATCCGCGGTGCGAAGACCATATGGCCAGGTCCTTGCATCAGTACGGCACTTCGGCTCGCCCTCCGTGCCGCATGCTGAGCAATCACGTGGCCACGCAGATGGGCCGTGTCTTCAGACAGCACGTCGCCCTGTGACCATGTGCACCACGCGCAAAATATGGCCATAATACTGGTTGTGAAGTTGGAGGCAACGTAGTGAATCAATTGCTGCATGCTGACCACAGTCTTGTTTTTTCCCTGTCCAGCAATGGTCTGTAACGGCTTGTTAAATGCTGTATTTACCAGAGGTGACAAAAATGGCTTAAACTCTGTGTTTAAGCAGAAGTACAGACCTCCAAAACAATACTCTGGTAAAAGTAGGAATTTCTTTGCTTAATGGTCACTTATTTTGGCTAATTAGACCTCCATAGTGTGACTCTCTAACATGGACTTAGTATAAAAGTCTTAATTTCATTTCAAAAACCTTGTTTTTGTCATACCAGTTTCCAGAAAAGCCCCTTATGGATCTACTTCCGTTTGACCTAGGTTTGTAACCGCATTGTCCATATTTGGCTAAGACCGCGCCTTTCCTCTGATTGGTTGCCTCCGTGGCGAAAACCCACTTGTGAGAGCACATGTGTTTGCTATGTTGACGGCGCTGGCTCGGGAGCGGAGAGGTCTTCGCTAGCGACTTACATAAGCTTGAGAAATTCGAATGACCTAATTTCAGGCCTCTCGGCAGAAAAACGTCTGGAACTCAGGAACGCGTGGACGTTTTTTATTTCATATTTCACCTTTACTGAGGCATCATAGAGCCAATATTACATCCCAAACACTAGAAAAAGTTGGTTTGGCCTTTCGATATCTTGGTGTTGATCTGAAGGTTGCAAAGGCTGCTTTTGCTTTCACTCAGCTGAATGCAACCCCTCTGCACGTCACGGCTCGATAATACATAAGCGAACACCTCATCGTACACGCCCGGCGGTCATGCCTTCCTTCAGGAGGTCATGTAATATAATCGTAATGTAAGGTAATGACCCTGTCACGGTTGCACCACCACCCTCGGGTCCAATTGAACTTTGAACCGCAGTATGTCAACACAAGACGCCGATGCCACGCATGTGTACCTGCGACTCTGGCAGTTCAAGGTTCATCATGTGTTCTTCTAGATGGGACACAATAGGCCAGGCGGGTGTGTCAGTGAAAGGCCAAAGGTCAAAATTAGAAGCATAAAAAGGAAGAAAAAGGAGAGGAAAGGAAAAAAAAGAAGAAAAGAAAAATGAGGGAAAAAAAGAACAAATAAAAAAAAAGGAAGGACTGGATTTCAAGTCTTAAATCTCTCTGGGCTCTCTGCTGGCCATTTGTGTGTCTACCTTGCATCCTGTTTTTTTTTTTTTTTTTGGGTGGGGCAACTGAAACCTATGAACACTAGATTTTTAAATTCTTTGTTATTTCCTGGATTAAATCATACACTTTGGGTAAAATGGCTTTCATTCAAGACTCAACATTTGAAAATGTTTTTTTAAATTTTTCTACCAGATGACATCATTTATCAGTTTTTGAACAAGGGAGCAATTTCATGTAAAATTCTTAGTTTGTGAAATTAGCATTTTTTAGGGCTTACTGAAGCATTCACAAAAATTACATTTTAATTTAAGAAGTGAAAGCGCCCTCTGTTAACCACATTAAAAAAAAAAAGTACTACAATGGTGCCTTGAGATACAGGACATTGTATAGGACATTTTTCAAGTTCCGAGCCTTCATTCAGCGAATACTTTGCTTTGATTTGTGAGCAAAAATTTGAGACTTGAGCGCTGTATGGTGGTAGTGAACTCAAGCTGAGCTTCAAAAAGAGACTTCTAGCTTTTTATTTCCATTCCCAATTAAAGTTTAGTGTCAAACTAAACACAAAATGAAGAGAATTACACATGTATTTAAACGAACCATATAACTTTTCATTCAATGCTAGCTTAATGCTAACACATAATAAGAAACAGCATAGACAGGCTAACAAATAGCATCAGTGTCGCAGGGTTGTAACCTTTAAGCAAGGGATATTTGAATGCAAGTGGTAAAGCAACACGTTTAGACAGATGTTATAATAATACTTACAGTTATACTGTATATTTTTTATCCTCTGTGGTGCTGAGAATGTCTCCAATGTATTGTAAGTTCGTATGACTGTATTTTACTGGCCAAATCACGCATAGCAGAAGGAGTCACACTATTTCCATTGAATTTAAGCAAACAATATGAATTTTTAAAAATTTATTTCAGATCTAATTCAGATAAGCGGTAGAAAATGGATGGATGGATTGATGGCTTCAGCCATAATGGAAGGTATACACCTGCACAATTCAAGAGCTGTCTCACATATAAGGATGCCTACTTTTCATAGACACCGTCAAAATATATTAATTTAATGAGATTGTTTGGGATTACTGCGATTGGCTGGCAACCAGTTCAGGGTGTACCCCGCCTCCTGCCCGATGATAGCTGGCATTGGCTCCAGCACTCCCGCGACCCTTGTGAGGATAAACGGCTCAGAAAATGGATGGATGGATGGATGTTTGGGATTATGCAGTGATGGATAACTGCTGTGGATCACACCATGGGCCAAAATATTCATCAAACAACTTTTAAAACTGCAAGCACAATTCAATTTACAAGCAGACATGAAGGGGTCCTGGCACCCCATTTCTCATGGCAATCCTTCAAATGATCATCAAAGTTTGACGCCACGCTCCACCCACATTATTGTTGATGGCATCGCGAAAAAGCTTGACAATTTAGTGTCTCACATCTGTCTCAGATACTTGTGTCCCATTGGGGTGAATTGCCTTGAAGTTTGTCAAAGTACAAGTCCTGGAATTTGCCCAGAAAGGCTGCTCTGAATCAAAATTACTCACTTCAAGTTCCTTTTCAGTGCATTTCGGGTGGATCGGTGAAGCTGGAGTTGGGAGCAGCTTTTTTATTTTTTAAACTTATAACATTTTTGTTAACTTTCCGGGAGGTGCTACTGAGTGAGGTTTTTTAGAGGGTGGTGTTGAGGACCCCTAAAATACAAGAACTTTCACCAGCATCGCATTTATTAGCATATCTAAAAGCTATTCACTGGTCAGATGAATAATGATCAACAGCGATTCCAAGTCGGCATGACAATAAGTTTGAATTTTTTGAATTAGCTTGTGTGTTGGATATTGTTAAAGTCGTGCAGGAGCGCCTTTTGCTGAGTTATTTGTGATCCTCCCATCTTATCAACGCCTTTAGCGAGAGTCCAAGGTCCAAATCTGTGCACTTGTGTTTGGGACGGTCCCATCCCAGGAAGGACGCTGCTTGGCTCAGATTGCGCTGACAAATTGTGTGTTATGTTGTCTTATGTCTACAATATATTCGGGGTAAGCACATTTTGAAAAATAGAAATGACTAAAACGGTACCTTGGTTTATGAGTTTAATTCATTCCATGACCAAGTTGGTGACTCAATGTACCTGCTATTAATCCGGTGTAGTCGACCTGTGTTTATAATAAAGAAACCAGCACTGTATAGTATAAAACATGGTAAAAGAGAATGTCAATAAAATAATAATAATAGGCTCCAGCACTTTCGTGACCCTAGTGAGGATAAGCGGCTCAGAAAATGGATGGATGGATGGTTTTGTCAAGAGTAATTTCTGTATGTTGGGACACGCCCAGTCAATAGTGTTGTATGTGTGCCTTTAAAGTGTGTGGCCATGTGAATAACGTCAGGAACATAGCCATTTTGGCTGACAACATAGAGCAAAAAGTGTACCAAGCAATGGCTTGTAATGTAAAAAAACTCGTAAATTGGGGCGCTTGTTACGAGAGTCAAGGTACCACTACGTTGTGATATTGTCTGTCTACAAGTGCTGCTGCACTGGTTTTCATCATATATCCGGGTTATAACACGGTGACATTGATGCTAGTTTCGTTAGCCGTCTATGGCGTCTTGCATTGTGTGTTAGCATTAAGCTAGCAGGCTTTCATCAGTCAAAGTTATGTGGTGCTTAGTTAAATACGTCTCTTTTATAGGTTTAGTTTGACAGTAAGGTTTAACTGGGAATGGCAATAAGCAGTCAAAAGCACTAGGCAAATCAAACAAATGAACAATTACTGTTCACTATTTGCCAAATTGCTGCTAGTTATGAAGTTTGCTGGTGCCATGGTTAGCGCGTAACTCAATTCTTTGCTCATAACACAAGGCAAAAAACATTTAAAATCGGGCAACTCTTAAACGGGGCATTTGTAAGTAAAAGAAAAACCCAAACACCTTTTGTGATATTTGTTAAAACAGTCACTGTCAAAGACAGAATGTGTGACTCAGCAGGTGTCAGTCATTTGTCACACACTTGCAAAAAAAAAAAAATGAAATTGCAAACCTATAACATTTAGTGTAATAGTAACCGTCTAATACAAATCTGGTACTAAGGTAACAGATGCGACAAATGATGAACATTTGATAAGTCACGTCTTTTGTTGCTGATTGGTTGCATTCCTCAGCCATGGTAGTTTCTTGCATATTAGATTAGAGCCACCAGATGGGGCCAGAGAGGGCAGATTTTTTTTTCACACACATCATCTTTATCATGTACTACTGTCAAGTAGACTGTCTCAACAAACATGACAAAAAGTGTTGTTTTTTTTTTAAATGACAAACTCTCCCTCCCACTGTACCTGCAAAAATACACTTTTCCTTTTCTCTGAAACATTGATTAAAGATTATTCATTTATTTATTAATGCCAGACAGGCTATTACCATAATTTCTATTGTGTATAATGCGCTCTTCAGTACAATACGCACCCCCAAAATCGCACTTTCACAGCTGAATTTTCCTTGTACCTATATATTATACGCACCCCAGAAATGCTGTTATCCATGCTCAAAAATTTTTTTTTTCAAAGAAATGTCAAAGTTCTCTGAGATAATCCCAAAATATCTACCGTTGTACATGCGACAAACAAAACAATATCGGAAAATGCTTGCCTAGCTGTGTGCGCATGCGCTAACGACACTGATACTTCCATCTACAAGTGTTTCTGCCATCTAGTAAACGCTGATGCCGTGTTACTTCAAACAACATAGATACCACTCTACAGCTATACAAAGTAAAATCACGACGCGTTAGTAGCAGGGAAGTTTGTTGCGTTGATTTTCACCAGCTCAAGGCTGACTAATTTTTCTTACACCTATGTGAGTATGCACCCTCAATTTTAATGAAAATCTTTGTAAAAAAAATCTGTATTATACATGATCAATTCTGGTAATACATTTTGAAAATATCTGTAGTTCAGAGTTTGATATTGACAATTATTATGAGGATATTCTTGACTCGGGCCAAAATTAAACATACTGTATGTGTGACTAGAACATAAGCATTAAAGTTGAGAAGAAGGGAAACTGACACAGTTGACCACATTTTCATTTTGATGTGGGACAATGTACACATTTAAATCAATACTTTTTTTTCCCCAGAACGTGCGCATGAAAAGGTTACTATTTTGAAGCAAACAGCACGAAAGCCGAGGGGGAGGAAAAGGAACTGGGGGGCGTCCAATGCTGTCTGGTATATTATCTTAAAACTCCTCTTTTGTTCAGTTGCAGAACCCCCTCCCACTACCACCTCCCCCTCCTCCTTCTCTTGCCCCGCGCGCATGAACGGAGGAAAGGATGCTCCTCTCCTCCTCTTTCCTCCTCAAGCAGGAGATGCAGCCAAGTGGAAGCATCATGCATCCGCGCCGCGGACGCGCGAACCTCCGCACCTGCTCCCGGACCAGCTGAGCAAAAAACACGCGTACGTGTGAAACTCAAAAGAGCTCTTTTTTTTGCCTTTCTTTCTTAGCTTGTTTCCCCCACCCCCGACGACATCCTCTTTAAGGATGCCCGGAGCACTGCTCTCCTCCCGGTCCCTCTACATCGGCATGGAGGTGGCGATTGCCGTGGCATCTGTGGTGGGCAACGTGATGGTGGTGTGGGCGGTGAGGATCAACAAATCCCTGCGGGACACCACCTTTTGTTTCATCGTGTCGCTGGCATTGGCCGATATCGCGGTGGGGGCGCTGGTCATCCCGCTGGCCATCACCATCAGCATCGGGCTGCAGACGCACTTCTATAGCTGCCTGCTGGTCGCCTGCACGGTTCTGGTCCTCACGCAAAGTTCCATCCTGGCACTGCTCGCAATTGCCATCGACCGATACCTGAGAGTCAAGATCCCCACCAGGTAATACCCAGGCACGAGCACAGGCATATTTGGAGGCAGGTGCCCAAGCCAAAAAAAGTGCACCTATCGCCAAAATGATTCATACAATCAAGAAGAAAACAGTAGTAAATGGATTATATATTATGGATTTATTTTTGTTAACACAATCAACACAGTCAATAATACAACTATTAGCAAAGGAGGTGAGGGGAAGTTACTGTGGATATAAGTCTACACACCCCTAGCAGGTTTTTGTGATATAGAAATGAGACCAAGATAAGTAATTTAAAAAAAAATAAATCCACTTTTAATCAATTTAATGAAATTCAACATTGCAGCGAGTGGAAGCAAAAATAAACAACTGAGATAACGTGGCTGCACAAGTGCACACACCCTCTTATAAATGGGTATGTGGCTGTGTTCATAATTAAGCAATCATGTTCAAACTAAATGGAAATCCACACACAGCTGCCACAATGTACAGTGCACCTGATTAACCCAAATAAATTACTGCTGTTCTAGTAGGCCTTTCCTGACATTTTTGTAGTCACATCTTACAGCACAAGCCTGGTCCACAGAGAGTTTTTGCAGCATCAGAGGTGTCTCATTGTTCAAAGGTATTAGTCAGAAGAAGGGTACAAAACATTCCAACCCATCAATATCTTAGTGTATAATTCTCCCAAGGACTCAAATAAATGCCTGTCAGATATCAAAACACTTAGGGTGCAACTGATGCCACAGATGGTCATTTTATTTTTTTTGAATATTTAGGAATACAATTTTTAAAAAAGGGCTGCAGAAAAAAAGGGCACTTTTTTCATCCATGGCAAAAGAACAAATGCTTGAGCACCACTTGGGGTCTATGTGTGCACATGTCTGATAATACCACATGATCAGTAATGTTTTCACTTAGTTTGCTACACGAGGTATTCCCTGTAGTAAACTGTGGTGGGCTATCATAATGACGCAAAATAATGCATGTGGTAAATCAGGGGTGCAAGGCAAACCTTTGTGCTCAAGGACCTGGTCATCCCCAAATTGGAGCACAATTTAGGCACCAACATTTTTGAAAACGTCTGATTATTTTTTTATTGTGTTTTTAAGAAAAATATATAAATAAAATGATTTTATTTATTTAGCTCAACGAATCTCTAACAGTACACTTATAATGAGATACTTTTATGTCATATCATATCCAGTGTCGTCTTGAGATACGAGTGACCAACCTTAATATTTTTTAAGATAAGAACGATTTTCTGCTTTGACTGTGAGCACAAACTTGATATACATGCGCTGTATGTTGGCAGCAAACAATTAAAGTCACTTCACAATAAGCAGCACTTTGGCAAACAATTGGTGAAGAATTCTGCAAAACAAAAACAAAAAAAAGTCTTCAAGCTGTTTAATGCCACTCCCAGCTGAGGTTTACTGTTAAACTACACAGAAACTAAACAGAACAAAATACTGTATAGGTAAAACAACCAAATAACTTTACCTTAGGAATGCACCTCCTAGCATAATGCTAACACATAATAGAAAACACCATTGACGCGCTAATTGAATAGCATTGATAGTCGCAGTATTATAACCTATACGCAATGGATATTTGTACACAAAAGCTAGAGCAACGCATGCAGACACACAACAATAAAATACTCACAGGCATATACTATTTATCCTCTGCGAAAAATGACCAATATTATTGCAACTTACTGAGTCACTGAGCGCAATGGTGACTATTCTTTGTATGACTGTGTGTGTGTGTGGGTGTGGGTGTGTGTGCATAGAAGACACACACACACCCTGAGTTCTATATAGCACTATTATACACCACTGGGTTTCTATATAGCACCCATGATTCTATATACTGTATCGCCATGGATTGGTTCTCATATTTATTGTCTTATATGCAGTAAAACCATGAGATAATCCATCCATCCATCCATCCATTTTCCGCACCGTATTATCCTCACAAGGGTCGTGGACGTGCTGGAGCCTATCGTAGCCATCTTCGGGCGAGAGGCGGGGTACACCCTGAACCGGTCGCCAGCCAATCGCAGGGCACATATAAACAAACAACCATTCGCGCACACATTCACACTTAAGGGCAATTTAGAGTCCTCAATCAACCTACCATGCATGTTTTTGGGATGTGGGAGGAAACCGGAGTGCCTGGAGAAAACCCACGCAGGCACGGGGAGAACATGCAAACTCGTATTAGATAATCATTGGTTCTAAATAAAAACTACTAAAAATGTTTGCTAAATATAGAGCACCACTCCCCTCTGCGTACAAGCCAAGGAACCACATTTGGTTGATTCTTTAGAGCAGAAGTCACCAACTTGGTCTCCGCAGGCCCAAGCACCCCATGAGTAGCCTGTGGGGCTGTTCTAAATTTAGCTCACTAGTCATTGGGACATTATGATTTTCTATGTAGAAGTGATCATTTGAAAATGCAACCACTGGCAGAGATTGACAGAAAAAAGGTTTTGCATATTGATTTTGATCTGTCTTGTAATTGATCAAGAAATCATTGACATGATTGACATGACATGGGTCTTCCCATAAATGAATATCATTAATTATTAATAATAAAATATAATATTAACAACGCACTTTAAAATGTAATTTGAGAAAAATTCTTCTTTCAAAATTTTGTATCAAACTTTTCCCCCATTGCATTAATCAGTCCCCAAAAAGTAGTCCTCAGTCTCAAAAAGATTGGTGACCGTTGTTTTAGATTGTAGCTAGCTACTAAGCTATGTGGTCAAGAATTTAGCTAATAGCTTTATAATAGGAAAAAAATAACTGTGTAAATGTCTTTTTCTGACAATATGAGAATAGGGTTACGTTGCTTCGAGTGACACACTTCATTACGGCTGAAAACTATGAAAAATAGAAGAGAGGGCTTACCTTGGGTGGCCTGTGATTGGCTGACAACCAGTCCAGGGTGGACCCCGCTTCTCACCCAAAATCAGCTTGGATAGGCTCCATCACTCTCACAACCTAAGTGAGGATAAACGAGATAGAGGATGGATGGATGGATGGATGGATGGATTGACTTACGTCAGGTCTACCCATGGTCAGAGCAATTTTGGTTGATGATGTCATTTCTGCTGAATCATGTAGCTCACTTGTCTCTTCTTCTTCATGGCTAATTTTAGTCACAGGGTCGTGTACAGTGAGACACAACTTCAGAGTATATTTACTCCTATTTAAAGTATCTCCGTGGTAAAACAAAATGTTTTTTTTTTGTTTGTTTGATGGGTGGATAAATTAATTCATTATATTGATTGTCGTGATATTATAATTAATTAAACAGTTATAACATCAGACAAACAAATAAATGTTAACTGTACCTTTTCGCACAGAACAAGGATACAGGAAGAAGCCAACTGGTCATGCAGGCCTATTGTGTGAAATACTCGCCTTTTGCTCCATTTAGAGACGCGGCCGTCCCAACACCTACATCTCTAGTCAATACTAATCCAACGCATGAAAGCCAAGCCTAATTGCAGCATTTTCTTTCGCCTCAGGCAAGATGTGCGTAAATGTCGGAATGTCTGAAGTCTGGATTTACACTGCAGGTCCAAGTGCACGCTTCCCATTTAATGCTGTCATCCCATTTTTTTTTTTTTTCTGTCTTTTTCCATGTACATTTACAGTGACACACTTCCCATATGACTATTTTTACATTCTTGGAATATATGAAACTAGATGCATGCGAAAAGGCCAAAATTGTATCAAGAAGTGAACAAAAATCTGCAAATAATACAAATATTAAACGTTTCATAGTGTTAAGTTGGCCTGTGCTCACTCTTTCCCCCATTGATTTAAATGAGGGAAATTACCATACTTTATTTTACTTATTTAAATAAACCACACACATCAAATGTATTTAGCATGTTCACATCATATTTGTTGTCTATGCACTTCTCATGTTGCATATTTCCATCGTATTCAATGTCTTTGCACCTCTAGCATTTCATATTTCCATTATATTAATAGTTTATGCATTTGTAATGTAACATCTTTAATGTGCATAGTATTTTCTTATGTGCCTCTAATGTAGCATATTTACATCATATTAAATGTTCTATACATCTAATATAGCATATTTAATGTACATAGTATTTAATATTCTCCTCTAATTTCACATATTAACAACGTATTTAATGTGTAACTTTAATGTAGCATACTTACATATTTAATGTCTACACACCTGTAGTGCAACATATTTACTCTATATCATATTTATTATTTTATACATTTCTAATGTGGCATATTGTAGTTTTCTTTTCCTCTCTAACGTAGCAAATTTACATCATATTTAATGCGTACCTTTAATGTAGCATATTTACATTATATTTAATATTCTATACATCACCGATGTAACCTATTTACTTTATCACAATTAATGCTCTATACATCTCAAATGTAGCATCTTCGATGTACAGTACATCATATGTAATGTTCTATACAACTCTAATGTAACATATTTAATGTACATAGTATTTAATGTTCTCCTCAAATGTAGCATATTTACATAATGCTTATTGTTCTATACAATTCAAATGTATCATATTTACATCATTGTCAGTGCTTTCACTATAGTTTGGATTTACAACACCTGTGCCGTTACCAGTAAAAGGCTTGAACACCCACACTTTCCCACATTTAATTTTGGCGCTGACCCAAGGCTGCTTCTCTGTGGGCCCCCGCAGGTACAAGCGGGTGGTGACGCCCCGGCGTGCGGGCGTGGCTGTGGTGGTGTGCTGGGCGGTGGCTTTCGTGGTGGGCCTCACGCCCATGTTGGGCTGGAACAACCTCGGGCGTCTCCAGCAGAACGGCTCCGTCGGCTCCGACCTGCTCGTCACCTGCCAGTTCGAGAACGTTATCAGCATGGACTATATGGTCTACTTCAACTTTTTCGGCTGGGTGCTGCCGCCCCTCATGCTCATGCTGCTCATCTACGCCGAGATCTTCTACATGATCCACAAGCAGCTCAACAGCAAGAAGTTGACCGGCAGCCACAGCGACCCCAGCAAATACTACGACAAGGAGCTCAATCTGGCCAAATCCTTGGCGCTGGTCCTTTTTCTCTTTGCCGTCAGCTGGCTTCCCCTACACATCATAAACTGCGTGACGCTCTTCTGCCCCGAGTGCCAGAAACCCATTGTTCTCCTCTACATCGCCATCCTGCTCACCCACGGCAACTCGGCCGTCAATCCCATCGTCTACGCCTTCCGCATCAAGAAGTTCCGCACGGCCTTCCGCAAGATCTGGCAGCAGTACTTGTGCTGCAAGGACGCTCCGGCTCTAGAGATGCAGCCCAGTGACAGAAAGTGGCAAAGTGTCAATCCCGAGCAGGGGCGGTTGTCGCCGCCGAGACCCCCAGAGGAGAGCAGCCAGATGCCCGCCGCCCTGCAGCAGAACCCGAGGAGCGAACCCCTGCAGCGGAAAGAACACCCGCCCTTATTGGAGCTGAATGCCATTTAACCTTCAAAGCACAAGAACACTGGTTCTAAATCTGGTCCGCCGCTTCCTCTTATGTGCTCGCGGGAGGTGACCGACCCTGTCCTTCCAAAACACAGCGAAAGGATTGAGCTTAACTCAGGAGGAACACACTGAAATGGACCTTTTCACCTCGACATCACAGGTACTGCTCGGTGGCAAAACTCCAGCCATCTCCGATGGCACCTCTTGTAAACAAACCCTTACGTCATTTGACCAAGGCAGAGCAACTGAGAAAATAGGGTGAATGCCTTGAATTGTGATTTTAACCTTCTTTGTTACCAGTGTCATAGTGTCAGTCTAAAAGATGATGTTATGTGAGGTAAAATACTTGAAAGGGAGACTCAGTGCTGATGTCATTTACATTTCAACTAGTAAGCTGACTCAAAAATAGATGTAGTGGAAATTCGGACAAAATTAATGTGATCGTTGAGGGACTGGCTCATTAATTGACTTTTCTGTTGCTGGGATTAATGGCACAGATGAGCTCCTTTGATGCTGAACTTGATAGTTGTTGTTGTCTACTAGTAGGCTAGCCATAAAGCTTTGCTAAATGACTCAAAGACAACTCAACCCAACATTTTATAGATACATGAGAAAAAAGGCTGACCACAAACCCGATGATGAGGTTTGGTTTTACGCCTATCCCTTCAGACGTGGCTACAACTCCACCACGGACCTCCATGACCTCCACTCCACCTTCAACATTTCCGCTGTATTAATCTTGTTCTTTTTTAAGGACGTCGAAAAATACCCAAACCTTTTGGTGTCCTTTTCTCATCATTTTCACTTCAAGTCAGCGGTATCGCTTTTCTGCCACCCGGAAGTATCCCGGTGCCTACGTTTGTAAAGATTAAGAAAAGCTCTCTAAACCTGCAATAATTACATAACGTTATGATGATGACCTGCTGTCAGTTGTAGTTCTCAAACGTTTTGGGTCTGGTGACACCTTACAGGGGAGACATTTTTCCCAAAACCTCTTCACAATCCTAACTCCAACTAAACATAACTCCCACATTTACCCTTAAATCAGGGACGGACAGTTTATATGATGACGGGGGCCACAATTCTTTTGTCAGCGCTACTAGGGGGCCACATGGGCGTGCAACTTTCTTGGTTGAGATTTCTCTTGCCGCAGCTTTTCACCATTACGTTATTATTCTCTCTTCCTGCTGATTTTCATCAAGGCATCACCACTCTTCTTTGTTGGAGAAGATCTGGTGTTATAGTAAGCGATGTCTGCTATATAGTAGTGAATGGTATTATTACAACTTAAAACTGTTCTATTATGGGAGAGGAAACGTATTTAAAAAACTTTTTTTTATTATTAATCTAGGGGCCACTCCGTGTGTGGGCGCTGGCCTCATGTTTCCTCTACCACATTTAAAATGATAAAAAATAAATAAATAAAAACAAAATCGCTAAAATTAATTGAGAGGCTACTCCAAGTGTGGCCTGCGGTCCGCCAGTTGCCCATCATTGCCTTAAATGCTCTAAGAATTCAAAAGTCACGTCTTTTCACAGAAAAAGTCAATGTAACCATAAATTATTTTTGGAAGGGGTGAAAAAAGTAATATTATCGGAATAAAGTCATACTTTTTCAAGAACAAAGACTCTCGGAATATTTTACCTTTTATTGAAGAGACAAAAAAAAGACATCTTTACTCTCTAAAAAATTGGACTATATTCTTGAAAAAAAAATGCCTTTTGTTTTTGAAAAGAATAGGACTTTATTCCTGTAATAATACACTTTTTATTAAAAAACACACCAAAAACAATGACTTTGCTTTTACAACTAATGCTTATTTTATGATATTTCACAAGCATATCAGAGCTTTTAATTGGCCCAGAGCAAAGGTAGTGAAAAGTCGTTTGTTTATTATCTTTGTTTTCCCCATATTTTAATGATACAACTTAATAATTTATTCCAAATTATTTTGCGGACCATATTGTGGAACCCAGTTTGAGAACCACTGATGTAAACGATGTTATGCTCGAAGCTGTTTACTTTGTTTTTGTTGCATCGTTGGGTGTAAAACGTGCGAGTTGACGTGAAAGAAGAAGAACACAATCAACGGGGAAGGTTCTTCTTCTGTTTAAGGCTGGATTTACACCGCATCCTCCGTAAACACAATTCGGCTATGCATCATGCAAATGGGATATCCTCAGGGTTGAAGTGACACATATTCCATATCATTGTGTTTACATTAAATGAACACCTGAAATGTTGTACCCGTGGGGGATGTTGGTGTTGCAACACCCACACTTTCCCTCCAGGGCGTCGCACTCATGGAGGATGTGGGTGTGGTTGTGAGACAGTCTAGACCAAATATTTGTATTATTTATTTCAAGTGTTCAGTTTCAACAATGGACAGGAAATTGGGTGGACATGTCTGTCATGACAGGATGCACACAAAAAAATCTCAAGGACCCAAGTCTGATTTTGAAATCTGTCATGGGCAGTACGAGGAATAGAAGCCAAATGCAAGACTCAAAAGACTGTTCCAAACAACACCGTGTTTAATAAACAGCATGGGTTCAGTACACAGGTAGGCAGTCAGCGAAGGCAACGGTATCCAAAAACGGACAGCAAAAAGACAAGTGCCTCGGTGAACAGCCCTGCCACGACCCCATGGGATAGATTTTAGCCACCAAAGGCTTTGAGCGTGAATATTTTCATGCTTCAAACTTTCCAGGTTGTGGAAGTGGTATTTGATCAACACTTTGTTTCTTTGTTTGTATGTGCCCTGCGATTGGGTGGCGACCAGTTCAGGGTTTTGATTTGAAGCAGCTCATAAATTCCAGGGCTCGTAATTTGACAAACTCCAACTAGGGAACACACACAAATGAGCCCCAGTCAGAAGCAGGTATCCCAGAAGATGGGCAACATTAAATTGCAAATATTTTTCGATTACATCATCTAATGTAGGCGTAGTATAACATCAACATTATTTGGAGGATTGGTTTTGAAAAGGGGGGGTGGAGGGGGTCCCTGATTTGTTGCTTACAGCTTTAAATGTGTTAATGGTGGAAGCATTCACACTTATGTGATTCTATACTTTTTAACTTTATTATTTTTATTATCCACCCTACTGTTTTGATGTTCAACTACTTCCACATTTCTGGACCGATTCAAACCATTCCAACCTTCAACAAGGTCACACCATTTTTCACATTACAAAAATTCCTGCATTTTCCATAATTCCACATTTTTCATTCATTCCCGATGAAATGTTCAACAAAATAGTTCCACATCACTCGCATTCCACGTTCAAAATGTTCAGCTCATTCAGAAGTTTTTTCAAAACACATTTCCACATTGAAAAAAATTATCACATTACCCAAATCCCACATTTTCTGCCAACATTCCACATTTTCACATTAGAATTCCATGTTTTTCCATGTTACAGTACAATTCCCACATTAACACATATTTGACATCATTTCCTCCTCTTTCAATATTTCTTGAGAAATTCTAATCTTTTCAACAACAAAGTATTTTCTACATTGCAAAAATTCCCACATTACCCTAATTCCATTTTTTTTCACCAAAATTCCACATTTTTCCACGTTCAAATTCCCACATTAAGACATTCTACATTTATTCCCTTCTTCATTATTTCGTGACCCATTTAAACATTCCAACAACAAAATATTTTCCACATTTTACCCAAATTCTACATTGTTCACCAAAAGTCAAACTTTTTCCACATTCAAATTCCCACATTAAGACATTCTACATAATACCCTTCTCCTTCAGCATTTCTGGAACGATTCAAACCATTCCAACTACAAAATATTTCCCACTTTTTGAAAGTTCCCACATTTCCAACATTCCAATAGCATTCGATATCATTCCACATTTAACTGAATACCATTTCAGTTCAGCGTTAACTTTTTAGCATTCGCAGACAAGAAGTTATTGTATTGTTATTGTTTCGAGTTATTGTGTACTTCTGCGTTGTCGCTGCCTCAAATTGACACTTGACAAATGTGTGCGACTTGAAAACACACTGACCCACCGTGTAAATCCAGCCTTTAACGCTGATTGGACGTGTTGTTATATGAATGTAATATTAATGTAAATAGATCACATGACGTCTTCAGGGTCTTCAAAGCACAACAGTGACACACAAGTGGCGCAATGGGACAATATTTTGCACAAAGGTGTGCATGTGTGTGTGTGTGTGTGGATACAAACTGTCATCCCCTCGTCACCCTCATTGATCAAGCCGAGATGAACATGCGGGGACGACCACCTTCAGCACACAGATGGCCCACTTCCCTCTCGGCGCCCCCACAGTGCCCATACCCTCCTAAACGAACCGCCCATTCAAACATTTTCTAATTTAATGGGGGCAACTGGATAAACATGTCCCGCGCATCAATGTTCTGTGGAATTGAACCCTCCTGTTATGTTGCTGGATCAAACTGACCTGGATGTAATTTTTGGGCATGACATTTCTGCTTCACTCAATAACTGTAATCAGTGAATATAATTCACTTCATTTCAAGTTGACTTAATGAGATGTAAATGATGTTTATCAGGATTTTTTCATTCAGTCTTTTTGATCTTTTTAATGGGGACAAGTGGGAAAACAAAATGAACATGGTTATTATTTTTGATTTGTTTTTTGGGGGTGAATTTGACCCCAGGCTGCATTAGCTGACAACTAAGGCAAAAATTCTATTAGTAATCAATATCTTAACACTCCTGTTAGGTTATGGGTCAAATTGATCAGATTTATTATGTATTTGTTTTGTTTAGAAACTTCTGCTTTCTTCAGCAAAGGGAATCCCCTTATACTTTACAATGAAAATGCTGTTGAAAGGTGCTATTTAAATCTAAGCTATTCTATTGCAAATAATGTTTATCGTGTTTTTTTTTTTTTGCCCCACGTCAAATTGACTTTATAACAAACATAACAGGAAGGTTAAACATACAACAAAGGCCCATTTGAAGGCACATCATGTGATGTTATGTCGTAGAATGAGACTAGCAGTAGCTGTCATTTATTTATTACACCGTTAAATTTTGGAAGAAGTACTCATGTTTATCTTTTTTATTCTGTGAATGTGTAAAACTCACAGTTTGGGAAACCCTGAACACGAAGAAGCAAAATAATGCAGTTTGAAGCCAGTGGCGCTTCCTCTGCTTCTAGAAGACTTGGTATGAGATGTTGGAGTACGGCTGTGCAAGGTTTTACCTGCCATCTCTGTTCTATTCAACAAAAGACCAGCCTTACCCAATGAAGACACGCCTGGCACCTCAACCAAGGCCCGCCTTGGCCAAGGGATCAGAGAGAATCCCAGCCTTTATACACGTTTGGATTGCTTTTGGCAGTGGTGAAAGTTGCTAACTGATCCAGTAGCTGCTCAAGATCAGCTACGGTAAATAGATATTGAATCCTTTGCGATATATGTGCAGTGGTGCCTTGAGATATGAGTGAACCGCGATTTCGAGATACAAGCTGTCGTTCAGCCAACTTTTTGCTTTGACTTGCAAGCAAAATTGGACATGCAGTAAGTGTGCTGCATGGTGGCAGTGAATTCAACACAACTTGCTTCACAACAAGCATCAATTTGACATAGTGAACAATAAATAAAAGGCTTCAAACTTTTTAATGCTACTCCCTGCTGACATTTACTGTCAAAGTAAACATTAAACAAAGAGAATTACATATCGAGTAATATTTTACACAAACACATAGCTTTGGCTTGAGTCCACTTAGCATCACGCTAACAAACGCCATTGACGGGCTAACGAATAGTATGCATGTGGCGGTGTTACACTTTAAAGAATGGATATTTGAAAACAAACCATGCAGCAACACGTTTACAGACCCTATAACAATACTCACAATAAACATGGTCCACAATAATAATCATAATAATAATAGCTTAGATTGATACAACACCTTTCAAGAGACCCAAGCACACCTGTGAAACACAACTAATATTACTGCAGCTTACTGAGTCATTTACAATAGTTGTGAAACTCTTCTTCGTTTGTGTCTGCATGACTGCATTATACTACCCCCGGGTGGCCAAGTCACATATATCAAAAGAAGTGAATTCATCATAATGCATTTAATCCTTTATAGTCTATTTCATTATGTAATTACTGTTTTATCAAGTAAAATATGCACTTTGCTATTTTCTTCATTCAAAAACAATAGAAAAGGTTGAGGTGGAGGCTGAAATGGATTAATTGCGTTTCCATTCATGTCAGTGGGGAATGATGATTTGAGATAGGAGTGTTTTGAATTACAAACATGGATACAGAACGAATTAAACTCGTATCTCAATGTACCACTGTATTTAAAAATTTCCGTCCAGGAAACCACCGCCTATTCACGATTTGCTATTCACAAATTCACCTATTCACGTTTTTTTGTGCCCTTTCTCTAACCCCCTAAGATGTAAAAAGATGCTGCCAAAGTCCTGGCTAATAGGAAAATAGTAATTGTGTCAAGGAAGTATTGTTGAAGTGATACACATCAACTGAAAGGCTAAGATCTTGTATCAGGGATGAGCTGAGTTTAGCCTGGGTTGTTAGTGGAAGTTATATAGAGCCTTGTGCACTTCTGGTGTGTTTTAAAAAAAAAAAATTTTTTTAATGCAATCATCTGTAGACTGTTCACTTAAAGGGTAATGTTAAATGAGGTTGTAATGATATTAAAATATTTTGGGATTAAATTTTTGCAATATTTACTGTATGCTTTAAACTATTAATATAAGCAGTTATAAACTTCATAAGGTTGGTTGTTTAGGTCTATCAATTGTCTGTATCACTGAGGCAAAAACAACAAAATGGCTTCTGGGTAAGGAGTAATTGGTATTTTTTTTTAAACATTAACATACACGCTAGTGTCCCCAGGCTTCCAGTGCATTTTTCGAATTTAAAGTTAGAAAATAATTTTAGTTCCTTTCGTGTTTTGGTATCATAATTTTGTGTTATAGATATAAATAGAGTACTATTTGTGGGCGTTAGGGACCGTGACTAGCAAAAATCTGCAAATAACTGACATCCACCTAAGGTTTCCGATTTCACATAAATGCCACGAGATGGTGACGATGCATTTTTTTCTATTAGACAATGGTGTGACCTGAGTAAATGTAGCTCCTCCCCTCAGTTCAACATACTTGCTTTGCACCAAGCTGTCACCAGATGGTGCCAAAGTAATATTTTAATATTAGACATGGCTTTGGATGATAGGTTCCCCCCCCCCTCAAAATTCTGAAAATGGGTGAATTTTTGAATGGCGAAATATGCAGGGGTTAACTGTATTATGTTAAAAGACCGATACTCCCAATGACACCTTGGAGCACCACTGACCATGTGACCCTCTGGTGGTGCCTGGTGGTCATTTCCAGTTCCAACCACACCTAAGAAAATACCTCCAACTCACTCAAGTTCTTGGTGCTGACTTCATCAGGGATCGCAGCACGCCTCTATGGAACTTGCTTTATGCACGCTGGGAGCAACGATTGACCTTCTTCCCCTAACCGCTTCACAAAAAGATGGAATTGTACAATCATCCAAAAGAAGGACTTTTAAGAGTCAGGTCTTAATAATGAGGAAGAGGTGTTCCTCTGTGATTTTTGTCCTCATGTTGTCACTGGATGATTGTGTGAGTGTCTTAACTACTCTGTAAGATTAGTATTTTGCATCATGATACATTAAATTATGTTCCATACCACTGGAAAAAAAAAAATCAGCATGCGAGCATTTTTTTTGTTCATCTGCATGGGCCTTGGTTCTCAGGCAATGAAAACAGTATGACAGCTTCACATCAAAAGGAGGTTTGGGATTAAGTAGTCTTTCCTGGTGTTCCTTCGTATACAGAAAAAGGTGCAATTTTACAGAAAAATTGAAAATATACATAACAGACATACATTTAAAAAAAAAAAACTTAAAAATAAAAGACCTAATGCCATTAAAAATGTCTGAAATTTTATTTCATCCAGAGAACCAGTGGAAAGAACCTTCGTTTGGGTCTTTTTTTAAACTAAGAGAGGGAAAATGTAATTCAGATGAGTTTTTATTTTTGGAACTTGTAAATTTAGAAGAAATATAAAGAGCAGATGAGTTTCTGTTACTGAAGTTAAAATTTGGAATGATCTTGATGATAGGTTTGACTTAATGAGTTCTCTGTTAATCTTCAAAAAGTCTGGAAAAAAACAAAATACTTTGTAACTGTTGAGGGGTGTATTGTAAAAGAAAAAAAAGAAATTTAAATGGATACAAATTTCATTTTTGGACTGTCAAACTTGATTTGAGTCTTTTATGTTGATCTATGGGATGGGCCAAGACGCTTTTTCTTCAGCCCATTCCCTTTCGGTTGTTGAAATGAAGAGACCCTTGTCGTGTATCATTTATCAACAATTGTGCAACAAGCAAATATATTTTTTTAATCCGAATCTTAATCTGAAAGAAGTACTGTCGTAGGCCTAAATTTTCATCAAAAACGAAACCATTTCATTCCTGATAGGTATATTTAATATTCTTTCACATCACACTAGAGAGATCCCACGTACCACTTTGAGAGTCACTGTTCTAAATCAGCCTCTTGATCAAACTCTTTGAGCAGGAGAAACCAAATTTCTCCACCCATGACTAGGCAGCTAGGTTGGGTGAACATATGCCATTTTTAAATAGAGCATATGAAAAACATGATACCATGTTGACCTAATGACAAACGCGCACAATTTAGACAGTATCGCTTCACGTGACAACCCAGATCAGCAAATATTCCATAAAAAAAGTGCAAAATGATAAAGATGAAACCGTTCAAAAGTGAATGTTCTTTTATGTGTTCAATAGTGTAACTATGAGTTAGTATTTTCAAAATCTCAGACAAACGAATGGATTGCACCACTTGGTGACGCTTTTCGGTCATATTTGGAAACATATGTCATGTTTGAGATACGGCAGAATGGTGCATAATGAAATCTGAGCTTTTTGGCTATTTTTCAAATGTAACTAAAATTGTAATCACGGACATTTTCAAAAGCAACTGTAATTTAATAACACATTTCTCCCATTATTGTAATAGATTACAATTAAATAATCTCGTTACCTATAATTAGTTACTCCCTAACACTGGATATGAGTAAGCAACATGGACTATGGTCACCTCTCGTTTACTATTGGAATGAACATCAGGTCCATCGAGTGCGCAATTTCTTACTTTTAAAGTTTCTTCTCTTATTTTTTTGCCTTTTGTTTGCGCAGCACGTCCTCAGTTGCTGAGGTGTGATTACCCCTCAAATTTCCGTGTGTGACTTCCTGGAGCGCTGCCACACTTATCATTAGCAGCTTTGCATAGCGCGGTTTTTGAAGCGCATATTCTCTGCTTATTATTGTGTGAATGCTGATAGGGAAACATGGTTCCCCTGGGCAATGAAATTCTTACTTTACCTTTGGATCCCAACACAATGTAAGATTAAAAAAAAAAAAAAAAAAAAAAGGTAAATAATATTAATATAAAGCAAAAAACTAAATACAATCGAAGGCATTACAATACAAAATAAAGGAGGGGAGGGAGAAAGAAGAAGCGGCAGTAAAACAGGCCAAAATCCAGATGATGTAGAGCAAGAGACTAGTTTTGCACACTAGGTGTGGTTTAACCATATGTGATAGTGTAGAAATAAGTCTTAAATTGAGATTTGAACTTTGCTACAGAGTTAGCCACTCCACATGACCCAGGTTTACATGCAGACTTTTTTTGTCATTTTTATTGAAATCATTCAAGATCTCTGGTCAACTGTTTACATGTGACGTGGTCTATTCTGATCAGGCATTTACAGGGGCCATTCAATTTGATCATAGCAGGCGTAACATGTAATATGCGCAGATCGATGTAAACATCACGGGATTTATCAAGATGGAGGTCAATCATTGACTCGTCTATTGAGCACTGTAGTTGCGATTGACAGAGCGGAGCCCAGCACCAGATTCACAGTTTACACGCGGAAAATTTACTACAGATCGGTTTGGCAAAAGGAATATTCCACCCCTGTGAAACTGAATGGAAATCTCTTCGGGTTCGGTCTGTTTATTCTAACTGAGGAGTTATGGACCATTTTAATTCGGTTTGGGCTTCTAAACTGATTAGAATAGCAATACAAGGCTCCATGTAAACCCAAATGTGCATGCCAACATAATGTGAGATATGAAAAGATGTAAAAAGAGATAAATAGTAAAAAGAAAAAGAAAAAGGTATACACTAGTAATCGAGAGCAAAAAAAAATGTAAAGTTTTTTTCTTATTTCCAAAATTCTCTTTTTTGGGGTGATTCCATATTTTCCATGCCAGAATTACCAAATTCATGGACAACTGTTTTAAAAATATATACCTTCAACAATTAAATTAAGATTTTATCAGTATTATACTCAGAATGTTTCTTTATTTATTTCCATCCCTCCATTTTCCGAGCCGCTAATCCTCACAAGGGTCGCGGGAGTGCTGGAGCCTATCCCAGCTATCTTTGGGCAGGAGGCGGGGTACACCCTGAACTGGTTGCCAGCCGATCGCAGGGCACATATAAACAAATAAGCATTCGCACACACATTCATTGAATTTAGAGTCGTCAATTAACCTACTACGCATGTTTTTGGGATGTGGGAGGAAACCGGAGTGCCCGGAGAAAACCCACGCAGGCACGGGGAGAACATGCAAACTCCACACAGGCGGGGCTGGGATTTGAACCCCGATCCTCAGAACTGCGAGGCAGGCGCTCTAACCAGTCGCCCACCGTGCCGCTCTTTATTTATTTGTTCAATTCAACTGCAGTTCCGTTCGACATCAGCTCTTCAGCATTCAACGTGTATGGAAATTTGGGTGTAATCTCTAGTTACTCACATTATTCGTATGCATCCATTTCATTAGATCAAGTTGACGGGATTAATATACTGAGTTATTCCAATTGTCAGCAGTCCTGCAGCTGAAGATGCATTACAGCAATCAATGCGCTTGCTCATGAAATAATGTTTATGTTTTTAATTTGAATTAAACTGTAAGGTAATTCCTATCGTGCCGGTGTGCTTTCATGGACAGATGCAGACACTGAATATCAAGTTCACATGCAAAAGTAGACATTTGAAGGGTGCGGGGGGGGGGTATTGTGTTTTTAGCCTTTCCCAGCAGTAGTCCTCTGGCCTTTGGGCTCGTGTGTAGTATCATCATAAAATCTCATTTGAAATTGAGCTAGTGAAGGAAAAACTCACAAGTTGGGACACTTGTTTATAGATACAATTCGATTTTTCTGTGAGTCAATATAAAGTTGCTATGGGTCCTTTGAAAGGTGCCGTATAAGTTTATCCATCCATCGTTGTTGGATTTATCTTACCCAACATTATAAAAAATAGACACAAAAGGAATGAAGACGCTGGTTTCTTTTTCTCATGAGGAGGGCGTTTGGGAGATTGTTCAGATCACAGCCTCTCAACACGCTCTAAACAATCTCTCCTGTCGCTCCTGCATTTATTTGAAAATAGGGAGGTTTCTAAGTTTACAAGACATAACGTACTAAGCTACAAGACACAACACACTAAGGGTAGGGTTTCAAGGTGAAAACATGGGACCAACACCTGCCACGTCCCGGCCACGTCCTTCTCTCTGATGATTCCTGCTGAGTCATCTTCTTGAAGGCGAGACATCTCCCTTTCTCAAAATCGTCCATAATACTAATGCAAGCTAAGCAAATAAATGATAACTTCTACAATATATTTAACATTTCCCTCCTGTTTATCATGTATTTGCACAAATTCTCATATCATTTTACAGTCACTTCATTTCGATTTTTTAACTGTAGAATCATTTTTATGAAACAAATACATTTACACTCAGAGTAAACTTGTCATACATGAATGTTGTAGTTTAAACATCGGAATTACCTGGATCAGGAAACAAATCAGGTAAAACAACATCATCATCATCATCATCGTCATTATTATCAACCTCCAATAAAGGATACATCTGCTCCATACGGTTCCATGTGGGTAATTGCTGTGGTGATTAATCTACTGATTAAAGCCCGAATGCATGGGGTAAAATAACATCCACACAATGTCAGAATGGCTGCAAAAACAGCAATTGATATCAATATTGGTGAAATTAGGGTTTTGTATTTACCAAAAACGTCCATCCAGCTGTCCCACAAGGAGTTAGGGTTAGTTCAGTTCGAATGACTAATATCGCAATAGTCCGGTGCAATGACCGTTGTGCAAAGGGCGCTGAGACTTCAAGGAGTGTATGCGGTTTAAAGTGACGAGTAGTGCGATAATCTGGGACAATGGTTGTGCAAATGTTACAGATACTCCTCAATCAGTGTGCAAATGGAGCAGATGCTACTCTGGCATGAGTGGCCAGTATATGCAAATAGTGCAGCATGGCGAGACAACTACAGCGAGTGCACGAGTAATACATAATTCGCCACGAATTTTTCCTAGTTTCTTTATTTATTAAACACGGAATTTAAGTACGTACAGGACTCCGCCGTCCTCGCGGATTATGTCGGACTCCGCCGTCCCTCTTACCACTTGCCAGTGACTAGTATTACACAAGGTTTATTCTGCCGCAGACTTCTTTGTCACGCAATTCACTCACTCTTTAATCCTTTTTCCTAAAATGTTTTTTTTAAATTTAACTCACCAGTCGTCTTCAATCCTGTGGATTGTCGTCAACCTTCAGATCCCAGTTGAGGAGAACGAAGACTAGTCCCGTAAAGGGTCTTACTTGCCGTGGCCACGGTCTCTTAACTGGAAGTCGGCTCCACAACTGGAATCCTCGGGTGTGTTGACATCCGGCTCGAAGGACCAATTTAATGTTGGATTTATCTTACCCAACATTATAAAAAATAGACACAAAAGGAATGAAGACGCTGGTTTCTTTTCTTTTTGGATGTGTAGTATGTGTAATATTTCCTACCCTCATTGTATACAGAACACAAGGGTGGTTATTTGCTAGGTTGACTTAGTACAACCACCACCAATCTTGTAATATGATACTGACATGATGAAATTGCCTTTTCATTGCCAAGATGAATATGTATTTCCTTGGTGACTGTGTTAGTTAAGTGAATGCTGTGACATTTATGTCCCACGAAGGGGCTTTCCACATTAAAAATGGACGAGCAGTTTGATCCACCTGCAGGACTTGCTGATCGGGCATCATGAATAAGTAAGAGTGTTGTGCCCACGGTGGCACCAGACACAACAAGAAACGGGGCTCCTTGCTTCCCACTATGTAACTGGACCACATCATGCTAATGGATGTCATAGCAGGAAGAGTACAAGACTCTTAGGCCTGGGCGCTATGTTTTTCCCCCCCCACAAAAATCCAATTTCAATTTACAAAAAAAGTATGTGTGTGTGTGTGAGTGTGTGTGTGTGTGTGTGTGTGTGTGAGTGTGTGTGTCTATCTTTGACAAGAGAAAGGTTATAAATTAGGCATTGCTCCCTTTTAGTCCCTTTTAGGATCGGGTTGAAAATTGAAAAACATTTCTACAATTTTTTTATAAAAATATATATTTTTAAAAGAACAAAAATGGTTGATGAATTTTATAATTAAAAAAAAAAAATCTTAGTTGTACTTGACCCTCAACATAACTTAACATATTGTTAGATGTTTTCCTTAAAACAGTGGTTTTCGAAAATTTTACACCAAATACCACCTAAAACAAATACATAGCCACCATAATGACCACCATTAAAATACAGTAGCGTAGTAGGCGAAGTGCTCATCATAAAATGAGGTGGAGGTTTTATTCCCAAAAAGTAATGTTACTGTAATCCACTGTAACATTATGCACAGGCGCTTAAATATAGGAAATTTAAAATCTGCACTTAACTCATTCGCTGCCAGCCTTCCCAGTTAACATGGATATTTGACTTCTAAAGCCGTCAATGGCAGTGAATGTGTTAAATTATTTATAGTTAAAATGTATTGCACTGAAAGTAAGGAAAACAATTACCTAAACAAACACTGGAAAACACATTATCATTTAATCTAAGAGATTAAATGTAAACTGTATTGTACATAAACACAGCTGAATTAAATTTAACAAATGTACTGTACTGAATACAGTTCTGCCACTGAGGTACAGTGGTACCTTGAGATACGAGTTTAATTCCTTTGAGGATCATGTTGGTATCTCAAAAAAAATTGTATCTCAAAACATCTTTTTCCATTGAAATGAATGGAAATGAAATCAATCACTTCCAATCCCCACCACAATTAGTTTTTTAGAACGTTTTTTCCACAGGAAAAATTGCACCCAACAATTTTGTACTGTATATAAAAAAAAATAATAATAAACAGTAATAACATTTGCTGTCTACATAAGATGGAAAACAGAAAATGCAGGCACAAACCATGACTGTACCTCATGTATTGCGCGTCCTTGGTCTTCTTCTATGGGGTCTATTGGCGATTGGCAAACCGGCTTAATGGCGCATTACCCCCACCAATTGATTCTATCCTTCCACTGCAAGGAAACCTAAGTTAATTGATGGTGGCCGAATGTTGTGGAGTTTGCTGGCGCCATCCAGTGGTAGGGGTCTGGAGCGCCCTCTTACCTCAAATTTTTGCTCGTATGTCAAGACAAAAAAAAATGGCCAAGCGATGGCTCGTATTTAGAAAAAACCTAATTGATCAAGGCATCACAAGGTATCTCAAAGCACCACCAAATTATTCCCAGTTTGAACATTTAATTAACTGATTCAGATTTCGCTTAGAGGGAAACCCATGTACCACACGTCGAGAATCACTGCCTTAAAACATTGGCTGTACAAGTATTAACCTTTTGAATACTAAGTAATTAGTATTCATGATACTTTTGTGATTGTTTGAAATGTATTCCAAATAGAATTACTGTCAGTGGGAAATGTTGTATGTGAAAGGGCCCAGCATCTGCGCATGTACGTCAGCATTGAGGAGGCCGTTAATCCCGGATTGACTGACTGGCAGAGTTTTAGCATGTCATTCTACTGAGAGGCAATCAATGATTAAAAAAAAATAAAAATAAAAAAAAAAAAAAAAAAAAAAAAGGAGGCCACCGACGTTGACAGGCCGTGTGTCATTCCACGGTGACGTGATTCACAGTGTGAGATAAAAGAGGGATGCAAGTATTTGTGCCAGTCATTGCCTGTTCCGTGGCGCTGCAATTTCCACTGCCACCTGCTGGTTAAGTATATCAAACACACACACACACAACCTGACATGATGTTACTATCATATTTCATATTTAAATGAATACAACTAACAACTAACTAAAAAGATTCTTTCTCATTATGTAAGATGTTACAAATTAAAAGAAATTAAAATAATCAAAATAGATAATTTATAGGAAATTAATCAATGTTTTTTTTTTAACAATAAGGATATTTTTAACAAATAAGTGTAATAAACATATATGGTTTAACAAAAACGGTTTATTTCAGGACACGGTGGCCGACTGGTTAGAGCATCTGTCTCACAGTTCTGAGGACCGGGGTTCAAATCCCAGCCCTGCCTGTGTGGAGTTCGCATCTTCTCCCTGTGCCTGGGTGGGTTTTCTCCAGCCACTCCGGTTTCCTCCCACATCCCCCCCCCCCCCCCCCCAAAAAAAAAAAAACATGCGTAGTAGACTCTTAATTGTCGTAGGTGTGAGTGCGAATGGTTGGTTGTTTGTTTGTGCCCTGCAATTGGCTGGCAACCAGTTCAGGGTGCACCCACCTCCTGCCCGATGATAGCTGGGATGGGCTCTAGCACTCTTGCACTCAGATATTTGAGTTAATAGTAAGATATAGACAATGTTAATTGGGATTTTTTTCAAATGTGTGACATACAATTTCTTTCTTTTTTTTTTTTTTTTAGAAATGTATGACTGAACTTACCCTGGGTCAAATTGACCCTGGACCCATTGCAACATGCCGACATTACCATATTATTGGCAACCTTTTATTGCTCAGTAACTGTTTTTTTTTTTTTTTTTTTTTTTTTTTTTCTCAATGTGTTTATGCCTCAAAAGTATTCTCTGTCAATTGACCGCCTGTTGTCGTACCAGAGCGTCTCCAACTACCGGGGACAAATTCTTCGTGCGTTTTTGACATACTCGGTGAATAAAGATGATTCTGAATTCTGACATGTTCGTCTGTACATAGCATATGTTAATTGATCAAAGCACTCAGGTGGCATTAATAAAGCTAATATTTTGTTACATAGCATCGCTCATGTCGGACAGAACCTTTGCACTTGCAAAACCATAACTTTTCAGGAAACCAAAAAAGCTGCATATTTGTTGAGCCATTAACATTGCATCAACAAAGACAGCAAGCCATTTTCAACACTTTAGATTAGTCATAGTCAAACTTCTATTGAGGCGTATTATCATGGCATTAGTTTTGTGGGAAAATATATATTTTCTTATCTGCTCACTGTATTTGTATGCAACACATTCAAACGTCACTTTTCCATCATGTCCTTTTTAAGTCAGTTCTTAAATAGCCAGTAAATGTTGAGGAAATACTGTTATGCTGCTCTTACACAGCATGTATTGCTTCGCAGTGTAGCGACATGCGTACAACAGATGCATGACCGCAAAAACGCTAATGTCAGGGTTCAAGCAGGAAAATGACATACGCTGACATCTACCAGAGTTTTTTTTGTTGTTGTTTTTTTGCCTGTGAGAGAAATGTTGCATTTGTCTTTAGTTCAAAACCTCCAGCAATGCCCGTATGTTGCCGCCAGAGTAGTCAAACGCACATCAGAGGGAGGCATACAATAAGTGCCTGCCTCAACAAGTGCTGCCACTGACTCACTTCCCCTGTGCTATCAGCTGTTTGTCCTTGATCAACACGGGAAATTCCCATGCCTTTTTCTATTTTGTGAAGGCATTGAAAAAGCCTGCTGAATTGACTCACCCCATACGAGGTCACCGCTACTGGAGCTGTTCCTCAGCCCAATGAACAGACGAGACGGATTCAGACGGGTGGCTCATTTTATTTTGGACCATCAGACGCTTTTTGCAGTCATCAAACCGTGTGAAAAATATGTATAAAGGAACACAATATCCTTTGTAACATTAGGACAAAATACAGTCAACTGTACGGTGGCCTGGAAGTGCAAAACAATATAACAAATTTTGAAACACTTTTACATTTCAGAAAACACATTAACAAAAGCAAAACCACTTTTACAAAAGACGAAACAAATTGAGACAACCCGGAAATTTCCCAGATATTCGTAGCTTCCTTGCATATAGCCACACTTTCCCTTTAATTCTCGCCTGCATCCTCTTTTTTTAACAACCTGCTTCTTCCTTAACTCTTAATCTATTTTTTTATGGTTTAATAAATGTGATCAAGTACAATATATTGAATGTACAGCATCAAACGCCTATACAGACTCGCTGTTTAGGGCGTCCATCCACACAATCGCTATTTGGGATGGACATTTCGTTCCATCTGCGTAGCCTTTCCTTTCCCGCGATGCAGGAGCCAATCACGTTGAAGCAAGGCGGGTCTTGCTGAGAAAGGGGGTGGGATGTCTAAGAATGTCTGTGAAATGGGATGTTCCCTTTCCGGGCTGTCTCAATTGTAATTTGTTTCTGCTTTTGTTCATGTGTTTTCTGGAATGTAAAAGTGTTTCACAATTTGTTATATTGTTTTGTACTTCCAGGCCACCGTACAATTGTCTTTTTAAAAACACGAAAAAAATCAATTACCTCGTTACACTTGCCAATGATGCGAAGCATTTTAAAGATGAGCTCCAACACCAGTCTGACCGAGCCACATGAAAATGTCTATCATAACAGGACACAGTGCCCCAAATTAAACAGAAAGTCGGCCATTTTGGTGGGAAGCAGTAAATTTGGTTCAATTCCATCCGTCGTGCTCCTTGAAATAGAACAGAACGTCAGCAATTTAGGTTTGAAGCAGCTACTTTGGGCAAATTCCATCAGTAGTGCCCCATGGAAAGTTTCCAAAAAATAAAAATAGTAATAATAAAATCAGCGTTAGACACTATTTTCACCATTCCACACAAAATCATGTGAACATGTCTATCATGATACGACGCATGAACAAGTCTCAAAGCACCATTAGCGAAAATGAACAGGAAAGCAGCCATTTAAGTTTGAGCTTGCCATTTTAGGTGAATTCCAGGGCTCGTACTTTGACAAACACCTACTTGGGAATTTGTCCAAACAAGCTCCAACTGGGAACAGGTATACTCGAGAGATGATCGATGCCACTTAATGTGGGTGGAACATGGCTTCAAAATTTGAGGATAATTTTGGAGGATTGGTCATGAAAATGGGTATATTATTTACGTACACTACTTTCAAAGTTTGGTTTCACTTAAAAATGTCCTTAGTTTTTACAGAAAAGCATAGTTTTTTTCATTTTAAATTACATTTGCTGAGAATTACAGTCTATAGATTGTTAATGATAAAAACACAATGCTTTTTTCAAAACAAAAAACAAACATTTCTCGGTGACCCACAAACCATTGAAAGGTAGTGTCTGAGTACAACTGTATGTTTTCATGGAAAACCAGAAATGATCTGTGTGACCCCAACTTTTGACAGCCAGTGTATGTTTTCCTTTTGGTTCCTTGCGGCAGAAAGAAGTTTGGGGGGAAAAAAAAAGTGGCAAAGGAGTTGTTCTGTTTTAAACACAAAATGATTTAGTACAATGAGTGTTGCCTTGGTGCTGCTGTCACTACTTGCGGTTGCCCTTTGAATGCGAGGGGATGACGCGCCCATAAAGGCTCCCCCTCATGACTGGCAGTAATTGGCCTCTAAGCGTGGCCGTGAAACAACATACTGAGGTCGTCCATAAAGTCGACACGCCTGCCCGGACTTGATGTGAACGGTGGCCCACGCCACAGCAGACGCGCACTCGCCGCATGTGGCCGTCAGCCAAAGCTCCGCTTGCCACTGCTATTTATAGCGATGTGTACATTTTGGAAAATAAGAGTCAAATACAGTATAAATGAGGTCTCAACAACCTTAACATGCTGACTAGGCAGCAGCCTCGTTAGATGCTTTCAAGCCGCAGTCAATGTTGCTCAATGTTTCTTTTATTATTGTTGGCTGTGTGAACATGTTAGCATGTTAGCTTCATTTTAAGGCTGAATTACCATACGCGTTGATGTGAGTGTGATTGTTGTTGTCCATATGTGTCCTGAAGACTGATTGGCACTCACATTGTTAGACATTTAGGGTTAACGGTAAGTTACGATAAACATGAATTACAGTAACTTACTGGCAACAGTTACTGTTAAAAAAAATTCTGGAGTCATTACTCAAGTGCATTTATTGATCAGTATTTATTGTTGATTAGCTTACCTGAATCAGGTGACACTCTGCAAAAGCAGCAATTGGCTCCTGTCTCTTCACCTGTACAATGAGCTTTCGCCCATGGGAACATACTATGACCACCACACCACGTGTATATAATAGAAGCATATACAACAATATTTCTACACAATAGATTTTATGAGCATTCTCTTTCTTGTAAAGTTGTATTTTCTTATTTACAACAAAATGCTTAAACACTGCAGCCAGGAATATTACAATGCATGCTGGGAAATTTTGGGCATATACTGTATTACAGTGCACTTAGACATTGCTGTAAATTCTCCAGTTTTTTTTCCACCACATACCATATATTATAGAATATATTAGATTTTAATTAAATATAGTTTCCACTGCATCATGGGATTTTGTTTGATGTCATACACTATATAGAGAGATTTACTATATATTTTTTAAACCAATGTTTTTATTCATTGTGGTGCTGATGAGACACACAAGGAAAACGGGAGCTCTTTTGGCTTGCAGAAGAAGTAGGCCAAATTGAGCAATCACAAGGGAGAACACGCTTGCATCTAATGCAGCTGTTAACTCACCAGGTAACGCTTCATGGTTCAGGTTCATTTAGCATTGAGCAGAACTGACCAGGATGTCATTCATTCTAAAGTGGAACATACAGTAAATGTAACGCAAGAGTTAAATAAGACACACATTCAACAAACTACAGGTAACATAAAGACACACAATCAGTTTTACGTTAATCGTTGTTGTCCATGAACATTAAGGATTAATGCTTTTATCATGGCAACAGTTCAAACATTGTATGGCGCAATGCATGCTGGGAAACACACAGCTTCACAATTCTGCTGCTTTCAAACTTAGCAGAGCATTCTGCGCCTCCACTAATTTATTGTTATTACAGAAAATTGTCTAATCCAATACTTTTTTTGTGAAATGGCACAGTAAAATGTTGATTTCATAATAAAATGATTGATATAGTACTTTGCTAAGTTTGTCCAAGTCTGCTTGAAATCCCGCGAGTGAAATTTCAAATTGATATACACCATGTTATGGTATTTTTGTGCCTACATATTTTGTTTTACAATAATTAACATCCATTCATGAAAGTATAGTAACTCTGTGTGATGTCAATCAAAATCCCATGGTGCAGTGGCAACTATAATTCATTACTGTATAATCACTTTAAAGTACTTTTACTGTATGGTATGTGGGAAATAACTGTAGAATTTCCAAAATGCCTAACAGTACAGTCTATTGTTTGTCTTTATGTGCCATGCAATTGGCTGGCGACCAGTCCGTGGTGCGCTTTAAAGTGCCCCTTCACATCACGGCAATGAATGGCCGTCTATGCTCACAGCACACTTTGATTCCTGGGCTCCATCCAAGCAGAGCAAACTAATCCAAGGCTCCAGGCTTTGGCTGAGTGTGTTGAGTAAATGCACACCCGTACACTCACTTTTCAGTCGTGCTTCAACAACTGTGTGTATAATGTTGCAGATGGTGGGTGTTTTTGTGTGTGAAATGAGGAATTTCCCAACTTTCTCGAAATAAAGTGGTACCTCCAAGTGGGACCACAATCTGTTCCGTGACGCTGGTCAAACTTTAATATGGTTCACTTTCAAAACAAAATTTCCTCCTAAGATCAATTCTGTTTGTAATAATTCATTCCTGAGCCCAAACTTTCCCCATCATAAAGCCTTTATTAACTGTACACGCAATGTTTTAAGTAACATTTTTACATTATTAATTGTCTATAGGGTGATTAAAAAGTAGCTTCCCAGTTGTATAAATAGCCATTCTCTGTACCGCTTATCGTCTCGAGGGTGTGCTGGACTTTGGGCGAGAGGTGGGGTACACCTTGAACTGGGCGCCAGCCAATCGCAGGTTTTATGGACAAACAATCATTCACACCTACGGACAATTTAGGGTGTTCAATAAACCCACCATGATCATTTTTGGAATGTGGAAAGTAACCAGTAACTAAATTGCCTGTAGGTGTGAATGGTTGTTTGTTTGGCTGGCGACCAGTTCAGGGTGTACCCCGCCTCCCGCCCGAAGATAGCTGGGATAGGCTCCATCAGCCCGCAACCCTAGGTTAATGGGTGAAGAAAATGGATGGATGAAAGTAATAATTTATTGTAATTTTTTCCAAATTATTAATGTCATGAACAGAACAGAGGATGGGACCCAAAAATGCACGACTCCACTACAAATGGACAGTTTAAAAAAAGAGAGGTAGGCAATCCGAAAAGTCAACAGTATCTAAAAACGTGAGGCAAAAAGGCAAGGTCGATAATCGGAACAGGGTCTAGGCTTACGGTGACTCAGTGACGTGGAAAGAAGGAATGCTGGAACGCCACGACAAGGTACAACGAACTGGCGACTTGAAAGAATGAGACACGAGGTTAAATGCAAGGGGTAATTAGGGGGAACGAGGCACAGGTGGTGAAGATGCTCTCAGGAGCAGGTGTGTACGAGACAGGGGGAAGACAATAACCAGAACACACACCCATGACAATGAATGAATTATTACAACAAATGGGTATGAGAGGAATGCATTTAGCCTAATTTTTTTTTGTTTTGTTTAAAATTCGATATGGGCACCAGAATTTGCTTCCAGCTTCTGGAGACGCCCAACAATCACGTCCAAAATTCCACCAGGAACTCTTTTGGGACGAAAGACATTTCAGCACTCATATCCTGTTTAAACATTACATTATCCTTATTATTATTATAAGTACCTTGGCAGGAGCTGGGCAGGCTTCCATGCTTAATGTGGCCATGTAAAAGGCCTGATGCACTCTCATAAGTTTCGTATTCATACCATCAGGTGATTCGAAAGCAATATTGGACATTTCGGTTTTGATCGCTAGTGTTTAACAACAGGGGAAGATGAGTCACGAGTGTGCTGCCACGGTGCCAGATGACAACCGTCTCACTCACGGATTTATTCTTGTCGAACTGGAGGATTTATGACTCATGACACAAAGGCGGCCGTACGCGCGATACTAACTTTGATGTGGTTTACGGCCATTTTATGGCCGCTTACCCTCGGACAAAATAATGTCATGTTTTCATTGCTGTTTTTGTGTTTGTGAGTAAGATTATACACAAAAACCTTCACCAGAGTAAACAAAACAAAAAAAAGGTCATGTTTTGCTCGGATTGGGACAACTTGTGGACTGTGTTTTGAGTCATCAATCTGCATAACTTAGAATTGTACAAATCCTGATTTCAGCCTCGCATCAGTAAATACCACTTTGTTCTGTTTTCCTACAGAAATTACGACCAACCAGCGAATTTGAGTTCGTAACTGCGACGCTCGCGGCAAGACCCAGCGGCCAACAAAGCAGCGGACTCGCTGAGCATCTCAAGCCGACAGAGGAGCAGCGGGGGTGGCTTGGCCTTATGCGGAAGCACAGATTCAAATATCTTTAAATAAACATTAATATGCATGATCACCCATTCTTTTATTGTTTAAAAAATAAATAGAATAAATAGAATATTTGAACCTGTGTATTATTCAAGTTAATTGAGTAACTAATGCTATAGTATTGATTGCACAATAAAAAAAAGAAAAATGTCAATCTCATTGTATAGTGACAATAAAAAAGGCAGTTTTATACTTATATTACATATGATATATGATAATAAATGATGATATGATATTGATATAATACTTATTAAATTTTAATTATATTTTAATTGAATAAAAAGCAATTATATTGTATGACCAGTTTGATACAAAATACAATTACATACAATATACATAAGTAGGGGCTCCCTGCTCCAGCTTTCCATCGGTTTGGGGGTCGTTGGCCTGGAAATTGTTGAAGGCCCTTGATATCTTCTTCTTTTCCTTTCGGCTTGTCCCGTTAAAAACAATCTAAAATTATAGGTTATTTCTAACAGTGGGAAAAAAACTGTTATTGTGCATCTGTACTGGGAACTCTTTTAAATTGTGAACAAAATGCATACTATTTCTCCTTTATTGGCAAAATGTTTATCTGTGAAATTATCATCCGGTTTAGAAATGGTCATTATGAAATCAAAACAAATGGCAAAACACAAGCATAGTACCAGGTAAAGACACAATATACCGGAAAGTTACATGAAAAGAAACATTTCCCACAACACAAAGTCAGTTGTGAAATATCAAATGGGCTAATATTGGCTCCACATCAAACACAGTCACACTAGTGTGTGTGTGCGCGTGTGTGTGTGTGTGTGTGTGCATGCGTGTTGTGTGTGTGCGTGTTGTCACTGTGTCCCACCACAAATTCAACATGATTTTAAAAAGGAAGAACTTCAGCAGTGCTTTGGTAGACAGGAAGTGACTTTGGCCTTTTTTAGTGCTTACTAGAAAACACAACAGAACACTTTTATACCAATGGAACAAGTCACACTCACTTTAACACTGAAGTGTGAACAGAGAAGTGAGGACAAATACAATTGCCATTAATTTTGGTGGTGAGAATGCAGTAGGTATATACTGTAAAACAAAGTAAATCTTAGCTGGAAGGTGGGGGGGGGGGGGTCATTGTCATTGTCATTTGCTTTTTGCATAAGGGGAGGGGAAATAAATTGGAGACTTTATTTTAAAACGGATATAAACCCCAATGACATCACAATTGTCTTCACCTCCGCTCTGAAACTCCACGAGCAGGATGTGCACGTAATGACCCCAACAAAGCCTCCGGACCCAACAATATCTCCCCCTACGCTCTGAGACAATGTGCGGATGAGCTGGCTTCCTTTTTCACTGATATTTTCAACACCTCCCTGGAGTGATACCATGTGCCAACCCGTTTCAAACCCTCCACTATTTTCCTTGTCTCCAAGAAGCCAGTGATTGCAGGCCGTAATGTCTTTGGAGCGCCTGATCCTGCCCCACCTCAAGCCAATCACCTCATGCACATCCTGGACCCGCTGCAGTTTGTCTACAGAGCCAACAGGTCTGTAGACCGGTCGCAGTCAAGCTGGCACTTCACTCAATTCTGCAGCATCTGGACTTCCCGGTAACCTACGCCAGGATCCTGTTCGTGGACTTCAGTTCTGCCTTCAACTCCATCATCTACCCCAGGACAAGTTCTCCTACCTCAACATGCCCGACTCCCTCTGAAAGTGTATCACAGACTTCCTGATGGACCGGAAGCAGCATGTGCGGCTGGGGTAGACTGTTCCAGACACTTGGACCATTTCACGGCTGCATACTTTCCCCCTGGCTCTTCTCTTTGTCATCAATCTGTAAAACTGATCAAATTTGCGGACAACACCACTCTCACCGGGCTTATCTCGGATGGTGACGAGTCTGCCTACAAGAGGCAGGTGGACCGGCTGGTGTCCTGGTGCAACCGCAACAATCTGGAACTTAACACCCAGAAGACAAAGGAGATGATGGTGGAGTTGAAGAAAGTCACAGTCCCACGGTGCCCCCTCACCCTCACAAACTCCCCCATCTCTGTCATGGACTCCTTCCGCTTCCTGGGCACCACCATCACCTGGGACCTCAAATTTTGGCTCCCTCGTCAAAAACGCCCAGCAGAGGCTGTTCTCCCTAAAGCAGCTGAGGGAACTCAAGCTTCTGACCAAGATGTTGGTGCAGTTCTAAACGGCCATACTCACCTCTTCCATCACAGTGTTGTACGCTGGTGCCACGGCCAGGGACAGACTAAATCCAGGAGGTCAAAATTGTTCTATTTTCCATGTGCAAAACTTATTTATCAGCTGCTGTTTACTGAAATCTAGGAAGTATTTATTCGAGATAAAAAAAAAGCATTTAAAACACTGCATCTGCTCGCTTATGGAAGCTGCCATTTTTAGGTCTTCTTACTCCCACGAAAGTGCGAATTTGGGAGATTTGATGAATTTTCAATTAGCATTCATCAGTTTCAACTTATTATTTAACTAAGAAAACCATGCAGAGTTAGTAAATATTCAGCAGCAGCAAGTTACATATCATCTCTGTCGGGCGGAATCACAGCTGGCTGGCAATAGCCGCTCGCTGTTCTTGCATATCAAGTTAGTATCCTACTTTATATTGTCATCAGATAGGTACTGTTGCAAACCGACATCAACACAACACCACCCCGAAATCAAGTTCAACCGCAAATTTAATACGCTAAAAAAATCACTAATAAATTACACTGTCATTGATTAAAATTGTACAATACGGCACCGGCTTGACCCCATTAACAGCCAGCTCCTCGCTCCGGCTGAGTGGCTCGCGCGGCGAATGACTGGTTGCCTCGCAACAGCCGGGCGACTCATTTTCACAGGTCTTAGAGCCATGTGTGATGTATTCAAGAAAACAATGAGAAGTTTAAAAGGTGAACATGTATCTGTGCATTTCCTTTGAGGCTGACAGAGTTACAACACCTACTTAAGCATTACAGCGATCCATTGTTAACGAAACAGACTTACTCAAATGTATTTGATATATCTACTTTAACCAGTTATTGTCAAAACAAAACCAAAAAAAATCCAGACTTCCAATCGTGAGGCACACTGTCTGACAGCAGAGTAAGGGAAGAGCCAGAGTTTTGCATCACTTCTCAGACACTGGCTCATAATTGGTAATTGATTTGTTCTCAAACTGTTTTTGCCACTTTGAATTGGTTAATAATGCATAAGAAATAACAGACGACATGTGGACAGACCAATAGTATAATGCAAAATCCATCATTGTTTGAAATCTGTCAGCTGATAAAGTTCAATTGTATACCATGGTGGTAGGCCGCTTCAATGGTGGTGCTTCATCATCACGACACGTCACGCTGATGACGAATTCGCCAACCATTAATTATCCTGTTTGATTCTTATTCCACAAGCGCAATATTAATCACAGTACTGTGTTTTGACTAGTGCTGGCACATAAAATATATTCTTGTTTTAAAAATGTGGGGGTTTAGTTCCCCTTTAAGGTCATATCACCCAGCCCTATTTCACAGTGTAATTTCATCATATGGATTTTGCTCACAAGCATTTTGAGGAACTTACCCCTCTACCATGATACTATCCAGCTCTGTTATGACATTATGTTGTTGGCTGCCTACGAGTGTGTGTGTGTGTGTGTGTGTGTGTGTATGTGTGTGTGTGTGCATGTTATGACTGAAGCCAATTTTGTGAAAAAGGCCTCCGAAAAAAAAAAAATCTTTTTCAAGGTTCCAGACATGTTTTGGGGAGCTAAAAAGTCAAAATCCAGATGACTTTGTTGGCTTTGACGCCGCATCAAATTGGAGGCAGATGTTTTTAAAGCAGGCCTGCCTTGCGTGAACGCTGCACAGAGCCACATACAAACTCAAATAGTCAAATTGTCTTGAAACGAGGCCTTCCTGTGTAGAGTTTGCATGTTGTCCCATTGCTTGCGTAGCTTTTCTCCACGTAATCTGGTTTCTTCACAAATTCACAAAACATGTGAGTTAAGTTTATTGAAGACTCTATTTTGACTACTCCATTGTTTGTCTATAGGTACCACGCTGACTCTACATGATGACCAGTTATTTGTTTGTAAATATGTGCCATGCCAATGACCAGCAAACAGTCGATTACTGTTAGCCTAATAATATAATTGCCAAAGTTATTTTTAAATATTTTCTGAAAACAAGAAAAAACACAACAAAATTCAACAAACAAGAAGCGTAGAGTTGCCTTGATTCGACCTATGCAGATTGATGACTCAAAATCTACACAGACATACTGTAAAGAAAAAAAACACAACTATTAGCAAGCACATTGTTTTTTTTTTTTTTTAATTGATCTCGTAAAATAAAAACGATTTGGGCATTTATGCTATAAGGCTGATGATATGTACTACCCTGACTGGCAACCATTGAGTGGCGGACAGTCCATTGTTCCTCTGTGTGTCCTGACATTGACTGGTGACCAGTCATTTGTTTGTCTGTTTTTGCCCTGTGATTGGACGGAAAGACATACAGACAGATGTCCCTTTTAAAATGGTGCGATATATTATTGTGTTTTCTCAAAATTGTCAGGTGTACGTAAAATTATTTTCCAACTGTAAAAAAACGGTGAAAATGCTTTCTTAGAGTGTTTTGTAACTTTCTTGTCATTTCGAGCCAGACACAACAAATAAAAGCATCACTTCAACTCAAACTATGAACCGGTAATGAATCATTCTGTACTTAACTGCACATTAAATGCAAGCAAATCACAAGAAAAATATTTCATCCATGGTGTTTTTCCAGGGGAGCTATCACAATGGAGATGTATTCCGCAAATAAAGATGACGACATTTCTCAGATGTGCAAACAATCGTAACAGGCTGATGAATGACGCTGTATGCCATGTGTCAAAATGAGTGATGCATCAACCACATCAGGAAATTGAAATATAAGGAAGGATGCATTATCTCACGCCTCCAACTACATCCACAACACTCCTCTCTCACAGGACATTGCAGGTACACTTGCTCTTAATTCTTACCATATAAGGTCACAAGTATAGCAACTTGATATTAAAGAACAATTTGTAGTGCCAACAAAATCTTGCACCAAAGTAGACTTCCTGAATACTGGATGTAGAACCATCATCAATGTGCCTTAACACTTTCTCAATATAATAATAATAAGAAGAAGAAGAAGAAGAAGAAGAAGAAGAAGACTATTAGCATTTTAATCATTCTCGTTAGAACTATAGCTTCAACACAGGGTAACATGTAAAACCATTAACTGTTTGCTGTAGTGCATTCGTTACTCAGTTGTTATCATGCTATATGTTAGCATACAAAATATTAACATTTTAGCATTGTAGCAATTTATGTTGGAACTTGAACACAGGGCAATATGTAAAACCTTAAACAAAATACCTTAGGCTACGTTCACACTGCAAGGTATGATAACCAATTCAGATTTGTTGTTGAATTCGATCTTTTTCTACAGTAAAATTATGTAAATGCGACTTCTAATGTGGACGGAATGCGTCTGTGGCGAGACATGCATGCACCCAAAACACAACGTCACGTTCCGCAGTGTGTTTACAGAAGTAAATGCGGCCCCTCGTGTAGGTCTCAGTTCTGACACATTTGTGACCATTTCAAGACGTTTGCTGAACAGGGGACAACATTTTCTTCCATTCATCAGTTCTAAAGCATCTTCTTTCCACCACTGACCATTTTCAGTTCTTTTCTTCGCTATTGCTTTGTTCTCCCCGTGCCTGTGTGGTTTTTTTCCGGGCACTCCGGTTTCCTCCCACATCCCATGCGTGGTAGTTTGACTGAAGACTCTAAATTGCCCGTAGGTTTGAATGTGAGTGCGAATGGTTGTTTGTTTCTATGTGCCCTGCGATTGGCTGGAGACCAGTTCAGGGTGTACCCCGCCTCTCGCCCGAAGATAGCTGGGATAGGCTCCAGCACGCCCGCGACCCTTGTGAGGATAAGTGGAACGGAAGATGAATGAATGAATGAATGAATGAATGAATGATTGAATGTACAGCATTTGAGTTCTGTGTGAGATCTTCAGCATTCAGTTCTCCAGTTACAAACGGTATTGATGTCAATGCGTTGATGTCGGCGCAGCACGGCAGAACGACGGGCAGATGGAGAGATCAACCACGTCAGCAGTGCACTCAATAAGAAAATCTCCTCATGCAGCTATGGAGAGTCATACTCTTGTACACACGCTTAGACATGAACACATTAACAGTTTGACTGTGAAAACAGGGGTGCATGGACTAGTCAATGTCAGGGAACATACAAACAATGCACTGGTCGCCACTCACGATCAGGGCACATATCAATAAACAAGCATTCCCACCAATTAACAATTTCTTCATCTTACCCTAACCTCTTGTGTGTGAGGTAGACATGCACACCATGCTGCCCCATTGTGTAGAAAGAGTGTAGACATATTCCAAAAAGTTTTCTCAATCAGCTTGACCAAATGAGGCAAGTATATTGTGGCGACTTGTATCATTTTGCTGATGGAGTAAGGGGACATGTTGCATCAATGTCATGATGAAGCTTATCATTACGAATTACAAAGAAAGGGGAAGGAGTATTACATGCGATATGTGAGAGAATAAGAAAAACAAAACATTAGCTCATGAAAGCAGACCAACCTAAAGTGTTTTTAGGGAATATTTTATCATCTGATTTATGTTTGTCCTAATTTTAAATTGCATCTTTAAAATCTAAATAATTTTCTATTTATGAAAAAAGTGAAGTATAATTTAAAAAACTCAGGACTTGTGATCCAGCCGTGCAGCATGATGTGTGTCCTCTAGCAATAAGACACGAAAAAAATGGTTCTGTAACACTAAAGTGTGTGTATAGCAGAGAGGTGGGCAGACTTTCATGCTCAAGGGCAACATTTGATGTTTAAAATGAGCAGCGGGGCCAGTTCATTTGAAGATGTGGTAAACAGACAACATTTTTAAAATGTATATAAAGTAAAATGCAAAGTAAAAACCTAAAATAGTTTATTTTCATTCATTCATTTTCGATACCGCTTATAAATAATAATATCCATCCATCCATCCATTATCTGAGCCGCTTCTCCTCACAAGGGTCGCGGGCGTGCTGGAGCCTATCCCAGCTGTCATCGGTACACCAAATTAGTAAAATAAAAGAAAAAAGAAAAGAACAATTTTAAAACAAAATAAATTAAATTCATCCATCCATCCATTTTTTGTACCGCTTATCCTCAATAGGGTCGATGGCGTGCTGGAGCGTATCCCAGCTGACTCCGGGCAAGAGGCGGGGTACACCCTGAACTGGTTGCCAGCCAATTGCAGGGCACATAGAAACAAACTCCCATTCGCACTCACATTCACACCTACGGGTAATTTTAGTCTTCAGTCTACCATGCGGGTTTTTGGGATGTGGGAGGAAACCGGAATACCCGGAGAAAACCCATGCAAGCACGGGGGGAGAACATGCAAACTCCACACAGGCAAGGCCGGATTTGAACCCAGGTCCTCAGAACTGTGAGGCAGATGTGATAATCAGTCGTCCACCGTGCCGCCAGTTTATTTTCATAATAAATAAAATAATTTCTTCACATTGTTTATCCATCCTGCGGCACAGTGAGCGACTGGTTAGAGCGTCTGCCTCACAGTTCTGAGGACCGGGGTTCAAATCCCGGCCCCGCCTGAGTCGAGTTTGCATGTTCTCCCCGTGCCTGCGTGCGTTTTCTCTGGGCACTCCGGTTTCCTCCCACATCCCAAAAACATGCATGGTAGGTTAAGTGAAGACTCTAAATTGCCCGTAGGTGTGAATGTGAGTGCGAATGGTTGGTTGTTTAAATGTGCCCTGCGATTGGCTGGCGATCAGTTCAGGGTGTACCCCTCCTCCTCCCCGAAGATAGCTGGGATAGGCTCCAGCACGCCTGGTACAGAAAATGGATGGATGGATTAATTTAATTTATTTTGTTATAAAATGTTTATTTTCTTTTTTTTTAAATTTTACTAATTTTATTGTATTATTTATACAATATCAACTAACTAATTATTTAAATAGATAAATTAGTTTAAAATCAATAAACACATTTCAACTATCCATTTCTGTTGAAAATGAATACAACAAATATGACTGGACTCTCAGTGGGCCGGGTTTTGAAAAAAACGAAACAGACATACATGACCCGCGGACCATACTTTGCACACCAATGTCCTGATGTCATTCAAGGCATCAAAATAAATAATTGTTAGTCTTGAAAGCAACACTGCTGAAATAAATGCACACTACTATTTTTCCAGAAGGGTCCACCTACTATATGCACTATCGTCACAAATGCCATACTCATCTGTTGTTATTGTTGTTGCGAATTTAGATGTGAATATTTTGGAAAGTCCCTCTGGAGTCAATTGAACTGATAGTATGTGTCAAGGGTGTGCAGTGGGAGGGTTGAGGTTGCTGGAGGGCGGGGGATGAGGTGAAGTGACTAAGACGTCAGGTTGCATAAAAAGCCCCACCAATCTAAACAAGGACACAAGAGCAGGCGAGACGCCAACAAGAGGACGCTAGACGGATTGCACATTTCAATTTGACATTTTTTTCCACACAGACCGACGGGCTCCGCCATGCGATCCTGTGCTTTGCTCGTGTGTCTGCTCTGGGGCTTCAGCACCATGCGGGACGGATGGAGCCTTCCCCTCAAGTCGGTCCATGTCACGTTTCCAGGAGATATCATCAAAAATATGACTGATATGGAGCTGGCACAAGTGAGTAGCAGATGGTGCATGTTGTTTTGATAAAGAGTTTTCACAAAAGCAGTCAAGCTGTGCAGGGAAGCAGAAATGGAAACTAATCACCTGGCACTTGGGCTGAGCAATCTGGCCTTGAAATGAAATCTCCTATGTTTTCACAAAAATCGCATTCATTCATTCATTCATTTTCTGAGCCGCTTATCCTCACTAGGGTCACGGGCGTGCTGGAGCCTATCCCAGCTATCTTTGGGCGAGAGGCGGGGTACACCCTGAACTGGTCGCCAGCCAATCGCAGGGCACATATAAACAAACAACCATTCACACTCACATTCACACCTACGGGCAAATTAGAGTCTTCAATCAAACTATCATGCATGTTTTTGGGATGTGGGAGGAAACCGCAGTACTTGGAGAAACCCACCCAGGCACGGGGAGAACACAAACTCCACACAGGTGAGGCAGTAGTGCAGGAGTATATAAAAAATTATATTTAATTCCACAAACAAAGGAAAATAAGGATCATGGAAAAGTCTAAATGCTAAATTAACAGATTCCAAAATCTAAACACAAAGTAACAAAGAAACACTTGAGTAAACCCAAAACAAGAAACAAGACATGACTGGTGAAATAACTGAGCGAAAACTGGCGACTATGACGTACCACAGACAAAGACAACGACACCTGACAATGACATAATGCAAAGACATGTGACAACGACAATGAACCGACAAGAACTGAAAGAAACCAGGGAACTAAATACAAACAGATTGACGAGACGACGAGGAACACCTGGACAAGACACGAGTGGCTGGAGAGAGCTGATTGGTCGACGCAAGGTAGACGAGAACAGGTGGACACAACAACCAAATGAGCACACGACAAACATGGAACACAGGAAAACATGAAACAAAACTAAACACAACCCAAACCAAACCAAAACACAGAACAGACCATGACAGCCTAACCTGTTGCCATATCTACAGTACTGTATGTTCTCTTACCACTGGCCTCCTTCCTCAGAATTATCTGACCAGATTTGGCTACTTGGAGAACCTGAAGCGCAGCAGCTTCCAGTCAATCGTGTCCACCTCCAAGGCCTTGAAGCGTATGCAGCAGCATATGGGCCTGGAAGAGACGGGTCAGCTGGACTCGGCCACCCTGGAGGCCATGAAGCAGCCGCGCTGTGGCGTTCCCGACGTGGCCAACTACAAAACATTTGACGGAGACGTCAAATGGGACCACAATGACGTCACTTACAGGTGAGTCGAGAGAACGGGGATTTTGGTCTGATTTTGTGATTTCCAATTTCAGCCCAAAGTATTTTTGAGGTGTACTACTAAAACAATTTGAAAACCACTGCTGTAAGCCATCCAGTGCCACTCTGAAATGTTTTTTCTTTTTCTAATCTAAATTATACATATATAACATTGTTAGGAAGTAACAAACATGTAACAATGGTACGTAATTTAATGACAGAATTTACGTAATTATTATCGTTACATTATTGGGAGGAAATGTGTAATTCAATTAAAGTTGTTGTTGTTATTGTTTTTGTGGGGGGTCCAATTAATATAATATTAGTTACATTTGAAAAATATCCTACAAACCCCTGAGTTATTTTCATATGACTTCCTCCTTCTAAAGCCAATGCTTGTGATTGGCTCTCTCTAAGTGCCATTCTGCTGTGTCTTAAGCATGACCTATTTTTCCAAATATGACCTTGAAGCGGGCAGCACAGTGGGCGACTGCCTCACAGTTCTAAGGACTAGGTTCAGATCACGGCTCCACCTGTGTGGAGTTTGAATGTTCTCCCTGTGCCTGCGTGGGCGTTTTTCCGGGTACTCCGGTTTCCTCCCACATCCCAAAAACATGTGTGGTAGGTTGATTGAAGACCCTAAATTGCCCATAGGTGTGAATGTGAGTGTGAATGGTTGTTCGTTTACAATATATGTGCCCTGCGATTGACTGGTGACCAGTTCAGGGTGTACCTCGCCTCCAGCCCGAAGATAGCTGGGATAGGCTCCAGCACGCCCACAACCCTCGTGAGGATAAGTGGTACGAAAATGAATGAATGAATGACCTTGAAGCTGCCCTTTGTGATGCAATCTATCCGTTTGTCTGAGATTTTGAAAAGGTTATGCTCGTAGTTACAATTTTTAACATAAAACAACATTGGCTTCTGACCAGTTTTATCTTTGTATTTTTGCACCTTGTTGTGGAACAATATTATGAAGCGCTATTGTCTAAATTGTGTACATTAGTCACATTAGTTATTACATTTTCAACAGAGTATCTTGTACTTGTAACCAACTACATTTCCAATAAGTGGAAGTAATCTTCCCAACACTGTATATTAAAAACCTTTTGTTGAATCCATCAAGAGAAATTTTGTACTCGGTCCCTTCACAGGATCTTGAACTACTCTCCAGACTTGGATATCATCCTGACTGATGACGCATTTGCCAGAGCTTTCAAGGTTTGGAGTGATGTCACCCCACTAACGTTCACTCGCCTATTTGAAGGGACGGCGGATATCATGGTGTCGTTTGGAAAAGACGGTATGTGTCGCAGGATGTCACTGACTTAATCTTTGGGGGCTGTTGGGCTTATGTTAAAGGGGACATATTTTGCCAAACCAACTTTTTGTAGTATTTGGGATGTAATATTGGCTCTATGGTGCCTCAGTAAACATGAGAAATATCACTTAAAATCGTCCATGAGTTCCAGTTTCTACCGACAGGCTTGAAATCAGGTCATTCAAATTTCTCAAGCTTATCTACATCACTAGTGAAGATCTCCGCTTACCTCTCCGCTCCCGAGCCAGCGCTGTCAACATAACAAAAACGTGTGCTCTCACAAGTGGGTCTTCTACACGGAGGCAACCAATCAGAGAAAAGGTGTCCTTTTTTGCCTAATATGGACAAAGCAGATGCAAAACTGGGTCAAACAGTGGTACCTGTCAGATGGGCCTTTTCTAGACACTTGTATGACAAAACCAAGGTGGGTTTTTTTGTTTTAAAGGAAATTGACACTTTTATTACTAAGTCCATGTTAGAGAGTCCCTCTGTGGACATCTAAATAGCCGAAATACGGGACCTTTAACAACAAATTACAATCATCAGCCGGTGGCCTAGTATGGTCTGCTGGCCACATATGGTTGTTGTTTTTTAACTTGGCCCATTCTTGCCCATTGGCATTTAAATTATCAAGAGTTCTATCAAAGAGTTCCTTTGTTAAACCATGTAAGGCAATTGAGAACAGTGTCTCATTTACAATGCCAAACTGGAGGCAATTTAGGGTTCAGTGTCTTGCCCAAGGACACTTCAACAGTGGACAGAGCCAGGATTCGAACTGCAAACCCTTTGACCACTCTTCCAACTGAGCTACAGCCGCCCTAGTATCGATGAAAAACAGATTGGTTGCCAGTCAATGTCTGATCATATATAAACCAACAATGGACTGGTGCTACATGGGAGGCAGAAATGTGTCATTTTTTATGGTTAAACATGCATCGGGTCACATTAACCAGTGAACATTTTTGGCATACCAACGATGTAATGTTAATCGGTGCTTAATGTTACGTTCCAGACCACGGCGACCCATACCCGTTTGACGGTAAGGATGGCCTCCTGGCACACGCATACCCCCCGGGCAAGGGAATCCAGGGAGACGCCCACTTCGATGACGATGAAAACTGGACGCTGGGAAAAGGAGCCGGTAGTTGACGCTTTCCCTTGTACTGTATTGGCCTCACTCTGCTCCTCACTTGTATAAATTGCACACACTCCTGTCTCCAAAAAGTGGTGAAGACTCGTTATGGGAATGCCGAGGGGGCCATTTGCCATTTCCCGTTCACTTTTGAGGGCAAATCCTACACGACGTGCACTACCGATGGCCGCACGGACAACCTCCCGTGGTGCTCCACCACCGCTGATTTCGGCAGAGACAAAAAATACGGCTTCTGTCCGAGTGAACGTGAGTCTGAAAAGCTGATAGCTAGATCAATGTAGAGTTATTACATACAATTCATATTAATAGGGGCGTTTGCAGCCCATTTTGGGGGGTGCTGAAAAAAACAAAATTAATCCCAACACCCCTCAAATTTGAGACATCAAAATAATTTTTTCAATTGTATATTCTTTTAAATAACCTTGAAAAGTCTAAAACTATTTTGCACTTGGTTGATATGTAATAATCTAACAAAAATACAAGGAGCTCAGCACCCCAAAATGTTTGATCCTAGAACCACCCCTGATATAAATTAATAGTTAAGGGAATATGCTGTAAAATTATCTAAAAGAGTGTAATCCACTTCCTTCCTCCCAAAACGACAGTTCTGTACACTTTTGGAGGGAATGCCGACGCCGCCCCCTGCATCTTCCCATTCATCTTCCAAGGAAAGGAGTACAGCAGCTGTACAATGGAGGGCCGCGAAGACCGGTACCGCTGGTGTGCCACCACAGAAAACTTTGACCAGGACAAGAAATATGGATTTTGTCCCAGTCAAGGTGCGTGTCGGCAAATGCTATGGAACAGGACTCCTTTTGTGTATTCTGTCAGTCCATTTTTGTTTTCTTTTTAGCAAAATGGATTGATATCAGATTTTTAGTGAAAAATGCATTTTAAGGCCATGTCTCAAACCCTGCTTGTTACTGTTGTTTGTGTGTCTCCAAACGAGAAGACACTGCCGTATCCGGTGGGAACTCAGAGGGAGAGCCGTGCCACTTCCCGTTCACCTTCCTGGGCAGAGAGTACGACGCATGCACCAGCGAGGGCCGCGGCGACGGCAGGCTGTGGTGTGCCACCACCGCCAGCTTCGACAGTGACAAAAAATGGGGCTTCTGTCGCGATCAAGGTGAGAAACTCAAGATGCATTTTTTTTCACAATTTCAAACATGTACCCAGGGTAGCACGGTGGAATCATGGTAGCTCGTCTCTAAAATTTGGGGTTCGAATCTCCACTCACAATCAACAAAGAATTACAGCTTACCAGTTAAAATCACTTCAGTGATCAGTTTCAGGGGCAGTTCTGTCTCATGCAAATTTTGGGGGTGAGATAGTCCGTTTTCACCGGAAGGTGGATGACTGGTTAGCACGTCTGCCTCACAGTTCTGGGGACTGGGGTTCAAATCCCGGCTCCGCCTGTGTGGAATTTGCATGTTCTCCCCGTGCCTGCGTGGGTTTTCTCCGGGCACTCCGGTTTCCTCCCACATCCCAAAAACATGAGTGTTAGGTTGATTGAAGACTCTAAATTGCTCTTAGGTGTGGATGTGAGTGTGAATGGTTGTTTGTTTATATGTGACCTGCGATTGGCTGGCAACCATTTCAGGGTGTACCCAGCCTCCCGCCCAAAGATAGCTGGGATAGGCTCCAGCAGCCCGCGACCCTAGTGTAGATGAGCGGTTAAGAAAATGGATGGTTGGATGGATAGTCCGTTTTCAGCTTATCTCTAATCACCAAGCTGCCCAATTACACTATGTTGCCAATTAGTGTAGTGGATCAGTGCATGTGGCGCATGCAGCTGACACATCGCTGAACACAAATACCCCACCCCAAGATCATGAACTTGGCCGAACATTGAAGTAACAGTTTCTCTCTCATGCAAATTTGCCACAGCTCACCCTGCCACCTTGTTCTACGGTGCCAGTGGGCTTTTGTTACCATGATGTCCAAGGCGAAAGTAGGGCGTTGCGACTAGGCTAGGGGCGACGTGTTCTGGAGCAGCATAGAGTCTGAAGAGAAAAGTGAGCCCCCATAAAGACCAGGGAAAAGCATCACTTGTGCTCTCGCTAATTGGGGCAGAGATATGTCACACGTGATTCACCTACAGACTCTTTTGGGGAAATAGCATGCTAACAAAAAATGGACTTGGTTGTTTAATTTCATGCATGACGGTTGAGCAGGCACACCTGATACACAACCATTTATATGCAACACGTTAAAAACTCTTTCAACTTTTTATTTACCTGTTTATTCACAAACCATGCAGGTTACAGCCTGTTCTTGGTGGCTGCCCATGAGTTCGGACACGCGCTCGGTCTGGATCACTCCAACATTCGACAGGCGCTCATGTACCCTATGTATGTTTACGTGGAGAACTTCTCCCTGCACAAAGATGACATTGCAGGCATTCAGTATCTCTACGGTAAGGCAACAGATACTAAGATCCAAGTACGTTTATCATTCAAAATGTTGTAGTATTGTTATAAAATAAAATATGTGCTATTGTGTTCAGGACGCAGAGAAGGCCCAGCTCCTACACCCCCTAGACCTGACACCCCTACCACCACCACCCCGGTTGTACCTGTGCCAACTACCACCACCCCAAAACCTGTGGATCCAACAACCAAAGACGTTTGCAAAGTGAACAAATTTGACACCATTACAGTCATTAAAAACAATTTATATTTCTTCAGTGATGGGTAAGTAAAACAACCTGGTGACATACTTCATAGTCACTCAGATATACAAATGTCGTCATGGTTTTTTTTTTTCTCATTAGATATTACTGGATGAAATCCAGCAGAGATGATAGTGGTGAGCTCAAAGGTCCATTTCGAGTTTCTGAGCGTTGGCCAGCACTGCCAACAATCATTGATGCTGCCTTTGAAGACCTTCTCACCGGGAAACTGTATTTCTTCTCTGGTACGTAAGCTTCATATATTGTACGTACACACAAATACGGCCTTCCTTCCCATAAAAACCTGGAGCAGAGCTAGGGCATTGCAAATAGGCAAGTGGCTAGTTACGGTTGTGAAGCAGCGCAGAGTCTAGCGAGCCCCCATGAAGACTAGGTAAAAGCATCATTTGTATTTTCACTGGTGCGGGCAGCACTTCATTGCAACCGAATGACACTTGTCAGTTTATGTAGCAATTCTGACATGGGCAAACACTAATGAGATGTGAAATAGATAGAGATAGATAATGTGATATGAGAGCCAAATTAGGAGTTTTTCGAGCTACAAGCTGTCCTTTGGCCACTCTTAGCTTTGACTTGTGAGCTCAAATTTGCGATACCAGTGCTGTATGGTGGCGGTGATTGTGAAGTCACTTCACAACAAGCAGCAGCTTGGCAGATAGAATTGCCACTCCCAGTTGAAGTTGTTGTTTATTTAAAACAACCACATAGCCTCCGCTGGCTTAATGCTAACACATAATGGAAAACACTATAAGGATGGGCTAACAATTAGCATCTATGTGGCGGTGTTATGACCCTTTAAGCAACTGATATTTGAACATGAACAAGGCAGCACATGGACAACATAACAGTAATCACAGGCATATATTCTTTATCCTCTGTGAAGAACAACAAATATTATTGCTGTACTATCTGTGGAGCTGAGACTCTCTCCGTATACAGCACATTTACCCTATACATCTCATTAAATTAGAATATGGTAGAAAAGTCCATTTATTTTAGCCCTCAAAGATTATATAGATTAATTAAACACATGGGAAAATGCTTTTCAGAGTGCAAATTCCTGCCTAATTTCTAGATTGAAAATCATTTTCATTTTTTCTTGTTTGTTTATTACATAAAATAAGTAATAATCATCTAAAGTATACATATATATTTATATTTATTTATTTCACTCTGAGTGTGTGCATTACGTCTCTAGAGTGTGAGTTTCACGTTTTGAATTGAACTACCTCAATAAATTAAGCTTTTGACACTCTTCTAATTTATTGAGATGTAACTGTATAGCCATCTCTCTGTCTTATACTGCCCCCAGGTGGCCAAGGCGCATACACCAGAAAGAGGAGCACAATGTGCATTGAATTGAAGGAGAAAGTGTGACAAAAATGGCTAATTATTTTTTCATTCCATTTAAATATGTCATTACAATACGTTTTTAGTATGTAGTTTAAACTATAACACAGACAACACACAGGCAAAACAACTGTATTCATCATTAATTTACTATTCATCCTGCTCATCTAAAATTATATATATATATTATTATTATGAAATATTTATATATATGAATGGCAACAGCTGGATACACAGGTGATTGTACCTTCTGCTATCTTGTGGAAGAGTATGGAATTGTTCTGCCTGTGTCTATAAGTTCGCGACATAGATCGATGAACAAAAATCATTTTCGGACCGATTCAGTGAAATCAGATCATATCATATTGTATGTCCCCTTAAACAATTCACGGTCTTTCTAGGGCGGCAGTTCTGGGTGTATACTGGACAGAGTGTTCTGGGCCCCCGCAGCATTGACAAGCTCGGCCTCCCAGCCAGCGTGACGATGGTAGCGGGAGCGCTGCAGAGGGGAAAATCCAATGTGTTGCTATTCAGTGGGGAGGAATACTGGAGGTGAGTTGAAATTCATACAAACACACATAGAGTCATTAAGTTGACCCAACTTTAATGTTTTATAATTCTCATTATTATGATGATGTGTGTCAATACAGGCTTGATGTGAAAACCCAGATGGTTGAAAGGGGCTACCCACGATACACACATACTGTCTTTGGCGGAGTGCCCAGCGAGCCTCACGATGTCTTCCAGTTCAAAGGTAAATGCCATCGTCACTTAAAAGTGTTGATTGGCGTCAGTGGCAGAGTACTGTATGTTGTGGTCCACTGTATATACCTGTTTCGAAGGGATTCAGAATAGAGACAAGTAAAATTATCTGCCAGTGCAGTAAAAGAATTACACTTGGTAAAGATTTGTTGAAATGAGAAAATGATGCTAATCCACTCTGAAACTGGTATTAATCTATTTTCAAATTACAACTAGTTTAAATCTACTCTCAAACTACTTTTAACCTACTTGCGTTTTGTCTGCTTTCAAGCTAGTTTTAACCCTGTTTAAACTAGTTTTACTAAAGATTGTTTGAGTTGAAACATGTCTGTCTGCTTTGTAGGTCACATCTACTTTTACTGGGACCGCTTCTACTGGCGCATGACGTCCCGCAAGCAGGTGGACCGCGTGGGCTACATCAAATACGACCTGCTGAAGTGTTCCGATTCTTGAAGCGCTCGCTCGGTCAGGATGGGATCGGAACACGTTTAGAATCAGGGAGAGCGTAAATCAGTGTTTACGTGCGGTGCCTGATGACTTCCTGGGTTATTCATAGGCCGGCCATCGCTGGTGCGACACAACATTGTATTGGCCTTTAACGCATGTAAACAGCACAGCCCTTGATGTGATCATATGTGAAATTATGGAACAATAACAGCCAACATTGAAGGCCAATCATTTAAGACCTACCGTATATGGGTCCAATTCCAGGTTGTTTGAATAATTTATACAGCAAGTGTCTGACAGGTGCAGACTTTTAACAGTATTTGATTTTTTTGTCATCTGTATAATTATCTTATTTTTGTGTTTTTAGTATTTGTGTCTTTCTTTTTTTTTTTTAAAAAAGGCTTCAAAGCCAGTATTTGCACTGAATTACAATGCATGGCTCTTTCACTTTAAATTATTTGTTTTCTCAACTTCCAATGCAATAAAGATTCAGCCAATTAATAAAAAAAATAGTAAGTGTACTTGTCATTTTTTGCTGGTTTCAGTTTGGGATATTTATATATTTTCATTTCTTTGGCTTATTTTGTACTGCATGGTGAAAATAAAAAGCTAAATCAATCAACCAATCAAAAAGTCTGGACAGAAAAAATTCATATTTTCAAAAAATGAAAATGTCAAAACTTTTTTTTCCCAACAAATAACAACTTCAATATGATTTCTAACATTTGTTATACAAAGGTTAATGCGCTATGCAAGATTTACATGATGCCATGACTAATAAACTGTTTTTTAATCTACTTTCAAATTTGTTTCTAAATGTACTTTGAAATTGGTTTCAATCTATTTTCAAATTACTGTAATCTTCATCTACTTTTTTAATCTACTTTCAAACATCCCTGGGTCTACTTTGAAATTGGTTTTGATATATCTCTTAATCTTCGAACCCTAAGAAAATTAAATGTTCAATTTAAAGACTTCAATAAGCTTTTGTGTTAAAAAAAAATAATAATAGATAAATCATAGATGTGTTCAGCTGTGCTGCATTGCCATCGTGGCATCACTTCTAGCACGCCGGCGACCCTAGTGAGGAGAAGCGGCTCAGAAAATGGATGGATGGATGGACGAGTGCTTCTCAAAATCCGGTACGAGGACCACTGGCGGCTTGCGGGCTCCCTCTCGTGGTACATGAAAGAATCACTGCCCAAGAACGGTTGTATCTCCCTTCTAAGATCGAAACATTCACATTTAATCTTTAAGGACTGTTTGTTTTTAGACAGTAATTTAGGTACAATGTATATTTAACTTTTATGTGCATACCTTTAATTGAATAATTATTGAAATAGCAGGGTTTTTTTTAAAAAAACAATTTACTATATTTAAGCACAGTACTAATATTCAAACTGAACAATGTTACAGTGGTTTATAATAATATGAAATATACTTAGTTACTTAGGAAAAACTCCTTTTGATGAACATTTTGCCCTACTACCTTCTGTATTTTAATGATGGGCATTATAGCGCTACTTCGACAGCTTTTTTTTATGCGGTACTTGGTGTAAATTGTTTGAAAACCACTTGACTGTATGCTCCAGTGTCACTCTTAAATTTACACAATTTTTCCTATTTCCTCTCCATGATTGCATCTTTAAAGGGGAGTTTGCCCCCCCCCCCCCCCCATATTAAATCACTTTGTCGTATTTGTTGTCTTTATGACTTGACTATAGTACATGATAAATATAATCTGTGAAGAAAATCAGCCATCTCTGGCCTCATCTAGTGCCTTTAATTTGATGTACAAGAAACTGCAGTGACCGAGGAAAAACAACCAATCAGAGACAGAAGGCGAGACATTCGAAATTGCGGGCACAGCCCTCTAGCCTTTTGCTGACCTGTTATCTTGTTTCCCCATAAAAGCACCTTATTCTCAATGGAGTGTTACTATAACACTAATGTTTTCAGTTTGAAGGTTTGCTGTATTTTTTTTTGTTTTTTTTTTTTTGTAGCGTCTTGACAGTAGGGTTTGGCAATATGGCCTTAAAATAAAATACTTCATTTATTTATTATTTAATTTCTTTTCAGAAAAAAAATATAGATTTCTAATTTTCATTGATTATTCTTTCCTTCACGGTATTCTTATTTTGCCTCATCTATTGACCTGACCCATCTGTCGTTTTTTAAAAAATAATAATGTGGGCCTCAAACGCTTGCCCGCCCCTGAATTAGTTATAGATGTATTTTTTTAATGAATATTTTTTAAGTAGATGACACTGAAACATGTTTTTCAACAAAATCCCCACTGAGTGGCAGTATAAGACTGCGTCTGGACTTTTCCGAGCGCACTTGGACACCTCACGGCTACAGTACCTGTTGTGGCCATAGTTACCAAGTGGCCGGAAATGGTCATAAACTACATCCTGTGTCTCCATATTGATGAGGCACAGTTTGTTTTATTTAATTTGGTATTTTAGTTCGTGTGAAAGCACTTTAAGTATGAGAAAAAATGACTGACCTAAAGTAGCAAAGTCTTACAAGTGTAACTTTTTTTTTTTTGACTGTGGTTCTCCTTGTAGTGAATCTTGGTGGACATGAGAGGCTGGTGGGTGGAAGGCAGTAACTGCTGCTAACTAGTGGACGAGCATTTAATTGTTCTCACACGACTCACACTTTTTTAGGTATTCATTTGACTTATGAACACAAACTTGAGATACGAGTGCTGTATGGTGGCAGTGTCAGATAGAATTAGTAAATATTTCTTAAGAAAAAGAGGCTTCTGCGAGCTGTTTATTGCCACTCTGTTTACTGTCAAAGTAAACATCCAAGATAATAAACATAAACATGTTGTGTATTGAAAACAACCACACAGTTTAGTCTTTAGTATGCTATCTTAAGGATAATTCTAACATAGGCAATGATTAGCATCTATTTGGCTATTTTATAACCGTTTAAGCAACATATTTAACACAAATGCTGCAGCAACACATGAAGACAGACAATAGAACATTACGAAAAGTCTTTATCCTCTGCGAAGAAAAAAAACATGAATGCCGCTTGAGTTTAGGCTTTACACGATCAGGATTTTTGGGGCCGATCACCGAGTTTAAAAAAAAACGATTACCGATCCCCGATCTGATCGCAAGATGTAGCAATGTGTCTATTTAAATGACTTGTACATTTACTGTATATACCTGTGCACTGTATACTGAGTATCTTCAAAAATATTCTCTAGTAAGGTCATGTATTCTAATCAGTCAGGTCAAACCAACATTACAACATGACAGAAAAAATGGATGTTAACTTACTGTAATTAAATTACTTTATTGTAATTAAATTACTTCACACACACCAAAACTTTAGAGCATGATTCAACAGAACGCCTGCATGTTTACATACCTCCGGACGTGCTAACACTAGCTTGCTAGGCTACATAACGTTTTGTTGGCTGCTTGTGAGCTGTATCGTAAGTATGTGAACATACTTCAAGCAATCCTTGAACTAACGTCTTCTCCAGAGCACCTGTCACCACCACCACCACCACCACACGTTTTTCCCCATTTTGTTCTTTTTTGAACAACACAATACACACACGATCCATTGTTGTTGTTGTTGTGGCCGTGGTAACAAGTGTATCCGGTCGCGTTTGATTGGACAAAGCCCAGTAATCATAAATGACGTCAAAAGACACACGACAAGGCTAAATTCAGTTTTGTACGTTCAACGAATGAATCACTCTTCAGTTCCTCAATACACCAGTTCACTGAACGAATGACTGAATTCACTTAAGTCCCTCCGCTGAACGAATCACTCTTCAGTTCTTGAGTTCCTCAGTACACCAGTACACCAATTCACTGAAATAATCACTCTTCAGTTCGTCAGTACACCAGTTCACTGAACGAATCACTCAGTTCACTTAAGTCCCTCCCCTGAACGAATCACTCTTCAGTTCTCCAGCTCTTGGATTCAAATATACCGTATACGACGGCGGCGAGAGTAAATGTCTTTTGCGGAGCCGATGAATGACGTCATTGATCGGATCGTCAAATTATGACATTAAAGCTGATCAGCCGATCATTAGCATTTTATGCTAATTATTGGCTGATACTGATCAAGCCAATCAGATCAGTGTAAAGTCTACTTGAGTTTTAGGCAGATAGAAGAATAGAATCCATTGCAATATGATTGGCTGCATCGAGGCAGGAAAGTGTGCAGTAAGTATGACTCGGTCTTTACACTGCCCCCAGGTGGCCATGGCGCACATACCAGAATGAGCAACAGAGTGTGCAATGAATGCAATGAGAAAGTGTGACAAATATCGTTTTGTTTATTCATTCATTCATCTTCCGTACCGCTTATCCTCACTAGGCACGCCATCCCAGCTGACTCTGGGCACACCCTGAACTGGTTGCCAGCCAATTGCAGGGCACATTGACAAACAACCTACGGGGAATATAGAGTTTTCAATTAACCTATCATGCCTATTTTTGGGATGTGGGAGGAAACCGCAGTACCCGGAGAAAACCCACGCAGGCACGGGGAGAATATGCAAACTCCACGCAGGCGAGGCCGGATTTGAAACCGGGTCCTCAGAACTGTGAGGTAGACGTACTAACCAGTCGCCCACCGTGTCGGCTTATTTTTTATTTTATTTAATGATGTCATTACTGTATGTTTTTATTAAGTACAATTTATCGAGTGACATTTTTGTCAGTTTATGGACGGCCTGGAACGGATTAATTGCATTTCCATTCAATTCAATGGGGAAAGATGATTTGCGATAGAAGTCTTTTGAGTTACAAGCATTGTCAAGGAACAAATTATATATATATATATATATATATATATATATATATATATATATATATATATATATATATATAATCTGTGTTTACCAAAAAAACAATTTCATAAAACTGAAGAGGAAAAACTCTGAAACTGGATAATTTCTTGTGACACAGTGCTTTGCAATTACTGGGCTAAGCTAACATCCTTGAGTGAACTCGCCTGCATTTTTGACATACAGAAATCCATCTCATGAAATCATTATGCCAAGGAACAATGTTGAAGTTAGTTGACGCGCTTCATTCTGACAAAAGTCGTGCTTTGCCACCATCTTGTGGCATCTTGGTGCCAAGGAACTCTGTTGAAGTGAGTTTAGGAGCTGTATTTAGACTAATGTGCTTTTCCGCCACATTGTGGCATCTTGTGCCAAGGAACTAGGTTGAGGTGAATTGAGAAGTTTTAGTTCAACAAAAAAATGCTTTGGTGCCACCTAGTGGCATTTTGTTCTCAAAGAACTATGTTGATGTGAGTTCAGATGCTTCATTTGGACAAAAGTAGAGCTTTGCCACAATCTTGTAACATCTTGGTTCCACAGAATTATGTTGAAGTGAGTTCAGGAGCTTTATTTCAACAAAATTAGTGCTTTGATGCCACCTTACGGCACTTTGTTCCCAGCGAACTATGTTGAAGTGAGTTCAGGGACTTCATCTGAACAAAAGTAGAGCTCTCCCACCATCTTGTGGGATCTTGGTGCTGCAGAACTATCTTAAAGTTAGTTGAGGAGCTTCATTTGGACAAAAAAAATGGTGTTTTTTGCACCATCCTGGTGCCAAGGAACTTTGGTGAAGTTAGTTGAGAAGCTTTATTTAGACCGAAGTAGGGCTTTGCTGCCATGTTCTGACATCTCGGTGCTAAGAAACTACTGAAATGAGTTGAGGAGCTTCATTTAGACAAATGTGTTCCAAGGGTGCCATTCTGACATCAGTAGGCAGTTATAAACCTGATCTTAGGAGCGTCAATTACTCGCGGATATCTGCGGCCGTGTGCCCGTGAATCAGAGGAATGCTGTTATAATCAAAATAATTGCAAAAAAACAAAAAAACAAAGAAAACGTGTACGGTATATGTAATATTCCCACCTGTGGTATTTTTCACGGTGCGAAAGGGGAATTGGGTCTAATTTAAAGGTTGGTGTTTTCAGAGTGAAAAGAGAAATAGATGAACAGAGGGAGTGGTTGCGCGATGACCAGCAGGCAAAGAGTTAAAGCGGATCCTTCGTGTTGTGGAGCTGCGTGGCGTGGCGTCGCTGGGGAGAAAGAGGCGCAACGACAGGGTTGTTGTTTCCCCGGTGGAAAACTGGCGCACATCTGCTCCAACTGTTGAACGTCTCCCGTGGGAGGGTCGGAACCGGGGAAAGTTGCGCAATCCGGAGGGACGATCGCTTCGCAGGACTCGAGTGAGGCCAAGCCACACTCGGTTGGCAAACAAGTGGTTTCGGAGATGCGATGTTTGGACACGACTGAAGCAGCAGCCAGTCTTCATATAGCGGCGCCGATTTGACGATGATCAGCTCCGTGTGCGTTTCGTCTTACCGAGGGCGCAAGTCCGGCAACAAGCCTCCGTCCAAATCATGCCTGAAAGAGGAGCTGTCCAGAGGTGAAGACTCAGATAAGATCATCATCAACGTAGGTGGCATCCGACACGAGACCTACAAGAGCACCCTCCGCACCCTGCCGGGCACCCGCCTGGCATGGCTGGCCCACCCGGAGCCGCAGGTGCAGGTGCAGGGCTCCGAAGAGTCGTGCAACTCGCCGCCGCCGAGCAGCAGCGCCGGCGAGTTGTTCTTCGACCGTCACCCGGGCATCTTCGCCTACGTGCTCAACTACTACCGCACCGGCAAGCTGCACTGCCCGGCCGACGTGTGCGGGCCGCTCTTCGAGGAGGAGCTGGCCTTCTGGGGTATCGACGAGACGGACGTGGAGCCGTGCTGCTGGATGAATTACCGGCAGCACCGCGACGCCGAGGAGGCCCTGGAGACCTTCGAGCCGCCCGAGCCGGACGACAACGCAGACGACGACGATGACGACGGCGACGTGACGCGTCGCTTCGGCATCGAAGAGTGTCCGGGCAGGTCCAAGAGCTGCTGCCAAGTTTGGCAGCCCAAGATCTGGGCCCTGTTTGACGACCCCTACTCGTCCAGAGCAGCCAGGGTGAGTTTGGGGGGCACTTTTGACACATGTTGCTCGAACAACAGATAGCTTTTGTTCCTCAAGAACACCAATAATGTCGCAAGATTGATGTGACCCTTATATCTCATTATTAGAAATATTTTCATGCCGGAAAACTCATTTAATGTGGGTTTTCTTTTTCACTTGTAAATTGGTTAATTTGACGTAGGGCATGTTTAGCTACCAAAGTATCAGAAACAATGAATAAAAGAAAAGTTATTATTATTATTGTTATTGTTATTGTTTTCTCCTTTAGGAGCCACATGTTGCTCAAACATCAGGTGCAACAGGTAGCTTTTGTTTCTCAAGAACAGCAATAATGCCTCGGGGTCGCTTTGACTGGAGGTATGTGCAATCATCTAAAAATGTCATATACAGTATGATGGGAAGCAATATCCAAAGAAACATGGTTGATATCTCATTATTTACTCCATTAAAGGCAGTTTAATGCTGGAAAAGATTTGTTTTTCTTATTGTTGCATTTGCTCCAATTTTAAATGGGTCAGTGAATATGGCTCATGTTTAAATATCCTAAATTGTGAGCAACAATAAAATAAATCCCAATAAACATTATTATTATTATTATTCTCATCTTTTCCTCTTTAATGGCCACGTGTTGCTCATGCAACAGGTAGCTTTTTCTCTCTCTCAGGAACAGCAGTAATGTGCCAAGGTTAATTTGACCCAAGGCACGTGAAATTAGTCAGAAACAATGCAAAGAAATCCCAATAGATATTGTTTATATCTCATTATGAGTTCAATTGTAAGAAGTTTCATACTACTTTAACAAGTTTTTAAAAAATTGCATTTGCTTGAGTTTTAAACAGGTGAGTTCGACCAGGTCCAAATCCAGGGGACATGGGGGGCGGGCCCATAAAAACCTATGCCAATAAAGTTATGCTAAATCATTAATTCAAAATGACTTGATCTTTTAAAACTACATTTGTTTTACTTTTAAATTGATTGATTTGACCCAGGCCATGTGTAACTAAGAAACAGAGGGGGGGGGGGGGGGCTAAATCCCAATCCCAATAAACATAAATGTTTTCTTCTCCCCATTTAGGGGCCACATGTTGCTCAAACAACAGGTTTGACAGTTAGCTTTTGTTTCTCAGTAATAGCAACAATTGTCTTTGTTGTAGCATCTGTCCCGATTCAAATAAACACGAAATATTTTTTTTTAATTATGATTATCATCATCATCATCATCTTGACCTTGAGGAGCCACATGTTGCATTAACAACAGCTTTTTAATCCTCCAGTTACGTCCGTTTTGCAGCACCAATAATGTTCCCGGGTCAATTTGTGTGTGTGTGTGTTTGTGTGTGTGTGTGTGCAACACCTTTTTCTGAAAGGACAACGATGGTAAGAGTGGAAGAATATCCACAGGAAGCAAGCGTGATGTAAGTGTTTTCACATTTTAAGTGAAAAAGACTGCAGAAGTGTCCAAATACTTTTGTTCAAGGTTTCATGATAGTTTGAGTTGGTGGCTGGCAGTCATGTGACTTCCTGTTTCTGTTTAATTGTGTGTTAGGGTTAGGCACGTTGGACCATTACATATTTTTCCACATGTGTTTGAGAGATATCAAGTGTGTTTTGCAAGATTTTTAAACCAAGGTGGAAACATTTTGGTCATAATTTCGAAAGTTATGCTTTGACTCAAAAGAACAGAATAGCCAAAGTGAAGCATGGTGGTGGCAGCAAAGTAATTTTGGGAATGTTTTTCTTTGAGCTGGATCTGTGGTTTTAGACAAGGTGGAGGGAATTATGAACAGTTCAAAATTGCAGTCAGTGATAGCGCAAAGACCCCTTATGATGACGACAAATGATGGACTCAGTTTTCCCTTGCCCGGACGTGAGTCACCAGGGCCCCCCTCCGGAGCCAGCCCTGGAGGTGGGGCTCGAAGGCGAGCGCCTGGTGCCCGGGTCTGCACCCATGGGGCCTGGCCGGGCACAGCCCGAAAGGGTAACGTGGGTCCCCCTTCCCATGGGCTCACCACCTGTGGGCGGTGGCTGAAGGCAGGGACCTTGGCGATCCGATCCCCGGATACAGAAGCTGGCTCTAGGTATGTGGAATGTCACCTCTCTGGCAGGGAAGGAGCCCGAGCTGGTGTGTGAGGTCGAGAAGTTCCGACTAGATATAGTCGGACTCGCCTCCACACACAGCTTGGACTCTGGTACCAGTCCTCTTCAGAGGGGTTGGAGTTTATTCCACTCTGGAGTTGCCCATGGTGAGAGGCGCCGAGCAAGTGTGGGTATACTTATTGGCCCCTGGCTCGACGCCTGTACGTTGGGTTCACCCCGGTGGACGAGAGTGTAGCTTCACTCGGCCTTCAAGTCGGGGGACGGGTCCTGTCTGTTGTTTGTGCCTATGCACCAAACAGCAGTTCGGAGTATCCACCCTTTTTGGAGTCCTTGGAGGGGGTGCTGGAGAGCGCTCCCGCTGGGGACTCCATCGTTCTGCTGGGGGACTTCAATGCTCACGTGGGCAATGACAGTGAGACCTGGAAGGGGGATTGGGAGGAACAGCCCCCCCGATCAGAACCCGAGTGGTGTTCTTTTATTGGACTTCTGTGCTCATCACGGATTGTCCATAACGAACACCATGTTCAAGCATAAGGGTGTCCACACGTGCACTTGGCACCAGGACACCCTAGGTTGCAGTTCGATGATCGACTTTGTGGTCGTGTCATCGGACTTGCGGCCGCATGTGTTGGACACTCGGGTAAAGAGAGGGGCGGAGCTGTCAACTGATCCCCACCTGGTGGTGAGTTGGCTCCGATGGTGGGGGAAGATGCCGGTCCGACGTGGCAGGCCCAAACGTATTGTGAGGGTCTGCTGGGAATCCCCTATCAGAAGGAGTTTCAACTCCCACCTCCGACAGAACTTTGCTCATGGAGGCGGGGGACATTGAGTCCGAGTGGACCATGTTCCGCATCTCCATTACTGAGGCGGGCGACCATAGCTGTGGACGTAAGGTGGTCGGTGCCTGTCGTGGCGGCAATCCCCGAACCCGTTGGTGGACACCAACGGTGAGGGATGTCGTCAAGCTGAAGAAGGAGTCCAAGGGGGACCGGAGTGTGTGTTCCAACTACAGGTGGATCACACTCCTCAGCCTCTCTGGTAAGGTCTATTCAGGGGTGCTGGAGAGGAGGGTCCGTCGAGAAGTCGAATCTCAGATCCAGGAGGAGCAGTGTGGTTTTCGTTGTGGCCGTGGAACAGTGGACCAGCTCTATACCCTCCGCAGGGTCCTCAAGGGTGCATGGGAGTTCGCCCAACCAGTCTACATGTGTTTTGTGGACTTGGAGAAGGCGTTCAACCGTGCCCCTCGGGGAGTCCTGTGGAGCGTGCTTCGGGAGTATGGGGTACCGAACCCCTTGATACGGGCTGTTCGGTCCCTGACCGGAGTCAGAGTTTGGTCTGCATATCCAGCAGTAAATCGGACTCGTTCCCGGTGAGCGTTGGACTTTGCCAAGGCTGCCCTTTGTCACCGATTCTGTTCATAACTTTTATGGACAGAATTTCTAGGCGCAGCCGAGGTGTAGAGGGGGTCCTGTTTGGTGGCCTCAGTATTGCATCTCTGCTTTTTGGAGATGACGTGGTTTTGTTGGCTTCATCAAGGCGTGATCTCCAACTCTTACTGGAGCAGTTCGCAGCCGAGTGTGAAGCGGCTGGGATGAGAATCAGCACCTCCAAATCTGAGACCATGGTCCTCAGTCGGAAAAGGGTGACGTGCCCTCTACAGGTCGTGGATGAGATCCTGCCCCAAGTGGAGGAGTTCAAGTATCTTGGGGTCTTCTTCACGAGTGAGGGAAGAATGGAACGCGAGATTGACAGGCAGATTGGTGCAGCATCTGCAGTGATGCGGACTTTGTATCGGTCTGTTGTGGTAAAAAAGGAGCTAAGCCGAAAGGCGAAGCTCGCAATTGGTCGGTCTACGTTCCTACGCTCACCTATGGTCACGAGCTGTGGGTGGTGACCGAAAGAACGAGATCCCGGATACATCTGATTCGGATGCCTCCCAGACACCTCCCTGGTGAGGTGTTCCGGGCACATCCCACCGGGAGGAGGCGACCCAGGACAAGCAGGAGAGACTATGTCTTTTGGCTGGCCTGGGAACGCTTCGGAATCCCCCCCGGAAGATCTGGATGAAGTGACTGGGGAGATGGAAGTCTGGGCGTCCCTGCTAAAGCTACTGCCCCCGCGACTCGACCTCGGATAAGCGGTAGAAAATGGATGGAAATGGATGGATGTATGGGTAGCGCAAAACCTTCAGGCTGCTGCTAGAAAGCAACAAAAAAAAAGTCTGGAAAAGCCTACTATAAAATCAAAAATATATTTGGGGTTATTCAGTGGCACTTTAAAAGGTGGTAGTTGTGTGACAAACTTGAGTTTGAATGTGATTGGTTAACTCTTAACATAGCTACATCCCAGAGGGTGAGCACACTTGTGCAACCACAAAGATCCACCATTTTGATGTCACAGCCAGACTACACTGCGTAAAATACTATCATTTCAAAGCCAAAAGGTAAGCTGAGCTGTATTGAGCACATAGCTGATTGCAGGGTGAAGTTGTCAATGTGGTGGTGGGGCTGGGTGGGTATTTATTTCCTCCGCACGCTAATTGACAAGTATAACTGGGCGACTTTCTGAGGAAGTGCTGCCTCCAATGCTGAAAAGTCTTCACGAGCGCTCACTTGTTTTCCACACTCTGGACTCTGCTTTCGGTTTCCGCTTGCCTCGTTCAATCCCGTCGCTAAGCCTGCTGTCGTCATGGTAACGTATGTGTGACTTATTATTGGCTCAGCATTATATGAGGCGTGCTGAACTGTCATGAGACCTTCCCCTCATCCATCCATCCATCCATTTTCTGAGCCGCTTCTCCTCACTAGGGGTCGTGGCGTGCTGGAGCCTATCCCAGCTGTCATCGGGCAGGAGGCGGGGTACACCCTGGACTGGTTGCCAGCCAATCGCAGACCTTCCCCTCAAAACTGGCTAATTTCAGAAAGACAAGAAATTGGGAAGCATGCTGGACGAGTGGTTAGCACATCAGCCTCACAGTTCTGAGGCTCACGGTTCGGAGTTTGCAAGTTCTCTCCGCCCGTGTTTGGGTGGGTTTCATTTAAAATTGTGAAATTGTTCATAGGCATGAGTGCTTGTTTGTCTACAGCCTGTATACTGTATGTGCCCTGACACTGACTGGCGACCAGTCTGTTGGTTGTCTATATAGGACCTGACATTGACTGGTAACTAACCCACCTCTCAACCAAAGTCAGCTGGGTAGGCTCCAGCTCAGCTGCTACCCCAATGAGAACAAGCACAATAGAAAAAAAGCACGTCACATACATGTTATTAGGACATGTGGGAACTGTTTTAAAACTGTGATAACAATGCAGAATATCTCAATCTCCTTTAATGTGGTGCACAGCTAGCTCGAGCTGAGCTTTGGCTGTCATCATTTTATTAGCGGGATCAGCAAAAAGGAAAATGCATTTTAAGTGTACACAGAAAAGACCTGGGTTCTTGTAGCACCGTGGGTAGATTCATGTGTAAGTAGCATTTAACGCGCACGCTAATGGCAGCACGGCTAAGCGAGCTTTTAGTCGACTTCTTTGTCAGCGTCCTTGGACTCGATCACATTTCAGGCGTCGCCTTTTAGTTCCATGATACAAAATAAAAACATTGAATTACATTTACACCAAAGAAGATGTCACAATGTAACGCGTTAAAACAACAAACACATTAAACACGCTACCTTTTGAACACAAGTGACAAATATATAGCAGCTAGCAGAGAAGCTAACGTAGCAATCTACATGTTCATTCAGTGGTGCGTGCACCTCTCATGTAACATATTTACATTGAATTTAATGGTCTGTGCACCTCTACTATAGCATATTTGTATCATCTTGTGACTGGTGTGGTGCACTTTTGATGTTAGACAAGAAGGAGCAATGAGTGCACATGGAGACTGCTATGTTAGCTTCTCGCGAGCTGTCATATAGAGTAAAACCTCAAATTAATGGTCCTGGCACCAACAGACTCTGGAGTGTTTTTTTCCCTGTGTGTCAAGCCCTTCACTGTGCTATCCAACTGTAACAGAGGTGAGAAAAGGAAGCTCACTTACCTTAGTATTGGTGACAAATTGAAACCTATGAAGAAATTGGAGTCGGGAGTTTCCGTGGCCAGAGTATGTGAGGAATCCGGCGTGAAAAAACAAACAGTATGTGACATACGCAGGAGTCAGGAAACACTCCAAGTTTTTGTGGTTAAGTTTTATGAGTTTGATGTCTATATACATATACTGTATTTTCATCTACAATAATTTTGTACTGAACTGGGTGTTTTTAGCAGATGGTATTCAGTACTTAAGTAAAAGTACTGATGCTTGTCCAAAACAACTCTGGTAAAAGTAGTGAAGCCACTCCCTTACTTAAGTAAAAGTACAAAAGTACACACTTGTAAATGTACTTAAGTAAAAAAGTAAACATTAAATCAACCTTTTTCAACCCAATAATAAAATATATATGGTGAGATTTTTGTGTCTCTCCAAATGATTGGCATGTGTTCTGTCAGGGCAACAATGGACAAAGCAAAAATAAAAACAGGTAGGCTTAAATGAAAAAAAAAACGAGCATTTATTTGTACTATTAAAATAACGTTTGTGTTTAAAAAAGTAAGGAGTAAAAATCAAAGGTCGCCACAAAAATAAATACTCAAGTAAAGAACATATACCTGAAAAAAATCTACTTAAGTACAGTTACGAAGTCCAAGTTCAACCACCTGTGGTTTTTAGGCATTGAAAAAAAGTGCTTCAAATTAACAGACCAACGGTTTTGATGGACGGCCCCTCAACCTTATTTATCCGTTAGATTGAGGTTCCACTGTACTTGTCACTTGTGTTCAAAAGGTAGGGTGTTTAATGTTTGTTGTTTTAACATGTGGCATCATGACATCTGGCGGCACGGTGGACGACTGGTTAGAGCGTCAGCCTCACAGTTCTGAGGTGCGGGGTTCAATCCCCGTCCCCGCCTGTGTGGAGTTTGCATGTTCTCCCCGTGCCTGCGTGGGTTTTCTCCGGCCACTCCGGTTTCCTCCCACATCCCAAAAACATGCATTAATTGGAGACTCTAAATTGCCCGTAGGCATGACTGTGAGTGCGAATGGTTGTTTGTTTCTATGTGCCCTGCGATTGGCTGGCAACCAGTTCAGGGTGTACCCCGCCTCCTGCCCGATGACAGCTGGGATAGGCTCCACCACGCCCGCGACCCTAGTGAGGAGAAGCGGCTCAAATAATGGATGGATGGATGGATCATGACATCTTCTTTGGTCTGAATGTCATCAAAAGGTAGTGAGTGTTTCATGTGTGTGTTGTTTTAATGTGTGATATGTCATCTTCTTTTTGTGTCTCAGTCAAGCTGCCAAATGTTTTGTCACCCGTGCTCAAAAGGTGCAGTGTTGTCAATATGCTACTGTTGAGGTTTGCAGACCATTAAATATGATGTAAACATGTTAAAAGGTTACACAGACCATTAAATATGACAACAATTCTTGTTGGTATCCGCACGTTTGCCACTGCTGTGTATTTGATATACAAACGCAGTGAGCGTACGATGACCCATGTTTGCATCAGATCCGCAGGCCCGACAGACAAATAGAAAGAGCTGTTTGTATACATATTGTGTGCGTGTGTGTGTGTGCGTGTGTCTAACAACGCGCCTTGGTGGTCACACTAATAAATCTACATGTTTAAAGTTTCCACTGCAGAAGTGTGATCACTGTCTTTCTCTCTTTGTCCCAAACAAATGTACACACACTAGGACTTCACATTGTTTGTAGTCAACACTAAGGTGATGATAGTTGAGTTGACTTTGACTAAATAAATAGCGTCATTGATAATTTTTTTTCAGTCATCAACTCGCTGTGCGCGCCTCCAAACACAAACTCGCTCGCTCACTTACTTTCCCCATCATCCGCGGTTGCGCAGGCCTCGTCCACCGGCTCATTCATCCAATCACATTCAGACACCTTTTGGCCTCGAAGACAGTCGGAACTTGTAAAACTCTTAACACCAATCCATGTAACACAACTGCAGGGCAGTGTTGGGGAGTAATTAATGACAGGTAACAAGATTATAGAATTAAAAAATGTATGTACTTGTAATCCATTAAAATCCTGGGAGAAATTGGGTAATTAAATTAGTTGGTTTGGAAATTTCCTATGACTACAATTTTAGTTACATTTGAAAAAGAACCACAAAAACTCAAGATTTTTTTTTCACTTCCTCCCTCTAAAGCAGACGCTTGTGATTGGCTCTCTGGTCATGTGTCCTTCTGCTGTAGTCTCAAACATGACATAATTTGCAAAATATGACCCCCGAAGTAGGGCTGCATGATTTATTGTTTGATCATCGTCATCACGATGTCAGCATGTGCAGTAGTCACATCGCAAAGGTCCTGGCGATGTAGCGGATAAAAAGATTTGGGTACCCAACCTGGACTGCATGCATCATTCCACCAATCATAGTCATACTGTGAATAGTTTAAACTCGCAAAACATTCTCCGAATAAGGGGCAAAATGTTCTCGTTTCAAGTTGTTTGTCACTCCCAGCTGTAATTTACTGTAAAGCTACACGTAAAACAAATAATTAAACAACAAATGTCCACTAACCTAAGTGCTAGCAAACGGTGAAACGCTAGACATTCTAATAAGATTAGCACCAATGTTATGGTACGTATAACCCTTAGAACAATACACAGGGCAGCCCAGATGTGTGGCGTCGTCCCCGGGTGCTTCGGAGGATGTTTTAGACGATCCATTTTTCAAAGAGAGCTTGAGATAATGTTCAACAAGTTTTAATACGGGTCGCAAGCACGCAACATAACTAGCTAATGCTAGCAGTAGTGTTTGTAGGTCAACATGAATGAATGAATAGACTTTTTTTGAATGGGGATGATAAACTTTAACATAGTTACAGAGCGAAATTTGCTACTGATGTGCTGTACAGAGGGTTTATACCTAATGCTGGTTTTCAGCCCTTGTCCCTCGTTGGGCTTGCACATAAAGATGATAGCCAGCACAAAAAAATATAAGAGGCTAACACTACATTACACATTTAGACAATACGTACAGCATAGAAGAATAGAAAAACTATATTGAAAAATGCTAAAAATATCGTAAAACTATATTACATTGTTATAAAATGCATACAATCCACATAAGTAATAAAGTACACTACAAAGTACAAGAATGTACACACCAAAAAAAACATACTCTTGGCGTTCTGTTGATTTATGCTGTAAAGATTCGATAAACATTGGTTTGTGCGTGCAAATAAATGTTTCAAGATCTAATCCTATTGTTGACGTCAGGGTTCTTAACCTTAAAATCAAATATGTTTTGGCGTCATAAGGCCAAATCGTTGGTCATGTATTTTGTCACACTAAAACGAGCTTTTTCGTTCCTGACAAAATATGTCATGCCTGATCTGGGAAATCAGCCACGATAGCAAATATCGAAATACTAATGTATGCTTATTATTTTAAAACATATTTGTAAAATTACAGATTGATTATAAACAAATTAATAATATTAGGATTGTGGTAATATACATACTACAGTATAATTGGACATGAAAATAAATTATTTTAACTTACCTGCTCAATACTACAGTGCATTTAAATAGAGTAGACTTGACACAAATTTCTCAGTATACATCTGTGCATAGTTTAATTTCAATTGAAGCTATTATAAACTGTCCAAAAAATACAGAGAAGGCAATAGAAAAATATGTGCTGGTTTTCAAACATCAGGAGTATGTTATCCTGTATTTCTTCGCTATATAAATCACAGGGAAACAAAAAAAATCGCAATGTCATTTTTTTCCAATATCGTGCAGCCCTACCTCGAAGTGTTACCTTGTGTGGTTACTTTGTCTGAGATTCTGCAAAGTTTAGACTTTTGGACAGTTTCATCTTTAGCATTTTTGACTTTTTAAGGAACATTAACTTATCTGGGTTTTCAGATGAAGCGCTATTGTCGAAATTGTCTACATTTGTCATTATGTCAACATGGTATGGTATGGTATGGTATGCTATGCTATGGTGGTTTTCCACATACTGCACACATATAATGGCACGAACAATTGTTTTTATCATGCGTTTACATTTCATCATGTTTTTTTATCACTTTATTATGTGTGTAAAGAATAAATATTTGGTATATATGATCTGTGGTTATAATCCACTTTTTTAGAGGAATCATCCAAGGGTCCTGTTTGTACATTCATTTAAAATTAAGAAAAATAGTTAAAATTGTCATCAAATGTAATTAGTTATCTTACTTTGAGAAAGCAACTGAAATAACTTTTCAACAGGATAACTTGTAATTGTAACCAACTACAATTCCAAAGTAATCTTCCCAACACTGCTGCAGGGTCGCTACGCACTACAATATATCATAATATTATCGATTTTTTTTTAAATTACGGTAATTACAGAAGAAAATGCTTTTCATTTATGCATTGTAGCTGTGTAATGTGGATTGTTGCAAGAGTTTTATAACAGCAGACTGCCTGTGAGACTCTGAAGGTGTCTGTGATTAGTAATTGGATGAGCGAGTGGGTGAGGGTGGGGCCTGCGGAAGGAGGAAGAGGATTGCGAGCATGCGTGTGCACCATTTTCTCCGAGATGAAGGCTGACCGTTGAGAGAAACATTTGGCGATATTAACTGTTCAGTTTTACAATAAAGCGCAGGGGCGTGCACAGACAGTTTCAGGAGAAGGTGCTCAAGCCAAACAAAGGGCACCCATCGGCAATAATTAAGATCAGTGTCAGTGCCAGAGTATGTCCAATGAGAGGACATTCGGTTGTTGTGTGGTGTGCGGATATTTTTACCGCTTAAAAAACATGCACGATTCACACCCTGTGCTGTGGTCTGAAAACGTGTTTCTCACAGTAGAGAATTAATTCATGCTGTGGAGGGACCAAATGCTAGGCTAAGTTTGAAAGCCGTCAGCTCACTGTTAAGATGCGTGTATACAGTACTTTGACAGGAAGTGACGTGACTGTATGCAAATGATCAATAGTTTTTCTTTTTTTGTTTTTTTTGTTTTGATTCTCATGTAGCTCAATTTAAGACCTCCTTTCATTTTAATTTATCCATTTTCTGAGCCGCTTCTCCTCACTAGGGTCGCGGGCGTGCTGGAGCCTATCCCAGCTGTCATCGGGCAGGAGGCGGGGTACACCCTGAACTGGTTGCCAGCCAATCGCAGGGCACATAGAAACTAACAACCATTCGCACTCACAGTCATGCCTACGGGCAATTTAGAGTCTCCAATTAATGCATATTTTTTGGGATGTGGGAGGAAACCGGAGTGCCCGGAGAAAACCCACGCAGGCACGGGGAGAACATGCAAACTCCACACAGGCGGGGACGGGGATTGAACCCCACACCTCAGAACTGTGAGGCTGACGCTCTAACCAGTCGGCCACCGTGCCGCCTCATTTTAATTTAAAAAACAAATTTGGGTAGGTAAAGATAATGATAATGCTTGGGGGTTTTAGATCAATGGATCAATCAATCCTCGCCGCAAGAGAGGATGCAGATTGGCGTTTCCGTCGATCCACCTCGCGAATCTACGCTCTTCCCAACAAAAAGGACTAGCGTCATCTTCTGATAAAGACCAGTAAAGACTTCGGACTTCATGTGCTTTAGGGAGACTTGGCTTTGTGAGGCTTCCATCTTCACCGGGCAGACCGTGACATGGAATCATCGGGGAAAACAAAAGGCGGCAGGATATGCTTCTATATCAACGAAAAATGGTGTACGAACATCACGGAGCACACACTGAAGCCCGCATTTAGAGTCGCTGTTTTTGAACTGTGAGCCATTCCACTTGCCTCATGACGTCGCATCATTCATACTCAACGGTGTTTACATTCCGCCTCAAGCTAACATGAATGCTGCACTGCTAATGCTCGCTGAACAAGTAAACGAAATTGAAAAATAACACCCTCATTATTCTCGGGGACTTTCCATCCATCCATTTTCTGAGCCGCTTCTCCTCACTAGGGTCGCGGGCGTGCTGGAGCCTATCCCAGCTATCATCGGGCAGGAGGCGGGGTACACCCTGAACTGGTTGCCAGCCAATCGCATTGCACATACAAACAAACAACCATTCGCACTCACAGTCACACCTACGGGCAATTTTAGAGTCTCCAATTAATGCATGTTTTTGGGATGTGGGAGGAAACCGGAGTGCCCGGAGAAAACCCACGCAGGCACGGGGAGAACATGCAAACTCCACACAGGCGGGGCCGGAGATTGAACCCGGGTCCTCATAACTGTGAGGCTGACGCTCTAACCAATCGTCCACCGTGCCGCCCTCGGGGACTTTAACAAAGCTAAACTCAACCACAAACTCCCTAAATACAAGCAGCACATCAACTGTCCTACCAGGGAAAATAACATTTTAGACTACTGCTATACTACACTAAATAACACATACCGTGCCAAACCTCGTGCAGCCCTGGGCTTGTCTGATCACTGCTTAATTCACTTAATACCGACATACAGGCAAGAACTTAAATGTGCGAAGCCTACAGTGAAAACAGTGAAAAAGTGGCCCAATGAAGCAAAGACAGAACTTCAAAGCTGTTTAGCCTGCACAGACTGCAGTGTCTTTGAAAATTCAGCTTGCAGCCTGGATAAATATACGGACGCTATATAAGTTTCTGTGAAGATGTGTGTGTATTAAGAAAGTCATTTCGCACATTCAATAACAACAAGCCGTGCTTCACTGCCACGCAACTTCGCCAAGCTAAGGAGGACGCATATCGAAGCGGGGACAGGGCCCTGTATAATCGCACTAGAAACCAGCTGACTAAAGAAATTAACATTGCAAAGAGGAACTATGCAGCAAAGTTGGAAAAACAGTTTCGCGCTAACAACTCTAAATCAGTCTGGCATGCATTCCAATCGCTGACCAATTACAAGCGACAATCCCCCCAAGCTGAGAACAATAGTAGACTAGCCAACGACTTGAATACCTTCTACTGCAGATTGGAAAAGGACACTTTCACACCCCACACCCACCCAGCCGCACCACCGACCACAATCACACCTCTGACTTCTGCGTTAACCATCCATGAACAGGATGTGAGGATCTTCAAACAACGAAAGATTAACAAAGCGGCAGGCCCAGACCTTGTGTCCGCATCCTGCCTCAAAGTCTGCGCGGACCAGCTCGCTCCAGTCTTCACACAGATCTTCAATAGATCTCTGGAACTGTGCGAAATACCATCCTGTTTCAAACGCTCCACCATTATTCAGTCCCCAAGAAACCTACAATCTCGGATCCGAATGATTACAGGCCTGTCACATTGACATCTGTGATCAGGAAGTCCTTTGAATCCCTTGTGCTGGACCACCTCAAGAGCGTCACAGGTTCCCTGCTGGACCCCTTTCAGTTTGCCTACTGAGCAAACAGGTCTGCGGATGATGCAGTCAACATAGGACTGCACTTCATCCTAGAACACCTCGACGGCGAGGGGACCTAGGCGAGGACCCTGTTTGTGGACTTCAGCTCTGCCTTCAACACCATCATCCCTGAACTCCTTTCCTCCAAGCGTCTCCAGCTCAGCGTCTCGCCTGCCATCTGCCAGTGGATTTACAGCTTTCTGACGGGCAGGACACAGCAGGCGAACCTCTCTCCACTGCTCTTCTCTCTCTCCACGAACAACTGCATCTCAATGCACCCGGCTGTCAAACTCCTGAAGTTTGCAGATGACACCACTGTCATTGGCCTCATCAAAGACGGTGACGAGTCTGCATATTGACAAACTCCGACTGCAACGGAAACTCAAAACTGCTGAAAAGATTGTCAGTACCCCCCTACCCACTTTTGAGGACGCTGCCAGAACTAAGACAAGAGCGTGCAAAATCGGCTCGGACCCTCCACATCCTGGTCACCAGCTCTTCCAGCTCCTTCGCTCAGGTAGGCACTACCGATCAATGCAAACTAAAACTAGCAGACATTCCAACAGCTTCTTCCCATCTTGCCATCAACTTCTTAAACAGCTAACCTACAATTCCATTGCAACATGCCGCCAATTTTTTGTCTTGAGTTTGTTCTCAGATTTTTGTCGGGTCAATTATACATACTCGTGCATTCACTGTAGTAGTCTCGCCACGCTACACTACCTGCATATCTGTTGTTGACCAATACTGGCCACTCATGCCAGAGTAGCATCTGCACCATTTGCACACTGACTGAGGAGTATCTGCAACATTTGCACAATCGACATTGTCCCAGATTATTGCACTACTAGTCACTTTAAACTGCATACATTCCATGCGGCCTTTGCACAATGGTCATTGCACCGGACTAATTCTATATTAGTCATTCAAACCGCTCTAATTGCTAGAGGACTTTTTTGCAAAAAAAAAAAAAAAAGTACCGGCATTTCCAGATTACTAGCAACCTTTTATTGCTCAGTGTTTTTCTCAATGTCTTTATGTCTCAAAAACATTCTCTGTTGTCGTACTAGAGTGGCTCCAAAACCGGAGACAAATTCCTTGTGTGTTTTTTGGACATACTTGGCAAAATAAAGATGATTCTGATTCTATTTCTGGTGTCACCAATCTTTGCCAACTGAGGCCCTGAGAAGCCATCCATTCATCCGTTCACTACACAACTTCTCCTATTCAGGGTCGTGGGGCGCTGGAGCCTATCCCAGCTTACTTGTGGTGAAAGGTGAAAGGCAGACGACACCCTGAACTGGTCGCCAGCCAGCCACAGGGCACATACTGAGAAAGACAATCATTCAGACTCACATTCACACCATCACTGAGTGGGAACTGAACCCATGCTGCCTGTACCAAAGTCAGGCGAATGTACCACTACTCCATCAGTGACCCACCTGTGAAGCCCTTTGATACAAATAATCTTGACATGACAATGGGCCTACTACCAATAATTCAAATAGACAGCTTTTCCTATGTATTAATCATTATTTTATATGCTGTGCTTTATCATGTACTATATGGAGCAATATAGTTCACAAAACTACTTGTAAATATAAATATATATTTTTTTGTTTGTGTAAATGCATACATTCAAATATCTCCTTGAGTATATACAGTATGTGACTTTTGGCCTGAATACTGCAATGATAAAATATTATCATTCTATTGGCTTTCACATCAACAAAATTAAGATTTTCATTAGTTGGGAGTGTCAGGGCTCTTTGGCACTCTCGTAGATAATGTCTGTCTGTCTGTCTTATACTACCCCCAGGTGGCCAAGGCGGGCTGCAGCACAATCATGATTGATGCAAAGTGTGAAAAAAATATATTTAATTATGTCCTTACTGTATGTTTTTATAACGAACAATATTATACAGGGCTATTTTTCAAATTGAAAAAAATAAACATTTTTTGTTGTTTTTTTGGGAGGCTGGAACAGATTAACGGCATTTCCTTTCATTTCAAGCGGGAAAGATGATTTGACGTGCACGTACACACAGATCCACTCACACTTACAAGCATACGCATACACAAGAACACGCACATGCTCACACACATTCACACATGCACAATACATGCGTACACACACTTACACGTGTACACATGCACTCGCATGTGCACACACACGCACACACGCACGCTCACAAACATGTACATAAATTTACTCACACTCACATGCATGCACATATGAACACACATACGTATGCACACACACACGGAGACACACACACATACACAAACTTTACCTAACTTGACTCGAAAGAGCTGGTAGCGTTTCATCCTAAAAGGGAGATGAGTCGCTACACAATGTGTAAACACATTAATGGAATACACACACGAACACACACACGCACACACACACATACACATTCACACACACACATATGCCAGCTAGCACGTATGCATGCGTGCAGACACACACACACACACACACACAGCAGACTTATTTATCCAGCTGCGGGATTATTTATTTAGCAAGAGCAATACAATTTGTTCAGGCTTTTAGTAAAGAAACAAGACGGGCTGCTTACGATATAAAGACAAACATGCGTCCATTCATTCTTCTGACAGCTTGCAATATTGTTCATTAAAATGGGATGGTATGACAAACTCATTGTTTTTCATTGTTTGCATGTTGCATGCTGCTGTTGATGTTAAGCACTTCAGTATGCTCCATCTATGTTCACTAACTCAGACAGTGGGACCTGAGAAATACAGTATGTATTGATGAAATGTGGACCTCTAACTTAACATTATTTACAATTACAATATATGTAATGGTCTGTCAACCTCCAATGTACCATACAGCATAGACCTTTTCACCGTGACATCACACGTACTTCATCATGGGTAAAAAAATAAAATAATTTTCATTAGGCCAAGGCAGAGTGATTGAGTGTGAATGGCACAAATTCAGATTTTTAGCCTTCTTCTCTACTGGTGTAGTTTGAATGTGTGAAGTGTCAGTCCAAAAAAAAGTTGTTACATAAAGTAAAGTTGCTTCTAAGGAAGACAGAATATGTAATACTGTAGTACGGTAATTCGAAAATCGAGGTTGTGGAAATTCAGACATGGTAAACAAGATCATTAAGGGATTGGCTAATGATTTGACTTTTCTGTTGCTCGGATTAATGGCACGCTGTACAAAAATGATCTTTTGACCCTGAAATGGATGGCTGACGTTAGCAAGCAGGCTCGCCATTATTGTTAAATTAAACAAGACAAACCAACCAAACATTTAATACATACCTGAGAAAATGTCTTCCACAAATCTGATCATGGATGTTTTCTTCCCAATCTGTCCCGTTAGAAGTGGTTACCGCTGGCGGTGCAACCCCTAACAAAACAATCTTTTGAGTTCATCATTGTCAGTTCAAATCAGCGGTAGTTACGGTTACAAAGGGGTTTAAAATTTCTAGTAAATTTCCATTCCAGGTCAAGCTTTAATACAATTAAAATGCAAGACATTTAGCAAAGCAAATTTATTTATATAGCGCATTTCATACACAAGGTAACTCAATGTGCTTTACATGATTAAAAGCATTTAAAAACAAAGAAAAAACAGCTTATTAACATTTAAAAAAAGAGAAAAAAATAAAATAAAAATACAATTAAAACAGCATACAGTGCAAGAAATATTTTAAAATGGAAATGTTCTAAAAAGGATGGGAAAAAAAGAAGAGTTTTTAACCTGGACTTAAAAACATGCACACTTGGGGCTGACGTAACTTCTGTTGGCAACTTATTCCATTTGTGTGCAGCATAATAGCTAAATGCTGCTTCACCATGTTTGCTTTGGACTCTGTGCTCCACTATTTGACCTGAGTCAGTCGATCTCAGAGCCCAACTGGGTTTATATTCCATTAGCATTTCATTCATGTATTCAGCACTTAAACCGTTGAGTGATTTATAGACTAGTAGCAGAACTTTAAAATCTATTGTAAAGCTGACCGGAACCCAGTGTAAAGACTTTAGAATTTGAGTAATATGCTCTGACCTCATTGTTCTGGTCAGAACCTGAGCCGCAGCATTCTGAATGAGCTGCAGCTGTTTAATGCTCTTTTTAGGGAGTCCAGTCAGAAGACCATTACAATAGTCAAGTCTACTTGAGATAAAAGCATGGATGAGCTTCTCCTGGTCTGCTTGACACATGCAAGCCTTCCCTCTGGATATGTTCTTCAGATGGTAGAAGGCAGTTTTAGTAATTGATTTTATATGACTGTTGAAAGTCAGGTCCGAATCTATCAGAACACCAAGGTTTCGGACTTGGTCTTTAAAGAGAGTGACTCCAGGTATTTACAGCAATTCCCTTTTCTTTATTGCCAAAAACAATTATCTCAATTTTGCGGTGGTTTAATTGAAGAAAAGTTTGGCTCATCCAGATATTTATATGTTTTAGCCAGTGACAACACCTCAATTGAATTGTAGTCATCTGGAGACACTGCTAGATATAACTGTGTCATCTACATAGCTATAAGTCAAGATTAAAGTTCTGAAGAATTTGACCCAAGGGTAGCATATACAGGCTGAACAGATTTATTTGTAAATAGAACTTTATCAAAATATTTTTTTTTATCTTGAGCAATCAATTCTTTCATTGAAGAAAAACAACATCAATGTTGAGTTATATATTCTTAATCTCCAAGACCAAACCCATTTAAAAATGAACAAAAATGTACCCCCTTCTATCCCAAAACACCAAAAAAGCCCCATTAAAATTTTCAAGAGCCTCTCTCCCTCCAAAAAGTCCCATACGACATGCAAATTCAAAAGCATCTTGCCTCAAGCTTCTCAAGCCTAGCCTATGCATTTTTTCTAAACCCTTTCAAGGATTCAATTACTTTAATTGTCATACCAACACATTTGCACATGATATGGCATGAAATTTGTTACCCAAAGTCCCAGATAGGCCAAGTAAGTCTCAAGACTAAATAGAGTAAGAAATTGAGACAAAAAAAACAATAAAAAAAATAAAATAAATACCTATTTGCAGTTGTGAATTTTTGCAAAGGTGCAAATGCAGCCATAATTTGGATGCGGCGGAAATACAAATCCAGAGGCTTGACTTGTACATAATACTTACATGATATTTCCATGGTCTTTGTACTTGAAAAGAAGAAAGATTTCATCGTGCAGAAATGAATAGGCACAAGCGAGCCTGATGTCGGGGCTACAGAGTACTTTTCCAGTTTATTAGTCTAACAGCTTTTGGAATGAAACTGTTTCTCAGCCTCGTGGTCCTGCATTGGATGCTCCGTAGCCTCCGGCCCGAGGGGAGTGGATGGAAGAGATGGTGTGCTGAGTGGGTTGAGTCTTTGAAGATGCATAGAGTTCTCTTTCTGCACCTGCTGGTGAAGATGTCTGTAGTGGTGGGGAGGCTGCACCCCACAATCTTCTGAGCAGCCTTTGCCGTCCTGTGTAATGCCTTCCTCTCTGCAGCCGAGCAGCTGCTGTGGCACAGCAGCCACACCAACGTTAGCAATCTTTCTGGGCCCAATGGATCTCAAACGTTTTACACCAAGTCCCACCTCAAAAAAATACTTGGCTATCTGAGTAGCACCAGAATGACCAAGATTAAAATCCTGTAGTGTAGTCGGCCTGGAGTTGGTAGTGTTCATCAAAAACAAGGCCGCGGTTTTAGTCCTAAAAAGTATATTTAATATTCTTGTAAGCCACTGTAACATGATGCATATTTTCAACATTTTAATTTAGTGATTCTTTGGCGTACTACACTTTGGGTAGATGTGTGGTGGAGAGCGTCCTCGGGGTTGCCTGCCCTGTTGATGCTTCTCGGACCCTGGCACCTTTTGTTTCACAAACATTCTGAAAAGGTGTTCAGTATGTGCACTACATTGTTTACAATGCTGATATATTCTTGTTCGATGATTTCTCACCAGGGAGTGGCCCTGGCGTCCCTCTTCTTCATCCTGGTGTCCATCACCACGTTCTGCCTGGAGACCCACGAGGCCTTCAACGAGCTCCAGAACCGAACAGAGCTGGTGCTGGTGGGCAACGTGACGCGAGCCGAGGAGCGCTTGGAGATGGTGACCAAGCCCGTCCTCACCCTGGTGGAGGGCGTATGCGTGCTGTGGTTCACTTTTGAGTTCCTGGTTCGGATCGCGTTCTGCCCGGACAAGCTGCTCTTTGTGAAGAACTCATTGAACATCATTGACTTCGTGGCCATCCTGCCCTTCTACTTGGAGATGGGCCTGAGGCGCCTGTCGTCCAAGGCGGCCAACGACGTCCTGGGATTCCTGCGAGTGGTCCGCTTCGTCCGCATCCTTCGGATCTTCAAGCTGACCCGACACTTTGTAGGCCTGCGCGTGCTCGGGCACACACTAAGGGCGAGCGTCAACGAGTTTCTGCTGCTTATCATCTTCTTGGCTCTTGGAGTTCTTATATTCGCCACCATGATTTACTACGCCGAGCGGATCGGAGCCAGTCCGCACGACCCTACCGGTGCCCACCACACGCACTTCAAGAACATCCCTATCAGCTTCTGGTGGGCCGTGGTCACCATGACCACACTTGGCTATGGAGACATGTACCCGCAGACGTGGCTGGGCATGATGGTGGGGGCCTTGTGCGCCCTGGCCGGTGTGCTGACCATCGCCATGCCCGTGCCAGTCATCGTCAACAACTTCGGGATGTACTACTCGCTGGCCATGGCCAAGCAGAAGCTGCCCAAGAAGAAGAATAAGCACAACCCCAATCCTGAGGCTCAGACTGACTCGGCTTCCTTTGGAAAGTCGGACAGCAACTCATGCAGGGAAAGCACTCAGAGTGACACGTGTCCTCTGGCGGCCGACAACAATCGAGCAGGTCAGACCGCCACCCTCCGTGAGGGTTTTTGCACATTCTTACATTAGATGTGTGCAGATATTTACACAACAGAAGTTGAAAATTATAAAATCAGGTATAAAAAAAATCCTTCACATTTACCTTAACACAGTTAAAATAGTTCAAAAGGAAGCAAAGTTGATGCAAATGGCCAACAAAAATCCCAGCGTCACCGGCCAGGTAAATATGAAATAAAAATGGTACATTAGAGGTGCACAGACCATTAAATATGATGTGAATATGGTACACGAGAAGTGCGCCAACCATTAAATATGATTACAATATGTTACGTTAGAGGTGCACAGACCATTAAAAATTATGTCTATATTTTATGTTGGAGTTACACAGACCATTATATATGAGATGTAAATATGCTATAGTAGAGGTGCACAGACCATTAAATCTGATGTAAGTATGGTACTGTACAGTGGACCCCCGGTAAAAATAATAACAAGGGACAGGGACTGGGCCTGATCGCAAACAGCGAAAGTCTGCAAATTATTGACGGTCAGTGTAATTGCCATGAAAAAAAATGCCCCCCAAAAAGCAAAAAAGTAGGCGATCGGGTTTAAAATAGGGGGGGAAATACTGTGAAAAAGCGCGGGTTTCCACAAACAATGGGGGATAGAGTCCCCCCCAAAAAGCCACAAATAGGCTAAACATAATGTAAATATGCCACATTAAAAAACATGCTGTATATTTGCTATAGTAGAAGTGGACCGAACATTAAATATAATCTAAATATGGTACAGTGGACCCCGTTATTCACAGGGTATAGGGACAGGGACCGACCGCAAATAGCGAAAAGCCGCAAAAAATATTGACACTATAATTGCCATTTTTCCTGAAAAGAAATAAGTGGAGGAATGGGTAAAAAAAAAAAAAAAAGAGACAAATAAGCGGGGGATCTGGAAAAAAAATACTGCGAATGAGCGGGGAATAGGTTCCCACAAAAATCCCAAAACAGGTCTATCCGCTAATCAGAATCAGAATACAGAACATGCGGGGGGTCCACTGCGGGGGTAATGAAGTGGTGTACCAACCATTAAATATGATGTTAATATAGAAAACACTATATAAATATGCTACAGTAGACATACAACCATTACATATGATGTAAACATGGTACACGAGAGGTGCACCCAGCATTAAATGTTACATTAGCGATGCACAGACAATTATGATTTGCTGTATCCAGTCTATGATACATTTGAGAACATGATGTAAATATGCGCGGCAGGGTGGACGACTGGTTAGAGCGTCAGCCTCACAGTTCTGAGGACCCCGGTTCAATCCCTGGCCCCGCCTGTGTGGAGTTTGCATGTTCTCCCCGTGCCTGCGTGGGTTTTCTCCGGGCACTCCGGTTTCCTCCGACATCCCAAAAACATGCATTAATTAATTGCCCGTAGGCATGACTGTGAGTGTGAATGGTTGTTTGTTTCTATGTGCCCTGCGATTGGCTGGCAACCAGTTCAGGGTGTACCCCGCCTCCTGCCCGATGACAGCTGGGATAGCTCCAGCACGCCCGCGACCCTAGTGAGGAGAAGCGGCTCAGAAAATGGATGGATGGATGTAAATATGCTAGCGTATAGGTGCACAGACCGTATAAAGGAGAAATAAATATGCTATATTAGGTGTGCACACACTGTGTAAATGGGATCAAAGTACAGTGGAACCTCGATTTAATGGACATTTTCATGGCCTAAATACAAACATACAGTACAAAATTATTGTTTTAAAGTTTGTTTTTTCGTAGCCTGAAACACACAATACAGTACAAAATAACGGTATATAAATATTTTAAAAAAGCTTGAAAATGTTTGAAAAGTTTATCCAAACATATCTCCTCCAGCTGGGATTTGAACTCCAGTCAAGAATTTAGTGAGCCAGCACGCGAGCACATGGCTTATGTACATGCAATTTACATGCATCCTGGCACATGTGAATTAGACATGTGGAGGATTTGATCTCAGGCAGGTCCCATGCAGTAATCAGTTGTCAGGCCCCGTGGGAGCAGTGGGTAAAAGCAATGCCATTTTTCTGCCGCTGAGTGATTTGTTTTGTTTTGTTTTTCTGTCAGAGTCCAAACAGAACGGCGATGCGAACGTGGCCCTTTCTGAGGAGGAAGGCTGCAGCTTGACACAGCCGCTGTCCCCCAGTGAAAAATGGTCCCTGCGCTGCCCCCGAGGGCGAGATCGGACCAAGAAAGAAGCTACATGCTTCCTGCTCACCCCTGAAGAGCCCAGTGTCCACTATGGTGACTTATTGCACCACACAGCACAAAGCCTGTAAGGTTATAAAAGGATTGCCCTCATATTTCACATCAGATTGTAATTATGGCGTACTAGAGGTACACAGACCATTACATAGGTCTAAATATACTAGAGGCCCACATGCCTTGTAAATTATGTGCTCCATTAGAGCTTCACAGACCATTTTAATCTGCTGTAAATATGCTATACTAGGGATGCACAGACCATTAGGTATGCTCTAAAATGTTTTACTAGAGGTGTGCAGACCATTACGTATGGTCTAAAATTTTACTCTAGAGGTGCACAGACCATTAAATAAGGAATAAATATTGTACGCTAGAGGTACACAGATCATGACACATAGTCTAAAATGTTGCACTAGAGTAGGGCTGTCACTATTGAATCTTTTTAGAATCGATTATCCCCAAAAAATAAAAATTGAAATGAAATATATTTTTATTACTAACATGCGTATTATTCTCATTTATGAGGGCTGGACTTCTATCCTTTAACTGCATATGTTGGTACCGAGTGTATGGTATAAATTGTACAGAATTTGAGACAACAAAATCAGCCTTTGCTAAACGGTTAGCATTCACAATTAGCATTAGCGCGTCAGCGATGACCATTTTAAGTAAAAAAAACAACAACAACAACAACAACAGAAAACATTAACTACCATTAAGATCACTCATACATCATCAACCTCTTTGTTTTATTTTTCTGAAGCTTTCACTTTTTATTTACTTGCTCTAAATTTGAAATGCAGTCCTCCATTTATTCCGTAAATTAGAGAACATTACACACTGGTGCTCATAAGCTTGATTACCTGGACAGAATTTTTAAACTGTGTACCATTTTTGAAAGAAAACATGAAGGATCAGACAAAACATATTTAATTTCATTTTTAATGGGATGCAAATTAAACTGTCAGGCGTTTCAGAAAAGCACAATCATTAAATAAAACATAACCATAAAGAAAATAGTGATGGTCCTTCTTCCGTCATCAGTCATATTTAAAAAAAATTAAATACTGTATGCGTATTTCACAAATTCTGTAAATTATGTAAACTTATGAGCACAGTCATACATATTTGTTTAGTTCTGTATTACTTGACAATAATAAATGGCTAAAGATTTTTTTATTTCACTGAGGCATTGATTACAAGCAAACGTAGACAAGGCTACTTAAATATATAGCACAATAAATAGACATAATATGATCTTCCAGACATTTGCTTCAAGAAATCTTCTCGATCTAGACATTTTAAAATTTTAGTCAATAACCCTGCTCTAGAGGTGAACATAACATTAAATAAAGCATAACTATTGTACACTAGAAATGCACACTGCACAGACCATTAGGTATGCTCTAAAATGTTTTACTAGTTTTATTAAACTAGAGGTGCATACACCATACAATAAGGCATACATATTGTACACTTGAGGTGTACAGACAGGCGGCACGGTGGCCGACTGGTTAGAGCGTCAGCCTCACAGTTCTGAGGTGCGGGGTTCAATCCCCGTCCCCGCCTGTGTGGAGTTTGCATGTTCTCCCCGTGAACACGAGAGGTGCACCCAGCATTAAATGTTACATTAGCGATGCACAGACAATTATGATTTGCTGTATCCAGTCTATGATACATTTGAGAACATGATGTAAATATGCGCGGCACGGTGGACGACTGGTTAGAGCGTCAGCCTCACAGTTCTGAGGACCCCGGTTCAATCCCTGGCCCCGCCTGTGTGGAGTTTGCATGTTCTCCCCGTGCCTGCGTGGGTTTTCTCCGGGCACTCCGGTTTCCTCCCACATCCCAAAAACATGCATTAATTGGAGACTCTAAATTACCCGTAGGCATGACTGTGAGTGCGAATGGTTGTTAGTTTCTATGTGCCCTGCGATTGGCTGGCAACCAGTTCAGGGTGTACCCCGCCTCCTGCCCGTTGACAGCTGGGATAGGCTCCAGCACGCCCGCGACCCTAGTGAGGAGAAGCGGCTCAGAAAATGGATGGATGGATGAGGTGTACAGACCATCCAGATATTCCCAGCTCCAATCGGACCGTTCGACATCCGTCAAGTCATTTTCCTGCAAAACTGCACTTTGTCCAGATGATTTTCCTTGCAAAGCTCATTAGAACGTCAAGGAAAAACAACAAGACACAAATGGCCCACTTACTGTTGTTCAGCTCCAATGAGACTACTTATAGATGTTTTTTGTTTTTTTTTAAACCTTAGAGCCTATTACAAGCATTTGCTTCCTAAAAGCCCCTGGATGTGTTGAGTGTCACATACTGTAGGCTATACAACCATTGCGGGAATGACAAAGGGCCTCTTCGTGGAGATGTCAGACATATTTGTCAAGTAAAACGCTCACAAACAAAAGCTATAGAAAACAGAGCAAAAACACAACATGTCAAAATTCAAGCCTAGAGAGCAGCAGGAGGGGATAATTCAATTCTGAGCCATGTGCGTGCCGTCCATGAACCACATTATTGTCAGTGCTCAGAGCAACACGCTACAAAAGTAACACAATTACTAAGGCATTACTGTACTAAGCCATCCATCCAACCATTTCGGGTCGCGGTAAATAATGATGTCAATTAAAAAAAAAAAAAGTAAAAAATGTATGTTAATATATGACACCAAAATATTTGTTATAATGATTTTAATTATAATTACTAATAGACAAATTTAATAAAATAAGAACAATGTTGAACTTGAATCTAGATTTGATTATTTTATTCATATTTTTCTAATGTTAAATCAACTTAACTAAATGGCAATTTTCCGATTGCCAAACTTTTGATTTTTAAAACCAACAGATGGGCCAAGTTATTCTTAGATGAGGTGAACACAAAGTAGAAAATGTGCATGTAAAATAGGTTATTCTAATAATATGATAATAGTTCATATAAATTGTTTAATGTTATCACTAATAATTAATGTAATTATAATACATTCACCTAAAAAAAACACCAAAGTTAAATATGTACTAATATTACTGATATGCAGTTTATTTTCATAATGATAATAATAATCTATTCATCCATCCATTTTCTTTCACCGCTGATCCTCACTGGGGTCGCGGGTTGCTGGAGCTTATGCCAGCTATCTTCAGGCGAGAGGCGGGGTACACCCCGAACCGGTCGCCAGCCAATCGCAGGGCACATAGAAACAAACAACCATTCGCACTCACATTCACACCTAAACATAAATAAAAACAGAATACAATGATTTTCAAATCACATTCAACCTATATTTAATTGAATACACTACAAAGACAAGATATTTAATGTTCAAACTGATAAACTTTATTGTTTTTAGCAAATAATCATTAACTTAGAATTTTATGGCTCAACACATTCCAAAAAAGCTGGGACAGGGTCATGTTTACCACTGTGTTACATCACCTTTTCTTTTAACAACATTCAATAAACATTTGGGAACTGAGGAGACTAATTGTTGAAGCTTTGTAGGTAGTTATTTTTTTATTTACAAGAATTTAATCAGCCAATTATTTTATGATTAAAAATGACTAAAACAAATATTAAATTAAACCATATTTAGGAAAAAACAAATTAATGCAAAAAAATATTACTGTGCCCTTGATATTGTACAGTAAATACCCAGTAGGCCAGATTAAAGAACGGAGCGGACTGTATGTGGGTTGTGGCCCATTCTTTGCCCACCCCTGCTCTAAACCATTCCTGGAATTGTGGAATTGTGCAAATGCACACAAATGCAAACTCAGTGCATGATATTTGTGAGAAGGAACAATGCTGGCTAGTTTTCCAACAAACGACATCTTGGCCGGCCGAGCTCTGGAGTGTTGGTAAGAGCTGCGTGTATGTCACCCACTTTCCATATCCTCAAGCATGATTGCCGCTAAAATGTTTCCATTAACTGAACGGCTGGACAGAGCCGACGCCTCTTCTTGCTGGAGCGTGGAAATCAGAGCGGAAAAACACTGCCGTTTACTTTCATTTTCATCATTTTAACATGGCTACTGACTACAGGGCAAAATGCAAAATCCTGCATTTGTTAGCATGTTAGCATTTGGTCAACTACCATTAAAAAAAAATTTTTTTCACGTGTTGCTATCTTGCTACATTAGCATATTTTCATTTTTCATTTGTTGGCATTTTATCAAGAACCAGTAAACAAAATGTTTTTGCTTATGTTGCCATCTTACTACATGTTAGCATACCATTTGTTAGCATGTTAACATTTTACCAAGTGAAAGTAAACAAATTTTAGTCCTTGTGTTACTATCGTTGGTCACAGGCATCAATCTGCGGTCCGGCCTGGTCCCCATCTCCCGCGAATAGCGGGGGTCTCCTGTATATGAATAGCTTGCTATTTCATTATTATTATCAAAGTCAAATCTGTACTCAAAATTAGGGGTACTCCTCGATAATTTATTTACTTCTTCCTACTCCTGTTGCACATGTACATGAGTGTCAAAGGACAAACTCTACTGCTGTCTTCTATTTGTTTTTATGGTTCTATTTTGTTTTCGTTACGTTATTTTTTTCGTGTTTTTTTTTCTCATACCCAGTCTCGTGTTGGATTGTTTGTATATGTTGAATAAAGTTCGAAAAAATGTTTGCATACTATTTCTTAGCATGTTAGCAATTAGCATTAGAAGATGACTACTGGTTCAATCTATCATTGTACTTGCTATATGTTAGCACACCATTTCTTAGCATTGCACCAATTTTCCTTTGAAATATTCCCCGACTACAAGGTATAATGTAAAATCCCTATCAATCTACATTACCAGGCTTTGTTTTGTCCTAATGTTGCTATCTTGCTATGTTAGCAAAGCATTTGTAAGCTTTCTTGCTTAAAGAATGTCTGTGTGTCCTAACAGAGACTTGTAAAGACAAGATGGCGTCGTCTGCAAACTACACTAAGCCGGACGTCGCCACACTGACTGGATGCTGATTGGCCAGGATAAGGAGGGAAAAAAGCATGAACTTCACGTTTTCCCCCTTCCTAAAGGATCCTAGACTCAATTCTTCCGTTTTTTCCCCCCCTCCAGACATACTAAGGTGAATACGAGTTGCATCTTTGACCATGTATCCAGTATATCACGTTTAAAAGCATGTAGTGCATGATCTAGTGTTATATGAGCTGGTCATTATTTTAGTAATGTAGCAACATTTGCATTTAATATTACATGTGTTACCTTTATGTTTGCCTACCTCTGCTTAACGGTCTTTTTTTTAACTATGCAACTATTTCCCCTTTGGATTAATTGCTAATTGACCTTTAGCTATGACAACAACAACAACAACAACAACAAGACAAAATAAAAACAATAAATCAAATGCAATACTGTCCTGAACTCAAGGTAGCGCCGCCACTCAGTGCTGTGCTGTGATTGGCCATTGGCATGTTGGAAAAACGTCAAACCTTTGCGCTATTGTACATAGTAACAGTAACTGTGAACTAAGTTTAGATTAAAATTTCTAGTTTTATTATTATGGTTTAGTGTTAACATTAGAGAATACTGTCTTTATCACCCACAACACAGCAATTGTAAAGTCATCCATCGCCTTTGTACACTTACAATTGATATGTCTCGAAAAAAATCAATGTGGGGCAATATTGTTTGCCTATGACATTCGCTGTAGCAACGCTGGTTGAGTCAGGACCAAATGTGCACTCATGCAGTAGAAAAAAATAACACCAAGGCTGGATTCACTCTGCATGCTTCAAGTTCAAGTGACAATTCCCATGTTTTGCTGTCAAGTGGCCCCATTGGGATATGGGTCATGGCAGCGTTAAGAGAAAACAAAAGGGAATTAGGCCCCTTTCAAATGTGGATAAAAATCAGATAACCCAAACAAACACATTAAAATACAGTTCACATCGACAATTTAATTTGGTCTAAATATTACATCAGAGGTATAACAAGAAAAACACATGGCCATAAAAAGTCTACACATCCCAAGATGAGACAAAGATGAATCATTTCTAAACTTTTTCCACCATAAATGTGACCTATAACCTGTACAACTCTGCAGTTTGTTAACTAAATCTCCCAAACACGTGGAAAAATGTGTTTCAGTCTGATGAAACCAACTTTTTGGATACAATTCCAAAAGCTATGTTTGGCGCAAACAGAGGACTGTTCATCACCAAAAGAACACCATACCTACAGTAAAGCATGGTAGTGGCTGTATCATGCCTGAGGCTGTTTTTTCACCTGGAACTGGGGCCTTAGTCAAGGTGGAAGGAATTACAGTATAAACAGTTCAAAATAGCAGTTGGTATTGGCACAAAACCTTTCAGCTTCTGATAGAAAGCAAAAAAAAAAATGTCAGGAAAAGAACATCTGGAAATTATTCGGGGTTAATCAGAATCACATATTAAATAATGGCAGGTGTGCGCTGATTCCCATTTAACATGAGTTTGAATGTGATTGGTTAATTCTGAACACTGTCACATCTCATATAAATGGGTGCAGGCTCACTTTTTCATATCACTAAACCTGGCATACTACATTCAAGCTGGATATACAGTACATTAAATATGATGAAAATATATTAAATGAGAGGAGTATTAAACATTAAATATGATTCAGGATGATGAAGGAAAATGAAGTTTACTTTAGTGCTGTAATGCTAGTGTAGTGGTTCTTGCTGTTGCCTTTCATAACCAGCCACAAGCTTGGATTAAAAAAAACAACAAAAACAAAAAATGGGTGTCTCATGTAAGGAAGGACAGTTGGTGGAAAAAGCAAACACAAGACAAAAAAACTGCCAAACAAATCAAAAGTCGAAAATCCCAACAGCAACTGCAATATGGAGGTTCCTCTCATTTAAATCAATGGAGGGAGAGTCATATAACGTTTACTCTGTCACATTTATTATATATATATATATTTTTTTTTAATTCCATGTTGTCTTTGCCTAGTTTTCTATTTACTAGGTTATTTAGGAGGAATTTGTTTTGTTTTATGCTTTCAGTTACTGCAAATACAGCCACATGGGACACTGGAAATGTACACGGAAATATACAATACATTTTTTTTTTTTTAAAGGCTTATATGCATTGAAGGAGTGCAGCGTAAATCCAGCCTCATGCCAAGTAATGCAGTTGGACTATGTGCTGTAATGTAATGTGATTACTTCCTGTGTCAAAACCCGCTGTTGTTGACAATTGCATTACACGTATACAGTGCTCCTCACAGTCTACCATAGTGGCCTTATGTTTGTTACAAGTTCATTCGAATCCATGTATAGACATTGTGTCTAATAAGCACAGTTGTACTGTTTGTACAGTATGTAGCACAGTCCGATGTTCTTTATCCTTCTTTGTTTTTGTAACTGTTCTGTATATATATATATATATATATATATATATATATATATATATTTATATATATTTATATATATATATATATATGACACGTGTATGTACCATGAATGAAGAATGTATTATTTTGATAATGACAAAGAAGCACATCAGTTGTTGGATCCCGCGTTTGTGTGCGCCGCGTGTATAATGTAGTCTTGTGTCTCCGTGCACATATGAATTGAATAGATCCCCCTTTAAGCGCAGTGTCGCATTTAAAAATTAAAAACAAGTGTTTTCTTTCCATCTGGAATGAAATGCATAGTGTTGTTGTTTTCAGCAGATACACACACATATGTATGACACTATGGCGGTACAGCGGTGCCTTGAGATACGCTCATATCGCAAAACACACGTATCTCAAATCATCTTTCCCCATTGAAATGAATGGAAATGCCATTAATCCATTCCAGACAGCAAGAAAAATTGCACTCAACAGTATTGTGTATAAAAAACAGTAATAACATTTAGTCTTCACATGTAATGCAAAAACATAACATGCGAGCACAAAACACAACTGTAACTAATGTAATGTCCTTCCTTGGTCTTCTTCTCTTTGGTTTGTTTGCGCTCTGCAAACCAACTTAATGGCTCATTACTGCCCCCAACTGATATTGTCTTCCACTGCAAGGAAACCAATGTGAATTGATTGTCAAGTGTGCTGCCACCATCTACTGGTTGGGGTCTGAAGCCCACTCTTCTCAAATTTTTGCTTGCAACTCAAGACAAAAAAAATCATCCAGGTGACGGCTCGTATCTGGAAATACTAAGCCAAGGCACTCTTATCTCAAGGCACCACTGTATGGGGTAAATGATAACATTGTGATACAGTGATTATACAATAATAAAATACTGAAACATTACAATGTTGACGAATGTGAACAAGTCGAGACACGTTGGGCATACAAATTATGGATGGGACAATATATTCATCACATGGTATTATCATCACTCATGATATACAATTATAATCTATTATAACCGGCACGATGGTCGACTGGTTCGAGCGTCTGCCTCACAGTTCTGAGGACCGGGGTTCAAAACTCCAGGCCCCGCCTGTGTTGAGTTGCATGTTCTACCCGTGCCTGCGTGGGTTTTCTCCCACATCCCAAAAACATGCATGGTAGGTTAATTGAAGAGTCTAAATTGCACGTAGGTGTGAATGTTGTTTGTTTATATGTGCCCTGTGATTGGCTGGCAACCAGTTCAGGGTGTACCCCGCCTCTTGCCCGATGATAGCTGGGATAGGCTCCAGCACTCCCGCGACCCTAGTGAGGATAAATGAATGGAAGGATGGATGGATGAACCTGGACCTACAAATTCAAATCGTTCCTTGGTCATGTTTAAATAACTTCTATCTCACATTGGCTAGCAACCAGTCCCTTGTTCGTCAATATCTATCCTGTCATTGACTTGCAACTTGTTTGTCTATACTGTACAGTACCTACCCTGACATTGGCTGGCGACCAGTCATTTGTTTCTCTATATGTGCCCTTAAATTGACTGGCATCCAATCCGTTGTCTGTCTATATGTGCGTTGATTTTGACTGGCAAGAGGCAGTATCAATATCTGATACTGACGTATCAATACTGCATCGTGAGACATGCATTTTTGTTATTCAGAACCTGTGCATGCAGGATTGTGCAGTGAAAGTGTAGAAGGTGTACAGAGGACATCTCCATGGAGATTTGAAATGGCAGGGAACACTAATTACTGCTCACACACAGATGAAAAAATCTTGGGCTCATTTCAAACCTGAAGCCACAAAGCAGCAATTTATACATTTCCTATCAATTAATTTCATAATGTCACTAAATTAACTTAAAGGAGGGCTAATCTGTTTTCTTACCTACATGTGGCGGTATAATTAATGTAAGTGTGTGCGTGTGTGTTTGTGTGTGTGTGTGTGTGCACGTGTGTGTGCATGCGTGAGTGCGTGTGCGCGTTTACATGCGTGAACGTCAGTACAATACAGTACAATAAAATGAATACAGTGGCGATAAATGGCATCAGCCGTCTGCGGAGCACAGGGAGTGTGATGTGCAAAATGCGTTTTTTGTGCGGTCCTGCTTCACGAGTTCTGAATAGAAGCTAAGATGGTGTTAATATGTTGCACATGGACTGTTACCATTTTTTTGTCTCCACTTCAAAACTCTTTAATAGGTAACTGCGTAAGCATGTAAATGTTTACCAATCAAAGCAACAGCATGCATGAATTTCACTTCCAAATCACCCACTTTGGTTGTCTGTAATAGCGTTGGACCACCCAGATGCTATCTATCTATCTATCTATCTATCTATCTATCTATCTATCTATCTATCTATCTATCTATCTATCTATCTATCTATCTATCTGTTTATCTTGCCATTATCCATCCATCTAGGACAGGGGTTGGCAACCCGTGGCTCGGGATGTCATTGTATCGCACACAACCAACATTTAAGGTTTTGTAAAAACATAGGGTAACATTATTGTAACCCAACAGTTACATGAGACACACATTCAACAAACTACTGGTAACAGAAACACACATGTAAAAAAAAGGATGAATGTGCTTAGTTCAGCATTGCATGATGCAATGCATGGCTTTTTTTTTTTTTTGATTCATTCATAAAGTTGAAGATTATGGTGATCTTCCATCCATCCATCCATCCATTTTCTGAGCCGCTTCTCCTCATAAGGGTTGCGGGCGTGCTGGAGCCTATCCCAGCTATCATCGGGCAAGAGGTACACCCTGAACTGGTTGCCAGCCAATCGCAGTGCACATACAAACAAACAACCGTTCGCACACACATTCACACCTACGGGCAATTTAGAGTCTCCAATTCATGTATGTTTTTGGGATGTGGAAGGAAACCGGAGTGCCCGGAGAAAACCCACGCAGAACATGCAAACTCCACACAGGCGGGGCCGGGGATTGAACCCCGGTCCTCAGAACTGTGAGGCTGACGCTCTAACCAGTCGGCCACCGTGCCGCCATGGTGATCTTGTAACATTAAAATAAATCATTTTTTTCCATTCAAAATATGCGTCACAGCAACGATGGATGGCGCCAAGATTCATTCAGCTATATTTGATAAATCCAAGAAAAGACGTTTCTGAAGAAAACAGAACGTTTAATGCTACGTGCTACATAAACTATATTTAAAACAAACGCCTCACAGATGAAAATAAAAGTGACGTCTATAGCCCTGATGTGCAGCTGATGTATGCTGATGTATTAAGGAGCAAAAATTACTGACAAAGTAAAATAAGTATTTCAATTGGCTATCATTTTGCATATATATATATATATATATATATATATATATATATATATATATATATATATATATATATATATATATATATATATATATATATATATATATATATACATACATATATATATATATATATATATATATATATATATATATATATATTTATCCATCCATCCATTTTCTGAGCCGCTTCTCCTCACTAGGGTCGCGGGCCTGCTGGAGCCTATCCCTGCTATCATCGGGCAGGAGGCGGGGTACACCCTGAACTGGTTGCCAGCCAATCGCAGGGCACATACAAACTAACAACCATTTGCACTCATATTCACACCTACGGGCAATTTAGGGTTGTCAATTAACCTAGCATGCATGTTTTTGGGATGTGGGAGGAAACCGGAGTGCCCGAAGAAAACCCACGCAGGCACGGGGAGAACATGCAAACTCCACACAGGCGGGGCCGGGGATTGAACCCAGGTCCTCAGAACTGTGAGGCTGACGCTCTAACCAGTATATATATATATATATATATTACACTGATAAGTAAAATTGTCCTTTTTAATTCAAGTCGAGAGCTGACTTGACGCTCCACACGCAATTAAATGATGCCTTAACACAAAAGGCATTTTTGGTTGGCTGCATGTGAATAATTTAACTTTGGCTTTAATTTCATAAATATGAACAGGACTCAAACAGACAATGACTATTTTATTTGAAAGTAAGCTTCAACAAAGAGTTCAAAATATTTTTGTTTCATGCAGAAATAAAATGTGTTCTCTGGAGCACTTTATTGATTTGATAAATGTAAATACTTGTTTAAAGAAACTATAGTTTCTTTAAACAAAAACCAAAAAAAAAACTAACAAACAAAAAAGCTCTCCTATAGTGCTATCCTCACTTTAGCTGTCAAAAGGTTTTCGTGACTGCCGCTGTTTTTTCTTTTCTTTTACTTTTTTTTCTGTGGGAGACAATCCAATTGGCTGTTTGAGTATATAAGGTTGCCAACTAAGGTTGAGGAATTCAACTGGTTATGCATCCGACCAAATAGCTTTATCCAGAGCCTGCCCCATGAGCTGTGTTTTTGTGGTTAGTCTGTGTATTTAGTTTAGTTTCATGTTATGTCTTTTAGTTTAGTTAGTTTAGTCTTTTCTTGTGACTTATGTTAATGTCTTGTCATGCTCGTTAGGTTTTTGTTTCCACCTGTTCTCGCCAGCCCCTCTATCTCATGTCAACCAATCAGCTCCCTCCAGCCACTTGTGTCATGTCCAGGTGTTCCTTATTGTCTTGTCAGTTTGCTTGTATTTGGTTCCCTGGTTTCTTTCAGTCCTTGTCGGATCATTGTCATTTGCACTCTGTCATATATATATATATATATATATATATATATATATATATATAATTTTGTTTTTTTTGTTTTGTTTTGTTTTTTTGTTTTTTTGTTTGTTTGTTTGTTTTTTTTTTTTTTTTTTTTTTTTTTTTTGTCATGTTTGATTTTATGCCAGGGTAAATTTACGCCTGGTGTTTCTTTGTTATTTGAACCTTGTTTTTTTTTTTTTTTTTTTTTAGACATTTGTCAATTTAGTATTTAGTTTTCCCTGTCCCTTGTTTGCCTCGTCTGAGTTTTTGAAAATAAACCCTTTTTGAGATTCATCCTGCTTAGCCTGCCTGCGTTGCTGCTTTGGTGTCCAACGTGTTGAAAACCCTGACAGCCTGCCTTCATCTGGGTTCATTTATTTATTTTAAACTGGAACAAAATAGAAGACAATTATATCCATATTGTGCGATTGGCTCATTAGGACTTTATTACTTTATCGAAAAACATAGCGTGAGAAGAATAATATTGTAGATTAGGGGTGGGCAAACTCTTTGGAAGTGAGAGCTACTTGTTGGGTGCTGATTAACATGAAGGGCTACCAGTTTGATGAAAATTTTAAAATAACACATTTGCTCAACTTACCTTGAATTATCTATTACTGTTATTGATAATTAACTTAATTGATTTTAAAACACTGGTCATGTTAATGATTTCTCACAATAATTATCAACAATGATTCAATGAAGTGGGAAACAAATGTTAATATGCAACACCTAATTTCTTTAAATCTCTGAAATTGTTTCCGTTTTCAAATGAGAACATTCCTAGGAAATCACAATGTCCCATCACTGGAGAGCTATTTTTAGAACTGGTCTGCAGGCTGCTCGTGTGGACGATGTTGTTGACACCTGGTGTAGTTGCTGTTTCTAAATTGGATAATGGAAACCAGGTGCTCCCAGAGATAGCTGAGAGTTTTGCACCCAAATGACACCGATGATTCATAAAGCCCGACGAGCTCAAGAAGATGACGAGGAAGAGCAGGAGGAAGGTGAGAGGAAGAGAATGCACGGAGGGCTCGAAGTGTCAACCTTATTTACACTCTTTGATTGTTTTGCCCTCTTTTCAAGGCTTTGTGCTCTTCTTCCCACTTGACGGTTGTCATGACGATGGGCAACACAGTTTCCATGGTGAGGGGCTCAGCCCGAGCTGCGGCGCCGTCGGTGTGATGCCGCATGTGAAAAAAAGGACCATGATGACTTCTTGTGGAATCGTTTTTAACCCTTTATGGATTCACGAGGAGAGGATTTCTTCAGCTGTTTAGAGCCCGAATAATAACAACCATCCATCCATTTTCTATAGCACTTGTCTTCATTGTCACTTGAATCCACCCTAGCTAACAATGGACTGGTCCCCAGGTAATATCACATACAAACAAGCAAGCATTCCCACTCACACCGATGGACAATTTCAGGACGACCGGAGCCAGATTTGAACTTCGAACTATGAGGCAGAGGTTTTATATTCATACCTCTTTGCCAATATCAATCAAAAGTGAGCTTTAAACACACAGGATTTCTAAGAGCTCTTAATGGGATGACTCCTTACGGCCAACTTTATGATCACAAGCACATTCTTCCAACCAGCTCGAGGTTTATTACATGTGCAATTGAATGATAACGTCCAACAAAAATACTACTGCACTTTAAACTGTAATCAAACACTTGTTTAATACCAGCGGTGCACACAATATCAACATTGTTCAAAAGTGCCCGCAAGCATCTTGCCAGAATGTTTCGCCATGAGCTCAAAAGCCCGTTGACCATAATAACAACTCGAGCCATCAAAAAAAAAAAAAAGAAAAGAAATCAATGGGTCTCTGTGAATGGTAATGGAGATGTAACGATCTGTGAGGACAAGAATGATTCCTCGCCGCACGTTTAACCGAAAGGGACTTCAGCCCCAGCACCACAAAAACAGCATCTGTTCTGTGGAAGGCTCATGGACGCCACTCTCTTTGTGTGTGTGGGTGTCACTTCATTCCATCGTGGTTTTAGCATTGGTATTTACCACTGCCATCTGTCTGTCTATCTATCTATCTATCTATCTATCTATCTATCTATCTATCTATCTATCTATCTATCTATCAATTTATCTATCTATTTATCTATCTATCTATCTATCTATCTATCTATCTATCTATCTATCTATCTATCTATCTATCTATCTATCTATCTATCTATCTATCTATCTATCTATCTATCTATCTATCTATCTATCTAGCTATCTATCTAGCTATCTATCTATCTCTCTGCTTCTGTCCATCCATCCATCCATTCATCCATACATCCATCCATCCATCCAATTTACCTGTCTACTGTTGTTTTGTAGGACAAAAAGGAAGAGAGATGACAAGATTCTGGGGTCATTTGCTCCTGACGGAAGGAGGAAAGTATGCACATCTGGATTAAGGGATGTGGAATTTTGCCCGACGCACTTGCATGTTTTCCAAAAGCACATTTCTCACAGTACGAGCGGAAAAATCTAGATGTGAAATGAAAGAAGCACTTGAAATAGAAGTAATACAAAAAAAACATCTGATGATATATTTGTACTAAAAAATTCTACCACTGTACCGAAAAAAATATCGATGACGTCATCAGCAGCTAGTTGATGTCGACTGAAAACATTTTGACATTTTGCAATCGCTACAACTAACATGGAAAGTTGCCAATGCTTTCAAGTGAGCCTTGACTACCTGAAAGCCTCGGCTGAGCTCTTGGCTGCCATTTAGCAGTCTTATTAGCGAGAGCAGAGAGGGCCTTCTCTCTCTCTCTCTCTCTCTCTCTCTCTGTCTTGCTCTCTCTCTCGCTCTCTCTCTCTCAGCCATTATGAGTCAGCCGGCAAATAAACCAACCATTAGCAACGTACATTTTCCTCTCCAACTCTGGCCTCTGAAGTCCCTGAAATAGTGCATCGTCCATTTGGACGCTCACTTCCTGACACGTTGAAAGGAATCAATTAAAAATGGATAATACAAGTGAACAACTCATGAATATTAATTACCTCCATTTGGCTTCTGTCAGGAACTCCTCTTGAGCCGCAGAAAACATGACAAACCGGACCTTGTCTTGATGTAACTCTTGCATAGTCCATCATAAAGAATGGAGTAATGTAGTGTTAAACAAGTAACAGATACACTAACTAGCACAAGCCACTGACTTGGAAAAAAAAACCTCCTTATTTTATTTTGCAAAGTCACAGAGAGCATAACATTTCAATGGGATTAATGTATTACATACATCAAGGTCGTAACATAATTTATACTTTTTGAGTTGGTTAAAGTTACAAATGGAAAGCTTCACTTAGAAAATTTAATTGCTGGTGGGCTGGCGGACGCGTCCGAGCCTGCAGTTTGCCTGCTTGTTTGCTTTGTGCTGCTAAGTCATGTGCCGGAACAACATCGAAACACAAGAGAGTTGAGGAGGAGCAAATTATGCCCAGACAGAAACGACGAGTTTGGCTTCGCCTGTTGGATGAAACCGAAGCATTGCTTATCAGAGCGAAACTAAAACCATTCTATCGATATTTTCACACTAGTATCGTTCCGATACCCATCCTGACTTGGTATTGATATTATCGATATTTGGATCAATCCGCCCACCACTCGTAACTTGCCCAATGTTGATGCTGACGTCCAGTCAAATCAATGCGGGCTTAGAGAAGGACTCCAACATGACTGCTTCTTGCTCTGCAGCTGTCATTACAGTACCTTGGCTCCATGGGTGCAATCATCTTTGGGGCCATTAAACTGCTAATGCATTACTGATGAGACCCCCACCCCACTCCCACCTCATCTTACCACAGGTGGGTGGGAAATCAATCAGGCGCCAACGCTGTTCATCAAGGAATGATGTACTGTACTCCCTACCTTCAGCCGCTCTATGGAGACCACGCTCCTGTTAAATATTTAACATACAGTGCAATCCACTAACCACTGTGATCGCATCGCTCTCAGTGTCTTAGTAGTTGGACTTGAAAGGCGTTTAGGCATATATAGTAGAGTGGAATACAATATTACCGCTACATTTTGACTACAATAATATTAAAATACAGTGATTATGCCATAAGTGTTAGTTTAGCCCAATCTTCAACTTTAATCTCATTGTCATTTTGTCAACAATAGTCTTCTCTGTGCTTAAAATATTCATTTTTGCTTTACGGGGCTTTTTTAATTTAGTTTTGGAATTTTTCAAACTTTTTAAAATCCCATTCTTTCCATGCATCTATTTTCTTGTCCTCGTTTGGGTGATGGGTGAGTTAGAGTCCATCCCAGCTGATTTAGGATGAGATGGGTACACTCTGGACTTGTTGCCAGCCAATCACAGTGCCCTTCAAGATTCAAGATGTTTATTGTAATATGTACAGTGGGATCAGGTCATTGCTTTGCTAGTCACAAGTAAGTCTCAAGTCTTTTCCCACAAATCTCAAGTCAAGTCCTACACTTTGAGTTTCGGGTCCTCGGAGTCATTTTACCAACAAAGTAAAAAAATACTTTAACAAATATATGTATTGATATTGATATTGATAATTGATATGTATATATTCTATACTGCATTTATATATTCATGCTTTGTTTCAATTCAGGCGCGGTGGCCGACTGGTTAGAGCGTCAGCCTCACAGTTCTGAGGACCCGGGTTCAATCCCCCGTCCCGCCTGTGTGGAGTTTGCATGTTCTCCCCGTGCCTGCGTGGGTTTTCTCCGGGAACTCCGGTTTCCTCCCACATCCCAAAAACATGCATTAATTGGAGACTCTAAATTGCCCGTAGGCATGACTGTGAGTGCGAATGGTTGTTTGTTTCTATGTGCCCTGCGATTGGCTGGCAACCAGTTCAGGGTGTACCCTGCGCCTCCTGCCCGATGACAGCTGGGATAGGCTCCAGCACGCCCGCGACCCTAGTGAGGAGAAGCGGCTCAGAAAATGGATGGATGTTTCAATTCACATTTATTTATCAAAACAAATTGACAATGACAAACAAGTGCATTGAAACTTTATAAGAAAACTAGGGGGTCGTCAAGGGGGGACTAAGTGTATTGCCACTACAAAACCAATTGATAGTATGTTTGCAGTTGTTCTATGAAAATGCTATGTTATGACTTACTTTTTCTCACTTTATTTCTGAAGTGACATTAAAGCAGACCTGTCACAATTAAGAATTTCCATCCAGTAGTTCTGCAGTTAGTAATTGAGTATTCTACTTACAATTAAATAGGATAAAATATATTTTTGCTTCGTTAAAGAAAATTCTGAATACACAAGAAACATTACACTTAATAATGAATGAACAATTGGTTTCCTCTTTTAGAAAATCAACAGTATTTTTCTTAAATTCAAATTGTGCATATAACAGGAAACTGCATTTTCTTGTTTACAAACATTTCTAGTGAGGCAATTTCAAACACAATTATAAATAGAATTCAGTTTACACTGGGCATTTCTTGTGAGTATCGAAAACATCAGTCATTAATTTAAAAAAAGAGGAACACAAGTTCATCATCTTGTTATAAAGGTACAATTTTATCCAACTGTGGTATCTCAGTCAGAATACTAGGGGGCACTGTGTAAAATATTATGTCAAAAAGAGGTGAAGAAAAGGACATGAAGAAGAATGTAGTTTCATGTTGAATAGATGCTAGCTGTGTGCTGATCGATCAATAAAGTGAATAAAAAAAGAAATACAGTACAAGACTGATTCTTGAGATCACTACACTTCCCGTCCTGGACAGTACAGTAGTTCCTATACCATACTGTGATAGAGGTGGTCAGGATGCTGTCCACTGTGCATCTGTAGAAGTTGCTGAGCAGTTTAGGGGTAATTCCAAATTATCTCAGCTTCCTCAAGAAGTACAGTCTCTGTTGTGGCTTCCATATGATGTGCTGTATGTTGTGGCGCCATGTGAGGTCATCGCTGATGTGGGTACCAAGGAATTTGAAGGTTTTTACCCTCTCCACCTAAGTCCCACTGATGACAAGCGACACAAGCTGCTCTTTCCTCCACCTTCAGTCAAAAATCATCTCATTAGTCTTCACAGAATTTAAAGAAATACAAAGTTGATTGGATCAGGAGGCATGACCCACGTCCCTCGCAGGAGGTGTGTGACTGCTAAAAACTAGTGTTGTAACACTCGAGATTGGACTAGAAATGTTTAGATCGGTCACATTTTGAAGGTCTTGGCCTTGTCTCAGACTCGACTCCCAAAGGTCTTGGTCTTGTCTTGGTCTCAGTGAGTTCTGGTCTCGGGCAAGTCTTGGTCTCAGATAGTGTGGTCTTGAGCATAACACTACTCTAAAGTGATCTCGACGGGAAGCACATCCAATTTGAAATATTGCTGTATTTTACACCAGGATTTGACAAAAGGACTGATGAATTAACAGTCAACCTCTATGTCAGATTTTATTAAAGGTATCTTCAAGGAGAAGAAGTATTCATCATAGGTAGCTTACCCAGGGCACGGCGTGGGAGACATGACAAATTAGCAGTGAAAAGTTTGGAAATGCAAACATCAGATTGGAGGATGAGACGTGGTGCAGCTGCTCTTGTTCTCCAAGCTCTCATCCCTCCATCTGCTCCTGGGTGTGACCTGAAACATTTGAAATCCTTTATTCAGAGTCAGAATCATCTTTATTTGCAAAGTATGTCCAAAAAACACACAAGGAATTTGTCTCCGGTAGTTGGAGCCGCTCTAGTACGACAACAGAAAACACTTTTGAGACATAAAGACATTGACAAAAACAGTCACTGAGCAATAAAGAGTTGCTAGTTATCTGGTAATGCTGGTACTTTTTTTTTTATTTTATTTTTTTAATTTTTTTTGACAATTGTGCAAAAAGAGTCCTCTAGCACTTAGAGAATATTGTCTCATTAACTGAAAAAAAAATATGACAGCATTTTATCCTGTGATCACGTCCCAAGTGACCGTCTTCCCACAGCTTTCCCCATCACCACATACCTCATGTTGTGCCATTAATGGAATTTCTTTCACTTGTTAACTCTCAAAGCTAACTTTAAAGAAAGTTTGGCATCCTTGCGAATACAAATTTGTGTGAGCAGCAAGGTCGTGGAGAGACCCTTGGAGGGGCATGTGCTCAAAGTTAAAAGGGGGGCACATGGAACAAGAGTTTGAAATGACTTAAAAACATTGCAGACATGCAATAACTAACCAAGAGAACCAGATGAGAGAGGACAGAAAAGGTCAGGACAGAGTGGCTCAATAATGGCTGTAAAATTGTGTTTGTGTGTATGAGTGAGGGTAGTAGGAGAACTACTCAGTGGTGCCTTGTTTTCTTGCTCTGTTACGGCATCTCTGATTCTGGTCAAACTTGAGTAACTTTTATGTCTGAATCTCACTCGTGGATGAGCAGCTCACGCTGGTACGCGGAAAGACTCGCCACAGACCCTCCCCTCTCATATGCACTCTATCTCTATTAAGTAGTATGTTATCCATCCATCCATCCATCCATCCATCCATTTTCTGAGCCGCTTCTCCTCACTAGGGTCGTGGTGTGCTAGAGCCTATCTCAGCTATCATCGGGCAGGAGGCGGGGTACACCCTGAACTGGTTGCCAGCCAATCGCATGGCACATACAAACAAACAACCATTCGTACTTACGGGCAATTTAGAGTTGTCAATTAAGCTACCATGCATGTTTTTGGGATGTGGGAGGAAACCGGAGTGCCCGGAGAAAACCCACGCAGGCACGGGGAGAACATGCAAACTCCACACAGGCGGGGCCGGGGATTGAACCCCAGTCCTCAGAACTGTGAAGCAGACGCTCTAACCAGTCGTCCACCATGCCGCTAGTATGTTATTGTTTATAAAATAACAAAGTAGGACCTACTGCATCTGTCAATCCTCATTCGCCAACTGTTTTAACATTGTGATGTATCAAAAGGCCCTCTTGTTTGATCCATGACTCACACACTAGCACAATCCAATGGGATACCAAAAAAAAACAAAAAACACTACATCAATACAAACCACAATTGCAAGTGATTTCATATTCATCCCAACATGAAAAGAAATTATCACAACAAAATTGGTTTCAGAAGTGGGATTGCTTAGTCATGTTTTTTGTGTTGATAAAAGTACCATTACCCAAAGTGACTCAGCAAAAAATCTAATCAAATATCAAATATAACGATATTTGACTCAACTCTCTCCTTTAAAATGCACATTAACAGTGTTACCAAAACTGCATTTTTTCATCTCCCTAATATTGCTAAGATATGGCCCATCCTATCCGCTAATGATGCAAAATTTATAGTCCATGTATTTGTTATGTCTCGCCTCGATTATTGTAACGTGCTGCTTTCTGCTCTTCCCAGGTCTAGTATTAAAGCCTTTATGCGGAGAAATACCAGGTAATGATGATTTTTGTTAGATGTGATGCCTCATGTTTATAAATTGGTATCCAATATGAAATGAAAAAATATGAAAATAAATCCCATATAATTAAATTTTGAACGATTTTATGACTTTTCCGAAGTCGACTATGGGAAAATTCCCACAACCCGGAAGTGATGTAAATTCAAGAATGTGATCCCAGAACATCAACTGCCTTCATACACAAGCACAACGAAACTGTTGAGGGAAACTGCAGCGATTCTAATTCTAAAATGGACAGCGTAGGAACTCTGCAGAAGGGGCAGTTGTTTTGGAGGATTTTAACGAAGAAGAGCATTAAGATTTTCTACTCGTTGGGCCATACATGTACAAGTCAGATGCGATGGCTGCTAGCATAATAAAGGTATGTCTCTGTAATCTTTTAAAGTTTAATCGATTACACTCTTACGATTGATAATACAAGACCAGCCTTATAGGACAGGTCTTTTAAAGACGATTCCGGTGATATTTGTATCGTTTTCCTGTGACAAATATTAAGGAAGCTATGGCTCTTTAAAACAGGTACAAACGCACCAATTTATGGCCAATGTCTGCAAAGTCAATGGGGACCGAGATTTTATGATACTTCGGATGAGCGATACACATAATGAGTCATACCAGGCCCGACGTCACTCGGGTCAGCAAGGTCCGCATCAGGTGTTGGGCAACCAGGACACTCTGGTGAGAAATTGGCTACTGGAACAAGAGCAAGACATTCAATGAGCAGAGTGGAAAAAAAACTGATGGAGTGGTACTATTGTAGTAACCCCAGTGAAAGGGGATACATGCAGAGAATGTGGGAGGAATGGACTCTTCGAAACCCCACATACACATTGAGTAAAAAACAACTACGGGCTCAGTGTTTGAAAATCAACAAGAGGAAATTTCTATCACAGTTGGAGATAGTTGAGGTACAATATACCTCATCTGCGGTACAGATTTACAGCCTTAGCTACTCGCCTGAAAAGGTACATGAGAGAGGTAGAGGCCAGGAGAATAAACATGAGGTTCTCCAACAACTCAGCTAAGGTATACTCTCAGTGGCAAGGTAGCAAGACTGAAACAGACCCACCCAAGCCTGAGACAGAGCAATACTGGAAGAGTATCTGGGAGAACGTCCAATGGCTGGCAGACTTACAAGCAGAGCACAGCAACCTTCCAGAACAAGAACCTGTAGTCATAACTGTGGCAGATATCCAAGCAAGTGTCTAAGATGAAGAGCTGGACATCACAAGGACCCGAGATGATTCAGACCTACTTGCTAAAGAACCTACGTGCTCTCCATGAATGCCTGGCAACACAAATGAACAAGCTCTTAACATCGGGGAGCCGCCCACAATGGTTAACTGAAAGTCAGACAGTCCTTATCATGTAGGACCCCAGAAGGGAACGACACCATCAAACTACCAGCCTATAACCTGCCTCGGAACCCCATGGAATCCTTGACATCATAGCGGCAAAAACAAGTCGGCATCAGAATCAGAATCAAAATCATCTTTCTTTTGCCAAGTATGTCCAAAAATACACACAAGGAATTTGTCTCCATATGGATCAATACATGAGCAGAACACAGAAAGGCATTGGTAATAACAGCAGTGGAGCAAAACACCTGCTGCTGGTCGACAGGGCAATTGCCCAAAACTGTAAAACCAGAAGTACCAACATGTGCACTGGTTAAGAAGGCCTACGACTCGATGCCACACACAAATCAAATCTGGAAGCTAACTCAAAGCCAGCTGCACAGGTAAACATCAAATGTGGCAATATTCCGCTGCTGTTCATAGACTTGAACCCCCTCAGACAGATCATAACCAAGAGTGGTTTCGATTACCGGTTCAGAAGTGGAACAACGATCAGCCACCTACTCTACATCAAGCTGTATGCCAAGAACAAGCCTGACATTGACTTCCTGATCCACCTCACAAGGATATACAGCAATGACATCGGAATGTCATTCGGACTAGATGAACGCAGGCAAATGATATCTAGATGAGGGAGGATGATCACAACCGAAGGGATAGACCTAACAGATGGACAGGATAGCTACAGATACCTTGGAATTCCAGAGGCAAATAGCAAATAGCTCGAAGGACAGCCACAGCTAAATACCTCAAGAGGGCGAGGCACATCCTAAATAGTTAGCTGAACGCCAAGACTAAGCTCCAGGCCATTAACATCTATGCTCTGCCAGTAATCAGATACCCCGCTGCCATTAATAAACCTGGCCAATGGAAGAGATCCAGGCCACTGACATAAAGACAAGAAAGTTCCACCCCAAGTCCAGCAACCTGAGGCTGTACACAAAGCGTAAAGAAGGGGGGCCCACAATTTAAACAATTTCAAGTATTTATTTGTTTATTTTTACATAATTTGGGCTTCCAGCTCATAAAACCCATGAAATCAGGAATTCAAAAAATTGTAATACTGAGAAGAAATCACCATTTACTTCTCAGATTTTGTAGAAAAAAGAAAGAAATTAGGGTCACATTAAATCAATCAAAATATGGTACTTTCAAAATGATATGTTAATCTTCAATACTTGGTTGGGAATCCCTTTGCTTTAATAACTGGCTCGATGCGCCGTGGCATTGAGGCAATGGTTGGTTTTATTACTTACTCATGAAATATACGTATATGTTCTGTCCCAAAACCTACGTTCGCCACATGCTGGTCTTTGGTTGATTCCGAGAGCCAGAAAGAGGTCTGCAAGCTCTAAAGCATTTTCTGTTCGCGCTCCAGTACTCTGGAATGCCCTATCTGTGGCTATGAGAGCTGTTACCTCTCTGAATGTTTAACTCTTTGGACCTAGGCCTGTTTACTGCCACTTCTCTCGCCTCCACCCTCCTCTCCAGCTCGAAGAGAGGGCTTGGTGATGATGAGCGAATCTGAGGCTGTTGCTGTACGGATACTGCACCAATCAACTGGGACAAGATCTGAGGGGGACCTCTTCCCCCAGAGACATTGCTGTGGAGGATTCAGCTCCAAATGACTGGGCCAGCCTCGTCATCCTGAAAGGGGGATCCCTCCATCTGCGGTCCCTTCTCAAGCAACATGCTTTAATCAACCCTTGATGATGATGATCTCCTGACAAGTTCAAATCTGCCTTGTGGAAATGGTTTTCTTCTGTCTCTGTCTCTCTCCTTTTCTACTCTCTAACCCAACCAGTCGAGGCAGACGGCCACCCCAGACAAGGCCAACAGTTACGGCAAACAAATTCACTTAATTTTCACTTGTGCTTCATAATGTAACATCTATTGTGTTCAATATTATGATGTTTAAGTCTTGGTTGCTACTGTGCTATCTGTAATGTATGTTTTATTGTATTACTGTTATTATCTGTATTGATCCATCCATCCATTCTCAACACCGCTTATCTTGGTTAGGATCACAGGGCGCTGGAGCCTATCCCAACTGATTTCGGGCGAAAGGCGGACTACACTCTGAACTGGTCGCCAGTCAGTCACAGGGCACATATAGACACAGACAACCATTTGCATTCACATTCACACCATCATTGAGTGGGAACTGAACCCACGCTGCCCGCGCCAAAGTCAGGCAAGTGTACCACTACACCATCAGTGACTTATCTGTATTGATTTTTTGAAATATTTATTGTTCCAATTTATTTTTGCTGAAAGATAAATTCCACCTCTGGGATCAATAGCCTAAAGATTTATGTCATGCTTCATTGCGTTACGCTACCTTACCTTGCATTATGTCAACTTGTGTTAAATTATCACGTTATTTTACTGTATGCTAAGATTTGGATATCAAACAGAAAATTCAAAATCATTCCCCACAACTATTAATTGTCTCTAATTTTGGTCGTGTTGGTCTAAAATCAGAGCGCAACATATGATGCTGTTCCTGCTCAGCTGTGTTTTCTTGGGAATTGGCTGCTCAAACAGGAATGAGCTGTCCTGTCCTGTCTTGTGCCGTCTTGGCTGTCTGTCAGGTCGCTCGACTGAACGGGCCTGGTGCAGGGCCATCTGCGGAGGATGTCGGCAGCTGAGAGAGAGCTGTGTGAGAATATGACTGATGTCTCTCTGCCCCAGCAGTGCCTCTGCCAGGAAAACAACGCTCGATGTTTGAAAAATGTCTAGAGCTCTTTTCCTCGATCAGGTGGCCAAGTTTTTGGAAAATGAGAAGCGGGCTCTAGGATAAACATCCCTAAAAGAGATCCTGCTGTTGGCATTCCCACTCAACCCTGTGGCCTATGGGGAGGTTTGGAGCAGCCTATGGGACAATTACCACCTTAAATGCAGAACGCCTCAGCAAAGGAAGAAAAATCTACTTTATTGTCAGGAACGTAAATATTTTGAAAGGTGTCAATTTTGAGTAGCGGGTACACCCCCGCAACTTCACACTGACCTATTACTTTGAACTTCAGGAGCTTTGTTGAAGAACTTTGTCAACAACTCGGCCTAAGACTAGTGAACAGAATCAGAGCGACTGTATGTCAGGCAGCTAAGAGGATTCAGAAGCGACTGAGGATTAGCAACATTTCTTCTTGAAAGGTACATTGTTGTTGTTGGTTTTTTGGTGTATTTTTAATTAATTGTACAGTGGTCCCTTGAGATACAAGTTTAATTTGTTCCATGACTGCGTTCAGAACTTATAATATTCGTACCACAAACCGTCTTTCCTCATTGAAATGAATGGAAATTACATTAATCCATTTCGGCCTCCCTCCCCAAAAAACCAAGAAACATTAAAAAAAAAAATTTTTTTTAGTAGGGAAAAAAAGCACTCTAGGATATTATACTTTATCAAATGAAGAAGAATCACCACAACTCTCAGTGACTCAATAAGCTGCAATAATATTCATAATTTTTTGCAGAGGAAAAAGAATATGTCTGTGAGTATTGGGATAGTGTCTCTCTATATACGTTGCTTCATCATTCGTGTTCAAATATCCACTGCCTAAAGGTTTCAGCAACTCTTGATGAAAATCATTAGCATGTCTACGGCATTTTCCATTATGTGTTAGCATTGAATTAGCATGTACAGTAATTCTCTCTGTTTATGTTTGGTTTGACTGTAAACTTCAACTGGGACTGGAAATAAGCAGCTTGAAGCCTCTTTTTTTTTTAATAATTGTTCACTAGCTGCCAAACTACTGCTTGTTGTTAAGTGTTTTGAGTCACCTGCCATCATACAAGCGCACATATCTCAAGTTTGCGCTCGCAAGTCACACCCAAAAAAAATCTGCTGAATGACGGCCCGTGTCTCAAAAAAACTTGTGAGTCGGATCACTCGCATTTCAAGGCACCACTGTATATTTCCAACAATAAAACTTCAAACCGATAATATTTAATTATAGTAACACTTCATTACAAATAAGTCATGTTATCAACATGGCATAACATGGGCTTGTTTACAATGCACTTTATGGACAGTCTCTAATGTGTGCGTGTATTATGGCGGGAGCGCTGAAGATTATTTGGCTCAGAGCGAGCTGTGTTTAATTGTGCTTCTTAAAAAAAAAAAAAAAAAACTTCCACTTACGGTACTTAACTTGCACTTACTCGATGTGACTTACTCTCACATGTGCTGGCTGCTTCTGTTATGTTTCTATAAACATTGTCCGAATAGTGTACAAAGGTTTTGCAATGGTCGGAATGAATTATTCCAAATACTCTATGATTTAAAAGGGCAATGTTGTTTTAAAAGTCGACAAAAGGGAAGTTCCACAGAGCAGATTGTGGTCCAACTGGGAGGCAGCATGATAACTGGACATTTGCATACACAACCTTCAGCTTTCAGTTGCGCGTCATCCAAAATCACTTGTAGCAACACAATTTTTTATTGATTTGAAAACGGCCTACAGGAATGGAACTTTGGATTAAAACCACTGCTCAGCAGAAGTGAGAGTGCACAATTCGTGTATGTGGTAATGAAACAAGGTTAAGTTCAGTGTGGTCAGTGCTGACCTTGTGCAAATAAAGATCTTGTTCCCTACTATAATGAGTTAAGTACTGCTTTTAATCCTCCTGTTGTGTTGCAGGTCAAATTGAGCCATTTAAAAAAAAAATCTATTTTAAGGATGAAACCTCTTCTGCTTGACTTAAAATGTGTAATCAACATGGTTAGTAAGAAAGTTAATGAGATATAAACAAGGTCCATTGGGATTGTTTCTGTCTTTCAAACACTTTTGGATAATTAAACATACCCCGGGTCAAATAAACCCAGGTACATAATTGCTGTGGCTAAGTAATGAACACAACAGGAGGGTTCTTTGCATTTAACAACAGGTGGTAGCCTCCATGGAGGGACCCAGTGACGAACCTGCATGTTGTAAGCTTTAGTTGTGAGAGAAGTCAATAGCAAGAAACCATGAATAGAAAAAAAAGTTACAACAACTAATTCCTGTTTATTCACGATAACGGGAATTGTATTACACTATTACAGTGGACCCCCGCTATTCGCAGGGAGATAGGGACTGGGCCTGACCATGAATAGCAAAAATCCACAAATAATTGATGGCCATTATAATTGCTGGAAAAACAACAACAACAACAACAACAACAAAACATATCCATCCATCCACTTTCCGTACTGCTTATCCTCATTAAGGTCACGGGCGTGCTGGAGCCTATCCCATCTATCTTTGGGCGAGAGGCAGGGTACACCCTGAACTGGTTGCCAGCCAATCGCAGGGCACATATAAACAAACAACCATTTGCACTCACATTCACACCTAGGGGCAATTTAGGGTCTTAATTTAACCTACCATGCATGTTTTGGGATGTGGGAGGAAACCGGAGTACCCGGAGAAAACCCACGCAGGCACGGGGAGAACATGCAAACTCCACACAGGCGAGGCCGGATTTCAACCCGGGTCGTCAGAACTGTGAGGCAGATGTGCTAACCTGTCGTTAACCGTGCCAGCAAAACAGAATACAATGATTTGAAAATACATTTCAACCTTTATTAAACTGAATACAATACAGAGACAAGATATGAAATTTTCAAACTGATTAACGTCATTGTATTTTTTTGCAAATATTCACTCATTTTGAATTTGATGCCTGCAACATATACCAAAAAAAAGCTAAGACAGGGGCATGTTTACCACTGTGTTACATTATATTTCTTTTTAACAACACTCAATAAGCATTTGGGAACAGAGGACACTAATTGTTGAAGCTTTGTAGGTGGAATTTTTTCCCATTCTTGCTCGATGTACAGCTTCAGTTGCTCAACAGTCCAGGGTCTCCGTTGTCCTATTTGCACTTCATAAAGCACCACATATTTTCACTGGGAGACAGGTCTAGACTGCTGGTAGGCCAGTCAAGTACTTGCACTCTTTTACTACGTAGCCATGCTGTTGTAACACTTGCAGAATGTGGCTTGGCACTGTCTTGCTGAAACAAGCAGGGACGTCCCTGAAAAAGACCTTGCTTGGATGGCAGCATATGTTGCTCAAAACCTGTATGTACCTTTCAGCAATAATGGTGCAGGAGCGCACTTGGGTTCTACAGCAGGATAACGATCCAAAACACACCAGCAAGTTAACTTCTGAACGGCTTAAAAAACAAAATTAAGGTTTTGTGAGTGGCTTAGTCGAAGTCCGGACTTGAATCCAACTGAAATGCTGTGACATGACCTTAAAAAGGCCATTCATGCTCGAAAAACCCTTGATTGTTACTGAATTAAAACAATTCATCCAGGAAGGAGTGGGGCAAATTATCTCCACAGAGACGTAAAAGACTCAGTGACAGCTTTAGAATATGCTTGATTTCAGTTGTTGCTGCTGATGGTGGCCCAAACAGTTATCAGCTTTAGGGGGCCATTACCTTTTCATACAGGGCCAGGTAGCTTTGAATAATGTTTTTCTTGAATAAATCAAATCACCATTTAAAAACTGCATTTTATATTTACTTTATTTATCTTTGTCTGATATTGACATGTCTTTGATGATCTTAAACATTAAAGTGGGGAAACAATGCAAAAAAAAGAATTTGAGCAGGGGGCCAATACTTTTTCATGGCACTGTAGCTTTGTGAGCGATTATTTTGACGACACGAGTGGGAGATTGTTATGGCACACACCGCTTTGCAAGCGAGCACAAGGGTGTCATTATGGCACACATACAGTAGCTTTAAGATAAATTTTGACTACACAAGGGTGTAATTGTTAAGCACACATAGCTTTGTGAGAGAATGGGGAGGCATGGCCCAAGTTGCCATCTCCCAATCTGAAGGTTGCGGGTTCAATCCTGAGCCCCTGTGACTATGTTGAAGTGTCCTTGAGCAAAATTTTGAGCCCGCGCTTTGAGGACCTTAAAGGTAGAAAACATTGGTTTGACTACACAAGCATTTGATTGTTATGCAATACATTGCTTTATCCATCCTTCCATTTTCTGAGCCGCTTCTCCTCACTAGGGTGGCGGGCGTGCTGGAGCCTATCCCAGCTGTCATCGGGCAGGAGGCGGGGTACACCCTGAACTGGTTGCCAGCCAATCGCAGGGCACATACAAACAAACAACCAGTCGCACTCACAGTCACACCTACGGGCAATTTAGAGTCTCCAATTAATGCATGTTTTTGGGATGTGGGAGGAAACCGGAGTGCCCGGAGAAAACCCACGCAGGCACGGGGAGAACATGCAAACTCCACACAGGCGGGACCGGGGATTGAACCCGGGTCCTCAGAACTGTGAGGCTGACGCTCTAACCAGTCGTCCACCGTGCCGCCTACATTGCTTTAATGACTCATAAATAGAATTTCCACACGTAGCGGACAATGGAAGTGTAACCGTTGTGATTTCATTTGTGACTGTATGAATGGTTGCCTGTGAGCCAAATGTGTCTCTCACTTTGGCCAGAGGCCTGGTGGAATCTGGTTGCAGCTGTCTTTTTAAAATCCACCACATAATTCCTTTACGGTATGTTAATAAGTGATCCTATGATGTAAAAAAAATGATGGCTAAAGCAATAATGTGTAATAATCCATCATTAAATTAACAGCTTCATAATCATTTTGATGGCACATCAGCGTGTAGTATGAAGAATGTTGCCATGGTGACCTAAGATTGAATTTTTTTGTGGTCGTATATTAGTGGACTATTAGGGACACCTACTTGCTGTTAGTATTTTGGGCCCTTTTGCATCCTTGTCAGTTATAAAATACACACTTCTATTTTGCAGCAGTTCCTTACAGTTGCTTTAATAATGCCTTCCATACACATTTTTAGGCATTTCTACACACAGCTAAGTGAAAATTTTATTGGGGATTCAAATATTATTATGAATGTATAATAAAATACATTAGGAATAAAAAAACTGTTAATAAAATGCATAATTAAAATACATACAATTATACATATGATTGATGATATGTTTCAATATATAAAAACATCATGAATTACAGTAAATACATTAAGTCATTTGTCATTAATAAATACATAATGTAATACTGGTACATTTGAAAAATTAATCACAATGTAATTGTGAAAAAAAACATGAAAAAACACGAACATTAAATCAAATTTTAAAGATGAAATAAATTAAAATAATGTGACAATCCATCCATCCATTTTCAACACCGCTTATCCTGGTTAGGGTCGCGTAGCGCTGGAACCTATCCCAGCTGACTTCGGGCGAAAGGCGGACTACACCCTGAACTGGTCACCAGTCAGTCGCAGGGCACAAAATAATCTAATAAAATCAATACATTTTAAAAATCGATAAATAAACAAATTGATAATGAGTAGATTTTAAAATGATGAAATAAATATATTATTAAATCAATTTAAAAAGTCCTGAAATACAGGTTAATTGAAGCCTCTAAATTGCCCGTAGGTATGAATGTGAGTGCGAATGGTTGTTTGTTTCTATGTGCCCTGCGATTGGCTGGCGACCAGTTCAGGGTGTACCCCGTCTCTCGCCCGAAGATAGCTGGGATAGGCTTCAACACGCCCGCGACCATAGTGAGGAAAAGTGGAACGGAAGATGAATGCATGAATGAAATCAGTAATAAAATAGCTTTGAACCCTCTTATTCGATCACATACTGTACATGTATCCCTAAAGGTTGTCTTAAAACATGAATGTCCCAAAAGAGAGCCCACACAAAGACATTTATTCAAATCAATCTTTTTATTTTTCATCTTAGGTTGTACACTTTGAACCCCCCAGCCCGACCCAAAAAAAAAAGAAAGAAAATCTATCTTACTGATAAAGTTTCTCTTTGTTGCAAGTGTGGAATCCAACACATTGATTGTTTACACACCACGAGTGTACATCCCAGGAACACACTACACTTTGACACCACAAAAACCTACATGGATTTTACACACTGTACTGTACGCTCGCACACGCACACACACACACACGCTGACAGACAGCGAACCGACAGTAAATGACCTACTGTACATCAAAAAATAGTTGCAAATATACAAGTATTATTTACAGCTCAAGTATAGACTGATTCACATCGTAAATAGATCGGAATGTACATCGAGATTTACACTTTTGATACAACAAATAGAAGGGAACTATGCTTTGCTCACATCAAGATTGAAACTTCTGGTCGATTCATTTTCGCTTTCGCTAAGACACGCACCCCATTTTTACAGAGAACCCCCCCCCCCTCACACACACACACATTCGTGGGGGTTAGGAACCGGGTGCTGCCGCAAATAGCGATTTCCACTAGTAAATGACGCCCCCCAAATGTTTATGATTGCCTATATTCACAGTTTAAAACCTAAATATACCCCAAACCATAATCCCAAAACACTTCTAATACAATTTCAGTCATATTTCAACATTACTTAGAAAAATAAATGGCTTCCAGATCATTTGATTCAGAAATAATGCAGAGGAAGTGCAAGGACGCTGGCATGTATGTTGCCGCTTCACAACCCCTAGAAATAACAATTACTACTTCCAACTAGCTGTTTTATGACTTTTTTGGACCTTTACTGAAATCTTTTATCACGTCGCTATTCGCCGTCTAGCCGGCCATCAGCCTGTGGCCAACATTAGCTACTCCTACACTAACATAAAGGAGCAGGGTGTTTTGGTGGAATCTTGTGGCATTTTAAGTCATGACGCAAACAACATAAAAATACAGGAGAGGTGAATAGATGAATTTGTGAATGGTGTAGGGCTTAATATTCTTGTCCGACAAGCTTCACCCAAAAAGCCTACACAAACATTGCAACCAGGAAGCCATAGCTAGCCCGAGTACCTTATATCCATAGCTAGCGACGATGGCGCCTCACCTTAGAGCCGAACATTAGCATGTTGGTTAAAACGATAACAAACAACAGCCATGATATACTGTGTGTGTGTGTATATATATATATATATATATATATACACACATTAAAATAAGTGCATTGCTTACCTTCAAATAGCTAAAATATATATCCTAAACTTGTTAGCATGTGGGTAAAATAACATTAGCATTTTGATTAATGAGCTATCAACAGAGTTATCTTTCGAGATACAAATACATTGCACAGCTAAGCTTGGAGCAGACAAAGGTGTGCCTGTTGATTTTTGAGGGATTCGAATGGCAATGTGAATGGCCGCTTAGCTTTATTCAGAGCCGCCATTACATTTGAAAAAGTAAAAAAAAAAATGACAAAATTACGACCAAACCAAAAAAAATTATGAAATACAGTATATCATCAAATTCAACGCAGCGTCCACAGAAATGTGTCGGACTTTGTTGTTCAGTGCGGCACCATGATTGGTCACTCTGCCTTCCGGGCAGAAAGCTCAATTGAAGCTGTAGATACACAACACAACAAATAAGATGAACAGACCTCCGAATTGAAACTGTACGCATAAGCATGGACAAATGGTATACAGATGGTATACAGTGCTAAGAGTGGAAATTGTGTAGAATTGTGGTAAAATATTCAGACATGATGGATAAAAGGACACATTGTGCATCACATTTGAACATCCAACAAGTCAATAACAGCATGTCCTTGTATTTAATGTGAATTTGTGAAATATTTTGTTTTTTTCTTTTTGAATTGGCAATCAAAAGTCAAAAAATGAAAAAGTGACTGATCATTTCTTTTTTTTTTATCTAGCACCAAAAAAAAAAAAAAAGTAATGCGATTGGACAAACAGCAGTGAAAGTATTTCTTCAATGTTAGATGGACTACATGACGCCGATTACAATCATGTTTGAAACACGTTTTTCAAATATGGCTAATGGATCATTTGATAGATTGTGGTCGTGGCGGCTAACGAGCTAACACATCTTTACTAATGTTCTTCACCAAACTTCCTGGTCACATAAACCCGACCAACTAAATATTAAAATCAAATTCAGTCTTGTGGCCTGTTTTTTTCCCCATTCTATATCTTTGAGCTGAGCCTAAAATTGAAAAATTAGGTACTTCTCCGTTTTTTTTTTTTTTGTTTTTTTTTTAATTGCCAGTTAAAAAGGATGATATGCGGAGTATTGTGCCAATGCTAGCATTTTAGGGCTTTTAGTGTGTTTTCAGCCTTGTTCCTTGGGCCAAGACGAACAGCTGACATGATATATTCGTTTCTTTACCTAATTCGCTCTCTGGCCGGCTGGTTGGTTCCTAGGTTGTATTTTTAGCTCGCCGGCTGCTGGAAGCTCATCGCTCAGCAGCGAGACGCGGCTGCTGCTTTGTGCTCAGGCAAATGTGCTTTTGCTCAAATGTGCTTCGTCTCTCGCCATAAAGAAGACAAGATGACATCATGTAAAACTTTTCCTTGTACCAATGATTCTCAAAATGTGGTACCCATGTCGTGGTACGCAATAGAATCATTGCCTCAGTACAGTTCAGTTGTATTGAGCTTTGAAGTTCAATACATTTGTATTTATTTTATAAGAAATGTTATATTTTAAACATCCATCCATCCATCCATTTTCTGAGCCGCTTCTCCTCACTAGGGTCGCGGGCGTGCTGGAGCCTATCCCAGCTGTCATCGGGCAGGAGGCGGGGTACACCCTGAACTGGTTGCCAGCCAATCGCAGGGCACATAGAAACTAACAACCATTCGCACTCACAGTCATGCCTACGGGCAATTTAGAGTCTCCAATTAATGCATGTTTTTGGGATGTGGGAGGAAACCGGAGTGCCCGGAGAAAACCCACGCAGGCACGGGGAGAACATGCAAACTCCACACAGGCGGGGACGGGGATTGAACCCCGCACCTCAGAACTGTGAGGCTGACGCTCTAACCAGTCGGCCACCGTGCCGCCATATTTTAAACAATTTAGGTAAAATGGTGATTGAAATTTTATGTAGAATACATTTACATACAGAGTTTCTCCACCTATGACTTGGCAGCAAGTGGGTAAAAAGGTGACGACGGACGCACTACATGGAAGCTCTATGATGTCACGTCAAATGGAAAGAAGAACTGCATTGTTAGCACAGTTTAGGATTTGCTAACAGGTTTAGCTTCTGATAGCAGTCACATATTTGAAGGTTAGGCAGGTTGTCGACGTGGGGCCTTGGAGATGAAGTGCTGCCTCCAGTAGTGAAAGTAGAAAAAATACAAATTGGTCTTTAAGGGGACTTGCTTTTCTCTTCAGATGTTGGGCTGCTTGGGGACCAGTATCGGCTCGCCTAGTCGCAATGCCCTCGCACAGCCCCTAACCTTCACGGTAACAAACGTCAAACTCGAAATTGGTATGGGTGGAGAGGAAGGCGGGGTGACCAGTGACTCATTTACATGAGAAAGCACCACCCCCCGAAACGGGCTAATTTCGACAAGACAAAAAAATATATATATTATTAATGCTTGGGATATTTCGACGAAAACATGTTATAAACTTGCAATTAAAACACCTGGGAACTATTTTTAATTGTGAAAAACAATATGCAAAATATGTATACATTTGGGCTTTGTGTGCCATTACAACGCAGCATTATTGCAACTTTCATTTTTGTTGTGCAAGTTTTCACGACTTAACTGGCGAGACGAGCAACGACTTTACTTACATTTAGAACGTGTGTCACATAATTACATTTTAAAAGAGCAAACAATAGGAGAGCTCTTTTCCGAAACGCTCTAAATACATGTTGATTATTTGAATAAAAATGACATTCATTTAGCCAGGCCAGCAATTATACGAACATTAATTATTGAGAGACATTGGGTACAACTGAACGATATCATCATGATCATCATCATCATCATCATCATCATCATCAAAGTGCAATCGCAAGGCGACGAGACACCTGATCACTCTCAAGCTTTGGGACCCGGGAGGGGCCACAGCAAGGCTCCTTCATTGCTGGCCAGCAGAGACACCTAGCGGTTACAAGTGTGTACAGGAACAACAAACAGAACACGCATCAACACGTCTTTAGTACACTACTGCCGAATATTTAGGGCTATTCGGCTTTCAGGTGAAATTTCAAGATGAACTAAAACTGCACAATAAGCTTTACATGTGAACTTAATTTGACTGTGGGTCCAACAGTTTAATGTTTCAGTACTTTTTGCACAACTTCTGTTCTCTAACAAAGAGCTGAACAGCAAAACGTATTTGATTCATGAAAATGTATTGCAACCTTCTGATGACACTATAAAAGCGGCCACTGAGCTTTGATGGAGTGTCATCAGCAGGTTCCAACAGAGATACAGAGGGACTGGAAGAGTCACAAAAACACATAAGGAGACATCCACAGAAATGGAAAAAACAACACTGAACTTTGCTGTTCAGCTCCTTGTTAGGTAACAGCAAGCACCTTCACTGGCTCCCCATCAAGTTCCAGAGAGTGTTGAAACTTTTCCTAATGACCTAATCTATTGCGGGTTCTTGTGGTGATCAAGGAGGTTTGTGTAGTCCACCACAAGGTTGGGAATAAGGCTATTAAGAAGTCTAGATGTTCAACAGGACGTTCTAGTGAGGATCAAGGAGGTTCTGGTAGTCTACTACAAGGTGTGAATGTATCTTTTAAAAAGGTTCTAGAGGTTCTACAGAAGCTTTTAGTGATGATTAAGGAGGTTCTAGTAGTCCACTACAAGGATGTGAACATGTGCATGAAGAAGGTTCTACACATTCTACAGGTCTGGATATTCCACAGACGGTTATAGTGATGATTGAGGAGGTTCCTGTAGTCCACTACAAGGTTCTGAACCTGGTTATTAAGAAGGGACTGGAGGTTTTCAAGGTCTAGACGTTCTACAGACGATTCTAGTGATAATCAAACTTGGCCATTAAGAAGGTTCAAGAGATTCTACGGGTTTAGATGTTCTACAGAAGCTTCTAGTGACAAATCAATGAGGTTCTGGTAGTCCACTACAAGGATATGAACGTATGCATTAAGAAGGGTCTACAGGTACTACAAGTCTTGATGTTGTACACAAGGTGCTAGTGGTTATTAAGGAGGTTCTGGTTTTCCACAAAGAGGCTGTGAAGTCCAAAATTCTTCATTTTCTCCAGAACTCTCAGCCTACTAAAATCTGTGATGCTGTTTCCCTGGACATAAAAAAAAAAAAAAAACATTGTTACGCTTCCTCGGGTCCCTTGAAAGGTGCTACAGTATATAAATGTAAGCTATTAGTATTATTTTCATTATTATTATAAATATTATTCATATAATTATTATAAATATTATTCATATAATTATAAATATTATTCATATAATTATTATAAATATTATTATTATTATTCAAGGAGTTGGTCATGCTGAATGCTTCAACTAAACAGTAAATCGTTTCATCAATGGCTGAGCCAAGAGGTGCGCAGGTGACAACAACCTCCTGATGTTCATGGTATTTAAGACGTGTTACCAAGGCGCCACCACCCCGCCCCGGCCCCTGGGCAACACAGCTCTATTTTTACACGTTGAGGGTTCACCGGGGCCTCGCACACACAAAAGACTAAAGTCACACCTCTAATGCCCTCACCGAGCCGATCAAAGATGAGCCCTCGCACTTCATTAAACGGGAGGGGAAAAAAAGCCTCGTTGACTATATGGTGACATTTTGAATGTCTCGTATACGAACATTTGTGTCCTGTGAGTGCCTGCCCACTCATTAAGGGTGAAAGTAACAACCTAGTCAATCAATCTATTTCAGAAAGTATGAGCAAGCCCTTCTGCACTTCTGTCCCAACGTTACCAAATGGCCGATGACATGATCAGCTAGGCTGGTCCAGAGCAAAAGAACCACTTTGGCAATGTCAATGTCAAAAGGTAAGCAGAGCTGGAGTGTTAGCACAGATCGGCTAACAATGGCATAGCATTACTTAGACATATAAAACAAATATGTGGCTTATCTTGGAGCAAAGGTAATAATAATAATAATAGTAACAATAATAATAATAATTATTATTATAATAATAAGAACAAAGTTTATAATTATAACTGCTTTCACAGATTCTCACCCTTCCTTAAATGCCACCAGTTGGTTCAAAATGCTGGCGCACTCCTCTTAACTGGAACACGTAAAAGGGAGCACATCAGTAACTCCTATTCTGGCCTTATGTCCACTTCGAGTTCATTTTAAGATTTTGTTTTGTTTTTCTTTGTTTTCCAACCTTGAAATGGTCTCGCCCCTCTTTACCTCTCTGAGCTGCTCCTTCCTACACTCCTGCCCAGTGTCAGAATCTCAGAGGGGGTAGGGCTTTTTCTGTTGCTGGTCACAATCTATAGGATGACCTTCTAAAATGTTAGAGTAGAGCATGATTTCAGCCCTTTTTTTTTTTGGGTTTTGTTTTGTTTTTAAATTTGTTACTGTTTTATTCTTTTTAAATTATGTTCAATTTTTTTCAATTTCATATTCGATTTTTATTTATTTACAGCACTTTGTTTTTAAACTGGCTCCACAGTATTGAGATATTGAGTTGAGATTCAAATGACATCATCCAGAGCACTGCATTAAAAAAAAAAGCCACCCCAAAAAAAATCAATTAAAAAGTAAAACATATCGTTCTACGTTCAAGTGCTGGAACTCTGTTCTGTGCAGTGTTTGGTCAGTCGGTTTTTCTGGTGGTGTGGCTTAGTAAAATGTCAAGTATGTCAAGCACAGTAAACGAGTCTTCAGTATGTCCTTCTATACAATAATAATTATAATAATAACTGACGAATATTAACCTTTGGAATTTAAAAGACTGTGAGTGAAAGTGTGCTCTTTTCCACATTATTGTTACGTCTTACTATAAGGGTCCGTCAGCAGGCGCTGTGAATGCCCTTTTGGAACTACTGTACAGTATTAAATATTATTCTACCGATGAATTAAACACCATTTTGGAGGCCTCAACAAGGGTGAAAACTCCGTTTTTCAAAGTCCCAACACAATCACCACCAAAACTCACTTATTAGCAACACCTGGAAAAAAATTAACCCACCAACACCAGTTTCACTAATCAACACGAAATTGGGTGGACAGGTCTATCATGACACGACTCACCAAAAGGTCTCACGGGCACATGCTCGGAATTGAACAGGAAGGTGGCCATTTTTGTTTGAAGCAACCTTTTTGAGTGAATTCCAAGGCTCATACTTTGACAAACTCCTCCTCAGAGGGGACGCCAAATTGGCCTACGCTGTCTAACGTGGGCGGAGTATGGCGTCAAAGTTTGATTGGTATTTCGAGCAATGGCTATGTCAGATGGTGCAAGGGCCCTTTCATCACTTGCTTGGTAAGCCTACAACACTATTTTAACCATTAGACACAAAATTGAGTGGCCATGTCTATCATAACAGGCTTGAAGAAAAAGTCTCAGCCCGAAATTACATTTTTGTTTTTTGTTTTTTTGTTTTTTTAAAAGCTTTTTGGTCTACGCCATCTAATAAGGGCGGTGTCAAAGTTTGATGATCATTTGGAGGCTTGGCCATGACAAAGAGGGCCCTTGCTTGCAGCTTTAATTCTTATTTGTATTCAGCACATAAAGTTATTGAGCACTGGACAAACCCTGAAACTGATCCACCGGATGAGTAAAGGTGGGATGACAAAAAGAAAAGAAAACGGAACCTCTTTCCGAAACGCTCGGCACATTATAGCTCAGACTCGGGGGAGCCAATGTTCTGGTAGCCCGTCTTGGTGCTGGTCCCATAGTTGGTGTTGGTCATTTCCTGTGTGCCGCCGGGCCCCAGGTAGGCACGGTGGGGGGGCACGGGGGATGGCGCCTGGAGAGGGTTCTTGCCGAGGATGAAGCGCTGCTCGTCCTGCTCTCCCAGGTTGGACATGTCCTTGATCATGCCTTTGCGGTAGGACACGGACAGCTTGTTGGAACCATCCGACAGCCAGTTGAAGTGGCGGGCCACGAAGACCACGGGCAAGGGCAGCATGGCCACGGCGATGAGGGAGTAGGCCATGGCTAAAGCCCACGGAGGGTAGCTGTGGAAATGCTCAGAGCCCTGAACAGGTGGCGAGAAAACAGATGAGGCGGTGAGCTGGAGAAACCTCCCAACCTTCATTCCCAAAAGTCCAACCTCCAAATGATCCAATTTCACTCAATTGGTCCCAGATTATCATTCACAATTCACATTTATAATAAGTAATGATGATGATGATGATGATGATTACCATTTCTTCAGCTTTGTGTTCAAGTAAACAGGCCGAGATTTCACACTAAGTAAATTTGTGAATAAATTGATCAGATCATCCCTATTTCAGTATACAGTACATTGGTGCCTTGGTTTATGAGTTTAATTTGTTCTGTGACCAAGCCAGATTTCCGCTAAAAGATTTAGTTTTTTCCATTTCCTTAAAAAAAAATGTGAATTATTCCAACGGAACATGTGGTTTAGGAGGATAATACAAGGTAGAGTCCAAATTTGTAGTATCTTGTACAGTACTGACTCTATTACTTAAATTAGTAGTGCCATCGGAGAATGTGAGGAATGTGTGACATCATGGGTCATTTGTGGTCTATGAGCAATTATAAATAAATATTTTTAGGGTGTGTCTAATATTTGCAAATTTTCACTCTTTGCGGCAGATCTTGATCATTAAATAGCGAGGGTTGACAATAATTTATGTTAGCATTAGCTTTGTAAAACACATACAGTATTTGTTTATGTACTTGCTATTGAATTATGTTACTCATATTGTACTGAGCAACCACGCCCCCTTCCTGTGTCTTAGTGAGTTCCATTTCCTGTTCTATGGATCTCATTACCTTGGTACCTTTCTTTGGGCAACTGTCTTTGTAAAATTCAAGCACACACAAGCTGCACCCACCTCGGCTTCCACCCACGCGTTGTACCCTGCAGGGCTTATGGCCATCTCAATGACGGTGGCCATGATGAGCAGCACCAGCACGGCCGGCGAAACATACCGCCACATGTAATAATAGAAGGAGTATGGCCGGAAGCCCAGCATGTCCTCCAGGTCCTGCATAAACCTGTGAGGAGAATAAGAAGCAGTAGTCAGGAAAGTTGTAGACACAGCAACAAAGTCACTAACGGGAAGTTGTAAAGAGAGCAATAAAGTAACTGACGGCAAGTTGTAGACAGAGCAACAAAGTCAATAACAAGAAGTTGTAGACAGCATGCTGGTGTTAGTCTGGTATTGGCTGCCACCTGACTGGTTCATCCATGATTGTTGTCTGATTCGGCCCACCAATCAGGATGGATGATTGGTTGGAGCACCAATCAGCTGCACTCCTTATTCACCACTTTGAGGTTGTTTGGAATTGTATAAAAAGACAATACAATCAGTCCTCGTAAAAGTAAACCACGCGGGATTTCCTTTGTTCTTTCCCAATATTGTGTTTAGTTTACTTTACCCAAAGGCGTTGTGCTATTTTTGTTATAGTGTTTATAGAGTTAATCTCTATTTTGATTGTACAGTGGTACCTTTCTGGACAAGTTTAATTTGTTCTGTGATCTAGGTCGTAACACAATTTATTCCTATATTAAATTAATTTTCACCATTGAAATGAATTGAAATGACAATTCGTTTCCGTCCCCTGAAAATCAGAAACAAAAATAGCACTGTATTGTATAAGAACATAATAAAAGAGAATGTGAAGAAACTATCACTAAAAGGTATTTGTGCACTGAACTGCAGCTACAACTACTGCAAATAAATATTTTTTACTCAAGTGGCGACGTATCTGAAGTTCGCTCATAACTCAAAAATTGGCTCATAACACGGGGAAAAAAAACAAGCGACAGCTTCGGCTACTCGTACGTCAACGTACCACTGTATTTCATTGGTTTTGGTATCGTTAATTACTTTACTTACTAGTTGACTACTTAATGACGACTTGTAATTACAGCCAACTACGGTCTCACAACGGAGAGCAAATACTTTGTTATTGTACTTAAATGTTGTTATTTTACTTAAGCTGAGGTGCCACGATGAGCGACAGGTTAGCACATCTGCCTCGCAGAGCTGAGGACCGGGGTTCATATCCCGGCCCCGCCTGTGTGGAGTTAGCATGTTCTGCGTGGGTTTTCTCCAGGTATTCTGGTTTCATCCCAAAAACATGCGTGGTAGATTGATTGAAGACTCTAAATTGCCCATAGGTGTGAATGTGAGTGCGAATGGTTGTTTGTTTATATGTGCCCTGTGATTGGCTGGTGACCAGTTCAGGGTGTACCCCGCCTCTAGCCCGAAGATAGCTGGGATAGCCTCTAGCACACTCGCGACCCCAGTGAGGATAAGCGGTACAGAAAATGGATGGATGGATGGATACTTAAGTAGAATTTTTCCATAGCTGTACTTTATTTATATTTCTGGCAACCACTACATCTCCAAAATAAAATGTAAACTTTTACTCTATTCCATTTCCCCTAAGCACTTTATTACTCGTTACTACAAAATAAAATCCCCAAAACTATCCATTGACACTACCAAAGTTGAGATACTAGTATCCCTTTCAGCTACATTATACAAGACTGATGGACTGCTATTTAGGTAGGTACCTTTTGGTGCCGTATATCCAGGCCACGGAGATGTTCTCCAGAATCACCACCACCGTGAGCGGCAAGCCCGCAGAGTAGTCATCAAACATGGTGACGAAGTAATTCCCTGAGCGCTGCACAAACAGCAGACCCAACAGGAAGGCAATGATACAGCAAACCACTGAAGGACACAAGAGTGCGATCAGAACTTTAACCAACTTCAAGTTGTGGAAGAGATAAGAAGAAAAACCTCACCGCACAGGATTTCTTTGCGTATCTTGAAGGCGTCGAGGATGGGCGTGGTGATGCCCGTCATGGTCCCGATCATGCTTCCTAGGCCCAAATTAATGAGCATGAAGAAGAACATGACCGACCAGAAGGGACTGGCTGGGAAGTGCGTCATGGCTTCTGTGAAGGCGATGAAGGCCAGACCGGTTCCCTGCACGGCCTGCAGGATGCAAAAATGTTGCAAATAGTAATGTCCTTATTAATTGGGACCACTGTCACTTCGACTACTTCTACTATATATTTTAGAGGTGCAACAATTAATCGATTAATCGACAACTATTTTGATAATCGATGAATCGTTTAGAGACCTGTTTTAATTTAAAATTGTCAAAATCCTTATAATTTCAGCCTCTCAACAGTAAATATTCTCTAATTTCATTTGTAAACATCTGCTTTTACTTTGGAAATCAATGATCAACATTTTTGCTTATTTTCTGACATGTTACTGACCAAACGAGTAACTGAATGTTATGTTGTCAGTTTATGTTTGTGCATTTTCTGCACTGTCAATTTGAAATAATGTCCTGTTTTTGAATAAAAGGGTGTAAATTAAAATGTGTTTTCTATCCGATTCATCGATTAGTTGAAAAAAATAATTAACAGATTAATCGATTATTAAAATTATCTTTAGTTGCAGCCCTAATATATTTATTTTCAATGACTTTGTTCATGCCAGTATAATAGAAACAGGGCCAACGCCAAATAAGCTTTTGCTACTATATTATCCTAGGAAGTATGGCAGTCAAAACTGTGAAGGAAAAAGTGAGTAAAAGTCTAATTGAATCAGTAGTCTTATAGTAGTAGTATTTATAAGAAGCCAAGCCACTTAGCCAGGCTGTTACAGCGTTTTGCTTCCTCATTTGAGTGTAAACGCACCCCATTGGACGCGTAACTCGTGTGTACGTGTGTACGTCTAAAGAAAGACACGGATTGGCTGACTGGCCTGTTTGACCGCAGCGCTGAGAGGAGTGCGTTAGCATTGCAACTTGCTACGGCGTGCTACTACTACGTCAGAGCGTCGCTTCACAATCGCCTGGGCGAGATAGAGGCGCCTTGTTGGTCACGCCGGCCTCTGTCCCAGCAAATGCAGAACCACGGGCTGGGATTGGTTGCCGTGGACCTCCACTTTGCCAAGCCAGCGACCTGGCTCACGGCAGCTGCCACTGGGAAACCCTGTGAGTCGGATCTCCCCATGTCACCACCGATGCCCCCCTCCTCCGCTGAATTGTTGAAACATATTGTAACAGTATCATCACTCTTTAGTGGTGTACTAGTGAGTCGAAAGTCACATGTGAATGAACATCACACAGAGAGGGAATAACGATTCTAACTCCCGGTAAAACATACATGTATACCTAGGCAAATTACTGATGAAATAATGAAATAATAAAATAAATCCACTCCATATGCCAATACATCGCTGTTAGTCGTCAGAATTTTATATTGCTAGAATATAGCAGCAATTTCTATTCTTATAACTAAAAAAAATGACAATAAATCCTGTTAAATTAGTGAATAGACAATTTTGTTATTGTGAGCCTAGCATGATTATTGCTGCAGCAATAATAGCATTTGGGAGGTACTGTATACAAATGTAAACATAGGATGGACGGGGACAGAGGAGCACGGTAATATATGATGTGAAGATGTCTTTTTCTCAAAGAACTGTGGGGAAATGCACAGAAACTACTAATACCTATTGATAAGGACTCAGTGAGCAAGAAGAAGCGAGGTTTTTCAGTATTACTGTTTTCACCTCTTCTTCCCACCTGTACCGTCAACCTTCCTGCAATACCAGGAGCTTTGCCACGATACCAGAATAATTATCGTACCGTGAGATTAATACCATGATAACGCAGAATCGTGACATATAGCAAACACTTGAGCGCACTGAACTGAACAGGGTGAGCTCAAGTTTGCCACAGGCAAGCAAAGATTTTAGGGCACTTGCCCACCTGCAAGCTGCTGAATTGCAGTTATCAAAAAGGCCAAATTTACACTTGTCGATATGTGCCCTGACATTGACTTGTGACTAGTCTATTGAGTGTCTATATTGTTTGTCTATTATTATTACAATTGTTAATTGTATTTTCGATATGTGCATTGAATCTCTTGCCTAAAGTCAGCTAGGATAGACTCTCGTTCACCCGTGACCCAAATGAGGAAAACTGCTGCATAAAAAGAAAGCGTCACGTACCTTGTTGAGTTCGTCCTCCAGCACACAAGGATCGAGGCCCAGCTGGGCAAAGTTGTCCTCCTTGACCGTCTTAATGACGCCGTACATTTCCGCATAGTCTTGCGTGGTCAGATGCGAGAAGTTGATGTGAGGAGGGATAAGTTCTTTGCTCAGCACGCTGGTGTTGAGGTATACCAGGATCTTCTCCGCATTCCTGCACACAGGGAATACAAAAGCGTATGAACACAAAAAGTTGCCGTTTTTTTGTGTGTGTCACTGCAGGTGTCAAACTGTGGAACATCAAATGAGTGAGGAATAACAATGTCCAAACATAAACCAAAATGAATGTTTAAAAATATGTGGCACACAAGGTATGGGTATGCACTGCATGCTCAAAATAAAGGTTCTAACTAAAAATAAGAACAACAATTCAGAGCGGCGTATGCGACAATATACAGTACTCACTCCACGACACACTTCTCGTTCATGATGTTGGCCTTGAAGCCCAGGACGGCAAACACCACCAGCGTGGCCAGTATGGACGTGACGAAGTTGATGAGGGAAACGAGTGTGGCGTCGAAGTGGCAGTTGTTGTCCCGCTTGTTGTAGCTGGAGAAAGCGATGACGCCGCCGAAGCCAAGGCCCAGCGCAAAGAAGACCTGCGTGGCCGCCTCTCGCCACAACTGCGGCTCCAGCATCTTCTCCAGCTGAAGCCGACCATAACATGGCAGATTTGTCATATCTTTTCACAACATTCCACCTCCACATCACTTCATCACAAAATATATGAAACACTCAACAAAATTTGGAGTGCAGTGAGTATCTGGAGAAAACCCACTTGAGTGCAGGGCGAGCATGCAAACTATACACAGGAAGGCGAGAGCCTCAGAACTGTGCGGTAATCACTCGAGCACTGCGCTGCCTGAAGGTTACATATGGTGTAAAAAGTTAAAATAAAAATGTACGCCCATGAAGTATGGAGAAAAAAACTAAAAGTGAATCTTGACTTATCTGACTCTTTCTGAAAACCTGGCTGTCAAAGAGCCACATGAGAACCGCACTCACACTCGTTTATCAGCCTATGATGTCATCAGCTAGGCTGGCCAAAGCAGTCATATCTAAGTCAAAAGGTAAGCAGAGCTGCAGTGTTAACACAGATTCCAGTTAGCTCAGCGCCTAGCAGCATTAGGTTCCGATAATAATGTTCTCATAATGTTCAGCTAAGTTGTCGACAGGGGCGTGGGGGTGTTTTGTGTTTGGTGATGTCATACATAGAGGATGGTAGAGGATTGTACTCACTTTAGAATAATATGACTCCGGTAAAAGTAAGAAGTAGTCCTTCAAATAATTATTCAGTTTGAGTATTCAGTGAAATAAATACTCAACTACTGAGTAACTGGCGAATAACTTCTGCTTTATTTCTTTTAATCAAAGGCATGAACATTACGCAAAAATATGAAATGCGAAATTGGAGAAATTTTCATTTGATTTCAGAAATTTTAATGAACTTTCTTGGTTTCTACTCGCGAAAAGGCACAATCGGCTCACCAGGCAGAGATCATAGTCAGAGTCATTCTTTTCTCTGTTGTTTTTACCAGGTTTCGTACAAAAATGGTCACTTTATTGTGATTGTGTGTGGTTATGTGACTGCCTGGCTCTGTTTGATTGGTCAACTGTAGGCAAAGGTGACTAGGAGTTCCTTTGGATTGGTGCAAGAGAGTCACGTGACAGCGCCCAAGGCGGAAGTCTCTCTGACGGGTTAGATGACCAAAACGAATAGATTGCGCAATTTAATTTAATAAAAATAAAACTAGTGAGAGGAAAGTAACGAGTAAAAAGTACTGTTTTTTTTCTTAACAAAATACTCAAATAAAAGTAAAATGTTGCATAAAACTACTCGGACAACTACAATCTATCCAAAAAGTCACCCAAGTAATCGTACTGGACTAAATGTAGCACATTACCACTCACCTCTGGCACCACACCACAAAAAATGTATGTGGGGCGGGATGACGACTGGTGCATTGCATGACACAGATACACCCCTAAAACAAGCCAATTTCACCATGGCAAGTAATATGCTGTGGTATTTCGACCAAATATAACATCGACATTAAAATGGAGGTTCGTTTTTTACATGTGCAAAATAACAGGAGTCTCATTCCTTTTGCTTTACCGAGACCAGCTGCCTCATTCTCATAAGAACTCACATTTACCTAGTCCAGTGGTCGGCAACCTTAAATACCCTTGAGACAAGAGAAAACACGGGAGCCACAAAACCCGTTTGACATCTAAAATGAAGACTGTTTTTCTTTTCCTTTAAAAAAATATATATATATATTTCTGCATGCAACAAAAATATTTGCAACTATGGGGAAAAAAGACACTGGGTTGAAGTTTACTTTCAAATACAATACTAAATGTTTAAATGAGTCCTCCTAGTATTTTTGAAATAAAAACCAGAACAAACCCAAAGTACAGTTTTATCACTTGTACTGCAGTGTGAACCTAAAGTGCACAGCAACTGCACATTAGGGCTTTAAAATGCATGGAAATATATACATAGACACCGCCTTGAGTGGGGTGGCTCTCTCCGTGCGATATGGCAGTGCGTCCGCCATATTGGATGTGGCCATCGTATTAGCCACAAAATCTGCAAATGATATGGTGTTAGAATGGCCGAATACAATCTAAAGTAATGGTTCAGTCTTAATCCCACGGGTTGTAGCTTTGAGTGTAAAACAGTAGATACAGCTCCAAGCAGCAAATGAATGAGGCATCTTACAGATCGCTTCACTTTGCCACATCCAATATGGCTGCGATGTCAACGTACGACTCAGCACTCAAGGCGGGCTCTATATATATGTGCTGTACTGTGAATGCTATCTGTTCTTGCCGGCATTTTCTCCCAGTGCCTGCGTGGGTTTTCTCCGGGCACTCCGGTTTCCTCCCACATCCCAAAAACATGCATGAATTGGAGACTCTAAATTGCCCGTAGGTGTGAATGTGAGTGCGAATGGTTGTTTGTTTGTATGTGCCCTGCGATTGGCTGGCAACCAGTTTAGGGTGTACCCCGCCTCCTGCCCGATGATAGCTGGGATAGGCTCCAGCACGCCCGCGACCCTAGTGAGGAGAAGCGGCTCAGAAAATGGATGGATGGATAGATTAACTGCTCATGATTTAATTTCCAAAGCCACTGGGAGAGCCACATGTTGCTCTGGAGCCACGACTCGCTGACCCCTGACCTGGTCAATTGAATGACTTGCCTCCTGCACTGCAATGCCGTCACTTTGACTGGCCCACAGTTGGCCTCTCACCTTGGGGGTGAACATGTGCATGATGCCGTCCACCGCGCCCCTCAGCAGCAAACCTCTCACCAGGAAGCAGAAGAGGACCACATACGGGAACAGAGAGCTGAAGTACATCACCTGAAGGAGACACGGAGGACATCGTGCATGCCATTGCCATGGACACGCAAGGCTCACAAACGCAAACACTCACACATAGACACACACACACGTTGACTGAATGGTGTCATTGCCCACTCCGTTCTTCGATCCCGTACAATGAGCAATTACATTATCAAAAGTCCTGTATTATTATGTTCTATCTTTTTGTATTTGTTGCAAATCTTCTACACAAAGTACCACCTCAAATAATACTTGGCTCTCGAAGCAGCACCATAATAACCAACTTTAGAAAACAATAGTAGGAGGCTGAAGTGGTCATCAAAAATGAGGAAAAGGTTTTATTCTTAAAAAGAACATTTATTATTATTTTTTATTATTAGTTACTTTACATCAAGCACAGTTTGAACATTAATACTGCTGATGTAGGGAACTATGAAAATGTAAGAAACTAAGTAAATAATGATTTAATCAAAATGTTTTGCACTTAAAATTTGACAAAAATTGTACCTAAGTAAATGTTTGCAAACAAACATTCCTAAAAAATTAAATGCACATGTACTGTACTAAAAAGTTAAATACAACTGAACTGTACCGAACAAATGTTCCGTAGTAGATTTAAAAAAAAAAAATGTTTAAGCCACTGTAACATGCACAGTTTAGTTAAGTCAGTGATTTTTTCCACCCACTTACAACTAGAGAAAGCAACATTCATTTTTTCATTCATTTACCTTAAAAAATATAATTGATTTGTTTTAAACGTGATGGTGTCAAAAATATTACTAAAATAAACATTTCCTAATTATTCTTAATTTTATTTATTTAATTACTTTATAAAAAATAATATTACTTTATTAGCAATAACTTTTTGGTAGTAAAATTAAAAATGATACATTTTTAATTCAAAGAATTGGTTAATTATGTATAATTAATTTAATAATACATTAATGAAAAGAGCATAAAGTATTATTTTCTTTTTAAAATAAAACTATTTTACATATCTAACATGAACATTTTAACTTTTTATCACCTCATCTACAAATGAACTGGCCCATCTGCTGTCCTGATGATGATGATTAGATGATGTTCTTTAAAAAGTCATTATGATGGGTCTCACTGGATGCTCCACTGAGGCAAATGACTCGCTCTCCGGATGAACATGACCACACATCACATTTTCCATCTATGTCATCATCATCCATTTGCTTGATTTCATTTTGGTTAAATATTAATACACATACACAATAACCCATCAACTGATCGATAACAGTTGTGTGTGATTAATTCATGTCATACAACCAACAAACAGAAGCAGGAGTTCAGAACATTCAGAACAAGATCCTCCTATCCCTTTATACATATATTTGTATTATTTATTTTTTATATTACTTTAAATTCTTGTCAGCTGGCTCAAGATTGGGAATAAAAAGATTAATTAACGTAAAATTTGCTCATTCCAATGAGAAATAGTAAAACGTTGAGAGCTCAATGTAATGTCAAGCTCTAAAAGCGATTTTGTTTTGTTTTGCTTTTTTGCAGGAAAACATAACGGAAACTCATGACTAAGTTACCCGATTTAGAAACCTGATTTCAACATGGCACTTAATCTAGACAGAATTTTGCATTCAAATAATAATTCCTTTGCAAAACTGTGCAATGGCGAGAGCTAACTGAAATTCAAAGAGTCCACATTAAAGCATTGCATGTTTTTTGGGGGGGGGTTTTAAGGGGGGGTTGCAAAAAATATGAGAGAAAGCATTACATAAAATACTACGAAAACACTTTATTCTTAATTCAAATTTGGAGAAAAAAAAAAGTAAAAAGCATTTCAAAAACATCATTCCTGTGAAAAAATGTTGAGAGCTCCCTGAAATTTACAGAGTCCGCATTAAAGGACTGCATGTTTTGTTCTGTTTTGGGGGGGTTGTGCGAAAAATAGGAAAGAAAGCACGACATAAACATACCACTAAAACACTTTATTTGTAATTCAAATTTGAAGTAAGTAAAAAGTGTTTCAAAAATATAATTCCTGTGAAAAATTGTAAATGTTGAGAGCTCCTTGAAACTGAAAGAGTCTGTATTAAAGCACTGCATGTTTTTTTTTTGGGGGGGGGGGGGGGGGTGAAAATACAGGTACATGATGGGAAACCATGACTGAAACACAAGACTGAGGTACCTGATTTAGACATCCAACTTAAACAGGCCACATAATCCATATATATGTATTTTTGAAAGGTGTTAAACAATTATTCTTCTACAAAAGTGTGAAATTGTGATATTCTTCTTTTAATTATGACTTGTCCCGTTTGGGGGTGCCACAGCGTGTTATCCTACTACATGTCAGCCTATCTCATCCATGCACATATATTTTGTCTTACTTCAGCTAATCTTCATTACGCACCTTTCCGGTGCATGCCTCCACCTTTCTAACTGTTCCTTCACCTGCTCCCTGCTTTCACTGCAGATCACAATGTCATCTGCGAACATCATGGTCCACGGGGATTCCAGTCTAACCTCATCTCTCAGCCTCTCCATCACCACTGCAAACAGGAAGGGGCTCAGGGCTGTTCCCTGATGCATTCCCACCTCCCCCTTAAACTCCTCTGTCATACCTACAGCACACCTCACCGTTGTTCTGCTGCCCTTATACATGTCCTGTATTATTCTAACATACTGTACTTCTCTCCCACTCCAGTCTTCCAAATGAACTACCACAGTTCCTCTCTGGGTACTCTGTCATTGGCTTTCTCTAGAGCTACAAAGACACAATTTACCTCCTTCTGACCTTGTCTGTACTTTTCCATCAACACTCTTAAGTTAAATATAATGCATCTGTGGTACTCTTTCTAGGCGTGAAACCATACTGTTGCTTGCAAATACTCACATCGGTCCTGAGTCTAGCCTCTACTACTCTTTCCCATAACTTCATTGTGTGGCTTATCAACTTTAACCCTCTATAGTTCCCACAGCTCTGCACATCACCCTTGTTCTTAAAAATGGGCACCAGCACACTTTTCATCCATTCCTCAGGCATCTTCTCACCCGCTAGAATTCTGTTGAACAAGCTGGTCAAAAACTCCACAGCCACCGCTCCTAGATCCTTCCAAACCTCCACAAGAATGTCATCAGGTCCAACTGCCTTTCGATTTTTCATCCTCTTTAATGCCTTTCTCACTTCCCCCTTACTAATCATTGCCACTTCCTGGTCCACCACACTTGCCTCTTCTACTCTTCCTTCTCTCTCATTTTCCTCATTCATCAACTCCTCAAAGTATTGTTTCCATCTATCCAGCACACCACTGGCACCAGTCAACACATTTCCATCTTTATCCTTAATCACTCTAACCTGGTGCACATCCTTCCCATCTCTATCCCTCTGTCTGGTCAACCTGTATAGATCTTTTTCTCCTTCTTTAGTGTCCAACCTGGCATACAGCTCATCATATGCCTCTTGTTTGGCCTTTGCCACCTCTACCTTTGTCCTACGTTGCATCTCCATGTCCTACCAGAAGATACACCAAGTACTCTCCTGCCTGTCTCTCTGTTCACATTGGCTGTAGTGGTCCAGTCTTCTGGAAGCTCCTCCTTTCCACCGAGAGCCGGTCTCACCTCTTCTCAAAAAGCCGCACAACACTCTTCCTTTCTCAGCTTCCACCACATGGTTCTCTGCTCTGCCTTTGTCTTCTTAATCTTCCTCCTCATCACGAGAGTCATCTTACACACCACCATCCTATACTGTTCTAGCCACACTCTCCCCTACCACTACCTTACAGTCAGTAACCTCCTTCAGATTATATCATCTGCACAAGATGTAATCCACCTTCTCTGCTCTTGTAGGTCACCCTATGTTCCTGCTTCCACCATCTGTCCCTCCAAGTTCCTTTCCTGGATGCCGAACTGACCCATCACTTCTTCGTCTCCCCTGTTTCCTTCACCAACATGTCCATTACAATCTACACCAATCACAACTCTCTCTCTGTCTGGGATGCTCAGAACTACTTCGTCTAGCTCCTTCCAGAATTTCTCTTTCACCTCCTGTGGGGCACAACCACTAATCACATTATACATTATACAAGTTTCAGCCTCATCACTCGATCTGATACTCTTTTCACCTCCAAGAGATTCTTAGCTAACTCTTTCTTTAAAATAACCCCTACTCCATTTCTCTTCTCATCTACACCATGGTAAAATAATTTCAGCCCTGCCCTTAAACCTCTAGCCTTACTGCCGTTCCACCTGCTCTCCTGGAAAACAATATAGCGACCTTTCTCCTAATCATCATGTCAACCAACTTCCGAGCTTTTCCTGTCAGTCCCAACATTTAAAGTCCCCACATTCAGTTCTAGGCGCATTGCTTTCCTCTTCTCTTTCTGCCCAAGAACCTGCTTTCTACTTCTCCATCATCAACAAACAGTAGCTGAATTTCCACCGGCAACCTGTAGGTTCATGGCGCCAATGGCGGACATTATTAACCCGGGCCACGACTGATCCGGTATGGAAATCGTTGGATGAATGCTTATATTTGTTTGGAAAAGTGTATCTTTGGAATTTTGTCAGAAATGAATTCAACTCATTCATTCATTCGTTTATTCAAAACACCCCTTTTAAACACCTATCTTAGAGACCCGACATAAATACCCCACTTAATCCAAATATATATATTTTTAAGGTGTGCCCTTTGAGCCACTCAACAGTCAGAAGAAAGTCATTTCTGGAAAAGACAGTAAGAACAAAGAATGGTGAGTAGTACCACACCTTCCCAGAGGACTGGATGCCCTTGATGACAGCCAAGCACACCAAGATCCAAGCCACCAGCAGGGAGAGAGTCATCTTCCAGTTGAGGCCGCCTGTGTCTTCGATGGTACTGGTGATGTTGAGCGTCTGACGGTACCAAAAGTAAGTTGTGGCCGAACTCTTCTCGCACTCCGGCTCTATGACTGCAACGACCAAACAAACGTGGCTGTGGGAACTACAGAGTTGCGTCTCTGTGCACCTGTTTTGCTCACATTGGAGTTAAAAGTCTGTTACCAAAGGTATATGTGCATCTCAACACTTGTTGCCTATTTCTTTACAGTTAAAAGTCACGTTACCAAGGGACTTGTGCGTCTTTTTGCGCCTGTGTCTCTCAAAAGTTTGAGGTCAATTGTGTTTATATGTGCGCCTGTGTCTATGTGTTTATGTTAAAAGTCACATTAAAAAAGAAGTTGCATGTCTCTATGCACCTGTGACTCTTTATTGTTTAAAGTCACTTCTGTCTATATGTGCACCAGTATCTTTGTTTTTAAAGTTTGAGGTCATGTTACCAAGAGAGTTATGTGTCAATATGTGCCTGTGTCTCTTTCCTTATTATTTAAGGACACCTATATCTATATGTGCACCTGTGTCTCTTTTAGAGGTTTGAAGTCATGACACCAAGGGAGTTGGGTATCTGCATGCTTCTGTGTCTCTTTTATGTTTAAAGTCAGTTGGGTCTATATGATTGTTTGTGTCTCTTACTTTAATTTCAAAGTCATGTTACAGAGAGAGTTGTGCGTCTATTTGCACCTGTGTCTGTCTCTTTCTTTGATGTTAAGTCATACCATGAGGGAGTTATGCTTCTCTTTGCACCTTTTGTCTGCATGTGTCTCTTGTTTTTTTATGTTAAAATTTACACAACAAAGGGAGTTGTGCATCTGTATGTTTTAAAGTCACTTGTGTCTAAATGTGCACATCTGTCTTTGCTTTTGATGTTTGAATGTTACCAAGGAATTTGTGCACACATATGCACCTGTGTCTATTTCTTTAAAGTTCAAAATCTCTTATAATAAGTGAGTCGTGCATCTATCTATATATATATATATATATATATATATATATATATATATATATATATATATATATATATATATGAGGCTCCAGCATGCCCTCGACCCTAGTGAGGAGAAGCAGCTCAGAAAATGGATGGATGGATATACTACTATGTTTCTTTCATTAATGTTTAAAGTCAATTCTGTCTATGCATGCCTGCATCTTGGACTTTCATTTTTCAGCACTGATGAATTCATGCAAAGTTAAGAGAGCACATTGCTTTGCTGTTAGCATTAGTATTCCTAGTTTAATGTTTGTCCTTTTTAAAGTTTGTGGGAGGCATAAAACTATTTTTAAAATCCTTTCTATATGGTCTGTGTATACCGCAGATTTTGACGAGTGGTTCTGGAATATATTCCCCGCGATCAACAGGGGTTCACTATAAATGTCTATTCATGTTTTGAATGGATCAAAAGGCGTCTTTTTGGTCTGGTGCACTCACTGGCCTGGGTTCCGTTGATGTGGACCGGGCATTCGGCCCACGGGAGTGGGTACTGGAAGGACTGGAAGAAGTAGAAGATGCTCCATCCGATGATCACGTTGTAGTAGAGGCCCACGAAGCCGCAAACCTGCCGTAAAGAAGACAGCAGCTCGTTTGTGCCAAGGGCCACGAACAAACAAATGTGATCATGTGACTTCATTTCTTTATCTTGAGCCTTGTCTCCACTTAGCAAAAAATTGTTTGCAGACATTGAGAAAATTTGTGTTTGGTGGTGTTTGCCACAAAAAGTTCGCACAGGTTTGTTAATGTGGACGTGTTGCCAAACACCAGCAAACAGACTTGTTTTGAATTGTTTGGAGATATTAATTCTTTGAAACGTTTGCTGGAGTTTAGCAAACCACAGCCAATCAGAGAAGAGGTGGTGATCATGTGAGTCACTTGCTAGCCAAAATGGCAGCTTCCAAGGGCAAGGAAAGAAGTTGGGCATTTGAAGAAATACAAACATTAATTGAAGAACATGAGAACTCATCCTTGCCTTTACAACACAACAATGAAAGATTATAAGGACAAGGACAAGAAGGTGGCACCATTGATCCAGATAGCAAGTGTGCTTGGACCAGATTTTACAGGTAGGTACAAGTAGCCACAATGCACACATGCAATACACATGGTCAAATGTACTGCATGTATTGTGGCCGTAGCACTAGCCTGTGATAATAGTTCCTGCAGGTGACGGGTCAGCAAGGCCAATGACTGTGTACTGAAGGGCACAATGTTAAATGTACACGTTCACCATTGAAATGTAGACCCCCACACATGGTGAAGGGCTTTCTCTCTCCCGGTCCCCAAACTCAGGATGGTCATGTGCGTTCCATTTTTAGGGAAAGGGGGTGCATTTTGGGATGAAAATTAGGGTGAAAACTTTTATGAGATTTCCCTGAAAAACTGAAAAAGGTCCTTTCCATTGATGTTCTTAAACAATAACGACATTCAGAAACAATTATACATAATTTTGCTGCAGCTGCCCTGCTGATGTCTTTCTTGAATTTTGCCATTGTTTCCATGAATTCGGAGAGAAAATACATTGACATTCCCTACAATTGACCCAACCACACACACACACACACACACACACATGGAAATAAGCTATTGTAAATGCAGTGAAGATATACAAGTAAAAGTTGCATGTGTGAGAGCGGGAAGGTGTGTGTGTGTGCTTTATTAAATTTGTGTCATCAAACATGTCCTATTAAATTTTTATAGGGGATGGAGATGCTGAGCCCATGTCAGGTTAACGCTGAGTGCTAATGAATTATTGAGCTGTTTGCTCTCAGCAGTCCTGGCCGACTTGCTATTTATAGCTGCCCAATGACACGTGCCCCCCAGGCCCCACCCTGGTCAGATCTGTCTCCCTCCTGTCTGTCAGCCAGCATGGAGTCTCTTCATGATGGCCACAACCAAATAACCTCACACACCAAAAAAATGTTCTCACATGAACTTAAAAAGCTCATGCCAATACCTAAAAGTTCTTCTTACTTTTTATTTTTATTTATTCTTTTTTTTCTTCTTTCTTTCCTTATGAGACCTTTTTTTGTCTATGTGAGGTTGGGCTCCACAATATTGGAAAAATATGGCATTGCGATTTATTTTGTTTGTTTGTTTTTTAAACCTGCGATATACCGGGTGATTGAAAAGTAACTCCCTATTTTTAAGTACTTGTCATTTATTTCTGAACTATACTTCTTACAAGAAATTAACATGAGACGAAAGTGTATTGCATGGAGTTTTATTTAAAATTCTATATTGGCGTCAGCATTAGACACCAGTTTCTCAAGCTGCCTGGGAACCGCATTAACTGATTTCACAAGGAACTCTTGTGGGATGGAAGACAACTTCTCGTATTCGCTCTTCAGGTTCTTCCAAAGTCGTTGGTTTAGTAGAATAGACTTGCTCCTTTAATCATGGAACATACACAAAAATATTTAGAAAAATATTACAACATGAATAAATTATAAGTATTTTAAAATAGGGAGTTACTTTTCAATCACCCTGTATATTGCGATGTGAAATAAGACAAGGTCAGTGTTGGGAAAGTTCATTTTCTATGCAAACTAGTTCTAAGTTCAGTTGATCGTTCCTAAAATGAACTATTACCCTCAAAATACTGGTATTTCGTTTCCTCCATGTTGCCAGCCATTCAGTCCACACTAGTAGCCAGCTGCAGGTTTTACCCTACAATCTCAAAAACATGAGGAAACGTGTTGCTCAATGGTGTTTTTTAGAATGAGGAATTAAATCAAAAACAGGACTTTTGTCCTTAATGTGCAAACACAAACAGGCAACACAGTCTGACGGGAACGATGGAGAAACGATGGAGAAAAGCTTTGCAATCCTCACAGCTGTGGCTAAATATATTAGCGAAATCATGTAATCTACTCTATTCGTGCTGTAGCCCATCCCAGCTATCTCGGGCAAGAGGCGGGGAACACCCTGAACTGGTCAACAGCCAATCGCAGGGTACATTTAAACAAACAACCATTCGCACACACATTCATACCTACGGGCAATTGAGAGTCTTCGATTAACCTACTCTGCATGATTTTGGGGATGTGGGAGGAAACCGAAGTTCCCGAAGAAAACCCACACAAGCACGGGGAGAACATACAAACTCCACACAGGCGGGACCGGGATTTGAATCCTGGTCCTCAGAACTGTGAGGCAGACGCCCTAACCAGTCATCCACCGTGCCGCCCTCTTATATTACAGAACAAAAAAAAAATCCATATTATCACAGTGTGATTATACAGTTTTAACTAAAGCATTCTGATACAAATAATAATTGTCCTTGTAATCCATTTTAACAATTATGTACTGTATTACAAAAGAACACATTCACTCCCCTTTGCGTAGTGTCCCTTGTTATGACAAAATATACTCTATATTGTTTTATTATATTATCCCATAGTTTCTGTGTGATTTTTATTATTTCAATAGTATTTTGTTCTTGTGTTACTTTTTCAAATGTACCTAGTAGCTTAATTGTTTTTTCCTCCCTTCTCAGTGGCTCTACCAGCCTCCCTTTTCTCTCAAGGACAAGATACTATAACTGTGAATAGGCCTTTCTTCCTCGAATCCCACCCATTTTAGTTTAACTGTGCATTTGCTCTCCCGTGTTCTTCAGAGACGGGCAGAAGCGCGAAGGAACTGCAGGTTCCTCTCTTTGCAAAGATTTCATTAATATGACAAAAAACAAGATTGTTTCTTGATTTAATTCCAAAATACCCATTGCAGCAGACCCTGCTATGTGTGTACCTCAAACTAAATATTGTGCAGCCCTCATGTGAGGGTTTTTGTATGTAAGAGAGGCTTTGTGGTATGTGCGTGTTTATGTGTGCGATAGAGTGAGAGCGAGAGAGAGGTGTTTTGATGAGTGTGAGAGGTTTTTGGTGTGTGTGGCTTTTCTTGTGAGTGAGAATGTTTTGCTGTGTGAGAGGTGTATGTGTGGGGTTTTTTTTTGGGAGGGGGGGCAGTGAGAGGTTTTTAACCTATGAGTTTATTTTTTGCGTGAGGGAGAAGTTTTCTTGGTTGTGTGAGTGTGTACATGTTATTTTTTGGTGTGTCCAAACAAACCCCAAACAAACCCCAATCAAAAACATGTATTTAACTTTAATTTAATTTTCATTTCATTTTACCTTTGTTGAAACATATTTTTTGTCAATTTGTAGAAAAGGAATTATTGAAGGAAGGATGAATGGGCAAATGTGAATGGGCCGAGTCTTTCTTGACAAAAATCTGCTGCCATCTATGAGGATGATGAAAATGAAACGAGGGTGGACATTTCAGAATCAGAATCATCTTTATTTGCCAAGTATGTCCAAAAAAATTGTCTACGGTAGTTGGAGCCGCTCTAGTACGACAACAAGCAGTCAATTGGCAGAGAACACTTTTGTGACATAAAGACATTGACAAAAAGAAAAAAACAGTCACTGAGTAATAAAGGGTTGCTAGTTGTCTGGTAATGCTGGTACATTTTTTTTTTGTTTTTTGTTTGTTTGTTTTTTTGACAATTGTGCAAAAGATTAGCACTAGCACTTAGAGCAGTTCGAATGACGAATATTGCAATAGTACGGTGCAATGACCATTATGGAAAGGGCGCCGAGATTTCAGCAAGATAATGATACAAAACATACTGCCACGGAAACTCTCAATCGGTTTCAAAGAAGTAAAGTAAAGCTGCTAGAATGGCCCACCAGTTACCTTGTGTATAAAATGCGCTATACAAATAAATTTGCCTTTCCTTGCCTATATAATATTTTGAGAGCGAGCCAGGGCAATGGATAACAAAAAAATATTGTACAGTTTTAAAAAAAAATTGTAAAAACTTTAATAACATCCCCCCCCCCAATATAAAACATAAAAAAAATACCAGGACCGTGATAACTGAACCGTGATATAGCTGGGGTTTTCTGTAAAATAAAGTGGTAAAATAAAGTGCGTTGATCAAAGCGTACAAAAGTGCACTCAATGGCACCAATCACATGACCCAAGATTACTCGCTAATTGAATGGACCAATGAGATGAGTGTGCCTCCATGTACAAAACAACGTTATCGTAGCAGAGCGGAAGCAAAGGGTGTTGTTGCTGTGAGGAAGCCACTAGAGGTGCAAAAGCTACAGGCTGCAACTTCCCCATCTCACCAAGGCAACCGACTGTGTTCACTAGATCCTTGTGATGTGTCACACTTCCACTGTGAGCCCAGCAGCATGTCACAATGATGAATGATGATAGGAGGCCAATTATTTCCTTCCTTATTGACACCGCAATGTGGGACTTTAAACCCCCCAAGTCAGTGCACTCTTTAGGACACTAGTTAGCAGTTAGTAAGAATGACTAAGGCCGCGTCTAAGGTTACGTTGTCACTGCAGAGCATGATGCCACATTCTGATTTTTTCTTAAATACGATCTTTTTATGTAGTCATTCACGTAACAAAAACAAATGTAACGTCTAATGTGGATGGAATGCGGTCGTGAAGTAACACACATTTGTACAAAACACGACATCACGTGGCGCAATGCGCACAAACACGAGGCACAGTGTAGGTCATGATCATTCCTTCTGCATTTTTGGCAATTTCAAGAATTTTGTGCAACCAGAGCCAACGTTGTCTTATATTTATCAGTTCTAAAGCATCTTCTTATCGCCACTGACTGTTTTCTGCTCCTTCGTCCGCCATTGCTTTTTTGGCATGTCTGTTTTGTCAAATAATTTTTGAGGTTCGTCTGCCTTTGATGATGTATGGTCGGATGAGCGCAACCTGTGTGTCCAGATTGCACCTGCAGTGTTTTATTTTCAATTTCCTTAAAACAAAATCGAAAGTAATTGAGCTGAATCTGTGCGTGAGAAGGATATATGGAGTGGATGATGTACAATAAGTAGTTGTACAGAGAAGACCGCATGACTATCTTAGAAAAGTAGCCGCATCTAAAGGGACAGACTGGTAACCAAAGCTCCTTCATCAGGTTTTTGTGCAAGGCATTTTATAAGTAAAATAAATGTTATAATATAAAATGTTTGGTTCAGTTGTCTTTTTTGTTATTTAGCAAAACATAATGGCTAGCCTGCTAGTAGACAACACTTTATTTAGCCTGTCAATCAATGTTGATTTTACTTGTCCGGATTTCCACAATGAAATGTTATTGTTGAAATGTAAAGTAAAGTAAGTAAAGTTGAGTTACTTTCTTTTTCAGTTCTTTTCGACTGACACTTCACACATTCAAACTACAGTGGTAGACAAGAAATCTAAAATTGTCATCAATTGTTAATCCATTTACTGCCTTGGTCAAATGACATGTAATGGTTTGTTTACTAGTGGTACCATTGGATAAAGCTCTTGGCACCCGGAAGTATATGTGACGTCATGGTGAAAAGGTCTACATGTCTGTGTAGTTAGCAGAGGTGGGTAGAGTAGCCAAATATTGTATTCAAGAGTACTGTTACTTTAAAATAATATGACTGAAGTAAAAGTAAAAAGTAGTCCACCAAATACTCAGTGGGAAAAAAAAACACTCAAGTACTGAGTAACTAGTGAGTAACTTCTGATTTATTTTTTTAAATCAGAGCATGAAAGTCAATTTGAATAAAAAGGGCTGCCAGGCACTGCTGCCTAACTGCCAAATCCCCCCCACCCAAGACCCACCGTCTCCCACAGATGGGTGTATGTGGTGCATTAAAAATATGGGGATAAGTGTGTGTGATGCATTCAAATCCAGGGAGGCAGGCAGGACGGAGGGGCAGGGTGCCCGGGCCGGGAAACAGCACAGACATGCTGAAACCCGGTCCGACACCCACACCCTCCCGACCCCATACCAGTCCCCCAATGTGTGAGTGTGTGCTAAGTGAGTGATTAAGAGGCATGGCTCCTGCAGGTCAGGCCCATCAGGCAGGACAACCACCGACGAAAAGGCCTGCCCTACTTAAAACTGGTCATAAAGTCATTTGAACGCCTCATTCTGGACCACCTCAAGAGCGTCACAGGAGCGCTGCTGGACCCCGTGCAGTTTGCCTACCGAGCAAAAAGGTCTGTGGATGACACAGTCAACATGGGACTGCACATCATCCTAGAACACCTCGATGGCGCAAGGGTCCTGTTCACGGACTTCAACTCTGCGTTCAACACCATCATCCCCAAACTTCTCTTCTCCAAGCTTCTCCAGCTCAGCGTCTCGCCTGCCATCTGCCAGTGGATTCACAGCTTCCTGATGGGCAGGAGACAGCAGGTGAGGTTGAGGGACACCACCTCATCCACATGCACCATCAGCACCGGGGCGCCCCAAGGATGTGTCTTCTCTCCACTGCTCATTCTCTCTACACAAACTACTGCACCTCAACGCACCCAAATGGCATATTCCTTAAGTTTGCAGATAACACCACAGTCATCGGCCTCTTCAAACCTGGCAATGTGTCTGCGTATTGACAGGAAGTGGAGTGGCTGGAGCTTTGGTGTGGCTGACACAACTTGGAGCTGAACACGCTCAAGACTGTAGAGATGATCATGGACTTCAGGAAACATCCTTCACCACAGCTGCTACTCAGGCTGTCCAGCTGCCCCGTGTCAACCGTCGAGACTTTTAAGTTCCTGGGAATTACGGTCTCTCAGGACCTGAAGTTGGAGACCAATGTCAACTCCATCCTCAAAAAGGCCCAGCAGAGGATGTACTTCCTGCGGCTTCTGAGGAAGCACGGCCTGCCACAGGAGCTGTTGAGGCAGTTCTACACAGCGGTCATCGAATCAGTCCTCTGTTCATCCATCTGGTTTGGTGCTGCCACAAAAAAGGATAAACTCTGACTGCAACGGACAATTAGGACTGCCGGAAAAATCATTGCTACACCCCTACCCACCCTTGAGACTTGCACGTGACCAGAACTAAGACAAGAGCATGCGAAATTCTCTTGGACCCTCCACATCCTGGTCCCCACCGCTTACAGCTCCTTCCCTCAGGTAGGCGCTATCGAACAATGCGTACTAAAGCCAGCAGACATTCCAACAGGTTCTTCCCTCTTGCCATTAAATTGCTGGAGACTAAATGACTCTCCATAGTGTCTTTTTATGTTTTTATGTCAAAGTGTTTACTGTCAAAATGGCTGTCTATTGTCGTACTAGAGCGGCTCCAACTACTGGAGACAAATTCCTTGTGTGTTTTTGACATACTTGGCAATAAAGAGGATTCTGATTCTGACACCCACTCGAAACATAAATAGGGAAACTCCACATATACGATTTAGAACTGAATAAGCCTTTTTGATTAAAGGTGAAATGTCTTCAACCACCAAGATTTGTCCAGTTGCCCCCATTCAACTTTTTGCTGAGTATTTCATAGGTGTTATATTTTTATTCAATTAGTAGTACCTGTGAGTATTTACACACAATAATGGTGCAGCTAATATCCAGTCAATGACGGAGGTCATACAGTTACCATCAGACTAGAAACCCCAATGCCTCCCAGCTGGGGGTAGACATAGTTCCACACGCCAATGCTGCCACGTCGAATCCTCTGACCCACTGCCAGCTCCAGGAAGAACAGTGGGATGCCGATGAGGAGAAGGAGAATGAAGTAGGGCACCAGGTAGGCACCTACGACACAAGGGAGAAGAATGCAGAGCTGTTGACTTTCACTCTATGTTTAACAGTCCAGCAGAGACAGCGTGCTGTTACTCAATGGCAATGTTATTAGGAATTGCTGTTTGTTAGACTTCCAAGAAATGTAAATGTTAGTCAAAGATAACAGAAGTAAACATATAAATACAGTTTTTAAATGAAGGTTTTTATTATTAAGGAGAGAAAAAATTCAAAACCCACATAGCCCTGTGTGAAAAAGTGATTCCTAATGATTGGTTGGGCCACCCTTCGCAGCAACAACTGCAATCAAACGTTTGTGATTTTTTTTTTTTTTTTTTTTTTTTTTGTCCTGCTCGGCTGTTAGGTCAAGCAGAATGGAGGATCTGTATCCCTTTTATGCTTGAACAGTTTTACTGTGTCACAGTGGCGTTTTTAAGCTTCCGCTGTAGTTTCTTAGTATTATAATTGAAGTTTATTGAGAATCAGAGTCGAACAGAACAAAGTTTCTAGAGGGGAGAGAGAAACAAAGACAAAAGACAAAGCACTAATTGTAAACAGGATGAGAAAAGTAAATCATTACATTATCTACAACAATGAAACATTAAATATGAGTGATGCATGGGGCTGTAGTGCTACACCCTGTGAGGGAAGGAGAGGACAAGATAGACCCGGACAAGGACAGGAGAAGAAGCATGCAGGACAAGGGTCATGAACCCGGCTGTAGAACTGAAGTGTGGTGGGATTGACTATGTAAATTATAAAAGTATAAAAGGACGAGAGTATGAGTGAGGGGATACACAAGCGAGTTGCATATTCATGAGTTATTTGTCGCAGTAAGTGCGTGACCCCAGACCCAGTGATCGAGTCCTAGGGGGGTCTGCCTGTGGACACATGCAAGTGAATTGACACCGTTTTACATGCACAAAGACTGACAGAAGTGTCCTGTAATTGCTGTGCCCGCACCGCAGAGGCTGAGGACCCCACCCAATCGATCGAGGGGCGATATCGGGCCCAGGGGTCCACCCGAGAGCAGCCCAGTGGACGGGACACGTCTCACACCGAGGGACCCAGGGCGGTCCGCCGGCTCCACCCAGGCGCCCTGACAACTGTCCACCCGGTAGGGGCCGCACGGACCCAATGCTACCCCCCACAGTCAAACGCTGAGGCAAACAAACTCACGCACCGCTCAGCTATCATCTGTCAATCGGATATCACTACTATGACCTGTAAAAAGGTTGCTACTTTGTATAGGATCATTCTTATGTCGATACATACTGTAACTGCATGTTTGAGCCACGAAAATATATACGCTTTAAGCCTCCAGTGGCTGGAATATATCCCACAGGGATGTTGTCGGGGGTTTTCCACGCCGTGACAACGAGCCAATCTAAAGTGGCCATGCCAGCGCAAAGTCCTATCCATACGCTGGCTGTCACGTCAGACTTTTATTTACGTCTTCGCTCGGTTACGTGCACGCACTCCTGTCTGACAACGAGGAGCTCTAAAGCGGCCATGCCAGTGGACTATACAAAGCGCAAATGCATTTCTGGGGTATAGGCACAGCAAGCTAGCTAACTGCATGTCGCAATTGTGACAAAGGTGCTCAAGTTCATATATAGTGGGGGTGCGTCACAAGGCATCCTTTTAGCCACACCCCCTCCAAGAAACCTGAAATGATAAAAAATTGTTTTAAGACTACCTTTTTGCACATTCACAGCGATTACTGTATCTTCTAATGTGTATTTAGAAACAAATCTCAAAATTCACTTTACAGGGTCTTTAATGCATTTCCCATAGGGTTTTACGATGGATATAGTTTGGACTCTGGAAGAAAATACTACCAATGGATTTGAACTCAAGGGACAATTTTGTTTTGAAAGTCGACCAAATGAGCGTTGGCCCACAAAACGTTCCTCTAAATCCCGGTGATTAGCTCCCCTTACCTCCACCATTCTTTTGACACAGGTAGGGGAACCTCCAGACGTTCCCCAGGCCCACCGAGAAGCCCACCTGTGCCAGGATGTACTCCATCTTATTGTTCCAGGCCGGCCTCCATCCTCAGCATCGGGGTCAGGGGAGGGCAGCAGGGCTCTTCCTGGGGCAGTGGAGCCCGGACTGAGACCCATACTCATCTGACTGCTCTTGTAGTCCATTGGGTGCTCCAGAGACAGCAGGTCAGCCACCGACTCGGTGACCGGCTCGCTGCTGTGCTCCAGCTGGGTCACTCGGGTGTTGTTTGGCATGGCTGGGCACACACGTGGGAACTCACTCTGTGGAGGGTGCGGGCAGGCGGCTGGGCAGGTGTGACGAAGAGAGGAGGCTGGGAGGCGTCTTATTGGGAGATTCAGAGTCAGCGGAAGGAAGTTGTGCTTCTGCAAAGACAAATAGCTGGAGCGTCAAGCTATGTACTGGACATCAATTTGCTTAAAAAAAAAAAACAAGTAAAATATTTTTAAAAAGTGAAAGTTCATAATTTCTTCTCTCCCGACACAGCAACTATTAGCCTGTGAAGTCTACTTTGCTGTTACAATTTGCCTGTGTTCTCTAACATTTATTTCAGTGTGGAACAAAAGGCGAGTTTAATGACACAACTATAGTAGGACCTTGAAATCCAAGTATAATTTGTTCCGTTAGCAACCTCATGACTCAAAACGTGTAATTCAAATAGAAATCTCATGATTCTATACCAGCCTCCCCCCAAAAAACTGACAAAAATGTTTGAGATGTTTTTTTAATTTACAACCCCAATTCCAATGAAGTTGGGACGTTGTGTTAAACATAAATAAAAACAGAATACAATGATTTGCAAATCATGTTTAACCTATATTGAATTGAATACACAACAAAGACAAGATATTGAATGTTCAAACTGATAAACTTTATTGTTTTTAGCAAATAATCATTAACTTAGAATTTTATGGCTGCAACACGTTCCAAAAAAGCTGGGACAGGATCATGTTTACCACTGTGTTACATCACCTTTTCTTTTAACAACATTAAATAAACGTTTGGGAACTGAGGACATGAATTGTTGAAGCGTTGTAGGTGGAATTCTTTCCCATTCTTGCTTGATGTACAGCTTCAGCTGTTCAACATTCCGGGGTCTCCGTTGTCGTATTTTACGCTTCATAATGAGCCACACATTTTCAATGGGAGACAGGTCTGGACTGCAGGCAGGCCAGTCTAGTACCCGCACTCTTTTACTATGAAGCCACGCTGTTGTAACACGTGCAGAATGTGGTTTGGCATTGGCTTGCTGAAATAAGCAGGGGCGTCCATGAAAAAGACATTGCTTCGAAGGCAGCATATGTTTCTCCAAAACCTCTATGTACCTTTCAGCATGAATGGTGCCTTCACAGATGTGTAAGTAACCCATGCCATTGGCACTAACACAGCCCCATACCATGAGAGATGCTGGCTTTTGAACTTTGCGTCTATAACAGTCCAGATGGTTCTTTTCCTCTTTGGTCCGGAGGACACGACGTCCACAATTTCCCCCAAAAAATTTGTAATGTGGACTCATCGGACCACAGAACACTTTTCCACTTTGCATCAGTCCATCTTAGATGAGGTCGGGCCCAGAGAAGTCGGTGGGGTTTCTGGGTGTGGTTGATAAATGGCTTTTGCTTTGCAGAGTAGAGTTTCAAGTTGCAATTACGGATGTAGCGCCGAACTGTATTTACTGACATTGGTTTTCTGAAGTTTTCCTGAGCCCATGTGGTGATATCCTTTACACATTGATGTCGGTTTTTGATGCAGTGCTGCCTGAGGGATCGAAGGTTACGGGCATTCAATGTTGGTTTTCGGCCTTGCCGCTTACATGCAGTGATTTCTCCAGATTCTCTGGACCTTTTAATAATATTTTGCACCGTAGATGATGAAATCCCTAAATTCCTTGCAATTGTACGTTGAGGAACATTGTCCTTAAACTGTTCGACTATTTTCTCACGCACTTGTTCACAAAGAGATGAACCTCGCCCCATCTTTGCTTGTGAATGACTGAGTATTTCAGGGAAGCTCCTCTTTTACCCAATCATGGCACCCACCTGTTCCCAATTAGCCTGTTCACCTGTGGGATGTTCCAAACAGGTGTTTGATGAGCATTCCTCAACTTTCTCAGTCTTTTTCCCCACCTGTCCCAGCGTTTTGGGAATGTGTTGCAGCCATAAAAGTCTAAGTTAATGATGATTTGCTAAAAACAATAAAGTTTATCAGTTTGAACATTAAATATCTTGTCTTTGTAGTGTATTCAATTAAATCATTGTATTCTGTTTTTATTTATGTTTAACACAATGTCCCAACTTCATTGGAATTGGGGTTATAAGAATATAGCACTCTATAATAATGTACTTTAAAAACATACAGTAATGACATAGTCAAACAATATAAATGTTTTAGCTCCAAGTCAATGGACACTGTTGTGGTCCTTCTGGTTTCCGTGCCAAGGCCACTTTGGGAGCAGTATAATGAAGAAAGGTGGATAAACACAGTGCTTGGGAAGCTGCAGATATAGTAGGCCTAGTCATTTTTGGACAGGATAAAGAATATATGCTTGTGTATATTGTTGTAATGTCTGCCTACATGTGTTGCGGCACCGTTTGTGTTCAAATAGCCATTGCTTAAAGAAAATGTGTCAAACTCAAGGCCCGGGAGCCAGATGCGACCCGCCACATCATTTTATGTGGCCCGCAAAAGCAAATCATGCTCGTCAACTTCCGTGAGTTTTGCTAAAATCTGTACCCAAATTCCAAATTGTCATAATAATAAACAATAATGTTGAGATATTGCATTTTTCTGTTATCAAACCCTTCTTCTACAGTAACTTAAACAATACTTGAACAAACTATTAACCTTGTCTTCTGATTTCAAAACTATTTACCCCTCAATTTGTTGTGTAATGTTAATAATATGATTTGGTGATTAAACATTTCACTGTTCTAATGGCCCTCTGAGGGAAATCATAACTACAATGCAGCCCGAGACAAAAATGAGTTTGACACCCATGGCTTAAAGGGTTGTATAACACCGTAACACCAATTCTATTTCTTAGCTAGTCTAAGGTGTTTTGCATTGTTTGTTCGTCTTAAGCTAAGATGACATTTTCTAAGGCAAAGCTATGTGGTTGTTTTGAATCCACAATGTGTAATTCTATTTGTTTTCTGTTTAGTTTGACAGTAAAATTCAGCTGTGAGTGGCACGGAACTGCCTCTTTTATGACAAATTGTTCACCATCTGCTGAACTGCTGCTTGTTGTGAAGGGAGTTGAGTTGAATTCACTGCCACCATACAGCGCAAATTTGTAACTGCAAGAGCAAAAAGTCAGCCGAACAAAGGCTCGTATCCTGAAAAACCCGTAAGTTGGGTCACTCATATCTCAAGGCACCACAATACTATACCAGACATAAAAAGTCCCTTTTCCATACTTTCTCCCCGTAAATGTGATGTCAATGTCAGTGTTGTCCCCCATTATGCAAACAAAACAGTAGTGCCACTGCAGCTCCGAGTGAAGCATTTCACTAATCCACTATTACAGCAGCCAGTTCCCAGTGGAGGTTATTATTGCAAAGGTGAGTCATGTGACAATCATGGGCAGCGGGACGCCATCCATTTGTGTGACAGCTGGTCCGAGGGGAATGTGTTGCAGCTTTGGTCAGCATTCGTTTGAAACAGGATTTTTAAAAAAGGTGTAGGAGCTACTAAAATTCCTGCAAACATCAGGACTTTAAAGTCTTTATTAATTGTACAGTCATGCGAATATATGTAGAAGTAAACCAGGCCAATATTATTTCATTAAAAACAATATAACATTTTTTTACAAATGATGAATGAGAAGGAGTCATGAATGTCTATTTTGTTAACAGTCACTCTACCTTTGCATCACAAGAGCCAAATACTGTATAAAGAAGCTAGCAAAGAGAGAGGTCCTTCTAAGCCCATATAGTGTTGGGTTGCAACGGATGCTGTAGCTGTGCTCTCAGTAAGGCATAGATCATGACATTAAATATAATATAACAAAAGCCACATTATGATAGATAGAAGCGCAGGGGAAAATGTTTTCCATCATTTAAATTGTCGAACAGTCCTCTTGACGTGTGTGAGGAAACACTTACTGTAGGTCATATCTGAGGATTGGATGGATGACAGACATCTATTGTCAGCATTGTAAAATACATTCCCATGCTAACATGCTGTTTATAAAGTTTTCATGTGCCTTGATTTTCACTGTTCAGGACCTATATTACGCGATTATACAATGCTCAGTTTTGGTCCACTATAAGAAGTTGAGTAGGCTTAAAGTCACCTACAATGATGGAATGATGACACGGGGCGAGTGAGGTGAAGAACCCAAATGCAAAACACTGAACCACCGGAAATGTCATGAACCTGTGATCCTGCCTGTTCTCTCTTGTTTTTTTTGGGGGGGGGATCTATCTTGTGTAGATTAGATCTTTTTTTTTTTTGTAGCTTTGATCTAGTTTTTTCCTTAACTAGTGTAATAGTTATTCGCCCTCATTGTGCTTCTTTTGTTACTTATTGTGTTCAGCATATGTTCCCTGTTGCGCTCTGTCCATCCACTGTGTGGATTTTGGTTATTTCTAGGTTCTTTCGCATCAACATTTGTCACCATTGTTTTATTTTTCTTCCACGTTATTGTTGTCGTTCGCCAGTTAGTGCTCCCTTGGTTAAATAAGTTTTATTGTTGACGCTCAATCTTTGTTGTGTGCTTTGGGGTCCGACTTTGATATTACATTCTGTAACAGGAAATTAGGAAAGAATTTTAATAATCAATTTATAGGTCCTGTATTTTTGCTATTTAGACCGCCATAGAGTGACTGTCTAACATGGACTTAGCATAAAAGTGTCAGTCATTTCAAAAAACACCCTTTTATGTCGTACGACTGTCCAGAAAAGGCCCCTCTGACAGCTGCACTGTTTGACCCAGTTTTGAATCCGCTTTGTCCATATTTGGCTAAGACCGCTCCCTTTCCTCTGATTGGTTGCCTCCGTGTAGAAGACTCACTTGAGCACATCCATCCATCCATTTTCCGTACCGCTTATCCTTATATAGGTTTGCGGGTGTGCTGGAGTCTATCCCAGCTATCTTTGGGCGAGAGGTGGGGTACACCCTGAACTAGTCACCAGCCATTCCCAGGTTACATATAAACAAACAACCATTCAAATGTGTTTGTTAGGTTGACAGCGCTGGGTTGGAAGCAGAAAGCAAAGGCGGAGATCTTCGCTAGTGACGTAGATAAGCTTGAGAACTTCGAATGACCTGATTTCAGGCATCTCGGCAGAAAAACATTTGGAACTCAGGAGTGCGGGGACAATTTTAATTCATATTTCACGTTTTACTGAGGCATCATAGAGAAAATATTACATCCCAAATAATAGAAAAAGTTGGTTTGGTAAACTACGTCCCCTTTAAGAACAACTGTGACAGGTCAATTCAAAGCCAGCACACAGTGCAGTTCACCTCACAGTCGAGAGGTTCAGGTTTTGAAGATAGCTTTGTGTTGAGCCAAGGTGATGCAATGTTCCGCAATCCACAAATAGCAGGTCAGGAAATGCTCAGATTTCACTGTTGTCTTTAATCCACTATTCACGGAGAGCAGAAGCAAAGAAACTCACACCTTGTTGACCTCGTACCCCACATGTACTCAAACGCACCACACCAGTTACACATGATACAAAGTCATTTGTTCACAAAATGCTGCGCCACACCATCTGCGAAAATCATCAACCCAATGGCTATGCAACCAAAAACAGGAGGTTTATCTCAGTCCTCCACATGATTACTGGCCATCATCTTGAACTATCCTAACACTTCAACATTTGGTGCTGAAGTTACTGTAAATAATCCTGCAAAAAGAATTTTACCACCTCATTGGATGACGCGTCTATGAGTATAATTCCTGCTGCTGTTAGGTCTGTTCATATTCCCAAGCACCACCACCATTTTGTGAAATTTGATTAGCATTTAATACCCCCCCCCCCCCCCCCACCCCCAAAAAAAAATTTTTTATGGTACAATATGTAAATGTGTTTGATACAAAAGTGACAAGCAGACAGCAAGTAACCAATCGGTGGCAAACCTGAGAAGCTAACATTCCAGGCTAGCTGTTTAGTCAGTGCTGCATTATTAGCAATCCCACTGCGATATGATTGGCTCGGGCATCACGGGAAAGGCAGGCTAGGCAGATGTAACGAGTTGACCATACAAAATATGTATCACATTAGTACAAAATAAAAGCAATTAAGTTTGTTATGGTTGGGGCTAGGGTTGGGGTTCGTGTGGGTTACAATGCCATAGGATTAGGGTGGGTTAGCGTTAGTGGGAGTCAAGATATCAGAATCAGATCAGAATCAGAAGAGAACACTTTGAGACATAAAGACATTGACAAAAAAAAAAACAGTCACTGAAGGGTTTATAGTTATCTGGTAATGCCGGTACATTATTATTATTTTTTTGGACAATTGTACAAAGATGCAGAGTCCTCTAGCACTTAGAGCAGTTTGAATGACTAATATAGCAATAGTCCGGTGCGATGACCATTGTGCAAAGGGCGCCGAGACTTCAAGGAGTGTATGCAGTTTAAAGTGACGAGTAGCGCGATAATCTGGGACAATGTTGGTTGTGCAAATGTTGCAAATACTCCACAGTCAGTGTGCAAATGGAGCAGATGCATCCCGGTCACCAGCTCTTCCAGCTCCTTCCCTCAGGTAGGCGCTACCGATCAATGCAAACTAGAACTAGCAGACATTCCAACAGCTTCTTCCCTCTTGCGATCAACGTCTTAAACACCTAACCTACATTTCCATTGCAACATGCGGGCAATTTTTTTTTTGACTTGAGTTCGTCGTCACATTTCATTGGGGCCAATTATATATTACTCGTGCACTCACTGTAGTAGTCTCGCCACGCTGCACTATTTGCATATCTGTTGTTGACCAATACTGGCCACCACACTGAAGTCACTTCTTTTTTCCTTCTGGAAGTAATACCAAGACGCAGCAGCCAATCACATTTAAGCAGCATGTGTCCTGCAGCTAATCATATTGCAGCAGGGCGTGTCCTGCCTAGTGCACGAGTGGGATTCCTAATAAGTGTTCCTGCTTGTCACACACAAAAAAACATGGATTCAAATGCACCACGACGTCACAGACAAACTAAACCAAAATTCATTTGTTCACAAAAAGCTGCTCCATACCGGCTGAGAGTCTCATCAAGCCAACTGCAATGGAACAATATAAACGTAATACATATAATACACAATAAACATTCAGTTTTTTCATCATCAGTGACAAGCTAGCTAGTCTGCAGATAACGTAGCAGTGGGAAGGTTGGAAATATTCCAAATTGTAATTGGAGTATATTGCAATTAACTGGGTATTGAGGGTAATTGAATGCAAAGGTATCACATTCAAACATAAATATTTTGTTTTGTCATCAGCAGAAATTGATGCAAAAAAGTTAGCTGTAGTTGCCTATATTGGGGGGGCATTACACTCCCTTAAGAACTAATTCGTTTTCTATTCACTCGAGCGGCGATGTGCAGTATCTGAAGCTCGCTTGTGATTCAAATTTTGGCTCGCAACACAAAACAAAACAAATTGACTAAGCAACGGCCCGTAACTCATAAAACTCTGAAGTCACAGTTCCGCTGTACTTGCATGAAGTCTGGTTGTTTTAGTTAAGATTATGTTAAAACATATTATCCGATAGTGAGTAGTCAACATATGAAAAATACCAAAAATGGACCATGGACTGTTATTTAAAATACAAAGCACAACATATAAACATACAGTATTAACAAAAATTTACATTTTAAATACCAATTTATAAAATCCTCTCTCTGATCCTCTCCCGTTCTGTTCTAATAGTAGAGGATGTTAGTGGGCTTCCAGTCAGTAGCAATTTGTCTTTAATATTAAAACATGCACGTGACAAAACAGCTAGCCTGTCTTGTTCCAGCTCAAACAGAGGACAGTGGTATTGTCTGACCACTTGAAAACTTTCCTAGCTAGAAAAAAAAACACCATCTAACTCCTACCTAACAACATAAATATTGACCTAGCGTGTTAGTATTGATTGATAGACGTTAGGAAATGTGCCACATAACCTGGTTTAAGACAGGTAATTACACCACTTCTGCATATCACTGGAAGACGTGGAAGATAGCGTCCTCAGAGCCCAAGGAGAGGTAGGAGGGATTGGGATTGGGTGGACCAAACCATTTTTGAGGCAAGGGGTTGCTGTATTTTTGTGGTTCAAACTTATGTTTCCATCAAGTGCTGCATGGTTTTAGACTTTTCTAGTTTGTTCAAAATGACATACAGTACAAGTAAGTAAGCAAATAAATACAGAAACAAATAAAATGATCCCTCAAGTTTTAGAGGTGCTCGGATTCAATTTAGGGGTGCTTCAACACCTCTGAAAATGGGTTTGAAACGCCTGTGCTACTAGCCGTCATCTCCAACTAGCATGACAAGCAAACACTTAGGACAAATGTATTTGGACACCATCAAGCCTTTTCTATTTCCTAACTTCAGGGCTATTCTTTTCTCACCACTGTTGTCCATTTAGAAAGGGGGTAAAAAAGTAGCACACAAAAAGTTTTAAAGTTTAAAAAAAAAAAAAAGGCAAGGCAAACAACACAGAGCAAATCCTTTGATGCTGGCTGAAATGACATCTATAGCGATATGAAGCGGAAGTTGTCATAAACAATGTTATTGCGCTTGTGTGTCCTCAAAGATGCCGTGAAAGGATTTGAGTCATCAGAAACACTCAGCTTGGCTGCCATCAATGTGCTGCTTAAACATTACATGAAAACATTGTGAAACAATGAGGCTACTGTTCAAAAGGCTCAGATAAATATCACGGTCACAATGCATAATGCAGCTTGATTGGGGACGAGTGCTCACAGACAAATTAATGCTAGGGCACAAAGACTAAAGCATCTCCATGGAAGCCAGAACCGACGAACAGATGGACGTGAAATAAAGGCGTGTATTTAAAGGACCTACTGTATCAAATAGTGCGAGCATTGGCACTTATCTCATAGTTCTGGATTTTAAAAAGTTGTCTGCAGAAAAACTTCGCCCACACTGAGGTCGAAACCTGCGTGAGAGCCTGCTGATTTCTTTATACTACTACTTTTTTCTTGGTCTGTCACCACGTCATCTATTTTTATGCAATATTAACAAATTTAAAGGGGATAAAATAACTAGAATAGATCTATAAACGCTCTTGAACATTCCAAATGTCTGTGTTGTTAAACTCGGGCTTTTTCTTCTTTCTGGGGAAGCAAGCTGTGCAACGCAATTGTCTCCTATATTTAAAGTCTGTTTTTCAGACAATAATGAGTGAAAATAGTGAGGTTGGATACATTTGAGTTGGCTTGTTTTGTTCAAATCGATCCCTGTAATGCTTCGTTGCAGAAGGAAGCTGCATGAGGCATATGGAGGTAAGTGAGTGCAGTTCATTTCTGCCTAATACACGGGTTTAGTCAGCTCATTGTGCTATTGATTGCATCGCACATGGCTCTAAGACTTTTGAAAAAGAGTTTGTGAAGATGACGTAGCACAGGCATTTCCTTTTGTGAAATTAAAGGCACTTTCCATCCATTTTGCCAATGAAAAATGGGCGTTCCCAGGGTAATTAGTTCATTAGTGCTTCAGCCAAAGTGTTTGTTTCACTCTGGAACTTCATCCAGCCTAGCTGCCAAGTCAATGGCTGAGAAACTAAGTGTGGGGGTTGTTATTTTGTTAATTAACCCCACAGCTTGGTAACAGTGTAGCAGCAGGGCACTGTCACTCACAGACACATTTTCAGGAATAGTCAGACAACTAAAGACCGACTTGGTTGTTTAATTTCACATGGCATGTGTGGGCAAACACTGCGCACAACATTTTGCATACAAATATTAAAAAGCCAGTTTTTACATAATACGTCCGCTTGAAATCATTCGCAGGGACTTGTCTTAACGCTGCTGCCAACTGAGCAGACTGTGAGCCCACCCGGCGAAGTCCCACCGGCATCATGCACATGGCATTCCTTAGGAGCGGCGATAAAACCCTGTAGTCATGACACCATGCGGCAGTATTGACCTTTTCACACAACATGGAGGCGCTCTAGCTACTGAGCCATAGCTGCCCTACACATGACCAGAAAGAGCCAATCACAAGCGTCGGCTTACAATGAGCATGTTACCAACATGCTTCGTGATGTCGTTTTTAAAAAATTGTTGAAGTTGTACAAGCTAATCGTTGCTCTTTTCTTCCCTTTGTTTCTGCCCACATTGTGATAAGTGTGTGTCTTAGTAATATGTCAGGCTCATTGGTATGTGGCCATTATCATTTCATGAAACCATAACTGTGTGTTGTATCATGAATAGTGACCAGGAGGCGGGGTACACCCTGAACTGGTTGCCAGCCAATCGCAGGGCACTAAAATGAATTACAACTACATAAATTTTGCAATCAAATTATGTAACATAGTTACATGTATGTTGTTACTCCCCAACACTGGGGACAACAGCATTTTCAGGTTTTTCAACGGTGCGTTAACACAGACAGAATGCACATACATTGAAAACCATGTTATAACTGTTATAAACATGCTCAAAACGTGACAACGGGTACTACAGATAGTGCTCTTGTAACATGAAAACCACATTAAAACTGTGTTGTCCACAGTCACACCTTCTCTCACAGTCCATATCTGCTGGATTATATTTTAGTTTAGTTGCTAGGCAATGGCTCTTGGCGCAAACTGGAGATACAGTACAGCCTCACCGCTCGCCTCTTTCCCCTCTCGCCATCGCAAACAGACACGACATCCACTGAGTCTGGGTGGGGGGAGGGCACGCGCTGTGGCAGAGATGGAGGTGATTGTTGTGCTGCCTGTCGTGATGACACTCGAGCAAAGCAGCCAGCGAAGGGAAAGTGACACATTTCCTTAGGTGACATTTTACGCGATGGTCTGCTGGTTTAGAAGAAACAACCAAATTGCCCTTCGCAAACTCACCTACTTCCAAATTCTTCTGTCGAACATAATCAAATCATATCAAACTTTATTTATAGCGCACTTTTCATTCAATGATATGCATCTCAAAGTGCATTACATAGTTAAAATCAATCCCCTCCGACCACTCATCCACACAGATACATACAATAGATGTGCACACCCAGACACACACAGTTAAAAATAAAAGAAAATAATAATGCAATGAGTGGCGGCACGGTGGACGACAGGTTAGCACATCCGCCTCACAGTTCTGAGGACCGGGGTGCAAATCCCGGCCCCATCTGTGTGGTTTGCATGTTCTCCCCGTGCCTGTGTGGGTTTTCTCCGGGTACTCCGGTTTCCTCCCACATCCCAAAAACATGCATGGTAGGTTAATTGAAGATTCCAAATTGCCCGTAGGTGTGAATGTGAGTGTGAATGGTTCTTTGTTTATATGTGGCCTGTGATTGGCTGGCGACCAGTTCAGGGTCGCCTGAAGATAGCTGGGAAAAGCTCCAGCACGCCCCGCGACCCTAGTGAGGACACCTACGGACAATTTAGACTGTTCACTGAACCTACCATGTTTTTTTGCATGTGGGAGTACCCACGCAGGCACGGGTTGAACATGCAAACTCCACACAGGAAGGCCGGAGCACGGATTTGAACCCAAGGCCTTGTGAAATTAAAGCCTGAAATTACAACTGCATCTACATCTCCAACAAACCAAAAATGCTGTCCAAGTTGAAATAAAAAGGGCTATTTCACTTAACAATGTAAAATATATTGTATATTTGCAAAATAATAGCCAATTAAAATATTGATTTTTACCTGGTCAATGAGATTTTTGCTCCTAAACGTCGGCGTACAGCCTCAACGCATCAGGGCTGTAACATGTCACCTCGATCTTTGCGCGTGATTGTAAACTGTCATCTGTGAGGCATTTTTAATATATTGTAGTTCATGTAGTACGAAACATGAAACCTTCGGTTTTCTTCGGAAACTTTTCTTAACTTGGATTTACCTACCGGGGGTCGAATAGCTCAATAAATCTTGGAGTCAGTTGTCGCACATCGGCATTTGTGGTGCATATTTTGAGCGACAAAAAAAATATTATGGTTGAATGTTACAAGACACCATAATCTCCAAATTTTGAATTACTTTTTAAGACTAAACAAACTAATTCAAATTCAAATTAATAATTCATATGGGCGGCACGGTGGACGACTGGTTAGGGCGCCTGCCTCACAGTTCTGAGGACCGGGGTTCAATCCCCAGCCCCGCCTGTGTGGAGTTTGCATGTTCTCCCCGTTTCCGCGTGGGTTTCCTCCCACATCCCCAAAACATGAAAAAGTGCACGAATTCCACAATTTCTTTGTCTTCAATGTCATTGTACTAATTATATAAAGCTTTACTTTCCTCATCTTGTTTACAGCTAGTGCTTTGTCTTTTGTTGTCTTCTTTTCCTATATTATTTAGTTTAACTTTTTACTCGCTCTCCTTTTTGTTTTTTCTTTCACGCCCCTTTAAAAAGTTTGTTCTGTTTGACTGAACAACTGTAATTCTCAATAAATATCCATCAGAATAAAAAGAAACCACAGTGGAAGCTTAAAATGTCCACTGTAAAACTGTTCCGGCATAAAAGGGTCTTCCTTTCTGCTTGGCCTAACAGCCGAACAGGACAAAAAAAAAAAAAAAAAGAAAGAAAAGAAAATGGATCTACAGTGATACTGTGATTTACAAGTGCCCCAATTTTCTTTTTTCGAGTTACGAGCTGTTATTCGATTTTTTGTTGGGTTTTTTTTGCTTTGTGTGGTGAGCCAAAATTTGAGTTACAGCGCTCGAGTGAAAAACACTCTGCACTTCCGACCATTTTGAATAGGACAAACAGTCAAACACACAAATGCCAAATGAAAACACTCACAAGGAGAATGACGTCGACGCTGACACCGAACTAACCGGCAAACCCGACAGACTCCAACCTCCAAACGTCCCATTAACACATGAACACTACAATGTGTTTGACTTTCAGCTTGATTACACTTGTAATTTATTGAAATTCTCTTTTATGTTTCTAAATATATATTTTACAACACGCTAGTTTTCTTTGTTAAAACCAGCAGACATTCCAGTAGCTTCTTTCCTCTTGGCATTAACCTCTTAAACCTTTGACTCATCATTTCATAGTGACACTTTGCCAATTCTGCGCATCTCTTTACTGTCCTTAGTGCCCTATGCATCATCATCTAACTATTGTCGACTAGGCAGTGAAAAAAAAGTACTAAATGTAATCATGCACATGATTAAAATGTGGTAAACTGGCGTAGTTTTCCCCTCTTCTCACAAATAACCAAAAGTATGTTCATTGAACACATTTGAATTATGGGCAACAGACATACATGTTCGAATAAAATAAATTCAAAGGACTTTTTTTCCCCAGTCTATACCGCACTACTGGACACTTCAGATTGTTTCGTGACACTCTGTAAGTGTGTGTTTATGTCCTAAATTTATATTTTGTTATAGTGGCTTGTTTACTGCAGTACTAGAGCAGCTCCGCAACCAACCGAGACAAATGCCTTGTTTGCTTTGTTTTGTTTTTTAACATACTTGTCCAATACAAATGGTTGTGATTGTGATTAAAAACATGGAAGAAAATTTGCTTTTGGAAGGGCTGGAACAGATGAATGGTATTTCACTTCATGTATGTATGTAGGAGCAAGTTGGAGTACCCAGCGAAAACCCACGCACGCAGGCACGGGCTGATCATGCAAACTCCACACAGCTGCGATTTGAATCCCAAACCTAAGAACTGTGAGGCAAATGTGCTAATCACTCACTTAGGTTCCATATGTTTTGTTTTTTTAATTACAAAAAAAAAATGGTGGTGGTTTTTGTAGCCGGGAACGGATTCATGGCATTTCAATTGGTTTTAATTGGGAATATTGATTTGCTTTTAGCCCGTTTTGGGGGATGCTCAAGTACCCCTAAATTGAATCACTGCAACCCTAATTATTTATTTTTACTCTATATCTTTTTTAAATAACCAATAAGCACCCCCCATGCCTCAAACATGGTTTGTTCCACCCTATCCCTCCCACCTCCCCAACTGGGCTCTGAGAGCCGCACAGGACAATATGCTGCCTTCTCGTGATGTACAATTGTGGTATAAGTCTTAAACCAGCATAACCTCTTTTGCTGTGGTTCCACATTTAAATAACCTTCATCAGATAACAGACTTGCCCAAAACGTGTTTTGATCTTGCCTGGCCACGCACCTCTAAACCTCTCATCCTAGAATCGCCCCTGATTGAGTTATAAGTTTAAAGAATGAATTCAACTGAAATGAATAAAAAAAGCATTGAACGAGTGCCAACTTCAACATGCAGGTACAAGCATGCCTGGCTATCTGCTGTCCAAATAACCTCTGCTGGCGTGTCAAGGTCACACGCACGATTTACCAAAGCACAGCAAAAGGTGCCTGCTCCATCTTCCCCGGCGAGGAGGAGACTGACGCCAGACGACGTTTTCGCGACGCGCGCCAGGTGTGGAAAAACAGAAGTGTGCCGTGGTGTGGGGGGGTGGGGGGTTGCCACACGACGACGACGACAAACACATTTGTCCACATGAAAACAGGAGGGAAGGGTGGCGGACGTACCTCGTCGTGGGTTTTTAGAGGCTCTTCGTGTCCGTGTGCAGCATCTCGGCCACGCTCACGGGTGGGCGCGCGACACGCGAAAAGTGCGCGTGGATCATCTCGAAGGAGAACATCGAAGAGGAGGAGCTGCGCAGTGCAAACCCCTCGACAGGATGGACCAAGAAGAAGAAGAAAAAAAAATATTACTATGGCAAGTCACGACCATGTGTGACGCAGGTTTGACTCATGCGCCAGTGTGCTCGCGTCAGCAGACGAGGTGAACAACAAACATGCAATGGTTGCAAGTAAACGTGGAACAAACCAAGATTCCACCTTTTCATCTAATTACTACATTCAATATTCTATTTATTGCATGTATTACCCTTTTTATATAGCTTCATTAGGAAAAAGTAAGAGACTGGTGCAAAATCATCAATTTCTCTAAATTTTGCTATTTATGGGTACGGTATATGTTTGAGTAAAGTCAGCATTTTGTTTTATTCCATAAACGACTGACAACATTTTATTTCATGCCATTTAGAGCATTTATGTGCACAAAATGAAAATGGCTCTAGATAGATAGATAGATAGATAGATAGATAGATACGTCCACCTTACAGTACTGAGGTCATGGGTTAAAATCCAGATTCCAGCCTTCCTGTGTGGTTTGCATGTTTCGTGATTGAGTGGGTTTTCTCCATGTTTCCTACCATATTCCCAAAACATGTTCCTTTGAGTCACTGATGTTGCAGTGGTGCACTCGCCTGACTTTGGTGCGGGCAGCGTGGGTTCAGTTCCCACTCAGTGACGATGTGAATGGGAGTGCGAATGTTTGTCCGTGTCTATATGTGCCCTGCGACTGACTGGCAACCAGTACAGGGTGTTGTCCGCCTTTCGCCCGAAATCATCTGGGATAGGCTCCCGAGACCCTAAGCAGAATAAGCGGTGTTGCAAATGGATGGAGGGATGGATGGATGATTGATTCAGACCGAAATAGCCTACTTCCTGTTCATTTTCATGCATGCGTCCTTCAGACTTTTCCTTGCATCCTCGTATGATAGACTCTCTTGGTTAAACTGAGTTAATGTTTCCAATTTTCGAAAGGGTGCTACTGATTGTCTTTGGGTGTTTTGTGTTTGGAAGCTTTAAAATCCATTCATTTTCACCAGGGTACTTGGACTTGCAAAAACAATCAGTTTTTGGGCATGTTGAGGCCCCTAAAAAGTCATTCATCCATTGGAAGAAGAATAAGCACCATGATTTAAGATTTCCAACTGTCACCATCATATCAACTTTATTAACTGTGCTGGCAATATTTGAAGTCTCATTTTAACATCATTCATTGTCATACATGTACAGTATAACCACAGGTTAACCAGTCTAATATTAAACAGTTAAAATTTACAAACAGATGTCAATCCTTTGATGCTGGCTCAAATGAGGTCTATTAGACGAGGTGTTACAGTACTGAAACTCTAACAGTGTAATTATAAACATTAATGGTGTAATTGGCTGTTCCTAGATTTTGTTTTTGTGGTTTTCAGCGACTTCACATCAAATTCCATCAAACAAATGGGGAGGACATTGTTTTACACATTCTCTACACACAAGCACAGACACAAACACGCACACACACGCACACACACTCACACACACAGGCGCACACAAACACACGAACAAACACACACACGCACACACACAAACACAGGGTGAATAGCCATCATATGATCCGTGGTTGCCATGGAAACTGATCCCTGTATTCAATCCTTGGTTAGTGAGTCACATGAGTGGATAGAAGGAGACAGGAAACACACTGTGCATACTTGTTGTAGGATGACGCAGTACATGTGTGTGTGCGTTTATGCGTGTGTGTGTGCATGCGTGTGTGTGTGTGTGCATGCATGTGTGTGTGTGTGTGTGTGTGTGGGCGTGTGCATGTGCTGTGTTTTCTGTACTGTCATACGGCCATATAGTCTCCCTCTGCAAAGGCAGGTTGCCAGGTCCCACGTTAAACAAGCAGATGAGCACCAGCGGGCCAAAACCCAGTCCATTTCCCGAGGGGCGTTTGTGTGCAGCTAAGCTCCACTGGCCCTCGTATTCTCGTTAGAAGACGTGATCCGAACACGCTGATATAATTTCAAACTCATTTTACCACATTACCCTTCCAAATAAATGACTTACAGATTATTTGATTTTGAACCAGAAGTGAACACATACATAAACATGTAGAAAAGACTCACTGTAACTTTCACTAACAACCCAGGCTAAACTTAGCTCCTCCCAAACATACAAATGTCTCAGTCCCTCAGTGGAGACCATGTACAGTGGTGCCTTGCGATACAAGTGACCCGACTTAAGAGTTTTACTTTGACTTGCGAGTAAAACTTTGAGATACGAGCGCTGTATGGTGGCAGTGACCTCAACTTAACTCACGTCACAACAAGCAGTAGTTTGGCAGATAGTGAACATGTATTTTTTTTAAAAGACTTCAAGATGCAAAATTTCACTGGAAGTTCCATTTATAACCAAATAATAACTTTTCTGATGCAAGCCCGTCAAAGTAATGTTATGTTCCAAATCACACATTAAATATTTCACTGCTCCTACAGCGTGATGTAGACCGAATTTGTATGCAAGCAGGGATGCACTTTGGTCTTTCACTAAACTATAAGTCGTATTTACAGAAAATATTTTTATGAAAAACACTTCTAGACCCAAAACATAAAACAATCCAATGAAAAACACTAAATACCGCACTAAATGAGTGTGCCTTATTTTACCTTCTTTTGCCTGTGTTGTACGACTGGCACGTAAATTGGTACCATCGTAAACTGAACACCCCCTGTAATTTTTTTACCACCTGTCCACGACCCATCCAAAATGGCTCTGTGACCCACCATTGCTTTAGCCTATGCAAAGAACAACTAATAGTAATGTGGCTTACTGAGGAGTTTTGACCAGCTCCATGTATATCGCTACAGCTGTATTATACTGCCCGCAGGTGGCCAAGGTGCATACACCAAAAAGACCAGCACAATGCCTATTGAATCGAAGAAAAAAAAGTTACAAAAAACAGTTTCATTCTTTACATTGTAATCACTTATGTATCTACTGTATATATTGCAGAGTGTTATTTTTCTGATTAAAAACACATTGCATTTTATGAGGGGGAGGCTGGATCAGATTAATGGCATTTCCATTGATTTCAATGGGGAAAGAATATTCAGGAGCGTAGTCAAAGAAAAAAAATTAAACTGGTATTTCAAGACACCGTTGTGCTGTACTACCTTCCTACTAGCCAGAGATTGGCACCATTTTGTGGCATCAGAAGTGTGTCAACCAGGACAGCGCCACAACATCCAGAGCCTTTAGGAACTCTGGGAGGATCTAATCCACCCCTAAAGCCCTGCTACTAAGGAGCTTTTTAAGCACCTCAGTAACCTCAACCCCAGCGATAGGAGAGTTGAAACTCCTTCCCCCACCATCGGAGCCAGGACACAACCAGGGGGTGATTGGTTGACAGTATTGTACACCGGAAAAATAAATGAATGTACTTAATTTGAACATGTGCATCAGTTGGATATGAATGTGGCAAAACTGACGTATATTATTGTATTATTTTCGAGGAGAAGAGGGGAAAATTACGTCAGTTTACCACATTTTAATCATGTGCAACTGATGTGCATGATCAAATTAAGGATTTTCTTTTCACTGTACTGTACTATGCAAGACATGCATTGCGCATGTGGTCCACTAGGGGGCAGTAATTCATTCATCAGACTGCTTTCCAATGATGCAGAATGATGTCCACAATGAAGCACTTGCACTTGTTGCACAGATTACAGTTGTAATGTAACTTAGAAGATGTAACTGTAGCTGCAGTAAAAGTAACCCCTAAAAAATATTTAAAATAACAAATAGCTCTCAATCACCCTCTAAAATAAAAATTTCCTCTAGTCCAGCCGTCTCGATGACCAATTTATACTGTATATCAAATATAACAAATACATTTTTATATCAGCTTTTTTGGTGGGGGGAGTATGGTTTTCTTGATATGTCTTCCTTGTAATGGTTAAAACATTTACTTTTATCACATACATATTTTAAATAGTGGTAATTATACTTTAAAGTTGTGTCCCTCAATATACTGAAGACGCAATCTTCTTCCTAAAACCTTTTGAGCCATTGTTGGTTTATAGTTGACTAAAACCTTTTGAGCCATCTACAGGAAGAGGAAAAAGACTCAGCAGAAATTACATCATCAAGCTAACTGCTCTGACCATGAGTGCACCTGAGATAAGTCCTCTCTTCTATTTTCCATATATTTACAGTTTTCAGCCGGAATGTCCGTGTGTCTCTCAAATCAACTCAACTGTCACTCATATTATCACATATGAATATCAAAGTTTTCCTTTTTTTAATTATATAGCTGTTTTTTCTTGGGAAGCATGGCGACCCAGTGGTGAGCACATCACAGTTCTGGGGTTTTCCATCAATTATTTAATGGTTTAGTCTTTACATGGTTTGTCCTTGGTAACATTGTCTGTGCGGCAAATAAAACTTTTATGAATGGCGAGTGTTGGGACAACAATCATGGTTCGTCTTGGAAGCACCACTGTACAAGAATTCTCTCGATATGTACTCAAAGAGCCGGAGGGAGGAGAGTGGTGTTTTGATTTATGAGTGTTCCTGAGTGTTTGAAATATAAGTTGGAGGGGAGGGAATGGGAGGTTGGGGGGGGGGGGGTCTGGGGATGTAGCAGTGTCTCCCAGGACACCTAATACTCTGCATGCTCCAGGGCCGGCGAGAAGAGAAAGAGCACAATTGGATTAGATATCCAAATAGGCCGGGTGTTTGTTTTAATCAGTCTGGTGAGGAGGGAGAGCTTGAAAACATGGAGTCCACAAGAAGACCCGCAGAGAGTAGAACCCGCATGAGATGCTCGGAGGAGGCAGACGGGAAAGACGAGGACGAAAGGAAAGGCAGAGACGGCAAGGGCAGCCGGGGTGATTGGTCCCCAGGCTATGGCTTCAAAATGGAGGCTGTTAATGGGAGGTGGGCGGGGGCTGGGCCTGTCTGCCTTCAAGAGTTCACTGTCAGGTCTTCATATCAAGGGCACACTGGTCACTTCCACTCAACAAAGCAGCACCTTTCCATGTGCTCAACACAATACAAAGATCACTTTCTAGACAGAATGCCTGGATTTAAGAATAGAACTATTGCTGTTGGCTTCAGCGCTGTAAAACCTGAACCACTGACATTCTTCTCTGAATCTGCTGAAGCCTTTGTTTGTCCTTCTGGACAAATAAAGTACAGACTGCTGTCTGGGTAATGAATTTTTGTCCACCAGTGGATTATCTCCACAATTCATGTATTTCATAGTATGTGAAGTAATGACTTTTCAAGAAAGCAAAAAACACACTGATGATCTTGAGGCCTCAAAAACTCAGATATCACATAAAGTATGATGGACTATCTGATGGACAGCTAAGTTCTTTTTTGTCTTACTTCAGACGTTGATGGACCGCTTTAATTTTGGATCATTTTTCTCACACTTCTGCGATCGATTGTTCCATGTTTCATGCTTCATGTACCATCACCCACTGTACCTGTTTCCTATGGATCTGCATTTTCCCTTGCTGTTTCACTGACCATTCCCCATCTTAGTGCAGATTCTAATTGAACTGTCACTCTCTCTCTCTCTCTCTCTCTCTCTCTCTCTCTCTCTCTCTCTCGCTCTCACTTGCTCTTGCTCACTCTCTCTTTGTCTCTCTCTATCCTTATCTGTCTATCGCTCTTTCTCTGTTGCTCCCTCTCTCTCCTTTTCTACTCAGACAGACGGTTACTGAGTCTGGGGTCCGCTCGAGGGTATTCCCTTTACAGTATTTCTCAATTGTTAAAACACAAAACCTTATTGTCTGAACCAAATCCTCATCTGAAGCCACTTATTTAATTGATCACTTTTTGGTAGAACCTTAGGCACTTTTCACCTAGTTAGAGTCAACTTGCTAACATATTTTTACCCACTAAAACACATTTTGGACTCTGAAGCACTTGCATTGCATAATGGTGAGCACAGGTAGCAAAAGTGAATGTCAACTAAAGCGCAGGTGTCTCAACTTAACTTAATAAGTGATCACGCTTATGGGTAATGATGTGAAGAAACCAATATAAGACAGTTTAATGAGCACTTGTTTTTGAAGCTTTACGGATAACGACAATCAGAGTGACAGAGTAAGAGTAAGAGGTGGATCGAGGAGGAAGAGGAGAAAGAGATGGTACAGTATGAAACAAAGAACAATTATGTGTTTCAGATGAAATACCGGCAACCTTCGTAGACCCTGTTTTTTTTTTCCATGCTTAGACAATGAGGGAAGCAGAAATGCAGTGAGTGAAGCCCAACCTGAACAGATTCACTGTGTCGGCCATAGTCTCAATATTCAGAGACGTGAACAACTAGGCTTACTTGCTTTTTTCACTACGTACGTTGACAATATGTCTATATAAAGAGCTGTACACAAAAAGGTGTGGTTATGTGTGTGTGTGTGTGTGTATATATAAAGATTATTTCTGCGGTTTTACGATCTGATCATTGTGTTTTCCTTTTTTTTGTGCTGTGCGTGATGACTGTTCAGTGTAGTTTTTCATTTTGATTGACTCGGGGTCTGTTCTGAGGCAATTGTTTGGTTTTGCAGGAAGAGTCAGGGGCTTTGTGAATTTACCTTGAATTTGTGGATTTGTGTTTAAGGCATTGAGAAAATGGGTGTCGGTTTCAAGAAATGTGTTTTAGCAACTGAGAAAAACTAAACGGGTTCTGTGTGGCAGTTAAAAAGTTGGATCACATGTCAGAGGGTTAAAGTGCCTTGGTGCTATGAAAACTCACTTTTCTACAAATCACACAAAAAAAACATGTTCTCAAAATGCTTCAATTGGGTGGGTTTAAAAAAAAATAAAAAACTTTGGCTCTCATCAGTCCTAGCAATGCTGTTTCATCCAATTCCTCCATTTTGATAGCTGAGTTCTGACGTGTGCATCACTGTTATCACTGTGCACTGACAAAGGTTCTGTGTTGTTTGGAACACAAATTAAGGCAATTAAAATTCATTATTTTTTAACTAATTAATTTGTTTGTATGCGGAACGGTTCTGAGGGCTGGGTTTCAAATCCCGGCCCTGCCTGTGTGGACTTTGCATGTCCTCTTCATGCCTGTGTAGGTTTTCTACGGGCACTCCGGTTTCCTCCCACATCCCAAAAACATGCATGGTAGGTTGATTGAGGACTCTAAATTGCCCGTAGGTGTGAATGTGAGTGTGAATGGTTGTTGGTTTCTATGTGCCCTGCAATTGGCTGGTGACCGGTTCAGGGTGCATCCCGCCTCTCCCCTGATGATAGCTGGGATAGGATCCAGCATGCTCGCAACCCTAATGAGGATAAGCAGTTTGGAAAATGAATGAATGAATTTTTTTGTAATTAATTAATGACAATTAATGGATTAAAGCCCCACCTCTAGAGCCCCACCTTTAGAGCCTTTTCTGCTGTCCTAAACATTATCAAAAGCCCTGACCTACAGTTAAAACTTAATTAAATTATTAATTATTTATAATAATTATTATTAGATATATAATATAATAAAACATATGTGTATGTAATATTTTATATAATAATACATATGAATCTATTTCCAACAGTCTTTTGTCTTCATTTCATAGCATGTGTCCATGTGCTTTGCTCAGCTTCCAATCGTGTACAGTGCTGTCTATGTGGAAATATTTTTTGTCCAATCAGATTTCAGCTTCTATATGTTGCCATGTAAATGTAATATGTCCAAGGCCTTCAGAATCTCAAGTGCTGGCATATACGATGTCAAATATGCGCGCACACACACACACACACACACACCGCACACACTCACACACACACACACACACACAGGCACACCGTTAAAATGGTCTAATCAATCAGAATTTAGATTCACCACTCTGCGCCTTCACACAAGCTAGGTCACGTTGGTATTTTTCCCATCCTCTGATTGGTTTAACCAAATAGTCCTCTGATTGGTTGAGCTGAATATGTGCATGAGAATTGATTTACTGAAGGGGACAATTGTAATTAACGTAATTAAAATTTTATTTTCAAGGCAACTTTTTTAAACCAAAAAAAATAATTCAACTTTGTGGGCTGAAGTTTTGATGTGGGGCTCCAGTTTTCATGTGTTTGCTATATTGTAGTTTATACATTACAATGAATATTGATGTTTGGAGTTGAGCAATTGTTCTTTGTCTTATACCTCCTCTCTCTCATCTTCCTCCTCAACCACCTCTTAGTCTTTCTTAGCCTCTGTCACTCTGATTATCTCTATATATAGTGAAACTTCAAATAACCAGGCCTCCCTCCCTACTTCACATCATTAGCCACAAGTGTTATCAGTTGTGAGTTGCCGTGTATGTTGAGAGATCTGTGCTTTAATTTTCACTTTTGCTACCTGTGCTTACCATTATGTAACATGTGCATCAGTGTGCAAAATGTGTTTTAGTGGGTGAAAATATGTTTGCAAGTTGTGTCTAACTAGGTGAAAAGAGCTTAAGGTTCTACCAAAAGGATTATCAATTCAATAGGTGGGTTCAGGACACTGAGCATTTGGGTCAGACAATGGCTTAATATGTAAAATGCCCTGAGAAAACATCCGTTGTGATTTGGCGCTATATAAATCAAATTGAATTGCATTTAATTGAATTGAATGTACGTACACACTAATTGTATGCATATTTTATGGAGTAAACCTGCCCCCTATAGTGAGTACAAAAAATAACAAAAATGGACATTGGACTTGGGCTGGTTAGCACATCTGCCTCACAGAGTTTGCATGTTCTCCCTGTGGTTGCATGGGTTTTCTCCGGGTACTCCTGTTTCCTCCCACATTCCAAAAACATGCATGGTAGGTTCATTGAAGATGAGATGAACCGTAGGTGTGAATGTGACTGCGAATGGTTGTTTGTCTATATGTGCCCTGTGATTGGCTGGCGACCAGTTTAGGGTGTACAACGCCGCTCGCCCAGAGGCAGCTGGGATAGGCTCCGGTACGCCCGTGACCTACTGTATGTGGAAATGAAATTATATTCAAATATACAAAACAGTGAAAGTTATCTTGCCTGGCCGGGAGCTCATCACCCCTAATCTTCTTATCCTAGAATCGTCCCAAGCCAAAATCATCGTTCAAGCAATGTACCTTGTTTTCTCTATTAGTCTGCTTTGGTCAAATTACATGTAAGGGTTTGTTTACGAGAGCTGTTGACACCCGGAAGCACGTGTGACGTCAGGGTGCAATGGTCTCTAATGCTAGTCCTGACTCCTCATTAGGGGTGCGGGTGAACTTGAGCCTATTTATACAAACATTCACGCTCACATTTACGTCTATGGACAATTTATAGTCTTCAATGAAGCTAACATGCTAACTTGATTGTGAATGTGGGAGGAAGCCAGAGCACCCAGGAGAGAACATGCCAACTCTACACAGGAAGGCTTAGCGCCAAGCTTCGAACCATGAATCTCAAAACTGCAAGGCAGGTGTGCCAACCACTCAGTCATCATGCTACCCTTTAATAATAATAATATGTCCCCTTCAAATTAAAAAGTACAAGAAAGTTAGCCGATGAAAGTTTTTCTCAAGAAACCAACAGAGTCTATGGTCACATTTCCACAGCTGCTTTCTATTGCTCAATGTGCAGAGTCATTCCAAACAGTTTATTTTCTATCCATCCACTTTAGCCCCAAGGTCGGTTGCTTTTTCCTCTCTTTATAAACAGACGCAATTTCTCACATGTTCTTTCTCGGTGGAACTGCAGTCCGTCTAATTTGCTATGCTGCTCTGTTTTCCCCCGGCGGAGACATGACGCTCCCACTCAGATGTGTAAAAGAGTTAGGAGACCGACGTCACGCGTGTGGAAGTGACTTGAAGTGACAGAAGAAGAAAAAAAACAAATAAGTGACAGTCCTCCGTATGGACTGGAAAAGATCCAATCTGTGTCATTCACTCTCACTCTGGGTGAAGGGGACATTATGACCAAAGCCTGGGTGGCTGTTGGGGGGCGAGGTGGGGTCACGCTCTGCATGCCCAGGCCCTCGGGGCACCCAGCAGTAGCAGGATGAGCCCGAGCATCCGCTGGGGGGGATGACCTCAGATATCCAACTCCCATGGGGTTGGGCTTGTACAGCTGTATCACATTGGAGCGTGACAAAGCTCTGGACTGCAATATAGGGTGTAGGGAACCAAGCCATACAACCTACAGTTCCTAGCTACGGAATCTGTCTGTCTGTGTATTGCTGCTGCAAATGTTTCTTAACCCTCATTTTAAAACGTGCTTATATTTTAGTTTGTTCGCTTTTCAAATGTAATTCTAAACATGACGATTATGGTGCTCTTGTAACATTCAAATAGAAGGTTTTTTATTTCTTTATTTATGTATTTATGTGTTGTCGCTCAAAATACGCACCGCAACTGCCAATGTGCGACACCTGACAGCAAGGTTAATTGAGCTAGTCGACCCCTGGTAGGCAAACCATGGATAAATCCAAGAAAAGAAAAGTTTTCGAAGAAAACACAACATTTATGTAATGCTACGTGCTACATGTAAGATATTAAAAACAAACGCCTCACAGATGCACATCAAAGTGGCGTCTTCAGCCCTGATGTGCCGACACTGCACGCTGAGGTTCAGGAGCAAAAATCACATTAACCATGTGAAATAAATATTCTGCTGGCTGTTAATTTGAAAATACAGATAAGACAGTGTTGAGTGAAATAGTCCTTTTTAATTCCAGTTGGCAGATGACTGCATTGCTCCACACGCGATAGAATGATGATGGAACACAGAAGTAGACTGCATTTATGGTTGGCTGCAGGTGGATATTTTAAGTTTGGCTATAATTTCATGAATACGAGGAGGACTCAAATAGACTTTGACTGGTTTATTTGAACGTAAGCTTCAACCAAGTGTCTTTTATTACAAAATGGTTTTTTTTTGCATGCAGAAATAAAATGTTATCTGTAGCAGTTCATTGGTTACATATATTCAACACACTGTAGTTTTTTTGTTTTTTTTTTACACATACAGGTCAAAAACAAACAAACAAACAAAACGATCTATGCAGTGTTATTCTCACTTTACATTCCAAAAGGTTTTGTGGCTCCAAGTGTTTCCTTTTCTTTTTTTTTTCTGTGGGAGTCGGTCCAAATGGCTCTTTGAGTACATTTTCCAACACCTTTAAGCATTTGACTTTCTAACATCAGGATGGTCCAGAAAATATTTATACACATATTTGCAGTTTTTGTTCAAGGAAAAAAAAAAACTGCTTAATTTATGGTGTACAGTATTCCATTCTGGCCAATACTAAAATAATTATTACACTAAATTATGTGAAATGCTCGTTTTATTGCTGCAAAACATATAACAAACTAATTCAAGACTGTGGCACTTGTTCTAAAGGCAACATATAAGTCAAAGTAAATGACCAAACAAAGTTGTATATTTACAACTATGACGTGTATGTATATTATTTCATTTAATGCTTCTAAATATTGTCAGGGGTGTGTGATTTAAATGTACACACATTTTAAATGAAATTATTAGTAATTATTTAGTGTTTTTGATCAATGAAATGAGTCTTACTGCTATTTACAGTGGGTGAATTTGGAAATAAAATGTAATTATACTTTATTGTCAAGTTGTAGTTAACATGGTAGTTAATCTTAGCCTGCGTGGAAAGTTATTTATCTACAAATAGTTCATGTAATTGCAGTCGATTTTAGCCTCCCCAATTACATGCTAGCTAAATTAATGTTTTAATAGTCCACCATGACAAAATTAGACCAGAGTGATTATGGACGCGGAGGGGGGCACTTTTGTGGGGCCTTAATTTGTTTTGAATATATAAATGTACATTTGACGTGTAACCAAACGACTATTTTTGGTCACCTATTCCCCCCCCCCCCCCCCCCCCCCCCCCCCCCTCTCGTAGGACTGCTTGGCGCTGGCTCCGTTTGTTCCTCCGGTGTTTGACTGCGTCGGGGGTTGTTTGTTTTCCACAGCTTGACTCCCAAAGCGAACCATTTTGAGGTGTTTTAGTAAATGTGTGTTTTTGCAGAGCCCTGGTGCGTTTAAAGAGTGAGGCTGTCCTCCACTTAGCGCCCAAGAAGAGCAACTGCGGGCCGTTCGTTCATCGAGACGACGCACCGAGCTGTCTTCTTGCTCCTTGCCGGCGTTGACGTCTCTCTCTCGGCTTCCGTGTCGAGCAAGCCGCCTCCAATCATGTCCCGGTAATGGATTTATAAGCTGCTTTCCATGAGCACACTTGTTGCTTATAAACATCACAACGTTCCTCCAGTTAGTTTCATCGCTCGGCTTATGAGAGGCTTGTTTAAAAGGAATAACACATATGGCAAATAAAATCTACAGCAGGGGGCAAACTTTACTTTTATCCGGCTCACAAAGCATTTACTGTACATTATCAAAAACCCTGTAATAGTCTTTGCTTTATTTTGAGGTTTTTTTTTTTTTTTTAATGGGTTAGTTTAAATGTTCCTTCCTTATGAATGCATTCTTTTTTGTATGCATTCTTCTCATTATTCTCATTGGTTGAATGATTTATTGTAAATAATAAAATGAAAAATATAATATAATTAAGACAGTTTACATAATTATGAAATGTTTTTGTTAAATACTTGGTTAATTAATTGAACAATGCAGTATTTTAAAAGGAGAATAAGTTATTATTTTATTATTGAAATAAATAATTTTGAATATTTTATGTGCACATTTCAACATGCATCCATCCGTCCATTTCCCGAGCCGCTTCTCCTCACAAGGGTCGCGGGAGTGCTGGAGCCTATCCCAGCTATCATCGGGCAGGAGGCGGGGTACACCCTGAACTGGTTGCCAGCCAATACATTTCAACATATATATGTTGTTGTTGTTTTTATCTCATCTAGGAATAACTTGGTCCATATGTCCTTTTTAAAAATCCAATGTGGCCCTGAAGCGCAAAGGTTTGCCCACCCCTGATCTAGAGATACAAGCTGAATCAGATTCTGTCAACAATTTCATGTCATTGTTAGTCTACATCAGTGGTTGTCGAATTTTTTTCCATCAAGTACAGCCTCAAAAAATACTTAGCTCTCCATGTACCACCATCATGACCAATAATAAAATACGGTAGGCCCAAATGTTCATCAAAAACAAGGCAGAGGTTTTATTCCTAAGAAAAAAATATTAAATGAAAAAAAATTACTTCAATAAATAAATGAAAACATCCATCAATTTTCTGAGCCGCTTCTCCTCACTCGGGTCACGGGCGTGCTGGAGCCTATCCCAGCTATCATCGGGCAGGAGGCGGGGTACACCCTGAACTGGTTGCCAGCCAATCGCAGGGCACATACAAACAAACAACCATTCACACTCACGTTCACACCTGCGGCCAATTTTAGAGTCTCCAATTTATGCATGTTTTTGGGATGTGGGAGGAAACCGGAGTGCCCGGAGAAAACCCACGCAGGCACGGGGAGAACATGCAAACTCCACACAGGCGGGGCCGGGGATTGACCCCCAGTCCTCAGAACTGTGAGGCTGACGCTCTAACCAGTCGTCCACCGTTCCACCTGTTTGAAATCAGCAGGTTTAAAAAGATTACCATAAAGGCAAATGTATTAGCTTAAATATAACTAAACCCTACACTTGTAGATGACTATGTGATATTAAAAAAAAAAGTTCAAGCAGCTGTAAAATTATGCACAGTTTGAACATTTAATTCAGCGATTCTTTAACGTACCACCAGAGGGAGCCTTCATACCACACTTTAAGAATCACTGGTCTAACGGGGGCATTGTGTTTGAAGCTCAAATGCCCAAATGTTTACAAAATAATAATACATTTTCGAAAATTACAAAAGGGGATAAGATGGCATTTTGGTAATTCTTAGAAAGTCTGTGACTTATGTGCGTCAACACAGGTTCCTCTGGCCCTCCTGCTCATGCGAGGTGACACAAAGGACAGCTACCCGCCCTACTTCCCCCAGAAAACTGGGTTAAGCTTCCCATAATGCACCCCTCCAACCGGCTAACCCCGGGGTCGGCGGCTGTCAATCAGAGCCTCGGTTGGCTGTGCGGCTTCTGGATACAGCGTAGAGGATGTGAGAGAGGCCTCTTGAGAGAATCCCCTGGCTCTGCGTATGGGATCATCTCTGTGCATTCATGGCGGGTAATTCAATTAGCCGTCCTTCTCCTATTCTAATGCAAACCTCAGGTTGAATCGCCACCCTGTATACGGGAGAGGAAAGGCCCCAGGCCGCGATGGCCGGACAAAGATGGGTCAGCAAGTATAGAGATGGTCATACAAGCTTACAGCTGCGCTCGTCTGGCAGGTTGTGAACATTGTTGCTCGGGGTGGGAATCGCAGAGGGACTCATGGGAGAAAATATCAATATCACAATGTACTGTACATACATACGTACGTATATACATACACACATACATACATACAATACAATGCATCCAGACTCCACCTAAACAGTCACCAATAAACTGCAATAATATTAGTTGTTTTTCACCAAGGATAAAGAATATACTGTATGCCTGTGAGTATTGTTATATTGTCTGTCTGCATGTGTTGCTGCTGTTTTTGTGTTCAAATATTTTTTTTAAAGGGGTATAACTACCGCAATATCAATGCTAATTTCCTAAGCCTGTCTATGGCATTTCCATTGCAAACTAGATCGCATTTGTAAGACAAATTTAGGTTAAATACACAATGTGTAATTATCATATTTTTTAGTTTTTAGTTTTACAGTAAACTTGAAACAGGAGTGGCATTAAGCACTTAAACTTTTTTTTTTTTTTTTTTATTGTTCACTATCTGCCAAACTGCTGCTTGCTGTGAAGTTCCCTGCCACCATCTAGTGCTTGTATCTCAAATTTCTGCTCGTAAGTCAAAGTAAAGTCGGGCCACTCGTAAGGCGAGGTACCATTGTCGATACAAAAATACCCTTTTCTACCGTCAAAATATCATAGGTTTATATAAGTAAAATACACGTGACATTGAACAGCCAGAATATCGATATTTGATTCAGTTGTGTGGAAACTGTATAGTAAGAGATAGTGATATGATACATCTCACAATTGATATTGTCCCACCGCTTTTACCATCACCCTGTATAAGTGAAAGGACAGTCAGAGAACAGCCAACGATGACAGGACAAGAATTGACCTGTCCTTGTACCAAGTATAGGCAGGTCGCAGTGTTCTACCTGAACAAAGTCACTGAACAAAAATTAATGAAGTAGTTCATAATTTGCATGAAGGTGAACTGAATTTAAGTCATTTCTGCCTGACGAGCGTGATTGAGAATGCGCTCATTCTGGCGTCAAAGAACTGTTTTCGAATGATAGTTCATTTTTATTCATGAGTGTCAGGTTTTGTTAGAGACTTCCAGCACAAACCCTGTCTGAACACATTATATACTGTACGTGCCTTCATATGTCAGCGGAAAAATGGTGTATTTGGAAACCGCGAGAGCTGCGTAAAAACGCGAGATCCGTTCAGGGACACGCTTAAATGGGAGTGAATGTTTATTTTGTAATACAGTACATACTGTAATTGTAAAAAGTGATTAGGCCTACTCGGAAAATTATTATTTATGTTAGAATGCTTTAGTTAAAACTCTATGACCACACTGTAACAAATTTACTTTTTGTAATATAAGAATAGATCAAATAAAATGTTTTGTTAATTTAGTCAGCCAGTGCGGCACGGTGAGCGACTGGTTATCACATCTGCCTCAAAGTTCTGAGGACTTAGGTTCAAATCCAGTCTCACTTGTGTGGAGTTTGCGTGTTCTCCCCGTGCCTGCTTGGGTTTTCTCCGGGTACTCCGGGTACTCCGGTTTCCTCCCACATCCCAAAAACATGCAGGGTAGGTTAACTGAAGACTCTAAATTGCCCGTAGGTGTGAATGTGAGTGTGAATAGTTGTATGTTTATATGTGCCCTGTGATTTGCTGGTGACCAGTTCAGGGTCGTATCTAACCCGTCAGAGTCAGCTGGGATCGACTCCAGCACGCCCGCAACCCTAGTGAGGATAAGCGGTACGGAAAATGGATGAATGGCTAGTCAGACAGAGCTGCAAGGAATGCAAAGTTATCAATGTCCTTTCACTATTGTTCCTGCCATACTGTGTTGGATGTTTTTGTTTGCACATTAAGGACAAAAGTCCTGCTTTTGTTTTAATTCCTCATTTTAAAAGACCATTCAAGCAAAACAATTTTCTTCATGTTTTTGAGATTGTAGGGTGAAAGCTGCAGCTGGCTACTAGTGTGGACTGAATGAGTGGGAAAATGAAATCAGAATCAGAATCATCTTTATTTGCCAAGTATGTCCAAAAAACACACAAGGAATTTGTCTCCGGTTGTTGGAGCCGCTCTAGTACGACAACAGACAGTCAACTGGCAGAGAACACTTTTGAGACATAAAGACATTAAGAAAAACAGTCACTGAGCAATAAAGGGTTGCTAGTTATCTGGTAATGCCGGTAAAAAAAATTTTTATTTTTTTTTTGACAATAGTGCAAAAAGATGCAGAGTCCTATAGCACTTAGAGCAGTTCGGATGGCTAATCTCGCAATAGTCCGGTGCAATGACCATTGTGCAAAGGGCGCCAAGACTTCAAGGAGTGTATGCAGTTTAAAGTGACGAGCAGTGTGATAATCTGGAACAATGTTGATTGTGTAAATGTTGCAGATACTCCTCAGTCAGTGTGCAAGTGGGGCAGATGCGACTCTGGCATGAGTGGCCAGTATTGGTCAACAACAGATATGCAACTAGTGCAGCGTAGCGAGACTACTACAGCGAGTGCACGAGTAATATATAATTGGCCCCACAGAAATGTGACAACAAACTCAAGACAAAAAATTGCCAGCATGTTGCAATGGAATTGTAGGTTAGGTGCTTAAGAAGTTGATTGCAAGAGGGAAGAAGCTGTTGGAATGTCTGCTAGTTCTAGTTTGCATTGATCGGTAGCGCCTACCTGAGGGAAGGAGCCGGAAGAGCTGGTGACCGGGATGCGGAGGGTCCGAGAGGATTTTGCACGCTCTTGTCTTAGTTCTGGCAGCGTGCAAGTCCTCAAGGGTGGGTAGGGGGGTACCGACAATCCTTTCAGCAGTTTTGATTGTCCGTTGCAGTCGGAGTTTGTCCTTTTTTGTAGCAGCACCAAACAGACTGTGATGGAAGAACACAGGACTGATTCGATGACCGCTGTGTAGAACTGCCTCAGCAAGCTCCCGTGGCAGGCCGTGCCAGTATTTTAAGGGGAATAACCTGTCAGCAAAGTATTGAGAAAAAACAAAAAAAGAATTATGTACTAGTTCATCTTTGGAATGGTGAACTTAGTTCAAAATTTTGAATTATGAAGTGTGAAATGAATTAGTTCATTTTTGGAACAGTGAACTGAACTTTCAACTAGTTCTCGTACAAAATGAACTTTCCCAGCACTGGCAGGTTGTGGGGCATTTTCATATAATTTGATCAATAATGGTAAAGACACTAGTAAAAGAAATAAATATTAATTCTAATTTAGCCATTTTTGATGCCGCCTTGGTTTTATGTGGGTAAATGTCTTCCATGCTGAAACAGCCACTCGTATACTTAGAAAAATAGATAATCCAATATAGGGATGGGGAGAAAAATCAATATTGTGGCTGTTTGATGCCACACTTATGCAGTACCAGTAAATCCTATTTTATGTTAGTAAATGGCGTGTTAAACTGCGGTATAATATGGGTGGGATAAAATATCGATATCAGGATCTATCATTTTGCTATGCCTTACAATACAGTATCAATGCCATTGGATCAAATAGGGATAATTCTACTTATGTATTCTTCTTACTTTATGGTTGAAAAGTGTATGTTAATCTGAGTTAATAGAGGTGGGACAATATCAGGATGTACTGTATCACTGTCTTCTACTGTACAGTATTATGTTCATGGTAAAATTTATCCAATGATCCAATTGTAGCAAAACAATCCATCAGGTAACCTATATTTTGGCCCACCCTTGTGACACTATTTTTCCAACGATACCGAGGGTATTACGATACAGAGATTGTGGAATAATCGATTTATTGGAAGAACCCCATAATACGATACATCGCGATATCAATATAACCAAGAAAGGGTTTTTAAATTCAGTTTTCCCTTTCGCAGTTATAACGTTATCGCTGGAGTGTCGCAAAATGGCCTTCTTTCAGTTTATTGATTATCACGCTTTGGATGCTAGGATTATTGTTTGAAAACAATCATCTTTGAGTCTGTGGTAGTGGTGGGCCAAAATATCGATATACATGCTGGTATCAATATTTTTGTCTGACATGAAATTGTTCCAAAAAGGGTCAAACAAATTGTTGCTTTTGAAAAGAGGATGTGCTCTTGTAGAGGATGTAGTTGGTCAAGGGCCCACGTGAGGGGCGCAGGGTCACCTTCAGCCATGCTGTTTTTGCCCAGAGCGTGGCGGAGGGGGGCGGCGGGCTGGTCGTCCACCCTGGGACACACAACAGGCTGAAATGATTTCCTGTGCGGGGTCACGCCTAGGACATGCTCAGAACACATGACGTGGAACGTCTAAAAGGTGGGGACACTTTAGAGCAGGGCGCAGTACATGTATTTAAGTTAATGATTTTCTTTTATTGATGTGTTTTGCAGCTTCCGTCGTTGGAAGAACGTCCCTGCTGATGTGCACTGCTTACACTAACAACAACAAAGCTACGGTAGTTTACAAAAAGCACAGTCAAAATCAATCAGTGTCGCCAATTTTGCGACTTTCCCGACCCTTCAAGCAAGTAATTTTTAAAAAGGGACTTGTGACTTCAATTCCAGCAAAAACATTTCCATATTGTTTTGTTTACAGGAAAGAGCCCAGTGGAAGTTCAATCGAGGAATCAAACATTAGCAGAGACACGGTGACCATTTGGACGTTAGCGAAGGCAGTGATTTATCCACGTTGGAAATTTTTGTGCTTCATCTTGTCTCACCTGTTCAACTTGTTACATGTTTAAAAAAAAAACGTGATAGAGCCAGAGGGGTGCAGGCCCTGCCCTTGGACAGTAGACAAATGGACCAACCGAGTCGTGCTGTTTTGACAGCTCATTTGTTGAATATTTAACATGTTAATTTATTCAGGATCGTGTTGACATACATGTTTTGATTGAACGTACATTTTTTTCCCAAAAGGAAGCAGTTATTTTTCACATTATTTGTAAAGAAATATATATATATATATATATTTCTCTGGAATTCGATGCAAGTTCATGCCAAAGGGGGAAAAAAACTTGCTGGAAAAGAAAAATCAGGAGAAATAAAGCCAAGAAGGAAAACAAATGACTATTGTCATTTTCATTTGCTTTTTCTTCAAGTGAAGGGGGAAATTATAAATACAATTGGATATTTACGGGAAAAAACAGTTGTTGTTTTTTTTTAAGGCCATTTTGCAGCCCTATACTACCACACTATGTTTGAATAGTTCTGTGATGTAGCGGTCCTGCTTTAAACTTCTTATTTGAAGCCTGCATTCATTAACTCCCCATCACTTTTGTTGCCCTTTCGCCCGCAGATCTTCAACATGGACGCCAATGGACTTCCAAATTGAATCAAATGGGGCTCACGAGGCCTCTCAGCCCAAATGGACCTCCTGTTTATACACTTGTCCATCAGCTGAGTGGCGGCGTGCGTCCTCGCGTATCCGGCGAGATGTTCAGACGACGTCTCCGCATGAGAACAGCCGTCCCGCGGCCCAGCTCGGTAAGTGCGCCGTGTTTGGACTAACTTCGTCCAGATTGCAGATAATATGTCAGGATATCAGTTGTTTTTTTTATGTACGACGCATGCTGAGCACCTTCAGCCATGCAAGGTAAAAGGGAGTCAAACTGCTTTTATTGTTATTATCATCTCATAAATTGAAGCGTTTCGATCAAATCTTATATGAAACATCAATCAGGAGCAGCAACTGTTTATTTAATGAAAGAAAATATGATGTGAAATGTTTCCTTTATTTTTGTTGTTTGTTCTGCAAGTAAAAATGTTAGTTCTGGATTAATTTTGTAATGTCAATTATAATTATCATTGTTATTGTTGTTATTATTGTTACTATTATTCACAATCATTTGAATTAATTATTTAAGTTTGTGTTAAGTAAAATTTTGTTTTTAAGCACATTTTCAAATTATTATTGTTTAATATATGGACATTTTGTTTGTTTATTTCTGTCAACTCTAAGTGGAAATGCATGTGTCTCTTCTTCTTCTATTTAGTGATGAGTGAATTCATGACATGTGGCCTAAAACATGCCGAACTGATACAGGGGGAAATAATAATAATAATAATAATAATAATAATAGTAATATGATAAACTGACAAAATTCACTGGCAAACAAGGCAGAACAGAAACGTGCACGTGCATTACAGCCAATTAAATGGCAAAGAGAGAAAAAAACATGGACAAAATTAACATAACGTGCACAAAGAATAAGCATCTTAATTGGGTCCCTTGAAAGGCTGTACGAATCTTTTAGAAAGTTAATAATAATAATAATAATAATACATAAAGAATGCTGAAGAACTGAAGGAATTAATTGACTCTGTTGAAATGTAAAATCTGAGACTTGAAGTTGGAATGGTTTGAATCGGTCGAATAATGTGGAAGGAGGGGGTAAATATGTAAAATACACATCCCTCATTTTGGGAATGTTATTGTGGAAATGCGGACATTTGAGCGACTTTGCCTTTGTGCTAAATGAGCTGGAACAGTTTCAAGTCATCATGGTTTGAATTGAAATTGAAATTTGTGGAAGGAGGAGGACAATGTGTAAAATGTCTGCATTAATTTGGGAATTTTGTCATGCAGCATATGAAATCGTGAAAAATGTGGGAAATCGAGGAATTTGAGAATATAGTTCCTAAGATGTCCTGAAGGAGCTGAACCGTTTGAAGTCGGAATTTAAAAGATGCGGGGAAACTTTACTGTCAAATGTCTCATTCACCTCAATTGTTTTTGGGAAATGTGCAATTGTGCGGGTCAAGTCGGATTTTTGGAGGACGTAGAAAAAGTCACATTTCTTAAATTTTGTGAATCTTATTATTATTATATGAAACGGTTGAGAAACGTGGAAGGATTAGGTGTTAAAATAAAAAGGCGGCAGAATTATAATAATAATTATTATTATTATAATTTGTTTTGTTTGTTTGTTTGTTTGTTTGTTTGCGTGCAGAATAACGTGAATGTTCGTCAGCATTCTAACAGATTATAATTATATATTTTAAAAAAAAAACATGATGTCATGTCTCATTTTTGGAGACCATGCCCATGTCCATCTGAAGTGGGAATTAAATGCTAAATTGGAGGGACCGACGCACGTGTGACTGAATAGTTGGCGCATTATATCATACACGCACACACATAAAGTTTCACGGCTTTTAGTGTGCGATCAGTTAAATCCCACCCACCCACCCACTCACTCAAAACTTGAAAAAAAAAGAGAAAAAAAAGATGCACTCGCTCTGGCGTCCTCAGCCTGCCTGCGAGCGAGCAGTGGTTAATTGGATGCAAGATGGAGACAGAGCAGTGTTTGTCTTTCAGGCGGACGCCACCAGCCTCTACCGCACCGGCCGGCGCCGGCTCCCCGTCGCCGGGCTCCTTCCTGCCGTGCGACGCGCACCGGGGAGGCGCGTATGCAGCCGCCGCGCTGCAGCGCGACTTCGGGGATTTCTCGTCCAACCGTCCCGCCTCGCCGCCGGCGAAACACAGCAAGTTCTTGCACGATACTTTCAACCAGGAGCACAAGGCCGCCGTTATAAGCGGCAATAAGGCGCCCTTCTACCACGAGAGTAAGTTGCCATTTAAGTCATATTCCTTTTCCATTGGCATCGCAATAGCTTTTGAAAACATCACTTTGGAAGCAATCCAGAAGTGAAGTACAAATGTCATATCAAAATAAAGTAGGCCACCGAATAAGACACGGAACTTCAATCACGAGCGACTGAATGCAATAAGTCCAAGTCAATCCAATTCATTTTCTTCAAAATAAATAAAGCCGTACAAGGAGACATTGCGCTTCTATGTCTCCACTGGCTTCCGACTGAGGACGAACACGACGACTTGTATAAAAGATTAATCAATTAGATACATGCAAATTTATAATGCCACAAAATGAGACATTTCCCTTCTATGTCCCCATTGGGCACAAACTGAGGGCAAACAGGACAACTTAAAAGTCCAATCAGTGAAATAGATATGAATTAATTATGCTACAAAATGAGACCTTTCACTCTATGTGTCCATGCAAACCGAACAGGAACAAAAGTGCAAATGACTTCACTGCATACAGTACAATGGGGTTTTCATCGCCTTTTATCATTAATCTACACACAAAAAGCACATTTTTGAAATATTGACATCAATATAAAGATATATAACGCTGAGTAAATTAAATCATCAAAATGATCATAATTGATTATTTGCTGTACAATTAGGAGCGTTTGCAAATTCACTTGCCTGTTTTCTTCGTTAAATCTCCATTTAAATCTTGTAATAGGACTTTTCAGTCCTATTATCTATACAGTATGTAACGGAAAGAAAACGTAATTATCTAGCAAATGAAGCCTAAAAGCACCCCCAAAAAAATCAAGAAATTAAATAGTAAATTTTAAAAATATACACTTTTATAACTTTTATATATATATATATATATATATATATATATATATATAAGTTATAAAAGTGTATATTTTTTAAATATATATATATATCACTTATATCACAAAAACAGTCATGCACTGCTACTTTGGATATTAATCTCCATATTTGATGCGGTGCATTGATATCAATCAAAATGATACAAGATATACCGAATAAAAAATATTTATGGAGATGTGGCTATAATTTCATGACATTTTCTCATGTGTGTGTGTCCCGAGGAAATGATGTTCTCCGGCCGTCATTGCTGTTTGTGCTGATAAGATCACGATAATATACAACAGTGTGGAGCATGCTTCTCATCCGCAAATATTTTGGCGAGATTGACTTCACCTGTACAACTGTACATGAGAAAAGCGTGTGAGAGAGAGCTCCATTTCTCTCGGCTGACAAACGCAGAACTAATCCAGCCATGTAGTTTGAAGTCTCACTTTATGGGGTTAAAGTGTTGAACATTTGACTTCATGCAGCAGGATCATGTTTAAATACTGTACATGTTTTGACAAGAGGAAAGATTTTTCAGGGGGAAGCACTTATTTTCACATTATCTGTGAAGGAAAAACAAATCCCGAAAGGGAAAAAAAAAAATACAATTGATGTTTTTTTTCTATAAGTGAAGGGGGGGGGGGGGGGGGAATTGATTAAAATCAAGAATTGGATTTATTTATTTATTTATTTTTTTTTTTTAAATGAGATTTTATTTTGAGGTCATATCACCAGAACCTATAGTTGACGCTGCCACCTTCTGGCTATACATGAGCATATGTCATGAACTATACACCCTAAAGTAATTGCTCTTCCTGTTTTGTCGGCTGTTGTCAATTCTTTTATGAATTATATATAATTTTAATTGCATTCCTGAAATAAGATAAGAAAACAAAAATCGATTCCTCACTGAGAAACAGAAGCGTGAGGGAAGAAAATTTAAAAAAGTCCTTTAAAAAAAGCACTCAATGCAACCATAAAATTTTCAAAAAAAAAAAAAAAAGGGTAGTTTAACAAGTACATGTATGCTGCGATCATTTGGCTGCTTTTTTAAGAAATTTGAAATAAAATTTTACAAGATTGTTTTTCAGCAGTGTCTCAAGTTTGTTTAATGTTTCAAACAAAAATGATCTTTTTCACCAAGCAGCTTGTGTCCAATAGGAGTGGAGATCGCAGAGTACCTCACAAATAAAATATGCATTGTAAGAAAAAATTAGTACGATATACTATGATATACATGTCACAGGGAAAGAGAAAAAACTTGGCGGTCTCCCAAATTAAAGAAATTCCATTTTTTAAAAATGACCATTTCATAATAAAGATATGTCCAATTATTGCTATTGCTGTTGCCTAGGTAAATGTTTCCCCAAAACACATGGCCTCAACGGAGGGAAAATATTTTCGTCGTGAAGTGCAACGTGAGTTTGGAAATGAAGGTTGCGACCAGATTGAATTAAGAGACAAGCCCGAGTCGACGAGACCCTGCAGATATGTGCAGAGGGGGTTTGTTTTGCAGCTCAGGGAAATGAATTTGGACAACACTTTCATATAGTGGCTCAGGAAATAATGCCAAACACCAGGAGGGGGACAAAATAGCAATATCGCAAGATATGACCTGAAAATAAATATTTTTCCCTCTTTTTCTTATCGAAGAAGCAAATGACAATGACATCATGACTCCAAACGAGTTTTGCTGTTTGTTTTTTCATTTCTTGGATTTGCTGTATTTCTTCTGATACCAAACAAGTTTGAAAGCTCTGGTGTTTCCCAGCATTAACTTGCATCAACATTTACAGAAATAATGTGGTGGGGGGGACATCTTTAAAGATAATGTGAAAGAGGAGCTTTGTCCCTCACGATCCTTAATAATCGAAGATCTTAACTGCTGGATTTCATCCAAAATCCCAAAATGAATAGGCCGACTCACTCACCTGTATGATACAGTGCAGTTTAGGGCATGAAAGTTCACTCTGCTTTTGTTGAAGCAGCCGTGGCGCTTCTCCCCTGCCCTGCAAGCTTGTACAAGCCACCATACGCATTTGCCATAATCTTAGTGGCGTTAAATATGTCCATGTTTTGGGATGGCACACAGGACACAACTCCTCATGCACTTCAAACGAACTCTCAACGATTCTTGTGTAAGAAAAAGATCGCTGTTGTCTGTGTACTTTTGTTGAGTTTCACCAATAGATCGGCCGCTCTTCGGTACCTCGCATGCATTGCAGCATGTAATGCTGGAATTTTGTCCGTAATAAGGATGTTAATCATTATCGTTTAGTTGTGTTTATGTTAGCGGTAGTTTGTTGAATGTGTGTCCAAATTGACTGTCGAGTTAAATTAATGTTGCCCATTATTAACATGAAACCGTGATTGTGACTTGTGTGTGATACAGTAATATCCCAGTCTGTTCCGTTGTTTGTTAATCAGACGTTAGCATCTGGCTATGATATGACGATGCGCTGTTTACTACTTTTTCTCCATGTTGAAGGAATTGGTGTTTTTTTTTTTGAGTGACTCACCAACGGCACATAACCAACCATGGCTGATAACCTTTAACTAGTGGTGTGCAATACTGTATATTTTGGTATCAATCCGATACCAAGTAAATACAAGGCCAGTATTGCCGATACCGATACTTTTCAATAATTAAGGTAGATGCATTATCGAATTGCTAAATCTCAATTTCACGACCTTTAAGTATTTTTGGGAGGTTTTGTTTTTTTTATTCATTCATTCAGTCATCTTCCGGTCCGCTTATCCTCACTAGGGTCGTGGGCATGCTGGAGCCTATCCCAGCTATTTTCAGGGCGAGAGGCGGGGTACACCCTAATTTAGAGTCTTCAATTAACATACCATGCATGTTTTTTGGATGTGGGAGGAAACCGGAGTACCCGAAGAAAACCCACGCAGGCACGGGGAGAACATACAAAGGCCGGATTTGAAGCCGGGTCCTCAGAACTGTGAGGCAGGTGTGCTAACCAGTCGTCCACCGTGCCAGCTGTATGGTTTTTTTAAATGATCATTAAATAGTTGACACTCAGGACAGAAGTAGAACTAAGTTTATTGGTTAAGATAAAACATTTATTATATAAAAAAAATAAAAACATTTTCAGAAACAATATGACAGTAACAAAACTATTGTTTCCCGTTCATTGTAATGTCTGGCTTTTTTTTTTTCTTGAATAAACAATTCCAGTAAATGTATTAATTTAATCAACATTTCAATGGGGTTAATGTATTATATCAACGTCTTAACATAATTTATATTTTTTTGAGTTGGCGAAGGTAACAAATGGCAATTTTACTTTGAAAATGAATTGCTGGTAGGCTGGTGGACCCGGTAGTTTGCTTGCTTGTTATGTGACGGCACAACATCGAAACTCAAGAGGGGGAAGGAGGAACAAAGTGTTCCCACTCCGTGCTGAGACAGAAACAGCGAGTCTGCCGTTGCCTGTTTGATAAAACCAGTGCATACTGAAACTACTGTATCTCTATTTCCACACTCGTATCGAGTTGATACTGATACTGACTTGGTATCGATATTTTCGATATTTGGATCGATCCGCCCACCACTACTTTTAACTCTAACAGTGAAGAACCTGTGGAAGAGCTACAAAGCGATATGTGCCATCTAGTGCTAAACGGTGCAACTCCAACTTAGAACTTATCATGTATGGTGAAGGAAACATTTTTTATAATGTTCCAAAATTAATCGAGGGGCTACTTAGAGTGTGGGCCATGCCATTTACCCATCACTGGTCTAACCTTTTCAAAATCTCAGACAAATTAACAGATTGCACCACAAGGTCATGCTTTAAGGTCATATATGGAAAAATGTGTCATGTTGTTTTTTTGCCCAATCCAGTCCGAGAGAAAAACGCTCTCAAAAGCCTGGGCTACTCCGGCATGGGCACCGACTGCTTTGGCAAGCTGAAGGAGGCGGGTGGCAGTTTACCCGGCGGCGACTTGCCGAGCAGCGACTTCATCGCCGACTCCATCGACCTGTCGGGCAAGAACAAGAAGCGACGCAATCGCACCACATTCAGCACCTTCCAGCTGGAGGAGCTGGAGAAGGTGTTCCAGAAGACGCACTACCCGGACGTCTACGCTCGCGAGCAGCTCGCCCTCAGGACCGAGCTCACAGAGGCCCGAGTCCAGGTGTGTACCATTTTGAAGAGAAACATCTCTGACCTGTTTTTCATATAATCGTCTTTTATTTCAGTTTGATATCATTTTGATTATTGTAATTTAAACAGCCTGGTGTTTTGGGATTTACAATTGTTTTTTATTTATTGATTTTTTATTTTATTTTTTTGTCTTACAATTATATGCACATAGTAGGGCTGGGTCATATGTGGGGTTTTTTTTCCACAAAGGTCAGATTTCCAATCTGAATTGATTTTGATCCCCCAAGGTTTATTTTATTTTTCCCACCTGGGGTGTAGTTTATTTGTCCTGATTGCAAACAAGCTTTGAAACTGGTTTTGCAGCTCGGTGATATGGCCTAGATATTGTGAAACTAAGCACTTTTTCTTGGGAAAAAAAGATCCTTAATACATTAGCATTTTAAACTTTCAACAATTTTACATCATTAAACGAGTCTTCAAACTGCATGGCTCGGCTGATCTATTGTCTGGTGTCCAAGAGAAATGCCACACCCTCTCCAGCTCTCTCACACTCTTTTCCCATGTCAAAATTCCTCGGGTCAAAAGCTCCCGACGTGGATAAATGACTGCTTTTGCGCAACGTCTAAATGGGCACCATGTCTTTGGCAATGTTCAGTGCCACGGACTCCGTAATTGCCTTCCACTGGGCCTCTGTCTTGTTATAAACAAAACAATACGGAAATGGTCCTGGAAAGGATCCTGCTCATGTTGTCTGTTTCTTTGCACGAATTAAAATTGATAATTCTAAAAAAAAGAGTCACCAATGCCTCAGAAACGTGGCTGATTAGTCAGCACGGAAACTGCTTTTGTAAACTAGCTCCTCTCTGTTCACAGTCATATTGTTCATGTAAGCAGTGCAGGTCAGCAGGGGCGTGCTTTAAGCTATGAAAGTGTCTTTAACAAGGAAACAAAAAAGAACATTTCTTGATAAATAAAATGAAGAAATAATCATTTTAAAATCGATCCATGCCCCAGCTCTAGTACACAGGAAATATACAAATCACATGCAATAACATGTACATGTACATTTACATGCACGTTGTAATCAAATTGCACACATTGTTTGTTCTGTCCACCTTAATTACACTAAGTCAAAGTCCCACTTTACATGATCTGACCTAAATTGGATCTTGGATCTCGACTGGATGGTACAAATGAAACAATTACAAGTGGGGTGGTGAAATGAGTAACTTCACCACTCTTGTACATGCAGTGTTTTGTATCCTTTACACAAATGAAATATACCTTGATTCTTTGTTAAAAAGTAATCCTCAAATAAAAATACAGGTATGTACATTTGCGCCTTGACTTACGAGTTTGATTAGTTTCAAGACCATTCTCGTAACTCAAAATTATCGTGTCTTAAAATCACATTTCTCCATCGAAACGAATGGAAATGCATTGAAACGTTCCAGCTCCACACACAATAAAAACAATTTTTGACGTGCTTTTTAGAGGAAACTCCTGTATGTACTTGATTGAGACATAGATAGATCCGGCATGTTTGTAAATGGTAAGTAACAACTATAGTCTAATTATACTACATTAATGATATAACGCTAAAATTTATCCATACATTTCCTGTACCACTTATCCTCACTAGGGTCACGGTGTAGTGGAGACTATCCCAGCTGACTACAGTCGAGAGGCGGGGTACACCTTGAACTGGTCGCCAGCCAATCACAGGGCACATGGACAAACAGCCATTCACACTCACATTCACACCAGCGGACAATTTAGTCTTCAATGAACCTAACGTGCATGTTTTGGGATGTGAGAGGTAACCGGAGTACCTGGAGAACATTTCATTTCAAAAACCACCTTGGTTTTGTCATGCGAGGGTACAGAAAAGGCCCCTCTGTCAGCATCTGTTATTAGGACTGTTTGAACCATTTTTGTATCAGCTTTGTCCATATTTGGCTAAGACCGCCCTCTTTCCTCTGTTTGGTTGCCTCCGTGTAGAAGACCCACTTGTGAGAGCAGGTGTTTGTTATGTTGACAGCGCTGGCTCGGGAGCGGAGAGCTAGGCGGAGATCTTCGCTATTGACATAGAAATTCCAATGAGGTGATTTCAGGCCTCTCGCCAGAAAAACCTCTGCAACTCAGGAATGAGTGGACGATTTTAATTCATATTTCACATTTACTTAGGCACCTTAGAGCCAATATTACATCCCAAATACTAGACAAAGTTGGTTTGGTAAAATATGGGACCTTTAAAATACTGAAATGTAAATGTACAAATAATACCGCATAATATTGCTTGCATCTCTAGGTTTGGTTTCAGAACCGTAGAGCCAAATGGAGGAAGCGGGAACGCTACGGGAAGATCCAGGAGGTCCGCAACCACTTCAGCACCACCTACGATATTTCCCTCCTACCCCGCCATGACACCTACCAGGTATGGCTCAAATCATCCTACATGTTAATTTTTACAATAATTTACAAATTTCCCACAGAGACATTGCAGCTAGGATATGTGCCAATGCGACTGCATTGTAAACGGACGCGTCGGATGTACCTCGTCAATGCCACAATGACATCATATACAATACACACGCTCGTCAACACAAACAAAACCCAGAATGTCAAACTACAGCCCAAGCATAAACTAAACAAATGTACTAGTAGCCAACTAGGTTTCCATTGTACTTTTTATGGATAAAAGTCAAAAAAGTCCTTTAGAATATAGTGTAGTATGATAACAAATAGCATACTTAAATGACAAAAAAAGAAGACAATTAATAAATAAAAAAATTATAAAATTTGGTTGCCAGTTAATGTCAGGCAATACAGTATATAGACAAAGAATGGACTGGTCGACATCCAAACAACCAGTAGCACACAGACAAAAAACATTCCCACTCACATTCACAGCTATGGACAATTTAGAGTACCGGTGTCAGACTCACCTTTGTCGCGGACCATATTGTAGTTATAATTTCCCTCAGAGGGCGTTAGAACAGTGAAATGTTTAATCACCAAATCATATTATTACCATTACACAACAAAATGAGGAATAACTAGTTTTGAAAATAAAAGACAAGGATACTAGTTTGTTTAAGTTACTCTAGAAGAAGGGTTTGGTAACAGAAAACTGCAGTATCTCAACATTATTGTTTATTATTATGACAATTTGGAATTTGGGTACACATTTTAGCAAAAATCACAGAAGTTGACGAGCATGATTTGCTTTTACGGGCCACATAAAATGATGTGGTGGGCCGCATCTGGCCCCCGGGCCTTGAGTTTGACACCATGCCCTTATGGGTCATTATGACTATGAAACCATATAATTATATAATTACTTCATTATATTATTACATATAAGTAAAACATTGATGGATAACTGAATACTAAACATTTTTTATCAATTGATTTTAAACAAGGAATTTGGCAACAAAAATGCTTGCAATATCTGTGTGTGTGTGTGTGTGAGAGAGAGAGAGAGAGAGAGAGAGAGAAAGAGAGAGAGAGAGCTTAAAAGCAGTGTCTACATGAATGACGAGCTCTTTTGCATGTTTTTGTTCAGGGGAAGTAAGTACGACTTGCTTGCCAAATACTTCAGAAAGATTTGACTTGACTTTGACTTGGTAGCCAAGAGACTTGATTTTGACTTGAACTACATGACTTGACAAGTCTTCTCGTTTGGAGAAGGAAATCTGCTTTTTAATTAAGACAGTTTTTGTCAGACTTTTTGTTTGTTTGTTTTTCTTTAAAGAAATAAATTTTTGGGGGGGGGGGTAATTTGGCAATACAATCGGCGTTGTTCCGCACTTGCCAGTGTGACATAGCCACCTGCATGGGCAACGATGGAAGGAGCTCCAAAGATAATACAATTTGGATTCAAGTATTATGTTGTTGATGAAGTCTGCAAAAAGAGGATTGCAACCTGCATGGCTTGCAACTCGCGCACACAACAACAATAACGTCGAACTTCATCCATCACTACAAAACTCACAAAGACAGGCAAGCTAATTTAACAGTTTAGCTCGCTGGTCAAACATTAAATTCCAGAGACTGGTTTGCGACGATTAAAAATAAAAATGAGGATATTGTGAACGTTTTAGTACAGCTAAGTAATATAACTAGGGCTGGGACACTATGATAATTGTCCGAACCTTTCCTTCCGGTTCATAGGCAAGCAAAAATCTCTCTTTTTTTCCTCTCTCTCTCTCTCTCTCTCTCTCTCTCTCTCTCTCTCTCATGCACTCGAGAGCAGAAAGTTGCCCCTAAAATATAATGCTAATCCCTGACTGCATAAGTGAAGCGGCATTGCTATTGTTGTGGAGATTTAAAAGAATAATAATAATAATTTTGCAGGCATGACCAAAGAGTCAGCGGGAGAAGATGTCAGGTGCGTTATTAGTCTGCTGCTTGGGATAACTTTGCATTAGGATCACCACGATAAAAATGTCGTTGACAAAAGTGTGTTCCACTATTACTAAGTACAGTAGAAATTGTGAGTAGCTACATGTGAATATAATTTTCATACTACTGAATGTGTTTATTGAAGTGTCACCATCAAAATCAAAATCTCATGTGTTGTGTTGGGTCTGTGATCAAGCTTTTTTTAAAATTGAGACCACAGCATATGAAACATACGTAAGCTTTAATCTAATAACAATTGTAAATTGGCCAGAGTCAGTCCTTCTAAATAAATTAACAAACCTAAGTGATTTAATTAAAGTAGAGGACACAGGAGAAATGCAGGTTTTATTCACATTCCTTTTTTATTTTTGAAGGATGGCAACATTTTTATCTCATGTATTAGTCCCTTAATTATGAATCTCTTTCATTCTCCTTTAGCCCATTAGGTACACATCTAATTATATTTGACCAACAGAAATCAGCCTTGGCTTTTGCTTAACTGTGTTCTCTTAAGAACCGTAGGAGTTACAAGGCTGTCATTACAAAGTACACAGCAAAGTTTGTTGGTAAATAATGTTCAGTTAAATTGAGTTTAAAATACAACTTTGAAGCAATTCATCCATCCATCCATTTTCTGTACTGCTTATCCTCACTAGGCGTGCTGGAGCCTATCCAAGCTATCTTCGGGCGAGAGGCAGGGTACACCCTGAACTGGTCATCAGCCAATCGGAGGGCACATATACACGAACAACCATTCGTACTCACATTCACACCTACGGGCAATTTAGAGTCTACAATCAACCTACCACGCATGTTTTTGGGATGCGGGAGGAAACTGAAGTACCTGGAGAAAACCCATGCAGGCACGGGGAAAACATGCGAACGCCACACAGGCGGGGCCAGGATTTGAACACCGGTCCTCAGAACTGTGAGGCAGATGTTAAAACAATTCAGTGCAATAAATTGAATCAATTATAATCTCAGTTGTTGTTCATTTAACTTTAAAAAGGTGTGAATACTTTTTTTGTGTGTAATGAATTATGGGGGGGGAAATTGTGAAAAACGTTTTATTACCACTCTGAGATATGTTGCGACTGGAGCAAAATTGTACGACTTTACTTGCGACTTACTTAAACCAAGTAATGACTTGACTTCCCGCAGTGACTTGGGACTTGCTTGAGACTTGAAGGTTATGACTTGAGACTAGCTTGTGACTTGCACATATGTGACTTACTCGTACCTCTGCCGTGAGTATTAAATGAGTGGATTTAAACGCTAAGCTATGTAGTTGTTTTAAATACAGCAGAAGCATGCAGTCGGCGCCTTCAAATTTCACTGTGTGTCTTGGCTGAGCACGGCCTGCTACTGAAATACACGATGTAAATTTATTTGTAAATGTATTTGTTTTATGTTTAGTTTGACAGTAACATCAAACTGAGAATGGAAATTCCCAGTTTGAAGTCTATTTTATTGAAATTGCCTTCTAATTATATCTGTCAAACTTCTGCATATTGTAAAGTGAGTTTAGTTGAGTCTCATGCTGCCATACATTGTCCGTATCTCAAGTTTGCACTCACAAGTCAAAGTAAAAAAGCCGGCTCGTATCGCAAAAAAACTCTTAAGTCCTGTCACTCGTATCTCAAGGTATCACTGTACTTGTAAAAAAGATGAAAAGACGAGTATTAGTTTGCATGTAATTGTGTGCGTCTTTGTCTGTTTGTGTGCAGATGCAGGGCAATCTGTGGCCAGGGGCTTCAGGAGTCGTCAGCGGCGCGTCGGCTACCGGCTGCGTCCTCGGACCTGAATCCTTACCCTCCTCCTGCATGGGTGCGTACGCTCACCCTCACAGCAACCTGCAGGGCTTCATGGGCATCCCTTCGTCACCCAGCCACGCCCACCACCACCACCACCACCCGCCACACCATCCGGCCATCAACGGCCTCTACTCCCTCCACAGCTTCCCCGGCGTGGAGGCTCCGGAGAACGACTACAAGCCGACGGGCCTGATGGCGCTGCGAATGAAAGCCAAAGAGCCGGGCAGCATTCTGTCATGGCCGACATGACCCCCACGCTACCTGACAACTTCCCCACCCACAGACACCCCTGCCACCCCCACATCCCTGCGGCGTGCACTGACTGAGCCAAAGCATATTACATTTCTGTGTATACAGTGAGCCGTCGCTATTCATTGGGGTCAGGGACCACGCCCCCGACGCAAATATTGAAAATCCAAGAATAATTGGCTATATAGCAGAAACACTTTTATATCATTTCAAACTCATCTTACAGTACAAAAAAAAAAACATTTAATTTAGAAAATAATGCAATGGAAGTGCGGGACGCTGACATGTATGTCACCACTTCACAACTTGTAAAAATACCAATTGCTACTTTCCTATTAGCACTTATTACATTTTTGACTTAGTGATATACAATGATTCTTCGTGTACCACTAGAGCAGAGGTCTGCAACATGTGCCTCCAGAGACACATTTGGATCTTGTAACATTCAAATAAAACTTTTTTTCTGCTCAAAATGTGAATCACAAGCGCCAATGTGTGACTTCTGGCATCAAGATTTATTGAGCCATTCGACCCAGTGCGGGCAAACCATGGATAAATCCAAGTTTGAAAAAAATTATGTTTGATGCTATGTTATTAATATGGGTGCTATAGGCAGCCACCAGCAGCACATTGGATGACTGGTTAGCACATCTACCTCACAATTGTGAGGACCAGGGTTCAAATCCCTACCCTACCTGTGTGGAGTTTGCATGTTCTCCCCGTGCCTACATGGGTTTTCCCCGGGTACTCAATTTTCTTTTCTCCCACATCCTAAAAACATGTGTGGTAGGGTGATTGAAGACCCTAAATTGCCCGTAGATGTGAATGTGAGTGCGAATGGTTGTTTGTTTATATGTGCCCTGCGATTGGCTGGCAACCAGTTCAGGGTGTACTCCACCTCTCACCCGAAGATAGTTGTGATAGGCTCCAGCACACCTGCGACCCTAGTGCGGATAAGAAGTACAGAAAATGGATGGATGGATGGGCAGCCACCCATGGCGGCATTCTGTAGGGGGTGCCTCCCCTTCCCCCGTTGACGATCATACAGGGGGCCGCACTCAACAGGCGACGCGCAGGGCACATCGACTTGGACATTGTTTTTTCCGTAGACAAATCTCCGCTAACCCTAACCCTAACCCTGGCTATTATTTAGCAAATATGTATTTTACATTGTTAAGTGAAATTGTCCTTTTTAGTTCAAATTGACTGAATGATCCACACGCGATAAAATGATGAGAGAAGACAGATGCAAAAGGCATTTTTGGTTTGAATTTTTGGTCGGCTGCAGGTGGATAATGTAATTTTGGCTTTAATTTCATGAATATAAGGGCTCAAATATATAACTATTTTGTTGAATAGTCAATATCTAAGCTGACGGGCCTGATGAAAATATTTTGACCAAATAAACAAAAGACGATCTATGCAGTGTTATTCTCATTTTAGATGGCAAAAGGGTTTTTTGGATCCCGGAGCTTTCTTTCTTTTTTTTTTTTTTTTTTTTTTTTTTTTTGCTGCTGGAAACGGTTGAAATGGCTCAGAGTATTTAAGGTTGCCGACCCCTGGTCTAGAGGGAAAGGGAGGCCGCGTGCCACTTGTGGTACCACACATTGAAAACCACTGTCTTAGGGCATTACACAAAGCACAAAAATACGCTAATAATAGGCGTTTTCAGTGAACAGACGTTAGTAAGGTTCCACAGAAACAAACTGTTGAGGTAAGTTTGTGAATGGTGAAGTGCAAATACGTGGGGTTCACTGTATACACACAGTCCCCCATGTACACATCCCTCTTCACATTTGTCTTATCCAGCTTGGAGACGTCTCAGTTTGAAAGTCGTGAAGCCAAACCACAGCATAGGACACTTGCAGCGAAAAAAGAGAACTCTAATACATTTTTCTTCTTATTCTTTGCAGTTGATATCAAGTTAATGAGACCATAGGACATGGTAGCTAAAATTCTAATTGTTCTATTCATTGTTTATGTCTGTGGTGACCCAGACCTAAAAGGCCTGGTGTTACATTATCTGTCTTGCGTTCAATAGATGGAACAAAAATAACAGAACCTGCTGCAGGTACAGCGGAGCCTTGGGGTTCCACTCCCCAAATAGGAATTTTAATACTCCTGTTTATGCTGCGACTCAAACCGGCCCATAGACTCATTAAATCATTACTTTTTTTCAATAGTTAAAAGTAGTTCTCCCAGTATTTAACTTATTCTAGTTGGCTTCATAAGTGTAATCAACATATACAACGTACATATTAACATATACTGTATATACACAGTATCAATAGCAACGTCCTGTAATTGTCCTATTGCCAAAATTATCTTACTTGTGAGGACAAAGAGCATACTAGTACATGGCCCTTACGCTGAAAATCAAGGATATCGACTAAACAGTCAAACAGCTTTGTGACTTACTATTACCACCACAACCATTACTAATACTACCACCACTACTAGTATCACCACTATTAGTACTACCACCACTACAACTATTACTACTACCACTACTACTATCACCACAACCATGTAACTCGAACTGTTTACATTGTAACCTTGCTGTTATGCTTGTTTTCTTGTCTTTGTTTCACTGAAAATGTCCATGGGTCAATTTGACAATACAATTAATATTGCGACAACCCATCATCAGTAAGATAAAACTAACCTGTCTCACAATGGTCTAAACCCAACCCATGTTCACAACCACAGCTACCACTACCACCAACATTACGCCCACTATTACTACTACCACTACTATTGCTACCAAAACTACTACTACTACTACTACTATCACTGCCTCTACTACGACTATCACCACCACTACTACCCCTACTGCTATCACCACCACCTCTACCACTATTTCTGCTGCTACACTACCACCACTACTACAACTACCAGCACCTTTACTACTACTGGTACAACAACAAGAACAACAACAACTTGTTATTAACAGAAAGTGTTTTCCTCTTCATATGTGGGCTCATTGACTTTTTAAAAATCTAACCCATTTTTCATCATGTGTTAAAAATGGCTGCGTATGTACCCTACTGTAAAAAGTGACGTAACAGGAGTGTTGAACACTACTCTGGTATGAAACTGCCAATGTGGCAGTAAGTACCCACAACACCACCATTGCACCATTACACTGGGGAACACAATTTTTGTTGAGTTTGGTCCGACAGCTGTTTTTAACTAATCTTTGGGTGCGGAATCCAAAACTGATCTCAGCTTTTCTCTATTACGTCAAGTTTTTGAACTATAGAACCCCGTTTTCTTAAAAAATATGAAAAATACTGTACTTAACAGATCTGTGCTTGCTTTATGAAACTTTTCAAATATTGCTATACAATGAAATATGAAAGAAACAGGCATGACTGCAATGTTTATTTAACACTATTATGTTTTACAAAGGATATGGCATAAATCCTCTTAATTCCTACTATGCTAGCTTTCTGTTTGCAGATATTGATAATACTGAGCTATTGGGAGCTGCACACACCTCTCACCACACTGTTTCAATTGTGACTGCACAAACAAGTTGCCACGTAACTGTAGATGAGTCCAATCGGAATCAGCTGGCAAGTCTTACTAATGAGCTAATGAGTGGAATTTTGCTTATCTGGAGCGTAAGCAGTGGAGAAAAAAACTGACTGCAATTTTGGAATCAGCATGCCAATTTAAGTTTTAATCAGCATAAAAATCTAACTCAACAGAATTTTTTCCCCAAAATTGTTCCCCAGTGTTATCAATTGTAGTCAGGTATTCCCTTATTAGATGGCTGTTACTGACAAGAAAGGACTTGATCATGGCCATGATGCCAGGGTGCGTTAGCAGCCACTTTCCCCAGTTAAAACCGACACTAACATGTGTTTCTAATAGAAACGCTTTTCCACACCCAGGCTTCAAATTGCAGTCTATGGGCCCTGGGCAGGGTGGACGGGATGGCAGCTCTTAATTGCAGCTATGTTAGCCCCCACGGCCCCTTGCCCCCCTCTGGTGAAATCCCAGATTGAGTGGAAGAGATAAGAAGACTTGTCAATGGGGATAAGGGATTGAGGAGATGGCCATCTGAAAAAAGACTGAAGAAACAGCTAGAGTCGGATTTATTTGTACATGGGATTCTCAAAAAAGCCAACATGAGGCGCTACACTATGTCTTCAAATGATAATAAATGATGAGCTTTATTTCCACTACCACTGATGTGTAACTTCTAAGCAGTATAATGACAGTGTGTTGTGTTTTTTATTTGCAGCTTTGCATGACTATGTCTGGCTATATATATATATATATATATATAGAGAGAGAGAGAGAGAGAGAGAGAGAGAGAGAGAGAGAGAGAGAGAGAGAGAGAGAGAGAGAGATTTTTTTTAGGGTCTGACAGGGAAAGGGTTGTTAAGGAAAATCTATAAATAAATACTATTTTAAAAAAAAACAGTTTGAGATCACAGGCAAAAGAATACAAAGAAAAAAAAGAAAAATGTGGAGTATAGCATTGTATCAATTATCTTGTGACACATAGTCCATGAATTTAACAATGATAATTTTACAAATTTATAATTCATTTTTTATGCTTTGAAGGGAATGCTACACTGAGTGGCTTTTTGACCACCTTTTATTTTTGCCATGTGTTTTGATTTTGTTTGCATTATTTATATATGATGCTTTTCAATGTATTTTGCAGCCTGTTTGAAATTACTTTTTTTTCAAACTGTTGAGTTTTAAGGGGCTTCTTGCTCAAGGTTGTTTTTTTCTCCTAAATTACAAAAACACGTGAGCTTGTTATAGCTTCTTAGAAGTTGAATAAATTGTTTTTAGGTGTGAATTTGAATGGAAATGATTTTCTGTGGCTTGCCAGAGACTACGTACATCCGCAGGTACACTGCCATCTTGTGGTAAACAACAGGCAGCGCTTCTCCCTGCAGTGCATTATACATTGTATTAAAACATTTATACTTATGTACTAATTTCCGGAAAAAAAGGTTTGATATAGCCATAGAAAATAGTAAGGTATATTTAAGTACATTCATTTTCAATAATTAACCATGAAATAACATTGATGAATGCAAAAGCGTACCCTGGGTGAGTGATTTTGCCGTTTGACTGACTGCAACAGGAAACTTTATATTTTGTTTTGTTTTATTTTATATTGCTGAATAGGACCGTTGTTTTTATTTTGACATCAGCGAGGTTTTTGATTGACGTGCGCGTTCATGGCTTCCGCCCACTTTCCCAACCAATCGCGTGTCGGGGGCGGGACACGATTCAACTCTTGACAAAATGGCGACCGTTGTTGTTTTTCCGCAGGGTCAGTGAATAACAAGAAATTCCTTAGCCAAAATTCTGCGCTCGCTCGCAGAATTGCCGCAACCAAAAGCCCCAGGCGTCCCAAGGTCGGCTCCGCGTGGACCGAAATGAAAGGTAAAGAGCGGTCGCCGCTGAAAAAACGCTCCCGGGCCTTGGACGACATTCGCGATCGGGGAGGATGCCACCCGAGCAGCAAGAAAATGGGCGCGTTGTCCCTAGCTGCCGGGACTAATAATAATGGCAACAAAAGTGACGGCGGCTCGACGAGGAGGAGTCTGCTCGGCGACAAAAGGGACCGGGACTTCGACGGACACGGCCGGCTCGGTAACAATCACAGCTGTCAGCCCGGCGCCGTCGGCTCCGCAAGCAAGAACCACAGCAGCCTGAGCCTCTCGCTGGACTTGGTCGCGGCGAGGAGCACTTCCCGCGGGGACCAGCGGCTGCCCGCTCCCGGCGCCGACGGTGAGTACAAAACCCTGAAAATCAGCGACCTGGGCAGCCAGCTGAGCGACGAGGACGTCGAGGACGGACTCTTTCATGAATTCAAGAAATTCGGCGACGTCAGCGTCAAGCTGAGCCGCAGCAACGACGAGCGAATCGCCTTCGTCAACTTCAGGAAGCTGGAGGACGCGCGGGCGGCCAAGCACGCCAGGGGCAGGCTGGTGCTCTACGACAGGCCGCTGAAGATAGAGGCGGTGTACATTAACCGCAGGAGGAGCCGCTCGCCGGTTGAGAGAGACCTGTATGGAGCCGCGCCGAGCCACAGACACTTGCAGCGGCCCCTCTCGCCCACCGGTCTGGGATACAGAGACTATCGCCTGCAGCAGCTGGCCCTGGGTCGGCTGCCGCCGCCGCCGCCTCCGCCCTTGCCCCTTCCCCGAGACCTGGAGCGGGACCGGGAGTTCGCCCTGTTCGAGGCCCGGGCCCGGCCGGCTTTCATCGCCGAGCGGGGCGCCTTCCGCGAGGAGGATTTTATATCACCAGAGGACGACCAAAGAGCTAATCGGACCTTGTTTCTGGGACACCTGGACACAGAGGTCACCGAGGACGACCTGAGGAGAGCCTTCGACAGGTTTGGCGTCATCACAGAGGTGGACATCAAAAGGCCCGCACGGGGCCAGACCAGCACGTATGGCTTTTTGAAATTTGAGAACCTGGACATGGCTCACCGTGCTAAACTCAGCATGTCTGGGAAAATAGTGGGCTGCAACCCTATCAAGATAGGCTACGGAAAAGCCACTCCCACCACACGTCTGTGGGTGGGGGGCCTGGGGCACTGGGTGCCCTTGGCTGCACTCGCCAGAGAATTTGATCGCTTTGGCACCATAAGGACTATAGACTACAGGAAGGGAGACACCTGGGCCTACATTCAGTACGAAAGTCTGGATGCAGCACAGGCGGCGTGCACGCACATGCGGGGCTTCCCTCTCGGCGGGCCCGAGAGGAGACTCCGAGTGGACTTCGCTGACACGGAGCACCGTTACCAGCAGCAGTTCTTGCAGCCTCTCCCGATCGCGCCCTTTGACATGGTGGCCGAGTCGTTTGCCCACCGCGGCGCTCCGGAGCCCCTGAGGGTCAGAGAAAGGACTACCCCGCCGCTTCACTTCAGGGACAGAGAGCTCTTCCCTGGCGCCGAATGGTCCAATCCTCCAGCTCTCCGAGAGCGCGTGCGAGCCTCCCCCTTCGAGCCCCTCGAACACTTGGAACGTGAACGGCGGGCACGCGAGCCCTGGTCTGTGGAGCAAGAGCTGCAGGGGCGGGAGCCTTCGCGCAAGCGCAGGCTCTTGGAGGACGGGCGTCACCTCGACCACTCGCCCGACATCTCTGACAGGACAGTAAGGCGTCGGCGCGCCTCTCCGGACGCTAGCCCCGGAGGCAGCAGCAGAGACGGGGGGCGATTCAGTGACCCGGAGCGCCCACCGCGGGGCGACAGACCTTCCCCCACACGAGAGCGCCGCTGCAGCCTGGAGAGAGCCGGGGCGGAGCGGCGACTCAAGGGCCTCTCTGACAAGGGTCTGTCGAACAGCAACATTTCACTGACCGGAGAGCGCAAACGTAAAGCCGGCGACGGTGGCAAAGGGCCGGCAAAGAGAGAACGCTCAGAGGGTTCGTTCAGAAGCACGCAGCCGTCCAAATCGAACGGCGCCAGGCTGACTCTGGCCTGGCAGGGAATGCTGCTGCTGAAGAACAGCAACTTCCCGGCCAACATGCACCTGCTGCAGGGCGACCACGGCGTTGCCAGCGAGCTGCTCGCGGACGGGACCACCGGCAAGCAGGTGTGCCAGCTCAAAATCACCCAGCGCCTCCGCCTGGACCAGCCCAAGCTCGAAGAGGTCTCCCGACGCATCAAGGCGGCGGGCCCCAGGGGCTACGCCGTCCTCCTAGCGGTTCCCGGCGCCGCCGAGGACTCGTCGTCCGACCCGGCCGTCTCCACCCAGCGGCCGCTCCGCAACCTGGTGTCCTACCTCAACCAAAAGCAGGCAGCGGGCGTCATCGGCCTGCCCGTGGGTGGGAGCCGTGATAAGGACACCACGGGGGTCCTCCACGCTTTCCCTCCCTGTGATTTCTCCCAGCAGTTCTTGGATTCCTCTGCCAAAGCGCTGGCCAAAAGCGAAGAGGACTATCTGGTCATGATTGTGGTGCGAGGTGCATCTTAAAACAAACAGCTAATGAGTCAGCGTGTTTAAAAAAAAAAAAAAAAAAAAAAAAAACTGCTGTATTTCAGTAACCATTGCATGCTGTGTGTTTTGCATTTTGGGCTACACTAGAATGGTTCTTGGATCTTGTACAGTATGTTGCCATGTTACCCACTATTACCACAGGCGGATCCTTTCACCCGCTGCAAACAAAAAGGGTACATGATTTTTGAAATTCGCTGAGGTAGTAGGAACACATAAAATTCTAAATGTTCATTTGGGATACTTTAAACGAATACATACGACATGTTTCTGAGGAGAAGAAGCAAATTGGAGCCCTACAGGAAGTAGACACAATAACATCTCTAAAACAACAACTGTGACGTGTAGAAAACTAGATAAATTATTCCCAATGAACCAAGTGTTAACTGGACAGTGTTACTTGATCCTTGCCCTTGTTATTGTGTCTACTGCTACACACAAAGGGGACATGTCATTCAATTTCCTGTATGAAAGATGAATGGATGCAAAAGTGTGCACATACTCTACTTTTTAAGTAAAACAAAACAAAAAACACAGGAATTTGGTACAATAATTCAAGTAATTCATGTCACACTGCTTCTCTCCGCAGTGCCACCATTCTTTTTTTTTGTCTATCCAAGAATCGTTGAAGAATCATAGTGTAATGACACACGGTGGTTGACAGGTGGCGCACTGGGTTAGAGTTGTGACATGTTTGAACTTCCGGTACTTTTTCATGTTCAAGAATTGACAAGCATTCTTTTGTGTGCAATCTCTATGTTAGACCGCAGCGCTGCCAGAGGGTCACAAGCATTATGAGCACTAGGATGCCACGTTTATGGAAAAGTCTGCTTTTACCAAGACAGTAATGATGACAGGAGTCCTTGATTTATTCTTGATTTACATGTAAATTGAAATCCGCTGTACTCTTAACACCAGCCTAAGATAAAGGAGTAGTGAACTCATAATTACAGTGTACGTTAGTAATTACAGCATGACAACTTATTCTTAAGACACTGCGCAATCTTGTTTGCAAGCTCCAAATACTGTATGTATTGTAATGAAATTACAATATTATGCATTTTAGCGTAACGGAGATAGAGTGAAACCATGAACAGTGATTTGGTTTTTAAATCTGGTACAGCTCAGAATCAGAATCCTCTTTATTGGCAAGTTTGTCAAAAACACACAAGGAATTTGTCGCCGGTAGTTGGAGACGCTCTAGTATGAAAATAGACAGCTATTTTGACAGTAAATACTTGGAGACATAAAAACACACTACGCAGAGTCACTTAGTCACTGCAAAACTATCAGTTTCTCTGATTTATTGCCATATGTTTGAGTAAAATTTACATTTTTGGTTTTATTTTATAAATTATTGATAACATAACTCCCAAATACAAATATTTTAATATAGAGCGTTTATTTGCAGAAAAAATAAATAAATGCTCAAAGCACAAAAAAAGCGCTTTTTTTTTTTTTTTTTTTTTTTGTCTCTTTAATTTTTCCCAGAGCTGTATATAAAATATTCAGATTTTAACATTGAGGCTCGCACATGTTCATATTTATGAATGATTACGTGTGCCTAAATTTAAGGTTTCACTTAAATTTGGCTTCCTTAATCCTCCGGGTATATTAGTGTCTCAGGAAAAGCAAAAATATATTTGGGGAATGTTTAATTACAAAAATGTGTCAGAAACAAAAAATGCATTGTTTATATCATTACTATATTATTCAATCAGTATTTAGTGGTTCAGGAACGATAATTCACACCTTTTTTTAAATGTAAAAAAAGCATTCTTTAAAATGGGTCAGTTTGACCCTAGAGGTGATAGGAGGGTTAAACCTGCAAACAGTTGGATGGCGTCGAAGACAAGTGAGCGTTTATTATTATTGTCTTGGTGAAGGCAGACAAGCTGTTATGACAGGTGTGAGTGCTCATCATATTTGTACTTTCTCAGTAACAAAGACTAATTTGTTTTTACTCCATGCTTTAGTTGGTTATTTTTGTTTTGTTTCATAGGACTTGTTGTGTAATCTAAGGGGTGGGGAAAAAATAACAGGAGATGTGGATCTAAAAAAATGTTTTGTGTTGACATTTTGACTGAACTCACAAAAGGGTCCTTAAGAGAATCAGTAAGTAGGGCTGTGTCATTTTATTTCAACATTTGAATTCACATGCTTTTTACAAAGCATGACACTGAGGCCTACTTACTGAACCGCTTTGTACAGTGGCTATCAAAATTCTACACACCCCTATTCAAATGCCAGGCTTTTGTGTTGTATAAAAAAATGAGCCCAATATGAGTCTTTTCCCACCATTAGTGTGACCTCTAACCTGTACAACTCAATTGAATATTTTCTTTAAATCGTTTTGAGAGGGGAAGTAAAAAATGTGGTTGCGCACGTGCACACCCCTTCTAAGTGCAAGTTGGCTCACAATAAACCAATCGCATTGAAACTCATGTCACATGGGAGTAAGCACATACCTGCCACCATTTAAAGTGCTTCTAAGTAACGGCAAATGATTTTCTGATGTTCTAGTAGGCTTTTCCTGACATTTCTTTTTTGTCAGAACACATTTTCCCACGTTTAGGGGATTTTGTTATGGTCCAATGTAATCAAGGTTGGACCTTTTTGCCATAATTCCAAAAGGTATGTGTGGTGCAAACACAATACTGTTCATCAAAAGAACAGTATACCTGCAGTGAAGCATGGTGGTGACAGCATCATGAAGAGGGTCTGCTTTTCTTCAGCTGGACCTGGGGTCGTAGTTAAGGTGGAAGAAATTATGAATAGTCTGAAATAGCACTCAGTGTTATCACAAAACCTTCAGGCTTATGCTAGAAAGCACACAAAATGTCAGGAAAAGCCTACAATAACATCTGAACTTTATTTGGGGTCAATCAGAGGCATTTTAAATGGTGACAGGTGTGTGCTGACTCCCATTTAACAAGAATTGAATGTGATTGGAGTGAGGTACAGAAAATGGATGGATGGATGGATATATTTATTGGTGTAGAAATTTTGGAATTTTCTCGTCTTTTTTTTTAACATCCCAAAAACCTGGCATTTCAACAGTGTGTGCCGACTTTTTGTATCCACTGTATGTGTGGAATCATGACTGCTCTGAAATGTATTGACGCACGAGGACTACGATGACGACCACGTGCTTAACTTGTGTAGCCCCCGGCCGGCCTCCACAGTGCTGCATCGTGTGCTGACTTCCTGTGTAACGTTCGTAGGTGCCGATGTCAAGGGGGGAAGAAGGAGAGCGAGCTGTTGACGTACCCGCAAAAAGTGCATCAATAAATTGTTCATTTGAAGGAGAAAGCTTCCAAGTTTCTTGGATGGAAGTGAATTGAGGAAAACCAGGAAAAGGTTGTGTTTCCCGGGAAGTTGAAGTGAAAGAAAGAGAGCGCGAGAGAGAGAAAAGGGGAGACCACTGGCTGGTTTGCATAGAGTTTGCACAATGTAAATTACTTCCAGCGAGCACGGAGGAGCCGCAAAGGCGTCGGGCAGGAGTCCACTCCAAGCACTCCACTCGGTCCCGCATGTCAAGTTGCCATAGCGACCCCCGAGGCCTGGCTGTGTCATGGCTGCTTTGTGTTATTTTGCTGGGGGATGATGATGTTCCGCCGTGGGAATATTGTTTGCAACATCAACTCCATCCCCTTTTCATCATCTGCTGCTTTTTCTGACTCCACCGCAAGGAATCCACACTGAGGATCCCTCCAGACACACACACCCAACACTTCACCCGTCTTAGCCGTGTTAGTGTGTAAAGAAGGAGCCCCCCTGGAGGAGCTTAACACCGTACGTCCGCGCCCCCCTCTCGGCAGCCGGGTGAGTACGAAGGAGGAGGACAACGTTGCCCTGCTAGCTCTGTATCGCTAGCTAAGGCAGCAGAGGTAAGTAAGGAAATGCAATGGTTGTCATGGTAACACATCCCATGGCACATGCGCAATCTCATGAGTTCCAGTGATAAGGCCTTAAAACGATGATAATGCTCACCTCTGAATGGTGACCTGCCATTACAAAGGTTCAACATTTTCAGAAAAGAGTGTTTTGCAACATTTATTGAGGAGGGCACATACAATCAATAATCAGTCAGGCATAGAGATAGGCGAGAGATGCATCAAAATACAAGAAAATGTATACTGTGCATATTCGTTAAAAAGCGTCATATAAGTGGCAGTGATACCAATGACTAGATCTGGGAGTGGTATGTAGTACTTCCCCACTTACGTTGAACAAATTCCAAATGATTTCATAGTTTGAGGCATTCATCCAGGAGATAGATTTGTACGTTAGATTTCTGAGTAAGGCCTCTTCACTTGCACTTGTCCATCTCGTAGAACCTTACAGCTTGGTTATAGGCTACTTTCAGTTTCTCTTGACTCGTTTCACTATAATTTGAATAGAGTGGATTGCAGAATGCTCTCAACAAAGACAAGATCCTTTCTACGTCCATTCAACTTGTATCCAAGCATGTTTGCTTGGATGTACAACATGCAAGGCTGCCTATAAATGAATTTGCCATTCGTCATTTAATCCATAAAAGATGTTTAAGATACTTGACCTCACTAGAGACTTGTCATGTTAGAAAAAATCTCACAGCACAACACCGGACAAAAGTGTCACAAAAAGTATGTATACCGCACTAAAATAATAAAGATATATCAATTTAGTGGGAAATGGGGGTCTTTTAGTTGAGCGCAAAGCTATTATTTTGCTGCATGAATAGCAACGGGGAATACACAAGTTAATTGTACCTTCTGCCATCTCGCAACCACATCTAAGTTTTTGAAAGATACATTATTTGTAGTAACCTATTTAAGAGGTTGGGAAACACAAAATGTTCATGTATGTGCTTGTCACTAATATTTAAATAAAATGTCAGTTTCCTTTTAGGAGTAACCCTTTGAAGGGCTCCTACAGATAATGTTCACAATAGACAAATAAGATGACAAAGCAACAATAGAACAACAGCAAAACCAGAACAAAAAGTAACAACAAAATAAACCAATCAAACAAAAATATATATTAATTATATATTATATAAAAATAAAAATTCCAGCAGAATATAATATTATATATATTATTATTTATATATTAAGTAATGTATAGTCATAATGTTAATGCAAGTGTCACTAGATCAATTTTTTTCTGGATTTGTTCCAGAGTTGTATACTGAATATAAACACTGTAAGATGAATAGACCCTTTTGCTCATTTCGTGCACTTCTGCTACTCGGGCCTGCGGGGTCCACAATAGAACCTAAAAGCATGACATCATCAAAATCTCCACATGCCACTGGAAACGAGACAACCAAAGCAATTGGAGTCGGAGTGAGCCTGACAGACTTGATACAACTGTTGTCAGTTCAAGAAGTACAGGGCTGCGCAGGTTAACAGTATTTAGGGTCTGTCTATACACTGACATCATGTGTATGGCAAGCGTGAGAAAACTATAGCCTGCAGGCCACACATCCATTATGAGCTGCGTCAGAAAGGTTTTAGGACTGTTGTCATAAAAGATGTATTCCAAATCCAAGCTACAAGTTTTGCCCTTCAAAGTAATCCCCCCTCAGTCTTAACGCACTTTCCCAGCCTTCTGTGCTGCGCCTTCATGGACTGGAAGGATTCTTCCTGGATCCTCTGCAGCTTCGTTTTCACGGCTATCTTGACATCTTCAAAGCGGTCCCCTTGGTGACTCCCTTGAGCTTGGGAAAGAGGGAAAAAAAACATCCCATGGAGCCAAGTCGGGTGAGTCGGGAGGTTGCTCCCGGACGGCGATGTTCTTCTCAGGCAGGAAGTGTCAGGTGCTCAATGTATTGTCATAGTGAAGCAGCCACGAGTCGTGCTTCCACAGCTCTCACTTCTTCTTCTGATTGAAGGAAACGTTGCAAGATCTCTTATAGAATTGATGGTTGATAGTGTAACACACATGAAAGGGGAAAACTCACAGTTGGGGTTTGAAGCATCTCTTGTGTTGCAACAGTCCTGGAACCTTTCTGACACAACTCCTATTTAAACTTATTTTCGTTTTTCGGTTGTTGTTTTTTACCTCAACAAATGAGCTGGCCCTTGAGCATAAAAGTACGCTTTTGTAAACATGTTAACATGTCTCATCATGCCAATCCCAGAGTCTTGCGATGTTATAACTCAGCTCAACTCAAACTTATTTCTTTCTTTTTTTTTTTTTTTTTCTTTGGTCCTGTTCAGCTGCACGGCCTTGCACAATGGTGAATCCGTATGCCTTTTGTGCTGGAACAGTTTTGCTGTGCAACAGGGGCGTTTGTAATACTTCCTCTGTTCAAATTTGGCTCGGTATTTGACCACAAGTAACGTTACAAAAGTCAAATTGTGTTCATATTGGTGGATGGGGGGGGACAAGATGAGAGAGGACAGAAAAGGGCTAGACAGGACAGAATGTGGGAAATGAACAAAACAGTCTTACTGACGAGTGGTGCGGTGGGATTCTTTTTGTGTCTAAACACCTGTAAGAACCTGTGAGTTGATGTCTTAAACAAACCTGCGTTATTGGTAGCCAGCACACCCAATCAGTCAGGGGGACAGGATCCAGGGCGGTGCCCGAGCCCAACCGAAGCGCCCCGACCAGCCCCCAATGGAGGGGGCAAGGGGACCGGACTCCCCCAGCGTACCTCATAGCCACCGTCACCCCCGGAGAGCACGGGGGCCCCAACCAACAACAGGGCCCAACGCAGGAGCCAGCTACTCAACTTTTTTACTAGAACACTTCAAAAACAAACGCAGCTGTTACAAAGTGCTGTATAATCAACATAAAAGACAATAATTAAAGTCATAATTATAAATAACTACAATTATTTTCTGATCAAAATATTCGTGTCGTCCAAGTAAGTAGAAAGTACATTTCCTGTATCTGTTTTCAAATGTACAGAGTAGAAGTAAAAAGTTGTCCGAAAAATAATTACTCAAATCAAGTACAGATACCGAAAACAAATCTATTTAAGTACAATAATGAAGTATTTGTACTTACTGCTTTCCACCACTTTGATACTATATTGATACACGAGGATCATATATGGATACTGTAGGTGTCTGAGGTGCAATTACATAACTGCGTGGTAGTTATTGATGATCACATATCGTGATATCACTGTTATCCTTTGACAAAAACATTGTGTCATATACAGTTTCCTAGCTATAATATGACAAGAGCTGTATCAAATGTTGATACATACATCAAGTGTCAATCAATCAAAAGTGAGCATTGTGCACTTCTGGCCCAGCTGAGAAACCACACAACTAACAATACGATAACACAACATGTTTGACTGTGTTTCTTTACCAGGCTTTCATGAGAGGAGGCGGCTTTGTCCACAGGCCTCTGAACGCACCACCATTGCTTGTCTGCTGTAAGTAATCTCTTTTGTTTCACTCATGTTAAAGGAGAAAACATTTAAGGTAAGTTTTTTTTTTTTTTTTTTTTTTTGGCATGGCAATGGCAGACGTGGTCTTTTGACAGGAAAATGGATAGCTTGGTGTAGCGCTGACGTTAGCCATTATGTTTTCCTAAATTACTCGAAGACAACACAATCAAACATTTTACATACCTGTGAGAAAATGCCTTCCGCGAACCCAATGATGGGGGTTTGCTTCACAGTCTTGCAAACTTTTCTGTTCCACTATTTACAACATCCACTCGATTTATCCTCCAACTTTTTTTTAAGGGAATTGCAAAAAAAAAGACATATCTTGGTGCACAGCCCCAAACACATGTTGTTTTTTTTAGTTCAGGTCAGCGGTAGTCGATTTTTCTGCCATCTCACCTTAGCGCCTGTTGTGTACAAACTTTAAGAAAAGGTCTACAGTACTGCTTGTACTGTATCACCATGTCTGAAAATATCAATAAAATCATTTAAAATGGTACAATTCAACAGTGTCCTGATTTTTTATTTATTTTTTATTTTTTTGCGTCTGAATAAATCACACAAGAACAGTCACATGTCCGTTTTATTTCGGCTGGCTTGTGTGCGTTTAAAAATGAACACCAACAAAATAGCTATGATTGGTTAAAAGCACAAAGTTTTCTACACTCTCCATCAGTTAGCCAGAATAAAACACAGTTGAACGCTATCAACATAATAGGTGACAGGTAATAATGAAAAGTATCCGAAAAGGCTACAGAACGCGGCTTGGCCCTTGACCGCAACTCGTTAGAGAAGGAGGAAAAAGAGCTTTTGTGCATTGTGACTGCTGCGGCGATTGCAACAGCAACACAAAAAGGCTTCAGGGCTCAGTGCAGCATTGTGCAAGTGACTTGAGGGGGAAAAACAAGAACTAATTGTGCTGGCATTCTTGCAGTAGGAGCCGTCGTCTGCCTATAGAGGGCAGTGTAACAAAACCTAGAGTCTGCCTCACGCGTAGGAATAATAAGAAGCCCAATAATAAGCCCGTAAGTAGGTTTCGCACGTCTTTGGCTGACATCACAGCAAGTGCTGCAATGTACCCCGATAAGGCAAACAGTGGTGGAAAAGGAGAGTACAAAAATCAGGAAGACTTGCATAATAAAAACCAAGCATTGCCGCTTGTTGATGGGCGGTTTTCACCTTCAGTCAACTCGCAGCAAGGTGCTACACATAGTAACCGGCAGAGACGGCCATTGCAGAAATATGGCGCAAAAAAGCTGAGCTTGCGCACACTGACTAAGCAAAATGAGTGTGTCGTGTGTGTGTGTGTGTGTGTGTGTGTGTGAGTGTGTGAGGTAGGCAAAGATGCTGCGGATCAATAAATTGTGTCAAAACTGCAGAAGAAGGCGTCGGGGCCACGTGACAGTCGCTTGCAATGCAAATTGGGATCAAAGGAATTACTCGCCAATTTCTCTGGAGTATTGGAGAAAAAAATCTAAAAACAAAAAACATTCGCATTCACACGTAAGGACAATTTAGACTCTTCAATGCACCTAACATGTTTTGGGAATGCGGGAGGAAGCCAGATTACTAGGACCCACATTGCTTACCACGTGCACACCATGCCGCCTCCCAAATGTCCATTACTTTATTTCTCATTTTAGTAAATTGGAGGGAACCGGAAGGGGTGTTCCAACTATAGGGGATTACACTCCACGGCCTCCCTGGTAAGGTTATATCAGGGGTTCTGGAGACGAGGGTCCAGAAGTCGAATCTCAGATTCAGGAGCAGCAGTGTGGTTTTCGTCCCGGCCATGGAACAGTGGACCAGCTCTAGACCCTCGGCAGGGTCCTAGTGGGTGCATGGGAGTTCGCCCACCCAGTCCACATGTGTTTTGTGGACTTGGAGAAGGCGTTCGATCATGTCCCTCGGAGGGGGGTGCCTCAGAAGTATGGGGTATCGGAGCGCCTGATATGGGCTGTTTGGTCCCTGGATGACCAGTGTCAGAGTTTGGTCCACGTTCCCGGCAGTATGTTGGATTCGTTTCCGGTGAGGGTTGGACTCTGCCAAGGCTGCCCTTTTTTCACTGATTCTGTTCATTACCCTCAAGGACAGAATTCCTAGGCGCAGCCGAGGTGTTGAGGGGGTCCGGTTTGGCAATGTCAGTATTACGTCTCTGCTTTTTGCAGATGATGTGGTTCTGATGGCTTTATCAAGCCGTGACCTTCAGTTCTCACAGGACCGGAGTGTGACGCGGTTGGGATGAAAATCAGCACCTCCAAATCTGAGACCACAGTCCTCAGTCGGAAAAGGGTGGAGTGCCCTTTCCGGGTCAGGGAGGAGATCCTGCCCCAAGTGGAGGAGTTCAAGTATCTTGGGGTCTTGTTCACAAGTGAGGGAAGAATGGAACGAGAGATCGACAGGCGGATCAGCGCAGCATCTGCAGTCAGATAGACTCTATATCAATCTGTTTTGGTGAAGAAGGAGCTGAGCCGAAAGGCAAATGTCTCGACTTACCGGTCGATCTGCGTTCCTACCCTTACCAATGGTCACGGGCTGTGGGTCGTGACCGAAAAACAAGATCGCGGATACAAGCGGCCAAAATGATTTTCCTCCACAGGGTGTCCGGGCTCTCCCTGGGAGAAGCTCGGTCATCCGGGAGGGGCTCAGAGTTGAGCCGCTGGGAAGAGGGAAGTCTGGGCTTCCCTGCTAAAACTACTGCCCCCGTGACCTGACATCAGATAAGCGCAAGTAAATGGATGGATGGACATTTTAAAATGTATAACTCTCACATCCCAAAAACATGCATGGTGGGTTGATTGAAGACTCTAAATTACCCGTAGGTGTGAATGTGAGTACGAATGGTTGTTTGTTTAAATGTGCCCTGCGATTGGCTGGCGACCGGTTCAGGGTGTATCCCGCCCCCTGCCCGTTGATAGATGGGATAGGCTCAAGAACACCCGCAACCCTAGTGAGGATAAGCGGATCAGAAAATGGATGGATGGATGGATGGAACTTCTGCAGGAAAAATATTTTTAAAACTAAATGGATCAAATTGAGCCTTTTTAAAATTTTAAGAAATTGTGAAAATATATTTTGAAAAGTAAAATGAAAAGCATAAAACTGAACTAACTAAAAATATTTTTGAAATTCTTTTAAATAAACAGGTAAATTTCAACCCTTTAAAGTTAAAAAAAAAAGGCCAAACAATTTTTTTAAATGTAAACAAAATAAGATAAAACTTCTGCTGGAATTTTTTGCATGCAATATGTAAAAGGAGTCATATTGACCTCTTTTAAAGTAAAACAAATAAATAATAATAATTGCAAAAACTATTTTTTAAATGTAAAAAGTAGGCTAACATTTCTGGTTTTAAAATTTAAAACTAAAAGAGGGGAAAATGTTTTTATGTAAAAAAAAAAATAAAAAATAAAAATACAAAAGGCTAAAACTTCCATCCATCCACTTTCCGTACCGCTTATCCTCACTCGGGTCACGGGCGAGCTGGTGCCTCTCCCAGCTGACTTTGAGCTAGAGGCTCAAAGTACAACCTGAACTGGTTGCCAACCAATCGCAGGGGACATACATCGACAAATAATCATTCACACTTAAATTCACACGTATGGGCAATTTAGAGTCATCAGTCAACCTACCATGCATGTTTTTGGAATGTGGGAGGAAACTGGAGTACCCGGTGAAAACCCACGCAGGCGAGGCCGGATTTGAAACCAGGTCCTCAGAACTGTGAGGCAGATGTGCTGACCAGTCGCCCACTGTGCCGCCAGGCTAAGTTCTAGCCGGGAAAAAAAAATCAAAAAATCTCCATCCATCCATCCATTTTCTTCACCGCTTCTCCTCACTCGGGTCGCGGGCCTATTCCAGCTATCTTCGGACGAGAGGCGGGGTACACCCTGAACCGGTCGCCAGCCAATCGCAGGGCACATATAAAGAAACAATCATTCATATATATATATATATATATATTTTTTTTTACCAAACAAAAAGGATAAAATTTCTGCTGGCTATATATTAGTTCTATTCAACACCCAATGTTACGATACAAGTGGCCCACGACCCCCACATTTTTGCGCAGCTTGCTTGGCCTCTACCTATGTGTAAAGAGAGACGCGCGGTGGTGTACTGTATGTAAAACATACAGTACATATGCAGCCTCACAGCCTTGGAGCCCATCGTGTTTGTCCACTTAGTGTAAAGTCATGCAGCTTGTTCCAACTTGGCCCCAAAGTGCTTCATTGCCAGGGTAACAGCTTTTTAAGGGCGTGTACGTGCGGTGAAAAGCAGGTTTTTGCATAGCTTATTTTCAACAAGGCAAGAGTCGGCTATATGTTGCTACTATCCAAAATGTGCTGGATGCCATGTGCCTCTGACACAAACAGGGGATTATATATAATATCTTGTATGTCTACAGACTACAATTTTGGCTTATCGAGGTTCAGTCCACCAGTCTCGTCAATCCTTGGGTGACGCTTGTAGACACGGCGTCCCAGTCACGCTGGTTGGCGCTTACACGACGCCGTTGTGGGGGCGGTCCGGGGCGAAGCAACCGTTGGTCCTGCAGCCGCTCTGCGCCGCCTTGGCCCGGTACACTTCGTTCTGCCGGGCTCTCCAACGCTGGGCCAGCGGCTCCAGGAAGAGCGAGAGCGAGGAGAGCAGGTAGCAGAGCCCCGCCAGGTAGAAGGAGCAGTCGTATGTCTGCATGTAGTCGTACAGGAAGCCTGGCCGTGGAAATAACACACACACACAAACGCATTCAATTGTCCGCAGTTGCAGTTTTATGTGGGGAAAAACTCATTTAAGCCAGTAAAGCAGGGGGTTCTTGTGGCCCACAACAAAAATTTCAAAAATGAATTTCGTCAGCCATCCATCCATTTTATATGGTGCTTGTCAATCACTGTCTAAAATGATAAATAATTGGATGAACCAACATTTCCTTCAATTAATGCATATTCAGCTATTCACAGATTTTTTATTTTTTTTTATTACTTATATTTTGGTGGGGGGGGGCGGAGGGGGAGACTGACCTCCATTTTCGTGGAAAATGCTTATCGCCGTTATATCCCTGCTTATTCAAGAATTTTTGGAGTAAATGTTTTTTTTCAATGCAATTATAATGAGCGTCAATTACGTGCGGATTTTTGCTATTCGCTGTCCTATCCCCCGCGAATGGCAGCGGTCCCCTGTAAAGCTGCCTTGCCTTGCCTTGTCCTCATTAGGGTGAGCTAGAGCTCATCCCAGCTGACTGGGTGAGATGTTGGATACACCCTAGACTGGTCACCAGTAAATGTCGGCACAGACGAGTGTCCCTCGCCATATTGCAAGTCACCTTTCGCGGTCTCACCGTATCGTGGATTATTAAAAGCGTATATAGGGTGATTGAAAAGTAACTCCCTATTTTAAAATACTTATAATTTATTCATATGTTGTAATATTTTTCTAATTTTTTTGGGGTATGTTCCATGATTAAAGGAGCAAGTCTATTCTACCAAACCAACGACTTTGGAAGAACTTGAAGGGCGAATACGAGAAGTTATGTCTTCTATCCTCCTTTTTTTTCCTTGTGAAATCAGTTAATGCGGCTTGAGAAATTGGTGGCTAATGCTGGCACCCATATCGAATTTTAAATAAAACTCCACGCAATACACTTTCGTTTCATGTTCATTTCTTGTAAGAATTATTGTTCAGAAATAAATTACAAGTACTTAAAAATAGGTTGTTACTTTTCAATCACCCTGTATATTTAATTTTATATCACAGATTTTTCACTCCACCCTGGGACCTTACACATTTTTTGCTAATTTAATTAATATAGCCGACAAACACTACTTGGAACGAATTGTAATCCCTCCACAGGTGTTCAAGGATAGACACAGCCGCCGGTGCACTTTCAATTGCTTTCGTGAACAAATGCTAACAAAATAAATACATGTATAACAAACACAATTATACATTAGCTGCACAGCTTCAACTAACGGCAACATGTTCACCACCTAGATTGGCTAACGGGTTAACTAGTTAATAGCCAGTCAACTCTAGACTCTCATTCGCTGACTCCCATGTAACTCAATAGGCTAGGCCCTGCCTTTTAAAGCCACATACACACAAAGTCACAGATACTAACTACAGTGTAGAACATGAGGATGACAATCCCAAGTGGACAAAAATAATACTTGCACCTCACGTGCATATTTTGTATTGGTATGATGTATAAAGCTTTGAAATCCATCCATCCATTTTCTGTACCGTTTATCCTCACCAGGGTCGCGGGCGTGCTGGAACCTACCCCAGCTAACTTCGGGCGAGAGGCGGGGTACACCCTGAACTGGTCGGCAGCCAATTGCAGAGCACATATAAACAAACAACCATTCGCACTCACATTCATACCTATGGGCAATTCGGAGTCTTCAATCAACCTAAAGCTTTAAAATATATATACATAATTATATGGTCTCTCCATCACATATGTTCACATTGCAGGAAGGTCTGACCGTAACCCCCGCGATAAACGAGTGGCTACTGTACACCCCAAAAAACAGAGTGATTTCAAGCAGAGTGTTCCAAATGGATGTCAGGTGTGCTAATTCTTTTCAATTCTTTATCCCTTCTGTATTTTGGCCAATGAATATCAGCGAGCTCTCATTAAGACACTTTGTTGCTAGGCGGAATTCATTGCGCACAATCAATTGGTTGGCATATGCACACCAGCTGCGCCCACTTAGGCTGGTTGACAATAACGCCAAGAAAACAGCACTATTGATAAATAGTCACACCTAAAAGACCAGCCAACATTTGCCCGCATTTCCATCAATACATATGGGGAGACCTGCCCCGTTCTTTAATCGGCCCACTGAGCATTTACATAAAGAACCTGCAATGTTTGGGGTATTCATTTTACCGTTTTGTCCGCCTAAAGTTAGTTAATAAATTTGTTTTAATTAGTTATCTCACTAACTAATTTTATTAAAATGACCAACTAATGACATACAATTAAATTTATTATAAACAATAACGGAATACATTATTATTTTATTATTAAAAACAAACAATTTTATATATCTTACATAGACAACTTTTTTTTCCCTCCTCCAAATAAGCTGGCCAACCGGGCGTGTGAAAACAAGAATGAGCTTCAGGCTTGTCGTCTGTCAAACGGTAGGGTCGTTTTCCTAATGTCGGTTTCTGCTGCAGGGAGATGAAAACAGAGATACGTGCTATTTATGAAGTGCCCTCGAAGGGATCATCCTTTGCATTTCAACCCTGAAATACTCCAGCAGGCGTGAGGGCCCGACTGGTTGGCTCACAACGTGGGAGGTCAACCATTATTAAGCTAAGGAATGAATATACTGTGTGTGTGTGTTTTTACAGTGTGTGTGTGTGTGTGTGTATATATATATATATATATATATATGTGTGTATATATATATATATATATATATATATATATATATATATGTATATATATATATATATATATATATATATATATATATATATATATATGTATATATATATATATACGTATATATATATATATATGTATATATATATATATATATATATATATATATATATATATACATAGAGAGAGAGAGAGAGAGAGAGAGAGAGTGAGAGAGAGAGAGAATAGATACAGTGGGTACGGAAAGTATTCAGACCGCCTTAAATTTCTCACTCTTTGTTATATTGCAGCCATTTGATAAAATCATTTAAGTTCATTTTTTTCCTCATTAATGTACACACAGCACCCCATATTGACAGAAAAAAAACTGAATTTTTTACATTTTTGCAGATTTATTAAAAAAGAAGAACTGAAATATCACACAGCCATAAGTATTCAGACCCTTTGCTGTGACACTCATATATTGAACTCGGGTGCTGACCATTTCTTCTGATCATCCTTGAGATGGTTCTACACCTTCATTGGAGTCCAGCTGTGTTTGATTTTACTGATTGGACTTGTTGAGGAAAACCTCACACCTGTCTACATAAGACCTTACAGCTCACAGTGCATGTCAGAGCAAATGAGAATCATGAGGTCAAAGGATGAACCAACATTTCCTTCAATTAATGCATATTCAGCTCTCTCTCGCTCTCGCTCTCGCTCTCTCTCTCTCTCTCTCTCTCTCTCTCTCTCTCTCTCTATATATATATATATATATATATGTATATACAATATATGTCAGGGGGGGTCAAACTAACTTTTGTCTCGGGCCGCATTGTAGTTATGCAGAAACATGCAATATCTCAACTTTATTGCTTATTATTATGACAATTTGGAATTTGGGTACAGATTTTAGCAAAAATCACGGAAGTTGACGAGCATGATTTGCTTTCGCGGGCCACATAAAATGATGTGGCAGGCCCATCTGGCCCCTATGCCTTGAGTTTGACACCTATGGTATCGGTACTCACTATTGGAAGAGATGCAGCTATTGAACATGTTGACAAAGCAGCATTTAAAGAAAGGCTGCAGACTTTTGGAAAGTACAAAATCTACAGTATAGTGGGACCGCGAACTAAGAACCGTGATATAACAGAGGATTATTGTGTCTGTATTCCGTGATGATAAATTGCAGACTCAGGAAAACTGGTCAATTGGGCCCAATTTGGACATTTTCAGATAGAATGACTCTCGATGGGAATTTTGTTTTGGAAAGCTACTAAATGGAAGTTGGACCAGGGACGGAAGGTTCACCTTAATGGTAGCACTAAAATTGGATACCAATATAAAAAAAAAAAAAAAATCCAGTCCCATTTTGACTACAATGATGTTATTCTAAGAGGTTGACTCACCAGTAACCTCTCACCGCCTATTTGTCAAAGCAAGCCTCAAATCCTGTCTGCTCCTAACTTTAGTCACAGACGGACTGAAGTTTTAGGGCCCCATGGAAATATCCATCCATCCATTTCTATAACGCTCGCCCTCATTTGTGTCGCATTAAGGTAAGCTCGAGTCCATCCCAGCTGAGAAGTGGGCTACACCCTGGAATGGTCTCCAGTCAGTCATAGGGTACATACAGACAAACGAGGGACTGGTCGCCAGTAAGTGGGGATGTGGGGGGGGGGTTCTGTTTGGTGACTTACCTGCCAAAGGAGGACCCGTGAGGCAGCCTAAGCCCACAAAGAACATGGAGAAGCCCATGGAGTTATTGAGTTTCTCCGCCCCCACCAGATCCACCTGAACAGTAGGAAAAAGAAAGATGTGACTTCACCTCAGTGAGCAGCAAGGATTTTCTTTTTTTTTATGCCACCACAGAAACGTACCAGTAATGACAGAAGATGAAAAGTGCAATGAAAATCATAGAACAGGAACAGGAAATGGAACTTATTGCAACAGATACTGTATGATATGTTGTTTATAGTATACATACATACAGAAAACACATATGCATATGGAAAATGGATGGTATATATAAATTATATATATATCCATCCATCCATTTTACGTAGCGCCTATACTCACTAGAGTCACGGGCATGCTGGACCCTATCCCAGCTGACTCTGGGCGAGAGGCGAGTTACACCATGAACTGGTCACCAACCAATCTTAGGGCACATATAAACAAACAACCATTCACTCTCACATTTGCACCTGCGGGCAATTTAGAGTCTTCAATTAACCTACCATGCATGTTTTTGCAATGAGGGAGGAAACCGGAGTTCTGGGAGAAAACCCACGCAGGCACGGGGAGAACATGCAAACTCCACAGAACCCCAGTCCTGTGAGGCATATGTGCTAACCAGTCGTCCACCATGTCGCTATACATACATACATACATACATACATACATACATACATATATATATATGTATATGTCTGTGTATATATATATATATATATATATATATATATATATATATATATATATATATATATATATATAGTACATTTCTATACTACTGGACTACACACATAGTAAAAGAACAAAGGAGATGATATACTGTAAACTGAAAACACAATAAATGCAATAGTGCAATATTTATAAAATATTTAAAACAAAATGTAATGTACAATTATGCCTGTAGAGTTAATAAAGGTTCACAAATTTACTTTTTTTAAATTTATTGGCCCCCTTCTCAAATTTGTATATTTTTGCATGGGCCATCGTCATCAAGACCTGGAATCAAGTTGGCAATGAGTCGTTCACATCTCTGCGGAGATATTTTGGCCCTTATTTAGGCCTACTCTTCCTTGCAGAATTGTTTGAATTCAGCAAAAATGCGGGGTGTTGGGGCATGAATGGCCTTTTTAAGGTCATGCCACTGCATTTCAATCAGATTCAAGTCTGGAGTTTGACTAGGCCACTCCAAAACCTTCATTAGTCCTTTTTGACTTGCTGGTGTTTTTTGGATCGTTATCCTGCTGCAGAACCCAAGTGCGCTTCAGCTTGAGGTCACAAACTCATGGCCGAACATTCTCCTTCAGGATTTTCTGTTAAAGAGCAAAATTCATGGTTCCATCAATCACCGCAAGTTGTCCAGGTCCTGCAGGAGAAAAGCAGCCCAAGACCATCACACTACCGCCACCATGTTTGACTGTTGGTATGATGTTTTTTCTGAAATGCTGTGTTACATTTACGCCAGATGTAACGAGACAAACACCTTCCAAAAAGCTGAACTGTCATCTCATCAGTCCATATAATATTCTCCCAAAAGTCTTGGTCATCATTCAGATGTTGTTGTTTTTTTGCAAAAGTAAGATGAACCTTTATGTTCTTTTTGGTCAGCTCTAGTTTTCACATTGGAACTCTTCCATGGATTCCGTTTTTGACCAGTCTCTTCTTTATTCTTGTGACATGAACACTGACCTTAACTGAGGCAAGGGAGGCCTGCAGTTCTTTGGAAGTTGTCCTGAGTTCCTTTGTGACCTCCTGGATGAATCATTGCTGTTCTCTTGGGTTAATCTTTGTAGGCCGGCGACTCCTGGGAAGATACACCACTGTTCCATGTTTTCTCCATGTAAGGATAATGGCTCTCCCTACACTTCCCTGGTATCCTAAAGCTTTAGAATGGCTTTTGTAACCCTTTCCAGACTGGTAAGATGTCAATTACTTTATTTCTTGACTGTTTTGGAATATCTTTGGATGCTGTCATTTTATTTGTTTAGATCTTTTGTCTGACTTGAATTTGTCTGGACAGATTCTGTTTAAGTGATTTCTTGATTTAACAGGTGTGGAGGTAATCAGGCTTGGGTGTGATCAGTGAAAATTAACAAAGAATTGTGATTAGCCACAATTAATTATTGATTTAACAAAGGGGGTCATTACTTTTTGACGCGGGCAGGTAACTTTTCCTTAATAAATGAAATCACCATTTAAAAATAGCATTTTAAATTCACTTGGGTTTTATGTCTGATATGTCCATTTGTTTGATAATCTTAAAGATTAAAATGGGGAAACTATGCAAAAATATAAGAATTTGAGAAAGGGGCATATGTGATAACTAGCTCCGTGCTGACCTGGTGGCAGTCTGAACTCTGTGTTTGTTTTGGACCTCTCAAGAACTCATGGCAAACCTGCACAGCAACGTGTAGTCTGATCTTTCAACAGTCACCATGTGAAATTCCTTATTTCCACTCACCCTGCACTCTCTACACCAAGTATTTTCTGTTGAAACAATTGTGCATGACATGCCTTTGATTCAATTGCTTCATTTACTGTATCTATGTGTCCGGGTGGCGGCACGGTGGACGACTGGTTAGAGCGTCTGCCTCACAGTTCTGAGGACCGGGGTTCAATCCCTGGCCCCGCCTGTGTGGAGTTTGCATGTTCTCCCCGTGCCTGCGTGGGTTTTCTCCGGGCACTCCGGTTTCCGCCCACATCCCAAAAACATACATGAATTGGAGACTCTAAATTGCCCGTAGGTGTGAATGTGAGTGCGGATGGTTGTTTCTTTGTATCTGCCCTGCGATTGGCTGGCAACCAGTTCAGGGTGTACCCCGCCTCCTGCCTGAAGATAGCTGGGATAGGCTCCAGTACTCCTGCGACCCTTGTGAGGCTAAGCGGCTCAGAAAATGGATGGATGGATGTGTCCGGGTGAAATTGTACATTTGTATTTTAGTGGTTCCTAACACGATCCCCGAAACTCATTCAAATAAATTTACAAAATCAATCAGCCCCTGACACCAGTTTCACCGATTGACAAAACATTGGGTGGACATGTCTATCATACCAGGACTGAAAAGTAGCCATGCCCCAAACTGAATAGGAAGTCGGCCATGTTGATTTGAAGCAGCCAATTTGGACTAATGCCATCAATAGGGGCCCCTGGAAAGTTTTTTATAAGTCAGCCACCAACACCAGTTTCACCAATAGAAACAAATTTGGGTGGACTTGTGTATCATAAAATGGCGCACAAAAAGTTTCAAGGACTCCTGTTCGAAACCGCACAGGAAGATGGCCATCTTGGCTTGAAGCTGCCATTTTAAGCAAATTCGAGGGTTTGTAAGTGGACAAACGACTATGGAATTTCTCCAAACGATCTACTAGAAAGCTAGCGATCCCAAAATGCCAAGCTTTTTTCCCAGTGCCATCTAATATGTGCAGAGAGAACAGGAGAATAAAACATGTGGGTCTGGACTATGGATGGGAAGAGTATTAAAACCCAAAAATGATGTCGATTGTAATGTTTATATGTATTTATTGTACAATACAACACTACACATGATGACAAAGCTGTTTCTGTCTCACCAGAACAGGCAGCAGCAGAGCCATGTAGCCACCACAGAAGATGGCAAAGAAGACGGCGTAGACCATGAGCAGGATATAGGAGGTGGCCAGCGGCGAAAGCAGATTGACCAGGCCGCAGAGGATCAGGTAGGCCTTGTGGTAGTGGTACTTATGGAACAGGTTCCGGTCCGTCACCCAGCCCGAGGCCAGCTGGGCGATTGTCTCTGTAATGCCTGCACAAGAGAGAAACAAGTGATGTTGGACTTTGCACAATTCACTTATCCACACTGTAATGTATGTTCAAGATTCAAATGATATCTTATGAAACATGTCTTCGATGTCAACGTAGAGTAAGATTTAATGAAAGAGGGCAAGAAAATTATAAATAAAAAGAGAACTATAGGAATAACAATACAAACGAAAGTAATATATGGTAACTGTGCAACATCAGGTTGTGTGAGGTATTGTGAGACTTAAGCAGATTGTTCAGAGGTTGTATCAAAACACACGGAGAAAGGCTACATGTTTATACTAAAACTGTGTTAAATTGTTAATACAGAAGATATAAAAAGTCCACCCATGCCTGTTCAAATGCCAGGTTTTTGTGATACAGAAAAATGAGACTGAGATAAATCATTTCAAAACTTTTTACACAATTAATGTGACTTATATAACATGTACAACGCAACTGATCCCTTATAATGTCTCCACAAGAGGGGGCAAATTCCATATACAAATCCTTTGCATGTTATGTTGCCAATAGAAAACCAATTTGCATAGCATTTTTTTAAAATTGCCATCCCACTAGAAAAGCCGCCACGTGCGGCTGCACATATTGAACATACCAGAAACCAACGCTGGCCACAATTTAAAGTGCCCTTGATGAACCTTTGATGAAATCTGAATATGAATACATGTAATTTTTTACTAGTTGACCGCGACCCACCCAAAATCGTGTCCCAGTTTTGGGTCCCGACTCACGAGCTGAGAATCAGTACTTTAGTAGGCTTTATCTGGCAGGGATTTTTTATTTTTTTTTTGCATTTTACCATTAACCTGAATGTTTTGTGATAACACTGACTGCTATTTCGAACTGTTCATAATTCCTTCCACCTTGACTAAGGCCCGGTCCAGTTGAAGAAAACTAGCCCCTGTCCATGATGCTGTCACCACCGTGCTTCACTGTTGGTATGCTGTTCTGTTGGTGATGAACAGTTTTGTGTTGGCGGCAAACATGTCTTTTTGTTCAACCTTAGTGTCATCAGACCATAACAAAATCTCCAAAACACCTGTTCCAAAGAAACCAAGGTTGAACTTTTTGGTCAAAATTCCAAAATTCACGTTTTGGCGTGAATACGGCACTGCTCATGCACTTGTCTGTTGGTCCCGACTCCTGCTTGTCAAACTAAGAGCACAGTAGGATGTCTGTGATTGAACATGCTATTCAACACAAGATGTGACTTTACTGCGCCAGTAGACCCGTCCTCCCCTTGGTCGATTTATTTTTTTATTTTTTAACCGTCTCATGAATCATTTAACAATAAACGGTGATGTCATTGCTGCTCTTTACCCGACCATTACTGTACGGCAGCGGCCATGTGCTACTGTCAAGATTGCTCGCGTGGCATTTGATGACTCAGCAAATATGTGGCCGCAGTGCACAAGCTGCAGCCGCGTGTGCACTGGCGAGTATCGACTCTTGCAGGGATGGCATCAAGCTCAACGGATCAATGAAAGTGACACATTGCATGCGCAGCAGCTGCAATGGCGAGAGAGAAGAACAGAAACCAAGAACAGGGCTGGGCAAACCTTTCTACTCAAGGGTCACAATTCAGTTTGAAAATGAGATGGGCCAGCTCATTCGTAGATGATATGATGTGTGTGTGTCTCATTTTAAAACTGATGATGAAATGATATTTGCATTGATTTTTATTAATTTTACATATTTAAATAATAAACTCTTTAAATATATATATATATATATATATATATATATATATATATATTTATTTATTTTTTTAGATAAGGCCCAGTCCACACATATGGACAATCGGCCTGTTTTTTTCTGCCAATTTTGCACCTTCCCAACCGAGCACGTCAAACGTCTGGCAATCTTAAATCTTATAAGATTATCCTAAAAGATTGTCTGAGGTGTGGTTAAGAGTGGATTTGTCCCGATTTTAGGGTCAGAAACAGGTCGGGGCCGACAATCTTAAATGATGAACGTGTTCAATATCCATCCATTTTCTTTACCGCTTATCCTCACTAGGGTGGCGGGCGTGCTGTAGGCTATCCCATCTATCTTTGGGTGAACTGGTTGCCAGCCGATCGCAGGGCACATATAGACAAACAACCATTCGCACTCACATTCACAGCTACGGGCAATTTAGAGTTGCCAATTAACCTACCATGCATGTTTTGGGGATGTGGGAGGAAACCGGAGTGCCCGAAGAAAACCCACGCAAGCACGGGGAGAACATGCAACCTCTACACAGACGAGGCCGGATTTAAACCCGGGCCCTCAGAACTGTGAGGCAGACGTGCTAACCAGTCGTCACCGTGCCGTGTTCAATATTTACAACCGAAAGTCTTCATGTGTGTGGGGAAGACCCGACCTCTCCAGAGTCATGACGCTGTGAATTGTGATATGGAACGGATTATAGCCAATCAAGAAGCACCGTGACTCAACATAAGGAAACGACCGTAAATAAAAATAAGCATGTCTTACTCGACATTTTTTTTGTATGAAAGTGAGATCTTCAGACGGTAAGTGAGATCTTCAGACGGTAAGAAGTATTTACCAATGCAAGTAATTTTCTAAGGACGACGCCATTTTGTCAGGTTCACGGCTCCAGTAGCCTTCGGGAACGTTTGGGAAACATCGGCTCAAAACCGGAATCGTTTTTTCTTCTTCGGTTTTGTGAGATCATGTGTGATCATGTGAGATTTCGAGATTGGCACCGGAACAGAATCTTTATGTGTGTGGTGGTCTGTGTTGATATGTGATGTGTGGGGTCTGTCACAGATAAAAACATATTTTAATAGTGGAAAAATCCTTATGTGTGGCCATATAACTTTATTACTTATAAAAAAAATTATGATTGATGACCCAATAATTTAATCAGTCATGATGGTGTAGTGTTGCAGGCCGCTGACTTGGGTGCTGGCAACATGGGTTCAGTTCCCATTCAGTGATGATGTAAATTTGAGAGTTTATTTAACTATTGTTATTTTATCATTCAAAATAAATCAATTAAGCCTTTATGGAATGAATGAATTAAAAAAATAATTGAGATTGATTTTTTTTTGTCTATCATGTGCCCCGACATTGACTGGTGACCAGTCTGTTGTTTGCCTTTGCTCGTGATCCAGCCTGTTCATGCGGATCGCTTCGAATGTTTAAAAGCAGCGGGTAAAAGGCTGTTCTTACATAATGAACGTTTGCAGAGAGGTCAAAGGATTGGTGAGGCAGCTGTGTCGTGTTTACGTGGTTCCGCGTCGCTGTGTCCCGACCCGAGATGGCGTTGCGGCACATCTCCCGCTTGCACACGCACATTTTGTTTGTGTGCTTTGGCCACAGCGGGTTGGCGAACGCCCGCAGCTCTTCCTGTTCAAACTGGGATGAAATGTATTCGAGCGCCTTAATCCGACTGTAACTGTGACAGGTAGAAAGCATGTGCACGCGCCTCTGGGTGACAATGGGAGGGTTAGGGTAGGGTGCGAAGGATCAAAAGGTTAGGGTGCGAGGTGTCAAATGGTTAGAGTACAGCGCGAAACATGAAAAACTGCAAGGCATCAACACTCAGCACTCTAGAGTACCCACAAGTACCGATATTACTAGTACTGTTGATACATAAAATTTGAATTAACACAATGACAAATAGTTGCAAACAAAGACCTTTCTTTCTTTCTGATGCACATGATAATTCGCCAATGTGACAAACTGCCGCAGTGCCAAATACTGGCGAGGAGGACTTACTCAATGTCTGAATTGTTTTGCCTCAACTATTAGTCGCTGATATCGGCAGTCTTCACAAGTACCAGATACACTGAAATAAGGCCCGTATCGACCCAATACCGATACCTGGTATCGGTACTTGCCCATCCCTAATCAAAAGGTTAGGGCAGGTTCGAGGCATCAAAAGGTGCCCACCCCACGGCTCGATCTCCCTGATGGACGTCCAGTCACGAGATGAAAGCTGGAGATAATAAGCGGCCGATGTTGGTTTTTCCCAGCTTGGCGGAGGCACTTGGCTCCGCTCTTGGCTTCTTTTGTGTACACTGCCGCCCCAGTGCTCCTCTGCAAAGCGTCTGCCGCTCAGCCTCGCACAGACCAAGAGAGCCCCGCTTGTTACTGGCAACTTTACTCACTGGGCTGTTGCTTAGCGACTAGTGGCTAGCTCCAATGGGCTTGCGGAATAGGCCGAACCGGACCTTCCTTCCATTCAGTCGATGGGCCTCTATGACAACCGCCGGGGGGGGGGAGAAAAGAGGGCCAGCGGGATGCCGGGACGGCGGTTTTGTTGCGCGGGCGGCACTCTGTCACTCTCATTACGAGCGCACATGAGGACGAAACGTGACATAACAAACGGGCCACAGGCAAAGGAGTCAGGTGGTCTCGGGGGAGTCACACACTCCGGTGAGTCTCAACCAGTGTGCTGTGAGAGAACATCAAGGCTGCCGTGCTGTGCTGTGCGAACTGATCCAATTTGACTTCATTGGTCTGAAAATATATATTTTGTTCCTACAAATGATGCATCTTTACTGTTCATCGAGCTATGCCGAATTTTGAATTGAACTTTTACCCGTGTCCCCTTTTAGCTCACATTCCCTATTAGACGGACAACAATGCAATGCTTGGTGAGTTATGCTTCACAATGATAGTAATGGGGGACGTGCGTCACCGGCCAGAGGGTCCTCATTCAGGCCATTTACCCTGGGTTCTCAATTGCTCAGCCTTGGTTAAATGATAACAGTTTATTTACTAGTTGTGCTACTCGGAAGAACGTGTGACAGCATATTATTTTTTATATTACTTGTGTGACGTTTAATAAGGTCAAAATAATGCTGCCTGTACAGTTCACAAAAGACACTGCAATGAATCATTACACATCTAACTGATATCAATGAGAAATTTAGTTTTGTAAGAGGACAAAATGGAAGTTGGAGGGAACCAATTGTGGTTCGAGCCGGAGGTTTCCATGTAACAGCTGCAATAATGAGTTGTGTTGTTGCTCTGTGCGGCTGCCGTGCATCATGCGTTCAGCCGTTCACTCAATCAATTTCCTGCCTGCGCCTTAAGAGGGTTACGGTTCCATGTTTAAGTGCTCAGCTGATAAAGAGCACTGCAGTTTGCCTCGGAAGAAGCACATGTTCATGACCTTTAAGAAATGTACTTACAGGGCAAATGGAAGGATTTAAGTCACTAATGCAACTACACCTAGAAGGACTCTGGCTTTTTTTTTTTTTTTTAAACCGATCGGTTGAGGTAAATTAAATGAATGTGCAATTATTTTACTAGCATTTATTTTATTTTATTATTTACAATAAATTAAGTAATTAATTTAGGTATTATTATTATTATTATTATTTTATGAGATAAATGAAAAAAATAAATAAATACATCTTAACCAATTTTAGGGTGGAAAAGTATAAATGAATGCAAGAAATATCACAGAAGTAGAAAATATAAATGCTCGGTGGACAGAGTGGGTTTAGTGAATGCTTGTCCGTCTCGACAGTGGTGCGTTGAAATATGAGTTTAATTCATTCTTTGCCCATGTTCAGAACTCAAAACACGTATCGCAAATCATCTTTCCCCATTGAAATGAATGGAAATGCCATGAATCAGTTCCGCCACCCCCCCCCCCTCCAAAAAAATAGCAATGTTTGTAAGGAGTTTTTAACATGATAAATAGCACTCTATAATATTGTACTCTTTAAAAAGTTACAGTAATGACATAATTAAATGGAATGTAAAGAATTAAACCCTTTGCCATATTTTTTGCTTCAATTCAAAGGACATTGTGTTGCTTCTTCTGGCGTGCACGACTTGGCCACATGGGAGCAGTATAATACAGACATACGGATATACAGGGAGCCGGTTTCAACTCCTCAGTAAACAGCAGTAATAGTAGTCGTTCTTCACAGATGATAAATAATATACTGTAAGCCTGTGATTACTGTTATACTGTCTATATGTGTTTCTGCACCATTTGTGTTCAAATATCCATTGCTTACGAGGTTTATAACACTACGACACCGATGCTAATCATTAGCCCGTCTATGACGTTTTCCATTGTTTGTTAGCAGGAAGCTAAACTGACTTTATTGAAGCAAAACTATTTGGTTGTTATATAGATACACAACGTGTAGTTTTCTGTTTTATGTTTAGTTTGACAGTAAATTTCAACTGGGAGCTTGACACCTCTTTTTTTGAACAATTGCTCACTATCTGCCAATCTGCTACTTGTTGTGAAGTTAGTTGAGTTGCGTTCGCTGCCACTATACAGCATTCATCCATCAATCCATTTTCTGTACCGCTTATCCTCACTAGCGTTGCGGGCACGCTGGAGGAAAAAAAAAAAAAAAAAACAACCATTCACACCTACAGCCAATTTCGAGTCGTCAATTAACCTACCATTAATGCTTTTGAGATGTAGGAGGAAACCGGAGTACCTCGAGAAAACCCACGCAAGCACGGGGACAACATGCAGACTCCACACAGGCAAGGCCAGATTTGAACCCGTGTCCTCAGAACTGTGAGGCAGATGTGCTAACCAGTCTCCACCGTGCCGTCACTATTCAGCATTCTTACATAAAATTTTTGCTCACCATTCAGAGCAATAAATCGGCTGCACGATGGCTTGTATTTCCAAAAACTTGAGTCACTCATATCTCAAGGCACCACTGTATATGTGCCCCGCGATTGACTGGTGACGAGTCTTTTGTCTGTCTGTATATGCTTTGACATTGGCTGGCGACCAGTCCAGGGCGTAACACGCATCTCGCACAACAACAGATGGGAAAGACTCCAGCTCACCTGCAATTCTGTCATGTCTTAATTCACCGATCGGTTCAATGACGTCATTGATGGGATCCACCCAATTTCGCTTACTCTTGGGACATTCCGCGCTGCCGTCTTGTATGTTGAATCTGAAAGCTAGTTTATTTATTAGAACTGTTTCATGTTTCGTGACTATGTCGCGCAGGTACGTCGGGCATTCTCGCGGCTGTGGCTAGCTCGCTAGCGTGGCTAAACACGGTGCAGAGCCTCTCCTATAAATCACTAATCATCGCCTCCATGGCAGCTTCGTCGCCAGATTGTTATGTCCAATAACACATACAAGACGGCAGCGCCAAACGTTCTCAGTGTAAACGAGATTGTGTCACACAGGCAGCTCCGCAGCTCTAATCTGTGTTTAGCCATGCTATCATGCTATCATGGTAGCTAGCTAGCGTCATTAATCACTGCGTCACTAAGTCACTAATCATCACCTCCACGGCAGATTGCTATGTCCAATAACGCGCGGACAAGTACTTTGTGCTAATGAGCACTATACTCATCATTGAAGTTGGGTGAGCAGGACACAAAGTGGCCTCTTACAACATGATGTACTGTGGAGATATAAAAAGACTGGTTCCTTGAAGTGTAATTCTGAGTGATATTTTTAATCATTTGTTTTTGTTCAATGCAGTGCTTTCAAATTATGTCTTCACATGAAAAAAGTCAGTGGTGCTAAAAAGTTGGGGGACTGCTGCCTTTTTAAATTATTTTATTTAATATTGTGCATTGTTGCAATGTAAATATTTGGAATAATCTTGTAATTGATTTATTCTTTGAAACAATATTAATTTGTGCAATAGCGATGCCGTGATTTTAGTGGCTAATAATTTTGTGCTATTTTTATTATTAATTTTAATGTTAATGTTACTTCTCTCTCTCTCTCTATATATATATATATATATATATATATACACACACACACACACACATACAACCCCCTTAAATTTTTCACTTTGTTTTATTGCAACCATTTGCTAAAATAATTGTTTATTTTTTTCGTCATTAATGTATACACAGCACGCCATATTGACTGAAAAAAACTGAATTGTTGACATTTTTGCAGATTTATTAAAAAAGAAAAACTGAACTATCACCCAGCCATAAGTATTTAGACCCTTTGCTGTGACACTCATATATTGAACTCGGGTGCTGTCCATTTCACTGATCATCACCTGTTCAATACAGTCCCAACAGTGAAGCATGGTGGTGGCAGCATCATGCTGTGGGGGTATTTTTCAGCTGCAGGGACAGGACGACTGGTTGCAATTGAAGGAAAGATGAATGCGGCCAAGAAAACCTTCTCCAGAGTGCTCAGGACCTCAGACTGGGCCGAAGGTTCACCTTCCAACAAAACAATGACCCTAAGCAGACAGCTAAAATAACGAAGGAGTGGCTTCAGAACAACTCCATGACAGTTCTTGAATGGCGCGGCCAGAGCCCGGACTTAAACCCAATTGAGCATCTCTGAAGAGACCTGAAAATGGCTGTCTACCACCATTCACCATCCAACCTGACAGAACTGGAGAGGATCTGAAAGGAGGAATGGCAGGAGCCCCAAATCCAGGTGTGAAAAACTTGTTGCATCATTCCCAAAAAGACTCATGGCTGTATTAGCTCAAAAGGGTGCTTCTACTAAATACTGAGCAAAGGGTCTGAATACTTATGATATTGTGTGATATTTCAGTTTTTCTTTTTTGATAAATCTGCAAAAAATTCAACAATTCCATTTTTTTTCTGTCAATATGGGGTGCTGTGTGTACATTAATAAGGGGAAAAACAAACTTAAATGATTTTAGCAAATGGCTGCAATATAAAAAAGAGTAAAAAATGTAAGGGGGTCTGAATACTTCCCGTACCCACTGTGTGTGTGTGTGTGTGTGTGTGTGTATGTAGCCTATATATTTATATATTATATATTTATATTTGTATTGACTGTATATATCTGTTGATTTATATACCCGCTATGCGTATATATCCATTTATTTAAACTCACTAATTGGTGATCTGCCCCAAAAATCCTGATCATGTAAAGTCTAGTTTGGATGGGTGGACGGATGGATTAATAAATGCAAGCATTTCAACTCATTTCTACCTCTAATGATTGACTTTGGCAAGCGAAAGACAGACGGCAGCCTGATGTTGATGATCATGTATATATATACTCGTTGAATAATTAACAAGCATGTTGAAGAGGTGCTCTTCAAGAATGCGCGCGTGTAACTGGTCCTTACACACGTTTGTTTTCACAATATAGTGTGAGCGTGAACCCACTCGCCCTGGCCACTGGACCAAAGTTCAGCCTTTATGTAAGCGCATTCATTGCATAATACTGCGGCGTCTGAGCAGCTCACGAATAATTCATGGCCACCAAGTTGGTGGAGGACTTGATGAAGGCGCTCTTATAGCAACCTGTTGTGCCTCCTTCAAACTCATGAACAACATATTTATCACTTGTGTGGTTATTTCAAATAAAGCCATACATTTTCAGTGCTGCTCATCCAATGGGCAGTGTTGAGAAGATAACCCTGGAAATGTAGTTGGTTACAATTTCAAGTAGCCTGTCACTATTGAAGCACTATCAAGCGTATTATTGTGAGCAACACACGCAGCAACAGTCCCGTTTTCCCTCATTGTTGAATGAGACGTGACTTGCGTGTGTTGGTATTTAAAAACATCAGCTTTCAGACCAATGTAGAAATGTTTGTTTTTCGAACTTACAAAAACAGTGTTGCGTTAAAGGGGGCAAAACTAGACACAGTAGTACCTCGACTTACAAGGGACCTGACTTACAAGTTTTTTTTTTAGGTATGAGCCATTGCTCAGCCGATTTTTTTGCTTTGACGTGTGAGCAAAAATGTTTGATACGAGCGCTAGATGGTGGCAAGTGAACTTCACAGCAAGCAGCAGTTTGGCAGATAGTGAACAATTCTTCAAAAAAAAAAAAGAGGCTTCAGGCTCTTTATTTTCACCCCCAGCTGAAGTTTACTGTCAAACTCAATGTAAAACAAAGTCAATTACAGGTTGTTTACTTAGTAGAAAAATTGGGAAGCGGGCTAATGAAACTAGCATTGATATTGCCGTCGTTAGAAACCCTTTAACAACTGATGTTTGAACACAAAGGGTAGGAACACATGCAGACAGATGGTATCACAATACTCACAGGCATATACAGTATTTATCCTCTGCGAAAAACGACTGTTGCTGCAGTTTGTGTCTTCTTTTGAGTTGCATCATCAAATCTATGTGTAGTATGTTGTTGTGTATTATAATGTCCCAGGTGGCCAGACACACAACGCCTGTTGAATTAATGCATGAAATCATGATGCACAAACTGTTTAAGACTTTACATTCTGTTCAATTATGTTATTGCTGCATGTTTTTGTGAAATTCATGAAGTACTGTAGAGTACTATTTTGCTTATTAAAAAACACATTACAAAAATGTTTGTATTTTTTGGGTGGCTGGAACAGATTAAGTTAATTTTGATAGGGAAAGTAATTTGACATATGTGTGTTTTGAGTTACGAGCATGGTCACTGCTCAGGGAACAAATTAAACTCGTAAGTCAAGGTACCACTGTACTACGTTCAATGCAAGGAAATTGAATTCACTCTGCAAATTTCCTGCCTGGTTCATGGGAGTATCACAATACAGTCTATTGAAATCGGGAATTCTCTGCCTTTTTCCCCTATTGCTAATCTTTATTAAAAGCACCAATATAGAATCGGGTGGTCGAAGTAGATCTCTTACTCTAATACATCATAATAAAAGAGAATGTAAAGAATGGTTTTATAAAGTGTCATTACGCACTCTATTAGTGATGTGTTGGATGCCTTTAAGAAGGTGTGGCCGAGTGAGCTGAGTGTTCTCATTTTGAATTTGTGTGTTTGACTGTTTGTCCCGTTCAACAGACGGCTGAAAGTGCATCAGTGACTGCGGCTTTGGCGCCCATACGTCGCCACTAGGGCTATCACGATCAAACCTTTTTAGAATTGATTATCCTATACAGGGGCGGCACGGTGGCCAACTGGTTAGAGCGTCAGCCTCACAGTTCTGAGGTGCGGGGTTCAATCCCCGTCCCCGCCTGTGTGGAGTTTGCATGTTCTCCCCGTGCCTGCGTGGGTTTTCTCCGGGCACTCCGGTTTCCTCCCACATCCCAAAAACATGCATTAATTGGAGACTCTAAATTGCCCGTAGGCATGACTGTGAGTGCGAATGGTTGTTAGTTTCTATGTGCCCTGCGATTGGCTGGCAACCAGTTCAGGGTGTGCCCCGCCTCCTGCCCGATGACAGCTGGGATAGGCTCCAGCACGCCCGCGACCCTAGTGAGGAGAAGCGGCTCAGAAAATGGATGGATGGATTATCCTATACAGTAGATATTTTGTGGAGTACTCAAGTAATCACCCCGAAGAAAAATAAAAAATGTTTTTTTTAAGTTTTTTTTTTTTACTACTAACATGCATTTTATTCTCATTTATGCTGGGCTGGACTTCTATCCTTAAACTGCATATGTTGGTACTGAGTGTATGGTATAAAATGTACAGAATTTGACACAACAAAATCAGCCTTTGCTAAATGGTTAGCATTCACGATTAGCATTAGGGCGATGACCATTTTAGGTAAAAAAAAAAAAAACGCAAACTACCATTCAGCTCACTCATAGTTCATGTTATATGTACATTATACATCTAATTGTGTCTTAAAAACAACTTACACTCATCTGTTGTTTTTGGCAAAGTTTTTTTATCAGTGGCACAACATTGCATCCCTCTGCAATAAATGTGCATGTGAAACATTGGTTCCGACGGCGCAACCATGGTTCTGGGCGGAACATTTTTTTTTCCTGTCTTTTTTTGGGGGCGGTGGGTTCACAGCGGAGCTTCGAGGCACAAATTCTGCGTCAACCTATTTTTGAAGTGGACTTAGCCGAGTTATTTTTCCCCCAGCCCTAGTCACCACACATTTCATTGTCTACTGCAAATGCGTTATTCCACAACAAAAGGTGCTGATCACACCATCCATTGAAGCTGGAAATGTGTGTTCCTTGTGAAAGGTGCAGCCACCGAAGGCATAAAGCCAATTTGTTTTCTTAAGAGGTGGTATCCTAAGCCTCTTTCGCACTGCTTACTTAATGCTGTGAATTTCTGGGATTAATCACATCTTTAAAAAATAAAAATGAAAAAATAATTAATAATGCTATTTAAGTTTACAGCTGTCATAAGCAGAGAGGATGGGTGGATCGATGAGTGGTGGACGTGATGCTGTTATTAAAGTTTGTTGTTTAACATGTAAATAATAACAATGAAATGCGGATGCAATTGTATATATGTAATAATATGATGAGGTGGCATTTACATGATGGTTACAGTTATAACGTCCCTCTGATGGAAACCATAACTACAATGTCGCCCACAATTAAAGCCAGTTTGACACCCCTGCCGTAGGCCAAATCTTCTCAAATATTTTACACCAAGTATCACCTAAAAAAAGTCTTAGCTCTGCAAGTACTACCATCATGACGAACATAAAAATACAGTTGCGTAGGTTTATTCCTAAACCATATTATTGTAAGCCACTGTAACATTATGCCACAGTTTTATTAACATGAACACAGCGCTTAAATATTTTTTTCCAAGTACTTCAATAAGGATGACTTAAAATACAAGTTTAATAATTTTTTTTTTTACCTATATTAATGTTAGAAAACAGTTCTAAAAGCTTAAATGCAGCTGTATTGTACAGAAAAGTTAAATACAATTGAACTGTACTTAAAAAATTTACTGTGCTGGATTTAAAAAAAACGCTGGTCACTGTAACATGATGCACAGTTTCAACATTTAATTCAGTGACTGTTATGCCTCGTATACCGCATATACCATGCATCCCTACGTCATGGTGTCCTATTAAAGTGTGTAGTGAGAGGACAGAGTGTTCAGTGTGGGCCTCACCTGCCACAGAGATGATAAAAGAGGCATCCATAGGATCGATGCCAAGAGTTCGGGCTCGAGCAGACAGGTGGAAGTAGGGGATGAAGTAGGCCAGTTGGCTGAAGACCAAAGACCACGTGTAGATGCAAAAGAACGGGTCCTTCAGTAAGGAAAAATCAAGTACTTTGGCTTTCGGGGCGCTCTCCTCGCTCGGCGTGCTAGCGCAGATGGAGGGAAGCCCGACCGGCGTGGACCCATTCGTGGTGCCATTGAGCTCTAGGGAGCCATCGGCCGCGGGCTTACATGGACCCACGTCTTGGTGGGTCTCATGGCCATTTAGGACTAGTCTGTTCAGTTCAGGGTTCTCCAAATGCTCCTTGGTTTCCTGAGTGCACTCAATTTCCTTAAGAGGAGGACGAGGAGGGGATGGAAGTGAGTCCGATTTGGAGACACCGTTGGAGAAATGTGAGGAGGCGTTCAGACAGCTTTTGGCATTGTCTTTCTCTGTGGAGCTCTTGAGGGACACGGCCGGGCTCTTCTGGCTGGGGGAAGCGCAGCTGGTCGCGGTGGGGGTTTTTACTTGGATGGGCCGCAGGAGCAGCCCGGTGGCCACCAGGTTGAGCATCAAGCCGCCGAGGATCAGCAACGCCCCTGCCAGGGACACACACAAGAGCCAGAAGATTCAAGATGTTCATTATCTTATGCACAGTAAAAACACAACTGTAGCACTGGGCAATGAAATTCTTACTAGAAATTACTAGTCTCCCTCCACTTATACAAAGGATATAAAAGATAAAAAGAGAAGAGTCATTTCAAATAATCAAAGATAAAGAATAAATGTGTATAATGTGCATATTTCCAATTCTGTTACGATACAGTATGAAGATGTGAGTGTCACATATCAATATGATGAATGTAAACAATATGATGCGAATGTCGGTATCCCCCTATCCAAGCATGGTGGTGGCAGCATCATGCTGTGGGGGTGTTTTTCAGCTGCAGGGACAGGACGACTGGTTGCAATCGAAGGAACGATGACTGTGGCCAAATTCAGTGATATCCTGGACGAAAACCTTCTCCAGAGTGCTCAGAACCTCAGAATGGGCCGAAGGTTCACCTTACAACAAGACAATGACCCTAAGCAGACAGCTAAAATAACGAAGGAGTGGCTTCAGAACAACTCCATGACTGTTCTTGAATGGCCCAGCTAGAGCCCTGATTTAAACCCAATTGAGCATCTCTGGAGAGACCTGAAAATGGCTGTCCAACAACGTTCACCATCCAACCTGTCAGAAATGGAGCGGATCTGCAAGGAGGAATGGCAGATGATCTCCAAATCCAGGTGTGAAAAAGTTGTTGCTTCATTCCCAAAAAGACTCATGGCTGTATTAGCTCAAACAGGTGCTTCTACTAAATACTGAGCAAAGGGTCTGAATACTTAAAACTGTGTGATATTTCATACATCCATCCATTTTCTGAGCTGTTTCTCCTCACTAGGGTCACGGGCATGCTGGAGCCTATCCCAGCTATCATCGGACAGGAGGCGGGGTACACCCTGAACTGGTTGCCAGCCAATCGCAGGGCACATACAAATAAACAACCATTCGCACTCACATTCACACCTACGGGCAATTTAGAGAGTTCAATTAACGTGCATGTTTTTGGGATGTGGGAGGAAACCGGAGTGCCCGGAGAAAACCCACGCAGGCACGGGGAGAACATGCAAACTCCACACAGGCGGGGCCGGGGGTTGAACCCCGCACCTCAGAACTGTGAGGCAGACGCTCTAACCAGTCGTCCACCGTGCCTGTGATATTTCAGTTTTTCCTTTTTTAACAAATATGCAAAAATGTCAACAATTCTGTTTTTTTTTTTTTCTGTCAATATGGGGTGCTGCGTGTACATTAATGGGGGGGGGGAGAGAACTTAACTGATTTTAGCAAATGGCTGCAATATAACAAAGAGTCAAAAATCTTTAAAGGGGTCTGAATACCCGTACCCTCTGTAAAACTCCACATCGCAAGATCCAAACGCGACATCACCATGAATGCTTGGCCACCACAATACGCCATGATATTGCCAAGTACCACTCAGAGCAAAGCTGTTTTCCATATTTAAATTAAGAATAACAGTGATCCAAGCTTATTTACATATTGAATATCAGAATCAGAATCATCTTTATTTGCCAAGTATGTCCAAAACACACAAGGAATTTGTCTCCGGTAGTTGGAGCCGCTCTAGTACAGACAGACAACAGACAAATTTACAGAACACTTTGGAGACATAAAGACATTGACAAAAAACAACAACAAACAACAATTGTGCAAAAAGATGCAGAGTCCTCAGTTAATGAGAAATCCATCCGTCCTTACTGCCAGGTGTAAAAGACCAACTTGAATAGCTTGAAGAAAGGCATTCTGGGCATTTCCAACCCAAATTATCTTGCAAACCCGATAAAAGGACATAAAAGATTATAAAAAATATTTTTTCAATGTGATGGCATGGGACCTTTAAGTGGACCTTTTTTCACAATATCAATCTATGTACTGTTGGCAAAATAGGGACGCATTCTTCCCTCCTACCTTGCCAAGCGTACTGGTCCAGAAGCAGCTGCGTAAACGGGGCCAGGGCAAAGGTCAAACCCATCCCAGAACGCCCGATGGCATACGCCGTCGCCAACCTCTTCCGGAAGTAGAGCGCCGTGACCACGGAGAAGGATTGGTACAGTAATGCGAAACCCATTCCTGCACGGAGGAAAGACAGTTTAGAACAGTGCTTCCAAAACTGGGATCCCCGTGATCCGTTGCTTAGGGGTCTGCAAAATAATCAGCAATAAATGTTTATGTCATAACATTTAGAAAAGTGCTAACCGACATGTTGGGAGAGGCACGGCAATTAAACAAACATAATAAACCAATGACTCCGCCCTACCTTAGCTTTGGGCCAATTAAAAGCTCTGATATGGGTACGATTTTGAATCACATAAATCTGACATCCCTGCATGAATAAAGTCTATTCTTTTTCGAACAAAAGGCATATTACTACAGGAGGAAATGTACATTTATTCTACTTTTTTTTGTAAGATTACTTTTTTTTCTCAAAATAGGAAACATTTTATTTCCTAACGCATCCACGCGTAGACATGGTGGTTGTGTTTAATTGGCACGAGACTATTGAGGGGTTCCTAATTTAAAAGTGCAGCGTCATTGAAGGAATCCTCTGGAGGACGTTTCCTGCTCACCTACGATGACTCCCATGCTGATGTAGAGGAACACCACGCTGTTGGCGAAAATGCTGATGAGGAAGCCGCTGCTGACCAGCACGGCCCCCGTAATGGACGTCACCCTGGTTCCTACCTTGGCACAGGCCACCGAGGCGATGGGGGCTGATGGGCAACAGTCAAAGGAAGGAAGACGTGAAGACACGGGCACTGATGCAAATTTTGCCAAGGCACACCCCCGAAATGCCTGACTAACCAATCACAGTGCAGGAAATATATTTTCACTCTTTTCACATGTAATCAGCTTAGGTTCTCTTTTTTGAACCTGTCCTGTTGTGCTGCTCAGTCATGCAGTGTGGTGGATGTTTTGCAGTGCAACAGGAAAGTTTGATATACTGTACTCATGCTGGGATGGATATTTATTGGAAATGCAGTCGGACAGAACGAGTTTTGAGAGGGGACAGACGAGGAGTGTTCTCAAACCTCCAGAGAGACGCAGACTGGACATGATGGAACCAATCCAGCTGATGCTTTCTGCTGAGCCCCCAAACTCGTCTTGGAATGCCAAGAAGAAGATCCCAAAGGTCTTCAAAGTTCCCATCACCAGGACGTTGACCTGGAAAACAAACACAAATGAGAGAAAGATCACAGAAAGGAGCTGAACTAGATCAACAGTTTTTCCATGCGGGTCCACTGTAGCTTTTTTTGTGCTCAGATATGAAAGGAGGAGCCATCACTTGTTTCCACCTTACCAGGAAGCAATGCAGAACCACCAGCCAGCCCCATCCACCGTCTGGTGGCTCCTCGTACTGGACCTCTTTGTCCTTGTCCTTCTTGGTGGAGATATCATCCTTTCTGAAGAGCTTCATGGCTGGCCTGCAGCCGGGGGAACAAAACAAATGGACAGTAAATATTTCACCACACACTCATGCCTCACCTTTGAAAACCCCGTAAAGTGAATTCCGAGATTTGTTTCAAAATACTTTAAACGTGTTTAAAGATAATTGCTGAAAATGTGCAAAGACTGAGAACAATGTCGTGCTAAATTGCGAGATTCAGCGTGAAACAGTTTTTTACTATTTTTGGGTGTGGCTAAAAGAACCACTGCTTTGTTTTTGCCTCCTGCGCTACAGTCTTTTAATGTTCGTCATTTTGATGGTACTTGGAACGCTATGTATTTTTGAGGTGTTACTTGGAAGAAAAAGGATGAGAATCACTGACTTAGTGGAAGCAACATGTGTGCTCAATCATCCACGTGACTCCTGGACATCATTTATCATGATGCTCAAAAGACTCTTACGTAAGGTCCTGTGGATATTATTCTTCTCTAACCAGTGTCATCCTTTCAGGAGAATTGACGCAATAAGCCCAAGAAAAAGCAAAACAGTTATTCCGTCTCGATGACTGAGGGTTTGGCGGTTGTTCCTTGCCACCGAGGGCTTGATGGACATGGGTGGCTGTGGCTCAGTAGGTAGAGCAGGTCGTCCAGTGACCGAAGGGTAACTGGTTCGAATCCCGGCCATGACTGTCGGTGTGTCGAAGTGTCCTTGGCCAAGACACTGAACCCTAATTTGCTCCCAGTGGCACTCTCCCCAGTGTATGAATGTGTGTGTGTGTGTGAATGTCAGCAAAAACAAATTTGCTTGATAAATAGAACAGTAACCAGATTACTGAAGTGTGAAGTGTTTGCATTGTGAGCCATCGGCTCATGAACCATAGCTCCATAGGATCTTCGTTCTGAGACTAAAGTTAGTGTTAAACTATTTTGACAGATGATGACAATAAATTCGTGCATCCATGCATGAGATACAAGGTCCAAAATAGCTCAAAGCAGCTTGTGATGGGCGCACTGTGACGTTCTCCTGAGTCATCCTCAAAGTGCACTTAATGCAACTTTAATGGCTAAGGAGATATAACATTCGAGGCATAAAGTCCAAAGTTGCGAATCAATAATACCTGGCGTGGAACCTCTCACACAAGCGATAAAGCCGCCGGAGGAAGTCTGCAGCTCATCAGCAGATGATTCCAGAAACTTGTCAATGGGTAAGCTATGCATTACGCACTGCTGTCAACAGCGAGTCAGGCATTTGCTCCAAATCCAAAGATCACAGCGCCAATGCATTATGGTCGCCACGTAAGGTGGACCAGACCAAAAATGAACAACTGGGCCGGCGCAACAGACGGTCTGGCGTCCCAATAAAAGTCTTATACAGTCCCACGTGGACTTTTACTGTATACAGGCTTTTTGCCTTGTTTTGCAGCTCGCTGAGTCCCACCCAGTACCTCGTAGGCCTGCCTTGCTTACTCCCCACATCTGCCTTTCATCAGCCCTGCATTGTCCTTCAACAGTCCCTTTTAGCCACATTGCGCAGCAAAAAAAGGGTCCCTCAATTATGCAGCTTTTACTTGACGTACATGACACACTGCCTCATCAGTGAGTGATGTCTTTCTCTAACACTTCTGTGACGTGTAACACAATAGTGCTGGAATCCACACTAAGCTGGATCGGTGTGAGCGAAAACATTACAATGACCTTGGGATTGCATTTTCACACTCCCCATAAGCGTGTAACAGGAGTATCCCGGTGTATTGTAATACGAAACAGAATTTCAACAATAAATTCCTGTTCCTCAGGTCCAGTCTCCCGGTCCCAAGACGGCTAAATAATACATGTGATAAACTCATGTTAATATAATCACTTAAAGGGGAAATTTTGTAATTTAAGAAAAAAAAAAAACACTTTATGTCATAATATTTGTTAAAACGCAGTACGACATGAAAGCAGTCCATGAGTAAAATAATGTATGAATAAATAAGACTACTAAACAGAAGCAGCGCTAACAGACAACAGGCAGCTGAAAGGATTCAGAAGTGACACAGAATTGGCAACAGTTCTGCTCGAGGTACGTTTATTTACTTTTTGATTTTTAATTTATTGTACATTTTACATTGACCTCACAAATGAGTTTCTGGAAGAATGGTGACAAATTCCCGTAAACACAATAAAACAAGAGTTGAAGCTGTTGTACAGTAGCCGCAAAGGGTGGATATGACATCATATTGAACCCTATGTCACTGAAGTTCATGTGTGAGTCAAGTCAGGTGAGCGAATACTTTTGGCAATACAGTGTAGTTCAGTGAAACTAGCATAGGGGGCTGAAGTTTCAAAAGGTTCACAGAGGTGCTACCCGGCAAAATTTAGGGGGTCAACCTAATAGCAATTAATTTAGCCCATACTCAAAATTCAGCCTCCGAAGTCTGCTTAACTTTGCAGAATTTGGTAGGCATGTCTATCTTGAGTAGTTCCACACTAAAGGTCTGAAGAAGCCATGTCCAAAAAGACAGAGGAAGTCTGCCTTTTTGGTTTGAAGCAGAGATTTTAGGCTCATTTTAGCTATTTCCAGGCCGTCCGTCGAAGACGAACTTGTCCAAGAGATTTTGTCTAATGGCTAACAAATTTGAAGCACATAATACTAGACAAATGAATGATATTAATGCACCAAAATTGTAAGTTTTGGTCATTGCATGTGGTTGAAGCACGGACACCAAGTTTAATGACTCACCCTGGAATTGGCTTCAAATGGCTACTTCAAACCAAAATGTCTGACGTACTGTTCAATTTGGACCCCAGGTATTGAAGGCTTTTTGGTGCACCTCGTTATGATAAACATGTCTACCCAATTTCGTGTCAACCGGTCAAACAGATGTTTGAGGCTAATTTTTTCAAACATTCCTGGGGGTGCTACTGAGTACTTTTGGGACATTGTGTAGGGAACCTCTGCAATACAAACGTTTTCACCAGGATACAGTCCCTTCACTTTTCGCAGTTTCACTTTATTGCAGATTTCAAGTTAGACACTTTCAAAGTCACAGACACTACGGTGTAGAACATCAGGATGGCAAACCCAAGTGGACGAAAATTATACCTCCACCTCATATGCATTTTTGTACTGGCATTATGCGTAAAGCTTTAAAATATGTAGTAATATCCATCCATCCATCCATTTTCTGAGCCGCTTCTCCTCACTAGGGTCGCGGGCGTGCTGGAGCCTATCCCAGCTATCATCGGGCAGGAGGCGGGGTACACCCTGAACTGGTTGCCAGCCAATCGCAGGGCACATACAAACAAACAACCATTCGCACTCACATTCACACCTACGGCCAATTTAGAGTTGTCAATTAACCTAGCATGCATGTTTTTGGGATGTGGGAGGAAACCGGAGTGCCCGGAGAAAACCCACGCAGGCACGGGGAGAACATGCAAACTCCACACAGGCGGGGCCGGGGATTGAACCCCAGACCTCAGAACTGTGAGGCAGACGCTCTAACCAGTCGTCACCGTGCCGCCATATGTAGTAATAATAAAATAAATATATGGTCACTACTTTGCAGATTTTCATCTATCGGGGGAGAGTTTGGGGACTTTTCGGGCATGTGCAGGCCCCCAAAAAAGGGATTCATTCATCGGAAGAAGTGATTCCAGGAAGCCCTTCGCTCCACCTTGTTCTCAGACCCTATCCATCCATCCTTCCATTTTCCATACTGCTTATCCTCACTAGGGTCGCAGGCGTCCTGGCGCCTATCTCAGCTGACTCTGAGCGAGAGCCGTGGTACACCCTGAACTGGTCGCCAGCCAATCACAAGGCACATATAAACAAAAAAATCATTCACACTCGCATTCACAGAGTCGTCAGTCAACCTACTATGCATGTTTTTGGAATGTGGGAGGAAAACGGAGTACCCAGAGAAAACCCACGCAGGCACGGGGAGAACATGCAAACTCCACACTGGCGAGGCCGGATTTGAACCCTGGTTCTCAGAACTGTGAGGCAGATGTGCTCACCAGTCGACCACCGTGCCGCCCGTTCGTAGGTAAAATACTTAATTTCCGCTACATTATTTTAGAGCGCTACAGAGTGATCCAGCGTGGGAATTTATAGGATAGTCACTAAAAAACTAAATATTGAAAAATATAGCAAGCTGTGTCAGAAGCTGAAAGGCTTAATCATTATTCTGTCATCTACTGAAAATTACTTTTCTTTAACAAAAAATAGTTATGGATTATCGTTTTAAAATGCGGACTGTTGTTAATATAAGGTTCGTTTGAACCTTTTGGTGTTCAAATGTACAATGTTTTATTCTATTTGTTTTGTCTGTTTTACAGTAACCTTGAACTAGGTGTGACGAATAAATGGCATGAAGCAAGCATGCTTTGCCTTTTATTTAAGAACTATGCAAGTGAGAGAGTGAGAACGAAGGAATACTTTAAAATGTGTTTAAAAGTGTAAATGTGTAAAAAAAATAATTTATCCGGTCTCTATATATCGGGGGTTTTCACCTGTCATGGCCTTGAACGTATCCCCCGCGATAAATGTGGTTTCACTGTAAATAACTGTTTAATTGATTGATTGCAAATAATCAAATTAAAATATAATAGTAAAATATATTTATATAGATTTAAAAATGTTAATTAATTTTACAAAAATGTGCATTGATGGCTTATAAAATAACGCAAGAATGAATGTGTTAATATTAAAACAAACAATTCCACAGAGTTTGCATACTTATTTTTTTTTAACCGCATCTACAAATGACACGTCCAATGTGTTTGTTTTAAAAATCAAATGTGGCCAATGAGTACAAAGGTTTGCCCAACTCTGATATAGACTTCTCTGTCGGACTCTGGAATGAATGATTCCACATGTAATTGATCTCTACAGGGAAATTTTGTTTGGAAAGTCAAGCAAATGGAAGTCATGGAATGCATTGTGTTGGAACTTTGAGTTAGCACTGTATCTTGGTGAGACTTAGTGGCCTGAATCAATAAGTGACTTGTATAAGAAATCAAGACGCCTTTAGGCAGAGAGCGCAGAGCGGATTAAAAGAGGAATGAATTGGACCAGTGTACCGCCGAGGAAATATTTGCCTCCCATGTGCTTTTCATAAGTTGTCCGCCGAGCACGCCTGAGTGCCTGTTTGGGAATGTGCCGAGGATCTACTGGTTCGAGCCATGGGGGTTGGCGATCGGCATCTCGCGGCGAGGGTTTAACCGCCTCGTGTTCATGCATGCTTACGCCAGGACGTACACCCACCGCCTCTCCTTTACATACAGTACATGCTTCCATAACATACGATCACTGGTCACTTCATTAGGTACCCCTCCCTACACAACAACTCTGTCGAAAAACATAATAATAGTCTATATCAAATTATGAACGACAGATTCAAATTTTTTTTTTAAATGTATTCATAGTAGGGCTGTCACTACAGAATATTTTGGAGTGAATTATTCTAGCGATTATTCAACCGATTACACGAATAATTTGATGAAAATTTATTTTGCATTAAAGTTTATTGCAATTTTTCCCAATTACTGTTGTTGTTTATTTGGTATTGTTTGATCATTAAACAACACCACATAAACAACAATTAAGCAATATCATATGAGACGGAGTGATGTACTCACCAACCTTTTTGAAACTGCAAGCTACTTTTTGGGTACTGATTAATGCGAAGGAAGCACTACTAGTTTAATATACACTTCTGAGGCTGCTTCAGGTTCAACTACATGTCAATTACAGGTTATTCATACGAAAGCTGCTCATAACCATTATTTTTGTAAATGATTTAACTATTATTTTTTTCTATAAATTGATTATTATTCAGTTACCGGTTTGGTCTGCCCGTGACCCTTTTGAGGATAATCGGCTCAGAAAATGGATGGATGGATGGACGGTTTGGTCTGCAACATGACAGAAAATGAGCAAAAATATTGATCGTTGTTTTCCAAAGAAAAAGCAAATGTTCTTATTCTGGTTGAACACAGATAATCAGTTTGCTTTCATGGAGGACAACAGAAATCAGAATATTTACTGTTGAGAGGCTGAAATCAGAGCCTTTGTACAATTTGAAGTTGAACAATTGCTCAAAACGATTAATTGATTACCAAAATTGTTGTCAATTTATTTGATGGTAGATTTGTCAATTAATCAATTAATTGTGGCACCTCTAACTCATTGCCTTTCTGAGATTGGAAAAACATGATGTTTAATCCTTACTCAATGTTTCAGAGAGATGGGAAAGTTAACGTTTTATGTTTTACACCACCTGTTTTTGGATAAAAGCATCAATTTAATGTCCTATTGCTATGTGATCATTCTAACGCTTTTTTACTCTAACTGTTTCGAGATTCCCCACTGACTCTTCAAAGACCAACAGGTGCATGTTTCAGCGGGAACCTGTGCAAATGTGCAAACAAACAGTTCTCCGGACTGTTTCAAACTCCCTTACGAACACGGTCCCAGCTGTCCAATAAAAATACACATATCCAGTTGAAACCAGATGTTCACATACACTATATAAAATGACGTGCTTCTTTTTTCCTCAGTCTGACATGAAATCAAACGAAACATTTCCTGTTTTAGATCAATTAGAATTACCAACATTATTTCTGTTCGCTAAATGCCAGAATAATGTTTTATTACTTCCATTGAAGTCAGACATTTATATACAGTGAGATTACTATTCCTTTAAACAATTTGGGTAAACCCAGATGATGAAGTAATTTCTTTGGAAGCTTTTGATAGGTTTATCTACAACACTTGAGTTCATTAGAGACATACCTTGGTATATACAGTGGGTACGGAAAGTATTCAGACCCCCTTAAATTTTTCACTTTTTGTTATATTGCAGCCATTTGCTAAAATCATTTAAGTTCATTTTGTGTCCTCATTAATGTACACACAGCACCCCATATTGACAGAAAAAAAATGGAATTGTTGAAATTTGTTTAAGGAACAGCAGGATACGGTGACGGTTCCCACGGTGTGGGATCACCTGCGACAGGTCCAGTCTGTTTGGAAGGAATCTGGCAGCTCTGACTCGGTCTGCCGATCTTCGACGCTCTCCCCCGCCTGAGTACAAGGTGGGGTCAGATGCTTTGGCTTTCCTCCCGTGACCTCCCCCTCCAAACAGAATCCCGTAAGCTGACGCCACGCTTTATTGGTCCCTTTCCGATTACTAAAATCATCAATCCCACATCACTGCAACTGAAGTTCCCGCAATCCCTCAAGATCCACCCAACATTCCACATGTCCCTGCTTAAGCCTGTCTGCACCAGTACCCTTAGCCCTCCGGCCGTACCCCCTCCACCCCCACGTGTCATTGATTACCATCCTGCCTTTACGGTGTCGCGCATCCTTGATGTGCGGCCCGGGGTAGGGGATTTCAGTTCCTGGTGGACTGGGAGGGGTATGGTGATCAGGAATGCTCCTGGATTTCACGCAAGCTGATTTTGGATGACTCTCTTATTAGGGACTTCTATGCCGCTCACCCTGAGAAGCCTGGTAGGACGCCAGGGGTCGTCCCTTGAGAAGGGGGTATTGTCATGATCTGTGGCCGGCAGTTCCTCCTTTGGCGCTTGGGTGGTGCTTTGCGCCTTCCCTCTTGCTCTCTCCCTCTCTCTCCCCAGCAATCAGCATCACCTAAACCGTGCACCTGTCTTCAATCAGCACTCATCATTGCCTGCATATAAGCCTGCCTGATCCAGGATTCCTCTGCCACAGTATTATCACTCAATTGTGGTACACAGGCCGACTCTCACACTCTTGTTGTAAGTTACTCGACTTCCTGCAGTCGCACTTACCTCTTTCCGTTCTTCTTTGTCTCCAGTGCTCCGTCTGTGCCCCCTGCCTCACTGTCAACTCCAGCCACGCCACCAAGCTGCACCTGCTTAGGCCCCCCGCTTCCTGCAAGTTGTCCCGACGGTCCACCATCACTCCTTGGAGATACTTACCCTGAACTGGATTATTGATAAACCACTCTCCTCTATTTCCTCCGCCTCCATCTGCTTCTGGATCCAGTCAACATTTATACAAGTGTATTGTGACAGCTTCTTTGTGTAACATTATGGAAAAGTATAAAGAAGTCAAAATAACAGAAAGAGAATTCACCTTTAGATGCAATTTAAAGATGCCTGAAAGTACCACATCCGTCTGTTCAAACAATTATACGCAAGTATAAACACCATGGGAATGTCCAGCCAGAAATGAACGTGCTTTGGTCCAAAATGTGCATATCAACCCAAAAACAAAATCAAAAGACCGACATGGGCCGAAAGGCCACTCTGCCAGGAAGAAGCCATTACTCCAAAAAAACCCTCAAAAATCTAGATTACAGTTTGCAAATGCACACAGTGACAAAGACCTTCACTTTTCAAGACATGTCCTGTGGTTTGATGAAACTAAAATGGACTGTTTGGCCATAAAGAGCATCAATACATTTGAAGGGAAAAGGTGGAAGCTTACAAGCCAGAGAACACCATCCCAACTGTGAAATATAGGGGTGGCAACATCATGTTGTGGTGTTTTTCTACAGGAGGGACTGGTACACTTCACAAAATAGATGGCATCATGAGGAAAGAATATTATGTGGAAATACCGAAGCAACATCTCAAGACATCGGCCAGGAAGTTAGTTTGGCCACAAATGGGTCTTCCAAATGGACAATGACCAGAAGCACACTGCCAAACTGGTTATAAAGTGCCTTAAGGATAACAAAGTCAATGTTTTAGAGTGGCCCTGATCACAAAGTCCTGATCTCAATCCTTTTTTGCCAAATTTATGGGCAGACCTGAAAAGGCATGTGCTAGCAAGGCGGCCTACAAACTTGGCTCAGTTACACCAGTTCTGTACGGCGGAATGGGCCCAAATTCCTGCCAACTATTGTGAGAAGCTTGTGGAAGGATATCCAAAGCATTTGACCCAAGTCATACAGTTTAAAAGCAATGGTACCAAATATTAATGAAATGTACAGTATGTAAAATTCTGACTTTGAGGAAAGTCATGAAAATTTGTCTATAAAGATTATTCTATCATTGTTAAGGCATTTAGCAAATATAAATAATTTTGGTAATCCTAATTGACTTAAAACAGGTATATTTTAGCCTGATTTCATGTCAGACAGTGAGAAAAAAAGCATAGGTGTCTTTTGATATGGTGTATGTAAACATCTGGTTTCAACTGTACATGACTTGGACTGTTTTACTATTTTGAGATTCCACCGAGACTCTTCAAAGAACAACAGGTTGTGTTTCCGCAGGAACCTGTGCAAATGTGGTGGAAAAACAGACAGTTTTCATAACTATTTCAAGAGCCCCCTTGAACACTGTTATCACTGTCCAATAACACATACACACATTTATGGCATGTACAGTTCCAAACGTTCAAGATTTCCACCATTAACACCATTTTCCTTGACTTAACAAAATGTCAAAACAGGTCAAATTTTACTCAGTTTAGAAGGTTAACAAGACTTTTATTATTGTGCTTTCACCATTCATTTAGCTACTGTGGGGCAAAAAAGTATTTAGTCAGGCACCAATTGTGCAAGTTCCGCCACTGAAAAAGATGAGAGAGGCCTGTAATTTTCATCATAGGTATATCTCACCTATGAGAGACAAAATGAGGAAAACAAATTCAGAAAATCATATTGTCTGATTTTTAAAGAATTTATTAGCAAATTATGGTGAAAAATAAGTATATGGTCAATAACAAAAGTTCATCTCAATACTTTGTTATATACCCTTTGTTGGCAATGACAGAGGTCAAACGTTTTCTGTAAGTCTTCACAAGGTTTTCACACACTGTTGCTGGTATTTTGGCCCATTCCTCCATGCAGATCTCCTCTAGAGCAGTGATGTTTTGGGGCTGTCGCTGGGCCACACAGACTTTCAACTCCCTCCAAAGATTTTCTATGAGGTTGAGATCTGGAGACTGGCTAGGCCACTCCAGGACCTTGAAATGCTTCTTACGAAGCCACTCCTTCATTGCCCGGGCAGTGTGTTTGGGATCATTGCCAAGCTAAAAGACCCAGCCACGTTTCATCTTCAATACCCTTGCTGATGGAAGGAGATTTTCACTCAAAATCTCGATACACGGCCCCATTCATTCTTTCCTTGACACGGATCAGTCGTCGTGGTCCACAGTAGGTATGGTGTTCTGTGGATGCAACTCAGCATTCTTTCTCCTCCAAACATGACAAGTTGAGTTTTTACCAAAAAGTTCTATTTTGGTTTCATCTGACCATTTGACATTCTCCCAATCCTCTTCTGGATCATTCAAATGTGCTGTAGCAAACTTCAGACGAGCCTGGACATGTACTGGCTTAAGCAGGGGGACATGTCTGGCACTGCAGGATTTGAGTCCCTGGCGGCGTAGTGTGTTACTGATGGTAGCCTTTGTTACTTTAGTCCCAGCTCTCTGCAGGTCATTCACTAGGTTCCCCCATGTGGTTCTGGGATTTTTGCTCACCATTCTTGTGATCATTTTGACCCCACGGTCAAATCTTGCGTGGAGCCCCAGATCGAGGGAGATTATCTGTGGTCTTGTAGGCCTTCCATTTTCTAATAATTGCTCCCACAGTTGATTTCTTCACACCAAGCTGCTTACCTATTGCAGATTCAGTCTTCCCAGCCTGGTGCGGGTCTACAATTTTGTTTCTGGTGTGCTTTGACAGCTCTTTGGTCTTGGCCATAGTGGAGTTTGGAGTGTGACTGTTTGAGGTTGTGGACAGGTGTCTTTTATACTGATAACGAGTTCAAACAGATGCGATTAATACCGGTAACGAGTGGAGGACAGAGGAGCCTCTTAAAGAAGAAGTTACAGGTCTGTGAGAGCCAGAAATCTTGCTTGTTTGTAGGAAACCAAATACTTATTTTACCAAGGAATTTACCAATTAGTTCATTAAAAATCAGACTGTGATTTTCTGGATTTTTTTCCCCCTCATTTTGTCTCTTATAGGTGAGAATGATGTAATGAAAATTACAGGCCTCTCTCATCTTTTTAAGTGGGAGAACTTGTACAATTGGTGACTGACTAAATACTTTTTTGCCCCACTGTAAATAACCAAAATATTAAAAACTTACCTCACTACACCACCAGCATTGTGGGTAACAAGTTACAAAACATTACAATGCATTTTAACTAGACTTTACACCGATTTTATTGGCCTGATCGGTATCGGCCGATAATTAGCATTTTATGCTGATCGGCTTTAATGTCATAATTCGCCGATCCGATCAATGACGTCATTCATCGACTCTGCAAAAGACTTTTACTCCGCGTCGCCATCGTGCACAGCATATCTGAATCCAAAAGCTAGTTTATTTTTAGACTTGTCACGTGTCTTTTGACGTAGACCTGTAAATATCTGACGGCCAATAAAGTTATTTAAAAAGAAAAAAAAAAACATGTCGGCGATGTGGAACAGACAACACGTCTGAGACAGACAACACGTAATGCCCGGATCAGACTATAAGACAAATTTGCTCTTTCACGATTGCACGATTGCATGCCGTTTTTTACGATCAGTGGGCTTTATCTTGTCAACTCTAATTCGACCGGATACACTCGTTACCGTGGCGACGACAAAAGTGGATCGCGCCGACTGTATTATAAAAACAAAATGGGTCCAAAACGTGTGTTGGTGCCCACCGGTGCTCGGGAGAGGAGAGGACGTTCGTGTAAGGCTTGCTGAGGTATGTTCCCGTACTTTTAATACAATACGGCTCGCAAGCAGGCAACAAAACGTTATGTAGCCTAGCAAGCTACTGCTAGCACGAACGGTTGGACGTAAACATGCTGCCGTTCTGCCAAATCATGCTCTAAAGTTTCGGTGTGGGTGAAGTAATTTAATTAAAAATAAAGTAATTTAGGCGGCACGGTGGACGACTGGATAGAGCGTCTGCCTCACGGTTCTGAGGACCTGGGTTCAATCCCCAGCCCAGCCTGTGTGGAGTTTTCATGTTCTGCCCGTGCCTGTGTGGGTTTTCTCCATGCACTCCGGTTTCCTCGCACATCCCAAAAACATGCATGGTAGGTTAATTGAAGACTCGAAATTGCCCGTAGGTGCGAATGGTTGTATGTTTATATGTGCCCTGCGATTGGCTGGCAACCAGTTCAGGGTGTACCCCGCTTCCTGCCCGATGATGGCTGGGATAGGCTCCAGCACTCCCGCGACCCTAGTGAGGATAAGCAGCTCAGAAAATGGATGGATAAAGTAATTTAATTACAGTAAGTTAGCACCCATTATTTCTGTCATTTAATGTTGGTTTGACCTGACTGATTAGAATACACGATCTGACTAGAGCAGTGATTTCCAACCTTTATGGAGCCAAGGAACATATTTTACAATACAAAAATCTCACGGCACACCAAAAAGTGGATAGATTAAATACTGAACTTACTTCCTGCCATCTAATAGAAGACCATTAATTTGTTCTGTCTGTCACTATCCTTCACTGGCATAAATAAAGGAACAAAGATACATTATTTATTGTAAATAGATTTTTTTGAGCAATTAGGAACACAAGTATATACAGTAAATGAACAGGTCATTTAAATAGACACATTCCTCTATCATGTGATCGGATTGGTGATCAGGTATCGTTTTTTTAAACTCGCTGATCGTTGATCGGCCCCAAAAATCCTGATCCTGTAAAGCCTAATTTTAACCTGCGATGTCAAAAGTACTGGTATTCAGTACTTAAGTAAAAAATTCTGGTAAAAGTGAAAATACTGAATCCACTCCCTTACTTAAGTAAAAGTACACACTTATGAATGTACTTAAGTAAAAAAGTAAAACATGAATTGACATTTCAATCAACCCAAAAATAAAATACAGTACAGTCAGATTTTTGTATATCTCCAGATGATTGGCATGCTTTCTCTGAGGGCAACAATGGACAAAACAAAACAAAACAAAAAAAGACTTAAATGAAAAAAGAAGCATTTATTGTTCCATTTAAATAAATAGATATGTGCAGTAAAATTATACTGTTAACAGTAAAAAAATAAAAATAAAAAGCAAGATTTATTGGGAGTGACCTTTTACAAAGGTAACACATGTAACAATCCAGTTCAACCACATGATGAAATGGGATAAGAACTCAATTACTTTTACAAACGACTTCACATTTTGGAAATAACACCACTGCATTAATAAGCACATTGTCAATTTCGACACAGCTATTTTAAATACCTAATGTTGAGGCCAGACAGTGATTTGGTGTTTGTGCTTGCTATTAAAAAACTTGGCGTCGGAGGTTTGGACTAACGCAACCCAAACCACGGCTCACGTTACAGGGCAAGGGTCCCTTAAGTGTGTTCGAGCATACGACTTCACAATCCTCCAAAAGCGGATGACACCATTTCTTCAGCTTCCCGTCAGCCAAGCGTCTCACCGGCGTGAAACGTTAGCCTCGTGCCTCACGCTTTAAGGGCGCCAGACCGCCTCAGAAGTCAACTTTGTCAGCTGTTTTTCTCACCCTTCTCATATGGTCTCAACCACACTTTGCCATGAAGTCGCGACCCACTTTTTGCAAAGGTCAAACCAAGCATCATGTCATCTTTTGAAACCCAAATGAAGAGATGTACTGTAAATAAAGTGCATTTCGGAGCCTATTGTCAAACTTCCTGTTAGGTTGATTTAATTCTTAACACCAATGTTTTTGGGTTAATGTGACCAGCTCGTTGTTTCGTCAATAAAAAAATAAAAAATAAAAAAATCATATTCATTGCTTTATGTAGATGTTACACTGTTAAAAATGCATCTTGGTCAAGATCCCACACTTTTTTTTTTTCTATAAGAAGTGCAAGCAGACAACGTACATGCAAGCAGCAAAATATGCGCGCTTGCTGACAGTTTAGGCATTTTTGGTTAATGTTTGCATTTAGCTGTTAGACTGGGTGGAAGTAGCTCAGTGTGTAAGGACGTCAGCTTCAGAGTCAGAGAGCATGGGTTCGAGTCCCACTACAGACAAAAAGTAAAAATGGCAACTAGTTGTGAGAGATGCTAGTCTGGCTGCTGGCTACTGTCGAGGTGCCAATGAGCAGCTCAAGTGGTGCAGCACTCTGCACCTCCTGCGCTCTGAATCTCTCTGTTGTTGTGTGGGATCTGGTTCGATGGGTGGTGTGCAAAGGAGTGGTAGTTGAATTTCACTTGGACATGTTTCAGTACGGTACAATTTTGCAACACGATTTAGTTAGCAAGCTGGCTGTGTAATGTTTAACAAATACATTTCTGAAAAGTTTTTATATCAGTTGACAGAGTGGACATGTTAAGCTTGACAACATCCATTTACACAAATAATAAGATGATAAGATGTTATATCTACATTGAACATCGAACAGTGTCTTAAAATCACTTGCAGGCGGTCCTCTGTCGTTTTTGGCAAAGTTTATGTTGAACTGTTGTCGAAGGATAATTTCTGAGGGTGTTGTTACGGGGATCCCTTAAAGCGGAACTAACCCCCCCAAATTTATTTTCAAGAATATGTTCTATGTGCCCCCCTAGTCTAAACACGGTACTCTGATTGATATTTCGTTGTTGGGATAAGACTTAAACAGATTCATTCATCAATTTTCATCCATCTCAGGGTGCTGCCATGTTTGGCCCTCTGATGTTGACCAAAAGTAACGTCACAACGTCTCTCGCACTTGCGTTGCGAATGTCACGTGACCAGGTGGTCACGTGACATGTGGTGGACTCCCAGTGTATGCAGCGATAACTAGCAGAACTACAGTTTAGTGACATGATGGCTTTAACCCAAACTTGCACTAAATTTTGTAAATCAGAATACAACGTATTCTTGCCACACAAAAAAATTACAAATTGTTTAGTTCCCCTTTCAAATACTGTACATACGTTTTCATTGTCACGCACTTGCAAATGTTATTGAGTTTTCCCCCCAAGGAGGCCACTCATTGGTCTGAAGAAGAATAATAAACTTAACCATCGCAAGAGGGTCTTCGCACCGCCTGCTGCTCGGACCGAACAAACGGAAATTTGTGAAAGGAGCTCAGCTCGGTTAGAAATTTCAAAGAAAAGAAAAAAGTTTGCCTCCTTCCAGCTGTTGGACTCGACTGGAGAGGAAAACGGAATGCAGATCAGCGGGACTTCCGTGATCCCTCACACGCTTCACATCAGTCCCAAGACCCCAAAGTCTTACTTAGCTGCCACACTACATGACACTTCAAAACTACTACACTATGAAATTACAACACTATACACTACAAAACTAGTACACTACCAAACTGACACTACAGTACTACTACTCTACAACACTACTACATCACAACACCACTACAGTACAAAACTACTACACTTAGACACCACTAAACTACAACACTAGAATACTAGAATACTACGACACTATGACACAACTACAGTACGCTACAAAACTACAACACTGTGACATTATGACACTGCTACACAACTGAACTACTAAGCCACAAAACTACCAAACTAAAAAACTATGACTTTACAATATTACAAAAGTACTACACTATGACACTTCTACATTACGGTTTTACTGCACTACCACACAACAACACATCATTACACTAAGTTACGACACTACTACAAGACAAAACTGCAACAGTGTGACACCACAACACTTATACACTATGACTCTAATACATATTGGTCAAACTCAGGCCCGGGGGCCAAATTTGGCCCATGATGTAATTATATTTGGCCTGCAAGACCATATTAAATGTGTATTCGCGCTGGCCCGCCAGTATATAGCACATGCGCCACTAATATTACAAATCCCGGAATGCTTTGCTTGTGTGTTGGCCCGTCAGTCTCGACCGGCGAGCGCCCCTTCCCTTTCTGTTGCAGTCGTTAGCAACTATGCTACCAGTCTCCTTGAGCAAATTTACACTTCCGCTTCCCAAAAATGGCCCAACGAAAGATGGAAATGGATTCACTTCCGAGACAGGTGGGAGGCAGATTATCTGTTCGCTAAAGTAAAAGACAGACCTGTTTGTCGTGTGCGGAGCAACGCGGCTGTAACAAAGAATATAACAAATGAATTAACGTTGGTTTTTTTTAATGCCCTTTATCAACTCCTAGGCAGGGACTGTTAATAGTTTGAAGTTTGGATTTTTATTGAAGGACATTCTTATTTTTTGGGGTTGTTTTGTTGTTGGCTTTTGAAAAAAGATTTACATCAAAAAGAAAGGTAGTTGGAGATAGATAAATAGATGATGGATAGACAGAAGAATTAATGTTATCTATTTAAATACAAAACAACAAACAAATACCACTGATGTCCTTTATTACAAATTTGATTTCTCGTGTTTATAATATTAAAGTTTGTTTTTTCAGATTCAGTGTTTAAGCAAAATGTAACTTTGTTGTCATATGATAAAGTTTAACGCTACATTTCTGCTGAGAAGGGAAACATGCACATCACAGTGATTTTTCATGAAATATTGAGTTTGGCCCACGACGTTGCCCCAATTTTTAATTTTGGCCCACTGTGAATTTGAGTTTGACACCCCTGCTCTAATACATTACGACACTACAACAATACAAAACCACTACCCTAAGACACTACAAAACTACGAGACTATGACAGTACACAACTACTACACGACTACTGTCACACTATCTGGATTCCCAAAAAAGCAACTAAAGAGTTTGGTCCCTCATTCATATTGGCGTTCATCTGATTGGTCCCTGACCAAGTGTCAAATAATCCTTGCCCCTATGCAAACAGTTTCAGTCTGACTCACATTGAAGAACCAAAAATCGACGGCAGCGGGACAACAACACGAAATAGAAACCTGTCGAAATCGTGTTGAAAAAGAACGAAAAGGTTGATCCTTTGATGCTGGCTGAAATGAGGTCAAGTGAGGTCTGTGATATGATGTACAGTACATTTTTCAACTCCAAATTGTACCACTTTAGGAGTGTTCCAATTCCAATTCAGTGTGAGCTCCTTCATCCGCTTAGCTATCATGAGCAAGGAATCACATCAAGCATGTTTAATGCTCATAAGCAGAAAAGCAGCTACTGCATATGCAAACTATTTTTTGCCGGCTGTAAAATATCGGTGTGCTTTACACTGCAGGTTGAACCTGGATGAGGTCACTTCATCATCATGGGAACGACCAATGAGAAAGAGATGTGGAAGGGAGGAGGGGTTACAAGGTGTGTGTGTGTGTGTGGGGGGGGCGCAATTTCACTGTTCACATTCTGTGCTTCAATTTACGACACGCTGGCCTCATAATGTGAGGCTTTTTTTGGCCTCTCTCGCCAATGCAGCTCATGAAACACACTACTACACTATGACACTACGCCTCTACAACAACTACTAAACTATGACATTACAACACAAAGACACTATTATACTACAATACTATGATGACTCTTCGACACTAAAACTGTTCTCCAATATAACAAAACTGCACTACGGCACGACAGCACTCCAACACTCCATCACTACAACACTCCAGCGAGTTTTTAGCAGTTGTATTTTGTTTTCTTTGAAGGAGACAAAATGTGTGTGAGAAACACGCAGGTATTGTTTGACAAGTAGACGGCGTGTTCTTAGACTTCCTGGACTGTCCTCTCATTTGCATTCAAATTCTTTACAGAGGTTTTGGCACGACACTCCCAACACACACCGGCACTGGCTCGCTACCTTTGTCCTGTCCCGTCCTGTCCCGTCACATACATTTTGCAAGTCGTCGGGTCCCTTCCTCACAAAGTGTAGCACTGCCTTCCCAGTCCAACATCTAAATAAAATATAACTCCTGCATATTGTAATTGTTGACATGTACTGCTTGTATACTGTTGTTTTTGCTCTGGATTCTCTCCATCTCTCCCCTCTCAAAGCTCATTCTGTCCGACTGCATTTCCAGTAAGCATCCATCTCAACGCAAATAACAACTGAGGGTAAAGCACACTCGCAACTCTAGTGGGGATAAGCAGTTGGGAAAATGGATGGATGGATGGATGGATGGAACATATTAAACTGGCTTGCTGTACAGCAAAACTGTTCTGGCATAAAAAGGAATACAGGTCCTCCATTCTGCATGACCAACTGGCCAAACAGGGCAGGTATAAAAAAAAAAAAAAAAAAGACAAATAGGAGTTGAGAATTTTGAAAAACCTGTATTGCTGGTTTTCTTTCGAATAAAGGTCACAGGTCATCGTCTCTGCGTGACATTCTCAGCTCGTCCGCTTCAAACTTTACACCTGCAACAAGACCATGAAGACCATTAGACCCAGCTATCTCGCTCACACACACAAACACATACAAAATGGAATTCAGGTCCAACTTCAATTGGGTTCACGTTCCAAACAAAACTTCACACTGAAATCAGTTTTATTTGGAATAATTTAGTCCAAACCGTCACAATGATAAAATCTTTACTAACTGTACAGGTAGTCTTTTAAACCTCCTGTTATGTTGCCCTTTTAAAACAAACAACATAATTTCAATACACATTAGAAACATAAGATGAAATATCTTAAACTAAATATTACTATTTTTAAATTAAAATTTACATCCAGAAATGTCTATTTTATAGATGCTTTTCTAAAAAGTAGTTACTTTTGATGAATAGGTAATAGTGTTGTAGTATGCAGTTTTGTTGTTTTATGGACAAACATGCAGCTGATGAAATTGTCCCATTAACAGTTTTTGGTCTTAAATATACAGCGGGTCAATTTCATCCATGAAGATTTTTTGGGTTAAACATTGCAACGAGTCAAACTGACCCACGGACATTTTTGCTAGACCATAGAAAGTAACATAACAGGAGGTTTAAGGAAGATTTCAACCTTAACTATCAGACCATTTTCCATACGTTGTCATCTGTTCCATGTTGCAACGCCCACACATTTGTCAGTTTACTGCTTCTTTGCCTCTGCTAATCAATCAACAAAGTTGCATCTAATCTAATATGCATATCATGGGAAAAAAAAGTATATTTGACCTGCATAGTAGAAAACGTATCTATTGGGTTTTTCATTTTATATTTTAAATGATTATGTTAGTTTATATTTTAAATTGGGTGTTATAGTATCTTATACTGTAAATTATAGACAATGGTAAAAACAATGCAACTTGAAATCTTTTTTAAGCATATGTAAATTACATGCGGGCGCTATATAAAATCTCGCCCAGGGCGCCAAATTGTGTGTAGCACTTCCACGATATGAGATGTGCAACAGTGAAGCGGAAGAAGTCGATAAATGCTCGCCAAGGCCGTTAAAATAATTTGTCGGCTGCGAACATCTGTCCATGAAAAGATGGAGAAGCTGCTGAAAGTGAGGAGAACATGGCAAAAAAAAAAAACGTGACCACTGAATTCAAAGGACAGGAAAAACAGCTTGTATGTTTACATTCTATTCCATTATTGCGGTATGTTTTTAATACCGTACAATATGATACAGTCAGTTCGAATTTTCTTATTCAAAACAAGCTACAAAAAGAGGTCAGTGGTGGTTTTTTTTTTTTCGTTTTTGTTTTTTGGCAGGCCGCAGGTCATGAATGGCCTTTCTATTCATTTCAAAGGGGAACGCTGGTTGGAGATAGGAGTGGTTTGAGTTATGAGCAGGAGCACGGAACGAGTTGCACTCGTATGTCAAGGCGCCGCTGTACGTTGTAAATACCGAGCTTTAGCTCTTCACACAAGACGCATTATTGTCGTGGGGGGGTGGGGGGGGGGGGTGTTGTTTACCTCGTGTAGTAGTAGCTGCCAGTTGTTATCTCCAGAGCGCAGCCGGCTTGCATGGCGGTGGGCTCGCCGTTTTGCCCGCGTGCCCCCTCCCTCGCAGCCGTCCTCTTCTTCCTCACAGCGGACGCAGAGTGACACTTAGGCGGCGCATGTCATCGTCATCTGCAGGCCACCTGTGAGGAGGAGAGCGAACGTGGGGAGGGGGTCACTTTTTTAAAGCCGTACGTAACTGATCATATTTTTAGCAAAGCAAAAGCAAGACGGTCGATTGGCTGCATGTGGAAAGCAAGTTTTGCGAGAAGTCTCCCCAAACCTGCAAGGCGCGTCATAGGGGGCTCTTCTTCTTCTCCAGCGGCCATAACTTTGCACTTTTTTGGGGGGTCCTGTGCCTCTGGCCGAGATCTCGCCTGTGCGTCTAGGCGCGGCGGCTGCGTCGCATCTGCATCCCCTTCTCACACCTTCTGCTCCAAGGCGCCTGCGAGCAAGCGAGGCAACCACAGGGGCAGGAAAGGGGGCAACACGAGGGGTGGCTTGAGTCACGTGATCCAGACACCAGGACCTCAGAATAGGACTCGTGGACGTATTTAACCCTTAAAACGGGAATTTATACAGTCGAGCATATTTGACATATTGTAATATCGTTTAGTCTGCTTCATATTCATCTCGGCTGAAACAGATATTTTGAATTGAGAAGAGTTTTGAGAATCATTTCTAGCTCGGCCAATCAAGCACCATCAGCGCCCTTGTTCAACAAATGTCAACTCATCAATCCCTGCTATTACGTGCTGCAAACACGTCTGTTCGTTTTCAAATACATTCCTCACAAAACAAGACACGCTCGGCCACCGGTGCCACCTCCTTGCAGTGGTCCAGTCTTCTGGAAGCTCCTCCTGTCCACCGCGAGCTTGTCTCACTTCTTCCCGAAAAACTGCACAATACTCGTCCTGTCTCAGCTTCCACCACATGGTTCTCTTCTCTGCCTTTGTCTTCCTAATTTTCCTCCCCACCACCAGAGTCATCTTACACACCACCATCCTATGCTGTCTAGCCACACTCTCCCCTACCACTACTTTACAGTCGGTAGCCTCCTTCAGATTACATGGGTCTGCACAAGACCACCTAATCCACCTACGTGCTTCTACCTCCGCTCTTGTAGGTCACCCTATGTTGTTGCCTCTTCTGGAAGAAAGTGTTCACTACAGCCATTTGCATCCTTTTTGCAAAGTCTACCACTATCTGTCCCTCCAAGTTCCTTTCCTGGATGCCGTACTTACCCATCACTTCTTCATCACCCCTATTTCCTTCACCAACATCCATCCATCCATCCATTTTCAACACCACTAATCCTGGTTAGGGTCGCGGGACGCTGGAGCCTATCCCAGCTGACTTCGGGCAAAAGGCCGACTACACCCTGAACTGGTCGCCAGTCAGTCGCAGGGCACATATAGACACGGACAACCATTCGCACTCACATTCACACCGTCACTGAGTGGGAACTGAACCCACGCTGCCCGCACCAAAGTCAGGCGAGTGTACCACTACACCATCAGTGACTCCTTCACCAACATGTCCATTACAATCTGCACCAATCACGACTCTTTCTCTGTCTGGGATGCTCAGAACTACTTCATCTAAATCCTTCCAGAATTTCTCTTTCACCTCTAGGTCACATCCTACCTGTGGGGCAAAGCCACTAATCATATTATACATAACACCCTCAATTTCAAGTTTCAGCCTCATCACTCGATCTGATACTCTTTTCACCTCCAAGACATTCTTAGCCAAATCTTCTTTTAAAATAACCCCGACTCCATTTATCTTCCCATCTACACCATGGTAAAATAATTTAAACCCTGCCCCTAAACTTCTAGCCTTACTGCCTTTCCACCTGGTCTCCTGGACACACAATATATCAACCTTTCTCCTAATCATCATATGAACAACTTCCGAGATTTTCCTGTCATAGTCCCAACATTCAAAGTCCCCACATTCAGTTCTAAGCTCTGTGCTTTCCTCTTCTCTTTCTGCCGAAGAACCCGCTTTCCACCTCTTCTTCGACTTCGACCCACAGTAGCTGAATTTCCACCAGCGCCCTGCAGATTGACGGCGCCGGTGGCGGACGTTGTTAACACGGGCCACGACCGATCCGGTATGGAATTCTTTGGATGAACGCTCGTATTTGTTTGGCAAAGTTTTAAGCCGGATGCCCTTCCTGACGCAACCCTCTGCATTGATCCGGGATTGGGACCGGCCTACAGTTTGCACTGGCTTGTGCCCCCCATAGGGCTGCATTTCTATGAATTTCTCAAAGTAATATAACTAATTACATTTGGATTACCTTTCTTAATTTTGAATGAATGCATCAACAGGACCCTTGGAGGTTTCCTCAAAAAAGGAAGTGCATTAAACCCATAGATCATTATTTTGGAATGAACCACATATTTGCTCTTTATCCAAACAATAAACTCATAACAAAACAAGACGAAATGTACATGCATAATTTAAAGATGTGATTTTTGCATTATGTGTATATGTGGAAAACATGATACCATGACCTACTGACAAATGTGCACAATTTAGACACTAACGCTTCATAAGACAACCCAGATAAGTTAATATTCCATAAAAAGTCCAAAATTGCAAAAATGAAACTTCAAAAGTGTTCAAAAGTAATTATTTTTATGTCTGCATGTGTAACTATAAGTCTAACCTTTTCAAAATATCAGACAAACTAATAGATTGCACCACAAAGTGGCCCTTTGAGGTCATTTTTGGAAAAATGTTACATTTAAGGAAGAATGGCACATGACCAGACCCAATCACAAGCGTCGACTTTAAAAGGAGGAAGCGATAGGAAAGATTTTTTTTAGCTTTTGCAGATATCAGCAACTGTAATTTAATTAAACATTTTCTCCCAATGTAATGGATGATAATTACATAAATTTTGTAATTAAATAGTTACTCCCCAACACTGACCCCTACGCACTCACTAAGAGGTGAAATGAACTTTCCAGGGTCCAAATTCCCTATAGATGTCGTACGCTTTTATGCTCCTACAAAATGTTCAGGTATCTTCTGTCCAGTCAATCAAAATAATCATACCAAGTGAAATTGTCTTGTTATTCTGCTTAATTGTGTATATCAATAATATGATTATTACTATTCAGCTTCATCCGGCAAAAACATCACTGTTGATAGCAGTCATTTACAAATATTAATACAAAATTGATTTGTGTGGGGTCTGTCCACGTGTGCTTACACCTTGCGACCACCAACAGGCCGCTGGCAGAATAGCAGGTGGCCAACATAAGGACTGTAAAAGTTTGGTCTTAAGACACAGAGGCGGCGCTGCGGGAGTTGATTTGAAAGACTTGTAGTGGTACCTTGAGATAAGAGTTTAATTCATTCCGTGACCACGCTGAAAACATTCATGTCTCAAATCATCGTACCCTACTGAAATGAATGGAAATCCAATTAATCGAGCCTCCTTTAAAAAAAAATTGTTTTTTTTAAATTTCAGAATGTTTTTTCATTAAAAAAAACACTAGAAAGCTATTATAGTGTACTTCATAACAACATACATTTATGACATAAATAAAATGCATGGAATCTAACCATTTATGTCAAAGAAAAATTGCTTCATTTCAATGGACATTGTGCTTTTCCTTCTGGTGTGTGCGCCCTGAAAAATACAGACAAATGGATATACGTACATGAAACCTGTTGCAAATTGCTCGTCTGTAACCTGTAGTAATATTAGTCATTCATTGTAGAGGATAAAGAATACATGTCTGTGAGATTTGTAATATCATCTTTTTGCACAATTGTCAAAAAAAAAAAACAATGTACCGGCATTACCAGATAACTAGCAACCCTTTACTGCTCAGTGACTGTTTTTTTTTTTTTTTGTCAATGTTTTTATGTATCCAAAGTGTTCTGTAAATTGACTGTCTGTTGTACTAGAGCGGCTCCAACTACCGGAGACAAATTCCTTGTGTGTTTTGGAAATACTTGGCAAATAAAGATGATTCTGATTCTGATCGTCTCTCTACATGTGTTGCCCCACCGTTTGTGTTTAAATAGATCTTGCTTAAAGGGTAACAACACTGCAACACCAATCCTATACATGTGCCCCTCTACACCATTTTCCATTGTTTGTTAGCATTAAGCAAAAAATAATTTCATAAGACAAAGCTGTGTTTGTTTTAAATACACACAAATCGAGTCACTCGTATTGTATAATAAGAGGGATTACAATACCTATAACATTATTTTTTTTATGTATTGCCTGAATGCATTTTTTTTTTAGCTCTAACTTCAGGGTCGACCAGGGGTGCCCAAAATACCGGCCAGTGGACCATTTGCAGCCTGCTGTATGTTTTTGATTGGCCCGGTGCATCAAAAGGATATGAGGGGTGTGGGGGGATCTCAAATGTTTAAAGATAGTACACGATAATTATTAAATTAAAAATAAAATGTAGAAGTACAATGTTACAAGACATGACACTTTAATTTGAAAAATCTTTCACACGATTTGAAAATTACAAGATATCACACTATTCTTTGTAGGAAAAAATAGACTAAATTTTTTTCTCAGAGTTTGTTTAAACACCAAGCTCAGGCTTTTTTTTCTCTTTAAATAACTTTAATGGTTCAACTTGCCCTGCAGCCTACTGATTTGGTTTTAGTATGTTTCACAAAGCCCCCTTCTTCCTTCCATTTTTTTTTTTCACGTGGCCCTCAGGGTATTTATTGTTCTTTTTAAAAAATAATTGTAAAAAATTCAACATTGCATTTTAACCATGCTAAGCAGAAAAAGGCAGATGCACTTACAGTGGTACTGTACAGTATTGTCTTAAAAGCCCTGTAATGCTGTGGGTCAAATTGATCTACTTTAAAGCAAAGCAGTTGTAGTAAATACCAACAAAGTAGATTTTTTTTTTTTTGCATAATATTTCTTCATGTAAACTTATGCTAATAATAATAACAATAATAATACATTTTATTCCTACTGCGCTCTTCAAAATGCTCAAAAACACAACACAAAAGAAATGAAACAAAATCATGAATTTGGACAATATAAAATGTCTGCTTTTGCACTTTTTAAGTTAAAAGGTTTTTTTTTTACGAAAAAGTGATTTCTCCTTATTGATTGACGATCTGTGAGCAGTTCCGATTGATGTATTCTGACATTTTAAAAAGTGGTCCATTGACTTTCGAGAGCCCCAAATTGTAGGTTTTTCAAATTACGAGCAATTGTTTGGTCGCTCTTTTGCTGCTTACTCATAAGTCAAGGTCCCACTGTAAAATAATTCAAAGCATTAGAATTATTGCTATTGCTGCTAAAAGTAGGGTGTAACGACGCCCGGGTTGCAAACAACTCCCAGTGTCCAAATCCTGCTTGTTGCATGATGAACACGTCAAGTCACTCAAAAGATGATCAAGTTTATTATTGTAAAAGAGGATGCAACTTGTGGAATAGATGCAGCTTCTGTACATAACATCATTAAAACACTTACAGGCTGACACACCCAGAGGGGCTGGGGTGGTCCTTTGGGACAGAAAAACATTGCATCAATATTTTCTGTACATGATCTTTTAAGGTGCTTTCAGGAGGAAATCTTGTGAACGGCTACCGTGACACTCCCATGACTCCTCACCAAAATGTTGCTGAAAAACATACAAGGGGGGAAAAAAAAAAAGCAGAATGTACACTCATTTGTCTGCAAATCCAATTTCTAATGTTACAATTGCTTACAATATTTAATGTACTTTTTAGGAATAAAACATCTGTCTTGTTTTCTAATGTACACTACTCTGTAGTAATACTGTAGTTTATGATGGTGCTACTTGGAGGTGTTTTTTTTTGGGTTGCACTTGGTGTAAAAATTACACTGTTTAATGTGGGCGGAGCATGGTGTCAAAGTTGGATTGTATACAGCAGAATGTACATTTAATTTAACATCTACATATGTACATGTACATGTACTAGAACGTCAGATAGGCCAGTACATGGAAAGGATATGAATCAATGCGGACACTAAACATTCAGTCTAAATGTAAAAATAATTAAAATATCAAGTGTTTTGTGTGATTTCCAGCTCAACCAGAATTCTGCTATTGAGGTAACAACAACAATTCTTATTATTATGTGAAAAAAATAAATAAAATTGACTTTTTTTAAGAGCAAATGTCACTGGGAGTTGCGGGAGCTGGCCACTCGGTGGCAGCATGGCCACACAAACCAGATTCAACTCATTGTGTCTTTTCCCATACATTTTTATTCATCTAAGAACGCACGAGCCACCAAAAATTTAAGACTTCGTCTATTGTAATATCTAATTAAATTTCATATGATTGTGTTTTTACTAAAATGTTTGAAGAGTGGAACAAATAAGTATGATTATATCCATCCATTTTCTGTCATTTGTCCTCATTCTCGTTGCGGGAGAGTTAAGAGCCTATCCCAGCTGAATTTAGGACATAAACACTCATTGCGTCATGTAAGGGTAACGGGAATGCAGTAAACACTATGCAGAGATGCTGATACAATTGCATGTCATAGTGACAGACAAGCATTCACACCTATGAACACATTTCTTTTGGAATGTGGGAGAAACATGCAAACTCCACGTTGATTGGACCCCAGATTTCAAGCCCTGAACCTCACAACTGTGAGGCAGATGAGCGAACCACCCCTCCGCTGCGCCGCCCCCTAAGGACAAACCCAGGCCAACAAAGACGCTGCCAAAATAAGCAACATAGTTAAGTATTAAAAGCAAGTTAGTGCGTGTGCTCACCCGGAGTCGGACTCCAGGCACACGGTGGGCGTGTCCGTCGGGTCTCTGGTGAGCGCGGCGGCCTGCTTGGCCAAAACGGACACCACGCCTCCATGCTCGTCCGACAGCGAGCCGCGGCCTGTTTGGAGGTCACACAAGAGAACAAATAGCAGTAAAAGACATTAAAACGCTTCCTTCATATTAAAGTGGGCATTTGATGTAAAATGGGGTTTTCAACATGAAGATCACAGCACATTTTAGGACCAATTGATGCTGACATTCCGGTAAGGGTTCACTTACAATTGTAAATCCAATACACACATTAGGAGGGGCCAACAGGGGCATCATGCAGAACTGCATCACACACACAGCTGAAACACTCTCACACATACTACTCACATTCCCAACTGAAATGCTCTCACACACTATAGATTTTTACTTTACTCAACACTACAGAGATTTTTTTGCCCCACACAAATACACTACTGAAACACTTAAAACACATGCCTAAAGCACTCTAACACACACTCCTGAAACACTCTCCAACACTACTGATTTTTTTTTCTGCTCACTCACACACAGCTGTCACACACAGTGTTTTTCCCCCACTCATATACAACTAAAATGCTCCCGCACACACTAAAGCTGTATTTTTTTTGCTCATACACAATTGAAATTTGTTAGCTCCCATACACTACTGAAACTGTCAAACACACTACGAGAGAGCTCCAACACTGTGAAATGTTTTCACACACACACTACTAAAACACAGACACGACTGAATTTATTTCACTCTCATTCCCACACTCCTGATTATTTTTTTTTTTTACATGCACACTAGTGAAGTGCTGTCGCACACTAAGGAAATGTTTTTTCACTTATATACACTACTGAAACACTTTCAGACACGCTACTGAAATGCTCTCACACACAAGTGATTTTTTTCCCCCCACTGAAATGCTCACACACTACTAAAATGCTTTCACTACTGATTTTTTTTGCTCTCATACATAACTAAAATGCTCACACACACCTGAATTTCTTCCCCCCACTGACACAACTGAAACTCTTGCATTCTAGTTAAACTCTCTCACATACTGCGCCAGTTCCCCCTCTCATACACACCACTGAAATGCCATCACACACTACTAATACTTTTCGCTCTCATACATAACTAAAACGCGCACGCACACACACACACACACACACACAAATGAAATACTCTCATACAGACACTACTAAAACTTTCACACCCAATAGCAAAACGCCCCCAAGCACAACGGTACATACAAGTGCATTTCAGTAAATACTTTAGTAGTTCATTACTCAAAAAAAGGCAACATTTGAATTGCTATGGCACTTAGGAGTTCACATGGTATTAATACTTAATTGACGTTAGGATTGTGAGGCGTTTTGCTGGTGAGTATTATGAGGGGTCCTCCATGGAAAACAAACAGTTTGAGAACTCCTGCCCTACTCCATAAGCTACTAAGCCACTAAGTGTTTGTGAAGAGCTGAAATCAATTTTGGAGCTGAGCTAACCATAGTTTACTTCCACGTTTCCAGGTTAAAGCAAGACATCAGATAGGGAGTTGACATACATGCTAGGTTGTGTCCTTGCTCGTCCGTACAAAGAACGCCGACCACTGCTGGATTCTTCATGCTGCCAAGGCGATGGCATGAAATTAAAAAAAAACAACCAAAAAAAACTACATTTTCTTGCGTAAATACGCAACATACAAAGTCATGTACTCGTAACGACTTACGTGTCGTCGAGGTGTTGCTCCAGTGTCGACTCCATACGTAAGGAAGCTATAAAGCGAAATATTGAAGAAAATGTGACCACTTGACGATTTGGTGTTTTGATTCGTTTCCGGTTTGGAGTCAGCTGACACTTTAGGTCACGTCACGTGAATAGCGCAACGAGTCGCCGCGAGGGCCGAAAACAAAGCAAGAACCGCGTTTTAACAAACAACGTCCACAACTAACGCACACACACACGCGCGCGTGTGTAACGTGTATAGATAAAATGATTTATATTAAATACGAAAGAAAGAAAGAAAGAAAGAAAGAAAGAAAGACACAACAAAACAATGAAAGAAAGACACAACGAAACAAAGAAACAATGAAAGAAAGAAAGAAAAATGAGTTTTCACTGCAACAATCCATCCACCATTCATTTGCTTTCACTTATTCGGGTTCGGGTCAGCCCAATTTGCAACTCCCGAGCCACTTCATCCAGTTCTTCCGGGGGGATCCCAAAGCGCTCCAAAGCCAGTCGGGAGCTGTTGTTTCCAGCATGTCCCGGGTCGTCCCCGGGGCCTCCTCCCGGTGGGAGGTACCCGGAACACCTCACCAGGGAGGTGTCCAGGGGGCATGCTAATCTGATGCCCGAGCCACCTCACCTGGCTCCTTCAATGTGGTGGAGAAGCGGAGAAGATATATATATATATATATATATATATATATATAATAATTATTATTTATTTTATTATTTATTATATGGTTAATTGACAACTCTAAATTGCCCGTAGGTGTGAATGTGAGTGCGAATGGTTGTTCGTTTGTATGTGCCCTGCGATTGGCTGGCAACCAGTTCAGGGTGTACCCCTGCCTCCTGCCCGATGATGGCTGGGATAGGCTCCAGCGCGCCCGCGACCCTAGTGAGGAGAAGAGGTTCAGAAAATGGATGGATGGATGGAAATAAAAATGTTTTCTGATATATTTGATTTTCAGCCAGATTTTGGCCATTTCACGTTTCGGTTGAAAACGACACACGTCAGCCTGCGACGTCAGCAGCAGAAGACCAGGACATTCCTTATACTATTACGTATTCTGCTGTGAAATTTCCACCTGTATTGAAAGTTTGATGTCTTTTTTAGACAATAACCAGTGAAAGTAGTGAGGTTATATACATTTGAGGAGGCTTGAGTTGTTCAAATCAACTGCTGTAATGCTTCATTGCAGAAGGAAAGCAGCCACATGAGATTGATGCTGCAGATTTTTTTCCACCAAATACACGAGATTTGTCAGTTCATTTTATTGATTGCCTCGGTCATGGCTCTAAGACCGTTAAAAAAGAGACTGGGAAGATGACGTAAGACTGGCATTTGCTTTTGTGAAGTTAAAGGCTTTTTGTATGGTTGTGGCGTCATGTGACTGCGGCAGAATTTGATGGGCACGGGTGGCTGGCGCCGTGTTCGTACCATTTTAATTAATGACGGCGTAATAATTTGTCTTTTTTTTTTTTTTTTTACCATATTCAATGAGCGATTGAACAATTTTTGGGTGCTAGCTGTTTTGTTGATGTGAGTGTGCAACGGCATACGATTTTATATATTTATATATATCCATCCATCCATCCATTTTCTGAGCTGCTTCTCCTCAAACGAACAACCATTCACACTCACATTCACACCTACGGGCAATTTAGAGTTGTCAATTAACCATATAATAAATAATAAAATAAATAATAATTTTATATATATATATCATAAATATAAGGTAATAATAATAATATATATAATGCAACCCTATGGGGGGCACAAGTCAGTGCAAACTGTAGGCCTCTCCCAAGCCGAGATAAATGCAGAGGGTTGCGTCAGGAAGGGCATCCGGCTTAAAACCTTGCCAAACAAATATGAGCGTTCATCCAAAGAATTCCATAACGGATCGGTCGTGGCCCGGGTTAACAACGTCCCCCACCGGCGGCGTCAACCTGCGGGGCGCCGTTGGAAATTCAGCTACTGTGGGTCGAAGTCAAAGAGGAAGAAGAGGTGGAAAGCGGGTTTTTCGACAGAAAGAGAAGAGGAAAACACAGAGCCTAGAACTGAATGTGGGGACTTTGAATGTTGGGACTATGACAGGAAAATCTCGGGAGTTGGTTGACATGATGATTAGGAGAAAGGTTGATATATTGTGTCTCCAGGAGACCAGGTGGAAAGGCAGTAAGGCTAGAAGTTTAGTGGCAGGGTTTAAATTATTTTACCATGGTGTAGATGGGAAGAGAAATGGAGTCGGGGTTATTTTAAAAGAAGAGTTGGCTAAGAATGTCTTGGAGGTGAAAAGAGTATCAGATCGAGTGATGAGGCTGAAATTTGAAATTGAGGGTGTTATGTGTAATGTGATTAGTGGCTATGCCCCACAGGTAGGATGTGACCTAGAGGTGAAAGAGAAATTCTGGAAGGAGCTAGATGATGTAGTTCTGAGCATCCCAGACAGAGAGAGAGTCGTAATTGGTGCAGATTGTAATGGACATGTTGGTGAAGGTAATAGGGGTGATGAAGCAGTGATGGGTAAGTACGGCATCCAGGAAAGGAACTTGGAGGGACAGATGGTGGTAGACTTTGCAACAAGGATGCAAATGGCTGTAGTGAACACTTTTTTTCCAGAAGAGGCACGAACATAGGGTGACCTACAAGAGCGGAGGTAGAAGCACACAGGTGGATTACATCTTGTGCAGACGATGTAATCTGAAGGAGGTTACCAACTGTAAGGTAGTGGTAGGGGAGAGTGTGGCTAGACAGCATAGGATGGTGGTGTGTAAGATGACTCTGGTGGTGGGGAGGAAAATTAGGAAGACAAAGGCAGAGAAGAGAACCATGTGGTGGAAGCTGAGACAGGACGAGTGTTGTGCAGCTTTTCGGGAAGAGGTGATACAGGCTCTCGGTGGATGGGAGGAGCTTCCAGAAGACTGGACCACTGCAGCCAAGGTGATCAGAGAAGCAGGCAGGAGAGTACTTGGTGTATCTTCTGGCAGGAAAGGAGAGAAGGAGACTTGGTGGTGGAACCTCACAGTACAGGAAATCATACAAGGAAAAAGGCTAGCTAAGAAGAAGTGGGACACTGAGAGGACCGAGGCGAGGCGAAAGGAATACATTGAGATGCGACACAGGGCAAAGGTAGAGGTGGCAAAGGCAAAACAAGAGGCATATGATGACATGTATGGCAGGTTGGACACTAAAGAAGGAGAAAAGGATCTATACAGGCTGGCCAGACAGAGGGATAGAGATGGGAAGGATGTGCAGCAGGTTAGGGTGATTAAGGATAGAAATGGAAATATGTTTACTGGTGCCAGCAGTGTGCTAGCTAGATGAAAAGAATACTTCGAGGAGTTGATGAATGAGGAAAATGATAGAGAAGGGAGAGTAGAAGAGGCAAGTGTGGTGGACCAGGAAGTGGCAATGATTAGTAAGGGGGAAGTTAGAAATGCATTAAAGAGAATGAAAAATGGAAAGGCAGTTGGTCCTGATGACATTCCTGTGGAGGTATGGAAGCATCTAGGAGAGTTGGCTGTGGAGTTTTTGACCAGCTTGTTCAATAGAATTCTAGTGCGTGAGAAGATGCCTGAGGAATGGAGGAAAAGTGTACTGGTGCCCATTTTTAAGAACAAAGGTGATGTGCAGAGCTGTGGCAACTATAGAGGAATAAAGTTGATGAGCCACACAATGAAGTTATGGGAAAGAGTAGTGGAGGCTAGACTCAGGAAAGAAGTGAGTATTTGCGAGCAATAGTATGGTTTCATGCCTAGAAAGAGTACCACAGATGCACTATTTGCCTTGAGGATGTTGATGGAAAAGTACAGAGAAGGTCAGAAGGAGCTACATTGTGTCTTTGTAGATCTAGAGAAAGCCTATGACAGAGTACGCAGAGAGGAACTGTGGTACTGCATGCAGAAGTCTGGAGTGGCAGAGAAGTATGATAGAATAATACAGGACATGTACGAGGGCAGCAGAACAGCGGTGAGGTGTGCTGTAGGTGTGACAGAAGAATTTAAGGTGGACGTGGGACTGCATCAGGGATCAGCCATGAGCCCCTTCCTGTTTGCAGTGGTGATGGATAGGCTGACAGATGAGGTTAGACTGGAATCCCCGTGGACCATGATGTTTACAGATGACATTGTGTGTTCTGTGACAGAAGAGTCTCTGCTAGGATGAAGGGCAAAGTTGATAAAACAGTGGTGAGGCCAGCCATGATGTACGGATTAGAGACAGTGGCACTGAAGAGACAACAGGAAGCAGAGCTGGAGGTGGCGGAAATGAAGATGTTGAGGTTCGCTCTTGGAGTGACCAGGTTGGATAAAATTAGAAATGAGCTCATCAGAGGGACAGCCAAGGTTCGATGTTCTGGAGACAAAGTTAGAGAGAGCAGACTTCAATGGTTTGGACACATCCAGAGGAGAAATAGTGAGTATATTGGTAGAAGGATGATGAGGATGGAGCTGCCAGACAAGAGAGCGAGAGGAAGACCAAAGAGAAGGTTGATGGATGTTGTGAGGGAAGACATGAGGGCAGTTGGTGTTCGAGAGGAGGATGCAGGAGATAGGCTTACATGGAAAAGGATGACGCGCTGTGGCGACCCCTAACGGGACAATCCGAAAGGAAAAGAAGAAGAAGAATATATATCATAAATCCCACACGTGTAATTTTATTTCAACTTGAAACTGCATTACATGTCTCAAAAATAAATGCACGTGCCCGCTGATCCACAAACGCACCTTCAACAATTCACAAGCAAAATTTAATATTTAATAATGATGAGTCGTGATAAATGCACACACAGCATTAAAAAAAACACGTGTAAATTGTGGATATATTTGTGGATTTGAAAAACACGTGCAAATTATTTGTGGATTTGAAAAACGTGCAAATAATTTTGAGACATGTCTCTCCCCATATTCGGGAGCCAGTGATTCCTTATCCCAACCGTTATGCTGGGGAACTCAGCACTTGTGAGCAGTTCATACATCAGTGCTCTTTAGTCCTTGTCCAGCAACCTCACAGTTATTCCACTGATAGAGCTAGTGGCTTTTATGAGTTTACTCTTGGGCAAAGTGGTCGCTTGGGCAATGGCGTTGAGTAACAATAGTCCAGAGGTTCGCAACTCGCTCTCTACCTTCATCTCAGAGATAAAGAGGGTTTTTGATCACCCTATACGAGGGAAAGAAGCAGGAAGCCAACTTTTGGACTCCATACAGACTCATCAGTCGGTAGCCGATTTTTCTATTGCCTTTCGTATTTTGGTGGCCTAAAGTGGATTTGGTGAGCGAGCCTTGTGCAGCATTTTTTGGCGAGGACTCAGTCCACAGGTGAAGGCTGAACGTGCGGCATGGGACGAGACCTCCAGTCTGGAGGAATTGATCGGACTCGCCATTCAACTGGACAATTGACTATGGGAATGGGAGAGAGACAGGATGGAGGAATTGTGTCTGCCACCTGATTCTTCAAGGAGTTTGACACCTCCCCGGGTCAACACCATCGTTCGCTGTCCAGTCAACCCTTTATCAGCGATGACGACCACTCTAGTGGCGGGGAAGCCGATGCAGCAATTGAGCCCAGCGAGGTGGATTCGACGGGTGCGTCTCCAGGTTTGTTTGTATTCCAGTCTTTTAGGGCACCAGGTGACCAGTTGTCGCCACCAGACCTACAACGGGGTTCAAGCACCAACCCTGGTCAGCAGAAATCTAGGCGTCCCATGTTGCCTCTTCACTCGTCCGCCAGTCTGTCCAGCTCATTCAAGGAATCCTGTGAGTACTGTGATGTTCAAGGCCCACCCATAGAGACTTCTAGTGAGTCTGAAAGTAAGAAGAGACTGGAACTGCAAGTGGTCATCTCTCACGGGGGACTCGGAATTAAAACCATTGCAATAGTGGATTCAGAGGCTGATGAAAATTTTCTGGACTCTGCAGTTGTCGAGTTCCTTGAATGTTCTGTATTTAAACTTGATAAACCTAAGAGGGTCGATGATCTAGATGGGCGCCTCCTGAGGATTGTTACTCATGGGACTTAGACGCTTTCTTTACAACTATCTGGCAACCATCGCGAGTCCATCTGTTTCTTTGTTATGCCCTCACAATCTGCCCCAGGAGTCTTGGGGTTAACTTGGTTAAAGCTACACAACCCAAACATCTATTGGTACAAACCTATCATCGAGAATTGGAGCACCTTCTGTCATTTGCATTGTCCACATCTATCTCTTCATCACCGCTCCGCAGTTAAAGAGGAAGTTGAACAGATAAACTTGACTAACATGCGTACCGAATATCTCGAGCTCGAGCTGGTCTTTAGTAAGGATAAGCCACAATCTCTTCCTCCGCACTGTCCTTACGACTGTGCGATTGAACTCCTGCCTAATTCCACTCTACCCAGTTCTAGGCTTTATCAGGTCGCCAAATCTGAACAAGAGGCCCTTAGAGACTATATTGATTCTTCGTTTGCAGCAGGTCTTATTCGTCCGTCTTCGTCTCCGGTCAGGTGCTGGTTTTTCTTTACGGATAAGATAGATAAGACTTTTCGACCCTGCATTGACTCCCGGGGCCTGAACGAAATAACCATTAACAAGTAGCCAGTTCCTCTTCTGGATTCTGCTTTCAATTAACTTCAGCCTGCAACAATTTTTACCAAACTCGATCTCTGCAATGCCTACCACTTAGAGAGGGAAATGAGTGGAAGACTGCTTTTAAGACCTCACTTGGGCATTTTAAATATTTGGTGATACCGTTTGGCCTCACCAATGGAACCTCTTATCAATGATGTACTCAGGGACATGTTAAACAAGTTCTGCTTTGTGTAGCTTGATGATATTTTAATCTTTTTCAGAGACCCTGTGGCACACACCCAACATGTTCGCATCATCCTACAATACCTGTTAGATAACTGGTTGCATGTTAAGATGGAAACATTTGAATTTCATACTGCTTATTTACAATTATTAGGGTTCATTGTGGCGACAGGTCAACTTAGAGCTGATCCAGCCAAAATCCAGGCTGTAGTCAAGTGGCTGACTCCTACAACAAGGAAGCATTTGCAGAGGTTTCTGGGCTTCGCCAGCTTTTACAGGCGATTCATACAGAATTACAGTAGTGTGGTAGAACCTCTAACAAGGCTTACATCTGCAAAAGTACCATTCACTTGGACCCCGGAAGCCGAATCCACCTTTGTTGCTTTTAAGCAATTCACTAGTTTACCATAAGCATTCACTAGTTCAGCCATTTTGATACACCCTAATTCAGAGTCGATGCATCAGATACAGGAGTGGGGGGGTCATCCTGTTCCAGCGATCACCAGTCGACCAGAAGTTTTATCTCACCCCTGCACCTTCTTCCCGCGTCGCCTCAGCCCAGCCGAACGGAACTACGATGTTGGGAATAGGGAGCTGCTAGGCATCATTCTAGCACTGCAGGAGTGAAGGCACTGGTTGGTTTGTAGTGTATTCAATTAAATATAGGTTGAACATGATTTGCAAATCATTGTATTCTGTTTTATTTATGTTTAACACAATGTCCCAACTTCATTGGAATTGGGGTTGTATGCATTGCACGCATATATTTGAAGCCCATTTTGTGCATAGTGTACTGAGTAAAGTGTGTTCTATGGAGCACTTTATATTGTATAAGCTGTAGATTTGTGTTTTTTGTCATTCGAAACATATTGTCACAAATCTGTATCCAGTAGCTACGGTTAGCAGACATGGAGAGGTCTTCTTGACACTGCCTGTGATCCTGCCTGGACTCTTTTTGGCTATTTCCAGTTGCTGTCATGGCTGGGGGGGAACCTCCTGTGCACACCTGGCCTGCATTGTCAATCATCTTGTCTTATTACGCATGGAACAAACAGGGGAGAGATGCCGGACTATTGACTACTCACCGCCATAGCCTTGTGCTTGTTTCATCGTGCTTAGTGTAGTTTTCTAGTTACCCTTCTTTGCTCTTGGTCGAATGTAAATAATTTTCTATTCCTGTCTTTTTGTTTGTTAATCTTGTAGATTAGCTTCTGTTGTCCCTTTATGTTTGTTTGCCATTTCTTTCTAATCTTGTGTGGATTAGATCTTCTTGACCTTGTTTTCTGCTTAACTAGTGTAGTTACTATTTTACCCTTATTGTGCTCCTTTTGTTACTTATTCTGTTCGGCATCTGTTCCCTGTTGCGTTCCGTCCGTCTGCTGTGTGGATTTTTAGTTTTCAGAGTTCTTCCGCATTGATACTTTTTCTCGTTTTATTTTCTTCTGCCACGGTTGTTGTTGTTCACCAGTTGGTACTCCCTTGGTTAAATAAGTTTTGTGTTGACGCTCAATCTTGGTTGTGCTTTCGGGGCCTACTTTGATAATATGATCCGTAACATATTGTAATTAGAATACATTTGCATTTAATCTTTAGGATCTTTGTTTTAAAACATTTGAGTACATTTTTTAACTTTTACAAGCAATACATTTTTATAAAATTTTTGTTTCTTTATTTAAACAGTGTTAATGTTCAAACAACCCATAATGTTACAGTGGCTTACAGTAATATTAAATATAGTACTTTATTTTAAAAAACTTTTTTTTTTTTTGTTTTTGTTTTGTTTTGTTTTGTTTTGTGGAGGATTGCGTATGTTGATGGATTTTGAGGAAAAGTCAGCCTCAAGACAGGCGGGCCTCAGAGGCGCTGCTGACGGGGCACAAATGACTCGATTTGATTATGAGGCTGCCGGTACATGAAAGGAATCCATCAGCGGCACTGCGGCAGGCAGCTCCCATCCTAATAATGCTCACTAAACCTATACGCTAAATCAAAACCTGACACACACACACACATACTTGTTTATGTGTACTATAAGGACACACACACACACTTCATCGATGACATAGAATTGTTTTGCTGCACGTGGCCACGTCCCTATCACACTAAATCAGACAAACGAGTCAAATCCCAAATGGAGATTTGACCCATAAATTGTTGGAATGCAGCCTTTCCCTATCGCCTGCTAAGAAAATGGTGCGCCATTGAATTCAATCATACATTTCATGATTTTTATTCTAAAAATATATTTTTGCAGTAACACAAATGAGACCTGCGTAAAATGTTGATCACTTAAAGAACAAATTTCGCTGAACATTTTACAGTCAAATTATTTAATCTATTAATTTTTTAATAAAAATAAACAATATAATATTTTTTGTAAAACAGTTCCATTTGCACAGATTTAAGCAGACACTGCACTGCATAAGGTTTTACTGTCACATGATTTGATCTATTTCTCATTTCAAATAAAAGCAGTTAAATTAAAATCGTGTTATTTAAATTTCAGAATAGCTGCTGAACATTTTAAAGTGAACATTTTTTAATTGTAAAATAAAAATATTTAAAAATCTGAAATTTATAGTCAACAAAATAACAGATTACACGACATAATTTATGGTAAATATTTAACAATACATTCAAGAGAACAAAGAAAATAATGTTATAAAAAACACAAATTGGGCATATTTTAGCAGAAATAAACACTGCTTTATACAAATTTTTAAAGAAAATTAATAAAATATTAATAACAAAAATACAGTATATAATGTATGTTTTGCAGATTTTAGCTACATTTTACCGTAAATAATTTTAATGAAACAGACAAAATAAATGAAAGTATGAAATTCAGCAAATTACCTATATAAAGGAACAATGTTGCAGATTTTAGCACAGATATTGAACATCTCCCAGTCCGATAGGGTACATGCACAAGCAACTTCCGCATTGGGCCAAATATGACAAAGCACTTCCTTTTCGGCTCGGGTAACAAGCGGAGCCCTATGGCAGGAGAATGTGACAAAGCACCCTTAAGAACTTTAAACATCTACCTTGTATTTTGTTTCACACAAGAAAGAAATTAATATTCTAGCAAGTTTGAGTTCAAACCATCATGTCATCAGCCCCTCGATATCGTAGTTTGGCTGCACACACAGGAAGTCCACTAACCTGTTTTCTGGGTTTGGTCGTGTGACATTCCACACAAGACGGATTTGTTTTTCTTTCATTGTTGAATATTACTGAATTTAATATATACTGTGGCACACGTACAGTACAGTGTACAGTAATGAGATTATAGTTTTTCATTGTTCTCACAAACCACCAATACGTTTTCCCGGCCCTTTTCTGCTCTGAGTGTGTGATTCATCAGGGATGCTTGGACATGGCATCATACAGTAAATAGAATAAGTCTAAACCCCTCTATTCAAATTGTGATTAAAAAAAATTTCAAAACTTTTTTACTTGTTATTGTGATCTATAAGCTACAGTATAACTCTATTGAAATAAAAATGTAATCTTTTCGAGAAGGGAAGTCAAAAATAAACAATGTTGTTGCACAAGTATGCACATCCTCTTTTAACCGGGATGTTGCTGTGTTCACAATTAACCAATCAAATTGAAACTGAAGTTACCAACATGTTAAATGGGACCTATAACACAGCTGCCAACATTTAAAGTGCCATTGGTTATCCCCAATTGTTTTGCTTTGTAGCAGAAGCCTCAAGGTTTGTGCTAACATTGCTTTTTTGAACAGTTCATAATTCATTCCACCTTGTCTAAGGCCTAAGAAAAACAGCCCCAAAGTACATTGCTGCCACCACCATGCTTCACAGTATGGTGTTCTTTTGGTGATGAGCAGTGTTGTGATTGCATCTAACATATCTTTGGGAATTATGACCAAAACGTTCAACCTTGGTTTCGTTGGACCACAACATTTCCCAAACGTATGTGGGAAAATGTATTATGGAAACAAACGTCAAACGTTTAGTCCATAAAAGAACAGCATACCAACAGTGAATCATGCTTTGGGCCTGTTTTTCTACAGCTGGAATTGGGGCCTGAGACAAGGTGGAAGGAATTATGAACAGTCGAAAATAGCAGTGTTAGCACAAAACCTTTTTGCTTCTGATAGAGACCAAAACATAAATAAAAATCACTGAAAGACCAACTAGAACATCTGACCTTTATTTGGGGTTCATCAGAGACACTTTAAACGACATCCCAGTTATACAGTAAGAGGGTGTGCATACTTATGCAACCACATTATCTCAATTCTTTATTTTGAGCTGTGCAGGTTAGCTCACGATAATGGTGGGATAAGTTTTGAAGTGACTTATATTGGTCTTATTTTTGTATTTTACAAAAGCCTGCCATTTGAACAGGGGTGTGTAGACTTTTATATCTTCTGTTATGTTGAGCTTTTTCATATATTTTTTTCCAATTTTCTTTTAACAGATATGTGGAAAAACTCACGCAAGAGCCAAAGATATCCATCCATCAGCGTGTGGATTCGTGCCATTGGCGGTGAGCATCTGATGAGGCGGCTGTGGCGTGGCGTGGGGTCCCTCACACATGGAGTGGGCGGGCGGGAAGTGAGGTGAGGGAACCCGAGTGGATAAAGACAGGAGACAGGAGAGGAGCTCCAGTGACTGCTGGATCCGTTGTCCGTCATGAGCTTCTTCCAAGCGGTGCTGCTGTCCTTTCTTCTCGTGTCTGTGAGCTGGTCCAGAGCAGCGGTCATCACAGGAGTGAGTTCTTATTAAAATATGTATTTATACATGCAGCACTGGAAACATTTAAGAGACCACTGCAAAATGATCACTTACTCTGACTTTACTATTTACAGGTGTTTGAGAAAAATGAATTTTTTTGTTTCCTTCTATAAACTACTGACAACATAACACCACATTTTCCAAATAGAAATATTGTCACTTTAGTGCATTTATTTGCAGGAAATGAAAAACGGTGAAAATACAAAAAAAGGTCAAGTTTTTATTTTTTTGGTTCCTTTTTTTCCAGACCTATATATATATATATATATATATATATATATATATATATATATCCCTCAGGGCTTGTTCGATTTTACTATCCTTTCAGCTTACCATAGTCTGTAATTATGGGTTATTCTTTTAGGTTTTTTTGCTTAATGCAGCCCTATGGGGGGCACAAGCCAGTACAAACTATAGGCCGGTCCCATGCCCGGATAAATGCAGAGGGTTGCGTCAGGAAGGGCATCCGGCTTAAAACTTTGCCAAACAAATATGAGCATTCATCTAAAGAATTCCATACCAGATTGGTCGTGGCTCGGGTTAACAACGTCCGCCCGTCCAGTAAACTGCAGGGTGCCGGTGGAAATTCAGCTACTATGGGTCGAAGATGACGAAGAGGTGGAAAGCGGGTTCTTAGGCAGAAAGAGAAGAGGAAAGCACAGAGCCTAGAATTGGATGTGGGGACTTTTAATGTTGGGACTATGACAGGAAAATCTCAGGTGTTGGTTGACATGATGATTAGGAGAAAGGTTGATATTTTGTGTGTACAGGAGAGCAGGTGGAAAGGCAGTAAGGCTAGAAGTTTAGGGGCAGGCTTTAAATTATTTTACCATGGTGTAGATGGGAAGAGAAATGGAGTCGGGGTTATTTTAAAAGAAGAGTTGGCTAAGAATGTCTTGGAGGTGAAAAGAGTATCAGATCAAGTGATGAGGCTGAAAATTGAAATTGATGGTGTTATGTATAATGTGATTAGTGGCTATGCCCCACAGGTAGGATGTGACCTAGAGGTGAAAGAGAAATTCTGGAAGGAGCTCGACAAAGTAGTTCTGAGCATCCCAGACAGAGAGAGAGTCGTTATTGGTGCAGATTGTAATGGACATGTTGGTGAAGGAAATAGGGGTGATGAAGAAGTGATGGGTAAGTACGCCATCCAGGAAAGGAACTTGGAGGGACAGATGGTGGTAGACTTTGCAAAAAGGATGCAAATGACTGTAGTGAACACTTTCTTCCAGAAGAGGCAGCAACATAGGGTGACCTACAAGAGCGGAGGTAGAAGCACGTAGGTGGATTACATCTCGTGCAGACGATGTAATCTGAAGGAAGTTACCGACTGTAAGGTAGTGGTAGGGGAGAGTGTGGCTAGACAGCATAGGATGGTGTGGGTAAGATGACTCTGGTGGTGGAGAGGAAGATTAGGAAGACAAAGGCAGAGCAGAGAACCATGTGGTGGAAGCTGAGACAGGACGAGTGTTGTCGGCTTTTCGGGGTGGAGTGGAGTGGAGCCAAGGTGATTAGAGAGAGAGGCAGGAGAGTACTTGGTGGAGCGAAAGAGACTTGGTGGTGGAACCTCACAGTACAGGAAACCATACAAGGAAAAAGGTTAGCTAGGAAGAAGTGGGACACTGAGAGGACCGAGGAGAGGCGAAAGGAATACATTGAGATGCGACGTAGGGCAAAGGTAGAGGGGGCAAAGGCCAAACAAGAGGCATATGATGACATGTATGCCAGGTTGGACACTAAAGAAGGAGAAAAGCATCTATACAGGTTGGCCAGATAGAGTGATAGAGATGGGAAGGATGTGCAGCAGGTTAGGGTGATTAAGGATAGAAATGGAAATGTGTTGACTGGTGCCAGTAGTGTGCTGGATTGATGGAAAGAATACTTTGAGGAGCTGATGAATGAGGACAATGAGAGAGAAGGAAGCGTAGTAGAGGCCAGTGTGGTGGACCAGGGAGTGGCAATGATTAGCAAGAGGGAAGTTAGAAAGTCATTAAAGAGGATGAAAAATGGAAAGGCAGTTGGTCCTGATGACATTCCTGCGCAGGTATGGAAGCATCGAGGAGAGTTGGCTGTGGAGTTTTTGACTAGCTTGTTCAAGAGAATTCTAGCGGGTGAGAAGATCCCGAAGTAATGGAGGAAAAGTGTGCTGGTGCCCATTTTTAAGAACAAAGGTGATGTGCAGAGCTGTGGCAACTATAGAGGAATAAAGTTGATGAGCCACACAATAAAGTTATGGGAAAGAGTGGTGGAGACTAGACTCAGGATAAAAGTGAGCATTTGCGAGCAACAATATGGTTTCATGCCTAGAAAGAGTACCACAGATGCATTATTTTCCTTGAGGATGTTGATGGAAAAGCACAGAGAAGGTCAGAAGGAGCTACATTGTGTCTTTGTAGATCTAGAGAAAGCCTTTGAACGAGTACCAAGAGAGGAACTGTGGTACTGCATGCGGAAGTCTGGAGTGGAAGAGAAGTATGTTAGAATAATACAGGACATGTACGAGGGCAGAAGAAGAGGTGTGCTGTACATGTGACAGACAAATTTAAGCTGGAGGTGGACTGCATCAGGGTTCAGCCCTGAGCCCCTTCCTGTTTGCAGTGGTGATGGATAGGCTGACAGATGAGGTAAGACTGGAATCCCCGTGGACCATGATGTTTACAGATGACATTGTGATCTGTAGTGAAAGCAGGGAGCAGGTGGAGGAGCAGTTACAAAGATGGAGACATGCACTGGAAAGGAGAGGAATGAAGATTAGCCGAAGTAAAACAGAATATATGTGCATGAATGAGAGGGTTGGTGGGGGAAGAGTGAGGCTACAGGGAGAAGAGATAGCAAGGGTGGAGAACTTTAGATACTTGGGGTCAACAGTCCAGAGCAATGGTGAGTGTGGTCAGGAAGTGAAGAAACGGGTCCTAGAAGGTTGGAACGGGTGGAGGAAGGTGTCATGTGTGTTATGTGACAGAAGAGTCTCTGCTAGGATGAAGGGCAAAGTTTATAAAACAGTGGTGAGGCCAGCCATGATGTACGGATTAGAGACAGTGGCACTGAAGAGACAACAGGAAGCAGAGCTGGAGGTTTCGGAAATGAAGATCTTGAGGTTCGCTCTCGGAGTAACCAGGTTGGATAAAATTAGAAATGAGCTCATCAGAGGGACAGCCAAGGTTCGATGTTTTGTAGACAAAGTTAGAGAGAGCAGACTTCGATGGTTTGGACACGTCCAGAGGAGAGAGAGTGAGTATATTGGTAGAAGGATGATGAGGATGCAGCTGCCAGGCAAAAGCTCGAAGACCAAAGAGAAGGTTGATAGATATAGTAGTGAAGGAAGACATGAGGGGCGGCACAGTGAACGACTGGTTAGAGCGTCAGCCTCACAGTTCTGAGGACCGGGGTTCAATTCCCGGCCCCGCCTGTGTGGAGTTTGCATGTTCTCCCCCTCCCTGTGTGGGATTTCTCCGGGCACTCCGGTTTCATCCCAAAAACATGCATTATTATGAGAAGTTATATATATAATTATTATTTATTTTATTATTTATTATATGGTTAATTGACAACTCTAAATTGCCCGTAGGTGTGAATCTGAGTGTGAATGGTTGTTTGTTTATGTGTGCCCTGCGATTGGTTGGCAACCAATCAGAAAATGGCTCAGAAAATGGATGGATGGATGGATGGAAGACATGAGGGCAGTTGGTGTTAGAAAGGAGGATGCAGGAGATAAGCTTACATGGAAAAGCTTACATGCTTTTTAACCTCAAAAATTACATTTTTATAAATTATCAGTACCAATATTTGCTGGTGCCAATGTTAGTCTTTCTACAGCCAGCAGAGTGAGCTTTTAGTTTTTTCATTCATTCATCTTCCGTTACGCTTATATTCACTAGGGCCGCGGGCATGCTGGAGCCTCTCCCAGCTATTTTCGAGCAAGAGGTGGGGTACCCCCTAAACTGGTCGCCAGCCAATCGCAGGGCACATATAAACAAACAACAATTGACACTCACATTCACACCTAAGGGCAATGTAGAATCTTCAATTAACCTACCATACATGTTTTTGGAACGTGGGAGGAAACCGGAGTACCTGGAGAAAACCCATGCAGGCATGGGGAGAACATGCAAACTCCACACAGGCGGGGCCGGAATTTTAACCCAGGTCCTGAGAACTGTGAGGCGGATGTGCTAACCAGTCTCCACCGTGCCGCTAGGGAGCTTTTACTTCTTAAATTGAAAATGTTAGCCTAATAGCATTTTTAACTTGCTAAAAGTTGTGTTTTTTCGTTTTCAGAAATTGTTCAAATATGGCAATTATGCTATTAGGCTAAGAAAATGTTATTCTTCTCCATGGTCTGTCGTTTGGCCTGGAAGTGCAAAACAATATAACAAATTGTGAAACGCTTTAACATTTCAGAAAACACAAAAACAAAAGCAGAAACACTTTTACAAAAAGACGAAACAAATTACAATTGCGGAAACCCGGAAAGGGAGGGGCCCATTTCACAGACATTCTTCGAAATCCTACGGCCTTTCTCGGCAAGACCCGCCCCGCTTCAACATGATTGGCTCCTGCATCGCAGCAAGGGTAGGCTACGCAGATGGAACGTGATGTCCATCCCAAATAGCAATTGTATATATGGACACCCTGAATAGCAAGCCTGTATAGGCGTTTGATGCTGTATATACAGTATATTGTACTTGATCACATTTCTTAAACCATAAAAAGATAGATTAATAGTTTAGGAAGAAGCAGGTTGCTAAAGAGAGAGGATGCTGGTGAGAATTATAGGGAAAGTGTGGATATTAGCAAAGAAGCTGCCAGCTCCATTCATTTTTGAACGTACCGAGCGAGGGATCTACCTTGCATACATTCTAGTCTGGTAGATCGGGAAGGAAACAGTTGCGCCGTAGTTCAGTCGGGTGGTTTCCTTGAGCGGCCGATCGGTCGTCCACTGGTTTTGACACGATTCAAAATCCCACTTCACATTCAATCAAAATGCACAGAAGCTTTCCCCTACGGTGAAAATACATTTCCGGGTTTGCGAGCCGTGCTGCCGCGTCGCCTCGGCTCAAGCCATATAAATAATATGTAAAGCATCAAATGTTGTTTAACATCACTGCTAAACTATATTCATAATGAATAATGGCCCTGTCGATGAAAAAGCATAGCTTGTGACCAGAATGTATACAAGGTAGATCCCTCGCTCGGTACGTTCAAAAATGAATGGAGCTGGCAGCTTCCTTGCTAATATCCACACTTTCCCTTTAATTCTCGCCTGCATCCTCTCTCTTTAACAACCTCCTTCTTCCTTAACTCTTAATCTGTGATCAACTACAATATATTGTATATACAGCATCAAACGCCTATACAGGCTCGCTGTTCAGGGCGTCCATATGTACAATCACTATTTGGGATGGACATCTTGTTTCATCTGCATAGCCTACCCTTCCCGCGATGCAGGAGCCAATCATGTTGAAGCGGGGCGGGTCTTGCCGAGAAAGGCCGTGGGATTTCTAAGAATGTCTGTGAAATCGGCCCCTCCCTTTCCGGGTTTCCGCAATTGTAATTTGTTTCGTCTTTTTGTAAAAGTGTTTCTCCTTTTGTTTTTGTGTTTCCTGAAATGTTCAAGTGTTTCACAATTTGTTATATTGTTTTGCACTTCCAGGCCACCGTCGGTAGTTGCTATCTCCACTTCTTCAAATCTAAATTGTGTCATTCATTTGCCCAATTGAAGCCCAGTAAGGCATTAAATGCATCTTTCTGAAACTTAAATTTTACATGAGATTGTGCTCATGTCCAAAAATTAATAAAGTATGTCATCTGGTAGAAATAATCAAAAACTAATATTGAACTAGATGGAAATCTATTTTACCCAAAATTGTATGATTCAATCCAGTAAATAAAAAGGAATTTAAAAAAAATAATAATTTTCATGGGTTTCACTTTGCCAGAAGTGGCCACAATAGAGTCAAAAGGTACTATTTGATATTAACAGTATATTATTGATATGTTTAAAGAACTAAAGTTAGAAATGACACAATCAGACAAATATCTCCCCCCTTAGAAAGTTTCATTACATTTGCATTAGCACGTGTGTATATAGTATAGAAAAACAATTAACTCAATAAAAGTTAAATACAAATCAAATGAATAAATCAATAAATACCATTTAAAATATCTAATAGTACAACTAGTTTTCAAGGAATGTACACTGATGTTGTGTACATTGTACAATGTCATTTACATCTATGCTTCTCGAGCAGTTCCGTAAACAAATATTTGTGGCTGATCTAATAGCATTGCTGCTGTTACTTTAATCCTCATTCATTTTTCACTCTTGTCGCACAAAAAGTCAGGAAACGCATTTTGTGAGGGTGCGGCTCCGACCCACGTTGCGAGACGAGTGCACTAACCAACGGGACAAGAGTGCGGGCCGCCACTACTCTTGCGGCTCTCGTGCAGTGAGGTCTCACTAACAACGTACTTTATCACAGCGCGAGCTGGCCTCAGTCGCACGTGCAACTGCCCGCTCTCCGTTTATTGAACACAGCTCACAAGTGAACAGTGTAACAGTGACCGTCGCCGCTTTAGCACGTCATCCACGCGCCCCACACACCAGGCATGACTAATCGCTTTACGATCAATCCAGTTGTTACACTCATGTAACAGTTGGATGAAGTGTGGGTTGATTGGTTATGCCTGGAGAGTGAGGCACAAGGATGATGTAATAGAATAGCGACTGTTGTTGTGTTATCGTCTTGGAGGGTACATTAGTGTCGCAACAGAGCTAACAGAATTCCCTGCACATCAAAATAATGATATAAACAATAGAATGTTATATTGTACAGTAGTGCCATGTTGATAAAGTTCAGAACCAATTTTTGGGTGTGACATCATCACAAATTTGAGATGTAAGAGGAATCGCAAGGAAACAAACGATTTCTAGGAATCGAATAACTGGGAAGTGCTTCTTAAAAACAAGCGGTTTTCCATTTCATAGATCTAAATGATTGACATGTCTCCTGGGCAATGATGCTTCTAGCAGTAACTGAAAAGTCAGCCATTGGGAGAATCGATATAATCGCTTTTTAGAGTTAGGTTTTCTTTATTTTGGTTGTATCTAGACTTAAGTGAATGCCTTTTTAGTTTTTTCTTTTTGCAACAAATGTGGAAGAAAGCCATACTAACATTACTAACCAGTACTCCACCTTACTAAATGAAATACTGGGTACATTTGTCTATTAACAGGCACTCCTGGTTTCATTTTGATCGGCAGGCAACTGTATGGGCTGTGCTGCATTGCTGCCAAATTGTCGATATTGTTGTTGTTGATATTGCAGCCACCCTGCAAATCATGTTTATCCACTATTATTTATTTTATCTGCTTCAGCGCAATAACAGTAGAACCCAAACTCATGCGCTGTGTACAAATGCAATAGATGCAAAAAGCACAGTCACATGTCTTGATCTACTGAGTGAAAAGTGATTACACGTGACAGCGTGGGGACCACATCCTCCTCCGATATCCTGGCTGGGATTGATAGCCACTTGTAAATAGATCAGGGCGATGAAATTGTACAAAATGTGTGTGGGCGCATGGAAGTCCAAATCCAATTCAACCAAAGTAGCTTACATCACAGGTCATGCAGAGCAGTGAGTCTCAACTGTTCTCATTTTCCTATTGTCGCAACCCAGTTTTATCAATATTTTAAAATAACCTTTTCAAATATATGTATATTGTGTTTTTTTTTCTTTGTATTCCATGATCAAAGTGCCTTTCAGAGCACATTATAAATGTGGGGAGGAGAAGTGGCAGTAAAATAGGCCAAAATCCTCATGTCAGGAGGGTAAGGCACAAAATGCGTAATAGGTGTGGTTTAACCAAATATGAGAGTAGAAATAAGTCCTAAATCGAGATTTAAACATTTCTACAGAAGTAGCCGCTGTTATCAGGGAAGGCATTCCAGAGTAAGGGAGGCTGAATACAGAATGCTGTGGAATTTGCTCACTTCGTTTTGCCTCCTTATAATAATTGTCCCAAATTGTGAACTACATACAGATCTTATAAAAATGTATCAATAGTCTGTCTGTCATAGATAGATGATTAATCCTTAATCAGGGTTCCAGTGAAAAGGGAAAGTGTATTTTTCTATTTTTATTTGCTACATTGCAAGTACTTGCAAGTGTAAATCTCGCGCCTGTGCCAAAGGCCTCTGACCTCTGTACAACTTCTGTTCCTTATGTTTAGTATTTATGATCATTCTTATGCTGTTTTACTCGTTCACTGTTTCGAGATTCCCCCATGACTCTTCAAAGACCAACGCGTTATCAAGATGTTTATAAAACTCCTAAAACAACTGCTACTTGAGCAGACACAGCAGCTACACATACATGCAACAATACACACGGGCATACAACTAACTAGGCTTTACACAATCGAGATTTTTGGGGCCGACCAGCTAGTTTAAAAAAACGACCACCGATCCGATCACAAGATGGAGCAATGTGTCTATTTAAATGACTTGCTCATTTACTGTATATACTTGTGTACTGTATACTGAGTATCTTCAAAAGTATTTTCTATTCAGGTCATGTATTCTAATCAGTTGGCTCAAACCAACATTACAGAAATAAGAGCATGATTCAACATCACGCTGGCATGTTTACGTACAACCGTTAGTGCTGGCACTAGCTTGCTAGGCTACATAACGTTTTGTTGCCTGCTTGCGAGCCGTATCGTATTAAAAGTACGTGAACATACCTCAAGCAATCCCTGAATGAAAGTCCTCTCCCGAGCAGCGGTGACCACCAGCACACGTTTCCCCCCATTTTGTTCCTATAATACACGACGTGATCCATTGGTGTTGTCGTCGCCATGGTAACAAGTGTATCCGATCGCATTTGAGTTGACAAGATAAAGCCCAGTGATCGTAAAAGATGGGATGCGGTGGTATCAGAATACAAGATTTTATTGCAGTGGTCTGATATAGTGCGATCGTGAAAGACCAAATTTGTCTTGTAGTCTGATCCACGCATTACGTGTTGTCTGTCCCACACCGCCGACATATTTTTTTTAAAAATAACTTTATTGGTGGTTAGATATTTACATTACTACATCAAAAGACACGCGACAAGGCTAAAAATAAACTAGCTTTTCAAGTATACTGTACACGATGGCGACGCGGAGTAAATGTCTTTTGCGGAGCCAATCAATGATGTCATTGACCGATCGATGAATTGACATTAAAGCCCTTCAGCATAAAATGCTAATTATAGACCGATACCGATCAAGCTGATCAGATCGGTGTAAAGTCTAATTGTAACCCATAAAAAGCATTGCTTCAAAATCTACAATATAGCAGGGCACGAAAGTTGAACCGCGAGGGTAGTCGCATCAGTGAGCGAATGTGCTGTCCCCCTGCAGGCTTGCGAACGAGACATGCAGTGTGGCTCGGGTTTGTGCTGTGCCGTCAGTCTCTGGCTGAGGGGTTTGAGGATGTGCGTCCCGAGGGGCACAGAAGGGGACCAGTGCCACCCGCTGAGCCACAAGGTGGGCCACGCACGTTTACGTCATAAACAGTATTTATTGTATTTCTCACTGTGCAGCATTTAGCTATTATGCTGCACACAAATGGAATAAGTTGACATCAACCCCAAGTGTGAATGTTTTTAAATCCAGGTTAAAAAGTCTTCTTTTTTTTCTCATGCTTTTTAGAGCATTTCCATTTTTTTGTAATATTTTATGGGTTAATTTGACCTCCAACATAACAGGAGTGAGTGCATACATACAGTACGTATAGACTGTATGTACATTTTTATGATTGGTATGTATTATTTTGTACTATTTCATCTATTAGTTTACTCTGTTTTATTTCATTTAACTGAAGAATATGTGCACTTATTTCATTATTTATTATATTTCATTATTTATAATTACAATCATTTGTATTATTATTTGTTTAAAGTGAAGTCCATGAAAAAAGTAAAGCCAGCAGACAAATTTGAATGATTTTATTTTGGATTATTATTTCTTGGGTCAATTTATGAGCTGTTGCTAGGAGCAGAAGTTATCGATATCATCATCATCACTGAGCTCATCAAGGCGGGTATGACGGCGTATAAGGAGCCTCCTACTCATCCTGACATCTCACCCACATCCAGGTTCCCTACCCTGGCAAAAGGCAGCACCACACGTGCCCCTGCCTCCCCCACTTGGTGTGCACCCGCTACGCTGGAAGCAAATACAGATGCACCGACGACTACAAAAACATTGACTTTCAATAAAGGGCCAGACGGCTCACGTTCAAGACTTGTGGAGATGACAAACACATCGTAGTGGCTCGGTAGCCGAAGTATGGCCCGCCTGCCTGTCCATTTTCAAACTCAAGTGTTATGTCAGTTGCACAAGAAATGCGCTTTGTCTTGATCGTCGTCATGTACACGCCACAGGGAGGCGTGGGGATCGTACTGAAACGAGCTACGTGAGAGACGCCAAGCACTTTCAAGCTTTTTGTGAACCATTCATGTATTTGTTATACTGTACTGTATGTTGTTAATTTATCACGAGGCTTTACAATAAAAGGTATAATGACACACTTCAAATCAGTTTTTGTTTTGCGACTACTTTCCTATTACATTCATTGGAAAGCAGGCCTACACAAGTGTGGCGACTGGTGTCTACTAGCCTCGTTAACTAAGCTTACTAGTGCCGCAATAGTAGTTGTAGTGACTTACGAGTTTAATTCGTTCCGTGACCACTCTTGCAACTCAAAACACTCATATATCAAATTATATTTCCCGATTGAAAGCAATGGAAATGGCATTCATCTGTTCCAGCACCCCATAAAACCGCAAAATGTTTTGTAATGTTTTTTCAACATCATCAATCATTAAAAAAAAAAAACAGCCCTCAACAGTATTCTGTATTTTAAAAGAACATACAGTGATAACATAATTTAATAGCATTTAAAGCATTAAACCGTTTGTGCATCATGATAATTCAATGGGCATTGTGCTTCTCATTCTGGTGTGCATGTTTTGGCCACCAGGGACGAGTTTAATACATACAATCACCAAAGATTTGATGATGAAACACAGAAAAAAAGGCCATCTCAATGAAGCTGCAATAACATTAGTCATTCTTTGCAGGGGATAAAGAATATATGTCTGAACATGTTGCTACTGCTTGTGTTCAAATTTCAGTTTAAAGTTTACAATTACTGCAACACCAATGCTAATTTTGTTAGTGACTCCAGGTATTTACCAACAGCAATCCTCTTTTCTTTACGGACAGAAACAATTACGTCGGTTTTGTTGTGCTTTGATTGAAGAAAGTTTGGGTTCATCCAGTTATTTATTTGTTTTAGACAGTGACACAACACATCAGTTTAACTGTAGTAATCTGGAGACACTGCTAGATATAACTGTCATATGCATAGCTATGATAGTCATCATTAAGGTTCTGAAGAATTTGACCCAAGGGTAATCTATACTATATATATATAGTGAGGAGAAGTGGCTCAGAAAATGGATGGATGGATGGAAGGATGTTTTTAAATATCTTTTTTTTAGGTCTACCAGTTCAGGGTGTAGTCCGCCTTTCACCCGAAGTCAGCTGAGATAGGCTCCAGCACCCCGCGACCCTGACCAGGATAAGCGGTGTTGACAATGGATGGATGGATGTTTTTTAGGTGCCTGAGTAGTATTGTGGCAAACACAGCAAAATTTGTGATATGAAAAATAAAATATCTCATAAAACGTATACGTTGATGGTTGAGCTGAGTGAATTAAATTGTGATGGTTTACTACCTGTTTTTCTTGAAAACATAAAAAATAAGAAATAAAATATGTTAGTGCTTTAATTGGACTCCAATTCTGATATAACCCAACTACACTACAATGTTGTCCATGACAAATTAATGTGACAGCCCTGCTCTATTTCAGTATATTAATTTTTTTAATAGAGTAGGACCTCTCTAATGCTCTGAACATTGGCACTTATTCCATACTTCTGGACTGAAATACGATACATGCAGAAAAAAAATCCCACAAAATAGACTCGGTTGTTATTTTAGGCTTGTTTTCTCAGAACCAGAATCCTCTTTATTTGCCAAGTATGTCAAAAACACACAAGGAATTTGTCTCCGGTAGTTAGTTTCTGATGGCATATTTATTTTTCAACCAGATATTGGCCCGCCCACATTTAGGTTGAACCCTCCGTGAGCCTGCTGATGTCAGCAACATTTCTAAACTAGTACTTTCTGTCGTGTTGTTGACACCTATATTGAAAGTCTAGATGTTTTTGTTTTTTTTACAGTAAATGAAAATAGTGAGGTTAGATACATTTGAGTAGGCTTGTTTTGTTAAAATCGATCCCTGTAATGCTTAGTTGCAGAAGGAAGGCAGCACGAGAGGTAAGTGTGTACAGATTCATCACTGCCCCAAAACACGAGTTTTGTCGTTCAATGTTTTATTTATTGAATCACTCATGGCTCTAAGACCATTAAGAAAAGAGTTTGGGAAGATAATGTAACACAGAGATTTGCTTTTAAAGGCTTTGTGTATGGTCACTTACGGTGGCCGAGACAGGTCACAACAATTGACAAATGCCACAACAAATACAAACAACACAACACAGCGACATTAAGGTACAACAGAAGTGACCGCGGGACTCCCTCAGACTGCATAATTCGTCTGGGTTACCGGGGACTCCTATTGCCAAAAGACCAAGGGGCTTCCCTTTACCTTTAATAAGGAAACAATCCATTTCAAGATTATGCTTATGAAATGAAATTAAAATTGTGATTAGAACTAAGTAACTTACTCTACCCATGTCACCTAAAGTTAAAGAAACCCATTTCAAAACCTTAACGGTATCTACCCTTTCTAAGACATAGATTCTACATCTTTTGAAGGCACTTATACGAAAATGTTTTGGGAAGCAGTTCAACAATGGATATTTGAAAAAGACAACCAATTACCCAAGCAGGAATACACAGACATTAAATATGGACTTATAATATGAAATAAAACATGGGTAATGACATAAAACACTGTGATTATTATTGCTAAACGATTCCTCCATAGATGCAATTTCAAGAAATGTCACCCACTGTTTTTAGTTTATATGAAAGAAGAACATTGAAATGGGGCAAAGCCAAACTCGCCTTGACTGTGTACAATGATATGAAATGTTTTGTTTTCTGATTAGCCCGCTGACTTTTATTTTAGTAATGTTTATTTTTCTTCTTCATTATCTTGTTATACAAAATCTTCTGTACATGTTTGCTGTATGCTTAGTTTTTAAATGTTGATAGTGTATTTTCTTTCGGAATGTTTCTTGAATAGTAATGCTAGACTGTGATGAATAAAGTTGAGGAGAAAAAAAATGAGGCGGAAAATTGCACAGGTTTTAATGAACGAAGTTGGAAAAATAAGTGAAAGTAAGCTATTATTTTGCAGTTGTGATGAATGTCATTGTTCATTAAAACTTGTGCAACTTCCCGACTTAAGTCACTTGGTCCATCGGCAATAGGGGGCCCCAGTGACCCGGACAAATTATGCAGTCAGAGGGAGTCGCGTGGTCACTTCCGTTGTACCTTAATGTTGCTGTGTTGTGGGCTAATGTCGTTATAATTTGTGGCGTTTGCGGTTGTTGTGACCTGTCTCGGCCACCACAGTCGGTCGGTGGCATCGTATGACAGTGGCTGACTTGGATGGGCGCCGTGTTCATACCACTTTAATCAATGACAGTGTAATCAACAAGCAATTTTTAGGAAATTCAATTAGCGATTTCATTTTGGACATGTGAGCATTTCACCCAAGAGTGATTATATGAGAAACTACTGCCAATTTGCAGTACAGTAGATCCCTTTGTCCACACTAGCTATGCAACAAATTTGGTCCTCAGCTCCATCGTTGACAACTTTGGCCATGAAAAAGGGGCATTCCCAGGGCAATTAGTTACATCACCAATTGCTCCAAACGGATTGATATTATTGAAAATGACTGCCAGTTTCTTTTTCTTGAGCAAAAAAAAAACACACACACACAAAAAGAACTCGCAAAAAGGTCATATGGACACTGTAGCTCCTTCAAATATTCAGTATAACTGTCATCTTTAAAAGTCCATTTTGTATGCGTGAAAATTCACTTTGGTTCTTGCCATTGACAATTTATTTTTGTAATATGCTGATGACAATACTAGTACTGTTGTGATGCTGCTCTTCTGACTGCAAGACCTTCGTTGAGGTCCATCCAATGAAATGCACAACATAAATGGCTGCCTTTGCGCTTCAGCGAACCGGCACATAGAGATGAGTCATGACGTGGATTTTACCCCCCACCGCCCCACGCTTTCTGAGCACACCGCAAATACAAGTGCACTTCTCTGACGTCAACAGCTCCCAAATGAAAGCGAGCTAGTGTGTCAACGTTGGCCCCAAACCTGTAAAACGCCAATAAAAAATGCACAATAAATAAACCGTGCTTGTGGTTTCACAGTTTCTGTGCGTGTGTGCATGTGTGTGTGTGTGTGTTTAAGTCAGTGGCTTTCTCTCATTCAGCTGCTCGTTTCTACGGTCAGTTGCTCCCATCAGCAGCAAAAACTATCGTTTCACACGAATAGCAAAAATCTGCAGGTATTAAACATATCCCGAACTCTGATTCCAAAACACATTAATGTCATTTTAAACTCATCTTACATTACTTGAAAATAAATGGCTTACAGATGAGTTAATTTATTTATGTATTTTTGAAGTTAAAAAAAAAAAAAAAAGCAGCATGAGTACGAGGAAGCTGGCGTGTACATCACCACTTCGCAACCTCATTTACACTGAACCCGCATTTTTGGGGCAAAATATTCCAGAGCCACTCACAAAATAGGGAGGTTTGGTCTACATTTATATTTCTGGGGCGTTTACGGCCAACAGTAACCGTTTCTTGTCTCAATTAAAGAGATTGAACCATACAATAACTATAATAAAATCTGTATAAAGCATCTTGCCTGGAAAAAAAATATTTAAAAAATCCAGACTTTTTTCCATGTTACAGAAACCTGCCAAACTGCAAAAATGCAGGGATCCACTGAATAGCCATGCATGGCCTTAAAATCACATGCCCATGTAGTCAAAGAAATCATCCTCATAGCTACAGTATGTGTGCCATAACAATCACACGCAAGTACAGTCAAAACAATCCCTCTCAAAGCAATGTGGAACATCACCACACCTGTGTCATTAGAATAATTACCTTCATAGCTACAGTATGTGTGGCATAACAATCACACACTCGTGTTGTAAAAATAATCGCTCTCAAAGCTAGGCGTGGCATAACAATCACACACCCTTGCAGTCTAAAGAATCACCCTGAAGGATACGTGCATCATAACAACCACATGCTCATGTCGTTAAAAACAATCGCTCTCAAAACCAAAGAACTTATACACTTGTGCAGTCAAAACAAGTTACTGGCTCTCAAAGCTACATGTGGCATAACAACCACACACTTGTGACTGATGGGACAAGGGCCGAGGAAGGGGCCACTCCATTTTTTTTCATGAATGTTGTACAGTACAATGTTGTGCCTTTTATCGATGAAAAGATAAAACACGATCTTAATCTGGAGCGTCATTGTCACACTGAAATGTCACACACGTCTCAATCCAGTATAAAACCTATTGGACTTTTTACAGAGCAGCAAAAGCGTGGACTAAGAATAACATATTGAGCGGTTTCCTCTGAGGATGTAATAAGACAGAGCCTCAAAAGAAAAAAAGATGATTACACGATAACGGAGCGCAGCCTGTGAATAGGAGAGCGGCTTGTCCAAAGGTCTCAGAGTGAAAGATAAGCACATGAGTGAATTCTTTGGCCTTTAAGGTGGAATTTCCCCAATAAAGTCAATGAATCCAAAGCTTTTTAGAATAAAAATAAGTTGTTTTTATACACTGATCAGAGATTTAGTTGAATAATACAGTGATAATAGGAAAACGTGAAAAAGCAAGAAAATGGAGGGTAAAAAATGTGTTAAAAATGTGCGTTTACAAATGCTGATTGCTGACTATTCTTGCTGCTTTGTTCTCACATTCATAAAGTTAGAATACAATTGTTTAGTTGTATGCATAGAATATTGTTTATACATGTACAGTTATTATTATTTAGTTATAATAATTATTGCTGGCGTATATCTTGTACGTACATGTAGTTGGCACACACACAACACTGCTGACTAATGTAGTTGCTCTTTGTTCATCTGCATTTTGTAATTTAACAATTTTATAAACATTATAATGAACAGATGGACCGGGTCAGTTGATGAGATTTAAAAAAAAAGTTCAAATGTGTTTGTAAAATATTCAAACATTTATTTTTAATTAAATATCAATCCTTCTCATTTTTCAATGTTATTATTTATATTACATTAACCAATTACTAAACAAATGATTTCAAATGATTTCAAATACATTTAAAAATCTAATTTAATAATTTAATCTATATTTCAGTTTATTTTATATCTTTACCTAATTATTTATTATTAAATAAATCCATGAACACATTTTATGAGCAATGATTAAAACTATTATTTTAAAAATTTTATTAATCTATTAATTAATGTTTTATTTGGTTTTTATTTACCAATTTTAGGGGAAAATGTTTTCATTAATATAACAAATATTACAGGACTGTTGACGAGAAGCTATGAGAAGCTAATGCTGATGACGCTGTCAGATAATGCTAATCTATTCAAGCAGTGCAGCTCTGCTTACCTTTCATCTTTGACATGATAGTGCTTCCCTGTCGCAGCTTGAAAAGGGTGGATCTTCACCGAGCCGTGCTTCTAAATCATGGGTGGGGGGATTATGTAAATTAGCGGTACCTTTAAAAAAAACAATTGAGAAGTGCTTACGCACACATTTTTGAGAAATGGTCAAGAAACAAAAGATTGACTCAGTTGTTTTATTTCATACTTGACATGCATGCACACAATTATTTGGATACAAAACTTTCAAAAGTCAACTTTACATAATATGTCTCGATTTAAAATAGACAAAGTGACCTCGTGGCATGGCGGCAAGTGGCTGCACATTCACTGGTGGATGGCTAGGGTGCAGTACTCCACCCCACCAGCATGAGGCGCTCTTATAGACTTGCTTTGGAAATCTACTGTCGTGTAGATGACGCCAGACGTCTCCTAGGAGCGTGAAAAAAAACAATGTGCTTGTTCCGTGTTTGTACTTTTTAAAGGGTGGCAAAAGTGAGGAAGTGGGGTGGAGTTCCCCTTTTTACCCCTACTGTGGCCTCTTGTTTGGCTGATTCCGTTTTTCCACTCTTGTCTAGAACGAAAAATGAATGAATGGTTTCATAAAGGCGGAAGACTGCAAAATCCACGAATCATTTTGAATGCTGATTGGTGTAAATGTGACCCTAACGAGGACAAGTGGTGCTGGGCAGCAAGGTGAATGAGTGGTTAGCATGTCTGCCTCACAGCGAAGAGTTCCGTCCATTAATAAATAATAATAATAATAATAACAACGCTTACCCAAGTGTTTAGATTTGTTCTTGACCGTGAAACAAAGTGCTCCTTTGACTGAGGCAACAACAATGACGACGATGACACTCAATGGGATGACGGCGATGGCGCCACATGTCCAAAGAGTCCGTAGCGTTCTACTTCCAAAGGGGACAAAGCAGCCATCTTGTTAGAGAGCACAGTTGGAGCACAAACAAACCTACAAGTCTGTGTAATGCTTTCCATAGAGCAGGAAGTGGCACTCACTGATAGGACAAGGTCTGCTTGATCAGTACAACATGTGCAATACAATTAAACACACAGTTGCAAAGGTCAATAGAAAACAAAAGGTTAAGTCTACGTACTTGGGAGGGTCAGTGTGCCCCTGCGGCACTTCAGTTCCGGTCCACTCCGGGCTCTGGGTTCTTGTCAACAGCGAGACCCGGGACCGCTCGCCATGGTCAGCTAAGGTTCGTGACAGCAATAGGAAACACTCTACTTAAAATTTAATATTACATGTTACTCACAAAAAGTTAGGAATATTGGGCTTTGGGATGAAATTTCCAGATGAACCTAAAATGCACTTGAACTTTTTACAAATGAACTTCATTTGACCTTCTTTAAACTTTTGAACACACTGTTCCAATTGTTCTGCACTTTTTGCTTACTTACTGTTCAACAACAGGGAGGTGAATGGCAAATTCACAACAGATGTTTGATCCATAATTTGACCAACACATTTCCGAGTACATCCACTTCTTTGCCTTTCTGTGACTCCTCCATTCTCAGACAAATACATATCCTGGTTCAACTAGAATTGGTATTTAAACAGTCCTCTTCATGAAACTGTTGACATTTTGACAACTTCTAATAATTGATCAACAGTACCTCGCCATTTCAAGGCTTCAAACTGGAAGTGGCAATTGAGCTTATAGTGTCACATTGTGTCATCAGCAAGTTGCAGCAGAGATACAGAGAGACTGGAGGCATCACAGAAAGGCATAGAAGTGGATGCCCTTGGGAATTTTCATGGGCCAAATAAGAATGTTGCTGAATGGCAACATTAACTTCTGCAAAAAGAGCTGAAGCATTCAACAGTTGGACTCAAAAGTTTAGAGAAGGTTAAATTAAGTTCGCCTGTAAAGATTATGGAGCATTTTAGGTTCATCCCGAAATTTCACCATGAAACCAATATCTACAAAAGTTTTAATCACACGGAATTGTGTTATATCTTGTAACATTCAACTTTTGTTCAGTTTTTCCACAATTTGTTTAATGAGGCAGCTTATGGTCAGCTCTCACTGGAGGTCCCATGTGACGGTGGTACCCAGGAAGCGGAGTCCACGATGGAAGATCGGGGAGTGACAGTTTGGTGGCAGAAAGTGCATCTAAATTTATGCCTGCTCAGACCACGTCCAACCTCTGGTCTAACGTGATTTGGGTGAATTTGATCGGGGCACAGGCAGACAGGTACTGAGTTCCGCAGGCATATTTAATTCACCAGCGGTTATCACCACCTCATTCTGTATTTAATAAGGGTACTCACTCACATTGTCTATTGCCACACCGGCCGAGAGCAGTGACAACGTTCCACTCACGCACGGATTGCTGCGACTAGGCATCGTCCTCTTCCGCACAGAGATGTCACGATGCAACACTGTCACTGCACCGATGAAGAGGACCTTCCCACCCAGACCCGTAGCGCCAACCCCGCCCCCCTTGCCCCCACACACACACACCCGCCAGCACCCACTACCCGCCCCTGAGTGTGGGAAGTGGACCCCCCCCCCCAAAAAAAAACTAGGCAGGGAAAAGAACCCCACAGCAGGCCTCTCCCCCCCAGGAAGAGGAAGAGGCGACAGCAGCGGGACACAAGGAACGGAGAGAAGAGGAGGAAGCAGGCCCGAGGAGCGACAGGGGGGGCGGTGGGAGCGACAGGGGGGCCCCACCGCCCCCACCAGCAGCCAAATTTCCTACTGACTTACACTGATTTCTGGACATGTCAATTTGGGCCGATTCACGACATAAAAAGTGGCACAAAATCCTTAATTCTTCTGATTGATTCTTACAACCTGGGTCTCATGGTATTTGTGTTCCAAATCTCTATCCAATAATATCCTCTATTTTGACACAGAGGTGGTTTGAATTTTTTTTTTGTAACATACCTACTTGATGGTCGACTGGTTAGAGCGTCTGCCTCACAATTCTGAGGACCGGGGTTCAATCCCCGGCCCCCCCTGTGTGGAGTTTGCATGTTCTCCCTGTGCCTGTGTGGGTTTTCTCCAGGCACTCCGGTTTCCTCCCACATCCCAAAAACATGCATAAATTGGAGACTCTAAATTGCCCGTAGGTGTGACTGTGAGTGCGAATGGTTGTTTGTTTGTATGTGCCCTGCGATTGGCTGGCAACCAGTTCAGGGTGTACCCCGCCTCCTGCCCGATGACAGCTGGGATAGGCTCCAGCACGCCCGCGACCCTAGTGAGGAGAAGCGCCTCAGAAAATGGATGGATGGATGGGTAAGTTAATTGACGACTCTGAATTGCCCGTAGGTGTGAATGTGAGTACGAATGGTTGTTTGTTTATGTGTGCCCTGCGATTGGCTGGCAACCAGTTCAGGGTGTACCCCGCCTCCTGCCCGATGATAGCTGGGATAGGCTCCAGCACTCCCGCGACCCTTGTGTGGATAAGCGGCTCAGAAAATGGATGGATGGATACCTACTTGAAGTGAAGGTGAAGGCTTACCAGAAACACGAAACCGATGATCAGCATAAATGTAGACGGGAGTGCCCAGCAGCACACATCTGTAGTAGCCTCTGTCTCCCGTCTGTACCCGAGCCACTTTGAACTCAATCCAGCTGTTTGCCTCTGTGACGCTCACCCTTCCTCTCAGGAAGTCGGCGATGTAGCCCGTGCTGTCCAGGAGGGTTTGACACCCGCTGGGGTACACCTTGCAGCATGACTTGACGTGACCTCTGTATAGCGGCGGGAAGTCAAGTCTCAGGGAAATGTTGCCAGCCTCCTCCACCGTCTGCAGGCCGCTCGATCCAGGAATATCTGGAGAACAAGTGTCATAAGTCTCAAAGAAGCAGAGAACAACAGAAAACAGCAAATGAACCTCAGCTGCCCCCAACTAATAAGAGAACGACAACAAACAGCAGCTCCATTTTAAGTCTGTTAGTAACGGAACACACTTGACTTTTCCTCTTTTTTCTTTTGGCCATGCAAACAAAAAAGCAAGTTCTCCATTCAGTTTTACAGCACAGCAGCTGCGAGGACTTCCCTTTTTAGCATTTAGTTACACTTAAATGTAGAGTTTAAATTTTTTTTCCAGTAATAGTTTTTGCCATATAGGTTAAAACTGTCTGTATGATCTGGTAGTAGAATATTATTAAATTGAACTTTTGAAAAATCATCAAATAGAAAAAATTTAAATAGTAAAAGCTTGAGAGCCTGCGGACTTCTTTCTGGCTTTCGGAGTCATCAAAAGACCAGTGTTTTGAGAGCGTAGGTTCCGGGACTGAAAAAATCGCATCTCAAGTAGACCTAGAGCCAATGCAAGTTGGCCAGAATGGGGGTAATATGAGTGAATATTCTCGTCTTTGTCAAAAGTCTTGCTGCAGCGTCTTGTACTAACTGCAGGCTTTTAATATTAGACATGGGAAGACCAGAAGGCATCATGATTGATAAACAATTGAACAGCAATGAATGATATTGAGCGGCACAGTGGTTGACTGGTTAGCACATCTGCCGCACAGTTCTGAGGACCGGGGTTCAAATCCCGGCGCTGCCTGTGTGGAGTTTGCATGTTCTCCCCGTGCCTGTGTGGGTTTTCTCCGGCCTCTCCGGTTTCCTCCCACATCCCAAAAACATGCATGGTACATTGATTGAAGAGTCCAAATTGCCCTTAAGTGTGAATGTGTGTGCGAATTGGCTGGTGACCAGTTCAGGTGTACCCCGCCTCTCGCCTGATGATAGCGGGGATAGGCTACAGCACGCCCGCGACCCTTGTGAGGATCAAGCGGTATGGAAAATGGATGGCTGGATGAATGGTATTGTAGAGCACATAACGAGAGCCTTGAATGTTATAGAGTCGATGTTTGGGCTAGTGCTAAGGTTAAAAACAGATTCGAAGATGAGTGCAAACCCCCCCCCCTTCTTAATAGGACGCGCGACATGTGAACTCACAAAGTTTGGGGGAGACCACGACTTAACATTCGCACATCCTTTGGGTAGCTGTTTGGCCTGGGTGAGGGTGACGGTTGCGGGTCATCATTGTCTCGTGACCGTCTAGCCCCACCCCCACCAGTCTCCCCAATTTGATTGCACAACACCGCACCACACACGATCACGGTACAGGGGTACTGGTTGCCAGTAAGGGACTTGGTAACCATAGTAATAGGATGGGCGGTGGGTCTTCCTTTGTGACTGGTTGGGGCGCTTCGGTTGGGCTGGGGGACTGCCCTGCGTCCTGGAGAGTGGTTGGCGCCCCCCTAGCTGGGTCCCCCGTGGGATGGGCGTCCTCAATGTGCCACTTCATCAACTCCATACGCCAGTTGACTAACATGCATGTGATATGGTGTTCATTACCTAAGAAGTTCCATAGACACGCTATAGGTTTGAATTGCTTATGCTGGGACAACTAACAATAACACAGGTAATATTAAGACATCAACTCACAGGTTCTCACAGGTGTTTAGACACTATAAAAGCATCCCAATGCACCACTCATCAGTAGCAATGACTTGCTCATTTCCCACATCCTGTCCTGCCCTGTCCTTTTCCCATCCTCTCTCATCTTGTCCTATTGGTTAGTTGTTGCATGTCCTCACCGGGTGTGACCCCCCTCCTCCCCCAGGGCATTAAAATATTTTTTGAGCAACAGAACTTGGTCCATGAAAAGATGGAGAATTTGCTAAAGTGAGGAAAGAAAAAACTGAAGATTAAATTCGCTGAAAGTGATGCAAAAAAAAGCACTCTATTTTATTATGTTACCACTGTATGTTTTTCATGAAAAAACAAATAGTTATTTAAAAAAACCTTACCGAAAAAATTCTCCAATGATGCCAATGGGAAAAGTTGATTTGAGATGCAAGTGATTCGAGTTACAAGCATGGTCACAGAAGGAATTCAACTCGTAAGTCAAAGTGCCACTGTATCGCTTTGTGAACAAATCAGTTGAGCAGACACAAGCACGTGAATGAAAAAGAAAAATGTGATTGCATGTATACAGCTCTGGAAAACAATTTAGAGACCACCACAAAATTATCATTTTCTCGGATTTTCCTATTTTCCGGTACATGTTTGAGTATAATTTTGGTTTTATTCTATAAACTACTGACAACGAGAACATAACTCCAATTTCCAAATACAAATACTGTCATCGAGAATGGTCAAAATACTAACCAGGTTCTAGTGTATTTTTTGTCTCAGTTTTTTTCCAGAGCTGTATTTTCTAAAATCCATGTCAAACATATAAATTCACAAGCTCTTCTTAAGCTAAACAAAGTGATTTATTTGGTGTCAGCTATTAGCTTATTTAACACTTGAGATTCACCAGAAGACAAAAAACAAAAACAAAAGTTATGTACAAGTTTTCTATAAACATTCTTTTGGGCATTCTAACAATGAATAAACTTAAATAAACAAGTCACTTTTCTCCCCAAAGGAAAACATTCATAAACTCTGCTCAGTATATTTTGCAAGTCATTCTTCGGGTGACATTGTTGAGATAATTTAAATACAGATGAGGTGGATGACAAAGCAGGTACAATGAAAAAAAAAGTCCTTTGAATTTACTTAATTTGAAAATGGTCATTGGTTGCACATGATTAAAATGTGTTAAGCTAACATTATTTGATTATTTTCAAGGAAAAGAGGGGGAAATTACATCAGTTTACCACATTTTAATCATGTTCCATCGTAAATTAAGTATTGGTACTTATTTGTTAGTGTAGGTCGCGCTGTATAGCTACTCAGCGGTGAAGGTAATGACATCGTAGTGCTGCTGTAGTTCTTCCAGTTGCTCAGGCGTGGCTTCCGTGTAGACTGCTTGCAACTGTGCCTGCGCCTGGGTCTGCGCCATCACTGCCGCATCTGCCACCGCAACAACGGAGAAGTGGATGACACTTTAGTCTGGATTGTCTCATTTTCCATACAGTGAAACCTCGATAAAACGGACCCTGACATAAGAGATATCGAATAAAACGGGCCGTCGAGACCGAAAAATGTGTCCAAAAATAGTGATGGAAGGCCGCGTGATTCCCACAATGCAATGTGGATTTTTTTGTTGTTGTCTCTGCAATAATTAACGTCCTTGTTGTTACGTTAAATGACATTGTCGTTTCTTTGTATGTTAACAGTGGAATGTAGAATGTATACCTTATGTAGCTGTCACATTTATTGTTGATTTATGTTGTATGGTTTTGTTTGTTTTTTTAATGAAAAAAAATAGTAATTCAACAATTACTTTAGGTAGTGTGTGAAATAATGAATGACCTGTTGGTCAATTCCTCAACCAGAGCGTACCCAACTGGGTGTGTTAACTGTGGAAAGATAATAAGAATTCAATACATATTAGCATTAGATGTTTTGGAGACAAAGTTAGAGAGAGCAGACATCGATGGTTTGGACACGTTCAGAGGAGAGATTGTGAGTATATTGGTAGAAGGATGATGAGGATGGAGCTGCCAGGCAAGAGAGCTAGTGGAAGACCAAAGAGAAGGTTGATGGATGTAGTGAGGGAAGACACGAGGGAAGTTGGTGTTAGAGAGGACGATGCAGCAGATTCAGCATTATGTTATCAGCTATCATATTTTACTGTCATAAAACAGTAAGTTGCACATACACCTATCGAAAGAGAAAGCTACGAAGTCTTGGTTTCTCAGTGCTTTGGTCAAAGTAGCAAGTCTTTTCAAGTCATTGACGTTCAAGTCCAAGTCGAGTTGCAAGTCTTTTAACATATTGTCAAGTCGCGCCAAAGTGATCAAATTCATGACGCGTGTTCAAGTCATGTGACTCGAGTCCACACCTCTGTGACTAGTTCCAGCCAATAGTGTAGTTGTTGAATGTGTCGTCATTCCATCTAAGCCAACGCATTGACATATGGTGACCATGTTGAATGTGGCAACATTTTCCAGGCTATGGCTTCTTAAAGAGATGTCTCTGGAGCCATTCTGCAGTCTGGAACATGCTATTTTTGCTACAGTAACAGTTTTTTTGTCAAGCTGTGCTTGTGCTCAAGCTTGTCAAGTTAATGTATGCCTATGGCCTTTAATCTTACCCATCCATTTTTTCATACCGCGTATCCTCACTAGGGTGGCGGGCGCGCTGGAACCTATCCCACCTGACTCAGGGCGAGAGCGGGGTCAGAATCAGAATCAGAATCAGAATGAGAACACCCTGAATTGGTCGCCAGCCAATTGCAGGGCACATATAAACAAACAACCATTCGCACTCATATCCACACCTATGGGCAATTTAGAGTCTTCAATCAACGTAGCATGCATGTTTTTGGGATGTGGGAGAAAACCAGAGTACCTGAAGAAAACCCATGCAGGCACAGGGAGAACATGCAAACTCCACACAGGCGAGGCCGGATTTGTGAGGCAGATGTGCTAACTAGTCGTCCACCGTGCTGCCAAATCTAATTTTACCCGATTTTGGAAATACAAAGCACACTAATTCCTCGTGGCTCATGAAAGCGACCCGCCCAACTTGCCGCTAGTCACTACAACACCAAGCACACCAGCGTTGGTGAGTTCGGATAAAATTTAAAACTTTTGAAAACATTTTCAAGCGTTTTTTTTATATTTGTTTCCAACAACTTTGTACCCTACTGGGAACTGTAAGGCATGAAAAAAGTACAAAACAATTATTTTTTACTGTACAGTAATATTAGTGTATATGGATACAAAAGAAAGTGCTTCAATAATGGCCCGCCGCCCCTATTAGTCTGTTACATCTAAGTTCCTTTGTATAGGCACACATATGAAAAAATCTTGGATTTGGACTCCTTCTAGTGGATGTTAAATGTTCAATCTGTGTCGGGCTGGGGGAAAAATAAATAAATAAATAAAACTCGGCTAAATTGACTACAAAAATAGGTCCACGCAGAATTTCTGCCTTGAAACTCTGCCGGGACCAAAAAAAGTTCCTGGGAGCATGTTTGCGCTGCTGGAACCAATGTTTCACATAGACATTTATTGCAGACGGATGCAGTGTTGGGTCACTGATAAACTTTACCAAAAATGACAGAGGAGCATCTGTTAAGTGATTTTTAAGACACTGAGATGTTTAATTTACATATAATATGATGTAATGAGTGAGCTGAACGGTAGATAGCATTTTGTCTTTTTTTTTTTTTTTACCTAAAATGATAATTGCTCAAAAATGCTAAACATTTAGCAAAGGCTGATTTTGTTGTCTAAAATTCTGTACAGGATTTATACCATACACTCAGTACTAACATATGCATTTTAAGGATAGAAGTCCAGCCCTCAGAGATGAGAATAAATTGCCTGTTAGAAGTAAAAAAATTAAAATAATAAGAATGGATTATTTTTTTTGGGGGGGGGGGGGGGGTTGCAGCGATTACGCGATGAAATATTGTTAAAGTTGGGGGGGAAATATTAGCCTAAAGTATTTATACCAAGCAATTGTGAGTTCTTTTATGTGAGGAAAAGCCAATGAAGTTACAGTAGACATGGACAGTTGCTGCGATTGGCTGGCGACCAGTTCAGGGTCCACACCGCCTCTCGCCAGAAGATAGCTGGGATAGGTTCCAGCACGCCCGCGACGCTCGTGAGGTTAAGTGGAATGGAATATGAATGAATGACTGAATGGACAGTTGTCTGTCGTTTATTGGCAAAAAGTAAAAACGTGTTGGAGACAGATAGTTGAGTGGTGCAACCATGTGTCTGCCTAAACAAAGGGGTGCTATCAATCTTATACTAGGGTGGAAGGTGCCAGAAAGTCCCACTCCTTATAAGGTAAACAACAGATGTTACAACCTCCAGAAATAAGCCCAGGCAATACACAGTCAATCTTTTCTGTTCCTTCCCCCAGGCTATGCCTGTCTTGATCTCACACAACCTTCTTTATTTATTTTGATATGTAGGCATTGTATCTTTATAAAAGTATATCAATATCAAGAGGATAATCGATTCTAAAAAGATTTGCTCGTGACAGCCCTAAGTCTGTATATACTGCTAGGGCTTTTTTAAAGTAGTACAGTATATTTAAGCACAGTTCAGTGGTATTTAACTTTACAGTACAATATATTTGCATTTAATCTCTTTGAACGACCTGTTTTTCAAACATGTATTTAGGTGCAATTTTTATTTAACTTTAACTATTTAATGATTTATGTGAAATACATTTTACTTGAATCATTAAGGGTTTTTTAAAATTATTTTCCTATATTTAAGTGCAGCGTTAGGTGGCTTACAATAATATTCAATACAGTTTTTAGGAATAAAACCTCTGGCTCGTTTTGGATGACCACTTGGGCTGTACACCAAGCTGTATTTTCATGTTGGTGATTTTGCTGGTACGTAGAGAGCAAATATTTTTTTGAGGTGGTAATTGTAAAAAGTCTGCGAAACACTAATGTAGGTCAACATGCAGCCATCCATTTTGGCCAATAGAAACCCGTGAAACCCTGTTGTTGCCTGGATGGACACATACACATTGGGCAAATTTAGTTTCATTTTAGACTCTGCAGTTGCAAATTTTAGTTTTCTGTGTTTTCTAACAGATTAGTTCACATCATTTCTTAATTTTGGGACAAGGGAGAAATTTCACATAATATTCTAAGTTTTCAAACGAGACGTTTGATGGGTTACTGCACTCCAGTGGAGCAACTTAATCACACAATTTCATTTGGACAGGTATTATTTTCTTTTTTCTATAATGTGTCACTTCGCCTACTGTTTTGCACTACTATATTATAAGTCACTTTGTGATTTTTATCTGTGATAAGCACAATAAAAAAAATGTTTAACGTTTACTTACACATTTTATTTTTTATTTATAGTGTGGAGCATCTTTTTTTGAACAAAGGCCATTGATTTGGCTCTTGTGTGACTGGTGTGGCGGGTTTGTGATGTTTGACGAGAAGGAGCACCGAGTGAACATATGGACTGCTATGTTAGCTTCTCAAGCTAGCCGCGGACTGGCTAGCTGCTGCATGCTTGTCACTTGTGAATAAAAGCTAGCGTACTTGTGTGTGTTACAATTGAAAATTTTTCATTATTACAGGCGGAACAGTGGATGACTGGTTAGAGCGTCTGCCTCACAGATCTGACGAACGGCGTTCAATCCCCGGCCCCGCCTGTGTGGAGTTTGCATGTTCTCCCCGTGCCTGCGTGGGTTTTCTCCGGGCACTCCGGTTTCCTCCCACATCCCAAAAACATGCATGGTAGGTTAATTGACAACTCTAAATTGCCCCTAGGTGTGAATGTGAGTGCGAATGGTTGTTTGTTTATGTGTGCCCTGCGATTGGCTGGTAACCAGTTCAGGGTGTACCCCGCCTCCTGCCCAATGATAGCTGGGATGGACTCCAGCACTCCCGCAACCCTTGTGAGGATAAGCGGCTCAGAACATGGATGGATACATCATTACATTAGCAGTCCATTTAATTTGATACTTGGGTTTCTAATATTTTGACCCTCTCGTGGAACAAAACAAAACCAATTTTTGATCCTGATCTTATTTTGGACCTCATTAAATCGCACAGATGTTAATAATGTTGTCGCTCCAGTCGGACAGCTTGGAGTAAATCACTAAATAATCCGTCCAATCAGAGTGCAGACCTGTGACGGCAGAGTGGGCGGTGGCCTCCAGGTCTTGCTGTTCCGAGGCAGCGGGCAGGTACTGGATCGAACTGTCAGTGCTGACTGCGATCTTAAAAGAAAAAAAGGGAAGCAAACACAGCTGTTTTAATGAAAACTCCTGTTATGCTGCGGGACCCATATAAAAAGGTCTCAACTCTGTCATTCTACTGAATGTACATAGAGTATGTAAATATTTTTATAAAAATTACAATACTGTATGTGAAAAAGTTTCTTTTAAAAATTAAATAATTTACTCTCACTTTTAAATTGCATTATTTACAGCCAATTATATGAAAATAGTAAATACATTAATAAATACATGTACAATACAAATGTGGCAGCATGGAGAATGACTGGTTAGCACGTCTGTCTCACAGTTCTGAGGTTCAAATCCCGCCTCTCGTGTGTGGAGTTTGCATGTTCTCCCTGTACCTGTGTGGGTTTTCTCCGGGTTTCCTCCCACATTCCCAAAAACATGCATGGTGGGTTAATTGAAGACTGCTAGTAGGTCTGAATGTGAGTGTGAATGTCTGTTTGTCTATATGTGCGGTGCAATTGGATGGCGACCAGTTCAGGGTGTTCCCCACCAAGAGTTAGCTGGGATAAGCTCCAGCCAGCACTCCCACGAACCAAGTAAGGATAAGCGGTACGGACAATGGATGGAGGGATGGATGTTAAGTGTGTTTGTGAAACTGTTTATTTTGGCATGCTATTTATTATTTACAATAAATCACTTGATTTTGCAGTCTACTGTGTTTTTCTATTTTTTAAATTTGCAATAAATCAATTAAATTTTGTGTTCATAAAAAATAAAATAGATTTCAGATCCATCCATCTTTGATATTGGTTTTATTACATATTACATAATTAATTAATTAGGTTTATGAACAACAATTTAAAAATAATTATTTCAATTATTTAATGAGATAGATGAATAAGAAAGGAAGGAGTGGATTTTAATTGCCCAACTTTAGGAGGGAAATGGCTAAACTAATGAAATATATATAAGCAGACTATTGAGAATATAAATGTTTGGAGGGCCTTATGTGGCCCAGCCCTGTTGTAAGGCATCACCTGCTGCTCCTGGAGAAAGACTCCATCTTCATGCTCGTACTGGATGATATGTCCATCTGGCATCTGAGGGACGTTAGCAGTAGATTAGCGTCACATCGTTCACACACAGGCCTCGACCCACTGTGACCCACACTCACCTGGATGTGATTGCCGTCTGCTAGCACAACGTACTCCTGCGGGATTATGTGCTGCACGCCATCCTGGGAGATGATGTACTGCACCTGAACACACCACTTTATTTTTGCCCTTCAATGCACAAAATAATTTTGCACTGCGGGGCATCTCAATGGCTTCCAGGGTGTATAAGAAGACGTTAACAAATCAACAATGAATGACAATGAAAGATTAGTCAAGAAGAGTTGCTAACCAGGATTAATTAACATTTGCCGTGATCATGCGGCTGTTATAGAGATGTACTGATAACACTGTGGAAGAGTGTCAATTTTCCATCCATCCATTTTCTATAGAACTTGTCCTCATTAGGATGGCAGGTGAGCTGGAGTCTTTCCCAGCTGACTTGGGGCGAGAGGCGGGGTACACCCTGAATTGGTCGCACATATAGCCAATTATTCCCATTCACATTCACATCTATGGACATTTTCTTCATGTTTTTTTAATGTTAGGGGTGAAAAAAAGCATCATCAGTCCATAATGTACCCGCCTCTGGCCCTAAATCAGATGGGATAGGCTCAGGCTCACCTGCGACCTAATGAGGATAAGCAGTACAGAAAATGGATGGATGGAGGTTTTCAACGGTCAATCAGCAAGAGAGCGAAAGAGAAAACAGCTGCTAAAGAATACGTTGTGATAATTGAGAAATGGAAAAATAACTTCTCACGAACAATTCAAGATACAAACAACCTTCTGGCATGCAACTTGTTCGTATGTATGGTAGTGTCTACACCCTGGAAGTGATCCGCGTCAAGTGACAGAGTTACAGCTCGTCACCTCAGTGACCTGGTTGTCTCCCGTCATAAGATGCTGGACCGTCTGCCCATCAATGGTGGTGATCTGCTGTATGTAGGTGCCCTCCTCCTGATTGACGCAAATGAGGATGTTGTAATACAATGCGCAACTTTGGATGGATGCTAGGTTGTGCTACCTGGTCTGTTAGGGACTGATCTTGGGCCACGATGATGTGCTCTTGACTGAGAGCCTGCAGCTGTTCTGGGCTGATGACTGCCTGGTGGGCCTGCAGGGCTGTACAAAACATCAAAGTGACTTTTGAATGTGTTGTACCCAAACAGTTGTGTGTCTGGGGTGCCTGCCTCTCCATCAAGTGTGCTGATGTTTTTGAGTCTTACACTGCAGCGTCGCAAGTGCTTCCTCGTCACTGTTGACTATGATGGTCTGCTGGGATGCGGCGGCGCGGCTCTTGCGCGTGGCGGTGGTGGTCTGCTCCTGGTTGTGGAGACGCTCCATGTGGAACTTGAGGTGACCGTTGCGATTGAAGCTGGTAAAACATCAACTGTTTCAGCACCGAACGTTTGCTCATTACAACCTCAAAAATACAGTATCATGCATGACTGACTTTATGGATTGATTAGAGTTTATTTGATAGGACAATTTTTTTTATCAATTTTTTTGCAGATTCAGTAGTTGAAAGCACGTAGTTGACGTTCACAGCTTACACTGACAAGAAAAGTACAATGACGGGGTGCACTGTTATTATTGGACAACGAACACATGGACCAGCCACGCCTTGCAGTTTGACACTTCCTGATATGTTAAATTGTTCAGAAGGATCATGTTTGCATTCATGTTTTGACAAAAGGGACATTTGTTTTCAACAAAGTATTGATTTTCACTTCAGTTCATGAAAAGCTACGTATTTCTATTATTTCTGTGGAGGCTGATCAAGTTAATGCTGGGCGAAAAAAACAGTTTTGAAGCTTGGTTTCAAGAGAAAAAAGCAGGGGGAAAAAAACAAAAAGCTTAACTTGCTTTGAAAAATGTCGTTGTCGCTAGCTTTGCTTCTTTTAGAACCGAAAGGGAAAATGTTATTAAAATCGTAAATTGCATTTTTGTGAATTTTTTTTTATTTGAAGTCGGGGTGAAGTTGTGTTTATCCCACCCAATTTTGGATTAGAGGCAGGATATACCCTGGACTGGTCGCCAGTCAATTGCAGTGCAGAAAGTGTCTCAATTTAAATCATTAATTTCATACACAGGAAATAAAATGCTTTGTTCCTACCTCTGGCAACAAAGTTTGCAAGAAAATGGCTTTTCGTTGGTGTGTGTGAGCAGGTGTCTGCGCAGGTCCTTCTTGTTCTTGGAGGCAAAGCTGCAGCTGGGGCACTTGTGAGGCCGCAAGTACGAGTGTAGCTCCATGTGAGCCTGAATCAAACAAACATTATGTAGGGTAGCATTTTGTGGTTACCCAAAGCGCCTTTGAAAAACGTGTGCGTCTTAAGAAACAAAACATTGGTCATTTGTCAACAGTTCTGTTGACTGTATTGCAGATTGCTCAATATTCTCAGTAAAAGAACCATCCGTCCATTTTCTATAGCACTCGACTCATTAGGGTTGCGGGGGTGTTCGTTTAGCCCAGCCGACTTTAGGTGAAAAGCGGGCTACACCCTGGACTGGTCGCCAGCCAATCACAGGGCACAAATAGGCCAACAACCATTCACACTCACATTCACACCTAAGGACAATTTAATCTTCAATGAACCAAACATACATGTTTTTGGAATGTGCGTATCTGGTATGTGAGTATCTGGAGAACTCTTAATAGCCTACGAGCCAGAGTTTTCCCACCACTGATCTGACATCTCTCCGTGGATTAAGTCGACAACCGCATTTTTTAGATTAAGTGAGAGACCGTAAGAAAGAAAAAAAATTTTGTGTTACGTATTACTGCATACGAGTAAGTTAAGTGTTAGACTAAAGACAATATTGAATGTTTGAGCAAAAAACATGCCGGTTTACAAGAAGTGTTGCAAAATTCAGAGAGTTTCTCAAATTGAAAACAGACATTTAGAAAATTGAATGTTAGCTCTTAACAAGGACCTTAATTTGGAATGGGAAAATACTGTATATTTTAGCGTAATCCTGACAAAGCAAACCGATTTCCCACAAGTGGACAGTGGGACCTTGATTTGAGTGCCCTGCGTTATGACTTTGCTCCATCAATTTTTTTGCTTTGTGTTAGGAGCCTAAATTTGATGTACGGGCAAGCTTTGAATACAGTGCCCCTCGAGTGAGGGGTAGAAAAAAACCGGAGCTATTTAGGTACTGCGGGCAAGAGGGCTATTTAATTTTGCATGGATGTCTGCTTATGACAAAACAAAATGTTAACATTTACTGTATGCATGAATCTTTTACCTTTCCATTAAATTACCTTCATTCCCAGTTAATTCCCAAAAATCACCATCATTCCCATATATTCCTATTTGGATTATAGTGAGAGGGACAGAGCATCCCCCACAAACAGTTGAAATCTGTAAGTACTTAACCTCCACTCTAAAAGGTTTACATTTTCCTATAGATAACACAAGATGGCAGCGAAGCACCTTTTTCTACGAGACAAGGCTGTGGCCTAACAAAATGAAGCTCCTCCCCTCACTCAATGTTCCTTGGCACCAAGATGCCACGAGATGGCACCAACGCAGTATTTTTACATTAGACATGGTTTTGACCTGAGCACAAAACAGTGATTAGGCAAGTTTTTTGGCAAATAACGGAGGTTATTCTGAAAAACCACTTAATTGGATCATGTACATCGGCCGGACATTATTAAAATGTGCTAAACTGATGTCATTTTCCTCTCTTCTCCTCGCAAATAATGAAATAATATACATCAGTTTACCACATTTTAATCATGTGCAACTGACGTATGTGTTCGAATTAAGTAAATTCAAAGGGCTTTTTCAGTTAGCGTAGATTAAAAAAATCTACGAATATGTAAATTCACAAGTTCTGAACTGTTAATGCGTGGGGGTTCCATATACTGTTGTGCCTTGAGATACGAGCGCCTTGACTTTCAAGTTTGAGATACGAGCCATCGCTTGGCCAATATTTTTGGAACTGAGCAAAAATTGTGCTTCAGACCCTCACCATTAGAATGCGGCAGCAAACTTCACAACAGACGGCCACTATCAAGTCATAATGGTTTTCTTGCAGTGGAAGGGTAATATTTGTTGTTGGCATAAATGCACCATCATTAAGCTGGTTTGCCAACCGCCAATTGACCCCACAGAAGAAGACCAAGAAATGACAATACGATAGGTACAGTCGTGTTTAATGCTTGCATTTTCCGTATTTGCACGTCGTTATATGGAGAGCAAATGTTATTACTATGTTTTTATACAATAAAACACTGTTGAGTGTAATTTCTCTTGTGAAAAAACATGTTAGAACTTGAATGTTTGTGTTTTTGGGGGGTCTGGAACAGATTAATTGCATTTCCATTCATTTCAATGGAGAAACATGATTTGCCATATGAGTGTGGTCATCAAACAAATTCAACTCTCAACGAAAGGCACCACTGAATTTCCAAATTCCCCTGTTTAAGATCCCATGGAAATTTTGCAGAAACCTTCCAGAAATTTACCGGAAATGTTCCACCTCTTTGCGACCCGACTCACAAGTGATAAAAATTCTATCTAAATGCTTAAGTTAGTCCAAGCGCAGCTTACGTACAACTTCAGGTGCAGATTTAGTTCCATGTGCATTTTGGGGTATAACCACATGGCCTTCTGTACCCACCTTAACCTCGGGCCAGGAGCCAGAGGTGAAGGCGCAGTCGGGGCACTTGAATGTATTTGGATCCAAGTGCGCCCGCTTGTGGTTCTCCATGTCCGAGCGGCATTGGAAAGACTCCATGCATATGCGACAGGAGAACTTCTTGGCACTGATGCTGGGCACACTCACCGCAGGAGGAGAGGCAGGCGCTTCGCTGCTCAGCTACGAGTGAACAGAAATGTGAGACGCGCTCAGTGTGAACACATCGTTGTGAGAAAACATTGTCATTACCTCCACCTGTTGCAGAACACCATCAGGCAGCCCCGAAGCCAGGTAGAACTTGTCACTTTTCAGGTTCTGCGCCTCTGCAGCTTGAACCTGGTCATTCTTCTCAGGACTGGGGGGGGGGACAGCCTGAATTGACTCTCTGGAAAGTCAGTCGATTATCTGATGATTCTTACGTCAACATTTTTTTGTTATTATTCTCAGGCCAAATAGCTTTCCCATACAAATTCAGCTGCAAAAGCCAGAGTCATTTTGGTCATTTCAAGGCATCCTTTAAAGAACTTGTTGTTGAGATTTTGTCTAATTGCTAACAGTTTTGAAGCATGCACAGAAAGATGAGTGATGGTAAATTGAAAAAAAAAATGTCAGTAGCATGGGGGCACGGGCTGATGTTTCACCTTAAAACACAATCTGTAACTCACTAACTCAACTAACTTTTTACAAATACAGCCCTCAAAGCCTATGACTTGGCAACTTGAAATTTGGTAGCCAAGTCTATCATGATTAAACCCACATAAAGGTCAAGATACTATGCCCAAAACAAAACACGAAATCTGCCATTTTGGTATGAAGCAGATTTTAGGCTCATTTTAGCCATTTCCTGGCATCCCTCAAAGAAGAACTTGTCCAAGAGATTTTGTCTTGAGTGCTAACAGATTTTGAATTTAGTTTTCATCATTGCTATGGTCATAGCCAGTGGCGGTTTCAGGCATGTGCGAAATGTGCAGTCGCACATGACGGCATGGGTGAGAAAATTCCAATGTAAAATTACATTGTGTAACGGCATGACATGTCTTTCAAATATGTATTGGTAAATGCAAATAACAAGAGCTGATTAACTACACTGTGGTACACTATAGTGCTGTTGATTTGATTTGTTGAAGAGTACGACAAGCGAGGAAACAGAAATACTGTAAATGACAAATCCACAATACATTACAATGTCACTCATTGTATGGGAAATTTGTATGGGAAATTTGCGCACTCTGGTTGAGTCGCCTTCTGGACTGGTCTTAGAATTGCTCTCATTCTTCCTGTCACTGTGGATCAATATCTATTTCAAGATTTGCTTCTCATTGTACCTCTGCAATAGGAGAGTTAGCCGAAGAGGAGTGTGACGTAATTGTGCACAGGCGCATGAAATTGGTTGGCAGAAACCAGGAACACTTCCTATAACAGTGGCTGAGAAAGACGCATCATCAGCTAGTTTTCGTGGCAATTTATCGTAGTATGACATTTGTGCCAGCATATGCAGCAAAGCTTCTGTACAAAAGTGGCCACCAGCATTTGCCTGATCAATACGCAGTTATGAAACCCGAATCCAGCTTGAGCGCACACAATACGATTAACGCGCAAATATATACAAAAGATTTAATGAAAGTCTAAAAGTATCTTCACGCATACAAGTGTTAATTATTCAGTTGTTGGTTGGAAACAGTTCAGACGGTCAAATGTCTTTATACGTGACGTGTATTTGCATATTTGTTTAAAGCTAATTTGTTCAGGTACACATCCCATTCGGAATTTGTAATCTTTACGCACAGCCCATAACGCAACACACCACTATCAGTATTAATGAAAGAAAATAAGTCTGAATAACCTGATGACTCACGGTAGCTCGTTATTTGAACCATGGTGTGTTGGTTGGCAAAATACCTTTTGGCAACCAACACACCATGTGACCATTTGGTGACAACATGGCAAACGCTCCTATTTTGAGGTAGGCTACACATTTTTTGGTTAAGCTAGTGGCTGATGCTGGCGACCTTGTAGCTCCATCATACAGTCTTGTTTACTCCGTCATTATTGCAGTCAGTTGGACTGCTGTATCCATATTTTGTAGCTGCGAAGTTACTGTGCATAAAATTTGGCAAGCATGTCTATCATGAGTAAAAGTATTTTAACTCGGTCACCTGCACTCAGAGCTTTGGACTTCTTCTGTCACCTGCACCTGCTCCACCACATTGAACTCCCCATCGTCAGCGTAGGTTTCAATGGCGATCTGAGCGATTTCTTCCGGCTCGGCCGCATAGGCCTCCTGCAGAACAGTCTCACCGTTCTCGGACACGTGGACGGTGACGACCTTGTGGGCCTGGCCCGGTGCCGCCGACACCGCGCTCCATGTTTCCTTCTCTAGCGCTTTGACCTCAGCGCTGCCATCTGACTTGAGCACAGCCACCTGAAGATCACAAACAGCAATGGTGATGGTGGAGGACTTATTTATTTATTTTTTGATATCAAGTAATTTTGTTATATGAGCAGTTTCACCAACTTGTAAGGCGTTTCCAACCAATTCCCGGGCGTTGCTCATATTCAGCAGCAGACTCAGGGCATTCTGGGCGGAGAGCTCACCGGATTCAGCTGAGGAGCAGCCACAAATAAAACTTTAAAGTTTTCTCTTCAAGTACAGTGAATAACATTGCTACTTTATCAGAGCCATGGAAGGAAACTTTAAACCTCCTGTTTTGTTGTGGGTCAAATTCACCCATTTGTAGTTCTAGCACAGTGGACAAGTGGTCTGCCACAAAGTTTAAATCTCAGCTCCGGCCTTCCTGTGTGAAGTTTGCATGTTTTCTCCTCCCACATTCCATCCATCCATCCATTTTCTTAGCCGCTTCTCCTCACTAGGGTCGCGGGCGTGCTGGAGCCTATCCCAGCTGTCATCGGGCAGGAGGCGGGGTACACCCTGAACTGGTTGCCAGCCAATCGCAGGGCACATAGGAACAAACAACCATTCGCCCTCACAGTCATGCCTACGGGCAATTTAGAGTCTCCAATTCATGCATGTTTTTGGGATGTGGGAGGAAACCGGAGTGCCCGGAGAAAACCCACGCAGGCACGGGGAGAACATGCAAACTCCACACAGGCGGGGCCGGGGATTGAACCCGGGTCCTCAGAACTGTGAGGCTGACGCTCTAACCAGTCGGCCACCGTGCCGCCCCTCCCACATTCCAAAAACATATTAGCATGTTAGCTTCTTTAAAGATGAAGACATTTTCCATCGGTGTGAATGTGAATGCTTCTTTGCCTATATATGTGCCCTGACACTGACTGGAGACCAGTTCACTGTTTGTCCATAGGTGCCCTCCCTGACATTGGCTGGTGAGTGGCGACCAATCCAGGGTGGATCCTACCTCTAGCCTAAAGTCAACTGGGATAGGCTCCAGCTCACCTGCAGTCCTTATGAGGACAAGCAGTACAGAAAACAAATGGATGGCTAGACAGATGAAAGTCAATTTTTGAAAACTTCTGCTTAGTTTAATAAGTGTAATAAACATATCCATTGAAGATAGTTCCAATTAATATAAATAAAAATGCCTGCCAAATAAATAAGTTAATTAAAACCAGTTGTGTCCAAACTAAGGCCAGGGGGCCATTTGCGGCCCACCATCCATTTTTTTGTGGCTCGCGGCATACACAAACAATAACATTTGATACAGCCTGCAACACTATTGGGTGTGAGTGTTAAAAAAAAGCCCTCGAAGGAAAAAGTTTGGACACTCCTGATTTAAAGGGGACATATTTTCCCAAACCAACTTTATGTAGTATTTGGGATGTTATATTGGCTCAGTAAACGTGAAATATGAAATAAAGTCGTCCACGCATTCCTGAGCTCCAGATGTCACTAACGAAGATCTTCGCCTATCTTTCCGCTACCGAGCTAGCGCTTTCAATACAGCAAACTCATGTTCACTCACAACTGGGTCTTCTCCACAGAGGCAACCAATCAGAAGAAAGGAGGCCGTGCTAGCCAAATATGGACAAAGCGGATACAAAACTGTGTCAAACAGACATAGCTGTCAGAGGGGCCTTTTTGGACACACGTATGACAAAACATAGGTGTGTTTTGAAACGAAATGGACACTTTGATATTAAGTCCATGTTAAAGAGTCACTATATGGAGGTCTAAATAGCCAAAATACAGAACCTTTAAACAATGTTCATCATGTTAATTTGATCATTTCAGACACTTTCCGGATAATTCAACAAGCCCCAGGTCACACTGGCCTAGGACCATTATTGCTTTTTGAGAGAAACAAGCAAAACAGGAGGTTGAATAATGCACATTGGAAACGTGTCCAACCTTGTTCATAGATGATGGTGGTGTTTCCCAGTGCATCTTGGGACACAGAAGCATTTCCCATCCCCTGAATAGCTTGAAGAGCTACAGGGTCCAGTGAAACCTTACGGATGTAAAAACAGAAGGAAAGCATCGTTTCCCGTTTCCCTCGTGACTGGATATCAAATTCAAAGCGGCCACGACGACTCACGATGGCATTTGGCAAAACTTGCGCTCCATCCTCGTGTTGCTGTTTTAGCTCCTCCACGTGCTGCAGGGCGAAGAAAGGCTTGCGGCGTGTCTTGGCTTCTACAGCCGGTTGCGAGATGGACCACTCGTTGAAAGCTTCCGGATGACGACACTGCACATGGAGCCGAAGATTCTTGCGGTGTTTGGTCCCGAAGTGACACATACTGCAGGCAAAGGGCTTGTCTCCTACAGATGAGACACATTTGGAACACAATCCAAATGAACACTACACATCCATAATCTTATTTATTGGAGGTGTTTAAACCTCAATACCACAATGTTACGTTTGAGGTACATGGACCATAAGATAAAATGTTCTGTATTAGAGGAGCATTAAATACAAACACCAATTCCATTGAAGTTGGGACGTTGTGTGAAATGTAAATAAAAACAGAATACAGTGATTGCAGGACATGATTGATGATATGATGGACTGAAGATGATGAAATCCCTTAATTCCTTCCAATTGTACATTGAGAAACATTGTTCTTAATCTGTTAGACTATTTGCTCACGCAGTTGTTCAGAAACTGGTGAGCTCCTTGTATCCCCAATCATGACACTCACCTGTCTCCAATTAACCTGTTAACGCGGGGAATGTTCGAAATTTGTTTTTTGAGCATTCCTCAGCTTTCCCAATCTTTTGTCGCCCCTGTCCCAGCTTTTTTGGAATGTGTTTCAGACATCAAATTCAAAATGAGTGAATATTTGCAAAAAAATAAAAATAAATGTTTATCCGTTTGAAGATTAACTATCGTGTCTTTGTAGTGTATACAATTGAATTTGGTTGAAAAGGATTTCCAAATCATTGTATTCAGTTTTTATTTACCTGTTGTGTAAAACGTAAATAACAGACATTGGAATTTGGGTTTGTACATCAAAATTTAATGCAACACATTTGCATCATATTAATGGTCTGTGCACCTCAAATGTAACATATTTTCATCATAATGGTCTGGACCGCTGTAGGGTACCATATTTACATCATATGTACCGAAATCGTCTGTGTAGCCTACCTCTAAGGTAACATATTTACATCCAAGTGAACTGACCTGTGTGCTTAATGGCCAGATGGGACACCAGGAATTCCTCTTTGGAGGTTGTGTATTTACAGTAGTCGCACTTGAAGGGTCGGTCGCTGGTGTGGGACAGTTGGTGGTTGAGCAGCAGCTTCTTGTTGGCGCAAGTGTAGTCACAAAACTCACACTTGAAACTGACGAATACACAGCACGCTAGGTTAGTCAGAAAATACTGGGCAAAATATGTCTACATATTGTTAAAGTGGTTAAAAAAAAATTTCAAAGTGACCCTTAAATTTTTAAATGGATATGTATATGCAAAAGGTGTGTTTTCATAGACAACATTACATTGTCTGGATGACCCCAAACTTTTGAATCTTAGTGTATATTCAGAGTGACAAATACATAATTTATAAGTATTTTAAAATAGAGAGTCACTTTTCAATCACCATTTATATAAGAAAGAAGAGGTATACAAAATATGTATTACTGACCTGCTGTCTCCCACACTCTGAAGGTGCGTCAGGAGATGCATTTTGAATGTGTAGCGCTTCTTGAAGGATTTGCCACACTGAAAGGAGAAAAAGAAAGAATCAGATTAAATGTACATGTACAAAACTGGACTTTGACTTTAAACGTGAGTGTACTACTTTCAGCCATTGGGTTGCTAACTTGCTATCATGACATTTCGGGTCACCAGACCTTATCGCACATGTGCGGCTTCTCTGCGCTGTGGGTCTTCAAGTGTTGAGTCAGTCTCTTCTGCATGGTATAAACTTTCCGACACACAGGACACGGGAACTCAGATACAGTCACCACCTGCTAAAAGAAAGGACAGGTAGTTGACCCATCAAGTGTTCAAAAATGGACTGCTGCCATTGTGCTTAACAGGTGATGGAAAAGTGACTCTTTAATGTCTCTATTTAATTTTTGGGGTGCCTGCCCACCCATTTTTAGTTACTGTATCTGACTATGACTATAAAAATATGACTGTGAGCGGGGTATATACACATGGTTAAATTAGCCAGCGGTGGCTTCGATACACGAAGCAGAGCTGCGTTGAGTTTTCAGGGGTTCACCACTTAATTGAAAATAAAATAAACAAACAACAAAGCCCATTTAAAGGCATCATTTGTAACACCCTTATGGGGGACGTTTCTATCCCTTACAAATAATTCACTGCTCACTCCAAGTATGGCTTTTGTTACCACAACAACCGATGGTGGAGCCAAGGTCTTATGAAAAAGCGATGGTAACTTCAAGCCCACAGTGTGAAGGAAAAAATAGCAGCCACCCGCAAAGATTTGATTGCATTTGCACCCGTGAAGGCAGCACTTCATCACCTAGCGGCCCCACTGCACTTCAATTGGCCCTCATATCACGTCAGAAACATTCTTGTGCTGCTTTTCAGAAGCCGATACACTAAGAGATACCGCTAATCTACGCTAACACTGCAGCTCTGCTTAACTTTTGACTTTGACATGACATTGCTTCCAAATAGAAATTTGGGAGCAGGATTATGTCAATTAGCGTATTTAAGAAATCAAAACAATTTGGGAGAAACTAGGCAGATTACAAAAGATTGACTTAGTTGTATAATTTTACACTTGACGGGTGGACAGGAACTCCACACACACAACTATTTAAAACATCAAAAAGTAAATTTGTACATAACATTTCCTCTAAAATGGCAAAACTTACCACTTCTGTCTTTTTTTTCCTGGTGGATGTAAAGCCAACAAATGCAGTTAGAATTTGTCAAAAGTGTTCATGTATATAACAGTGTAAACCAGGGGTGGGCAATCCCTTTATGTTCAACGGGCCGCATTTGAATGTTAAAACAGCCAGCTCATTCCTTGATGAGTTTAAAATAAATGTCATTCTAAAATAATAAGTCATTCTCAATTTTTTATTACAATTAGTTAACCAATAATTTAATAAACTAAATAAAAATGTTTTAAATGCATATAAAATTGTTCATTTTCTGCGACAGGCTGGTGACCAGTTAAGGTCCAAGAGCTAATGAGAATCGCTATAGAAAATAGATGGATGGAAAATGTTGATTTCAGTAGGATTTATTTATTTCATTATTTACAATAAATCAATTAACCAATGTGATAAATAAATGATACATACATTTAAAAAAGTGTTAATCAACCAGTTTTATGACAAAAATTACAAAAATTAATGCAACACGTATTACAGGATTCTTGATAATGTAAATACACAGATACTTTGCCGACCCCTGGTGCCCACTGAGCGATGCACCTACTTTTCTTTGTTATGAACTGCGGAGTGACGAACGACATCTTTCCTGTAAACACTCGAGTATTCACATTTCTCACACTTGAAAGGCTTCGTACCTTCGTGGTTAAACATGTGTTCCTGCAAGACACACGCACACGAACACAAACACACAATGTTACAGACACACAAGCTGAGGTGAGTGTGTGCGACGGGGCGCCTCCAGACCTTGAGCGAGGACCAGCGCTTGCAGTGATAGTTGCACTGGAGGCATTTGAAGAGCTCCGGATCGTTTCCCTCATGGGAGTCTACGTGGAAGCGCAGATCTTCCTGCGTGAGAAAGCGCGAACCGCAGATCCAGCAGTTGTGAGGTCTCAGCAGAGGCTTGAGGGATTTGTAGTACCGACTGAAAGAGGAAACTTGGCATGACTATTGGTCACAGCAAATGAATTATTAGGGCTGGGCTAATAATTAATTTTAGAGATTAATTCAAGTACTTTGTTACGCCGAATATTTTTTTTTTCACAGCACCATAGTTCAAAGCACATCCCCGATGATGTGCACTACTTACACTAATAACATGGCTGTGAACAGAGAGAAACTATCTACATAAGCACAGTCAGTGTTGCCAACCCTAGCGATCTGATCGCTCATCTAGCAATTATTATGCAAATAAGCAACTAACTGACTTTAACTCCTGCTAAGAATCAGACAATATGAGCGGAATCCGTTTCACATTGTTTTGCGTATGACATGAAAGGAGCCCAGTGGAAGGTAATCGCTGAGGGGTGAAGTACCGACCAAATATTTATTTTATTATTTACAAATGTATTCTTTTTTTTTTTTTGGTTATTCATCAATGTGTTGTGTATACTCTATGTAATTACAGTATATGAGGTAATCTTTCATTTATATGGGTTCACAGTTGTAGCGGCCCTCCGAGGGAAGTCATAACTACAATGTGGCCCGTGCCAAAAATGAGTTTGACACCCCTGAATACTGTAATATCAATAGTATATGTATGTTAGGTGCAGGTATTATTTTTGTCCACTTGGGGTCGCCATCCTCACATCCTACACAGTAGTATCTGTGAATGTGTGTGCGCCTTTAAAAGGTGGGCCTAGCTTGTTGGGTGAGCGAATGAGGATGTACAGTTGGCCAGGTGTTAACAAAACTGCTTTTTTTTAGCCACTGTATGTGTAGAGTGACAGCGTCAGTTGATGCCATTGGCATCACGTGCTTGTGTTTACTGTATTTTGTTACTGTTTGTTCAATAAAGCGATTGAAAGATCACCAATGGCTGTTTCCAACCTCCCTCTATCCTAAACACCTGCTATAGATTACAATTCATTCTAAGTAGCGGTGGTAGGCTATATTCAATTAACTAACGATGTTTACTTTACCGTAGACATGCAGTTGTGTAACTTAAGCCAGTTGTACCTTGCAATAGGCACATTGCACTTAAACCTCTTTTAAGTGTGAAATGATCGCAAACTTTGGACATTCTCTTTTTACTCTTTCCTCCTGGCTTGTGCTTATTGCTACATGAATCTGCAGTAATAGTCCCTGTGGAAAAATTATCACCAACAAATCTCGCGCTATTGCGAATAATCCTCAATACAAGTACGATAAAAACAATTCCAAGATAAATCACTCCTTGGGGAGACAAAGACAAACCTTAAACCTTGAAAGATTAAATATGTAGCTAAAAATGATAAACAGATTAGAAATATCACCCACTTGCGACTCAAATGCTTCTTGTACTTCTTGCGAAGAAAGCACTTGGAGGGACGGCCTCGTTTTCTCTCAAAGGACTCATCAGGCTGAGAGTTGGACGAGGGGTCTTTGTTCTCCGAGTCGGACAGGCTCACCACCGCCTCCGCCGCGTCCTCATCGGCCACCGGCGCAACCCCATCATTGTCTAACCCCGAGGTGCTCGCCTCGTCTGTGGCACTCGGGTCGGCATTCACTCTCGGCTTTTTTGCTAAACTCTCCGCTTCTGTGACTGGCGACAGAGATGAACATACTGTCAGCGTTGTCAAGCGGGCGGGTCTTTCCAGGCACAGGTGGGGGACTCGAGTGACATGACCTAACTCGGACCAATTTTGGGACTTGTGACTTATGAAAGACGACTTGATTTATGACTTATGTAACTCAACTTAAGACTCGACTTGATTGTTGCCACAATAACTTGAAAGCTGAAGGTTAACACTTGAGAGACGTGCAAGTTACGCCCACCTCTGCTGTAACGCTCTTTGAGAAACGGTCCACCCACCTTGGCTGTTGTCATCCTCTTCCAGAAGGTTGTATTTCCTCGGCCGACCAACTCTACGCCGGGGGCGGGCTTGAGAGGAGGAAGATATCGGAGGAGTGTGTTTTTTCAAAATGGCAGGTAGTCTTCCGCGGCAGTCCTCTTCAGCTGGGTTGTAGTTACTGTCCTCTGAGGAACAAATAACCAGGGTTGTGATTCGTGATGAAGCAAAGTGATTTATTTATTATCATGACCAAAAATGATCACAATTATCAGTATGGCATTCATCCATCCATTTTCGTCCACCTAGCCGGGTCAGGTCGCGAGTGTATAGCTTAAAGGTCCCATATTCTACCAAAACAACTTTTTCTAGTATTGGGGATGGTATATTGGCTCCATGGTGCCTCAGTACAACATGTGAACTATGAATTTAAATCGTCCACGCATTCCTGAGTTACAGACGTTTTTCTGGCGAGAGGCCTGAAAATAATTTGATACTTGAAATTAATTTCTCAAGCTTATCTAAGTCAGTGGTGAAGATCTCAGGCTATCTCTCCACTCCTGAGCCAGTGCTGTCAACAAAACAAACACATTTCTTCTACAAGGAGGGAACCAATCAGAGGAAAGGGGGCGGTCTTAGACAAACATGGACAAAGCGGATACAAATCTGGGTCAAACAGGCTGCCTTTTCTGGACACTAGTATGACAAAAACAAGGTGTTTTTTTTAAATGAAATAGAAAATTTTATAGTAAGTCCATTTCAGAGAGTCACTTTATGGAGGTCTAAATAGCCAAAATATCGGTCCTTTAAGCAGGGAAGCCCAGACTTCCCTCTCCACAGACACTTCGTTTGGCTCTTCCAGTGGAGATCCAGAGGCGTTCCCAGGCCAGCCGGGAAACATAGTTCTTCCAGTGTGCCCTGGATCATCCCCGGGCTCGCCTCCCGGTGTGACCTGTCCAGAACACCTCAACCACCTCACCTATATTTTAGCTCTTCGAGCACTTTTGGCTTTGTGATAATAATTTGTACTCAAGGCTCCAAGGCTGGGTCAGGGATATCTGCATTTTAGGTCTAATTCCCCATTTTACAACATTTCAGGAATGGAGGAGTGGACGCAGATATACGCTGTATTTAAGTTGTGGTTTTCTCCGTGATCATCCTTCTTTATTGGTTATGTGTCGTACACACACTCGCTCAAACTCTCACTGGCTCACTCTTAAAGGGGAGTGCACAGCAAAGCACATTACACCGCGTTGATGATAAGAATGGAAACAGTAAAACTAACCGTTTGAAATGTTATCACAGTTTATTGGTCGTTTTTAATTGTTTGTCTGTATGTGTCCTGACATTGACTGGCGACCAGTCAACTGTTTCTTCTACATGTGCCCATTCATTGACTGGCAACCAGTCTAGGGTGTACCCTGCTTCCTCGTCCAAAATGCTAATCGACTGAGGGTTTGAACACTGACCTTCAGAATCATCGAGAGCACCAGCATCTGGAATCTGTTCTTCCTGGTCTCCATCCTCTTGAGCCTGATGGGATGCGGACACCCTCGCCTGCGTTGCTTTCCTCTCTGCCACCGCCTCCTCCCCCTGTTCCGCCAGCCGAAGGGCTGGCACGGTGCTTTTGGGAGGTCGTCCACGCTTCCGCTTCGTTTGCAAACCCCCTGAACACAGATAGGGGCACTTAAAGGTTTATAACGTGTATCATAACATAAAGCACTCCTAAATATTGGTGTATGAATGTGTGTGTGAGTGGGTGAATGTGAGGCTTTGTAAAGCGTTTTGGGCAGTGTCATGGTATAGATAAAGCGCTATATAAGTGCAGTCCATTTACCATTTAAATAGCAGTCCTTAATAGAGACATTATGATATACTAAATGGGCTTTTTCAATTATAGAGCATGTATGCTTCTAAATGGACATCTATTTATATAGCGCTTCTCGTTAGAATAGCAGGTGCAGCCTATCCAAGCTGATTTTGGGCGAGAAGCGGGGTACAACCCGGACTTATCACCACCCAATCGCAGGGCACATATAGACAAACAAGTATTCACACTCACATTCACACCTACAGACAATCAATGGTCTTCAATGAAGCAAACATCCATGTTTTTTTTTTATTTAGGAGTAAATACCCATGGAAGCATGGGGAGAGAAGGCAAACTCTACACAGGAAGGCCGGAGCCCAGATTCAAACCTCAGAACTGTGAGGCAGACTGCCTGCTTCTTAATATGAAAACATTCTGAAGTACAGATAACAACATTCGCTGTTACTTACACTCTGTCTGAATTTCCACCACATCTATTTTTGAATCACCTTACCTGCTGAAATTTAAATCACACCATTGTTTACTAGTGGTGCCATTGAAACTATTGCCAGCCGGAAATACGTGTCACGCCATGGCAAAAAAGGTCTATAGAAGATAAAGTCACACATGCTAACTTACCTGCAGGTTTGAAGTGCTTGTCCCTCATGTGGTTAATCAGTGTGTCTTTGGAGACACTCTTGTATGGACACATTTTGCACTTGAACTGCTGCACAATCACAACTTCCATCATCTCCTCCAGTTCAGCCAGGTTGGGCGCCCGGTCTCTGGAGCCTTCAGCCACGACCGACGCGTCCACTTCCTGGCCCGGGGCGGCTTCTTCCTGCCGAGGTTCATCTCGGCTGGCTGAGCAATGCGGTGCCACATCGGGCTCGGGGTTGGAGATGTAGGTGCCACTGCTGCTGATGTAGGGCCCCGGCTGGCTCTCGCTACCCTCCGCTGCCTCTGGGACACCCCCTGAATCTGCAGTGTCGGCGACAGGGTGGTCTGACGAGGAGCTGTCGTCAGTATAGAGGGATGCGTCAGGGCCGTTGCTGTTCTCAGTGTAACATGAATGCTGGGGCTGCTGCTGTGGCTGATCGGGATCCTGGTTCTGCTCGTCATCATCGTCGTCCCGCGCTTGATACCGGGAACATCCGGGTTCCTCAGAATCGGGAGCTGCGACGCCGGCATATTCAGCGGTGTACTGCCGGCTCGTCTGCGTCTTGTGATCTGCACTGCTGTCGATGTAGGCGCGGGAATGATGCAGCCGCTCTCCCTCATCCACAGCGCACAGATATCCGGCACTGCACTCCACCACATAGTTCCCCCGACTAGTGGGGTTTGAATCCGCCTTGCTGCATTCAACATATCCGGGCAGGTCCTGGTTGCTGTTGTCGCCACTGTAGTCGGGAAAGCTCGACTGTGAGCGCGTCTGGTCAGGTTCTTCAGAACACTCCGCAAAGGAAGGTGAGGACTCCCCTGTTTGGTCAGGGCCATCAGCACTGCAGTCCATGTACTGGGAGGGGTGAGAGTGTTGGGGCTGATCAGGCTGACTGCTGCTGTCTTCTGGGTAGCCAGAGTGGCCGGGCTGGTCGTCGGGCTGATCGGGCTCCAGGCTTCTCTGCATGTCTCCCTGGTCCAGACAGGTTGACGTGGGACCCTCAGAAAGTGCTTCGATGGCTATGCGATTGGACAAAGCCGAGGAGGACATATGGGCTACCATGGGAGCACCTAAAGCAGACACAGATATGAAAACCAAATCGACCGAGACCGGATGTTCTGCTTTAGAACGTTTGCTTGGTTGTCCGGGAAGACATTCCTTGCGTTATTGCTATAATAGCATGGCTAGCACCTCTAAAAATATGTACAGCATTCCAGTGTTTCCCCGACGCCCAGCCACAAATAGCAAAAATCCACAAACCATTGACACTCCTCAAAAATATTTAGAATTGCCTATAGATGCTACAAGATGGTGACAAAGTACTACTTTAGTGTACATTAAGCTCCTCAACTCACAAGCTTAGTTTCTTGGCACTGAGATGCCACAAGATGATGCTAAGGCAATAGTTTTAAGTTTTTTAGCAAATAGATTCCAAAAAAAAGGCAATTAGGTGAATTTACAAATGCCAAACCACGATTATATGCGTGGATTCACATTACGTCCTTTTCCAAATTATCAATGCACAGTATAAACATGGTTGCAATTTACGTTCTTACATATATTTATATCTTATTTATACATATTTACGGCGTAGCCTCACTAGTCAGGGTCGCTGCTCCCTCACTACTTTAGTTCAAATTATAAGCATATGACGCCTTTAAATGTTCTAAGAAGAAAATGCTAACATCCTTCTAGATTGAGTCTTGTTCCAGCTGCAACTTCTTTAAACTCTATTGTCACTATCAGCAGAAAACACAATGAAACAAAACAGTGTTTGTATGGTAATATTAACGATGGCTCTGCTGTGTCGTAGATCATCTCGTGCGAAACACGTTTTGGCAGAGGTTATGAACATGGACTTGGAGCAGAAGGTGGAGCAAACCATAGCAATTGACGTTATTTGTCACTGTAACTGAATTATCTTTATTCACTGCGGCGCTATGAATAGAAATTTTGTGCCGTTTTAGTTTCCTTGCATTTTTGCAAATCTAGAAAAGCTCTATATAAAACCAGTGTGTTAGTAGTAGCCGTAGTGCAACTGACATGGGCCATGTCAATTGATTATTTGAGTATAAGATGCAGCTTAATTACAGACAGCGGGTCGCAAATAGCCCCCAGGTCTTAGTTTGGACACCCCTGTTTTAAAGGATCTGCAAATGCACGGATTAATAACACATAACATTATCTTGACCTTGTAGTATGAGATATTGGGTTGGTTCTGCATCCCTGTCTTCTGCACTGGTTACAGCGATGCAACCTATGGGATAAGTAGAGTTTGCTTTTACTGGCAATCCAAACGCAACATTAAAGTTATCCAGTATGTGGCAAGTTAGGAACATGGAGATACCGTTCATGATGTCAGGGCCAATGGTGGACTCGATGATCTTGTCAATGGCCGAGCCCAGGTCGGATGAGGTAGAGGCAGTGGAGTCAGACACAATCATGGCTCCTTCAGACGTGGCGCTGGAGTGAACGAGCACTTGAGCCGACTCGGACACAAGCACCGACTGAGTCACCGTGGACACGCTGGAGACGCTGGTGGACTGGGCCACCGAGGAGGAGTCCGGGAGGTGAACCGAGGACACGCGCACGTCCGTGCTAGAGCTGGTCTCTGGGATGAAGACCTTGAGATAGATACAGGTGATTAGGGCCCAACTGATCAATCGGCCGGCCGATTTTATTTGGCAGATATTCGCCCTTTTCAAATCAGCCAAACTTTTGCTTTTTTTACACATTACAACATAAGACAAGGACAGTTACATTCAAACAAACAACAATACAGGAAATACTGAGTGAAACAAAAACAGCCACAATGCACAAAACAATAAACAATCAGCATAACAAATGCAAATACAAAACGATTGGATTCCTGTTCATTTTAGCTCTCTCTTTAGTCTGTACATCACATATTTCAACTCTGTAAAAGATGACATGTTTTGACTTCTGAAAAATATTTTTAAGTCATCACTTCATGGCAGAGAAAATAATGGAGTAGAAAAAAAAGTGATTTAATGTTAAAGGGCATATATATAGATAATATATATATCCATCCATTCATTTTCTGTTCCGCTTATCCTCACTAGAGTCGCGGGCATGCTCGAGCCTATCCCAGCTGACTCTGGGTGTGAGGTGGGTTACACCCTGAACTGGTCGCCAGCCAAATGCAGGGCACAAACAAACAAACAACCCGTCGCACTCACATTCACACCTACAAGCAATTTAGAGTCTTCAATTAACCTACCATATATGTTTTTGGGTTGTGGGAGGAAACCAGAGTACCCAGAGAAAACCCACACAGGCACAGGGAGAACATGCAAACTCCACACAGTCGAGGCCGGATTTGGGTCCGGGTCCTCAGAACTGTGGGGCAGACGTGCTAACCAGTCGGCCACCATACCTATTTTCTCTCTCTCTCTCTCTCTCTCTCTCTCTCTCTCTCTCTCTCTCTCTCTCTCTCTCTCTCTCTCTCTCTCTCTCTCTCTCTCTCTCTCTCTCTCTCTCTCTCTCTCTCTCTCTATATATATATATATATATATATGTGTGTGTGTGGGGCAAAAGGTATTTAGTCAGCCACCAATTGTGCAAGTTCTCCCACTTAAAAAGATGAGAGAGGTCCTGTAATTTTCATCACAGGTACACCTCACCTATGAGAGACAACAGGAGAAAAAAATCCAGAAAATCTAATTTTCTGATTTTTACAGAATTTATTTGCAAATTATAGTTTATATATAACACACACACACAAACATACATACATACACACACACACAGAGCGAGAGAGACAGAGAGAGTGAGAAAGAGAGAGCATTATGGCCGAAATCTAAAGATAAATTCATGCAATAATGCTTTTTTTTTTGCATGTTAATGTACTTGGAAATTAATCTCTGTTGTAAAATTAAACAAATACTAAAAGGACAAAGTATTATAAAACAGTCAAATGTTCTTCTTTTTTGTTGTAAGCGTTAAGGGACCAGAAAATCCATCCATTTTCTACCGCTCATCCGAGGTCGGGTCGCGTGGCCAGTAGCTAAAGCAGGGACGCCCAGACTTCCATCTCCCCATCCACCTCATCCAGCTCTTCTGGGGGGATCCCGAGGCGTTCCCAGGCCAGCCGAAGGATGTAGTCTCTCCAGCGTGCCCTGGGTCGTCCCCGGGGTCTCCTCCCGGTGGGACGTGCCCGGAACACCTCACCAGGGAGGCATCCGGGAGGCATCCAAATCAGATGCCCCAGCTGCCTCATCTGGCTCTTCTCGATGTGGAGGAGCAGCAGCTCTACTCTGAGCTCCTCCCGGATGACCGAGCTTCTCACCCTATCTCTAAGGGAGGGCCCGGACACCCTGCGGAGGAAACTCATTTTGGCCGCTTGTATCCGGGATCTTGCTCTTTCGGTCACGACCCACAGCTCGTGACCATAGGTGAGGGTAGGAACGTAGATCGACCGGTAATTCGAGAGCTTCGCCTTCCGGCTTAGCTCCGTCTTTACCACAACAGATTGATACAAAATCCGCATCACTGCAGACGCTGCACCGATCTGCCTGTCGATCTCCCGTTCCATTCTTCCATCACTCGTGAACAAGACCACAAGATACTTGAACTCCTCCACTTGGGGCAGGATCTCCTCCCCGACCTGGAGAGGCCACGCCACCCTTTTCCAACTGAGGACCATGGTCTCAGATTTGTAGGTGCTGATTCTCATCTCAGCCGCTTCACACTTCACTGCTCCAGTGAGAGTTGGAGGTCACGGCTTGATGAAGCCAACAGAACCACATCATCTGCAAAAAGCAGAGATGCAATACTGAGGCCACCAAACCGGACCCCCTCTACGCCTCGGCTGCGCCTAGAAATTCTGTCCATAAAAGTTATAAACAGAATCGGTGACAAAGGGCAACCTTGGCGGAGTCCAACCTTCACCGTAAACGAGTCTGACTTACTGCCGGATATGCGGACCAAACTCTGACTCCGGTCATACCAGAAAATAAGTTATTTCATTCATTATATATTTTTAACTTAATCTGCCGATTAATCCACTATTGAATTTTTTTTCTGACAAATATCGGCATCAGCCTAAAAAAAATCTATATTGGTCAGGCTCTATAGGTCATGCCATCGGTTATGCTTTTTTCACATTTTAAAACTGTTCCCAGATGTCTTCCTAAAAGACACTGTCACTGACATTCTTCGGTCAAAATCCACAAAAGACCAACAATACAGTACTTTCTCAGTTAACTGAGCCAATGGATGGGCTTTTGTTACCATGGCAACCTCGGGCAGAGCTAGTGTGCTGTGGCCAAGGAAAAGGCTACTTGTTCTCAAATAGCCCAGAATCTGAAGCGCAGAGAAAAGCCAGATTGTCACTCATGGAGGCAGCTCTTCATCACCAAGCCACTCAATTACGCTTGTCATTAAGTGTAGCGCATTGTTTCCCAACCTTTGTTGAGCCAAGGCACATAAAATGTAAAGAAATGAGATTCGCCCTTTGACTTCCCACCATGCCTAGTTACAATTGTAAAAAGTCTGTATAAAAAAAAAAATCCCCCCCATTTGTTTACCACTTTCGATTAGTTCTAACTGGTTGTTGGGCGCGCAACATGGACCTTTTCCTAAACTTTCCATGAGACAGCATTGCAGCGATGCAATTGAAAGTTACAAGTGCAATGAAGCTCAACGTAACGGAGTAAGAGTAGTGTTGCTCCCTAACGAAAGTTTTCCAAAAAGTTACTCAAGTAAATGTGGCATGTTACTACCCACCTCTGGAGAAAACCTCAAGCAAACAAGGAGAGAACATGCAAACCCCACATAGGAACAAGATTTGATTCCAAAACCTCAAAACTGTGAGGCAGACATGCTAACTTCTCGCTGCCTCCGTTGAAATCATTTGAGAAATCTTACCACGAGTCCCTCGGAGCTCTGTCCCACATGACAGTCTGACTCGGGCGGCTGCGCGTGAGAGGAGGCAGCGTCGCTACTGTCGGCCGACATGGCCTCCGAAGACTCCATGCCCATGCCGCTTTCGGACGGTTCCTCCATGCCCGAGGGGCCTGCATCGCTGCTGCTTTCCACTTCATTCTCCTCGGAATCCATCAATACTGGACAATAAATTAATAGATCAGTTTCTGCTCAAACATGTAATAATAGTAATATTAAGTAAAAATATGACTATATGTTTGCAGGCATTTTATATAATTGTATTGTACCTGCAATCTGAATTATGGTAAATATCTCCATCTAATAAAGGAGTTTCACAAACATCATAGTGCGCTGTTTTAATTATCACTGTAACAAAGTTATTAATGTAACAATATATTTTCTGAAAGGTAGGGTGTAGCCAAAAACACTATTTTGGTTACCTTGAGTCAGTTGGAAGTACTTTGGGATTAGCTGGATTTATGCATAAATCGTTTATTAAATATGATCTCACCATCTAAATCACAACAATAGAAAAGCAGTAAACTAATACCACAAAAACAATGTTATGTTTTCTCGCATTTATTGAAAACCGCATAAACATTCATAGTGCACAGTGGGAAAATTATGTGAATCCCAAAGCTAATGCTGTAACAAAGGATGGGCGAGTACAGATATCTTATTTCAAGGTATCAGTTACTCGTGAAGGCTGCCGATACCAGTGACCGATACTTAAGGCTAAAATAAAAAAATAAATCTGACATTAAGTCCTCCTCGCCTGTAGTTGGCGCTACACTGTTGACACATCAACAAAACATCATGTATGTCAGATAGAAACAGGTTTGTTCCTAATTGTGTAATACTGGTTGCATCAGTACTTGGTGAATTCTCAAGTTACTTTTACTGGTATCAGTCTGGGGCGAAAAAAAGTAGTATCGAATATCCCTACAAATGACTTCTCCATGAGCAAATGAGAGTCAGCAAACCTGAAGTCCTATCAATGTGACGAGAATTGAGGTGTTGGTGAAAGTTGTTGTTGTTGTACTTTTTTATCCAATACAGTGCATTGAATTACATTTTAGCTGTATTTAACAGTTAGTGCAATACATTTGTATCTAATCTTTTAAAACTGATTGGGTTTTATTTTATTCTTTGAATTTATTAGCAATACATTTGACTTGAATTATTACCTAATCTTTTCTTCCCCTTATATAATCTTTTTTTCCCCTTATATTCCCGCATAATATTACAGTTGCTCAAAATATTGAATATACCTGTACTCCATCCATCCATTTTCCGTACCGCATATACCGGGCGTGCTGGAGTTTATCCCAATTGACTCTGGGCGAGAGGTGGGGTACACCCTGAACTGGTCGCAAGCCAATGGCAGTACACCTTTACTTTTACGAATAAAAACCTCTCTTTTTTATGAACACAAAGGTCTACTTAAGATACCAATACTGCACTTTAACTTTAACGTTGGTCGTAATGGTGGCACTTGGAGAGATAAGTACTATTTTAGGTGGTACTCAGTGTAAAATGTTTGAGAACTACTAAGTTAAAGTACGTTTAACACCGCAGTTTAGTGATAATGTAAGCATCATGGACATTGTTGTCGTTGGGGGTTTAACGACACATTGGAACCAAACGTGTTTCGCCTCTCTTGTCTTTTACCTACTCTGAACTGAAACCTTACATTACACAGTAATGACCAACTACATTTAAAGGCTGTTGGGCATGAACGCAACTGTACATATTTTACGGACTTGTCAAAGTCCACATTTGGGTCGCAACAAGGTCCAAAAGCGGACAAGTGAACTGATGTTCTTTAGCATGCAGTAGCTTATGGCCTAGCTGCCCTTGATCCTGCCTGTGCCGCGTCGCCATTTTCCAACAGGCGAACGTCGTCTTTTACGTCAGGCATTCTCTGAAGCTCAACTGGGGACCTGGAGGGCCTCAAGCTGCGCCAGACCGCCCAAACGCTCTCCCTGAACAAAATTAAAATACCTAACCCAGCTAGCGAATCTCCCTGGTTTTTTCTTACCGTGTATTTGCGAGTAGATACGTGTCCTTAAACGTAGCGGCGCTAAATAGCACAGGCATTGGTTAGAGGAAAATGTAGCTTCATTCTAGTCGGGCGCCATGAGAATCTCCTCGCTTCCTGTTCGTGTGGCCGGGTCTTATTTATTGTCTTTGGTCAAACCGATCAGTATCCGCGACACCGGCGCGCTAACTAATTCTGGCGATTGTTGCTTACTCAAAGTCGGACTGTTTTGTTAGCATTTTATGGTTAGTTAATGTGTTATTTCTAATAAACGAGCAGACTATTTCTTTAGTGCAAGGCGCATCACGACGGTTCGCGCGGAGGAATATGTGCCGTTTTGCAGACGTTCACCAGACAAGCAGACGTCGCACAAATCTAATTTTAGAAAATGAAGCGAAAACTTCTGAAACAATATTTGAATTTGCAGCTTCTGTTTTGTCAATATAATTTCATTGTTATGTGGACTAAGGCGACGGTGTCTTTACAGTTTGGACACAAAAGTACTGTATCCATACACATCCCCTTGTCCTCATTCAAGTCGTGGACACGCTGGACTGGTCGCCAGCCAATGTCAGAGCACATATTTAAACATTGCACTGGTCGCCAGCCATGAGCGACCATAAGCGTTTCTAGCACATTTTTGGGGGTGCTGAAGCACCTCTAAAATCGATCTGATCACCCATAAAATTTGGGAGATTGCCCCAACAATGGTCTGCTCCAAAGCATTTGCGTTTCTTGTACATTTTTAGGGCTGCTGAAGTAGGGTTTTGGCTGGCCCTCAACAAGATTTCATATGTGGCCCCAAATAGTGGTATGCAAAACTCTTAGTTTTCTGTCATAGAAATAACGATTGTCAACAGGAGACCCACATTTGTATTTATTTTTTCCACAGATATTGGACTCCACAGTCCAACGACCATTTTGCGGTTGTTCCTCACATGTTGTGGGCACTCTGACACCTCTATTTGTTAGTGCTTTGACCGAACATATTATATTAAATTTTTTCTCCACTAAAAGTCCACCGAAACCAAGCGAAAGAAGTAGTCAAAATAACGATGTGCGTGGTCTTTGTCAGCATCAATTGCATTTATAATGATGTGCGTGGTCTTTGTCAGCATCAATTGCATTTAGGGATATAATGTTTAGATCAGGGATAGTCAACTAACATTTTAAAAGGTGCAGATTGAGAACATTTCTTGGATCAAAGGGCAGGATGATCATTTAGTGTCCATTTATTGTGATATTTAAGTAAAAAAGTTGTCATATCTCTACATCTGCCTGTAATCAATACCACAGTGAAATCCTAAAACCTTTTGGCATTTATCATTGTCAAGTAACACAGAAATCAAGAAACATGTATGTATGTACAGTTGTGCTCATAAGTTTACATACCCTGGCAGAATTTGTGAAATGTACACTATATTGCACAAAGTATTCGCTCACCTTCCTTTACTCATGTTTTTTTTAGTGATAGCCCATTCTAAATCCATATGGTTTTAATATGATGTTGGTCTACCCTTTGCAGCTTTAACAGCTTCAACTCTTGTGGGAAGGCTTTCAACAAGGTTTAGGAGTGAGTTTATGGGAATTTTGGCTGAACTCGCATGTGATTGGTCAGTACAGTTCATCCCTACCGTAAAGTCCGTAATGTTGCGTGACCTCTGGTTTAGATTATCTGATGTTATTGTGCTGTACATTCGAAAAATTAGTTGAATTCTTACATTTACCACAAATTAAAACTAAATCAAGTGCAAGGAAGCCGGTAAGCACGTCATACTTGGCTGTGATTGTCACGTTAATGTCAATCAAACAATCTCCACCGTGATTGGCCAAATGTTTTGGAGGCATCTCATTAGCCAAGCAAGTCAGTTTAGCTGTAAAAATGAAGAGTACTTGTTATGGTCAACATGTTGAAAATGTTGAGGAAATGGTGGCTGATACACTGAAGCCCCCCTCATATAGGCATTAACATGCCACTGGACATAACATACCTATATAATTCGTATATGTATATAATTTGTATATACTGGATACCCCCCTCCCATCGGTTGTGGCCCTAAACAACCGCCTAGACCACTTATGCCACATAAGCGTCCATAAAATGAATCCCAGCACCCCTAAACCACTGATCCTAGAATTGGCCCGTAGAAGTCTTACAGACAAACAAACTGGTCACCAGTCAATGTCAGGGTAAATATCGACAAACAATGTATTGTTCACCAGTCAATATCAATGCTTCAGCTGCCGCATCAAGTGGTTCCCTCAGTCGGGAACTTGGTCCAGCCTAGCTGCCGAATCATTGGCTAAGGTACTCTGGGAACGTTTTATTTTAATTTTTTTGTCAATTAGTTTATTGAATGACAGTTTGAAATGACAGAATAACAATGTTTTGCGTGTAGTCGACTTGGCGAAGCAGTAGGAGTATGATAGTTCTACGATATGCATGTACTATACTGATTTCCATCAGATACGCCACTGCTCGAGTGAAGTGTGCAAGGGAGCCCCAGTCGCTGATGCCCTTTGAATTTAATGTACGGGACAAGCAGTCAAACTGACAACAGAGAACACTCGCCACAGTAAGCCAAAAGTCATGTCCAGAAGCTCACAAGAAGGCTAACTTGCCATGTTCCTGCTGTCCCTCACGAGGCCACACCCCTTAAAGACACACATACAACACTAAAGCTTATTGTTCCCCCGTTCTTTTTTATTAGTGTTCTTTATACAATAAGTTCTATTGTTCTTTATTAAAAGCCTGTAACAAAAAAGGGTGGTGTTATTTTGGGGGCTTGAACAGATTAATGGCATTTCAATTCATTTCAACAGGGAATACTGATTGGAAATATAAGTAAATTGAGTTATGAGCTTAGTCACCGAACGAAATAAACTTGTAAAACAAGGTTCCACTGTAACACTTTCTGATGACTTGCTCACAACGATGCTTAGTAGCTAGCTAGCTGTGACGTGTTAAGAAGTAAACTGCAATTCAGTACATGAGGTCGGCGGCACCACCGCTCAGGTCCGAGTCTTTCCCCCGCAGGACCGGGAGGTTCATCCCCGCTAGTCGGATCACCGCCACGTTGAGTACGTGCAGGAAGAAGACCAGGAGGAGGATCCAGAAGCAGACGTCGTAGCGCTCGTCGTGCGTCTGGAACACAAAGGTGACCTCCTCGAAGTTGGCGATGCGCTCCGACAGGCGCTCGACTTTCACCTCGGACACGAACAGAACCACAACCAGGAAGCTGCACGTACCTGCCAGGAGGCGGAGTCCACAGATGATTGACAACTTCCCTACCACTGCGCTTGTGTGACGCAGGACATACCAATACAGGTAATACCACATTTATTGTTGCCAAGTGCCCATTTTGTCTCTGAAGAATGCCTAGGAGTAGAAACGGCCAGAACGAGCCGAAAATGCCCCCTTCAAACCAACTCGGCAGTTCGGAGCATGGCTTCTTGAGACTTTTATGTGGGTCGACTCATGATAGACGCCTACCGAATTTCATGTTTTCAGTGAAACTGGCTTCGGAGGCTGAATTTTCCCAAAACCTAGCCACCATGGTCCACCCGCACACAATGACAAAAACTCCATTTTTGTCTCGTATACTTACATATGCTTTTTCATCGATCTATGCACGGGACATATAGTGACAGGCAGAACAATTAAATGATTTAACCCGCATTACTTTATGACTTGCATGATTTATTTTTTTACAATTTTTGCTGACGCATTTCATTTTAAATTGTAAAAATACAAATGGGCCAGGCCACTAGTTGATGAGGTAAATAAGGAACAGTCGTGGATGTAAACTGTAAAATTGTTGATTTTAAAAATACAATAATAATTAATTCTCGTGTTTGAAATGTGATATTGTAATTACTCAATTACTTGTAATGACTTAATAATCAATGAACCAATTATTCACTAAAATATATCAAATATGTAAATGTATTTGTAATATTTATTTATTATCAACAAATATAAATGTACATATTTTAACAGAAAATAAGATTTAAAAAATCTTAAATGTTTATGTAAAATTCTTTAAAAACAATTTCATTTTCTTATTTACAATATAGGAATTTACTATGTATTAGTTGATAAAATAACATTTATAAATGTATAGGTAAAACTGTTAATTTCACTACTTTTATTTTATTATTAACAATAAAAACTTTGAACGTTTTATTTTAGGGGGGGGACTTGATTCGTAATAATAATCATCCTAAATGCTCACAGCAGATGGCCGTCCACAAGTAAAGTCCCAGAGGGCCGTGCACCGTCTCATAAGGACGTCCGAAGGCGTTGAAGAAGAAGAAGCCACTCGACACGGACGAGAAGACGATCAACGTGCCACAGAAGAAGATGATGGTCACGTGCAGACCTGCTGGGATGGCGTCCAACAACTCTGAAAAGACTGACACACAAAATTACACAATTTAACGCACATGACGAGGACATTTGAAGACACTGTGAAGACATTTAACCAGTGAGGACAAAATTGAGGACACGTAGACACACGAGTGAGAAGATTAGTATTGAGGCCAAAGTAGTTTAGTGAGTGGTGAACAGAGCTGGGGAGTATAACTAATGTACATGTAACGGGATTATGTAATTTCATTACGAAATCTATAATTATAATCCATGGGAGTTTCTAACCCATTTTGGGGGGTGCTGAAGCAACCCCAAAAATGAATCCCAGCACCCCTAAAATTTGATCCCAAAATGATTTATTTAAACTCTGTAAATTTCAAACAACCGAGAAATGTTAAACCACAATACGGTACTTGGTTGTAACGTAATATTCGAACAACAAAAATACAGCAAACCCCCATCCCCTCAACTGCCTCAAAAATGGTTTGCGATACCGATAGTGCCCGTCTTAAACCAGGATATAAGGCATCCATCCATCCATTTTCTGAGCCGCTTCTCCTCACTAGGGTCGCGGGCGTGCTGGAGCTTATCCCAGCTATCATCGGGCAGGAGGCGGGGTACACCCTGAACTGGTTGCCAGCCAATCGCAGGGCACATAGAAACAAACAACCATTTGCACTCACATTCACATCTACGGGCAATTTAGAGTTGTCAATTAAGCTACCATGCATGTTTTTGGGATGTGGGAGGAAACCAGAGTGCCCAGAGAAAACCCATGCAGGCATGGGGAGAACATGCAAACTGCACATAGGCGGGGCCGGGGATTGAACCCAAGTCCTCAGAACTGTGAGGCAGACGCTCTAACCAGCCGTGCCGCCCGGATATAAGGCAGATTTCTTAATATACTATTATCATTACCAGTCTTCATTTTGCTGCATTTAATCGTTGGGCACTGTTTATGTTGTTAGGTTGGAGTTATTTTTTTACATTATTTTTTTCTAGTTGTAGGGAATGATTCTGGTGGTCAGAAACTATGTCTGTCCTCTTTGAATTGGATTAAGAGAACTTAGTTGTTGTGTCATGTAAATGTGATAATATTAAAGCCAAGCTGCAACTGAATCGCTCGCTGACTGGCATAGGTGCCTCTAGCTCATTTTTAAACTGAATCCCAGGACCCAAAATTGTTTAAATTGTGCACATTTGTCATTAGGTCAACATGGTATGGTATGGTGGTTTTCCACATGCTTTAAACATATAATGCCACAAACACATTTTATTATGTATTTACATTTCATCATGTTTTTTATCAGTTTGTTATTTAGGTAAAGAGAATATATTTAGATAATTCCAAAATAATGATCTATGGGTTTAATCCACTATTTTTTAAGGAAACATCCAAGGGTCCTGTTAATGCATTCATTAAAAATTAAGAACAGTAGTCCAAATGTAATCAAATGTAATTAGTTATACTACTTTGAGAAAGTTAAATGTTACACTACGATTACATTTCCAACAGAGTAACTTGTAACTGCAACCAGCTACCTTTCCAAAGTAATCTTCCCAACACTGGTGGTGAAGCACTGAGGCAGAAAGCTGAAAGGTCATTGAGAACTTGTTAGAAATGGATCACTGCTCTCATATAACTCGAGAAAATAAACACTTGTCCCTTGTCAAACTGTCCCATCGTGTGTCCACGTGTCTAAAGTTGTCCTCTTGTAAAGTGTGCAGACAGCACAACAAAACAATAAGCTTCTTCTAAACAAAGAAAATACTTTTACAGGTAAAAAGATGGCGATGACATTAACTTCAATCAATTTCCTATACTGTTTATCACAATAGTCTGGATAGTGTATACATTACAAACATGTTGTGTATAAATGGTATTGATGTGTTAGTTTTGAGAAGTTTTTGAATAATTGAAGCCGCTGCTGTCTTTTATTATTGATGATGTGAAACTTAATCAGTGACGTGTTTAACACTGAAATACACACACATGCATACACTGACTGTATACAGTACACATGTACTGGACATGTCTATGCAATTATACAGTATATGTACATCACAGTCAATTAGGATATGGTGGATTTCAGTAGTTCAACTGAAAAAAGTTAAAGTCCTACAAATATATGCAAGTTTCCCCATTTTGGCTCCAGCACGCCCGCGACCCTGGTGAGGAGACGCGGCTCAGAAAATGGATGGATGGATGGAAGAAAAGATCTTGCAATAAACAAATGCAACATACATTTTTATCCGATTATTTGATAGAATAATCTATTCAATTGTAAAATATTCAATAGTGACAACACAAAATTGCAGTAACATGGTTGAAGATCAATGCTAATGTTGTTTTTGCTCAAGAGTAGCCCTGCATGCTAGCTTTGTTAGCTGCTTAGGTAACTGCTTGAGAAAAAACAGCTACAATAAAAAAAAAAAAAATTTTTTTTTAAAAAAGAAACACTATACTTGGAAATGTATTCCTATGTCTGTTTCTGATCGTATGAGTAACAGGATAGCATTGGTTTGAGCGACACCATTACGGCTGGGGAAAATACTGGGAGAGGACTAACGTCTACCCCTGGCCAGAGCAATTAGCTTGATGATGTCATTTCTGATTAGTCATGTGGCTCACTTCTTTTTCGCTTCCTCTCGATGGCTGAAATGGTTTTGGTAACGACTGCATGCATGTGGGCAGCAGGGCTCGAGGCTGCGACCAAAATGGTCGGTCGGCCTTACGTGTCGGGAGCTTTACAAATTCCGACTCAGTGGAAATTGTACACGGCGTCACCGAACGCCGTCTCACTCCCAACACTGTAAAACAAGACGTTTTTGCTCAACTTAAAGCAAGTAACAATTAACACAGATATATGGTATACCATATAAATCTACTTAGCTTGATAAGGCGTGCTGCATATACTCAACACCAGCTGAATTGAAATACCTTCAAAATATCAGTGGAAATAGTTCAGTTTTTTTTTTTTAACTTTGAGCCATCACCTAATTCTTTACAGCGTGCGGCGAGCAAAAAAAAAAAACAAAGCGTTTTTTTCCCCTCAGAAATAAAAACCTTTTTATAGTGTATGTACTATAGGGAAATCCTCATAATACGACTGTAGTGGCTAACAACTTAAAGCCACTGAGTTATCGTAGAAAGGCAGTGTTTGAGGCGCGTTTTCGATTTCATGAAACGTTGTCCGTTGCCACTTTTATGCATCTTTATTTCTCACTCTCACCGTTCGTGATCTTTCAAGTGCCACATGGCATTCAAAACTGGATGCGCTCCCTGTGTCTACGTGCACCTCTAAACTAAACTTCCTACTTAAATAGGCACATGACCATGTACAGTGGTGACACCTAGTGGTCAACTTGGTGAGCAACATGAAAATCCACAAAATGGCTCGTTTACAACGACTTCTGTTGTTTAAAATGTGAATTTCATGTGCAGTTCAGAGCATTATTTTTATTACTGTAATTGAGTTCATACACAAATGTTCAAATAAAGCATATTTTGCAATTGGCATGAAGTTTTCACAGTTGATTTGGCATTCGAGACAATTAAGTTTCACCATGTATGACTAGCGTTGATCAGGTAGTCATTCTGTTTACAATTCATGATAGTTTAGCCATACTTTCAAATATGAATTCACCCTGTATATAAAATAATTGACCGCTGTTGTCAGCCACTGCTTGTTGTAGACAAACTCTTTGTCCTCCCCCCCCCCCCCCCCAAAAAAAAAAAATCACCGTCAATTTTGACTTCATAAAAGTACGGTATGCCAAATTCAGTATTAACTATTCATCAGTATGCATGTCCATGCTGTACCTCCCCAAAAAAGGTGCGACCAAATCATGTGCCAGTGCTACCAGTGCAAATGTTAGTGTGGAGCCCTGGTTGAGAGAAAACTTTTACTATTTAAAATTTCATTAATAAAGCAACATGTTTTAACAATTACAAGACAGCAACAAAATCATACTAAAAAGCTGATTTAAAACTGATGTCATCTGTTATATTTGATACTGTATGTAAGTTGGTCAGGAAGAGAGAAACTATTTGGTATTTGAATTCATATTTAAGAATCACTTTTACTACTGTTGCATTTTGCCTAAAATTTACGTAACAAGTGCATGTTTTGGGATTTGGTGCGCGGATTATCTCAAAATGTAATTTAAGGGCACAAAAAAAAAAAAGTCCAATTCTGGAATATATGTCCACATTAGTAACTAGTACTTATCTCCGTATATTACTTGAGAATCGTGAGGTCCTTCCGCCCAAGCCGCAGGTCTTGACTCTCTCTCCGTGGAAGAGTCCATAGGCGAGGCGCCCCACGAACTTGTCGAGCTCGCTCCCGGTGGCGTTGACGAGTTCTGCTCCAGTTCTGCAGAGGACCAAGCCGTCCAGCCAGCGAGGAAGTGCGGCGCACACCGCGGCCGCCAACGCGCAGCCCGCCGCCACAGTCCCTCCGTAGCTCAGCAGCAGACGCTTTTGTCGCCGCGCCGCTGCCATGGCCGACCTGGCTGCCACTGCGACCCCCCTCCCCCTCTCCGCCCCCTGTCTCCATGGCGACCTAGGTACCAGGGGCGGAGCCAGAGAATAGTCAGTGGGCGGTCACTTCGTGGTGCCACATAAATAACTACAATATACCGGTACGTCAAAACATCATTATAACTGGTTGATAGATTGGTTTTAGGGTGTCTAATTCCTAAAATTAAGATGAATTTTATACTTTCTGAAAGTATACAATAGGCATCTATCAAATCAGGAATAATTAACTCATTCACTGCCACGGACATTGATATTATTTGGAATCTGACCATTTACTGCCACCAACATCCATCCATTTTCCATACAGCTTATCCTCACCCGGGTCACGGGTGTGCCGGTGCCTACCTCAGCTGAGTCAGGGCGAGAGGCAGAGTACACCCTGAACTGGTCGCCAGCCAATCGCAGGGCACATACAGACAAACAATCATTCACACTTGCCACCAACATATATATTCTTAAAGTAGATTTTTGATGGAAGAGGGTCTTGCCCAGCTTGTATGTGATATTCTCATTTCTCAATAACAAATCGGGAGTGTGGCACAGCTTTTGAGTATAAGGTAGAGATTACGCAATCAATCTTGACTTGTCACATCGATTATGAGGGCGAGAAATTACAACACATTGAAAGTTGGGCAACTTTAGGCACCTCACACTCAAACGCCGTATGTATATGTATGGTATAAACAGAGTATGTGTCGCAGTAGGAGTAGAAGGTATGTGTTGTGATCGTGAGAGAAAATGGCGAACAGCCGGTGACATTCAACTATATCCACGACGGTGCATTTCTTAGTTGTATATCTGTAACTAAATGATAATTTTGCCAACAAAAGGCCTTTGTAAGTTTTGTTTTTGTTATTTATTTATTATTTTATAGTACACAAAAGCCAAATATATTAGCGTCAGTCGTTTTTGTGCTCGTCACGTTTCTATTCACACAAAAAAAAGCTTGTTTTCTCTGCTTTTTACTCAGAAACTGGTGTTTTTGGTGAGACAAACCTATGTTCTGCTGCTGATTACTGAAGAAGGGAAAAAGCTAGAAATATACTTTTTCTGATTCAAGAAAATAATCAACTTTCTTTTGGTAGGTTTCTGTGCTTATATTGTTACAGAGCCCAATATTCTGTGGGTCTCGAAGGATCAGTCAAAATGCTCCAAAATGGCTCGCAATATGGGGAACTCTGCTTGGCAAAACACATTGAATGTGCTTCTTCCAATCAAGGTAACAAGCTTACCATTTACTAAATACAGGATTTTCAACCTTTTGTATTCCTTCCATTCTGGCATCCCATATTTTTAGCTCAGCAATAACACGATACTCATTTAGCCTCGCGCTCTGCTTTGCATGTAGCCTCCACTTACTCTTTGAAGATGGTTCTGTCTTGACATTCGAATGTTCAGCAGTATTCAACACTTCTTTCCAGAGCTCATCAAAAAGGATTCTCCTCTGTAATCCTCTACAAGGGCTTCAGCTAGAGTGACAGCAGACTGAAGCATGTCAGAGAAACATCTTGCATCACTAAAAAGCTTATTACATGTGAACAAAAGTCTAAGAAATTCGGGTCAATTTGAGCGAGCAGGCTGTGCATCAACACTTCTATCGGTGCTGTTTTCTGACGTTATTTCTTCAAGGACACGGGTAGTCTGTCAAGTACTGTATGGCATGCCACGTGTTGGCGTGCCCACCTGGTTTTACTCAGTCTTTCAAGTTCTCTGGGTGCACTGTCATACATTACCTTTTTTTATGGAAAGCAATTTGGTGTGAACATATGGTGTGAGACAAAAATGAATACAGTCTTTGCAAAATTACAAAGAAGCATTCATTTTCTGGTACGGCTTTGATTGTGTCAATAAGAACAAAATTAAGGGAATGGGCATTACAACGGACGTAAAAGGGCTGATTCGCCACCTGTTTACTACGAGCTTGAACAGCTGAGTGCTTGCCATTCAGTACTGAAGCACCATCATTAGCTTAACCAGATAGTTTTTGTACTCAAGGCCGTACTTGTCAGTACCAAGGCAATCTGCTGCTTCAAATGCAAGATTTCTTTTACCGCTCCCCCGTTTTACCCGAGCACTAAATACAGCTGTTCTCTCCTTCTTGTCTTTACTTTCATCTGCCAAAAGCGCAAATATCTCATTTTTTTAACCTCTTTAATGATGGATAAGCAAACCATTTTTGATAGGGTATCTAATATTTCTGAATGTCGTGACTTGTATATCTAGCACTGCGAGGCCCTCTCGGCTTCTTTTTAACCAGTGGCTCATGTTTACCCATGGTCTCCAGATCCATAAAAAGAACAATAATAACTTTGGCAACAGTAACTAAAACCAGCCGACTCGCTCACAGTGGCGACCAAGGTCATAGAATGAATCACTTCGTACAGTGATTCAGTTGAGTACGTCCACTTAAAAGATTCATTCGTTGGAACGACTCGTTCTCGAACACTACTACTAGCCCGCAAGCCCGCTTACAGGCACATGCGGTCATTGCACTGTTAAAGCAGTACTTTTTAAAATTGATATGGGCTGATGTCAGCCATCCTTCGGGGGCCCCTTTCAGCTTGGGGCCCTAGGCAATTGCCTGCGTTGCCTGTATGATTAACTGTAGTTTCAATATGTTGTGCATCTTGGGTAAAAGATGTGCGTTTGACGCATTTACGATGGCTGATCCTGCATTACTTGTGCGTACGCATGGCATAGTCTGAGGATGTTCTAAATTTGTTTGCAGAGTATGAACAAAAACAAGTGCGAACATATTGATAAATCACAGGTTAATGCGTCAAACGACTGCATATGCACGATTTGAGCACAAATCTGTGCGTACCTACGGTTAGTGAATGAGGCCCAATGAGTTGTTTTTTTTTAACCTGGTCAAATAAAGGCTATTGATTTATTGATTTAAAATATCAAATGGCTCTTAAGCACCCTCTACAAGCTTTTTTTCCCCACTCCATCATTCCATCTCGACTAACATATCAAATATAACAGACATATCTACTAACATATCAAATATAACAGATAAAATATGTTTCAAATCAGCCTTTTGTTGGTATGATTGTAATTGTTAAAACATTTTGTTTTAGCACAGACATTTTAAATAGTAGTAATTGTGCTCTGCAGTTTTCTCTCGACATACTAAAACCATTTGAGCCATAGAGGAAGAGAAAAAAGTGAGTTACACGACTCAGCATAAATGAACTCATCAAGCGAATTGCTCTGACCATGGGTAGACAGACCTAAGGTAAATCTTCAAAGTTTTTTTTCAATCTTTTCAATATGTTCAGCCATAATTGAGTGTCTCTCAAAGCAATGCAGCCATGTTAATCATAATCAGAAAAGACAGAGCCTACTAATATCAAACCTTTTCTTTTCTTTTTTTTTTAATTGCACAGCGAGTGGTTAGGACATTGGCCTCAAAATTTTTGAAATCCATCCACCCGATAGGGAGTTCACATTATCCTTGTGCTTATGCAGGTTTTCTCTGGGTACTCTGGCTTTCTCCCACATTCTAAGCGTCAGTGAGTATGAATGATTGTCCATCTATGTGTCCTGCGATTGACCGGTGACCAGTCCAGGGTGTACACAGCCTCGCTCCCAAAGTCAGCCAGCTCATCCGTGACCCTAATGAGGATAAGTGCTATAGAAAATGGATGAATATATTACATGTTGCAACTAAGTTTGTTCTTGACCAGTAACATAGCAGCTAACAAAGCTAGCATGTACGCTTGAGCAAAAATGTTAACATTCACATTGATTCGCAACCCTGTTACTGTAATTACAGTAATATCAAAATTACTAAAATACTGCAATAGGTAGTTCACTGTACACACATCCACACTTGACCTGGCTCACTTCTTCCATCTATCCATTAAAAGAAGAGAAGGCTCAACTGCGCGTGGCATTCCGGTCCATCATGTCCATTGTGGTCCTAATCCAGGTCAGAAAGTTTCCAAGACGTGCGAACACGCCGTATTTGCCGCTGGCAGCGCAGCCCTCACCCCAACTGACCACGCCCGTCAGGTACCAGGTTCCCCGGTAGTGGACCACGAAGGGACCGCCGCTGTCCCCGCTGCAAGCGTCCATGCCGGCATCCACGTAGCCTGCGCAGAACATGTTGTCTGTGATCACCTGCAGGGAAGGTGGCGACACGCTATTAGCATGGTGTTAACAATGCTTGTGTGACGCTAACGCTCACCTGCTCTGTCGACTGTGTGCAGGTGCGGTGTTTGACCACCGGGAGCGCCACCTTCCTGAGGAATCGGGAGGATCGGCGCAGGTACTGGGTGGCCCCCCATCCTGTCACCAGGCCCCGGTTGTCCTCCTGAACAGACACAAAAAACAAAAAGAGAATTATAAATTTTATATGGTCTCGATATCACGAGTGGGTTTGAGAACGTATCCCCATTACAAATGGGGGTTCACTGCAGTAGAGAGGTCAAAAGATTAACATTAAAGTTAAGTGTTTTGATTAAGGTAAAGTAGTTTATTTTAATTTATTTAATTAGTTTCAAGTTAGTTTTTTTATAGTGCAAAATCACACTGAGGAGTCCAAATGCACTAAAAACAAGTACACACAGCTGCATCAACAATAGTAGTTTACAAATACTGTACAATATCTGAGCATCACAAGAAACAAATAGATATAAGGGTGAAACTTAAGGCAAAAGCTGCGATCATAAGGTGGCCCCAGTTACAGAGGCCCACATTCAACGTCAAAATGTTTTGGGAAGAGATGTGTTTTGAGTCTAGTTTTAAGCAGCTGGATTGAAGGAGCACTAGGCAGAAGTTGATTGCAGAAGAAAGGAGCATGATAAGAGAACACGCTACTTCCCGATGTGTTTTTATGAATGCGTCGGAGAGTGAGGTTGCTACCGTCTTTTGAGCGAAGGGGATGGCAGGGACAGTAAAGAGGTAATTAGGTCTGAGCGCTAGCGCTTGGCTAGAAGGCATTTGTAGGCCAACTGATGACATATTTGATTTTCTGCCAGATTTTGGCCCGTCCACATTTAGGTTGAAACCTGCGTGAGCCTGTTGATGTCACAGGATATTTCCTCATTAAATTAGTAGGTGTTCTGCAGCGTATTTGTCGCCTATTTTGAAAGTCTGGATGTCTTTTTTTTTTTTTTACAATAATGACTAAAAAGAGTGAGGTGAGATACATTTCAGTGGGCTTGTTTTGTTAGAATCGTTCACTGTAATGCTTAGTTGCAGAAGGAAGGCAGAGCAAGAGGTAAGTGCGTGCAGATTAATTTCCGCCTATAGACACGGGTTTGGTCAGCTAGTTGTATTTGTTGCATCGCTCATCTTTGAAAAAGAGTTTGGAAAGAAAATGTAAAACAGGTGTGTGCTTTTGTGAAGTTAAAGGCTTTTTGTATGGTGGTGGTGTCATGTGACTGCGGCAGACTTTAATGGGATAGCTGGCTGGTGCCAGGTTTGTACCATTTTAATTGATGAGAGTGTAATAAATTAACTCTTTTTTAGCATATTAAATTAGCGATTGAACATAATTTTTGGGTGCCGTTGTGTTTATGGCCGTGTGCAATGATATATGATAGCAATATAATGTATAATACCAACTTGAACAAAGTGGTGTTCTGAAACTCAAGCAAGATGAAAAAGTGGCGTTTCCAGGGCAATTAGTTAATTACTGATTGCTCTAAAACAGATTGATATTATTGTTAATGACCAGTTTCATTTTCTTGAGCAAAAAGTACATAAAGAAAACTAGTGAAATATAGGCCATCCTTTTTAAGCGTGCTGACGTGGGCTGACCTTGAGCAAGTATTTTGACAGGTGGGGATCCGGCAGGCAGGCAGGGATGGCGGTGGGCCCCCTGACGATGGGCCGGGCCAGGTAGAGCAGAGCCACATCGGAGTCCATAGTGAACTCATGGAAGTGAGGATGAAGCACAACCTGCTCGACCGAAATTCTTTGCTCGCCGGGATCACGACGCCGCTTGTCGTAGTCGCCTGCACACACAACAGACACAACACATATAACCTAACTATAGCTAACATGTGGCTAACACATAGCCTAAATATATCTAACCTGTGGCTAACATATTCTTAATAGTAAACCTGTGGCTAACATATTCTTAATAGTAAACCTGTGGCTAACATATTTGATCCTGCAGCAGTGGGATAAATTACGCTAGCACCACTGGAGACGTGCAGTCGTCGATCATGGCAGCCAGATGTGTCCGCTTGTGTTGATGATACATGCTAACATTAGCGTGAGGGTGTCAAGTGACCTATGGTGACGTGGTGGGCAGTTTGCTGGAAGCAGTGCGCCGCTGAGACCACCCAGCGGTCCGACACCAGTGTTCCTCCGCAGAAACCGTGACCATCTGCACGGCGGATGAGAACCTGAAGGCAGCACAGATGAGAGGAAGTCACAGATTATATGTGCAAATCAGAAGTGTCAAGTCTTAACCTTCAAGTTTCAAGCAAGTCCTAAATTACTGTGGTGGAAACCATGCAAGTCAAGTCCCCTCTACATTTCAAGCAAGTCAAGTCTTCACTTGGATTAAACAAGTCATGATTCAAATGTGGAGCGCATCCTGGAAAGAATTCTTCCCATCACGGAAAACAGAACGCTTCCCAACCCTGAAAAACAGAACGGTTCCAATCTCAAAAACAGAACTCTTCCAGTGCCTGAAACGGAACACTTCCCATCCGTGAAACAGAACTCTTCCCCATTCCTGAAACGGAACGCTTCCCATCCTGGAAACAGAACAATTCCCCTCCCAGAAAACGGAACACTTCCCATCTCGGAAACGGAACTCTTACCCATCCCTGATACGGAAAACTTCCCATCCTGCAAAAAGAACTATTTCCATCCTGGACTGAATTCTTGTCACCCCTGTAACGGAACGCTTCCCATCCTAGGAACAGAACTCTTTCCACCACAGAAACGGCGGGCTTCCTTTCCAGGAAACTGAACTCTTCCCCTCCCACAAACCAAAGCACTTTCCATTTCTGAAATGGAATGCTTCCCATCCCGGAAACGGAAGGCTTCCTATCCCTGAACTAGAACTCTTTCCATCCTGGAAACTGAACTTTTCCCATCCCGCACGTTACCTCACCTGCCAGGGACTTCCTCCCAGTCTCTCCAGGGCTCCCCCAACAATGCGAGTGTTGCGTGGCTGGTCGGCATTGTGAGTCCAATTGAAGCGGATGGCGTGGTCATCATCTAAGATGGCATCCATTACCACGGTGACGTTGGTGTCGTCCAAGATAGCGTCCGTTTCCATGGTGACAATGGTGTCGTCCAAGAAGGCGTCCATATCGGTGGTGAAATTGGCCTCCTCCAAGATGACATCAGTTTCCACAGTGTCGTTGGTGTTATCAGCGAGCCTCAAGAGGGAGCGTCCTCGCTGCAATGCTGCCGGCTGCTGGACACCGCAGGGAAACGCCACTGAGCGCGTGCAGAAGACAAACCATACTTAGTTTTATGGGCACGTGTGTGTGTACGTGTGTCTGTGTTGTCTATCACCATGTGTCTTCTTTGTGTGTGTGTGTGTGTGCGTGTATGTCTGTATGTTGGCCACAAGAAATGATGTCACAGATGTGGGCGGAACCTGTCTTGGAGCAGCTTTGTCCATCAGAATCCAGCTGGAAACCTTCAGCACATCCACACTGAACACCAGTGCCCCCTGGCAGGTCTGTGCAGTACTGCAGGCAGCCGCCGTTTCTATAGCCGCACGACAACACCTCTAGATGATGGGCCGGCAGTTTGGGACATAATTCAGGATTAGCTCTCACCCTTGCTATTCAGATGCTCTCATTCACAATACTGAAAGGCTCTCATACGTAATACGGATTTTTCTTTCCGCTCATAAACATTTGTCAAATGCTCTCATAAACACCAGTGAAACACTCTCATTCGGCTTGTGAAGTCTGAGAGCAAATCTTGAATTATGTCTCTAACGGCCCCTCATACCGCTACAGGCACACATATACACTTACACACTTACACACATATACACCAGTGGTGGGCAGTGAGTTTGGGACCTAGGCCAGTGACTTAATCCACCTCTCAATAACACCATCACATTGCAAAAATAATGTAAAAAAAATAAAACGCTTCACATGTATAACTGTGTGTGTCATGAAGGAATAGACAGAAGCCATCCATCAATTGTCTTCCGCTTATCCAAGGTCGGGTCACGGGAGCAGTAGGTTTAGCAGGGAAGCCCAGACTTCCCTCTCCCCAGCCACCTCATCCAGCTCTTCCGGGGGGATCCCGAGGCGTTCCAAGGGCAGCCGGGAGAAATAGTCTCTCTCGCGTGTCCTGGGTCGTCCCCGGGGTCTCCTCCCGAAGGGACATGCCCAGAAAACCTCACAAGGGAGGCGTCTTAATCAGATGCCCGAGCCAACTCATCTGGATCCTCTCAATGCGGAAGAGCAGCGGCTCTACTCTGAGCCCCTCCCAGATGACCGAGCTTCTCACCCTATCTCTAAGGGAGAGCCCAGACACCCTATGGAGGAAACTCATTTCGGCCGCTTGTATCCGGGATCTTGTTCTTTCATAGGTGACGGTAGGAATGTAGATCGACCGGTAAATCGAGAGCCACAACGGAGCGATACAAAGTCTGCATCACTGCAGACGCTGCACCGATCCGCCTGTCGATCTCCCGTTCCATTCTTCCCTCACTCGTGAACAAGAACCTGAGATACTTGAACTCCTCCACTTGGGGCAGGATCTCATCCCCAACCTGGAGAGGGCACTGATTCTCATCCCAGCCGCTTCACACTCGGCTGTGAGAGAGTGAGAGTTAGAGATCACGTTGATGAAGCCAACAGAATCACATCGTCCCCAAAAAGCAGAGATGCAATACTGAGGCAACCAAACCGGACCCCCTCTACGCCTTGGCTGCGCCTAGAAATTCTGTCCATAAAGGTTATGAACAAAATCAGTGACAAAGGGCAGCCTTGGCGGAGTCCAACCCTCACCGGAAATGAATCAGACTTACTGCCAGCAATGCGGACCAAATTCTGACACTTGTCGTACAGTGGGGAATAGACAGAGGCCATATTTGAGGATGAATGCCATTATTACCAAAGCAAGAAACACACTTACTTTGTTGCTTTAATAACAGTGGTCACTAACTGGCGGACCGCGGGCCGCGTCCGGACCCGGAAGCAGTCGCATACGGACCCAGACCATAGCCAAAAAAAGAGTTATAAAGACATACGGGGTACGTCTATTTTAAGCGGTGCAACATATTACAGGCTTAACGGTAGTGACGAACCGTACCGACCAATCACATGGGAGTTCAGACACCCCCTTCAGCCAATCAAATCAGATCTCGGGTGGTAATAACTGACTGCGCACAGACCAGGCAGAGATGAGGAGCACTGTAGCAGAGGAGAGACAAAGAGACTCAGAGTGGAAGTTTAGTTAAAGACAGAGAAACACCATTATTAAACAAAACATAAAGGTTTTCAACAAACATAACCTCTAAAACTGCTCTGTTGTTAAGATTTGTTAAATTACTATATGTAAAATTGTTTAAGACTTCACTGTTGTGTCAATTTAGATGCTAAACAGAAAGGGGGAACTCAACTTTCTTTTTCTGAAGTAAAGCACTTTATTTGAACACGTCTAACTTTATATTTGTATTTACTTGCTCTTATTTTGAAATGTGCAGCCGTACTTTTATTTAGTAAATGAAAGAACACACAGTTGTTCTCATATGTTTGATTACCCGGGCAGAATTTGTAAGATACGTACAATTCTTTAAAGAAAACTTGAAGGACCAGGTGAAACACGTTTAATTTTATTTTTAATGGGATTCAAATTAAACTGTCAGGCATTTCATAAAGGCACAATCATTGGAGAAAAAACATAACCATAAAGAAAACAATGATGGTCCATGTTCAGTCATATTTTAAAAAACAATATTTCACAAATTCTGCCAGGGTATGTAAATTTATGAGCACAACTGTACATATCAGGAGTCTTATTTATTTGTTTAGTTGTGTGTTACATGACAATAATAAATGCCAGAAGGTTCTTAGATTTGACAGAAGTATTGATTAAAAGCAGATGTAGATGACTAGGCAGGCTATTTAAATATATATCACAAAAAATTAGACACTAAATGATCTTTCAGACCTTTGCTTCAAGAAATCTTCTCTATCTGGACCTTTTAAATTTTTTCTTGAATACCCCTGCTTCATAACCTTTATACCTCTGTAGTCATTGTAATGTATAAAATACAATATAGCGGTTCACAATCAATATTTATATCTAATAACATGACAAAAACGTTAAAGCTTAATAAAATATATCGTAATCACCGGAGATATCGTAATCACCATCCCTGATGGGGATGCACCAGACGTCCTTCCTTTTCTCCTGCCTGTCTGTGTTAGCTAACTCATACATGCTGCTCTGAAAGTGCCCCAAAATCCTTTTCCGGGTTGAAAACAGGTCAGACAATAATATGCTGATGGACCACGCCCCAAAATTTCAAGGTTTTCTTTTTTAAAGAAAATGAATTGTTAATCATGTCAAAAATCATCCGCTTCAGTAAATCAATTCTCATGCACATCTTCAGCTCAACCAATCAGAGGACTATTTAGCTGAACCACTGAACCAATTAGCTGAACCACTGAACCAATCAGAGGATGGGAAAAATTACCAAACGTGACTCAGTCTGCGTGAGTGGTGAATCTAAAATCTGACTGGTTAGAGCATTTCAACGGTGTGTGTATGTAAGCTGAAATCTGATTGGACAAAAAATAAATAAAAAATTCTACATATACAATACACGACTGGAAGTTGAGCAAAGCAGCCAAGACATGTTATGAAATTAAGACAAATGACTATTGGGGCGGGGGGGAAATAAAATTATATATATTAGCATTATATGATAATAGGTATTATTAATTTAATTCATTGTAGTTTTGATAGTGTTTAGGCCAGCAGAGAAGGCTCTGAAGGCCCTCATTGCACACCACTGGTATATACACACGCACTTACATTTATACATGCATGTACTCACACATACACTTACACACGTGTACACGTACAGATACACAAGAACATATACGCATGTAAACACACAGTATGTACACTGACAAATCTGTACACACATATGGGTATTTATTTGATTATGGGCCTTTTTGTGTCCTTGATGTAAAATTTTAAGAAAAAATCTATTTAAATAGATTTTTTCAATAACCAGCAGTGGGCATGCCTAATTATAAGTGTTTCATGTTAATATTAGTATATTTTGAGCGGTTTTATGGTGGTATTTTACAGTTTTCACCCTGTCCCTAGCACCGGGTTTGGATATATGAAGCTCTATCATTCTACTAAAAAATGCTAAAATGGTGTAACTTTGATCATAAATTCCTTAAAATATAATAGAATTAATGATTTCTCATCATACATACAAAACATTTCAAATTCTGTCTTTTATTTTTACTAAAATATGTCTGTCCCTTAAAGTTGCTGTCATTACCGCCACATTGACCATTTTCAGATCAATAAAGTTTATTCAAAATCTGATTCTTTAATTCCGTGTCATTTTGTCTTGTCACTCAACCACGTGCTAGGGCAGAGAGAAGTCAGACATTTTGATAACTGGAAGAGGAAGTTTTTTCCTCATTTGTACCCTTAAGTCACGTAATATTTTTATCGCATGTCAGTGTTGTAGTGTTAATATGTTTAAAGATTTTCCTGTAAAATCTTGATAATCATATAAAAATGTTGTACAGGACTAGCCAGTTAAAAGACAATTTTAAGCTAACTCTACCAGCATAGCACAGTTAGCTAAAAACTTTGAAATGTCATTACCATCACGTCATCACATAGTGCAGTGTGGTGGTGATGACAGAAACGAAAATCAAAAGTGCCCGAAATCAAATAAACACCCATATAGTCTATAAACACATACACACACAAAGTATTCACGCGCACACACGCTAACACGTTCAGATTTACACGTGTACACACAAGGGATGGGACGGTACTCGATTGTTCGGTACACTCAGTATGTTCTTATGGACCGCTGTTCTTCGGTTTTGCAATTCACTTCGCATTGATGCTTTGCATGCGCGCATGCCAATTGTGTGTTCACCCATTGACACTTGTGACTGTACCCGGCTTGAAAGTTGCAGCTCACGGACGTGGTAAAACGTAAAACCGCTAGCACGAGTGGATGATTTGAGAGATGAAAATTTGAAGCACCGGCATCATTCTAAATTCACGTGTGGATTAATTTTGGTTTCACCATTACATATAATAACGAGGGAGTGAAAACTGCTGACATTTTATTGTCTACGAGCTTTGCTTGAAACATGTCCTGCAGTTTTAGGGAAACACAAGCAATATGAGCAGTTACAGTAAAGAGAAGTGCAGAAAAAATAACATATTTTCTTGTTCGGGTGCAAGTCTTTTTTTTTTGTTTTTTTTTTTGTATGTGCCTTATTGATGTGTCGGTCGCGAACGAAACAGCTCGAAGATCCTGAACCTTTGAAGCGAACGATGAGAGCCAGCTCATGATTGGAAGCCGCTCTCTTCGTTCACTTTAGAGAGCGCCCACGTGATTGGTCAATGTGTGTGACGTCGTCTCGCTCGCTCTCTCTGACTGCGCGGACAAGAGGTGGGGAGCACACCCAGCAGCACACAGACGGGGAAGACAGAAATAGACAAAGGCGCCATAAGAGAAAATGCGAACGTGCTGGTAAGGAATAGTTAGGAAAATTAGTGATAGCAGGAAAATAAGTCAAATCTGGAGACATTTAAACTTTATTGACAATATAAAGGCAGTGTAAAGTCCGAAGGGGGAGGGGGGGGGGGGGAAATCACTTATCGGGCTGGCCGCACAAACAACCTGCACAGGCACCCATCCGTGCAATTAGAAGAATAAAGACAAGCATTTGAACCTGATACTAATAAAGGTTCCAGTGTGTCTAATGCCACCGTTGCATATTGATGCAATATCAGTCCCTTCTGAGAGATCCTTCTCCAAAACTGGGGACAGCAGATAATTTCCGACAGAAGAAACCAGAGCAGATCCTCAAAGCTATGACAGTTACTTTCTCATTGCCAATCTTAACTACAAATAAATTATCTGAATGCAGATTTTTTGGTTTTGTTTTACATATTTTAGTTTACATTTTGTTGTGTTGTCTGTTTTGCAGTGATTCTGTTGTATCACTTTAAATTTGTTTAATAGAAAAACATTAAAAGCTTAAAATATTAGTTCAATTGTTAGTAGTTATGCTTGTTTTTTATTTTTATTTTACTTTATTGTAGCACCAAGTAGAGTGAATAAATAAAGGCATATCTTTATAATATAATGGAAAAATAATGCATGTTTTTCTTTACATTAGTTTGCATGATTTTACATTACTTTTGTGTAATAAATTAATTTAAGTAACAAAAAATCTGAAGAGCCGTTCGTTCAGCTCTTTTTAGTAAGCCGATCCAAAAGAGTCGGTTCCCTAAAAAGAGCCAGAATTCTGATCACTAAGGTGCTTGGCACCTTTCAGCTACACACATTCTCTCGTCTTCTCAGATTTCTGACACACCTACCGTGCGTAACCTGGAAATATAGTAGGATGTGCCAACCACCAAAAAGCCGTGACTCATTGAGGTCTGAGGGTGACTGTAAATCATGGAGCATGGAGTTTTCATTAGACTTTGAATGTCATAGAAATCCATTTGGAAAATATATACCACAGTTTAAATATGAAAATACCTTTCATAGCAGATGTGCTGTCACTGGTGAGACATGCACACAACTCTGTCTAACATTTTGCACTTTGAAGGACAGCATGTGTTTTTTTATTATGTATGAAATAAATTCAATAAAAGTAATTTAATCAGAATACTGTTCGCATGACTGAATGCATGTTTGGAGGTCCATCAATACATAAAGGGGTGTGTCTGCCGTTCTACAGTTCAGCGGTGCCGTGCAAACGTCCTCGCGCCACAGATTGGACAAGTCACTTTATTGTTTTAATGACTGACACAGAACCAAATAAAAATATATGATTCAATATCTAACTCACCATTGCGCCATTTCCATGACGAGTTGTAATAGTGGCAGCCCTGTGCTTGAAAAAAAAAAAAAAACTCAAAGCCACCAACAATATGTTTGAATTGGAAAAGCTGATCACAGATGTGAATAAAAGTCTGCTGGCACCAATATTTTTCGCCATCCATCCATCCATGCTCTTAGCCGCTTATCCTCACTAGTGTCGTGGGCGTGCTGATCCCAACTCAGCTGACTTCGGGCAAGAGGCGGGGTACACCCTGAACTGATGGCCAGCCAATCGCAGGGCACATACAACCAACCATTCACACTCACATTCACACCTACGGGCAATTTAGAGTCTTCAATTAACCTAGCGTGCATGTTTTGGGATGTGGGAGGAAACCGTAGTACCTGGAGAAAACCCACACAGGCACGGGCAGAACATGCAAACTCCACACAGGGAGGCTGGATTTAAACCCAGGACCTCAGAACTGTGAGGCAGATGTGCTAACCAGTCGTCCACCCATCCATCCATCCATCCATTTTCAGAGCCGCTTCTCCTCACTAGGGTCGTGGGCGTGTTGAAGCCTATCCCAGCTAACATCGGGCAGGAACAACCATTCGCACTCACATTCTCACCTACGGGCAGTTTAGAGTTGTCAATTAACCTACCATGCATGTTTTTGGGATGTGGTACGAAACCGGAGTGCCCAGAGAAAACCCACGCAGGCACGGGGAGAACATGCAAACTGTCTTAAGTGCGAAAGAGGGAAAGTCTACTGGAGATTAAGAGCATACTGCGCAGATCCAAATTTGACAGAGAACGCCCACATTGCCCCACCCAGAGTGCGTACCTGACATGAGGGTGCGTGAATGACAGCTTTGTGTGGATAGGATAATGCGCGTAGTCAGAAAAGCACACAGCAGAATGGAGAATATGGCTGTCAAAACACACAGCGAAAATTTAATGGTTCCCGCTCAAAAACTGAGGTACGGACCATAGCTGTTGGTAAGGTTACCTGTATCGTCCGATCCCTAGTACACTCACAAACACACATACACCCACACTAGTGTTAGTGGAAAGAGGTATGTAGGCAAGGCGATGGTTCGCCGTAGTTACCCAAGTGGCAGGTGCTGCCGTGGTAACGGGGTGGGCACAGACACAGGAAGTGTCCTCGCTCCAGCATGCACTTCCCACTATTCACGCATGGATTGGTCACACACGGATTCAAGTCTGCGGAGGAACAACTTCCTGTTTACCGCGGTGGGAACATCATTGCTTCCTTTTCATGTCATCACTTCCTGTGTCGGGGTGGACTCACTTGTGTATCGGAACCAGAACTCAAGCTGGGGAGTGACAGCAGAATACAGCAGCATATCATAGCAGTATCATGAGAGAAGAGAACAGGTCTCACCGTCTTCTCCTGCGACTGGAAGATCTCGGCGGCCTCCTCCTGGGAGCAGCGTTCCTCGTAGCATTCCCGCTCCAGGTCACCGGGAAACATCTCCTCCAGATGCTTGGAATTGGCTCGTCGCCTCCTATTGGCGGCAGCTGAGCGCAGGATCTGCCCGGCCGAGGCGCGCTGCAGAAACACTAGGCCAGCAGGTGTTAGCATTAGCATTAACGAGCAGCTAACGGCAGCCATGCGAGGCTCACCCGTGCTCTCCACCAGAGCGGCACTGAGCACCAGTAGCATGGTTGTCTTGGCAACGGACGTCAACATCTCTGCAAGACACACACAAATGTGCAACGGTTAGGTTCGGAGAAAGGAAGGATGGATGGATGATTGGATGGATGGATGGACAAATACATAGATGGCCAGGTTGGTTGGTCCGTCTGTCAGTAGAAAAGTGATAGGTAATTAGACGGTAAGGTTATGAGGTAGGACGGTTGTTAAATTACTAAGTAGGATACACATATAGGTAGGTTAGTAGGTAGGTACTGTAGCTAGGTAAGTAGTCAGGTCACTTGACATTAGGTAGGGAGCATCAGTGTATTCTCCTTACCATTTTATTCCATCCATCCATTTTCTGAGCCGCTTCTCCTCACTAGGGTCGCGGGCGTGCTGGAGCCTATCCCAGGTATCAACGGGCACGAGGCGGGGTACGCCCTGAACTGGTTGCCAGCCAATCGCAGGGCACATATAAACAAACAACCATTTCACTCGCATTCACACCTACGGGTAATTTAGAGGCCTCAATTAACCTACCATGCATGTTTTTGGGATCTGGGAGGAAACCGGAGTGCCCGGAGAAAACCCATGCAGGCACCGGGAGAACATGCAAACTCCACACAGGTGGACCCGGTATTTGAACCCCGGTCCTCAGAACTGTGCGGCATATGCTCTAACCAGTCGCTCACCATGCCGTCTACCATTTTATTATAAAAGTAAATACTACTTATACAGTTATATTCCTCACAAGTTCATGTGTTAGCATGTTGAAAAAGCATGAAGAAAAGCAACCCAACCACCATGCATCACTGTACGTTTCGCGTTCTTTCGGTGATGAGCAGTGCTGTGTTTGCAGCGAACATACCTTTTGGAATTAGGGTCAAAGTTTAACCTTTCTTTGGACCATAACAAAATTTGTCAAACGTGGGAACTAACCCGGACTACTTTTAATAAGTATTATGTTGCCATTTGACTTTTTACCACAATACATAAAACGTGGTCAACTATGAATACGGTACTTCTTTGTTAATAGTGTGCAAGTGTAGTAAGAATAACAGTCCTACCTGGAATATTCGGCAAGGACGATGATTGACAGTTGGCGTTACTTTGGAGCTAAAATGGTGGCTCCGTTGATTGTTAACCACAACTCAAACATTGACGCACTTGGACGTGACGTCATCAACACACGTTTCTTGAATGACACATTCAGATTTTATTGCGACAAATGGCGAGGGGGGGCTTTAAAATATCATTATTTTCTATGTGCGACAAAGTTTGACCCGTGTCTACTAAAATAGAATCACTGATGTAAAAGTACCATTTATAGAAACAACATTTTAGTTTCTGAACTTTTCCAGCTTTATTGCGGAACACTAAACATTTGTGAACATGGGAAGCAGAAACATTAGAAAAATAAATAAAGGTATAATAATCTTTTCACGCTTCACGCATGTAAACATTCACTTTGGATTTGTCACCATCACCATAGCAACGTCAAGCTTTGCCATTAGATTCTTAAGTACTTGATAAAACACAACTGGAAGTGATACCATGGGGAGGGGGGGGGGGGGGGGGGGGGGGGAGCTAGACAGCACGGCGAATCAAGTTGTTTTTTTCTGGCTCCAGGAAGTCATCCAGTAGCGCCTCCGTCACCTTCCGAAGCTCTGCCTCCAGGCGAGACACCTCACTGCAAACCAGTCAATAGGAAGTGATGTCACACTCTGATTGGTTGGCCGGCCACACGTCTAGCTGGTCCTTTGTTGTTACTATTATAAAATAATTGTATTATTTTCCTATATTACAGTGGCTTAAATTTTTTTTAAACCAAGTGCAGTATTTTTATTTGCATTGTATTTATCTTTTAAGTACAATACATTTGCATTTGATGTTTAAGAACATCCATTAATTTTCTTTACTGCTTCTCCTCACTAGGGTCGCGGGTAAGCTGGAGCCTATTCCAGCTATCTTTGGGTGGGAGGCGGGGTACACCCTGAACCGGTTGCCAGCCAATTGCAGGGCACATAGAAACAAACAACCAGTCGCACTCACATTCACACCTACGGGCAATTTAGAGTCTCCAATTAATGCATGTTTTTGGGATGTGGGAGGAAACCGGAGTGCCCGGAGAAAACCCACGCAGGCACGGGGAGAACATGCAAACTCCACACAGGCGAGGCCGGGATTTGAACCCCGGTCCCCAGAACTGTGAGGCAGATGTGCTAAGCAGTTCTCCACTATGCCGGCTGTTTAAGAACATTTATATAACATTTTTATTTTGTTATCTTTATTACATTTTAACTGAATGATTAAGTAGTTTTTTTCCCCTTCATTTATTTTTCCTATATTTAAGAAGTGTTTAAGTAAACTGTGCTTAACGCTGCAGTGGCATAAACCTTTTTAAATAATCTAATACAATATTTTTTTTCCTTTTATTTTACAGTAGTTTCAAGTAAAATTTTAAGTACAGTTCAGTTGTATTTAACTTTTAAGTACAATACATTACAGAAATTGTTTTTTATTTGGGGGACAATTTTTATGTAACTATTGTGCAAAACATTTTTAATGAAATCATTAAGTAATTTGTTTAACTTTCTTATATTTTAGCAAAGTGTTAATGTTCAAACTGCTTGATATTACTGTGGATTACAATAACATCAAATATACAGTGTTCCCTCGTTTTTCGCGGTTAACGGGGACCAGAACCCCCCGCGAAAGATGAAAAACCGCAAAGTAGGATTTGCCCCCCCCCTAGGAATTTTCATGAAGTACGCGTATTTACTTAAATTTTTAATTATAAAACCTTATAGAGTAATTAACAATTACTTTGTCCTGATAATATTAGTGTCCAAACTCACTGTCTTTTCCCTGCAATCAGCAATCCACAATGCAGCTTCCATTTTCACAATTCTCTTATTACGCGGAGTTACCACACGTTTCGCTTCCTTATTGAAGGTTATTGAAGCAGTTTTGCTTCCTCTTTCTGTAGATTCATTCACGCCATAATGGCGTGCCGCAGATGCATAACTTCTGCCCTCTTTGATCAAATCTAAAAGTTTTACTTTTTCGCTGATGGTCATCATCATCTTCTTCTTCCTCTTGGGCGCCCCGGAGGAAGCTTTCGCAGGGGCACAGCGCTTCGGCGGCATTGTAAGGGCTTGCTTAACTAATCCAAAAAATTATCGCTTAAACAAAAAAAGTTATTGCGAACACAACAGCGTGGACGAGACTGGCGAGACACAACAAGGGAAGATGCTGGGTGAGGCTGCGATGATGCGCAGCCAATCAGCTCACGGGATAATTCCACTCATGCTCTCATTGGTTGATGTTGCGCCGGGAACCAATCACGCGCCTTGTATGAGTGCCCGTACAGTACAGGTATGTACAGGCATGTACAAAGCCTCTGAGTCAACTCATCTCTTTGTTTGGCATGCAGGGAAACCTTCTCTCGCGCGCATCAACATGAAACAACGCGTCTTTCCGCAATATGGCTGCCGATATGGCTGTATTTTTTATTTATTTGTTTTATGAATATTTTGGAAAAACCCGCAAAGCACTAAAGCCGCAAAACGTGAAGCGCGAAGTGGCGAGGGACCACTGTACTTTAGAGGAATGAAACCTCTGCCTTGTTTTTGATGAACACTATGCTACTGTATTTTAATGTTCATTTTCAAGTGGCAATTGGTGCGAAAAGTTTGACTACAACTGATCAAGAAATGTTTTTGTTGACGTGCAGGTTAAAAAAAATAAATAAAAAACACGTTAAGAATCATGTGACCTGATTCCGGGCGCGGTGCACAGTTCTGTGTAGATTTTGATTTTGGGTTCGGTGCCGCTCGTCCTCAGCGTGGCCACGATGCCGTTTTCCAGTGTGAAGGTGATCATGTGACCACTCCTGCTTACGGGAAGCACCTGAGCAGAGGAAACAGGAAAAAAATTAACACCAGGTGGGACGAGGAGAAGGACGGACAATGAAGGCGAGGAAAGGCAGGAGGAAGGAAAGAGGGAGAATGAAGGAAAGAAGACAAGGAAAACAGGAGGATGAGGAAGAAGTAAGGAAGGGAAGAGGAGAAGAAAGGAGGTCAGGGAGGAAAGAATGAAGGAAGGAAAGAGGGGAATTGGGAAAATAGAAGGACAGTCGGAGCGAAAATAAAGAGAAGGAAGGAAAGAAAAGGGAGAAGTAAAGGAAGGAAGAAGGGTAAGAAGCAGAAGGAAGGAGGAGAAAGGAAAAAGGTATGAAAAGGAAATGGAAGAGAAAGTAAAAAGAAGAAAGAAGAAATAGGGTGGATGAGGAAGAAGAAGGAAGGAAAAGGCAGAAGGGGAGAGATGAGAAAGAAGGAAGGAAAAGTAGTAAGAAAAGAGGAAAAGAAATGAGAAAGAACAACAGAAGGAAGGAAAGAAGAGAAGCTGGAGATGAAAAAGAAGAAAGGAGAAGGAAGAGATAGGAGATGGAATGAAGACAAAGAATAAGTGGAAGGAATGAACAGAAAGAATAGGATAAGGAAGAAAGGTGTAGAAGGAAAAAATAGAGAAGGAAGGAGGAAAAGTAGGGAAGAGAAGGATTAGAAGAGAGGAGTATGAAGACAGGAAAGAGGAGAAGGAAGGATGAGGAGACAAAGAAGTCCAACCTTTCGATGGACCTGTTATTTTTGGATATTTAGAGTATACTGTATATGATTAGCTTCCTATCGCCTCCATCCATCCATCCATCCATTTCCCCCCGTTATCCGGGGTCAGGTCGGGGGGACAGCAGCTTTAGCAGATAAATCCAGACTTCCCTCTCCCCAACCACTTCGTCCAACTTTTCCGGGGGGATCCCGAGGTGTTCACAGGCCAGCGAAAGAGAAACGAAAGAGTGAAGGAAGTTGGACAACAAGAAATGAAGGCAGAGAAGAGGTAGAAGGAAGGGCTGGTGCGAAAAAAGGAAGTGGAGGAAGGAAAGTAGAAAGGTAGGATGGGTTAGAAGGGAGGAGAAGAAAGCAAGCCGAGTAAGGAGGCGCGTTACCGAGCGGCAGTCGTCCTGACTGCTGTCGTATCCCGTGTTGACGTCTCTCACGTGGACGACGCGTACGCCGCCGCACGCGTCGGCATACGAACCAGCGCCGCCGAAGTCTCGGATGCTGGCGAAGATGCGGCGGATGGCGACGGCGTCGTTGCACATAACGTAAGACGTCAGCGACACGTGGCAGCCATACCTGCGCACAGGAAGTTCACACGTGATCAGTACACACAGGAAGTACATGTGTCACACAGGAAGTAGAGCTGTCAAACAAGAAGTAGCTGAGCATCCACACAGGAACTAAATGTGTGCCCACGCAGAAAGTAGATGTGTCACATGGGAAGTTGATGTGCGTTCCTACAGAAAGTGGATGCTTGTCACACAGGAAGTTAATGTGGGTCTACACAGGAAGTAGGTGCGTCGTTACATGTGGTATATGTTGTGCAGCTGCTGCTGGAGGCTGAGCTTCCTGTCATGGAGGTAGGCAGCCATCTCGGCCACCACAGCGGCCGTGCTCACGCCGTCCTTCTCGGGAATCACACTGCCGCACAAGAAGCCTGCGTGCGCACACGCATGTCAAGGATCAGGCGGTGTGATGGCCGCAATGCCGGTGACATGATGGCGGCAAAAAAAATACCAATGGACTCCTCGAAGGCGAACAAGACGGTCTTTCCGTCTGCGGTGAGCTCCTGAATTCTGTTCCCGATCCACTTGAAGCCGGGAAGGGTTTCCTGTTGACGAGAAAATGTTTCTTTATTTCTGTTTGTACATCTCAATAAATTAGAAAAAGAGAAAAGTCCATTTACACTCTTTCCAAAAAAAATTTAATATCATGGAAAAGTTTATTTATTTCCATAATTCCATTCAAAAAGTTAAACTTCCATAAATTATAGATTCAGGGCCCACAATTTAAACAATTTCAAGTATTCATTCGTTTATTTTTACATAATTTGGGATTCCAGCTCATAAAACCCACAAAATCAGGAATGAAAAACATTTGAACACTGTGAAGAAATCATTTACTTCTCAGTTTTTGTAGGAAAAAAAGAAAGAAATTAGGGTCACATTAAATCAATCAAAATATGGTATTTTCAAAACGATATGTTAATCTTCAATACTTGGGAATCCCTTTGCTTTAATCACTGCCTTGATGCGCCGTGGCATTGAGGCAACCAGCCTGTGGCATTGCCTGGGAGTTTTGGAAGCCCAGATTTCCCTGATGCTTGCTGTCAGTTCTTTTTTGTTTTTGGGTCTGGTGCCCATCATTTTCCTCTTGATAATACCCCATCGATTCTCAGTTTAGATCCGGCAAGTTGGCTGGCCAGTCAAGCACTGTGATGGCGTGGGCATCAAACCAGGTTTTGGTGCTTCTGGCGGTATGGGCAGGGGGCCAGGTCCTGCTGGAAGATGACATCTGCATCTCCATACAGATCCTCAGCAGAAGGAATCATGAAGTCCTCGAAAACATTCTGGTAGACTGTTGTGGTGACCGTGGATTTAAGAAAGCAGAGTTTATCAACACCTGCACTGGACATTGCACCCAAAATCATAACTGACTGTGGATATTTCACACCGGACCTCAAGCAGCTTGGGTTCTGTTCTTCACCCGTCTTCCTCCAAACCGTTGGACCTTGATTCCCAAATGAAAGGCACACTTTACTTTCTTTGGAAAAGAGGACCTTGGACCACTCGCCAACAGTCCAGTCCTTCTTCTTGGCCCAGTTGAGACGTTCCCTACGTTGGCTCAGGCTTGACCCGACCCGAGGAACCCAACAATTGTAGCCCATCTCCTGGATGCGTCTGAATGTGGTGGTTTTTGAAGCTGTGACTGCCGCCTCATTACACTGTCCGCTAGATTCTTGAATCTTCTCTGTTTGATAATCCGCTGAAGCCCACGGTCATCTCTTTTCCTGGTGCATCTTCTCCTGCCACATTTTGTCCTTCCATTGATATGCTTGGACACAGCACTCTGTGAACAGTCAGCCTCCTTAGCTCTGAACTTTTGTGGCTTACCCATCCAATGGGAAGGTATCAATGATGGTCTGCTGGCCAGTTGTCAAGTCTGCAGTCTTCCCCATATTGAACCCAAATGAGACAGTTGAACCAAACTGAAGCAATTTAATGACACCTGGTGAAACCTGTGCGGGTGCTTAGAGTTTAGTAGATGATTAGTGTGTGACACTCAAAACATTTATGGCCTGCAACATTTGGGCTGATTTCTTCATAGTATTTAATTTTTTTGAATTCCTGATTTTGTGGGTTTTATGAGCTGGAAGCCCAAATTATGTGAAAATAAATAAATAAATAAATAAATAAAATTAATTAATTACATACATAAATAAATAAAACTTGTTTACATTGTGGGCCCTGAATCTATAATCTATGAAAGTTAAACTTTTTGAATGGAATTTTGGAAATTAACTTTTCCATGATATTAAATTTTTTTGGAAAGGGTCTGTAGTTCAGTATTTAGATTCAGTTATATAGATTCAGGCGACACGGTGAACGACTGGTTAGAGCGTCTGCCTCACAGTTCTGAGGACCGGGGTTCAATCCCCGGCCCCGCCTGTGTGGAGTTTGCATGTTCTCCCCGTGCTTGCGTGGGTTTTCTCCGGGCACTCCGGGCACATCCCAAAAACATGCATGCTAGGTTAATTGACATCGCTAAATTGCCCGTAGGTGTGACTGTGAGTGCGAATGGTTGTTTGTTTGTATGTGCCCTGCGATTGGCTGGCAACCAGTTAAGGGTGTACCCCACCGCCTGTCCGATGATTGCTGGGATAGGCTACAGCACGCCCGCGACCCGAGTGAGGAGAAGCGGCTCAGAAAATGGATGGATTGATGGATAAATAACATTGTACAAAAACATTTTTTGGGGGGTTCAACAGATTATTGCGCATTTCCATTCATTAAAACAGCGAAAGTTGATTGGAGATATAAGTGATTTGAGTTGAGTAAATTTTCCTTGAATTATTTTTTATTGTGAAATTCATTTTTGTTGGTTTTGTTCTTTGAACACAGTGGTTTTGTGTACAACTGATGCATGGTTCCTTTTCTGCACTAATAAAATATACACCCATTTTATATATACCCATACTCCCTCTGTTTATTTTTTAATTATTCTGATGTTTATTGAAAATGCAGCCAGACAGGAAAGGGTTGTAGGGGACAGACAGCGGGACAGAGTGGGACAGTCTAGATATTTTAGCATAAGTAACGTTACAACAGTCAAATCGTGTTCCTATTTGTGGATGGGGGGGGGGGGGGGGGGCGGGGGGCACACCTGGTGAGGACATGCAATAACCAAGAGAACAAGATGAAAGAGTACTGTGCACCGGTGCACAAGTCAAGGTCCATAAAGACATGGCTGACAGAATTGTGGTGTGGATGAACTTGACTGGCCTGCACACAGTCCTGACCTCAACCCAATAGAACACCTTTGGGATAAATTAGAGCAGAGACTGAGAGCCAGGCTTTCTCGTTCAACATCAGTCTGTGACTTCACAAATATGCTCCTGGAAGAATGGTTAAAAATTCCCATAAACACACTCCTAAACCTTATGGACAGCCTTCCCAGAAGAGTTGAAGCTGTTATAGCTACAATGGGTGGACCAACATCATATTGAACACTATGGAGTAGGAATGGGATGTCACTTAGATTCACGTGAGTCAAGGCAGGTGAGCGAATACATTTGGCAATATAGGGTATATGTGGGAAACAATGTTATGACCACCATGCACGTTTAGGTGACAAAATGCTGCACTCTCCCATGTTTAAATTCAAACAAGCTCTTCTTAAATCTTCTTTTTAAATACATGATACAAGGACTTATTTTTCACAAGAATTTAGTTGAAAAAAATAAAGATTTGAGATTTTTGGAAGTTGTGCTTTGAAAGAGTTGCAGATGTTGTTTTTGGCTGTCATATGTATTTAAAAGAAAATTAAAATTAAAAAAGAATGCTCTTTAACTTTTCAACCTTGTAATGGTTTTTAAAAATGATTTTAATGGTCTTGTCTGGGAATCAGCTTGTGTTGGGTCTCGACTCCCAAATGTCTTGGTCTTGTCTGGGTCTCGTGAGTTAGGATTGTGTGGTCTTGAGCACAACATTAGTCATCGCAGTGGACGCCGTCACCGTCATCGTTATGAGAGACTCACCTCCACGTGGAACCCTTCATGGCGGGCGAGCGCGTGGAGGATCCTGGAGGAGACGGCGGTGGTGAGCATGTAGACGTCCCGCAGGCGGCCGCGGTCGCCACACGTTCGCTTCCACGCCAACAACATCCACCACGAGAGCAACGCTGCCAGCTCGTTTCCCGAAAACACCTTCCACTCGCGGCCGTCGCTCAGCTCCGCCACCGCCAGACGGTCTGCATCGGGATCGGTCGCCAGGACCACGGTGGCGTTCTCCCGCTCGGCCAGACGAAAAGACAGCTCCTGGAAACGAGAAGTGAGGAGGAGAAAAAAAAAGGAGGCGGCGGTGGCAGGCGTCTGCGGTGGCTTACCAGGACAGAGCGGCCCTCCTCGGGGTTGGGAACATGCACGGTCGGGAATTGCGGATCGGGGTCTTTCTGCTCGGGGACAGGAATTGGCGGCGGATGGAACCCGAAGGTGGCGAAGGCTCGCTGGACGAAGTCGTGAGCGACACCGTGGAAAGACGAGTGTACAAACTTGAGCGGACATCTCCTATTCGCCTCCCTGCACGCATTAACACGTCACTTGACTCCACCCTCCTTACAGGGGAGGTCTCGCCCCCTCTCACGCAGCAACACACTCAGCTGTAAATGTGCTGTTTCCATGGCAACAGACAACACAATAAATGTGCTGTTTCCATAGCAACACATGCTGCACTGGTGCTGTTTCTATTCGACAACCATAAATTCTGTATGGCATGGCGACACAGCTGTAAATCTGATGTCGCCCTGGTAACAACAATAGAAGTGCTGTTTCCATGGAATCGCATGCACAGTTAACGTACTGTTGTCATAGCAAAATAAATAAATACATAAATAAATAAATAAATACTTTTTCCTGGCAACCCCTCACCTGTTGCAGCAGAGGCTGGCAACAGCGCACATGTAGGCGGCATCCACATGCCTCAGCGGGTCGCTCCTCAGCGGGCTGCGCTGAGCCAGTGTGACGTCCCAGCAGGCGGCACTCCAGGGCTCCTGATGCTCCTTCACGCTCGCCATGATGGCGGCGTCGTGAGGGGCCGTCACCTGAGCGCCGTTACACCAGTACACCTTGTAGCCGTTGTCCTCTTTGGGATTGTGAGACGCAGTGATCATCACACCTGCCGCCGCGCCCAGCTCCTTGACGGCAAAGGGCTGCAACACACAACACGACATCAAGCACACACCCGCCGACCCTGCCACAGGAAACAATGTCACATCTGCTCACCACGTACGGCGTTGGCACGTAGCTGGAGAAGAGACGCACGCAGACGTCTCTGCTCAGCATCACGGCCGCCGCCAACGACGCCAGCCTGCAAACATCACGCACAAGTGCTGATATCTCAATGTTACCATGGCGACAGATGCAGCTGTATGTGTTGTTTCCATGGCAGCATACTGCTGTAAATGAGCCATTTCCATGGACACATGCGTGCCCACACACACACAGCTGTAAATAGATTGTTTCAACTGGAAACAACAGTAAATGTGCTGTTTCCATGGCAACATACAGCTGTAAATGCGATGATTCCTTTGCCACACACCACAGGGAAAGTGCTGTTTCCAGGGCAACATATAGAGGAAATGTAACGTTTACGTGCAACACATGCCAGTCGATGTGTTGTTTCCAAAGAAACGCTGCAGTTGTAATTACCGCTGACTGCTGCATCCGCTCTCAGGCTGCCCCCTGGTGTCGAAGCCCACCACTACCCCTCTGCGCCCTGCGTCTGGAACACAGCTGAGCAGGTAGGCGCAGAGCCCCTGCCACACACACACACACGCACACACACACATTAACATTAACACAGTTAACATGGATATTTGACTTCTAAAGCCGTCAATGGCAGTGAATGTGCTTTAAAACACACAAAAACAGACACACTTATAAACGCACACTGACCTGTGTGGACTGGACGACGGTGAGGTCGTTGATGCAGTTAAACCCCGCCCCCATCGGTGCTCTCAGTCCAGCGGTGCCAAAAGTCAACGTGGAGCAGAATCGACGCCGCAGCTCGGACACGCCCGCCGACCCAAGCAAGCCCACCGCCTGAGCCCGCGTCCACTCGTTCTGAAACACACATACACATGCACGCACAAACTGTGTTCACAGTGTGTGATCACTGAGTGTGTTTTATGTTTGTGTGTGTTGTCACGTTTGTGTCTGTGTGGTCATGTTCACAGTGTATGTGTGTGTGTATAGTCATATTCACAGTGTCTGCGTGTGTGTGGTGTGGTCATTTTCACAGCGTGTGCGTGACTGTGTGTTAATGTGTTCACTGCGTGGGTGTCTTTGTACTTTTCCAGCTTTATTGCAGAACATGAAACGTTTGAGTGTGCGTGTGTGGTCATGTTCACCAAGAGTGTATGAGTGTGTATGGGGCGGGGTAGTGTCTGGTAACGTGTAAGTGATGCTTCATGTTGACATTTACACTGAAGGTTGTCAGGGTTCATGACCTTTACCCAACGAGGTGAGGTGGTTCGATCTTACCGCAACATTCGGGAGCTTTCCAGGACAAATCCAGAATGTTCCGCAAAGGTTTGAACAGCTCACAGTCAGTCACTCAATTCAGAAGTCTCTATGATAAACGTTCCTTTGTCGTTTACTTCCGTATTGACGCACAGTTTTAATGAATTTCATTAAAATAATCACAGGCTCTTATTGATCACATTCAGCCACGTGATTCGGCTTCATCGTCAACTTTGTCTACAAACGCTTTGGTTTTACAGAAGTGAGCATGTGACAGCTGTCTACTAGCCTTATCGTTACTTTGTCAACAATGCACCAAAGGTGACTCGTGAAAAGCGCCTTCAATCAAGGTGACTGACAGCACCGCTGTGATGGACAGGCGGGGCGGATGATGTTTAAATTCCGGCGGGCTCACCTTGTCCCAGCGCATCCAGCGCCGCAGCGCCTCGTCCAGCTGCTCATCCCCGCTACTCAGTGGCCTCTGCTCGGCCTCCGCGGCTGCGTCGTCCCGTTCAGTGTCGCCCATGCTGACTCGATGCTGCCATCGCGACAACGACGTACCCTGCTAATGCTAATGCTAACTTCCAGGCTGATTTGCGGCGTCAAATGACAGTTGGACAGTCAAGTCCTCGTAAGTCGGCTCTGCTTCCGGCTGTCTTTCAAAAGAAACGGTATGCCCTTCAAAATAAGAGTACACCAGAAACTTGTTGCTTCAGTTTAAGTTAAAAGAAACAGATGCAGTTTTATAGTTGATACTAGTACTACAAATAATCACGATTATTTGGCTTGATATTGAAATCACAACGAATAAACATTATTCATTGATTTCAAAACAATGGTACCTCGGGTTATGAATTTAATTTGTTCTGTGACCCTGTTCTCAAATTGAAACGTTTGAAAACCGAGGTCATGTTTCCCATTGAAATGAATGGCAATGCAATTAATCTGTTCCAGTTGAAGAACAATGTGAAATTACATTATTTTGGTCATTATGTGGTTAAAAATAAATGCAGTGCAATATATAAATAGGTGAAAACAGAAGTTCTGATTATGAAATAACAGTGGGTTTGCTTGTAAATCACTGTGCAGTCTTTTTCGGGTACATTAATGTCTACGTTCACAATGGTTAGTGCGGGGTCCTAAATGGCCACCAACTCCCACAATGCAGCGCAGCTTTTGCGTTGCATTGTGGGGTGTGGCAGCCATTTCAGTCAAAAAACAAAAGCACTTGAAGCACTGGGCCAATGATGTTCATACGGTGCAAGGAAAAGCACAAAGTTCTGTGACTTGTGCGACCATGCCAAACTGTTTGTAAACTGAAAGTAGTATGTAACTCGAGGTAATTTTTCTTTTAAAAAATTGTTCATAAACCAAATTGTTTGTGAACCGGGTCATTTTTAAACCGAGGTTCCACTGTTTTTAACTCAACTTTAAATATAACTTAAAAGAACAACCAGAAAAAAATAGTAAAATGAAAAAAATATAAATGATAGCGCCGGCACGGTGTACGACTGGTTAGAACATCTGCCTCCCAGTTCTGGGGATCGGGGTTCAAATCCCGGCCCCGCCTCTGTGGAGTTTGCATGTTCTCCCCGTGCCTGGGTGGGTTTTCTCCGGGCACTCCAGTTTCCTCCCACATCCCCAAAACATGCGTGGTAGGTTGATTGAGGACTCTAAATTGCCCGTAGGTGTGAATGTGAGTGCGGATTGTTGTTTGTTTCTATGTGCCCTGCGATTGGCTGGAAACCGGTTCAGGGTGTACCCCGCCTCCCGCACGAAGATAGCTGGGATAGGCTCCAGCAGCCCGCGACCCTAGTGAGGATAAGCGGTAAAGAAAATGGATGGGATGGATAAATAATCGCAATATAAAACAATAAATAAAATAAATATCTACTGTTCCTGGTGTGCATGCTTTGTCCTCTTAGGGGCAGTGTGGTGCAGTACATGCAGGGAACTACAAAGAGAGTAGAAGAAGAACATCGCTCTAGAACTATTAATTTAACATGTTTTTTAACAGATGAGGAAAAGTATATGCCTGTGAGTATTGTTATATTACCTGTTTTTATGTGTTAATACGGAGTTTGTGTGAATGTTCTATATTTGAAGGTAAATCCCTCCCGTGACTTCTAAAGCTAATTTTTGCTAGCCCATCAATAGGGCTTTTTATTATATGTGAACATTAAGATGGCAGTCTTTCCAAAATGAAGTGTCTTGTATTTAAATATACAATGTGTGAGATTATTTTTGTTGTGAGTTTAGTTTTCAAGTAAACTTCAACCACGGTGTCAATAAACTGGTTACAGCATGCTCAGGGTGGGCAGAATAACATACGTCACACACTTGCTGCAAGCAACAATAGTGCGTTCAGGGTGCATTGACACACTGCGCCGTTTGGCACATTAATCATTTTTCTTCGATTAGAATGTTTTTTAAGCTAAAATCAAAATGCAGATTCATTGCACAGCCCTATATTTAGGTTATATTTCTTATGTTTTCAAGAAAAAACAGGTAATGTACTATTATAAATGGCACACTTTGAATGGGATATTTCATGTTATATTAAGGGTGTGTTCAGAAATACACTCCGAGCACACTCTGCTACACTCCGTATCGTTCAGAAACTCAGTGCATTGTTGGAACGTCCATCCATCCATTTTCTGAGCCGCTTCTCCTCACTAGGGTCGCGGGCGTGCTGGAGCCTATCCCAGCTGTCATCGGGCAGGAGGCGGGGTACACCCTGAACTGGTTGCCAGCCAATCGCAGGGCACATAGAAACAAACAACCATTCATGCCTACAGGCAATTTAGAGCATGTTTTTGGGATGTGGGAGAAAACCCGGGTCCTCAGAACTGTGAGGCTGACGCTCTAACCAGTCGATCACCGTGCCATTGTTGGGACGTGCTGTTGGGTTATTCAGAGCACCACACTCCGGGAGCAGCAGAGCGCACTGGCCGCCAGACAGAGCGCCAGAGTGTCAGGCAAGGGGACGGGGGAAGGGGTTTTGAACGACCTCATTCACCATTCATGTACTGTGGCTATTTCAACTTTGTGAAGTCAAAGAAAGAGCATCCTGTGCCTTTTGGAACAAACCCACCCCATATTGTAATATCTGAACTCTGAGTGGGGGCTGTTAAGTGCGGGCCTGGTGATTAGCAGTTGTGACGCCATCAAAGATGAAAGAGCAAAGGAACATTTAATCTTGAATGTTGGCTCGAGTCGGGGAGGAGTACGTGTGGAGTACTTGGGCATGCGTTGGAGCGGACTGCAGCTCTTGTATGAATGTGCATTTTTGTTACCGCTTGTTGTAATAAAGCGACTGTAGTGCGTCAGCGACTGTGTCATCCTTGACCACAAACTAGGGCATTACAATATTTGTTGTGTCTGGCACAACACTGTTACAGATACTCAGGCACCTGACAAAACAGTTTTCAAAAAATATTGCCGAATAAATACTTATAATTAACTGAAGAAAGTTTGATTTTATTTGAGTACTAATTTAATTTTAGTATTACTGTAATTACAGTAACAAGTTTGCAAATCAACGGCAATGTTATTGTTTTTGCACAAGACTACATGCTTGCTGTGTTAGCTGTTAAGCTAACTGGTCAAGAACAAACTTAACTATATAATAAAAATTAATACATGAAAAATCGAAAAGAGAATTACCTTATGTACCTACCCACAGTCAGAGCAATTCGCTCACGTCCTTTCAATTTCCTTTCTGCTGAGTCATGTTGCTCACTTTTTTTCTCTTCTCGTAGCTGGCTTAAATTTCTTTTAGTAACAGGGTTGCATGTATGTTGAGAGACAACTTTAGAATCAGAGCACACTTACTATTATTTAAAATATGTCTGTGATGAAACAATGTTTTAACAATTACAAGGAAGACATCAACAAAATCATTCAAAAAAAAAAAATTACACTCTGTCAACAGATCAAGTCTTTATTGCTGATTGAATGCATGTTGACAACAAAAGAAGACAATCATATTCGGCAGCAAACTTGCTGTCTAAGATTACGTTACAAAGGACAAACGCGTGTTTTTCAGCAGGTCAGAATGATTAAAAAATAGATGTGGCAGAAATTCAGACAAAGTTAGCATGATCATGGAGGGACTGGCTAATTAATTTGGGAGATAGCAATAAGTAAAATACATTAACCTTGGTCATGGTAGCATACTAGCATCATTTGGGTGGTTCTTTTGACGACATGCTGTTTGGCAAACTGTTAGGCCATGGTGGATGGTCTTTTACCTTTTTATCTAACCGAGGAGGTTATGAAGCTTGACTTTTCTGTCACATAACAACAGACTGCTTGAATCGAGATGGACTGAAGTCTATAGGTCAACCAACCACATTCAATAAGCCTTCACACTTCAACTAAAAACCGGATAATGGCGGTTTGGTTCCCAGTCTGTCTCTCTTGTCGCGGCTACTCCTCCTGTGGACATTTTTGCGCTTTTCTATGTATAACTACATACGAAGGCCACTCAATTTATTCTCCTCACTCACAGGTTTCCCTGATTCATTTAGATTTTTTGCCCCCGAAAAATCGAGAAAATGAACCTTTTAGGGTATAGCTGACGAGGAAACCCCGAACGCAGGAGGTTTTTGTTATCGTTTTCAGTTCAGTGGTAAACACTTGTGTTCTGACACTCATATGTACCTATTCTAACCTGTGAACTTTTTTTGTTTTGGTGGGGGAGTTTATGGTATTATTTTAACCAAGTATGGGGCAATTACAGTTGTCTACTTTCAACCTGCACAATTTTGCAGGGGGAGTTACAGTTGTCAAATAGTGGTGCCTTGAGATACGAGTTTAAAATGCTTGTATTTCAAATAATCTTTCCCTATCAAAATGAAGGCAAGTGCCATTAATCTGTGCCAGCTCCCTCCCCCCCAAAAAAATCATGATTTGAAATGTGTTTTTCAATAAGGAAATGAGCACTGTAATATGATTTTTCAAATTTTTTTTTTTTTGTAATATAGATCAAATGTAAAGCGTTAAAACAGTTTGTGCATCATGATTTAATGCATCCAATCAATTCATGTGCTGCTCCTTCTGGTGTGTGAGCTTTGGCCACCGGGGGGCAGTATAATACAGTCAGACAGACACATACAGTATGAAGAAGAGTCACCACTACTCTTTTTGGGCCTTTTCGCAAAGTCCAATCTCCTAACCTTTATGCCACCTTTCCTAAACCTTTGTTGTAATACATCAAGGGTTCAAAGAGAGATAAAAAAAAAAGGTGCCTCCTTTGGAACATAAATACTTGTATATCAAGTTTTAGAGTAAACTTCAACTGGAAGTGGCATTAAACAGATTGTAGCCTCTTTTTGGAAGAATTGTTCACTATTTGTTAAAGTGCTGCTTACTGTGAAGTGAGTTAAGTTCACTGCCACCATACAGCGCTCATATCTCAAGTCTGCGCTCTCAAGTCGAAACAAAAAAAAAACGACTCATATCTCGTAAAACTCATAAGTCAGGTCACTCGTATCTCAAGGCACCCCTGTATTAACCAGCACAACTTTCTAGGGGTTAAGTTAGTTTTATTTTCACAAGCACAACTTTGGTGAGGAATTTACCTTAATCGTATTTTAAGCAGTGCAATGTTTGTGGGATTCACAGTCTTATTTTAACCAGGCCAAGCGAATAGTAGAGAATTTGATGAGTTTTTAGTTTGACAGGAGAGGATCAGATATTTTTGACCCAATTCTATCCATCCATCAATCCATTTCCAACACCGTTTATCTTGGTTAGGGTTGCGGGGCGCTGGAGCCTATCCCAGCTGACTTTGGGCGAAAGGCGCTACTACACCCTCAACTGGTCGCCAGTCAGTCGCAGAGCACATATAGACAAGGACAACCATTCACACTCACATTCACACCGTCACTGAGTGGGAACTGAACCCAAACTGCCCGCACCAAAGTCAGGCGAGTGTACCACTACACCATCAGTGACTTTGACCCAATTCTAATGCATGTTATTATACATTGCAATGTTCCAGATTAATTGAGATATTGCAGTATGGAACAGTTGTCCCATATCATCTGTATAATTTGTTGCAGTAAATAAGGGTTACTTGGTGGTACCTTTTGAGGGCATGTATGCAAATAAAGTATGAATATCCTGACCACACAAATAGAAAACATTGAGAGAATATAGTGTACTGTACATTTTTGTTTGGCTGCGAGTGGAATGTAGATCATATTTAAATATGTGATAATAATGTCACAGACCAGCTTTCATTCTTATGAACCTTAATTTTTGGCATTTTTGTGCATAAAAAAAGAAAAACAAATCAACAAAATATGAAATCTGTAGCAGCGAACAGTGCATGCATGCAGGCTTTTGTTTACATATTTGACCAGACACTTAGCATGCTAGCTAAATATACAATTCATTTTTAAAGCTATGTCTGACGTGCTATTTAGGATACATAAGCAAAATAAGTCCTCCATTTGGTAGCAATTTATCAAATAAAAAAGATATATGTGTTAATTTCAGGGAAACGTCAGCAGGCCTTCCCATTAATACCTGAAGACAAAATACAGCATGATTGTACGCGTGTAAGATCAAACCAGCAGTACAGAGAGGACAGTATAGGAATACACAGTACCTGTAATAATTGGGTTTGAAGGGGCCGTTCTTGTTGAGGCCCATGTACTTGGCCTGCTCGTCAGAGAGCTCTGTGAGGTGAGCGTCAAAGTTGGGGAGGTGCAAACTGGCCACATACTCGTCTGCAGGGAAAGAGTGACATCATCAAAGTTGGGAACATAACCAATCATCAAATCCAATGATTATTTGTTGACAGTAATACCTTGACATGCCGGTTTGTTTTTTTCTGTGACCAAGCTCATCACTCTATTCACTGGTATTTCAAATTATTTTTCCCAAGTGAAATGAAACCTTATTGCAGTAATTGTGCCTTTGTTTCCCAGCACGCTTGCTTTCTTTTATGTTAAGGATTAGATTGTTGTTGCATTGCTTGTCCAGAGGCTGACTCCACATGGGCCGCAAATTCCCCATACAAACACCAATGATTGACATGCCATTACACAATAGAAAACCATCTCACGAAGAAATTATTTGTAGATCTTTCCAACAATGCTGCCTTGAGCTTTCACACTTAATGCACATCCGTGTGTGTTGAAGTCACAGTTATTTGAAGGTTTATAATTACGGTAACATTGATATTAATTTCGGTGAACCCCCTTAAATGTGAGCATTAAGCGAGCGGCCTTTAAATAACTTTAATTAAATGCTTTGGTTGAATATTTTGGTGTTGAAATACAATATCTTTCATTCTCTTTTGTTTTATGCATCAGTTTTACAGTTAACTTCAACTGGGAGTGACAAATAAACAGCTTGAAGCAAGGACACTTAGTCTCTTACTTGGAGAACTGTGTGAGTGTGTCTGTTTCTTCAAAGTCATGTTATTCGAAAGTCTCATTTCTTGACAGCGAGATAGTAAGAAAGGGCACTACGGAACACTTTAAAAAGTATTTTAGTAAGTTTGTGTGTGTGTTTTAAGTGTGAGTATAAATGTGTTTAAAGAGAGTGAGAAGGGTAACACTATTTATTTATTTATTTTATTATTTAGTCTATCTTGATTTTCACCTACAGGGAGGGGTGCACTGTGTATACTTTTTGTAAGATTTTTGTTTGGTTGTGTGCAGAGGGATTTTTCTACATACAATAGCATGGGTGATTACATATAGTATGTACGTCTATGGTGTACGGTACACCGTGTTTTGTTTTATCGGACGTCTTTACCCATTTTCTTGGGCAGGAGATACACGTCCTGCTTGTAACGTCCCTCTGGAGCATTGAACAACTCAATCAGGGCCAGTGCCTACAGGCAAACACAAGAGCCAGACAGAGAGAGAGTCGCCAGTCATAAACATTGCAAAGAACAACCTGATATCATGTTGTTTACGGATCCCGAGACATGACAAGGGGGGAGGAGGGGAATGGTGGCCACAAAAGTATAGATATACAGTGGAGCCCCGCTATTCACAGAGAATTTTAACCCATCTAAAATTGATGGCCCCCGGCCTCACTAAAGATGATACCAGTAAAATTTGTGATAAGGGAGAAAGTTATAATTGGCTATATTAATAGTTTAGGTGACAAATATACCAGAAACTATGCTCTTAAAACACTTTAATAGCATTTCCTCCACATACAAACATCTTTAAACATTACGGTACTCTTAAAAATGCAGAACTGTATAATACAGGCAACAATTTACGGCAAATCACTCATCTCTCGCTGGTGTCTGCTTGCTCTGTGTAGTCAAATCGCCACCTCCCACTCTCCACTTCTGTACTTCCAGTGGAGCGTTACCAAAAAAAAAAAAAAATTCCAGAAACTAATTGCCTCCTTCGCCTCTTCACCCAGCAAGCTGCTAACTAGCTGTCTAGCCTGTTGCCAGCACCGGTACCTCGACAAGATGGTTTATATAACGTTAACAACAGTTGGTGGGCGGATATCTTATTCAGATGATGGATAAATGCTGCTGGACAGATGCTTGAGGCAGAGTGCTGATGTTTTTTTTATCTGGCAAATTAGGTCAGCACTGTAAAGATGACTTTACATCCTACGGATGAACATCAGACTACCAACGAAACATGACATTTTAACAACTAACTTCAGAACTGTTCTCCCAAAGTATATACATACACAGTAGAGATGCACCGAAATGAAAATTCTTGACCGAACGCTGAAACACCGGAAGAAAGTATCAATCAAATTGAATTTGTAAGCGCTTTTCATACAAAAAAATGCAACACAAAGCACTTTATATTTATTAAAATATAAAAATAAATCAAACCCGTCAATTAGTGGTGCGCAGTGGAAACCGTATAATCAGGAAAATATATAAATTTGGACGAAGGTACAGATTAGGATTTAACTGACCAATCGCGATAAAGCTTATTGATGATGTCATTGTATCTGTCTCAGTATAAAAATGGCTTGTGCACGTCTAGTCATGGAGCTCACAGGCAGCTTTTTTTATTTTTTTTTTATTTTTTTTTTTAACCAGTTCCAAGCTGGTTAAAAGACAAGCTTTACGAGCTGCTCAGAAAGGAATATGGGAATGCTCGCTTGTGCTGCAACAGCCAGCACAATACGAACTGCGGCTAGATAGATAGTGGCTAACACAGTGCAGAACATCTTGGCGTTTTGGTTGAAAAAAAAAAAAGCCATCCGTTGATCGGCTGGTTCGCACTGGAGGAGAAGGCACATTTGTTGGTTGCGAACGTGTACATGTAACCCGGGACTGGCAGAGCAGCGCAAAAGTTGGGGGATGAAAAAAAAAACAAAATCTCTAATCCTCGCCTGAGTGCTCCATGGCAGGTAACAAGCAACACAACATTTCTGAAAGTACAGTGGAGCCCTGATAAAATGGACCCCGATATAATGGATATAGGATTAACCGGACCGTCGGGACTGAACAATGTGTCCAAAAATAGTTTCTATTTGGTACAGTAACATTTTATTGTCAAGTCGTTCACCTTTGGCAACAGATTTTGAACTAAGACGCACACTAATTCCTCGTGGCTCATGAAAGTGACTCGCCTATGTTGAGTACTGTACGTCAACAATGTCACCATAACCATGCACACCAGCGTGGTATGTTTGGATAAGATGTCAATCTTTCAAACATTTTCAATTCATTTCATTATCAAACCGTGACTGCAGGCAGTGTGTAAAATAGTGACAATAGTGCGTAAATTTTTTTTATAAACCTATTCTCCATTGTTCACTGGAAAACTGTTTTTGTGCTTAGTCCAAAGCCATGTCTCACGTAAAAATGTTGCTTTGGTGGCAAGCAGTAGCTTTGTCTAGTAGAAAAAAAGTGCTTTACCACCATCTTGTGGTATCTATAGGCAAATACAAACCTTTTTGTGTGAGCATCAATTACACACTATTCATGGCAGGGCTCAGTCCCTATCGCTGTAACATAGCACACAAAAAGCTCATTTGTGGCCACAAAATACTCAATGGTCGGCTTAAGGCACTGTAAAGTAATTTTTATCTGGGTTTTTTTTCAATACTGTACATTACAAATGTTAGAAAATACGTGCTGAAAACATGCAAAGACTGAGAACAATTTAGTACTGACTTGTTGTGAGTTGTTGTGTGTAGCATGGGTGGGGCTAAAAACTAGCCCATTGACCTATCTTTCTGGCTTTCGGCCCTCCCCCACTACTGTAGATAAAAACCAATTGCCATCTGTGGCTATTTGACGCAATTGCGAATTACTTAGTAATAATAGCTTGGCCCGTTTCTACCACAACATCGTGTAGTTAGCCAACAAGCTCTAAAAAAATGCATCTTCCCTGGGGCTATGTGTTATTTGGACTACAGTGTCTCTGTTGGGGTGACCAATGCGCGGGGTGGGTGGTGGCATGTTTGGCAGCCCAGGGCCGATCTGTGGGGCCCGCTAGCTGATACTGGCTAGCACCTTGCTCAGTGTTGCTGTCTGTGTCACATTACAGAGAACCTCAAGGAAAAGTTAACTGTTTATTGAAAACAGCGGCACACGTTTTTTAGCCTGTAGTTGACTACAGACATCTGAGCACATAGCGTGCTAACGAACGTAATCAACTTATTGACAGAAGAAGGGTTCGTCTCCTGCGCCCCCACAGTCATTTTAGAGCTTTATTTTACATCCATCCATCCATCCATTTTCTGAGCCGCTTCTCCTCACTAGGGTCGCGGGCGTGCTGGAGCCTATCTTTATTTTACATAAATGGTGATTTCTTTTTTTTTTTTCATTCAAATTTGGCATTTTTTAAAAACACTTCTCTGTGGTGTGTGAAATTTACAAAACATTTATTTGGTCCCTTTAATATCATTCCCATGAACAACAAGCAAATGGAGCGCACCTTCACTAGAAACTGCAATAAGTGAGCTGCTCTCACTCACCGTTTCTAGACAAGATATGCTCCCTTTGCTTATCTAACTGTCCAGGAATGATATGAATATTATTAATTTGTATATTCTGTGTACATTATACCTACTTTGTGGGGACAAATTAGCATTTTGTGCTCACGTTATATCTATATTTGTGGCCATAAATTCAATTCCATGTCATATGTCTGGGGTTCCGTAGTGGTGTATTGAATGCACAGCGAGCGCACAACGTCCGACCTGAGTGGTCGCGGTGATGGACAGCACAAAGGTGGGCACTGTGGAGCAGCTCAGATTCAGGAGGCGACCCTGAGAGAGAAAGCAAACAACCCGAGATGGAAGCTAACACGATGATTAAAACTACTAGCACAATCCAAAGCAATCTAGCCGAAGATCCGTTACCTCGGCCAGAAGCACAACTCTCTTCCCATCCGGCCAGATGATGTGGTCCACCTGCGAGCGGACCCGCTCCCAGGTCAGCTCGTGGCTGCGCAGACTGGCCTGCGTGAGGACGATCAAAGACAATCAAAAAGTCAAAGAGAGGACCCCGGACAAACGTGTAGACGTTTACCACATCAATCTCCGTGTTGGAGTGACCCATGTTGCACACCACGCAGCCGTTCTTCATGCGGTCCAGTTGCTCTCTGGTGACGACATTCTTGTTGCCTTCAGCACCAGAAACAATGGAAACAAAATAGTAACACGATGGAGTCAACAGGTTGCAGGTCCAAGTGCACCATTCCAATTTTAGGCCTCTGTCACCGTTTTTTGACTGTCTATTACAGGACTGGGCAAAATATCCACCAGTCCATTGTTTGTCTATATACTGTATGTGCCATTGACATTGCCTGCCGACCAGCCCAGGGTGTACCCCGCCTCTCTCCCAAAGTCATCTGGGATAGACTCCACTCACATGAGACCCTAATGAGAATGAGCGCTATAGAAAATGCATGCGGGAAAGTCAAATTTCAAACGTGTGTTTTTTCCTCTCTATTTGCTTTCTTACCAGTGCAAGTGATGACCACGTCCATCTGCCGGATGACCTCGCTCAGTTTGACCACTCGGAAGCCGTCCATGCTGATCGGGTGTGATTACACAAACATTGTCAACAACTTCAAACGATCAGTATTAGGGCTCGGCAATTCATTAGTTTGAGCTATTAAAACCAGTATATTATTAGTGGCTTACACTAACTAGCTAGTTTTAAAAAAAAGCACTGCCAGTGTTGAAAAATGTGTGACTTTTTTGACCCCTCTCGAAACAATTTTTAAAAAAAGCGACGAGTAGCTTTAGATTCCCACTAAGAAAGTGACGTAATGAGCGGAATCATTTTCAATGTCTTGCGTATGACAAGAAGGGAACCCGGTGGAAGGCAATTGCACTGAACATTGCCAAAGGCCCTTATTTTGAAATTATCTGTCTAATGTATAATGATAAATAAACATATAAAACAAAAGCAAACCTTGTTTTGAACAATGTCATTTGCTTTTTCTATAAGCAAGGAGGGGAAAAAATTGGTAGAATGTGAAATGGGATTTTCGTGGAAAAGATGGGAGATTCCTTTTGAAGGCCTTATCGCATAACCTAGTAGACATAAAAATAGTAGCAGATACTTACCATGCCTGCAGGGCGCAGATGGGGTCGATCTCAGTGATGCACACGATGGCTCCCAGGGCTTTTAGAGCCGTGCAGCAGCCTTTGCCCACCTACACCACATACAGGGGCATCTCAATACATTTGAGATCAGAGACAACTGTACTTGTAGAATATCAAGCTAAAGATTGCTTTTTACTTGCATTTGTTCCTGTCCATATTGTTATGAGTGTGTGCATTAGCTATAATGTATGGTTGCTATTTGAATTTATTTCATGAAATTGTGACTGTGGCCTGTGTTTTAAACAGTGGCATTCCACTCATGTTCTTTGTATATTCAAGCAATTTCGTGACTTACCAAATGTATGAGTTAAGATTACTCACTAAGGTTCTTTTTTTTTTTAAAGAATAAGTGCACCTTTGAGGTTATGTGCGTCATTGTGCCACATTAAAATCAAATAGCCAATAAAGCTAACTGTATCAGATGTGTACGTGAGTAACTGCACTACACTGACCTATAAAAAAAAAATAAAAAATCTGTGATGCACGGAATCTGCAATGAATTAACCGCGATAAAGTGAGGGATTACAATTCCAAAAGTAAGAATAGAAAAGTAAGAATTGGCGCCCTCCGGTGGCATTTTTGTGTCAAGAACAAGTGCTAAAGTAAGTCGAGGAGCTTCATTTAGACATAAGTAGTGCTTTGCCCCCACCCTGTGGCATCTATAGGCAATTTCAAACTTTCCAGGGGGGCTGTCAAATACTCGCACATTTTCGCTCTTTGCGACAGTGCTTGCTCCCTCGTCCCCTTGAATAGTGGGGATTCACTGTACTGAATTGGTTTGTTTTCTTTTTTTTATCTGCTGCAAGCCATAATCATTAAAAACAACATAAATAAAGACTGGAAATATTTCTACCATGTTCTAATTTTACAATTACAACATAATAAATCATTTTTGAGATGCGCATGTAAAACGTGTTTTCATGAGCATTTTAATCAAGAGAAATCACCTCTCCATAACCGCACACCACCACCTGTTTACCACCAAACATGATGTCCGTGGTCCTCTTCAAACTGGCAAAAAAATAAAATAAAATAAAAAATCAAATGAGTGAATTTGGGTGTTCGACAGACGGATGGACGCTCACCCATCCAGGATGGATTCACGGCAGCAGTAGAGGTTGTCGAACTTCTGCTTGGTGACCGAGTCATTCACGTTCATGGCCGGGACGCACAGCTTGCTGGCTTTAGATAGCTGGTACAGTCTGCAACATGGCCACACGGGAAAACTCAACAGTCTGTGTAAGCCAACTTGGAACTAATATGACCACATCTCAGAGACTCAGTTTGCTGTTGCCGTTTACAGCCACAGCTAATAACTGTACACACTCTGAAAGTGAATGGAATTGGTCCAAAGTCACCAGGAAAAAAATTAAACCCCTCCTGTTATGTTGCGGGTCAAATTGACCCTTCTAAAAGTTTAAAACATCAGAAAATGTACATTTGTGAAATTTCAGGATTAACCTAAAATAACATTTACAGGTCAGATTAATTTTACCAATGTCCAACTGTTCAATGTTTCAATTATTTTTGAACAACTTGCTGTTCGACAACAAGGCGCTGAATGGCAAAATTCACAATAGGTGTTTGAGCCATGAAAATCTCCAAGGACGGCCACTTCTATGGCTTTCTGTGACGCCTTCTGTGTCTCTGTATCTCTTTACAACCTGACACTGCGCCCAATTCTCGTGACCGGTGTAAATCTGGTGTGGCGGGCGGGCGGCGCAACTCTGCGTGAGGGAGGGGTTAGACCGGTATTGGTAATTTCGTAGACCAGCACACCCCAGTGCACCTGAGAGTGGGCGGGCTGCACCACTGTGGGTGTGTCTACAGCCGACTTCATTCACCGCTAATCAAAGCGGTTCTTCTCATTCCCTTTAAATGCGGCTCAATGACAGTCTCACATGGAGACATCTCTGTGCGGAAGAGGCCGATCCGTAATCGCAGCGATCCGTGCATGATTGGAACATTGTCACTGCTCAGGGCAACCGACAGTGTGAGCCGGTTCCCTTATGAAATACAGAATGAGCTGGTGATAACCGCTGGTGACTTAAACATGTCCAGGGATTTCAGTATCTGTCTGCTTGTGCCCTGATCAAATTCACCAAAATCGCATTAGACCAGCGGTCTACCTTGTGGCAGGAGTTAGATGTGGTCTGAGCAGGCATGAATTGAGATCGCATGTCCAAGGACACAGGCTCTCTTGCACGGAACGCCCATCTTGGCACAGACCAGTCTGCCAAATTGGCAAACGCACAGAGAGTCTTGCGCTTACAATATATATAGTAATATCAGGATACGCTGGCATTTGGGCCACACCGCAGATGCGCTGTCTATGAAAAATTGAGCCCAAAGTGTCTTGTAAGTCTCACCGGTGAACTCCGGTGACACTCTCCTCGACGATGCCCCGCACTTTCTTGAACACGTTGGGGTACTTCTTGTAAACCCAGTGTGTCAGGTCTCCGCCGTCGTCCAAGATCTGAGGAAGACGGATGACAGCTGAAGGTCTCCTCACTGCACCAAAGCCATACCGTACCTTACCATATTGGCCTGCCAGCCCTCCGTGTTGACGCAGCGGTCGATGCACCACCAGAAATCGTCCTCGGACTCGCCCTTCCAGGCAAACACGGGCACTCCTGCGGGAAGCGACACTCCATCACGATCAAGTTGTTAGACAGTTTCACAGTTACGCACGTGTGTGTCTGCAGTGACATGACAAACTAAAAAAAAACACCAGCCGAAAATAAGAGTTGTTTAGGTTAAACTGAAACACAAGTTGATCGGACTAAAATGAAACAATAAAGATGAAAAGGTTAAATTGAACTCCATCCATCCATTTTCTGAGCCGCTTCTCCTCACTAGGGTCGTGGCGCGCTGGAGCCTATCCCAGCTGTCATTGGGCAGGAGGCTGGGTACACCCTGAACTGGTTGCCAGCCAATCCCAGGGCAAAGACAAACAAACAACCAGTCGCACTCACATTCACACCTATGGGCAATTTAGAGTTGTCAATTAACCTACCATGCATGTTTTTTTGGTATGTGCGAGGAAACCGGAGTGCCCGGAGAAAACCCACGGAGGCACGGGGAGAACATGCAAACTCCACACAGGCGGGGCCGGGGATTGAACCCCAGTCCTCAGAACTGTGAGGCAGACGCTCTAACCAGTCGTCCACCGTGCCGCCTACATAAAATATGTAAAGGTTAAAAAAAAAAACTAGCATAACAATTTAAGTTGTGCAGGTTATACTAAAACTACACAAAAAAGCTACAGAAGTGAAAATAAAATTACAAAAGGAAATAGTTGTCTATGTTAAGACAAAACCAATTAAAGTTGTACAGGTTCAAAATATAACTACTGTATTTTCACGACCATAAGGCTCACTTAAAAGTCTTAAATTTTCTCCAAAATGGACGCCGCGCCTTGTGTGTGCACCGAGTTCCAAAATCTGTACATGTAGTTGTGTGACTTTAATGAGAGCTCCGCCTGACTGACTGGGAGCATTGCCTGCCGACACGCTGCTTATATAGAGGAAGGCGGAGGTGACTGAGGACAACATGCGGACGTAAAGGTGGAAGGGTGCGCTTGACAGAGGACGCTAAAGACACGCCAGCCCAGTAGGTATATAGTTCCGGTATGTGCATCGGTTTGGCTAACGACCCCCGAAAATGGCCCCTACGAAGGGACACGCTTACGAAGCACAGTTTAAACTGCAAGCTATCAGTTACGCGGAGGAACATGGGAATCGAGCAGCCACGAGAGAATTCAAGATCAACGAATCCATGGTTCACAAGTAAAAAAAAGTTAGTACAGAACTATCCCCAAAAAGTTTACCGGCTAAAATAAAACAAATTAAAGTTGATCAGGTTAAAATACAACTACCAAATAAAAGTTGTACAGGTTAAAGTAAATCTATCCAAATTGTTGTACAGGTTAAAAATAAAACTACCATGAAAAAAAAAAATTGGCAGGTTACAATAAAGCTACCCCCCAAAATGTGCCCAGGTTAAAATGAAACTACCAAGAGTAAATAGTTGTAGGGGTTTAAAACAAATAAATAAATACAAATACAAATACAAATAAACGTGTACAACTTGTACTAAAAGTAGCAAAAATATTATACAAGCTAAAATAAAACTACCCCAAAACAAAAAGTTGCACAGGTTAAATTCCAAGTGTTAATCAAACTAATGGTTTGATTTCTGAAAGCATCTTGGGCGGATGTCCGCGCTGGAACCTCGGGGATCTCACCTGTTTCAGCCAGAGCGGCGGCCACCTCATTCTGGGTGGAGTAGATGTTGCAGGCGGTCCAGCGACACTGAGCCCCCAGGGCCACCAGGGTCTCGATCAGCACCTGAGAGGCAACCGGAACAAACAAAATGACTAAGACACCGGAAAGGATGCCGGGCAAGGCCATGCCGGAACCTACCGCCGTCTGAGCGGTGATGTGGGTACAGCCCACCACCTTGGCCCCCGCCAGAGGCTTCTCGCCCTGGGCTCTCTTCCTCAGGGAAATGAGGGCCGACATGTCTGGAGGAAGCAAACGCACGGATTGGACGTCAGTCAGGCAACATAAACGACATGACGCAGCGGTGCCGAACCCCACACATGACATGCGATAGACATTTTCATTTTGACCGCCACCTTAACTTAACAGTGTTACCAACTGACGAGTTTTTCCAGTTACAAGCTGTCACAGATTTTTTTTTTTCTTTGTTTTGCGAGCAGGGTTGTAAAAATTCCGGCAATCTTCAAAGTTGGAAACTTTACATGGGAATTAATGAACATTTGTAGGAATAAACAATGAATTGAGTAAATTGAAAGACTCTTCTTAATAGGGAATTTAAATATAGCTGGTAAAAGTATATTTTAGCATTAGCCTTACTAAAACAATATCAACTAAAGGCCCCTATCTTTGAAAGAAGATGGAGACCAGTTTTGCACCTTCTTAGATAGGACTCCGTGTCCTTTTTCTGTTCTTCTTCTTTTTGTACTATAGTTTAAAAAAAACACCCAATTGTGAATGAAGGCCCAATCTCAGGACACTACTTTTTGACAATAAAAGTCCCCTCCCCTCAAAAAAAAAAACAAAAAAACAACACGCCGATTTTATGCAAGTGCTGTGGTACCTTGATTTACAAGTGCCTCAACAGGTTTTTTGAGTTACAAAGCTATGACTTTGTCAATTTTTTGCTTTGTGTCGCCAGCCAAAATTTGACACTTGACTACAAAATGAAAACACACGCAAGGAGCTGCTGTCAGCCACAACTCACATTCAGATGCTCACACGTAGACCGGCCATGTTCCTGCTGTCCCTCAATGGGCCACGCCCCTTAAAGCCACACACATAACACTAGATCTGTTTTTGTGAGACATCTTTACATTTTCTTTTATTATGTTTTCCTATGTTTTTATACAATACAGTACAATATAGTACAATGGTACCTTGACTTATGAGAGCACTGACGTACAAAATTTGAGTGACGAGCGAGATTCAGTTACGCTGTTGCTCGAGTAAAGTGTGAAAATAAAATGGAACAAATAAGGTCAAATGTAGGCAAGGAGAGCTACCTTATTTACATGGATGCTTGCTATTCGCAGAAAAAAAATCTATTTATGTTTAAATATAATAACTTTATATTAAATTGCCCCTAATTGCCAGTTACTTCATATACATTCCCATTAAAAGTTTCCAATTTGGAATATTTCCCAAATTCTTAGGTTTCTATGCACATTTATCATAAATGTTCCTGAAATTTGCTAGAAATTTTCCATCCCTTTGCAACACCATACAAAAAATGGTGATGCTTTTGGGGGAGCTGGCACAGATTAATCACATTTTATTTTGTTTCAATTGGGAATATTGATTTGATTGGGAAAAAAAGAGAAAATTGAGTAATGAGCTTGGTAACCAAAGAGATTAAACTAATAAGTAACCGTCACACTGTATAGCTAGCTATAACGTGTGCAGAAAATGAATTTTCTCGGTTTGACATCATCCCCACGCACAACTTGGACATCTGGGTAAGCAAATGGAGTGCAGCTTTTCTAGAAACTGCAATAATGGATTTCCTCTACTTACCATTCTAGAAAAGGTGCGATGCATTTGCTCACCTAACTATCCTGGAGTGATATTAATATTTGTATTTGTGCACACATTATACAGTACTTACTGTAGTATTTTGTGGCCCCAATTGAATATTTCTTTTTGTTAACATTTTTATTTATTTAAATTCCCATGGAGGTGCGGGGAGAACATGCAAACGCCACACAGGAAGGCCGGAGCCAAGATTCGGACCCTAGACTTTAGAACTGTGAGGCAGACGTGCCCACAACTCGTCCACCGTGCTTCCCCTCTCTCTTTTTTCATCATATTCCTTGCCATTAAAGTTTTTATTTGCAGACACACCAATCTTGGAACAGAGGGACAATCCCCAAAAGTACCTTGTTCGGCAATTTCAATCTCACGACGGCCAAACTCGGCCTGCTTGTTGTTCTTCACGCAGAAGTCGCTGCTGCCCTGTGTGTTGACCTGAGCTTTGTCTCGGGGGGATGTTTCGTCATCAGAGCTGTCAGTGTACGACGCAGCTGGGAAAGCAAGGACACAAATGTGAATAAATGCACCACAAGAGGCCTTTTGAATGCACTGAGTGAACAAATGACTGACATACAGTTTATTCACAGCGTTGCACTTTTTCCACATTTTGTTATGTTCCAAACTAGATTGAATTGGCAACCAAGTCAAACTTCGGTTACCTGACTATTTCTGAAAATGTGTCGAATTTACATAATTGCACCCCCAACCAGGTTTTCTGTGCCCATGACCTGAAAGCTAGGCTGGGCGAAGATCCAGAGCCACTTACAAGCCACGGCCGGGCTACACTGTGTGAAACACTATTACATCAAAGCCAAAAGGTAAGTAGAGCTGCACCGAGTGTTGTTGGATGCACAGATTAGTTTCTGATAAGTAGCACATACTTGCACACTTAAGTGTCTGAAGTGCTGCCTCCACCAGTGAAAATGGTTGTACGGTTTTCATGGGCGCTTGCTTTTTTTCCCCCAAACTCTGGTCTCCATTCCTGCAAGTAGATGCCGCTTTCCTTGTTCAATCCCCTAGCTTCACCTTCTAGTTGTCATGGTAACAAAACCCAGGCTCAGTAGTTAATGGGAAGAGGTGTACTGTTGCTCATTTGCATGAGACAGGTCCACCTCCTCAAAACAGGCTAATTGTAATTATAGTGACTTTCATTATTTAATAAGAGCAACTAAAATATTACATCGTATGTAAATGTATTTGTATAATTGTTTACTTTTACAATATTTTTCATGTTATTTTTTGACAATAATCCAATCAACCATATATTTTAATATTGACAATATTAATAAAGCAATAAAAATAATAAATATATTTTAATACACATATTTTTGGCAATAAAGGGCTAAAACGCTAAGTTGAAACGCAGTACCCGAGCTGTAGCTATCTGTGGACGACTGCGAGATGGAGCGAGAGAGCGAGCGGCGGCCAGCCTTCGTCGGGTATTTGCTGAACTCCTGTTTGTCCTCCGCATTGGCAAACTGGATCTGCAGGAGAGGAAAACACAACAAAAAGGTTCCAATGTTAGTTGTCATTCTTCGAGGATTTTTGGCAGGCCTTTTTTCAGAATGGAATCCAATGTTTGTCCAAGTATTTTTTGTCTGCGTGTCATGACAGTTGGTGCTGATGGCCAGCCGTCCTGTGGATGCCTGTGCACAAGTCTTGCTTCTATTTTGCTAGGTACTTTGTGCTTCCTGCTTTTGCTCTCATGGCTACTGAGAACATATAAGAAATAGAATTGCTCTCAATTAAATGTTGTCTTGAAAGTCAACCAAATGGAATATATAGTATATACTGAATATGAAAAGTGCAGGTTGTTTCTTTAGCCTTCCAATTCCTAAACATTTCCAGGCATAAGTCTGTTCTCTGGCGAACATATCCAGAGGACTTCAGTGATCACTTATTTCAAATGTTTTCATTCACTGTGGAATGCTGTCAAATTTCCTCCTTATTTTAGATGTCCTTTGAAAGTGTTTGCACTGAAAACCAACACGCAGGTCAGCAGAGTTGACACAACACACACGGTGCACACCATAAATCCGGGAGCACACGAATGACAAGGGCTTGTGTGTGGACAAACTCCTACTAGGGAATTTGTTCACATGAGTCCCAATCAGAAGCAGGTACCCTAGACCAGTGATTTCCAACCTTTATGGAGCCAAGGCATCCATCCATCCATTTTCTACCGCTTATCCGAGGTCGGGTCGCGGGGCCAGTAGCTTTAGCAGGGACGCCCAGACTTCCCTCTCCCAGCCACTTCATCCAGCTCTTCCGGGGGGATCCCGAGCTGTTCCCAGGCCAGCCGAAAGACGTAGTCTCGCCAGCGTGTCCTGGGTCTTCCCCGGGGTCTCCTCCCGGTGGGACGTGCCCGGAACACCTCACCAGGGAGGCATCCGAATCAGATGCCCCAGCCACCTCATCTGGCTCCTCTCGATGTGGAGGAGCAGCGGCTCTACTCTGAGCTCCACCCGGATCACCGAGCTTCTCACCTTATCTCTAAGGGAGAGCCCGGACACCCTGTGGAGGAAACTCATTTCGGCCGCTTGTATCCGGGATCTCGTTCTTTCGGTCACGACCCACAGCTCGTGACCATAGGCGAGGGTAGGAACGTAGACCGACCGGTAAATCGAGAGCTTTGCCTTTCGGCGTAGCTCCTTCTTTACCACAACGGATCGATACAAAGTCCGCATCACTGCAGATGCTGCACCGATCCGCCTGTCGATCTGCCGTTCCATTCTTCCCTCACTCGTGAAGACCCCAAGATACTTGAACTCCTCCACTTGGGTCATCATTTCCGACCCGGAGAGGGCATGCCACCCTTTTCCGACTGAGGACCATGGTCTCAGATTTGGAGGTGCTGATTCTCATCCCAGCCGCTTCACACTCAGATGCGAACTGCTCCAGTGGGAGTTGGAGGTCACGGATTGATGAAGCCAACAGAACCACATCATCTGCAAAAAGCAGAGATGCAATACTGAGGCCACCAAACCGGACCCCCTCTACACCTCGGCTGCGCCTTGAAATCCTTCTTAAAAAGGGGGACCACCACCCCAGTCTGCCAATACAGATGCACTCTCCCCGATGTCCATGCGATGTTGCAGAGGCGTGTCAACTAGGACAGCCCCACAACATCCAGAGCCTTAAGGAACTCCGGGCGAATCTCATCTACCCCCGGGGCCTTGCCACCGAGGAGCTTTTTAACTACCTCGGTGACCTCAACCCCAGAGATAGGAGAGCCTGCCTCAAAGAACCCAGACTCTGCTCCCTCATGGGAAGGTGTGTCGGTGGAATTGAGGAGGTCTTCGAAGTATTCTCCCCACCGACTCACAACATCCCGGGTCGAGGTCAGCAGCGCCCCATCCCCTCTATACACAGTGTTGATGGTGCACTGCTTCCCCCTCCTGAGACGCCAGATGCTGGACCAGAATTTTCTCGAAGCTGTCTGGAAGTCTTTCTCCATGGCCTCACCGAACTCCACCGAAGTTTTTGCTTCAGCGACCACCAAAGCTGCATTCCGCTTGGCCAGCCGGTACCCATCACCTGCCTCAGGAGTCCCACAGGCCCAAAAAGCCCAATAGGACTCCGTCTTCAGCTTGACGGCATCCCTCACCGTTGGTGTCCACCAACGGGTTCGGGGATTGCCGCCACAACAGGCACTGACCAACTTACGGCCACAGCTCCGGTCGGGCCGCCTCAGCAGCGGAGGCGCGGAACATGGTCCACTCAGACTCGATGTCCCCCGCCTCCTCCGGAACATGAGCAAAGTTCTATCGGAGGTGGGAGTTGTAACTCTTTCTGACAGGGGATTCTGCCAGACGTTCCCAGCAGACCCTCACAATAACGTTTGGGTCTGCCAGGTCTGACTGGCATCTTCCCCCACCGTTGGAGCCAACTCACCACCAGGTGGTGATCAGTTGACAGCTCCGCCCCTCTCTTCACTCAAGTGTCCAAGACATGCGACCGCAAGTCCGAAGACACGACCACAAAGTCGATCATCGAACTGCGACCTAGGGTGTCCTGGTGCCAAGTGCACCTCTGGACACCCTTATGCTTGAACATGGTGTTCGTTATGGTGCCAAGGAATATATTTTACAATTGAAAAATCACACGGCACACCAACAAACAAAAATGTCACAAAAAGTGCATAAATTAATTACTGTATGTACTTCCTCCCATCTAAGAGAAGAGCATTTATTTGTTCTGTCTGTCACGATGCCTCACTGGCATAAATAGATGAACAAAGATACATTATTTCTTGCAAATAAATTTTTTTTGGAACAATTACAAAAAAAATGATAATTTCCCACGGGACACCTGAAGAGCACTCATGGCACACTGATGTGCCCCGGCACACTGGTTGCGAATCACTGCCCTAGACAGATGGGCGATGGTACATTGCGAAGCTTTTTATGCCTGGTCTGTTCAAAGTGGGCGGAGCACGGTGTCAAAGTTTGATGATTCTCGGAAAGTAAAAAAAAATAGCCCCAGAAACTCGGGTGGACATGTCTATTATAACAGGACACACCAAAAAGTCTCCAGGACCCATGCCCAAAATTGAACAGGAAGTTGACAATTTAGGTTTGAAGCAGCCAATCTGGATGAATTTGCTCCGTCGCGCCACCTTGGAAGGTTTTGGAAAAAAATCAGATCCCAAAACCAGTTTCACTAACCGACACGAAATTGAGTGGGCGTTTCTATTATAACAGGTTGCACCAAAAAATCTCAAGAACCCATGTCTTAAACTGGAGAGTAAGTCGGTCATTTTGGTCTGAGGCAGCCCATTTGGGCAAATTCTGGGGCTTGTACTTTGACCAACTCCAAATCGGGAATTTGTCTAAAGTGGAAGCTGATATCTTAGATGGGCAAGGCTAAATTCAGAAGAGTGACATAGTTCAGCCATGTTGAGGCCCACCCAAAAAGACGATTCTCCACAAGGTCGTAACTGCTACGTTGTTGCTTTGCAAAGTTTCTGATGCTGAATAAACACAATTAATATTATTTGGCCATACTGCCCGTTCTTGTAGAATTGCAAAGCACTGTGTGACTCGCCTCGACCTGCGAGTGTGCGTGAGAACAAATCAAGTGTGTCTCGAGATGAAACGGAGTTGCTCGCGGCCACTCACCGCTGTGTGCGCCATCGCTGCCTCTGCGTCCTCCGAGTGACATTACGGCACCCGCTGGACCCGACGATATTAACCCCAGCGAGAAAAAACCCGCCCAGTCGAGTGGGAGGCGCCGTTCACCTGTTAGCCTCACTTCCAACGGCCCACAGGCAGACAAAGCGAGAGAGGTAAAGATGAAGACGGATAAAGAGAGGGACAGAAATAAAGTGTGAGAGAGTGAGACAAAGAGAGCGAGAATAAGCGAGAGAGCATGCTGTACCCCTTTTTTCCATCCTCCCTTCTTTCATTCCTCGTCTTCCATGCTTCCTAAATTATTTCCTTCCTTTTTTACTTTTTCCTTCTTTTCTTCCTCCCCTTCCTTGTTTCCTTCCAAGGATCTTTTGTTAGTTCCTACTTCATTTCTCCCTTCTTTCCTTTCATTCCTTTTTATTCTTCCATGCTTCCTTATTTTATTCTGTCTGCCCTTGCTTTTCCTTTCCATTTCCTTCCTCCCTTCTCTCCGTCTTTTCTCCTTTCAGCCTTCTTTCATTCCTTTCTACTTTTCTACCTTCCCTCCTTGTCCTCCTTCCTTTCTTCCTTCCTGTCTTCTTCCATGGTTCCTTTTTTTATTTTCTTCCTGATCTCCTTATTTCCTTTTTTACTTCTTTCTGCCATCTTTATTTCTTCCCTCTCTCCCTTCATTTGTTCCATTACTTCTTCTCTTTCAGGCTTTCTTCCTTATTGCCTTCCTTGTTTCCTTCCTTTCCTTTCCTTCCTGCTCCCCTTTTCCCTCTTTCTGCATTTCCTTTCATTTTCTGACTCCCTTCTGTCCCCTTCATTCCTTCATTCATTCCTTCTTTTGTTCCTTCATTCCTTCCTCCCCTTTTATGTTGCTTTCTTCTTTCCTATACCTTCCTTTATTTCCTTCCTTATTTCGTTCTCCCCTATCCTTTTCTCCTTCCTTCCTTCAGTCCCCTTTTCCTTCCTTCCTTCCTTCCTCTCTTCTTTCATTTCTTTCTTGTGGTCTGCCTTCTCTTCATCTCCTCTTCCTTCTTTATTTTCTGTTCCATTTGCTCCTCCTCCATTTTCCCTATCTCCTTCTTCACTTCTGACCCCATCTTTCCTTCCTTCTTTAGTTCCTCCATTACTTACTTCTCCTTCCATTCTTTCTTTACTGTCTTCCATCCTTCTTTCCTTTTCCTTTTCTTTATTCTCTTTGTGATACCCAAGACTTGTCTTTCCTTATTTCCATCCTCCCTTCTTTCCATCATTTCACACTTCTTTCATCCCTTTCTTATTTCCTTCTCCTCTTCTTTTCTTTCTTCCTCCCTTATGTATCCATCCTTTCCTTCCTGAGTTCCTCCCTTTCTTTCATTTCTTCCTTTTTTCCTTCCTTCCTCATCCAAGGTACAGTAAGTGCCCAGCTGAAGGGATTTGTTTGCGATATATGCATTTTAAAATTGAGAGTATCTATGTATCACTCAGTCAAATCAAATAAAGTCATCAATTGGCTAATAGGAGGAAAATAGTAGTTTCTGTCTTTACAGGTTGCAAAGGGGCAACAAAAACGCCCGCTGACACATGACAGGCATCAGAAACCCGTTTCATAGAAAATGGCACATCAGGAGCGTAACGGTACATCCAGAATGTACTGGCCTGGGCTCTTGTCGTCATCAAACAAACAAGCCAGCCAGTTAGATCTTAAAGCCAGAAACTTTTTTCTCGAGGTGATCCCCGGCCAGGTGGCAGACTTAATCTGCTTCGGTGAGGGCCCGCCGTCATCCGACAGACGCTCTTACATCAACACATTGGCCGCTTGACTTAGTCTTAAAATAAATGCCTTGAGTCTGTTTGGATGGACACATGCACGGCGGATTACACACAAAACATTGCATGGACACAATTACAGTACGTGACCTCAGGTAAATACTGCAGGTAGATCGGTAAGTAGGCAGACAGACAGAGAATAAAGTCACATTTTTCCAACATAAAGTGATAATATTTTGATATTAATGCAATCCAATACCACCCTGTGCAGCCGCACGTCGCACATTCCAAGAACCACTTATGATGATGCGTCCCAATCATATCACAGCTTTTAATTGGCCCAAAAGATAAGGTAAGGAAGAGTAACTGGTTCAGTATTAGGGCTGTGACTGTCAAATATTTTCAGGAATCAATTATTATAGCAATTAGTCCATTGATTACTCGCTTGAAAATGTATTTTGCATTCAAATGAATTCTTTTTTCTCAATTACTGTTTATCAACCGATTATTCTTGTTTGTTTGGTTTTGTTTACTGATTAAACAAAACCAAATAAACAACAATTAAGCAATGACACCAGAGAGAGTGATGTTGTACTTACGAGGCTTTTTCAAAGTGAGAGCCACTTATTGGCTACTGATTAATGCGAATGAAGAGCTATTAGTTAGTTATACAGTACACTTCTGAGGCTGCTTCAGGTTCAACTACATCTCAATTACACGTTATTCGCACTACGGCTCCAAATAATCAGTATTTTTGTCATAGATTAAACTGACTATTTTTTTTCTCCATAAAGTTATTATGATTCGGTGACGGTTTTGGTCCGTAAGAGGTCAGAAAATAGGAAAAACTGTTGATCATTGTTTTTTAAAGTGAAAGCAGATGTTTGGAAACAAAAGATAACCAGTCTGCTTTCAAGAAGGACTACAATATTTCCTGTTGAGAGGCTGAAATCATTGGATTTGAACAATTTGAAGTTATAAAAGGGCTCCGAATGATTACTCGATTATCAAAATAGTTGTTGATTCATCGATTAATTATGACACCTATATTTATCATGTTTGTTTTATTTGCGCACCAGTCCTCATTTCAAGGTATGCACTTTTTTTTTTAAAGGATACGATATAATAATTCATTGCTAATTATTTTGCGGTCCCCGAGCTACAGCTCGCAGACCCCCGGGGGTTCGGGGACCACGGTTTGAGATCGACGTGGATAACAGGCAATAAGAAAAACGTGGACTGCGTTCCAATATGAAAACATATTGGATGGTAGGAATGCTGCAGAGAGCTTATAACAACAAAGCACTTTGTTATGAATACACGCCAGAGGCTCAAGTCCAACTGAGCCGGCACTTGCACCCCGGAAAACTAGTGAATGTGTGAGTCAAACATTTGCTTCAAGGAGACATATTCCAGTTTTTTTTTAATTAACATTTGAATGCCTTTGTACAAGTCCTGCCAAGACAACAGTAATAAAACTGGAGCTTTTTTTTTCTTTTTAACCAGCAAATTGGTCAAATTGTCCAACTTTAGTGTGTGTGTGTGTGTGTGTGTGTGTGAGTGGAGAGAAAGAGCAAGTGAGAGAGAGCAGTGTGAGAGAGGGGGCGGGGGCTTGAGTGTGTGCGACAGAGTGTGTATGAAAGACAACTAGTGTGTGTGTGTGCGTGTGCTTGCTTGTGTGAGTCAGTGACCTCGTCTCTCCTTCCCATGGAGCCGTTACACAACATACCCTGCTGAGAATGAGACTCACCGTATATTTGCTCATGTATCACCATTTGGAAACCCTTTTGCTACATGGCGGGTTAAATGGACCTGTTCATGTTTCATTTTTTTGTGAATGTTCTCCTTGCCTCGTTCTTTTCCGATTTGTATTATATGAATATTATACATGTATTTATACCCACACAGTGGTACCTTGACTTACAAGTTTAGTTTGTTATGTGACCGAGCTTGTAGCTCAGTTTATTTGTCAAGCAAATACATTTTCCCCGTTGAAATGCAATTAATCTGGTCCAACTCCCCCCCCAGAAAAATCACCTTTTTGTTGTTTAGATGTTTTTGTTTTTATGTAGAAAAATAGCATTGTATTGGATACATATTTATATAAAACCTATAAAAACGAAGAAGAATGTAAGTGTAAACTGGTTTTATGACGTCAAAAAGTCTCTCTCTCTCACACACAATAAGTGCACTCGTGGTGGTGTGCATTTAAGGGGCTTGGCCTAGTGAGTGCAGTCAGAAGCTGCAGTCATTGAGACTGGCACTTTACCATGCGGTTAGTTCAGTGTTAGAGTCTGATCCATGCTCCTCTCATCCATCCATCCATCCATTTTCTGAGACGCTTCTCCTCACTCGGGTCGCGGACGTGCTGAAGCCTATCCCAGCTATCATCGGGCAGGAGGTGGGGTACACCCTGAACTGGTTGCCAGCCAATCCCAGGGCACATACAAACAAACAACCATTCGCACTCACATTCACACCTACGGGCAATTTAGAGTTGTCAATTAACCTACCAAGCATGTTTTGGGGATGTGGGAGGAAACCGGAGTGCCCGGAGAAAACCCACAGAGGCACAGGGAGAACATGCAAACTCCACACAGACGGGGCCGGGGATTGAACCCCGGTCCTCAGAACTGCGAGGCAGACACTCCAACCAGTCGGTCAGCGTTCCACCTGCTCCTCTCATGTGTTTTCATTTTGGATTTGTGTGCTAGACTGTTTGTCCTGTTCAATTAACAGATGAAAGTGCATCGATGACTTCGTTTGTCGCTTCACTTGAGCGGCGACGTATCTGGAGCTCGGCGATAACTCAAATTTTGCCTCGCAACACTGCAAAAAAATTGGCCAAGTAACAGCTCGTAACTTGAAAGACTCTTAAATTGGGACACTTGTAGGTCAAGAAACAAACCACTGTTAAGGCACCACAGTTCTGAGGTTCAGGGTTCGAATCTGGGCTCCGGTCAACGCTAGCTGGAATAGGCTGCGCCCTGAATAAGGGTAAGGCGTAAAGAAAATGGATGAAGGATATATAGATATACTGCATACAAACAACGATTCGTGCAGAAGGTCACATTGAGGTACACCCTGGAATGGTCGCCAGCCAATGTCGAGGCACATATACAGACAAACAGTGGACTGGTCACAAGTCAATGTGAAGGGACATACAGACAAACAAAGCATTCCCTCTCACATTCGCACTGTGAATTACCAAATTGTCACACCTATGGACAATTTCGTCTTTAATGAGCTAATAACATGCTAACATGTTTTCGAACTATGGGAGGAAAAATCCACGCAAGCATGGGGACGAAACCCCAGACGTGCTGCCCATACTCATGAAGATATTATACTGCGGCAGTAGCAACCGGTCCGGGAGAAGGTCTGCCTGCCCCCCTCCCCCCTTCCACGGGAATGCGGCGGCTAGCCCTTACCTTCTTGACGGACTTGAGCGTGGGGACGGCGGTGAAGGCGGCGGAGGGCATCTCCCCGACATTCATGTTCACGTCGCTGCTGTTCTTGCTCACGGTCAAGGCCGAGTATTTCTCCGCCACGTTCTCGGTCTCCTTGACGTACTTGGTGCCTTGTTTGACCTCGGCCACCATTCCGTCGGACGCCGCCGAGTCGCTCATCGCGTCCGCCGCGTAGGTTGTCCCGTGTCGGGGAGCGGGGTTGATGGGACAAGGTTACCGGAGGGAGGAGAGGACCCCCCCCAAAAAAGCACGTCTAACACAGACGAACAACTATTTCTCTTTGGCTGGGAATATTAAGCGCTTTTGTGTCTTGGCGACTTTGTTTGAGGGCAGTCGCTCGGTTCTGAGGCGGCGGCGATCTCATCGGTCCGGAGGCAGGCTGCATCTCTGCGGGGCGGGGAGGGCAGGAGAGGGAGCGATGCGCTGAGGCGAGCGGGTCACCTGAGCTCTTGGCAAGGGGGCGGGGGTCGCCTCTATCGGCTGTGCCGAGGAAAGCGGGGCAGTCAACCCGACGACAATAAGGCCATTGTTGTACTTTTTGTACTTCTGAGTTAAGGCGACAGTGGTACATTGTGTTTCCATGGTTACACAAGGAGTGTTTTGGCTCAGCCTCCCCCCCCCCCCCCAGGAAGGCCAATAATAGTCCCGCCTTCTTCACCATAATTGGTCCATTGTGAAACTGTAGCCACCTGAGCTTCCGGGAAGTGCGGGGGTGGCCAGTCGCCTTCATCTACTCCGTGGTGGAGAACGGGAACGTCAAATCGACAAAAATGAAGCCATTATTGGACTTTGTGAATTGCTTTGCGTTACAATGACTTGTTGCAACGGTCGCACATTGTCTGTTCCCATGGTTACACAATGTGTTTTGACTTAGTCTCCCCCGCAATCAGGAAGTCCCTTAATAGTTCCGCCCTCTTCGTCGTGATTGGTCGATTGTAAACTAGGCTTCTGACGGCTACCTTCAGTCACAACAAAAAACATATACTGTACATCAAATAAACAAATAAACGTATTTTGACAACAGAAAAGGAAGGTTGCCTTAAAAATGTAAGTCTTTTATATATATATATATATATATATATATATATATATATATATATAAAACCCCAATTCTTATGAAGTTGGGACGTTGTGTTAAACAAAAATAGAATACAATGATTTGCAAATCAAGTTTAACCTATATTTAATTGAATACACTACAAAGACAAGATATTGAATGTTCAAACTGATAAACTTGATTGTTTTCAGCAAATAATCATTAACTTAGAATTTTATGGCTGCAAGACGTTCCAAAAAAGCTGGGACAGTTGGCAAAGAAGACTGAGAAAGTTGAGGAATGCCCATCAAACACCTGTTTGGAACATCCCACAGGTGAACAGGGTAATTGGGAACAGGTAGGTGCCATGATTGGGTTTAAAAGGAGCTTCCCTAAATTGCTCAGTCATTCACAAGCAAAGATGGGGCAATGTTCACCTCTTTGTGAACAGGTGCATGAGAAAATAGTCGAACAGTTTACGGACAATGTTCCTCAATGTACAACTGCAAGGAATTTAGGGATTTCATCATCTACGGTCCATAATATCATCAAAAGGTTCAGAGAATTTGGAGAAATCACTGCATGTAAGCGGCAAGGTCGAAAACCAACATTGAATGCCCGTGACCTTCGATCCCTCAGACGGCACTGCATCAAAAACCGACATCAATGTGTAAAGGTTATCACCACGTGGGCTCAGGAACACTTCAGAAAACCAATGTCAGTAAATACAGTTCGGCACTACATCCGTAAGTGCAACTTGAAACTCTATTATGCAAAGCAAAAGCCATTTATCAACAACACCCAGAAACGCCGCCAGCTTCTGTGGGCCCGAGATCATTTAAGATGGACTGATGCAAAGTGGAAAAGTGGTCTGTGGTCCGAAGAGTCCACGTTTCAAATTGTTTTTGGAAATTGTGGACGTCGTGTCCTCCGGGCCAAAGAGGAAAAGAAGCAGCCGGACTGTTATGGAAGCAAAGATCAAAAGCGAGCATCTGTGATTGTATGGGGCTGTGTTAGTGCCAATGGCATGGGTAACTTACACATCTGTGAAGGCACCATTAATGCTGAAAGGTACATACAGGTTTTGGAGAAACATGCTGCCATCCAAGCAACGTCTTTTTCATGTACGCCCCTGCTTATTTTAGCAAGACAATGCCAAACCACATTCTGCACGTGTTACAACAGCGTGGCTTCATAGTAAAAGAGTGCGGGTACTAGACTGGCCAGCCTGCAGTCCAGACCTGTCTCCCATTAAAAATGTGTGGCGCATTATGAAGCATAAAAAAAAATATATATATATATATATATATATATGTATATATATATATATATATATATGACAAACAATGGAGCATCACAGTTCAAATGCAAGTGACAACCACACGAGTGACCTATTGCAGTTTAATTAACAGGTGCTCTACCAATTAAGTTTTTATAAACAGTTCATGTAAAAAAAAAAAAGTTTAATTTGATGAGTAAAAGTCTACAATTCAAACACTTGATAGGACATTTTCCCAACAAAATAAAAATCCCAACTACAACATTGTATAAAATGTGTCCAAAAAAGCTGGGGAGGAGGAAAATCATTAATATACAATATTCTCAACTGTGTATACAACTGTTTGTGTGCGTGTGTGTGTAGGGGGGAGGTCAAAGTAAAGAAGAATTCAACATATACATTAACTACAAGCACAAAAAGGCTGTACCATTTACATGTATCCATGGCTCATTATTGGCATTGAACAGAGCAGGATGAGAGTTTGACTTGGTGTAACTCCATCCAAGGGGGAAAATAAATAGCAGGTGCTTAGTGTTGGCCAGAGAGGAGCACTTCTTCTATACAGGGGGGAAAAAACGAGAAGGTGTAACCATTACTTTAGTCCAGGGGGAAAATAATAGTGGACAAAGTGTTTGGCCACAGGATAGATTTCTTCAATAACAGACAAAAAAAAGGAAGAGAGGGGCTGCCACTGCTGGCCGGAAGCCCAGAGTGAAGAGTAGAATAGAAGAGTAGCTGGCAAACACGATGAATAGTCAACCAGGCGATGCTACGACACTCGGATCATCTGCGCCACCGTGTCGTCGGCTGCTGCCTGTACTGCTTCCTGCTGTTGCTGTCAAGAGAAACATTGGCTATTTATAGCAAGCACATTGGGACAGGAATAGAAACAAGGGCATCAGAATGCTTTGAGGATGATGTATTAAAATGGAAAATAAAATGAAATCAACAACGCTCGTAAATAAAATGCTCTGGCATTTGTATTGGCCAGGTCGCAGTCACTCGCAGTGTGGTGTAGGGCTGAGCAAACTTTCGTGCGCAAGGGCCACATCTGATTATTAAAACAGACAGATAGAGCAGTTCATTTTGATGTGCATGTAAAATAGTTTCATTCTCATTATAAATGTTCAACTTATAATTTATTGAATGATAATTCCTTCACAAATTATTTAATCAAATAAAAATGTAGGGCTGCAGCTACTCAATATTTTTATAATTTAGTAGGGCTGGGCAATTATGAAAAAAGTAATGTTCACCATTATTTTGTTTGATATTGAAATCCCGATTAATAAACACAATTATTCATTGATTTTGAAACTTAGTATTTATTTACTTAACAAAACTTAACTTTAAATATAACTTCATAGAACAACCACAAAATAAATTTGTAACAACTAAAATTAATAATATATTAAAAAATTGAAATAAAAAACAAAAAATACATACAGCCATGGCTAAAAACATTCGGAAGCCTGGGGTGACTGTACTGTCTATTATATACATTTTGGGGGAAAAAAACCCATCTGATTTCATGTCAGACCGTCAGGGGGAAAAAAGAATTTGTGTCTTTCTACAAAGCCATGACTGCTGTTCCTGCCTGGCCTTGGCCTCTTGGGGGCAGTGTAGAGTGATGCATGCATGGAGTTGCATATGACAGTAAGCTATAACGAGTAGAAGAAGAAAGTCACAATAAAACTTTATTAAACTCGTTTTCTACAGATTAGGAAGAATATATGACCGTGGGTATTGTTATATTGTCTGTCTGGATGTGACAACGGCGTTTGTGTGTAAAAATTCGTTATTTGATGGTCTATCACTCCCATGATCTAATGCTAATGTTCACCAGCCCGTCAATAGGGTTTTCTATTGACTGATGGCATAAGCAGGCTATTTCTGAAACGATGTGTGTCCTGTATGTAAATATCCAATGTGAGTAATTATTTTTGTTGTGCATTTAGTTTTATAGTAAACTCCAACTGGGGTGTCAGTAAACAGCTTAAAGCTCGCTCAGGGAGGGCAGAAGAACATGCGTCACACGCTTGCTACAAGCAACAAAGGGTGTGTTCAGGGTGCATTTACAACGCAGGAACTTACATACACAACCAGCGCCGCGGCACATTAATTGTTTTTCTTCGAATGTTTTTATGATCACGAGAACCCAAAATCGAAATTACGGTTAAATTTCAATTAATCCCCCAGCCCTATTTTTGGAATACTAAATGTTCCAAAGATTATTCCATCAATTAATCGAGTCATCGGATGATTTTCCATCATTAAACACAATAAAGTGCAAGTGACGTGCAGATATGTTTGTCCATTTGGGGTCACCATCCTCATGTCCTACTGTAGCATGTGTGACTCTGAGTGTGTATAGTTTTAAAAGGTGGGGCCTGGCTTGGTGAGTGACGTGGGTGTCACTGAATTACAGCATAGCGTTCACTGGTTGTTCTGCTTGTTGATTGACTCGGTTTGTGTCGCAGCTCATGTATGGATTTGTTTTTATTACGATATGGATTTCTAAGAGTTTGTTGTAAAATTATTTATTTTACTAATATTGTAATAATTTACAATAAATAAACTAATAATTCCACAAGATAAATGGATACAGCATAAATAAAAAATTCATTTGATTAACCGATTTGAAGAAAAACATCGGAATTAATGCAAACCTCCATTGTGGAGTTGGTCCCAGTTATGTATAAAATGTTTGATTGTGTGTGTTTGAGTAAGATGGGACAACATAATGGATAGCCTGCTAGCTACAGTATGTCAGCTCTACGGCATGATATCCATTTCAGCATTAAAAAAAACAAAAACATCTGTGCCACAAAACCAAGCAACAGAAAGGTCAGTTAATAAGACAGTCCCTCAATGAACATGTTAACTATGTCTGAATTTCCACCACGTCTCTTTTTGCACCAACTTACCCATTGAAATGTAAATTACAGCTGATGTGCTGTCTCTCTTTAAAGCAATTTAGCTCACGTAACATCTTTTCAACTGACACATCACACAATAAAACTACGGCGGTAGAGAAAACAAGACTCAAGTCATCATTTAATCGCTCTGACTTGCTCAAATGACAGAGGGTTTGTTTATGCATAGTGAAATCAGAGAGTGCTCTGTCTATTGCCATCTAGAAGTACGTTGTATCGTCATTGAGAAAAGGTCTATTGTAGGTGCCCTGCAATTGACCGGCATCCAATCAAAAGCGCAGTTTGCATTTCAGCTACAGTCAACCAAAATTGACCCCAGCTTTGGTGGTACAGAAAACAAAAGGAGAGATGGACCGATGTGCTTTTACCTGTGCCAACACCAACGCCATTTCTTCCTTTTCCTTGGGTGAGAAGAAACGCCCTCCATCGCCTCGCTTACGCTGCATAGCGTGACGGTGGCGAGACTCGTGCAGGTATTTCTGCCAGAGTGAAAATGAGCGTTTGTATTGGATTTATTGACTGACCCCGTTGAACTACAGTGAGGACAAACGAGCCTTACCCTCCTTTCTTTCGGGATCTTGCCCTCGGCCTCCAGCTTGGCTCGTGCCTGCCGTCGCTTCAGGATGCGGTGGTACTGCTTGGCGTTCACGTAAAGGGGCTCCTCCTCCAGCATCTCTGCGCCCGGCAGAGGGATACGTTGCATTGTGGGGACTGCGCCGCCTCCCGGCACCATCTGATCCGGAACAAACAGTGCATAAAACCAACCAGCAACAAACAAGCTAACAAACTAACTAAGTGTTAGCATTCTGTAAAGACCGTCCTTCGGTACTTCTGTAACCAGCAGGTGTAATGATCCAAATGTTTACGATAATGATTATCAGAGTGTAGTGGTACGCGGGCTCCCTTTCGTGGGCATGAAAGAATCACAGCCTAAGTACAGTTCGGTTGTATTTACCTTTTAAATTCAAACAGTACTATTTAATTAATGTTTGTGCAACACATTTATATTGCAAACTATGCATTATGTAACAAAAGTGGCTTATAATAATATTAAATATACTTAGAAATAAAACCTCTCTCGTTTTTGATGAACACGTAGGCCTATTACGCTATGCTGTATTTTAATATTGGCCATGATGGTGGTACTTGGAGAGCTATGTAATTTCTCAGGTGCTACTTGCAGAGATGCCAACCCCTATCATCACCTCTCAGTTACATTCTAAATATTCAGTAATATTTTGATTTTGTCAGGAACATTTGCGCCAAAACAAACACTCAACCAGAAAGACAGTGAACAAGAGTAATATTTATAATATGATTTTTTGTAATAACAAACAATGTGTATAATATATCTGTATGTTACAAGTTATGCTGTTCAAGCACAGCTGAAGGCCTCGTTATACTCCCGCGCCCGCATTGTATCACGTGACCGATGCATTGGGCCATGTGGCCCCTATGCGGCACTTGACGCATACATGGCAAAAATTATTCCTGCGCATAGAATGCCGCGGAGATCATATCTCGTGATTGGTCCGTTTTAGTCACATGCTGTGATGACGTACGCAGCGTTCCCCTTGGTTCCACATACCACCTTCGCCACTGCCTTCTTGATCGATTTTGCAGTATAATTAAACGTATCATCTAGGTCCATTTGTTCTAGCAGACACTGTTCCACGGATGCCATTGTTGTTGCTTTGTTCCGGAAAGGAATGTAAAAACGGCTACTGGAAGTGGCCATAAAATGCAGAGGAAACTCCACCCTGTCGGGTCCTAGCCAATACCAGCCGTAGCGACACCGCCGATTTGGAAGACAACTACAGCACATTTTTAAAACAGCACGTGTGGGTTTCCCTCAAGTATAAAGGCAAACTGTGCACGGGATAGCCGCAGTGACGTCAGCGCGGTCATCGCCCGCGCGAGTATAAAGAATCCTTGAGGGTCTTGCTGCTCTTGCAAAAAACAATAAACTTAAACAATAAAACCAATTAATGGCCCAGCACTAACAGATTGATCTAAATGTAAACAAAAAAGACTGATTAGGCTATACAACGGCATAAATGGGGTTGACAATAATAAATAGTCCCAATTATAAATGTGGCAGGACTGTTTATCTGCTCACTACTGCACTAAACTAACAGTGCACTAAAGCGGACTTCACTCAAATGACATTACTTATACACGTCTTTGTTTTAATGAGCAGGCTTCAATTTACAGGAACACTTAAAGGGACAATAACTGGAGCCGCAATAAGCAAATGGTTACCTAGTTATGACAACCATAGACATGCTAATGCTGGACAACTAACGGTCAAAGCCTGTAGAGACATGCTAACTAGTGAACTGGACAACTAACAGCAAAACCCATTGACATGCTAATGCTCCGCTAACTAGTAGCGACAACAGTATACCGCAATTTCTCGTGTATAATGCGCACCCACGTATAATACGCACCCCCAAAGTTGACCTCAAAATTGTGGAAAACCCTTCTACCAAAGTATAATGCATTCTTACAATGCATGATTTTGCCTCTACCCATATGACCAAAATGAAGTATTATCTGTACTTTGTTAGTCTTTTTCAGGAATTATTCTGAGGATAAGCACTGTATTTGAAATTTTTTTTTTAAATTTACTTGCTCTTATTTTGAAATTCACAGCCCTACTTTTATTTAGTAAACGAGAAAAAACACAGTTGTGCTCATATGTTTGATTACCCAGGCAGAATTTGTAAGATGGGTACAATTATTAAAAGAAAACATGAAGGGCCAGGTGAAACACATTTAATTATATTTTAATGGGATTGAAATTAAACAAGCATTTCAGAAAAGCATAATCATTAAACAAAACATAACCCTAAAGAAATTAATGATGGTTGTTGTTCAGTCATATTAAAAAAACAACAAAAACAAAATTTTACAAATTCTGCTAAATTTTGACACATTGACTTGGAGAACCCCTTGGAATTTCCACTTGTACGAGCTTATTAGTGGATATTTTGAACTGAAACTTGTCAGCCAATCTGATAAATGGTTCCCCAAGTAGCAGACGAAACAAAACGGTTGAGGAGATACGTTGTGAAATAATCAAATTATACTATTTTATTCTAATTTTAAAAGGCATTTTTAACCACATTTTCTTTAGGCGAAATCACACAAAAACGTTCCACAAAGTCAATTATTTACCCCATCCATAAAACTCAATTTCTCTGGAACCCATCAGCCGATTTTCAAAATTGTTTGTGCATTGTACTCAGGTTGAAGTCATTTTTGGGAAATCTTGACGCGTTGCTAGTTGTACTACTTGATTTTGTCCCGAAAATACTGTTCAGCTTGTAAAATTAGAGAGCAAATATAAAAAAAATAAAGTAATTAAAAAATATAAATAGTCATTAAAGTTGCCTATGATAATGTATGGAAACAGAATGATAATAGTATCATTTTTACACTTTATTTATGAGAAGCATGATTGCATGAAGCAGAAAATAACTATCAAAAAGTTCAATTAAAATCAATAATTGGTTCTTTTGAAGCACTGTGACCACACCCTGTTCCCCCAAGCCACGTGTGTGATTACGTGAGGGGGAAAAAAAAGCAAAAGCAGTAAGATAATGGGTACCTCGACATTGGGTCTTACCATGACCATTCCACCTGCATTCACCATGTTGCCAGAGACGGGCAGGGTGACGGTCACAGTGCCTTGGCTGTTGGTGGTGTTGGTGTTGGCACCTCCTGCCTGTACAATCTGGGCACCTGCCAAGCTGGCGGCGGGAATTGTGATCATTCCTGAGAAACACAGATCCTCCTTTAAGATGAGAACTCAAAAGCAGAAGGCAAATACACAATTGAGATTTTCGTATGAATCTATTCTTTATGTTTTTCTATTTACTTGTACCAGTATTTCAAACTAATTTTCACCATTGAAATGAACTGAAATGCCATGAATCTTTTCCAGCCAGTATTTTTTGTTTTAATCAAGAAAAACAGCACTGCAACAGATAAAACCAAAATATAAAGAGAATGTAAAGACATTAACTGTTTATATGTGCCCTGCGATTGGCTGGCAACCAGTTCAGGGTGTACCCCGACTCTCACCTGAAGATAGCTGGGATAGGCTCCAGGATGCCCGCGACCCTAGTGAGGATAAGCGGTACATAAAATGGATGATGTCTCAAAAGTTTTTTTTTTGTCAAAATGGCTGTCTATTGTCGTACTAGAGCTCCAACTACCGGAGACAAATTCCTTGTGTGTTTTTGACATACTTGGCAAATAAAGAGGATTCTGATTCCGTTTGATTTTCAGTTTGCGAACAGTCTTGGTATGGACGAATGGAAGGCTCTACGTTGTGCTTCTACTCGCGCTGCGTGTCGATCATTGACTGTGGGCATAACGCTTGGATCTAAACTGAAAACTCGTCTGCTCTGGAACGTAAAGTGGAAATACGTTCAAGGGACATTCCATGACCATCCACTCACAAATCTAATAGCATTTGTGATTGACGTGGTTAAAAAAAAAGTCCATAAATCTTTTTATTTTCGTCAAAAAAAAACTACTTACAGTATGTATGTTATTTATTGAATTGTGTCTTTAATTAAAACAACGAACGGTTAATATTGGCATAATCACGTCAAAATAGCTCTCTACAGAGGTGTTCGCTTGTTCCGCCTATATGCCTCCAGCCAATCAGATACGACCAGCAGTCGCCACATTATAAACACTGTCGCGGGGAACTTTTCTTTAAAAAAAAAAAAATTAATTAAATTAAAAAAAAGTACTCAAAGGGCTAAACTGTCACAATGGCACCAAAGATAAAAAGGGAAACTGCTAAAGATCATGTTAGGAAGCACTTTTCATAGATGAGCAGAAAGAACTGTGCGTTGTGCCACAGTCATTGACTGTACATCACACAATGCAACTAGGGTAGGCACTGTATCTTTGTTTGTTTTTTCCCCTCTTTGTTAGACTGATACAAATGAGAAAGGGCTCACTGGTTATATAGCATGACAGAGGCAATACAAAATGATCAAAAGAAATGTGCAGCAAATTGGCAAAGAGAGCAATTAATCTTTTAAATGACAATGTGACGTCCCACTTTCTGAATTCTTTTTTTTTTTTTTTTTAACAGAAAAAAAGTTTGCTTGGATCGGTTTGTTGTGCCACAATCAACCAATTAATTAGAAAAAAACAGACAAAAGAAAAAACACCAGAATCAGAATTTCACAATGTTATTATGGAAAAAGGCTCTTCTTCAATTAGTAGGTATAATTTTCCTTCTCTTTCCCCTCCTTAGTTAATGAGCAATAAACTGTTATCATATTTTAGTTTCGTTTATAATAATGTGTTTTCACTTATTTCTAAATTGAACTATTTATTTTTAACCATACACTGATCAAATAAGGCTACGTATAATTTAATTCTGGAACAGATGAATTGCATTTCCATTCATTTCAATGGGATAAATGACCTCAATTTAAGCACATTTTGGGTTACAAACGGGGTCACGGAACCAATTAAGTTTGTAACCAGAGGTTCAACTGTAGATTTTATGTGATCGACCAACACAAAGCAGCACATAATTGTAAAGTGGAACAGAAATGATTCATAGTTTTTAAAATTTGAAGAAAATAAAATTGTGAAAAACATAAATGTTGAAAAATGTGGAAAAAAAATTGTGCGTATTTGTATTCAGCCCCCCTACGTCAATACTTTGTAATGCCACCTTTGGTTACAATTACAGCTGCAGGTCTGAGAGGCACATGCCTCTACCAGCAACCGCATATTCAGACACTGACATCTTTGCTGCCTATTCATTGCAAAATAGTTCAAGTTCAGCCTAATTGGATGGAGAGCGACTGAACAGCAATTTCACAAGTCTTGAAACAGCTGCTCAACAGAATTTAGGTCTGGACTTTAACTGGGCCATTCCAACACATGAATATTCTTTGATCTAAATAACCCGTTCCATTTATGTTTACGGTCTCTGAATCTCCTTCTAGTCTGAAGTCTTTTGCAGCCTCCAACACGTTTTCTTACAGGATTGCCAAAGTACATTTATTTAGCTCCATCCATCAACTCTGACCAGCTTCCCTGCAGTCCCCGCCAAAGAAAAGCATTTCCACAGCCTGATGTTGCCTCCACCATGTTTTACAGTGATGAGCAGTGTTCGCGCTTTGCATTTAGGACAGAAATGCAGCTTTGGTCTCATCTGACACAACCACCTTCTTCCACATGTATGCGGTGTCCTCTTCATGGCAAATGGGACGTCTCCTGCCTTTCTTTCAACAATGGCTTTCTTCTTGGCACAGATTTGTGTAGCGCACAACTTGTAGCTGTCTTGTGGACAGATTCCCCCATGTGAGCTCTGGATTTCTGCAGCTCCTACAGAGTGACCATGGACCTCCTGGCAGCCTCTCTGACCAGTGCTCTCCTGCTTGCTTGCTTGCTCTGTCAGTTCAGATGGATGGCCATGTCTTGGTAGGGTCTCATTTGTAACATACATTTTCTATTTTTGGATGATGGATTCACCGGTAATTGGCTGGCAACCAGTTCAGTGTGCCCACCGCCTCTCGCCCGAAGATAGCTGGGATAGGCTCCCGCACGCCCACGACCCTAGTGAGGATAAGCGGTACAGAAAATGGATAGATGGATTGACTGGTGCTCCTTGAGATGTTCAAAGCTTTGGAAATTATATTTTTATAACCTAACCCTGCTCTAAACGTCCTTCTCCACAACTTCATCCCTGACCTGTCTGGTGAGTTCCTTCGTCTTCATGATGGTGTTGTTCACTAATGTTCTCAAACATACTACTGAAGCCTTCACAGAACAGGTATTTATACTGAGAGTAGATTACACACAGGTAGTTACACTTGGAAACAATTTTTTAAAATTCTGTTGGGTTAGATTTTTATGCTGAATAAAACTAAAATTGTGACATGCTGATTCCTTAATTGCAGTCAGTTTTTTTCTCCATAGCTTACCCTCCAGATAAGCAAAATTCCACTGATAAGCTGTAGTAAGACTTGCCAGCTGATTACGATTGGACTCATCTACAGCTATGTGCCAACATGTTTGTGGAGTCACAATTGTGACAGTGTGGTGAGGGGTGTGTGCACATCCCAATAGGGCAGTACTATCAATATCTGCAAACAGAAATCTAGCATAGTAGGAATTAAGAGGATTTGTGCTGGCTTTTCTCTCTTAACCATACCATTGTAAGTTCTATTTCGTTTCATGCTGTTGTTTTAGTTTTCAAAGCTTGTAACTATTCCATCTCAGTGTTTTATTTACAGACATATATATTTCCTTTGTTCTCACTTTGTGCAAAAACTTGACGTGATAGAGAAAAACTGAGATCAGTTTTGGATTCCGCACCCAAAAATTAGTTAAAACAGCTGTCAGGTGATTTCTGAAAGCAATTGATTGCACTGGATTGTATTTAAGGGTATCTGAGTCCAGGGGTGAGGAATAAAAAAGCACACCACACTGTTCAGATACATCTCCGCATAAAATTTTGAAAAACGTATATCATTTTCACTTAACAATTATGTGATACTTTTGTGTTGTTCTATCACATAAAATCTCAACAAAATCCATCGCGGTTAGTGATTGTAAGGTCACAAAATGTGGAAAAAGTTCAAGGGGTATGAATACTTTTACAAGGCACTGTATATTCACCAGAATACACACAACTGCAAAAACTATTGAGTTTTTTGGCATGTTGAAACCCCCAAAGTGGTGATTCATTCATCAAAAGAATAACAATAAATACAGCAATTCCAATCAATTTGACCCAGAACATAACAGGAGGGGTGAAAGTGTGTAATGCACTGTGATTGGCCAGTCAGTGCTATGGGGTGTGGCTTAGTTTACCCTGCTGTAGAACAGTTCCATCTGCATTGACTGGCTGGTAGACGATAGTCTGTCCATCAGCTGTCTGGGCCACTTGTTGGCCCTGCACACTGATCTGCTGACCCTGTGGGAGAAAATAATTTTTTTTTCTTTTTTTAAATACAGTGGATTAGGTTTTAGGCAGCACAGTGAACTAGTGGTTAGCACGTCTGCCTCACAGATCTATGGTTAGGATCTAGGCTCCGGCCCTCCTGTATGGAGTTCTAATGTTGTCCACTATTTAAGACTAAGAAATTGTCCATCGATGTGAATGTGAGCGTGAACTGTAAATTATTTTTTGTCTAACCTGCTCTGACACTGGCTGGCAACTACTCCATTGACTGTTGATATCAGAGGTGGCCAAACCTTTTCTTCCAGCGGCCACATACAGAAACATTGAAGAATGCGAGGACCACGTTGACATTCCTCACCTTTAATCTATTTATAATTCTAAAAACAATCCATCAGTGTTAGGGTTGCACATCATTTTAATTGAATTTGAGCGATTCTGGTCCCGATTCCAGTTCCTCATTGCGATTCCGGTTCCAAACGATTCTTTTAAGGGGCTGGGTCAAAAAACTTTGCATGGTGTCCAAATTATGAACATCCATTTTCTTAGCAGCCTGCAGCATGGACTAAAATGAAGATTTGACTCAGGGTTCTTTATAACCAGTATCAATATCAACCCTATGAACTAAAAGGCAATGCGTGTGGAACTAACCCAATTGATTTAATATTCATTAATTAATGTTTCAGCTAAAAGTTAAATATAGCTTTGTTAAAACAGTTATTTTGGATGGTTTTCTCACGTCAAATAGTTTTTATGTGCAAGTTTTAACTTGACTTCCTGTTTTAAGCTTGTAGCCTTTTATTTTGAAGGGTGCTCACCGGATCTCAGCATTTTGGCATGAAAAGTAACTTCGCACGACACCGGTGAATTTTGAAAATGAAAAGTAAACCTAGAAGGCAAGAAAATGAGTAATGAACCAAATGCTGTAAAACGTTGATTCCTTTACCTACCCAATGATGAGGCACAAGATTAGTGTTTGTGATTCTGTGAGACGTTTATGTGACTTTTTTCCCAATTCACTGTGATGTAAAGTTGCTAGTTTGACCTTTGGGGAAGTTTTAGCTCAATGTAAAGCTTTTCTCTGTCATTGGCTCTTACGTTGGTTTGAAGACTAAAATAAATGGTAAAAACCACCAGTGCAAAAGTGAAACCAACCGTTTACCTTGTTAGCTGCCTCAATGTTGGCATACAGTAGATGTATGACTGTATGTTTTGGCTTGACAGAAGTTCCACGCGGTGTAGGGTGAAGCTCGGAATGAGAGGGAGCGCGTCAGACTTCTACACATCGTGAAAGCCTCCTTTGAACAATATAATCTTATTCCAAGTGTTGCACTAAGGCGACTGATCATTAATTTTAACAAAGTCAAGACACACTTGTTCGCCGCCCCCGTTGGGCACAAGCACGTCTTTGTGCGCGTTCTTCTTCGTTGGTTTTCGCCACTCTCTTCCCCGGGGTCGGGGGACTGTAGGCATCGAAACTGGGAACCAAAATTTTTCAATTTGAACAAATCCGGGAGAACCGGAATGTTAGTCATGTTTCCAATCGGTTCTTGAGTCTCGATGCCCAACTCTAATCAGTGTAGGTAAAGCTATTCAAAGCAATTCTTCATATTTATTTTGAAAACAACATTGGTTATTGTAGGTGATAAGGAAAACGTCAAGGACTTTTCAGGATTTTTGGTTGGTCAACCGTCCTGTATCCCACTACAGTAGAGCCGCCTATGTACTGAGCAGCAGCAGAATCACATCTCCACTGTTCGAACCAAAACAACAGCAATCTGTAATAAGATGATTTGACGCGCAATTCTGACGTGTGTTTTACAGAATGTATGAAAGATGGAAAACAAGGAAGTCAGAGGTAAGAACAAATTACTTCTTCTGCCTTGCCACCAAGTCTAGAAAGCAGGCAAACAACACAGGCCATGTAAATTCTTCATTTTTGGATATGCCGCAGGCTGTTAAATAACAGACGGCAGGCCGCATATGGCTCCCGGGCTGTAGTTTGGGCAGCACTGGTCTATATATTCCCTGACATTGGCTGGTGACCGGTCCGAAGTGTACCAGTCAGATGGAATAGACTTCAGCTCACTCGTGGGCCACGACCTTAACGAGGACTGAATAAAGCACTGTAAAAAAAACTAATGAATGGATTTAATTTTAATGGGGACATACAGTATGATGTAAATCTGAATGTGTCGTCTATAAAAGGTTGTGTGTCTGGAGTGCCGACCCACTTAAGTGTGAAATTACACAACAAAGTTAATCTTTTGCTAGCTGACTATTACCCAAAATGTTTGTGAGTGAGCACTTCTACATTTTGACATTGGCTAATTTACATAATACCGTAACCACACATAGTTTCTCCAAAAGCTAAGGTAAGCAAGGCTGCAGTGACATACACAAATGTTTGGCTAAAGGCCTCTTTATATTCCCGCAGTCGCATTGCATCACGTGACCGATGAATTGCCCCGCAATTCCCTCTGCATAGCTTGCCGCGCACACGGCAAAAATATTTGCTGCACGTCGAACGCCATGGAGATCATCTCTCGTGATTGGTCCGTTTTAGTCACATGCTGTGATGACGTACTCAGCGTGCCCCTTGGTTTTACATACCGTCTACGCCACCGCCTTCTCGATCGATTTTGCAGCATAACTAAACGTATCATCTGGTCATCTAGGTCCATTTGTTCTAGCAGACACTGTTCGACGGTCGCTATTGTTCTTGCTTTGTTCCTTGTTATTGAGAGGAAAGTAAAAAAAACGGCTACCGGAAATGGCCAAAAATATCCAGAGGAAACTCCACTCTGTGGTGTCCTTGCCAATACCAGCTGTAACGACACCCTCGACTTGGAGGTGAACTGCAGTACATTTTCAAAACTGCGCGCGTGGGTTGCACTAGAGTATAAAGGCAAACTACGTGCCGGATAGCCGCAGTGACATCAGCGCAGTCGCCGTCCGTGAGAGTATAAAGAAGCCTTAAGTCACAGGTGTCAAACTGGTTGCCCGGGGGCCAGATTCGGCCCACAACATCATTTGATGTGGCCCGCGAAAGCAAATCATGTGTGTCGACTTCATGTTTCTTGTGAAAATACCAACATTTGTGTCTTTACTTGTATAATGTTGAGATTTTGCAAGCATTTTATGTTACCAATCACCTTTTTGAAATAAATGTAATAATAGTTGAACATTTTTTATTGGCTTCTGATTTTAAAACTAGTTATCCATCAATTTGTTGTGTATATGTCATTATATGAGAGAATATTTTATATGGGTTCACAGTCATCACGGCCCTCCGAGGGAAGCCATAACTGCAATGTGGCCCGTGACAAAAATTAGTTTGACACTCCTGCCTTAAGTCGTGTCCACTGCATGCGCCACATGCACGGACATGCAATATTATTGACAAAGTGTAATTGGGCTGCTTGGTGATGAAGTGCTGCCTCCACCAGTGAAAATAGAAATCAAATCTTTATGGGCGCTTGGTTTATGTGGGGATGGAGTTGAATGAGACAATGCTGGCTGCGCATAAGCTGCGGGGGGAACATCTGCTCTGTAGGGACTCTCCAAAAACACCACAAAAAGTTATATTTTTTGCTAGTGGCTTTTTGGGGAAAACTAGTTGCTAGAGGGGTTAGAAAGGTTATTAAATATAATTAGCAACACCGAGCATCCCTTGCTTTGTTGCAACATCCTAGTTCCGCCCGGTTGTCACAATAATAAAAGCCAAAATCTATATTAGCCCATCTGTATGGGGATGGGGGCTGAGCAGTGACTCATTTGCATGAGACAGAATCACCCCCTCAAAATGGACCCAAGAATTTCATAACGTTTAAATTGTGATGGGGGGAAATGTATAATTCAGTAATCCCTAGTTTATCGCGGGGATTACATTCCAAACTATCCCCGCAATAGACCAAATCCACGCAGAAGCAATCAATTATTTATTGTATTATTTATAGATATTTTTAAAGCGACATGCATATACTTTGCAAAAGGCACAATGCACTTAAGCTTCTGTGAAATGTTCTTAAACTTTGGACATTCTCTGCCTTTTGCACACTCTTTCCTTCTGGCTTCTGTCTATTCCAATGTGAGTCAGCAGAAACACAGTGTGGAAAAATAATCACTGCAAAATCCCATGATATAGAAAATAATCCACAATATTGTAACTGACATGCTCTCGCCCTATTGCACTGTGACCCCAAAAAACTCCAGACCAAATGGCATTAACCCGGATTAACTAATCACAATCTTCACTGGACTTGAATGTGATATAATATTTTAAGAACTTTATATGAACGCCACAAGTGACTGTATCTCTGCTAATTTGAATGTCAGATGTCAAATCTGTTGTCTACTGAACCGGATGAAATGTTTCACCCTACACAACACAAATGCCACATTGCAAATATTAGTGTTCTCAACAAGCACATACACTTGAAACATTTGTTACAGGGATTAAAGAGGATGGTCGCGTGACAGTGCAAAGTTGGAAAATGGTCTCGTTATCTCAAATCCAATAATTAATATTTTATTCCACTGGTTAGAGCGTCTGCCTCACAGTTCTGAGGACTGGGGTTCAATCCCCGGCCCCGCCTCTGTGGAGTTTCCATGTTCTTCCCGTGCCTGCATGGGTTTTCTCCAGGCACTCTGGTTTCCTCCCACATTCCAAAAACATGCATGGTAGGTTAATTGACAACTCGAAATTGCCCGTAGATGTGAATGTGAGTGTGAATGGTTGTTTGTTTGTATGTGCCCTGCGATTGGCTGGCAACCAGTTCAAGGTGTACCCTGCCTCCTGCCCGATGATAGCTGGGATAGGCTCCGGCGGGCCAACTGCCAACTCCCCGAAGCTACCCTTTTGGGTGTGGGGCAAGGCTCCGTTGTGAAGTAATTGCAGTGCGAGTTTTTCCCTGACTGCGTGGCAAGCATTAACACTGCCAGCGCGCCGGCCATCCTGCACCTGAAGTGCGTCTTTTCTTCTTTCCTTCCTTTTTCTCCAAACCATCCCTTTTCTTGCCAACCCCCATAAGGTCGACCCGCCTGCCTGAATTGGTCAACACGCTTAAGTCAAACTTGCGGTCTACTAAAAGTACAGATTAGTGCATATTTGGGTTTAAACTAATGAGAACAGGAATCTCAGCTAAATGCATTGTCATCCCATGCTCACTCCCAACCTCACATCACAAGTCAGTTTCCTTTGCCAATGTTCGTCTGTCCTTTGTTTTTGTTTTTTCTCTCTGTATTGTTTCCCTGTTGATTCCCCATGTTAGAGCTCATTAAATTTTCCATAAAATTCACTACCTGCATTGTTGTGTGTGTTTGGGTTCGAGGAAGAAAAACCTCTGGCTGTCGAGAACTCTTATCTAATTCATGTAGCAACCTTCAAATTATGGCAACTGAGGATAAAAGGTTTGTCGTCACTTTGTCCTGAAGTTTTATACATCTAAAATGTGACGTGGTTCCCCTTTATTAGATAAAATAGCTTGATTTATAACGCTGTAATTTAAAATTACGCTAAACCGGGAGTAACGCAGGCGTCGGATCCATCTTATTCTTTTCTCCTAAATTAATTACATTTTTATTGAACTCATATATGTTACAATATCAATACGATGAAAAAACCCAAAACAATGCCCTGAACGCACAAAAAGTGAATCGCGATATAGCTAGGGAAGACTGTACATCTCCTGCACATCTCCTTTAAACTTTTTTGACCAATATTTAACACCTGGTTCTGTCCGGCGGTGATGGCCGTCTGGGGTTGTTGGATGATGATCTGCTGGGCCTGACCCTGCTGACCCTGAAGCTGCAGAGTCTGACCACCTTGCAGCTGGATCTGACCGGGCTGCACCAGTTGGATCTACAAACACACAACACACACAAACACTGCATCAATATCAGTGCACAGAATGCAAACACTCACTATGTGAGTGTCATCGCTCACCTGTTGGAGTCCCTGAGCTCCAGACACGGGAACCTGCATGATGGTCTGACCCTGGCCCCCCGACATGGCCTGCACCATGATGGGCTGCCCGGATGATGTAATGAGCTGCCCGCCGCTCACCTGGACCATCAGAGGCTGCCCCTGCACCTGCATGCGAGGACCAGCACTGTCACAGCAGCTCAGCAAGCTTTACAGCTTTCACATCAAGGATCGACACTCTTGTCTTTTATCCCAAGAATACAGATCTTTGTTATGTACAGTCAACCCTTGCCAACTGGCATAGGTAAACTCACCTACTGACAAATAACTAGGGTTTGCAAAATTCAGGGAATTTTCCAAGCTGGAAATTTTCCATGGGCAATAATGGAAATAAACCAGGAATTTACCAAATTGAAGGTTGGCCCTGGAACAAAATTATAGATGGGGAAAAAACATTTTGGCATGATCCTAACTAAAACAATCAGATTTCATGCAAGTACAGTTGGGAATATTCCTATACCATTCCTCATTCAAATGCATTGCACATCCCTTCAACAAATGTGCAGATTTCTACAATGTAAACTTTTATTTTAAAGTGAGAGGGCCTCTTATCATCTAACATTTTGAATGTTTGTATTTTTGGATGGGGGGTGCATTTTTGTTCATTTTTGATTGAGTTGGGTCGTGGGGGTTGAATAATATCTTAACATTCATGTTTTTGTTCTATGAAAGACATGTTCAATAATACCGCAGTTTAACTTCCCATGGAAATTTACCAGAAACTATCCTAAAATGTTTGCTATTTGTGGCAGGTCTTGGTGCCTAACCTCTGCCAATAGCGAGGGTTGACTGACAAAGACGAGCGATAAGGGCTTGACACATGATGAGTACAACAATGAATGTGCACAAGTCAGTGGCAACCAGAGATGAAACACTAGGAAAATTTCACAATAAGTGAGAAGAACGATCACCGTTATCAGTACAACCACCACACTGGAGGGAAAAAAAAAAAGGAGCCAGGGGTTTTCTAATTAGAGAGTTAAACAAGTCAAAAGAGTAGGTACACTTGTCTACAAAGCAATAATGCTGAAAATATTTTCCCAAAAATATCTAAAAGTACAAAAATAAACAACATAAAAATACACAATTAAGCAAAAATTGCAGTATTAGAAATTTGAACAGTGAAAAATGAAAACTAAATACAGTGGTACCTTGACTTACAAGTTTGTTTATGGCCGAGCTCCTAACTCAATTTACTCCATCCAGCCATCCATTTTCAAAACTGCTTATCCTGGTTAGGGTCACGGTGCGCTGAAGCCTATCCCAGCTGACTTCGGACAAAAGGCGGACTACACCCTGAACTGGTCGCCAGTCATTTGCAGGGCATATATAGACACGGACAACCATTCGTACTCACATTCACACAGTGGGAACTGAACCCACGCTGCCCGCACCAAAGTCAGGCGGGTGTACCACTACACCATCAGTGACTTTACGTGTTTTTAACAAAGAAAAATTGCACCGTATTGTATAAAAACATAATAAATAAAATTTGTTTTTGTGAAGTGTAATTTCTGTACATACTGTAGTATACGTGTGTTGGATGTGTGCCTTTAAGTGGCAAGGCAACATCAGGATCTGGACATGGGTTGTCACTACAGCTTCTCTTTGCGAGTGGCTGTGGCTCTCTCCTTACCCACATGCAAGGGCATTATAGTACAACGGCACCATTTTCTTTCACTTTACTCCAGTGGTGGCATAGCTGAAGTTTGCTTATAACTCAAATTTTGACTCACAAAACAAAGCAAATAAAATATACAAAACCAAAATTGATCAGGCAACGACCTATAATGCAAAAAACTCCCAGGTTGGGGTACTTGTAAGTCAAGGTACTGTTGTATTATTAAAATGTTAAAACCACAAAATAGTAAGATATTACAAGAAAAATATGAGTGGATATACAATTATAAAAAAAGACAAAAAATATTAGACAATAAATACTATACAAGAGAAATATTAGGAAAAAAAACAAAAAAGACAAAAATACAAACATGAGACCAAAAAGAGTTGTATAAACTACAAAAGTATTAATGAAAATATCCAAATATTTAAAAAACATACAATAATACTGAACAACAAATACCCAGATATTACACACACAAAATATAGTTGTACAAAATAGAAAAGTATTGGATAAAAATATTAGAAAACCTACAAAAATGCTAGACAAAAAAAAAAAAAAAAAAAATCGCAATATTAGACAGAAAAGAAATCACAACTATTATCTGGAAAATACAAAAATCTTAAAAGAAATACACAAAATACGCAGAAAATAAATATTAGAAAGTGGTACAAAAAAATACAAAAACACTGTCTATCTGAGTTGATTCTTCTTTATCTTCTTTGTAACTTCTTTCTCCGTTTGTTTGCTTTTGACCCATGCAACTACTGCTATTAAGAGACGGTAAATACACGAGTCACCATCATTACAATTCTAAACCATAATAGTCTGAAATATTAGCACAATTTATCAGTAAAACATTTCATTCTTAGCGGCAACATATTCCACTTTTTTTTTTTTTACTTAAAAGTTTCTGCTATCTCGCAAGTGCATGACAATCGATCCATCCAAGTCACTTCTGAACCAAAACCCTTTGTAGATGTTTTCAACAGCAATAAAAAGCAGTCATGGCACAAAATGACGGCACAGGCGGACGTCGCACGAGACGCTGTGGTGAGTGAGCAGCATGCGGTGACTTCAGACAGCTGGGAGACGCATGCTGCGGGCCAAATGCTTCATGAAAATAAAAGCAATCTGCCCTGATTGTTGCATGCAAACACACATGACTCCAAATTTACTACATGGCATTGTTGGGGGATATTTAGGGTAGCAATTATGTAATGCCAACAGACAAATGTGATCCATCTGATTAAAGTCTTTTGCAATACTGACTATTATCAAAACCATTTAAAAATGACTACACAAAAAACACAACTGTCTCACATCAAAGACTGTCTAGAATTATCAAGGCGACATTCACTAATGCCACTTACCACTTGAACAAGGAAGGCATTGTGAATGGCAGGAGTTTTGAAAAGTGAGATTGCCTGTTTGTTTCTTCTGTAGGCCTATGTATCCAGTTGTGCTCATATGTTTATATATACCCTGAGAAAGTGTTTTCGCAAAAAAATTATTTTTAATTAAATTTTCAATTAAACTTCAAGGCGTTTCAGAATGGCACAATCATCAATCAAAATATAGCAATGAAGAAAAGAATTAGATGGTCCCTGTTCGGTCATTAGTTATATTTTCCCCGAGAATTGCCAGTATTTCACAAATTCTGCCAGGATATTTAAACGTATTAGCACTACTGTATATTAATATAATTTATTTGGCACAAGGTGCTTTAATTGGTCAAAATGTTAAGTCACGTAACCCAGACCGACACGACAATTCCGATCTTCTGAATTGATTTTCATTCATCAAATGTCAGTTAAATGAAAAGTGTGCTTCGTTTTGAGAAGGAAATTGTGTGTTCTACCATAAGTACTACTTGTTGTGGAGTCATTTATTACTTCAGCTGACCACAGTTACGTAAATAATAGAACCGCTTGCATCTGTGTTTTTCTGTTTAACTGAACATTCTAAATAATAAAAGAACCATGTACACCATGCAATCCATTTACTTTTTGTTTTTTTATTTTAATTTTTTTAGTACTACCAATTTCAAGGTGACCCAAGTTACGACTTCTTCAAGATACAAGCGTTCTTTCGGGCGATGTGTGCCTTGTGTCACAAGGAATGATTTAAGACCACTAGATTTTGCTTCGCAACAAGCAGCAGTTTGGCAGATAGTGAGCAATTATTCCCAAAATATGCTAATTGTGTTTATTTCAAGCTGTTTTTTTGCCTTCACACTTCAAGTTTATTGTAAAACTAAACATAAAAGAAAGAGAGTTACATGTTGCATATTTAAGCAACCTACATAACGCTGCCTTACAAAATCTGCTAGCTTAATGCTAAAATTCAAAATGCCATAGACGGGCTAACAAAACTTCCATCGATGTAGCGGTAGTTATAAACTTTTAAGCAATTGATATTTAAACACAAATGGCGCAGCAATACATGCGGACAGGAAATTTAATAATACTCGCAGGCATATATTATTTATACACAAAATGACTAATATTACTGCAGTTTAGTGTTCTTCGTTTCCCACCATCAAATCTGTATATTATGTGCATGTATTATACTTCACCCTGGTGGCCAAGGCGCACGCACCAGAATGAGCAGCACAGTGCCAATTGAATTATCATGGTGCACAAACTGTTTACTTCTTTACATTTGGTTTAATTATATATTATTTTTTTTATATACAATGCAATATTGCAGAATGCTATTTTGCTTAAAAACACAAACATTTTTTTCTGCTGTTTTTTAAGGGGCTGGAACAGATTATTGGCTTTTCCATTCACTTCAATGGAAAAAGCTGATTTGAGATACAAGTGGTCATGAAATGAATTAAACACAAGTCACTGCATACCCATTCAAATGACTTGAATTTGTTTCCCATTTCTTGAACATAATGAAAGGGAAAAAAATCCAAATTCCATTTTTTTTTTTTTTTTTTTTTTTTAAATGCCATGTGAGTAAGATCCTGAAGAGCAAATATGGAGTCATATACAAGGCTTCCACCACTAACACAGGGCGGCCAAGACACCACTACCTGGAGTGTCTGCACCTGCTGGCCTGAGGCCGTCACCACGGGTGCCTCCGTTTGCAGCTGCACAGCCGTCACTGTGCCCTGCGCCTGTGGGCAAGGCACCACAATGCAACCTCACAAAAATCAACAGTGATGGAACGGTCCAAAAAGGTGGACAATCTGGAGTTGGACTCATACGTGACATCACTTCATTTCAAAGGATTAACTGTGTGTGTGTATTTTGCTTTTTATAGTATTATTGTGAAAGGCTGACAAAGGTGAAAAGACCAATAACCACAGCTTGGGCTGCTATGTTAGCAGTCAAGTGTTTGGTGTGTGTTGTTTTAACATTTTACATGACATCGTCGGTTTTAGTTTAAACATGTGTGACACAGTTCATCTTTAAAAAAACATTTATATATGTACACTTAGATCATTAAAGTTATAGAAGTGTTTAAAGACTTAAGAAATAAAGTTTGATTGTTTGTTAACACAATAGTTAACTTGTGATTATACTTCATGGGTAGGCAAAATATTTGCACTCTGTTCTTTAATTTGGCCCACTGAGCATTATATTATCAAGAATCCTGAAACATTGTTGAATTGATTTTGCCGTTTTCCCTAAAATAGTTAATTAAAATGCATTTATTCATTTTTCATCTTGATTTTATAGGAAATGGATGGATACTTTTTTAAATAACTGACTAATTGATTTATCGTAGGGCGTGCTGGTTAGCATATCTGGGCGACTGGTTAGCATATCTGCCTCACAGTTTTGTGGACCCGGGTTCAAATCCGTCCTCGCCTGTGTGGAGTTTGCATTGTAGTTTAATTGAAGACTCCAAATTGCCTCTAAGTGTGAATGTGTGTGCGAATGGTTGTAATAAAAATAATGCTGTTATATACCGTATTTGGACAACCATAAGGCGCACTTAAAAGTCTTACATTTTCTCCAAAATGGACGGGGCACCTTATAATGCAGCGCGCCTTATGTGTGCACGGAGTTCCAAAATCTGTAAATGTTATTGTGTGACATTAATGAGCGCCCTGCTTGACTGACTGGGAGCATTTCCTGCCGACAGGCTGCTTATATAGAGGAAGGCGGACGTGACTGAGGACAGCATGCGGACGTAAAGGAGGAAGGGTGCGCGTGACAGCGGTAGCTAAAGACACGCCCCCAGTAGGTATATAGTTCCGGTATGTGCATCGGTTTGGCTTAGGACTCCCCCGAAAATGATACCTACGAAGAGACACGCTTACAAAGCACAGTTTAAACTGCAAGCTATCAGTTACGTGGATGAACATGGGAATCGAGCAGCCACGAGAGAATTCAAGATCAACGAATCCATGGTTCGCAAGTGGAGGAAGCAGGAAAACGAGCTTCGCCAAGTCAAGAAGACGAAGCTGAGTTTCCGCGGAAACAAGGCGAGGTGGCCCGAGTTGGTCACCATTCGACTAAGTGCAATAACTCGGAGTTTGACGAAGGAACTCCAACCACTGGACATCGCTGTAAACATGGTGTTCAAAGTGAAGTTGCGACCGGCGTGGGAGCCATGGATGACACATGACGAACACATCTTTACTAAGACAAGGAGGCAGCGCCGGGCGAGCTACGCCACAATTTGTGAATGGATTGTGGATGCTTGTTCGAGCTTTCGGACGGCAACGAGACTAACTCGAACCTGCCGTGTTTGATGGAGAACTTGCCCAGCTGTTCATTTTGGATACAGAACATGAGGACTTTGATGGATTTGTGGATGAGAATTGATCAAAAAATAACGTGAGTACATTGTTAAATATTTCAATAAAGTACAACCGAACTCAGTTTTTCTCCCGCTGCCTTTTTAAAAACATTGTTTTAGCATGCATGCATGCTACCGTATGTTTTAAGCTAGCGTATGTTTTACCATGCCTGCGCCCAATAATACGGTGCGCCTTATGCATGTGTTAAATGCAGAAATACACCCCGTAACTGAGACTGCGCCTTTTAATACGGTGCGCCTTATGGCCGTGAAAATACGGTAGTTAACAACTAACTCACAATAAACACAGCTAACAACTAACTTGTGGCAGGTCTTGCTGCCTAACCTCCGCCAATAACGAGCAACTAACTAACTCACAACAAACACAACGTTCTCAGAAACTATTTACACAATGGTGCAGGGCATACTGGGAAGTCCTCCAACACTACAATATCATATCTGTTGCCGTCCACTGATGGCATGCGTTTTGGCGTCTTAGTTTACTAGAGGGCAGATTTTTATTTTTGTACTGCCACTTCAAAGAGCACATCTCCCCCGTAAATAAAAAAAATATTTCCATCCATCTATATTTTTAAAAATGTCGAGTAAAAGAACGCTTTCCAAAGGGAATAACGGAAGTCAACCAGAAGTAGCACAGCACACCAAAAACTAACATGTGGAATACATTAATCAGCCCTAGTTCCATAGGGGAAGTACGTCAACCTACTACCTACCACAGTACTTTTATTCCAATATGATATGTAATATCTAATGTTACAAATGTACCGTATATATACAGTACATTTTTACTGCTCACCTGAGAATCATGGCGTCCTCGTGGGCACCGCCATTTCACATCTGTCTGGATGGCCTTCCGGGTCAAGGACTGGACATGTCCATGTGTTACGTCGGCGTGGGCCATCACTATGTACTTTTCCCCCCAAATATCTGGTAAATTACCGCTTACTTTCCACTTGGCTACCTTTAAGATGTTTCACTCGGAACTCATTCCTTCTTGTAGTGCTACTCTGCGTTGCTACGTAAGCAAGCTAACTCTTGCCGCTAGCTACCGCAGCTAACTCATGTAGTTGCCTGCTAGCATCAATAAACTTGCGACAGGCAGCGAAAAAAAAAACAACGGCCGGTGGAGTATACACCGACTATTAAACAACGACTTGATTAATCAAAACCCGTGGACTCCGAGTGGAGCATTCAACTACTTTATACCTGCCCAGTCATCCCAGGACACAGCAGACATGGCACCCAGTCGCAACAAAGCCAGTAAGACTACCGTAATACTGTATTTAGAAAATCAGAATTACATCCGCAGATGCACACACAGCAGATTTTTTCTTTGAAAAAAAACCCCGAATAAAATACAGCATATCAATGGTGCGCAATTTTAAATAGGTAGAAGGGCTTTCCAGATTTTTGGGTCAATTTTGGTGATGCGTATTATACTAAATTACGGAAATTATCCAACCATCCATTTTCTATAATGCATATCCCCATTAGTGTCACAGGTGAGCTGCAGCCTATCTCAGCTGAATTTGGGCATCCTGGACTGGTCGCCAGCCAATTGCAGGGTATATACAGATAAACAACCACTCACACTCACGATCAAAGCTATGGACAATTTAGAATTTTTAATGAACCAAAGAAACATGTTTTTGGAATATGGGAGAAAGCTGAAGTACCTGAAGAAACCCCACCCAAGGACGGGGAGAACTTGCAAACTCCACACAGGAAGAAGGGAGTCCGGATTCGAACCCACACCTTAACTCTGAGGCGGCTGTGCTAACCACCCGTCCACCATTTCCGCAGGGTTTATGATGGTGACAGTTTGGACAATTACAAATAAAACAGTGTGACAGTCACAGGGACTGTGGTCTATCTTGGACATAACGGAAAAAAATGTATTTGGTTCAATCGTCATGTTGTCAAGGTTGTGTGCTTGGGAGCCTTAACTGAAAGTTAACTGTTAAAACTCGGGCGCTGGTGGTGGTGCGAGCCTTTCAAGAGACAAGGGTGATTCAGCTCACCTGCTGTTGGATCTGTCCATTGGCAGTCTGCACTACAATCTGCTCTCCAGTCGCCGTGGTGGCAGCCGTGTACTGCTCCATCGCAATTTAGCCAACACACCACACCGTCCTTCTATAGAAACACACATTGGCAGAAAGTTCAAATAGCATTTTACACAGCTATTCACAGGATTATCTGCAGGTTTAATTTTTTTTTCATATTGTATAGTACCCAATGTTAAAACTTTTTAAACCCAATTCTACCAAATGTCACTCAAAGTGACAACAAGGAGTGGGTGACACAACCTCATTATAACCAGTCTTTTAAAATATTGCGCATTCATATACAGCACTGTAAAAAAAATAATAATAATAAAATTGTAAAAACACTGCAAATAAAGACCAAACAAGCTTGCCAACGAAAAGAATTAATGAAATTACCAATTCATTATTCAGTACTCCAGCAAATAGATCTACTTTGACAATGTTAAATAACAACCACAGGTATGACCATAGAATCAGTTTTGATTATCACGCATATATTCAGTATATTTCGAAGTGATGGTTGATAGAAGCTCTCAGGATGGCAACTCTGTACTCTGTGGGTCTTCCTTGACTGGACGGCAGCATCAAATTGTCACAGAGTATCATTCAAAACATCAGTGCTGAAATGTTCAGTTCATATTTTTCCATTTTTGTGCTAGAAAGTGTCTCTGCGTTTTAATCACCTATTTTGTTGTTTTCTTGGCGTTGATTTCCTCCTTCATGTCTGTGACTAGATTTCAATCTTTCGGTGTTAACTCTTTGTGCCGCTCATCTCTTAATTTTCTCCCTCAATTCTTCAGCAGCATCCCAGTCATCAAATGTGTTGTAATCACCAAATAAACTAAATGAGTAAATCACTCATTATTGTTTTAAATTTGCTCATTTCTGTCCTCAGAGTATTTCATGTTTACTTATCAGAAAATCTGACTGTGTCAACCTTGCCATGCTTGCTCGTTTAGTCTACCAGCTAAGGATGCTACCCATTCATTTGGAACAATGTAATGATGCTTTCACAGGAACTACCGGTACTTGAGATGTTCGAAGGGTGTACATTATGATAATGTACACTGATTACATTTTCTGAGCCAATCAGAATTGAGTATTCACCAATGGTATAATATACCAAATACCGTGTGCTCTCACATAAACATTGTAGCTGCACTCCCAAGCCTCTTAAAATAAATAAATAAAATAAAGAGACAGATCGATTTTTTTAAAAGATATTCAAACGTTTTGATTGCGAAAATAGAGCTGTTGTAACAGCATTGGAAACGTAAATATTTTTCCATACAATAGTTTCTATTTTCCATACTTTCCATACTTGTGTAGGGAAGCATGAAATAATTGTTTTAAATGAAAATATTGGTGTTTGCAATTTGGGAGTTATTTCTTCAGTAGTTTATTTTAAAAAAAAAATCATTTTACTCAAACATACAACTATAAATGTCAAAATCGGAGAAACTGATAATTTTGCAGTGGTCTCTTGATTTTTGCCAGAGTTGTATGTATATGAATATATACAGTGTATTAAAATATGTATGATCTTTTTACAGTCATTAATTTTAATCATAGCGATGCAAAATAAAATTAAATATGATGAAAAATAAAATGACAACAAAATAAATTAGTACAAATATGTTTTTAAAAAAAAATGAAAATTACAAAAGTGAGTAAAAAATATGAAAAGACCACAGCACTTAAAGTTTAAACCATAGTACTAGAGTACATAGTACTAGTAAACTACTGTACGATGACTCTACACTCAAGAACATAAAACATTTAAATTACTTTATTGTCAATGTGTGATTTCCAGACCTTGGAACGTCAGATTCAAGTTGTTTTTTTAGCATAATTAGGCAAAGCAAAAAAATATTAATATATGTTTACCAATAGCCTATTGCAGTGATTGGTACCACTACCACCAGTCCTACACAGGCTCCCTCTAGTGGTACAAGAATGAATTCCTCCCCGAGTACAGTTCAGTTGTATTTAACTTTTAAGATTAATACATTTGCATTTAATCTTTAAGTAATGTTTGTTTTAAAGCTTTTATTTAAGTACAATTTTTATTAAAATTTATGTGCAATAAATTTTAAAGGAATCATTACTTAGGTCAGCCTTAGAACATTTTTACTTCATTCCTGTAAAATTATATAACATATTTTTACTTTATTCTCATAAATTACAATCTGTGTTTTTCATGTGAAAAGAACTAATGTTGTTCAATATAGATTTTTTTTCTCATCATAAAATTTGCCAATATTCCATCTTTAGTCTCGGATTTTTTTAAAAATGTCGTAATATCCATCCATCTTCTGAGCCGCTTATCCTCACAAGGGTCGCGGGAGTGCTGGAGCCTATCCCAGCTATCTTCGGGCAGGAGGCGTAAATATTTCAACTTTATTTCTGTAAACCTAAGGGTGTTGTTTGCCACATAATATCACAACTTTGTCATATAATCTTTTTCTCATAACACTATGATTGTGTAACTTTACATTTTTCAAAATGTGGACTTTATTCTTGGAAATATACCTTGTTATATTACAACTTCAGGAATACAACCTCTATCTCGTTTTAAAAAAAAATGTATAGGACTACTACGCTCCTGTATTTCAATGTTGTTCATTACAGTGGTACATGGAGAGCCAATTATTTTTTGGGGTGGTACAAGGTGTAAAAGGTTTGCGAACTGCTTGGCCTATTGAATCATTCAGCACCACTTCATTGTCAATATCTAAACGTTGCATTGTAAAAATGATCAACTTCGAGGCAAAGGTAGACACGGAATGTTGTTTTGATAAGCGAGGCCACATGGCGCCTTAGCAAACTCAAACAAGGATAAGGGGGGGGGGGGCAACTAGTTCTAATGTTGGCGCCACGTTAAAAAGACATTTGAAGGAATTTGCTCCCGAAAGAGGCAATAAGTCACTCCCAATAGTCCGCAATACTTGGCTCGAAGCCGTTCAAGGGTGGGGAGTGTGGCCATTTCCTCGTGTTCGTTCCTTTGTTTGTCTGAGCGTGTAAGCTAGGCAGCTAGCTCGCCCAAGGAACGAGACAAATTTGGGGAGCAGGCCCCAAGCGAGAAGGGCAAGCCTCATTCGATTTTGGTCCACATTGCCGAGTTTAGTCATTTGGTTGGTCCGCGACAAACCAATCCGTGTTGACAGGCTGCTACCCAATGCCTTCAATCGGCTCTCCCTTACCGTGTAGTCGCCGCTGTCCGGTTTCCCTCTGATTGGCTCCAGTACAGCTCGCGAAAGCCCAATCAACTAAGTGAGCGAGAGGACAAAATGGCCGCAAATGAAGCAACCCGGTTCGTGGGGGAGGAGTGCAGGAGGGAGGGCTCCCGGCAGATGTCGCAATCCGCATGCAAGAGTCGTCTCTCCCTTTTGGGTGTTGGGAATCCCTTCATCTTTTGTGTTTCTGAAACTTTTTGATACAAAGCAGCGGAGCGTTGATTTACGAGTTGAGACCAACTCAAAACACTCGTATCTCAAATCATCGTTCCCCGTTGAAATGGAAATGCCATTAATCCGTTCCAGCCTCCCATAAAAAAATAAATAAATTGTAAAGTCTTTAATCAAATTTAAAAAAAGTAGTATTGTACTTTATAAAGACAGATAGTCATAACAGAAATAGAATGTAAAGAATTAAACAAATTGTATCATGATTTCATGCTTTAATTCCCATTGACATTATGCTACTTCTGCTGGTGTGCACACATTGGCCACCAGGGGGCAGTATCAATCAAATACCGTACAATGGTGCCTCGAGATATGAGCTTAAAGGGCCAGTAAGCGTGTTTTCAAAATGGTAGCAAGATTTCAATCTATCCGCATTTCAGTCCCGCCCCCGCGCGGGTCTGCATAAAGAAACGCCCCCATCTCACTCAACAACAACAACAACAACAAAAAAGAACCAGAAAGACAGTGGCTGTGTGGCGCTGTGAGGGACCACGGCAAGGGAGACACCCAGTCCCCCGGGCTAGTTCCTTTGAAAAAATGTTTCTTCTTCCAAGTTCTCCGCTTTCAGGAACAGGAACAGGAACTCATGGGAGTCAACACAAACCTAATTGGCTATGGATTGAGGGGAGAAAGGGTCAACGGTCAAGATCATTAGACTGAGGCTTGGTCGTTGTGGCTTAAATAGTAATTTACATATTGTGGGTAAAGATTCAACTAGGCAGTGTGAGACCCTGAAGCAATGAAGCATCTTTTCCTAGAATGTGGCAAGTACAGCAAGGAAAGTTTTTTTTTTTTTATTTAATAAAAAAAAAAAAAAAAGTTGTATTAGATGTTTCTTCTTTTTCTTTAATATCCTTAGTTGGCCTGAAGATTGAGAACCACCAGCTGATTACAAGGGCAGTGTTACAATTCTTACATGATTCAGACAGAGCTGTATCTGAGGATCGAATGAAGGGCGAGGTTGATTTTATATTTCTTTCTTCTTTTTTTCTTAATTGTAGTTGAAGCAAAGTATCTGAAGAGGGCAGTACGACGCCATGTATGGTTGTACACTACCGGAAATATGAAAGACTAGTTGCTTGCAGCACAAATGTGATTTTCCTTCCAGTGGACATCGGCGACTCCCACGTCTGTTGCTCGGGCAGCAGGAGCGCGACCTTTCCCACGTTCGCCAATCAACAAGACCCCCAAGTCTGCCTTCCACGTCCATTTTCATGGCCGTCGGACGTCTGCGTGGGCTCTCACGGTGGCTTCGAGCAGGTAGACACAGCTCCTTGATGCACTGGTCCCAGATCCCAGTGTGCTTCCCGTCGGCGTCTCATTCTCCCTCGGCGACGTTTCGTGAGGCCAGCAACAGCAGCAGACTTGTGGGCAAGGCACGCGGAAAGCAAAATGGAGCCCGCAGCAATGAAGACGGTGACGACGACGAAGAAGAAGACTCAATCATGGAGGAAGTAGAGGACAAACTCTGCGCTTTGCTGGAGTAAGTCTACTACCGAAATGTTTTGTTTAGCACTAGTAATGACGAGTTGTATTACAATGAGTGTCGGATGCCACGTAAATGGGCTTGTCACGCCCGGACGCTCACTCGTGAGGCGTGAAGGTGACGTAATCAAGAGGCGATAATTGGTAGCCCTTAAAACGCCGAACGTAATGTCATTTTTTGGATATATGATAAAAAAGACTAAAGGTTAGTGCAACACAAGCAGTTATATCCTGGTTTCGTTTGCATTTTTTCCCCCACCCGCCCCTAAATTTTAAAGTTTTTGTAATTGGTCAATTTGACCCACAAGGTCAAGAAGCCTATTTTCCATTGAATTTGGGATTTGTTCCCCCATAACAATCAAACATTAACTTTTATATGATACAAATTAAACACATAACTATTGTTTTTATGGATTTAACCCTTAAACACTAGTCCTTTCCCATGCATATGCATGGACCTGAATCAATTTTGACTTGTGACAAGAATATACTATCAAATGTCTGACATTAGTAAATGGTGATCAATCCTTCATCAATGTGTCAGAGACAAGGGAAAATATTTTGTTTTACACAACTTGTTTTGGGATAAAAACTACTATCAAAAATATTAGTTCGCTTAACACACAAGTCTCAAACTCAAGGCCGTGGGGGGCAGATTCGCCCCGCCACGTCATTTTATGTGTCACACGAAAGCAAATCATGCATGTCAACTTCCACGATTCTTGCTCAGATCTCTACCGAAATTTCAAATTGTCATATGTAATATATAATGTCATATTGCATTTGCATTTTTTTGTGACCAAATCCATTTTTAGCGAACTTGGAACAATAGGTGAACAATTATCCTTGAGTTCTGATTTCAAAACTAGATATCCATCAATTTGCTGTGTATATGTAATATAATAATATGAGGCATTTAAAAGTTTGTGCCTTCACACGCTTAAAGACCCTCTGAAAAGCCATGTATGACTTACCCTCCTTATGTTTGGTATGTATGATCATTCTTATGCTGTTTGACTAATACTGTTTCGAGATTCCCCAAATTGCCCTTTAAAGACCAACAGATACATGTTTCTGCGGGAACCTGTGCAAATGTGGAAACACAGTTCTACAGCCTGTGACCACTGTCCCATTAAAAAGAAAACAAAAATACACATTTATGGCATGTACAGTTTCACGGGTTCAAGTTTACCACAATTTTAATTCTGTTTTGTTTGTTGTATTTTTTGCCAGAGAGGGTATAAAGAGGCAGAAGACTATCAAATACAACATAATGCGCAGGAAGATGACGCCGTCAGGAGCTCCGGAGAGGAACTTGACTTGGGAGGCCATGGAGACCATCAGGTGAGCTCTTTGCGTGAGAACACTGAGTCGATGGCGTAGCGGTAGGAAATGGAGCGGCAGGTAGCGGAACAGAAAAATTTTAGGTTCCTGGACCTCAAAGGTTCCGGGACCCCCAAAGGTTCCCGGAGCGCTAAGGGTCCTGGACGTCTAAGGCTCCTGGAGGCCAAATGTTTCTAGACCTCAAAGGTTCCTGAACACCAAAGGTTCTTGGACCTGAAAGGCTCCTGGACAGCGTAGTTTCACACAGTGCTGTCTGTTTAAAAATTGCAGATCTCTTTAGCTAGCCTAGCTGCCAAAACCGTCGGCGGCGGGGGAAAGTGGTTACTGGCCAACATCGCATCTGATGTCACGGATCCTGTTTTAGGTATCTAAACCGAGAGCATCCAGATGAGTGGACAGTGGAACGTCTGTCTGAAGGCTTCTCGGTCAGCCCCGCTGTGATCCGAAGGGTGGTCCACAGCAAGTTCAGCCCGGCGCCTCACAGGAGAGCTGAGCAGGATGCCAAGGTAAGGTTGCAAAATTCAAGGGATTTCCAAAGTTGTAAAGTTTCCATGGAAATTAGGGGGAATAAACACGTAATTAACCAAATTGAGGCTCTTAATAGGGAACTTAAATATAGTTGGGAAACTATATTGTAGCATAATCCTGACTTAAATCACATTTCATACGGGAGTACCTTGACTTACAAGCAGGGGTGCACATCACCATTTTGGTCAGGTTGTCAAAGGAGCACCAGTTGTTGTAGCTTTGCTGCTAATTTTTTTTCCTAACCCACCAACTTCATGGACGAACGTGACTTATAGCATACCCGGGCAAAGCATGGCCTGTGGGCCACATCCGGGCCGTCCAGTCTCTGACCGGCCCTCACAGTCTTTACGAAGTCAAAATAGTGTCTTCTTTTCCTTTCGGCTTGTCCCTTTAGGGGTCGCCACAGCGCGTCATCCTTTTCCATGTAAGCCTATCTCCTGCATCCTCCTCTCGAACACCAACTGCCCTCATGTCTTCCCTCGCGACATCCATCAACCTTCTCTTTGGTCTTCCTCTAGCTCTCTTGCCTGGCAGCTCCATCATAATCATCCTTCTACCAATATACTCACTATTTCTCCTCTGGATGTGTCCAAACCATCAAAGTCTGCTCTCTCTAACTTTGTCTCCAAAACATCGAACCTTGGCTGTCCCTGTGATGAGCTCATTTCAAACTCCAAAGTGGAGTTGATGGGAGATGAACAAGGAGGAGACCACTGTTGAAAATCATAAAGTGAGACTGGAATTTTCCAAACTGCATATTGACAAGCCACAAAACTTCTCAGAGAATGTCCTATGGTCAGACGAGATAAAACTAATATTTTGGCAGGGCACATCATCTCTATGTTCACAGATGCAAAAATGAAGCATACCAAAAAAAGAACACTATCCCTACTGTGAAACATAGAAGAGGCCGTTATGTTCCGCGGCTGCTTTGCTACATCTGGCACATGGTGTCTTGAATCTGTGCAGGGTACAATGAAATCCCAAAGCTATAAAGGTATTCTAGAGAGAAATGTGCTGCCCAGTGTTAGAAAGCTTGGTCTGTTGCAGGTCATGGTTCTTGCAACAAGATAGTGGCCAAAAAACACACCTAAGAATGGCTAAGAGCAAAACAGTGGACTGTTCTGAAGTGGTCTTCTATTAGCCCTGATCTAAATCGTATTGAGCATCTGTGGAAGGAACTGAAAAATGCCATCTGGAGAAAGCACCCTTCAAACCTGAGACAACTGGAGCAGTTTGCTCATTAAGAGTGGGCCAAAATTCCTACTAAGTTGCAGAAGTCTCACTGAAAGTTACAAAAATCGTTTGATTGCGGTGATCGCCTCAAAAGGTTGTGCCACAAATTATCCATCATTTTTGTCCAGGCCGGTTTCATGAGTTTGTTTTTGGAAATAATTCTGTTGACACAATTAAAAATTAATTAAATTAAAAAGCAATGTCTGATTTTCACAACATTTGTATTACTATATTTGTCAGATTCATGTTCTTTCTGTGATCACTCTGTTTTTTTTTTTTTTTTCCATTAACAGAGGGTCACCACCAATTTTGTCCACGTGTGTATGTTCTGTGAAACTAGTCCGTGGTGCAAAAAAGATAGGGGACCACTGTCCTAGACATCTGTGCCAAATTAGCTGATAGCGCGGTCCCATACTACAAGTAAGGGTGAGCAATGAATTTTTCGAAGGGGTCGTGAAAAATTGTGTGACCACTGTGGGGTTTTCTTTCTTTAACAGAGGGGTACCAACAGTTTTGTCCATGTGTGCATTTTGGCTGACTTTCGTAGCCAGTGCGCAGCGAGTCAGAGATGGGCACGAAGCCTGCCGTCTTGTCGACACCAACTCGTTCCACGCTCAGCTACCGTCGCCGCCCAGTGACTGTCGCCATTTGCTGGGGAGTTTCTCCTGTGGCACAGGGTCACGGTTGAGCTCAACTGAAGTGAGAAAAGAACGAATCAGCTCATGAAGTGATTCCATTCATTAAGTTCTCAAAAGTTGACAAATGGCAACACTACTTGAGCCCCATCAACCTCTCTGGTACGCAAATGTGCACTGACACTTGAATCCAGTGCACCTGCCCACCACTCATGTGTACCCCTGCTTCCAAGTGCCCCAACTTGATTTTTTTCCTAGTTACTAGCTGTCACTTGGGCAAATTTTTTTTGGGGGGGATCAATTTCTTAATTCCCATGTAAATTTTCATATTTGGCCTGTTCCCCAGCTTAACTTCCCATGGAAATTTACTGCAAATTTTCCACCCCTTTGTAACCCTACTGCAAGGTGACGTCCAGGCTCCAGCGTCCAGCATTGTCTTCGGGTGCGACTGGGATAGAGCGAAGTCGACCGGATCTGCACGCGGGACGCTCCGTACACCAGCTCTCGTCTCCTGGAAAACCGGAAGCTGCTTTGGTTCCCGTGACTCCGGGTATGGATGAACCCACGACGAAAGCTTCAGTTCTTGTTACCATTCCGGTGACGACGCAGAAATGGCACGAAGATGCTGGAGCGACCACAATATGGCCGGCACAGGATGGCTCAGCTGGTGCCGATCCAGCAGAGGTGCAAGATGAGACGTGGGATGGACAGGTGTTGTCCGAGGAAGAGCTTGATGAGTTTAGGGACGTTAAGTCTGCGCCCGTGCTGCGAGTTGGAAATGATTTCTTTGATGGAAATGGACAATTTTTGTACAGAATATAATGAGCACAAGAAACACTGGATACAACAGATTTCAATGTAAGCTAATAAAGGTCATGTGAAATACAGTACTTGAGTTGTACCTTGACTTACAAGTGCCCCAAACTACTATTAACTTAAGACACGTTACCAGTGTGTTTACATTTGAGTCCATACATTTTTTTCATTACATTGTCATTTCATGAAGAAAAATACAGTGGGATGAAAAAGTATGAACTCTTGGGAATTTCTTACATTTCTGTATAAATTGGGTCATTAATGTGGTCTGATATTCATCTTAATCACAAGAATCAAAATGGGTCTGCTTAATTACCACACATTTGTTTTCATATTTTTGTAGAGCATAACGTAAACATTGAACCCTTGTATTTAATAACTGGTTGACACCATTTAGCAGCAATAACCTAAACCAAACAATTATGATCCGGATGAATTTTGGATCATTACACAACAGTTGTCTTTACAAGACTTTGAGATACTTTTTTCAGCTTTTTACTTAGTTTATATATAAAGTACTGACCTCAACCCAATTGAGATTCTGTGGCATGAGCTCACACCAGAGATGCTTGCTGAACTGTTTTATAAATAATAATAATGTAATTCAGCCACATTGGAGGGTTTTAGAGCATGAACTGCCTTTTTAAGGTCATGACACAGCTTCTCAATAGGATTCAGGTCAGGACTTTGACTAGGCCACTCCAAAGTCTCCATTTTGTTTTTCTTCAGGCATTCAGAGGTGGACTTGCTGGTGTTTTTTGGATTATTGTCCTGCTGCAGAACCCAAGTTCATTTCAGATGGCCGGACATTCTCCTTCAGGATTTTTGGTAGACAGCAGAATTCATTTATTACAGAAAGTCTTCCAGGTCCTGAAGCAACAAAACAGTCCCAGACCATCACACTACCACCACATTTTAATGTTGGTATAATGTTGTTCTTCTGAAATGCGGTGTTACTTTTACACCAGATGTAAAGGGACACACACCTTCAAAAAAGTTTAACTTTTGTCTCGTTAGACCACAGAGTATTTTACCAAGTCTTGGAGATTGTCAAGATGTCTTCTGGCAAAAGTGAGACAAGCCTTAAGGTTCTTTTTGCTCAGCAGTGGTTTTCGTCTTGGAAATCTGCCATGCAGGCCATTTTTGCCCAATCTCTTCTGGTGGAGTCATGAACACCGATCTTAACTGAGGCAAGTGAGTCCTGCAGTTCTTTGTATGTTGTTGTGTGGTCTTTTGTGACCTCTTGGATGAGTTGTCGCTGCACTCTTAGGGTAATTTTATTCGGTCGGCCATTCCTGGGAAGGTTCACTAATCTATGTCTTTGCCATTTGTGGATAATGGCTCTCACTGTGGTTCGCTGGAGTCCCAAAGCTTTAAAAATGGCTTTATAAACTTTTCCACACTGATAGATCTCAATTACTTTTCTCATTTGTTGCTGAATTTCTTCAGACCTCGGCATGATGTATAGCTTTGAGGATCTTTTGGTCTACTTCCCTTTGTCAGGCAGGTCCTATTTTAAATGATTTCTTGATTGAGAACAGGTGTGGCTAGAGAAATTGAACTCTGGTATAATAAACCACAGTTATGTTTTAACGGGGGGCAATCACTTTTTCACTTTTTTTTCTCCCTCAAAAAAAAAACTTAACTGCATTTTGTTTTTACTTGAGTTGTCTTTGACTAATATTTAAATTTGTTTAATGATGGGAAACATTTAAGTGTGACAAACGTAAAAAAATAAGAAACCAGGAAGGGGGCAAACACTTTTCATGCCACTGTAATTGTTTGGTATTAGTTTAAGCAGACTGTTTGTTCTTGTGATTTAGATGAGCCAGACTACATTTGATGACCAATTTATGCAGAAATTTAAGAAATTCCAAAGGATTCACATACTTTTTCCTCCCATTGTACATTGGTTAAAAAATAAATAAAATGTAGTTTTGAGGGTAACGAAAACATCAACCGAGTCAGAAGTAGAGGAACAATAGAAATTTATTGCCAAACCCAAAGATAAAATTGCCTGAAATGATACAAACAGCAGATATAAATATTGCATTTTTACAACTATTAAATTGGACTTTTTTTAGATGGTAAGAAAAATGTGATATCACCTATTTCTTTAGCCTAATAGCATAATTGCCGAAGTCATTTTTAACTTGGCGTGCTTTCTGAAAAAAATAAAAAGTCCTCTATATGGTAATCCACAAAGGTTGAATCGAGGCATCTGGATTTAGGCACTTATGCTATTAGGCTAGCCATTTGTCAAATAAGACCCACACCACGTTTACTGCACTCTGAACGTGCCAAGAACAAATAAAAAAAAGGTATGAAAGTAGTGCAAATGTCTCAAGAAAAGGGAATTAAAAACCATTTCAAGGGGATGTTACGTAAAATTTACCAATGTAATATGTTGTAATGTATATACAAAAGTTTGGTGTGTGGAGTGCCATCAGGTGTCAAATTAAACAACAAAAGTACATTTTTTGTTAGCTATTTCCAAATGTGTCTGCGAGTAAGCCCTTCTGAAATTTGTCGGATTGTGATGTCACAGTGAGACTAATTTACATAATCCCACGCTTATTGATCCTTTTTGTTAGTCTATCAGAGCTTTTGTTAAGACACCTGGAGGCTATTTTAATATTGTGAAAAGAAAATACTTCACAGTCGAGCCAATTGTGTTAGTAGTACCAAGATTTGAATTAATAGTATAAATGTACATCAAAGTTAAAAGGAAAACAAACTTATTATTTACACATTTGTGTGTCAACCTTTCTTGTCTTGATTTCCATCATTCAATTACAGTACACCTGTGTTTTCTCATGACAAATTACACTAAATTCATGGTTGATGTACCAAGTGGTGTCATGTCCCCTAATGAGCTGCATAGCAATTTTTCCTAAAGTTTTGAGTACAAAGCTGTTGAAATCACAACAAACAGGCCTGTGATTATGACTAAACTTTTAGCTTTGTACTGCTAAAACTGAAAAGTACAGCGCTGCCTTCAAGTTGGAACGCCCCAAAAGTTGTCCATTGGTTGACGTCTTAAGATTCCAGAAGCTGAAAAGGTCATGGGCATCAAAGGCTCCTGGCTTCTGGACTTAAAAGGGATCCTAGCGTCCTTGATCTAAAACAGTTCCTAAGGTTCCTGAACCCCAAAGGCTGCTGGATGTCTGAGTTTCCTGGATGTCTAAGGTTACTGCACAGCAAAGAGTTCTGGACATCTAAGGTAAGGTTCCTAGCCTCCAAAGGCTCCTGGACCCCAAAGGCTCCTGAATGTACAAGGTTACTGGACCTTGAAGGGTCCTGGAGTCCAAAGGCTTTTGGCTGTACAAGGTTCCTAGACTCAAAAGGTTTGGGACCTTGAAGATTTCATGGACATCTAAGGGTAAGGTTCCTGGATCTCAAAGTCTCCTGGACCCCCAACGGTTCTTGGCGATCTAAGGTAAGACTCCTGGACCACAAAGGTTCTTGGAACTCAAAAGGATTCTGGACACCTAAGGTTCCTGGACCACAAAGGTTAAACAGTTCATTGTCTATATTTGCCCTGTGATTGACAGGTTACCAGTCCAAGTTGTACCCTGCCTCTTGGCCAAAGTCAGCTGTAACAGACAACAAGTCACCCTAATTGCTGTAGCACACCGAGCGACGCGGTTGAGCCCGACTGAACTGTCGCCCAGTGTGCGTGGTTTGGCAGCTGTCTTCATGAATGGCTGATCATTCTGCCAATTGTTTTGCTGCGATTCAAAATTTGAATCTCCGCCGCACACTGTCGCAGATTACAACTAATTCAAAGATACATAAGCTTTCACAGAGGCTAAAAATACCTTTCCGTGTTTTAACCAAGCGAGACAGAATGACCGCCGTACTGCCCCTAAACCACATAATTACAGTATACAAAATATCAAATATTGTGTTTTACAACAATACTTAACTACATTTTTAATTTCTAATGTGCGTGAGGATTAATGTACAATGCCACCGGTATGTACAATGCCACCAGAAAGTATTCACGCCCCTTCACTTTTTCCACATTTTGCTGTTACAGACTTATTCTAAAGCTGATTTGAGCGTAGTTTTCTTTTAAAAACATTAACATAAAATATCCCACAATGACCAAGCAAAACATTTTCAGACAGTTGTGCAAATGTATTAAAAAAAAATTAAACATTCAAACATAATAGGTACACAAGTATTCACACCCTTGGCTTAATATTTTGCTGAAGCACCGTTGGCAGGAATCACAGCCTCAAATCTTCTTGGGTATGTCTCTACGAGCTTTGCACACCTATTTTGGGGCATTTGCTCCCATTCTTCTCTGCAGATCTTCGCAAGGTCAGTCAGGTTGGATGGGCAGCATCGGTGGACACCCATTTTTAGGTCTTTCCAGAGATGTTCGATTTGGATTCAGGTCCGCTCTGGCTGGGCCACTCAAGGATATTCACAGGCTGCTCCTGAAACTTCTCCTTTATGATGTTGGCTGCGTGCTTTGGGTCATTGTCGTGTTGGAAGGTGAATCAACGCACTAGTCAGAGTTCCAGAGCACTCTGGAGCAAGTTCTCTGAGAATTTCTCTATATTTGGCAGCTGTCATTTTACCCTCTATGCGGACTAGTCGCCCAGTTCCTGCAGCAGAAAAACAGCCCCACAGCATGATGATGATGCTACTACAATGCTTCACAGTAGGGATGGTGTTAGCCAGGTGATGTGCAGTGCCTCCTATTTTCCAGATATGATGCTTGCAATTCAGGACAAAAAGTTCTACTTTTGGTTTCATCAGACCAGAGAATTTTGTTTCTGCTGGTCTGAGAATCCTTAAGGTGCCTTTTAGTGACGAGTGGCTTCCTTCTGGCCACTCTACCATAAAGGCCCGACTAGTGGAGTGCGTTAGCAATGGTTGACCTTCTGCATGGTTCCAAGAGAACACCGGCGCTCCGCCTTAGTGACCATAGGTTTCTTGTTCACCTCTCTGACCAAGGCCCTTCTTCCCCGGTTACTCACCTTTGTCGGCTGGCCAGATCTAGGGAGGGTCCTGGTAGTTCCAAACTTCTTCCATTTCTGAATAATCGAGATCACAGTGCTATTCGGGACCTTCAATGCTGCTGAAATTCTTTTGTATTCTTCCCCAGATTTGTGCCTTGACACACTGGTCTGCAGACAATTCCTTAGGCTATATTGCTTGGTTTCTGCTCTGATATGCACTGCCAATTATGAGACCTTATATAGACAGGTCTGTGCCATTTCAAATGATGTTCAATCAACTGAACTGAATCAACTGAATTAACCGCAGGGGGACTCCATTCAAGTTGTAAAAGCATCTGAAGGATGATCTGTGGAAATCAGATGCAACTGAGCTTAACTTTGAGTGTCATAGCAAAGGGTGTGAATACTTATGTACCTGTTATGTTTGAATGTTTATATTTACATAAATGTCTAAAAATATGTTTTGACTTTGTCATTATGGGATATTTTATGTAATTTTTTAAAAAGAAAACTATACTCAAATCAGCTTTAGAATAAGTAACAGCAAAATGTGGAAAACGTGAAGGGGTGTGAAAACTTCCTGGGGCACTGTACTTTGCTGGGTTCGTTCAAACTAAGGGGAGCCAGCGAGACTTAAAATATTTACACCCTCAGTTTTAGTCTCACCCACGTCCACTCTTTTTACCAACCTGCTGCTTTCTTAAATATTAATCTATATGGTTTAATAAATGTGATGAAGTATGATATACTGTGTATTTTTTAGCATCAAACGCTTATACAGGCTCGCTGTTCAGGGCATCCATATATCCAATCGCTCATTGGGCAGCTCTTATTTTTATGCGATGGTCCGGTTCTATCAGGTTCGACCGCATCGCACAGTGTAAAGAAGGCCCAACACAACCCTAATGAAGACGAGCGCTATGGAAAATACATTTGGTTAAGTCATGTCAATGGGAGAATTTTAGGGTTTGTAGTCCAACTTGGAAACACAACTAGGTTGACATGAATTGTCTTGAGAGAGTTTTGCGTTCATTTATCAAGGACAGCAGCTGGAGCTATATTACATCGTGGAGGTGTTTTACATGCATGAAGTAAGTACATTTCATTATCATCAAATTGAAGCATGGAGTTGTGCTTATTATTTCAAGTGTGAATCTTACACATTTGCTTCCAAACCAATTTCTCTTCACTTGTGAGCGTGTACAATCGGACTTGGGAAGAGGACAGCAGAGTGACACCAGATCAAAGTAGTATCCAAATAAGGAAGTAGTGTGATGGAAGGAGTGTCCCAGGCATTGATAGGCTTCCTTCCGCTTGCTACTGCAACAGGTCCTGAAATACAAAATCAGAAAAGAATTTGAAAATTTCACATCACAATTGTCATGACCAAAATGATATTACTAAAATAAACAAAGTCACAGACATGCGCCAAAATAAATAAATCCGCTATCATGTTGTGGAGATAGCTCGTGTGTGTGTGAATAACTGACTCATGCATCAATCAATGTCATATAATTTGATCAATAACGGTAAAGACAGGGGAATCAAAATAAATTTTACTGATAGGAGTATTGGAATTATTGGCAGTCTTCATCCATCAAAAGATCACAATTGTTTAAGAAAAAAACAACAATATTCTTGAGTAATATTTTTCAAACTTTTAATGCCACCACCATTTGCTGTGTCAACGATTGCCTTTACTATGAATGCCAAAAATCTTACATCATCGACTTTTCTAAAACAGGACAAAGTGTGGCTGTTTCAACATGGGTGACATTTACCAAGGGGGGATAAAAAAAACTGCTGAATTAAGATTTTTTTGTGACTACCATAATTGTTAAAATCATATGAAAATGACCCATATGAATATTTATTTTGTGTTTTGTTCAGATGTCCTAAAAGGCTCTCATTTCAAATAATTCCATCAATTATACACTGGAGTTTGGCCAACCCGATATACACAGTCAATGGAGTAGTTGCCAGCACAGAGCACATTAGACAAACAAGCATTTACAATTCACGCTCACATTCACACCGATAAGACAATTTCTTAGTCATAAATAGAAACAAAATGTGAACTCCATACAGGAGCCTAGATTCGAACCATAGATCTGTGAGGCAGACGTGCTAACCGCTCGTCCACTGTGGTGCCTAAAACCTAATCCACTGTATTGAAAAAAAAAATAAGAAAAAAAAGTATTTTCTCCCACAGGGTCAGCAGATCAGTGTGCAGGGCCAACAAGTGGCCCAGACAGCTGATGCACAGACTATCGTCTACCGGCCAGTCAATGCAGATGGAACTGTCCTACAGCAGGGTAAACTAAGCCGCACCCCATAGCACTGACTGGCCAATCATAGTGCATTAAACACTTTCACCCCCCCTGGTATGTTCTGGGTCAAACTGATTGGAATTGCTGTATTTATTGTTATTCTTTTGATGAATGAATCACCACTTCGGGGGTTTAAACATACCTAAAACATCAACAGTTTTTGCAGTTGTGTGTATTCTGGTGAATATACCGTGCCTTGCAAAAGTATTCTTACCCCTTGAACATTTTCCACATTTTGTGACCTTACAATCACTAACCGGAATGGATTTTGTTGAGAGTTTATGTGATAGAACAACATAATGTATCACATTAATTGTTAAGTGGAATGAAAATGCTGCGACTGGCTGGCAACCAGTTCAGGGTGTACCCCGATGATAGCTGGGATAGGCTCCAGCACGCCCGCGACCCTAGTGAGGAGAAGCGGCTCAGAAAATGGATGGATGGAATGAAAATGATATACATTTTTCAAACTTTTACACTTCAATCTGAACAGTGTGGTGTGCATTTGTATTCCTCCCCCTGGACTCATCCAGTGCAATCACCTGACAACTGTTTTTAACACATTTTTGGGTGCAGAATCAAAAAATGATCTCAGTTTTTCTCCATCACGTCAAGTTTTTGAACAAATTGAGAACAAAGTGGAATAAAGGAAATATATACCTATGTAAATAAAACTCTAAGATGGAATAGTTACAAGCTTTGAAAACTAAAAAAACTGCATAAAACGAAACAGAATTTACAACGGTATGCCCATGACTACAAGGTCAAGAGAGAAGCCAGCACAAATCCTCTTAATTCCTACTATGCTAGCTTTCTGTTTGCAGATATTGATTACTGACCTATTGGGAGCTGCACACACCTCTCACCACACTGTCACAATTGTGACTGCACAAACATGTTGCCACGTAGCTGTAGATGAGTCCAATCGTAATCAGCTGGCAAGTCTTACTACAGCTAATCAGTGGAATTTTGCTTATCTGGAGGGTAAGCTGTGGAGAAAAAAACCTGACGTGCTCGAAAAAAAACCCAGTGCAATTTTGGAATCGGCCTGCCAATTTTAGTTTTAATCAGCATAAAAATCTAACTCAACAGAATTGTTTTTCAAAATTGTTCCCCAGTGGTAATAATTCAGGCAAAATGTTGATCGACGCAAAGCAAATGGTCGCCATCCACGCTGCGCCAACCTCAGCCTACCTCGTCAGAGTCATCGTGAAAGTCAATCTTCCCATTGGCGCCGTGGTTACTGTCCAGCGGATCGTCCAGTGGGTCGTCCACGCCCTCCACCCCGTTGTCGTTGGCGTGTTGCTGCAGCACAGAGTATCTGTGGACCAAGAACCTGAACGGAACACAAGCCACACAATCTCAGTCCGTTACATACAGACAAAGAAACTGGTCGCCGTCAGTGTCAAGGCACAAACTTAGGACTGGTTGGCATTCAATGTCAGAGCACATACAGTATAAACAATACAGGCAACAGGCAACAGGCAATAGCAGTACACATAGAATGATGGATTAGTCGGTACTAAATGTCATGCTCATAAAACAATGGACTGGTCACTTGTCAATGCTAGGCCTGACTCAGATAGACAAACAAGCATTCCCATCTGTGGACAATTTGTCCATCTTCAATGAAGATAACCTGTTTTGGAAATGTGGTAGGAAAAACCCATGGAAGCACAGGGCCTGTTCTGGTGAACTCCACACCCAGGAAGCGCAGAAGCTCGGATTCGAACCTCCACCATCCAAACTGAGGCAGCCTTCCTAACCTAACTGGTAGTCCACTGTGCTGCCTTTTTAAAATCTAGACAAAATATTCCCTGCTTGCATTACTTTTGTTCAATTATTTTGATGAAATACGATGGACCTTTTATTTATTTTTGAATTTGAAAACAGCTCCCCATATATGCTATATTAAATATACAGGCCTGACAGCAACAAGAGTGCCTAAAATGGGCAGAAAAGTCTCCCATGTAACATTTCTTTCTATGCAAATATTATACACTTACTCCCACTATGTATCATATGCTTCATATACACATACAGCAACAGCTCGCATTTCCATAAGAGTGGGATTAATTGGGTGTAAAAAAGGCACTCGAACCTGCCACCGCAGACGTATTTCTTGATGAAGACAACTCCGGCTGCGATGCTCAGGAGCATGATGCCTATTGTTATCACAATGGCTACAGATTTTGAGGAGTGGCCTTCTATCTGTAAAAAAATATAAAAATAAAAATAAAAAAACAGCAGATGCAGTGTTGGAAAGATTACTCTGGAATTGTAGTTGTTACAATTACAAATTACCCTGTTTAAAATGTAATGGAATTGTAACGTTTTCAATTACTTTTGTCAGTGATATTTGATTGCATTTTGATTAAGTTTCTTAATTTTGAATGAATGCATTAACAGGACTGTTGGATGTTTCCTCTAAAAGGTGGATTCAAAGCATACAATATTTTGTGATTAACCACATACTGATATTTTTTCATTACACAAATAATAGTGATAAAAAAACATGATCAAATGTCAATGCATACAGTGGCTGAAATAAGTATTTAACACTTTACCATTTTTCTCACTAAATATACTTCCAAAGGTGCTATTAACCTAAAAATTTCACCAGATGTTGGGAACAACCCAAGTAATCCATACATAAAAAGAAAGTGGTAAAAATAAACTCAGAAAAATAAGTTGTGTATACAAATGTGAACTGAGGCAGGAAAAAGTATGGAGCACATGAAGGGAGGTGCAAAATGGCATGGAAAGCCAAGACAACACCTCAAATCTATCAATAATCAAACAGCAATCGAGCTCCTTGACAGTGCAAATGAATATCAGATGGTTCAGTCCTAATTGATGGCCTACAAAAAGGTCTCATAGCCAAGGTGGGAGTCAAGACACATCTTATGATGGTCAAGAACAGAGCGCTGTCTCAAGACCATCGCAAAGTAATTGTTCCAAAACATAACGATGGCATTGGTTACAGGCGCATATCTAACCTTCCGAATGGTCCAGTGAGCACGGTTGGGGCCATAATACCTAAGTGGAAAGCCAATCATACCACCATAAATTTGCCTCGATGAGGTGCTCCTCAAAAGATTTCTGACAGAGGAGAGCAAAGAATAATCAGAAGAGTTGTCCAAGAGCCAAGGAGAACCTGTGGAGAGCTTCAAAAAGACCTGGAATTAGCAGGCACTGTTTTCACAAAGAAAACGGTGAGTCATGCACTCCGCTGCCATGGCCTCTATGCATGGTCAACACGCAAGACCCCATTGTTGGGAAAAAAAAAAAAAAGTGTGTCAAAGCTCATTTAGTGTTTGAACAACATTTGGACAAGCTAGCTAAATACTGGGAGAATTTCGTCAGATGAGTAAAATTTTACTTTTTGGATGCCACAATGCATAGCACATTTGGAGGAGAAATGGCACTGCACATCACCCTAAAAACCAACAATGAAGTTCGGAGGTGTGAACATGATGGTATGGCGCTGCGTTTCAGCAAATGGTACTGGTAAACTTCACATTATTGAAGGAAGGACGAATGGGCAAATATACGGAGACATTCTTGACAAAAATCTGCTGCCATCTACGAGGATGATGAAAATGAAACGAGGGTGGACATTTCAGCAGGATAATGATCCAAAACATTCTGCCAAGGAAACTGTCAAATAAAATAATAAAGCTGCTAGAATGGCCGAGCCAATCACCTGACTTGAATCCAATCGAAAATCTAGGGAAACAACTAAAACTTAAGGTCCATAAAAGAAGCCGACGAAACCTTCAAGATTTAAAGACTGTCCTGGTTGTTGTCTTCCCCGTCCGTACACACCTGCTCCTGAGAGCATCTTCCCCACGTGTGCCTCGTTTACCCTAATTACCCCATGCATTTGACCTTGTGTCTCATTCTTTCTGGTTGCCAGTTCGTTGTACCTTGTTGTCACGTTCCAGCATTTCTTGTTTCCACGTCACCGACTCATAGTAAGCCTCGACCCTGTTATGATTATTGACCTTGCCTTTTTCCCCTCACGTTTTTTGGATACTGTTGCCGTTTCGGATTGCCTGCCTGTGTACTGACCTCTGGCCGTTTATTAAACCTCTTTTTTTGAAACTGTCCATTTGAATTGGAGTCGTGCATTTTTCGTCCTGTCCTGTTCATGACAAAGACTGCCACCAATTACACCAAAATCACACAAGACCGTTGCATGCGACAAGTTTCTCCATATTTGTATGTATGGATTACTTGGATTGTTCCAAACATCTGGTGAAATTTTCATGTCAATAGCACCTTTCGGAAATATATTTAATAAGAAAAATTGTGACGTATTAAATACTTATTTCATGCGCTGTAATTTAAAAATGTGTTGTATTATGATTGTATGTGTACAGCATGTGGAAAACCACCATACCATGTTGACCTATTGACAGATGTGCATAATTTACACTATCGCTTTGTATGACAACACAGAGAAGTTAATGTTCCTTGAAAAAAATCCAAAAATATAAAGATAAAACAAATGTTCTTTTATGTGCTCAAGTGTCACTATGAGTCTTAAGTTTTCCAAATCTCAGACAAACTAATAGATTGCACCACAAGGTGGCGCTTCAAGGTATAGTTGGTAAATATGTAATGTTTGAGACTCACTGCACATGACCAGAAAGGGCCAATCACAAGTGTCAGCTTTAGAAAGAGGAAGTCATATGAAGACAAAAAAAATAAAACTTTCGTGGCACTTTTTCAAATGTACCGTATTTTCACGACCATAAGGCCCACTTAAAAGTCTTACATTTTCTCCAAAATGGACGGGCGCCTTATAATGCGACGCGCCTTATGTGTGCACCGAGTTCCAAAATCTGTAAATGTTGTTGTGTGACTTTAATGAGCGCTCCGCTTGACTGACTGGGACCATTACGCTGCTTATATAGAGGAAGGCGGAAGGCTGAGGACAGCATTCGGATGTAAAGGGGGAAGGGTGCGCGTAACAGAGGAGGCTAAAGACATACCCTCAGTAGGTAAAAAGTTCCGGTATGTGCATCGGTTTGGCTAAGTTCCCCCGAAAATGGCACCGATGAAGAGACATGCTTACGAAGCACAGTTTAAACTGCAAGCTATTAGTTACGCGGAGGAACATAGGAATCGAGCAGCCGCAGCCGGGAGAGAATTCAAGATCAACGAATCCGTAATTTGCAAGTGGAGGAAGCAGGAAAACGAGCTTCGCCAAGTCAAGAAGACGAAGCTGAGTTTCCGCGGGAAAAAAAAGAAAAGCAAAACGCGGAAACAAGGCGAGGTGGCCCGAGTTGGAAGACCAACTCGAGCAATGGATTAATGAGCAAAGAACAGCCGGGAGAAGCGTCTCTACAGTCACCAATCGACTGAGTGCAATAACTCGGAGCTTGCCATCATTCCAGAAGGCTTGACGAACCGCTGGACATTCGTATAAACAGGGTGTTCAAAGTGAAGTTGCGAGCGGCGTGGGAACCATGGCTGACAGATGGCGAACACAGCTTTACTAAGACTAGGAGGCACCGCTGGGCGAGTTACGCCACAATTTGTGAATGGATTGCGGATGCTTGGGCTAACGTGTCTGCTTGCACTGTTGTTCGAGCTTTTGTAAAAGCCGGCATCATTTCTGAGGAGCCGCACGGCAACGAGACTGACTCCGACAATGACGAGAGGGAACCTGGCGTGTTTGATGGAGAACTCGCCCAGCTGTTCGTTTCGGATATAGAAGATGAGGACTTTGATGGATTTGTGGATGCGGATTGATCAAAAAATAACGTGAGTACATTGTTAAATACTTCAATAAAGTACAACCGAACTCAGTTTTGTTCCCGCTGCCTTTTTAAAAACATTGTTTTACCGTGCATGCATGCTACCGTATGTTTTAAGCTAGCATATGTTTTACCATGCCTGCGCCCAATAATACGGTGCACCTTATGTATGTGTTAAATACAGAAATAGACCCCGTAACTGAGACTGCACCTTTTAATACGGTGCGCCTTATGGTCGTGAAAATACGGTAACTAAAATTGTAATCACAGAACTTTCCAAAAGCAACTGTAATTTAATTACACATTTTGTCCCAGCAATGTAATGGTTTACAATTACGTACATTTTGTAATTACATCCGTAATCTCTTCACATGTAATTTGTAACTTCCCAACAGAGCAGATTGGTCTAACATGACAACTGATGGCCTTAACCGAAAGCAAGCAAGCAAGAAAGTAACAAAAAGAGACCAAAAGAAAAGAAACAAAGCCAGAACCTGTACTGACCTGAATCTCCGGGCCCAGCAGATCACTTACGCACCTCTCACTCAGGTCAATCTCTTTGCGTTCAGGAATCATACCTCCCTGACATTTATCACCTGGGATTTTCCTGTAGCTGTGGAGAGAAAGTTCAATAGTTGTACCATTACTTTTAGTTTTTTTGTTTTTTAATACGGCAAATTTGTTGCGTATGAGATTAAGAAAGTTCACAATAAGTATTGCTTAATAAAACCTCAATAATGGATAACATTTTATAAATGGCTTTGATAAATTAATAAAATTTTCATTTAATTAATTAAAATGTAAATTACTAACAACTAACAGATGAACACATTTACATATCGAATAATGGGTACTAATAGTCTCCGACTTGAGTCCAATAAGTGCAATGCATAGAACCGCTTTGCATGTCAAGACAAAATAAAAAGGGTCATATCTCCTGCAATTCCCCAGCATAAACCATTACTACGAAATAAACTGTTGCTGTCGGAAGCAAACCCCATATGTCCAAATATGGTTCATCTCATATATCTTTTCACGAATCAATACTATTGGTCTGTCCCCACATCCTCTGTTATAATTATGCATTATTAATTAATTTAAGATGTTGAAAATAGTTTAAGAACCATTACTAGGTCAAAAATAGTTTAAAAAACAATGTATTAACTGTTGAATGCGCCACTTTCTGCCAAGTGTTGTAAAACTTCACCTCTTCTCACACTTTGAGATACAAGTTTAATTCATTCCACGACCACGCTCGTAGCGCAAAACACTCACATTTCAAATCATCTTCCCCTTTTGAAGTTAATGGAAATACCATTAATCTGTTCAAAAGAGACTGGAGGAGTCACAGAAAGGCATTGAAGTGGAGGTCTTTGGAAATGTGTTGGTCTATTTATAGTTTAAAAACCTGTTATGAATTTTGCCATTCAGCTCCTTGTTGGAACAGAGTATTGCAAAAAGTACTGAAACGTTGAACAGTGCATTAAAAGTTTACAGAAAGTCAAATTAAGTCCACCTGTAAAAGTTATAGTGCATTTTAGGTTCATCCTGAAATTTCATCGAAAAGCCCAATATCCCGAAGTTTTTGGAGCAGTGTGAATTCGAATGAATAGATAAAACTAGATAAATCATCCAGCCCCTGCCCTGCCCAAAGCTATTGATGCTGGCTGAAATGAGGACTAGCGAGGTTTTTACCCGTGGGTCCGCAGTTGTTCCTCTCGGCCGTGCAGACAGAACTCCAGTACTTTGCCTTTCAGGTCTGGCTCCTCCTCACACTCTGAGCTATTCTCTTTGCGGTAATATCCGAAGTCACTGCGCAAACAAGAAAAATACTTCACAAAAGAGGCATCGAAAAAAATAACGATCATTTACAATTGTTCATAACCAAAGCGACTTTTTAGTTTTCTAAAGTGTTTCTGGTTCCCAGTGGTTAAGAGTAAATACAGTGTTACTTGTGAGTTTAATTCGTTCTGTGACCAAGCTCGTAATTCAAATCAATTGTATCTCGAATCTCATTGCAATGAATAGAAATGCCATTAATCTGTTCCGGCACCCCCAAAAACACATTTGAAAAAATGGCATTACTGTATAGAGTATTTTAAAGTATACAAACATATTTATAACATAGGGTTGCATGGTATGCCGGTAATTACACCAAGTACCACGATACCTAAGTGTCAAAAATGAAACGAGTTAACCAGTCTAGTTCTTGGTGTCCTATAGTAGCATCAGTGTTGAGTTCTTGGTGTTCTAGTCTCAGTGTCTAGTAGGGGTGCGCGATATAAACTGTATACTCATTAGAAGGTATAGATTTGGACTCTACCGACCTATCGCTTAACACTTCTTGATGGTGTCATCATATCTGCCCCGGTATAAAAACGCATCATGCGCCGCACCAGCAAAGTACAAGCTGAGGCCATAGGTATGAACAACAGGGTGATACGACACGCCTCTTCGAGCAGCGTGTCTACGGCAGGGCTCAGGCGAGAGAGCGGGGAGGGTCAAATTGTTGGGAGGGAATTTAAAAAAAGCCCCCATGGCGTGCACATCATCACGGCCGAGAACAGTGCCTTCAAAAGTGCCGTTCTCGACTGTGACTGTGCACGTCGCGGAAGAAAGACAAGAGTGGTGAGGGTGAAGAGAGAGAGAGGGGGGGGGAAGCCACCAAGGGACGAGCATTTTGCGCTTGCATAGTCTCCCATCTTTGCCTCCATTGCAGTAAGCAACAATATCATGAGGATGAGCGGTGCTAATTGCTAAAATAAAAACACCAGATTAAGCGCTTCGATGGTACGGTCGGCTTTTCACTGCAATCTGGCCGTGTCTGTGTTACCACGCACAGTAAATCATGGAAATGAGTGAGGCTGTTAGCAGTGGCATAATGCTTTTTAACTTCCCCTGCTGTCACATACACACATTAGCTCTGTCGCTAGTCACGTACTTCCTCCTTACAACAACACTATGTCAGAGGACCTACGGCATCCTTGGAAGGACAAAATCTTATAACAGTAAATATACAGTGGGTACGGAAGGTTTTCAGACCCCCTTAAATTTTTCACTCTGTTATATTGGAGCCATTTGTTAAAATCATTTAAGTTCATTTTTTTCCTCAATGAACACACAGAACCCCATATTGACAGAAAAAAAACGTGATTGTTGAAATGTCTCGTGTCAGTGTCCAGTTCTTAATGTTCTAGTATCCGTGGGTCTAGTTCTTAATGTTCTAGTATCAGTCTACAATGGACCCAAACTATTCAGTCTAGTTCTTAATGTTGAAGTATCAGTCTACAGTGGATCTAGTATCAGTCTACAATGGACCCAAACTATTCAGTCTAGTTCTTAATGTTGAAGTATCAGTCTACAGTGGACCCAAACTATTCGCAGGTGATGGGGACCTGGCCCGACCTTGAATAGCAAAAATCTGCAAATAATTGACGCCTATCATAATTGGCATGAAAAAAAGGGGGGGAAAAAAACAACCACCCCCCCTCCCAAAACAGCGTGAATAAAACTCACTCCCAGTGAACACACCCAACAAGGCAGGGAGGCGCCACAACTTAAATTTAGAACTGAAGAAGCCTTTTGGATTAAAGGTGAAACGTCTTCAACAAACAAGAACAGTTCAGTTGCCTTGCCTTCATACCATTTATTCCCACTCCATGACTATTTTCATACCTGTATAATAAACTGTTGATCAATATTTCATCAGCAAATGTTAATCGAAGCTTGAGAATGAACGAACTCCAAATGTAACTTATAGTGACTCTTCAGTCTTACCAAAGGAAGTCGTCCAAAGTGCACGGGCAAGGCGTAGGCTGCGTGCTGACCAAGTAATCTCGTCCGTTCCAGCAAACGGAATCCTTGCGGAGACGCTGGAACGTTTCCTTGTAGCCCAGGATGCAGCCGTCGTTGGGGTTGCCGATGTCATCAGAGTGTGCCAACCAATTCACATAATCGTCATCCGTGCCTATAGAAAGTCAAGTTTCCTTAGAATTTGCCAAACACAAAAAGTGGCAAAGGGCCACCCACACTTCCTGTTTTCATGGCCAAGCCTCCAAATGATCATCAAACTTGGACGCCGTGCTCCACCTACATTAGATGACCTGCTAAGGCAAATTCCCTACTATGAGGTTGTCAAAGTACAGTGGTACCTTGACTTACAAGTTTCCCAATTTATAGTCCTTAGAGTTATGAGCCGTCGCTTGGCTGATTTTTTTGGCTTGGCCAAAATTTGTCTCGAGTGTAAAAAGTATTTGCCAATGATCTTTCACTTGTTTATTGAACAGGACAAACAGTCAAACACAAAAATGCTAAATTAAAATGCAAGGAGCAGGCACTAACCGCATGACTAAAGCACCTAATGTGCTAGGCCTCGCCCCTTAAAGACATCAACATGTATGACTGTGTGAATGTATGTGACTTACAGCCTAATTACACTTCATAAAATCTGTTTATTTCTTTACTCTCTGTTTTACATTCCTATTTTGCAATACAGTTGTCTTTTTCTTTATTAAAAAACGTTAAAAAAATGGTTTTTTGGAGGTCCAGAACACAGCATCTTAATTAAATTAAATGGGTGAAATTGATGTGATATACGAGTAGACTAAGACCTGCTGTACACTCCGCAATGCGGTCGAAACCGATTCAACTGGACCATCGTATAAAAATGAGAGTTGCTGAGTGACTCCCACACATTGAGTGATTGTATATGGATGACCTGAAAAGCGAGCCTGTATAGGTGTTTGATGCTGAACATGCAGTATATTGCACTTAATAAAATTTATTAAACCATAAAAAAGATAGATTAATGGTTAAAGAAAAACCGCGTTGCTAAAGAAGTAGATGTGTGTGAGAATAAAACCAAGGGTGTAGTGACAGTCCCCTCCAAAAGTATTGGAACGGCAAGGTCAATTCCTTTGTTTTTGTTGTATACTGAAAACATTTGGGTTTCAGATCAAAAGATGAATGAGACTTTAAGAATTCCAGCTTTTACTTCATGGTATTGATATCTAGATATATTAAACACCCGGGTTCAAATCCGGCCTCGCCTGTGTGGAGTTTGTATGTTCTCCTCGTGCCCGTTCTCCGGGTACTCCAGTTTCCTTCCACATCCCAAAAACATGCATGGTAGGTTAATTGAAGACTCTAAATTGTCCGTAGGTGTGAATGTGAGTGTGCATGGTTGTGATTGGCTGACATATATGTATATATGTGCCCTGTGATTGGCTGACAACAAGTTCAGGGTGTACCCCGCCTCTCGCCCCAAAAGATAGCTGGGATAGGCTCCAGCACGCCCATGACCCTACCGAGGAGAAGCTGTACAGAAAATAGATGGATGGCTATATTTAACAACTTAGGACAAATCACCTTTTGTTTGAAGCCACCCACTTTTCAAGTCAGCAGAAGTATTGAACAGACATTATTAAATTAAGTTAAAGTGAATAAGAGTTGGCCGGCACGGTGGGCGACTGGTTAGCACATCTGCCTCACAGTTCTGGTGACCGGGGTTCAAATCCTGGCCCCGCGTGTGGAGTTTGCATGTTCTCCTTGTGCCTGGGTGGGTTTTCTCTGGGCACTCTGGTTTCCTCCCACATCCCAAAAACACGCATGGTAGGTTGATTTAAGACTCTAAATTGCCCGTAGGTGTGAATGTGAGTGCGTGGTAGGTTGATTTAAGACTCTAAATTGCCCCTAGGTGTGAATGTGAGTGCGAATGGTTGTTTTTTTTGTATGTGCCCTGCGATTGGCTCGCGACTAGTTCAGGGTGTACCCCGCCTCCTGCCCGAAGATAGCTGGGAAAGGCTTCAGCAGCCCGCGACCCGAGTGAGGATAAGCGGTAAAGAAAATGGATGGATGGATGAATAAGAGTTCATATTTGGTGGCACAAGCCTTCGACCCATTAACTTCACCACACAGTTGCATTTTTCATTTGAAATGCGTTTCCAGGCCTTTACTGAAGCCTCTTTCAGTTCTTGTTTGATCTGGGGGTTTCTCCCTTCAGTCACCTCTTCAGGAGGTAAAATGCATGCTCTATTGGGTTAAGGTCCGGTGATTGACTTGGCCAGTCAAAGACCTTCCACTTTTTCCCCCTGATGAAGTCCTTTGTTGTGTTGGCAGTATGTTTTGGGGTCATTGTCTTGTTGCATGATGAAGCTTCTAATTAGTTTGGATGCATTTTTCTGTAAATTGCCGGACAAAATGGTTTTGTCGACTTCAGAATTCATTCTGCTGCTACCATCATGAGTTTCATCGTCAATAAAGACTAGTGAGTAAGGAGAGCCTTTCTTTCTCCACACTTTGGCCTTTCCGTCACTTTGGTAGAGGTTAATCTTGGTCTCATTAGTCCATAAAACTTTGTTCCAAAACTTTTGTGGCTCATCTCTGTACTTCTGTGCAAAATACAATCTGGCCTTTTTGCTGATGAGTGGTTTGCATCTTGTGGTATGGCCTGTATATTTCTTCTCTCAAAGTCTTCTTCGAACAGTGGATAGTGATACCTTCACCCCTGCCCTGTGGAGGTTGGCAGTGATGTCACTGACTGTTGTCTTTGGGGGTTTCTTCACAGCTCTCAATGTTTCTGTCATCAACTGTTGTTGATACCCTTGGCTGACCTGTTCAATGTCTGTTGGTCAGTAGACCAGTAGTGTCTTTTTCAGGACATTCCAAATTGCTGTATTGCCCAATGTTTGTGTAATAGCTCTTGATTTTCCCTCTTCTCTCAGCTTCAAAATGGTTTGCTTTTCTCCCATAGATAGCGCTCTGATCTTCATGTTTGCTTAACAGCAAATGCAGTTTTCACAGGTGAAAACCTGTTCACCTATGGTCACGAGCTGTGGGTCGTGACCGAAAGAACAAGATCCCGGATACAAGCGGCCGAAATGAGTTTCCTCCGCTGGGTCTCCGGGCCCTCCCTTAGAGAAAGGGTGAGAAGCTCGGTCATCCGGTAGGATCTCCAGAGTAGAGCCGCTGCTCCTCCACATCGAGAGAAGCCAGATCAGGTGGCTGGGGCATGTAATTCGGATGACTCCCAACGCCTCCCTGGTGAGGTGTTCCGGACACGTCCCACCGGGAGGAGACCCCGGGGACGACCCAGGACACGCTGCATCCTTCGGCTGGCCTGGGAACGCCTCGGGATCTCCCCGGAAGACCTGGATGAAGTGGCTGGGGAGAGTGAAGAGAGAAGTCTGGGCGTCCCTGCTAAAGCTACTGCTCCCGCGACCCGACCTCGGATAAGCGGTAGAAAATGGATGGATGGATGGATGACAATCTTAAAAATGTAAGTGTAAGAAACTATACAGAAATATAAGAATTTGAGAATGTGGCCAACACTTTTTCACGGCACTGAATGTCAGGTGCCCTCGAAAACGGGAAACATAACAAACGTGTTTATTCCTTCAAAGTACCACCAAAGTGATAATGTGGAAAGCATAAAAATGCGAGCGGCTTCCGTACAGCTGTTACTCACAGCACAGCACACGTAGCATTAGCCGTTATCCACTTTAGCAGTGAGGCCACCAGAACAAAGCATTTATCAATCATGTCATCATTATTTAGGTGGTTCTTAAAATGGTAAAACTACCTGTAGTTCATCTGTATTGTGATAAAAGATGATGCGCACTTGAAAGTAGCAATAATGTTAACAGGAAAATTATGTTTACAATCCAAGGTGTCTTCATTACCCCAAGGGGGCAGTTTGTTTATTTTGTATCTTTTACTTCCAAAAATACTCAGGACTTCAAACTAATGCACTGTTGTGTTTATATTTTTCTGCATTCGTTGCACTCAACTGAAAATTATTGTCATGTTTTTCTATAGAGTATTTGTTTTATTTAATTTTACTTATTTGCTTAGTATGCTGTTGGGGTTACTGTTTTAAATATTGACTATGAGGAGTGTTGTTAAAAGGGGTTAATAAAATGAATTACTCTCTAGCTTCTTTAGTTTTCAATACATATGCTTTCAAAATGGCTTTTTAAATAAAGTAAAAAAAAAAAAAAAAAAAAAAAAATCATGATAATGTTCATGATTGGATGTGAAATTCTTTTTTTTTTTCCCAGACCGCCCAGCCGAGTTTGTGTAGAACATTTTTTTTAAATATCAATAAATTAACCATTTCATACTATGTAAAATTGGTAATTTTAGTAACAGATTTTTAAAATAAATTTTAACATTTGCAATAATTATTTCATGAAATTAATAAAAACATTTTATTACCCAATTTTAGGAAAAAAAAACAGCTAAACGAATGTAACAATTCTAGCGGACTCGTGATAATGTAAATGTTGGGTGGGCCACATAAAGAAGAGAGCCCCCCACACCCCCAGCCGTATGTGGCCTGCAGGACCTCTGCTCTATATTGTCCCCACTCACAGTTTCTGGTGAGGAGATCCCGGAAGTCAATGGTGGTGGATATCCAGTGCTGGCTGAGGATGTTGTTTTCGTAGCCCCAGATGCTGACATTCATGGAGCGGGCGCCCGGTTCTGAAGCCAGGCCCGTGAAGAAGATGGGCTCCTCAGTGAACTTGTACATGTGCCAGCACTGCCCTTCGTCAGTCGAGAACCTGTCAGGGCATCCGCGAGGACAAATTCAGAAAACACAAGCAAGCCTATCTTTTGTGAGCTGCCCACTTCCCAAAGTGGGTCTGAATGAGCTATAGTTGTCACAATGAATTGATTGAGAACTAAATCATCAAATTAATCAACAATTACTGTATATTGATAATCGTTTAGAGCAGTTTGTAACATAAAATTGTATAAATCCTTTGAGTTCAGCCTCTCAACAGTAAATATTCTGATTTCGCTAGTCTTCTGTGAAAGCAGAATGATTATCTTTCGTGTTTAATCAAAATAAGACATTTGCAAACATCTGCATTTACTTTGGAAAACAACGATCAACATTTTTACCGATTTTCTGACGTTACGGACCAAACCAGTTACTGAATTAGCAGGTACTGTTGTCACAAGGAAAAGGTTAGTTATGCACCGCCGCCGTTTACCATGCAAAACCCCATGACTGAAAAAAAAAAAGCATGTCAAAGCTCGTTTAAAGTTTGCTGAACAACATTTGGACAAGCCAGTTAAATACTGGGAGAATATAGTCTCGTCTGATGGGAGCAAAACTGAACTGTTTGGATGCCATAATGCAGACCACGTTTGGAGGAGAAATTGCACTGCACATCACCCTAAAAACCCCATACCAACAGTGAAATTCAGAGGTGGGAACATGATGGTGTGGGGCTGCTTTTCAGAAAATGGTACTGGTAAACTTCATATTGTGGAAGGAAGGATGAATGGGCAAATGTACTGAGACATTCTTGACAAAAATCTGCTGCCATCTACGAGGATGATCAAAATAAAACGAGTTCTGGACATTTCAGGAGGATAATGATCCAAAACATACTGCCAAGAAAACTCTCAATTGGTTTCAAACAAAATAAAAATAAAACTGCTAGAATGGCCCAGCCAATCACCTGGCTTGAATCCAATCGAAAATCTATGGAAAGAACTGAAACTCAAGGTCCATAAAAGAATCCCACGGAACCTTCAAGATTTAAAGACTGCTTGTGTGGAGGAATGGGCCAAACTCACACCAGAGCAATGCATGAGACTAGTTTCTCCATGCAGGAGTAGTCTTGAAGCTGTCATTGCAAACAAGGGCTTTTGTACCAAGTATTAAATAAATACCAGTTGGCGTGTTCAATACCTTTTCCTTGTGTCATTTCAGATCTTATTTGTTCTACTTTCTTTGTATGTATGGATTACATGCGTTGTTCCCAACATCTGGTGAAATGTTCATGTCAATAGCACCTTTAGAAATATATTTAGGGAGAAAAATTGTGACGTTAAATCCTTATTTAAGCTGCTGTATAACTGCGGAGGGTGGACTAATGTCATATTAAACCCTATTGATTAAGAATGGGATGTCACTTAAATTCATCTTTATGACACTGCTATATTAAGAGCATAATAATTCAAGTACATCCTTTTTAAGAACAATTATCTTAATTCTTAAGAATATTTAACATTGGCATAGTAATGTAGAACAATAAAAGACCTAAGATAAATAAGAATAAATAATACAGACCCAGGCTCTGTTCACAAAAATTGCACTTAAATATTCAACATTTGGCACAGCAGTATAGAGCATAGAGATAACTGATGAAAGAGGCCCCAAAAATATCTTAAAGCCTGCCAAATTTGAATAAATTAATAAACAACAACAATGTATGAACTTGAAAGCATTTAGGCTTTCTCACTGTTTTTAAATCAGATGTCATACACTTCAATATCACAATTTTTTATTCATTTTTATTTATTGTATAACTGTAGTTGTGTTATGTACTGTATAATTTCTGCTGCCCGTATAGTTTCTGCTGGCTCTTGGCTTTTGAAAAAGAGATTTTAGAATCACAATAAGCTTTTACCTCGTTAAATAAATGATAAAATGTAAAATAAGGCCCACCCTGCGGGACTGAGACCTTCACCTGTCAATCAAATGACGCTGAAAATATGTTTGCTAAAGTCAACTACTGCCTGAATATAGATAGTGTGCAGCTGTGGTTATGATACATAAACAGTTAACTTTCCCATATGGGTGCGGTGCGTCTGTGCGTGCGTTATGCAGTGTTGCCACAGTTACCTTGAAAAAGTAACTTAGTTACTTTACTAATTACTTGATTTCAAAAGTAACCAAGTTAGAAAAAAGTAACTTTTTAGTTAGTTTCAGCAGCTGCCAAGTGGCAGCAATATCACTTATCCACAGTACAGAAAAAGCATTAATTTAACTATACCCATTACTTAGTAATGTACGCCGCACAAATTACAGGATGTCATCAACATAAACCAATAACAAATAACACTATTTAAGTTATTGGTTTATGTTGATGACAGTTGAAGCCACATTAAATGAGCAACTTAGTGAATAACACTATTTAAGTTATTGGTTTATGTTGATGACAGTTGAAGCCACATTAAATGAGCAACTTAGTGCAGACTTGAAATGACAACACAGTACCTAAATGTAAACAGGCACATTATTCTCAGTACACTTCTTTAAAGACTGAATGGATGGATGGATTCACTCGCTACCTGTATTAATGGCACCTGTTTGAACTTATCAGTACAAAAGACACCTGTCCACAACCTCAAACAGTCACACTCCAAATTCCACTATGCCCAAGACCAAAGTGCTGTCAAGTGCTTGTCTTAGTTCTGGCAGCGTGCAAGTCCTCAAGGGTTGGTAGGGGGGTACCGACTATCCTTTCAGCAGTTTTGATTGTCCGTTGCAGTCGGAGTTTGTCCTTTTTTGTAGCAGCACCAAACCAGACTGTGATGGAAGAACACAGGACTGATTCGATGACCGCTGTGTAGGACTCCCTCAGCAGCTGCCGTGGCAGGCCATGCTTTCTCAGAAGCCGCAGGAAGTACATCCTCTGCTGGGCCTTTTTGAGGATGGAGTTGATGTTGGTCGCCCAGTTCAGGTCCTGAGAGACTGTAATTCCCAGGAATTTGAAGGTCTCAACGGTTGACACAAGGCAGCTGGACAACGTGAGGGGCAACTGTGGCGAAGGATGCCTCCTGAAGTCCACGATCATCTCTACAGTCTTGAGCGTGTTCAGCTCGAGGTTGTGTCGGCCACCCCACAGCTCCCGAAGCTCCACTTCCTGTCAATATGCTGACTCGTCAGAGAGTCTTGATGAGGCCGATGACAGTGGTGTCATCTGCAAACTTCAGGAGTTTGACAGCCGGGTGCGCTGAGGTGCAGTCGTTCATGTAGAGAGAGAAGAGCAGCGGAGAAAGGACACAACCTTGGAGCGCGACAGTGCTGATGCTGCGCGTGGATGAGGTGGTCTCTCCCAGCCTCACCTGCTGTGTCCTGCCCGTCAGGAAGCTGTAAATCCACTGGCAGATGAGACGTTGAGCTGGAGAAGCTTGGCTGAAAGGAGTTCAGGGATGATGGTGTTGAACGCTGAGCTGAAGTCCATGAACAGGATCCTCGCGTAGGTCCCTGCACTGTCGAGGTGTTCTAGGATGAAGTGCAGTCCCATGTTGACTGCATCATCCGCAGACCTGTTCGCTCGGTAGGCAAACTGCAGGGGGTCCAGCAGGGGACCTGTGACGCTCTTGAGGCGGTCTAGCACGAGACGTTCAAAGGACTTCATAACCACAGATGTCAAGGCGACAGGCTTGGGGCTGTTTTTCTGCAAAGGCGAGTGAGCTTGTTAGCTCCAGCCCTTGCGCAGGGTAGCACATGTATAAAAAGTTTACATTCTCTTTGTCTCAGTCGTGTGCATCTACGGGGCAAACACCTTTCTGCCAGCGGCTTGCTGCGTTGTGAACGGCGCGGCGGGTGTTACCACAACAATGAAAATTTGTCCAGAAAAAAAACTCCGTGTCCATTGTATTTATCAAACGATAACCCACCCTACTCTGCCTCTGATTGGCTAGCACCAAGACAGGACTTTAGTGTATTACTCCTTTCATTTTGTGCGTGTGGAAGCGCTTCACCAACACACACACACATACATAGGGCAGGTTTTATGCCATGCGTCTACAGACGCAGATTGAAATCACTTCATGCCTCCGTGCTAGTTTTTGTTAGTGTCAGAATCAGGGCGCACATCAAACAAGATCCCTGGTTACATCCGACTAAATTAATGATTTTATGTTCTCAAACAGCTCAGAGTCTGGAAAAAAAAGAGAGCATAAAAAAAGTGAAACAGAGAGAGAAATGTTTTCCCTTGTGGAGGCAGCATTCCGTCACCAAGCCCCCCAATTACACTTGTCAATAGGCATCCTCAAAGTTGGACGCAGGCTTCTCTTGAGAGGCAGGCAAAAAATAAATTAAAGGTTCAAACTGTGCCATAATGTAAGCCTGTTGCAATAACAATTTTTAAGATGATATATTTTCCGCAAAACTATCACGATACATGATTGTATCGCCACATGGCGATCCGATCCCCGGCTACAGAAGCAGGCCCTAGGGACGTGGAATGTCACCTCTCTGGCAGGGAAGGAGCCCGAGCTGGTGTGTGAGGTCGAGAAGTTCCGACTAGATATAGTCGGGACTCGCCTCCACGCACAGCTTGGGCTCTGGTACCAGTCCTCTTGAGAGGGGTTGGACTCCCTTCCACTCTGGAGTTGCCCACGGTGAGAGGCACCGAGCACGTGTGGGTATACTTATTGTTCCCCGGCTCGGCGCCTGTACGTTGGGGTTCACCCCGGTGGACGAGAGGGTAGCCTCCCTCCGCCTTTGGGTGGGGGGACGGGTCCTGACTGTTGTTTGTGCCTATGCACCAAACAGCAGTTCAGAGTACTGGAGTCCTTGGAGGGGGTGCTGGAGAGCGCTCCCGCTGGGGACTCCATCGTTCTGCTGGGGGACTTCAATGCTCACGTGGGCAATGACAGTGAGACCTGGAAGGGCGCGATTGGGAGCAACGGCCCCCCCGATCAGAACCCGAGCGGTGTTCTGTTATTGGACTTCTGTGCTCATCGCGGCTTGTCCATCACGAACACCATGTTCAAGCGTAAGGCTGTCCAGAGGTACAGTTGGCATTAGGATCCCTAGGTCACAGTTCGATGATCGACTTTGTGGTCGTGTCATCGGACTCGCGGCCGCATGTCTTGGGACACTCGGGTGAAGAGAGGGGTGGAGCTGTCAACTGATCACCACCTGGTGGTGAGTTGGCTCCGATGGTGGGGGAAGATGCCGGTCCGACGTGGCAGGCCCAAACGTATTGTGAGGGTCTGCTGGGAACGTCTGGCAGAATCCCCTGTCAGAAGGAGATTCAACTCCCACCTCCGACAGAACTTTGCTCATGTTCCGGGGGAGGCGGGGGACATCGAGTCCGAGTGGACCATGTTCCGCGCCTCCATTGCTGAGGCGGCCGACCGGAGCTGTGGCCGTGAGGTGGTTGGTGCCTGTCGTGGCGGCAATCCCCAAACCCGTTGGTGGACACCAACAGTGAGGGGGTACCGGCTGGCCAAGCGGAATGCAGCTTTGGTGGTCGCTGAAGCAAAAACTCTGGCATGGGAGGAGTTTGGTGAAGCGATGGAGAAAGACTTCCGGATGGCTTCAAGGACATTCTGGTCCACCATCCGGCGTCTCAGGAGAGGCAAGCAGTGTACCATCAACACTGTGTATAGTGGGGATGGGGCGGTGCTGACCTCGACTCGGGACGTTGTGAGCCGGTGGGGAGAATACTTCGAAGACCTCCTCAATTCCACCGTCACGCCTTCCCATGAGGGAGCAGAGTCTGGGTTCTCTGAGGCGGGCTCTCCAATCTCTGGGGTTGAAGTCACCGAGGTGGTTAAAAAGCTTCTCGGTGGCAGGGCCACAAGGGTGGATGAGATTCAATGAGTTCCTCAAGACTCTGGATGTTGTAGGGCTGTCCTGGTTGACACGCCTCTGCAACATCGCGTGGACATCGAGGACAGTGCCTCTGGATTGGCAGACTGGGGTGCCTTCTTTTTAAGAAGGGGGACCGGAGGGTGTGTTCCAACTACAGGGGGATCACACTCCTCTGCCTCCCTGGTAAGGTCTATTCAGGGGTGCTGGAGAGGAGGGTCCGTCGGGAAGTTGAATCTCTGATTCAGGAGGAGCAGTGTGGTTTTCGTCCTGGCCGTGGAACAGTGTACCAGCTCTACACCCTCGAGGGTGCATGGGAGTTCGCCCAACCAGTCTACATGTGTTTTGTGGACTTGGAGAAGGCGTTCGACAGTCTCCCTCGGGGTGTCCTGTGAGGGGTGCTTCGGGAGCATGGGGTACCTGATACGGGCTGTTCGGGTCCGGAATCAGAGTTTGGTCCGCATATCCGGCAGTAATTCGGACTTGTTTCCGGTGAGGGTTGGACTCCGCCAAGGCTGCCTTTTGTCACCGATTCTGTTCATAACTTTTATGGACAAAATTTATAGGCGCAGCCGAGGCGTAGAGGGGGTCCGGTTTGGTGGCCTCAGTATGGCATCTCTGCTTTTTGCAGATGATGTGGTTCTGTTCGCTTCATCAAGCCGTGACCTCCAACTCTCACTGTTCGCAGCTGAGTGTAAAGCGGCTGGGATGAGAATCAGCAACTCCAAATCTGAGACCATGGTCCTCAGTTGGAAAAGGGTTGACTGCCCCAAGTGGAGGAGTTCAAGTATCTTGGGGTCTTGTTCACGAGTGAGGGAAGAATGGAACGGGAGATCGACAAGCGGATTGGGGCAGCGTCTGCAGTGATGCAGACTTTGTATCGATCCGTTGTGGTACAGAAGGAGCTAAGCCGGAAGGCGACGCTCTCGATTTACCGGTCGATCTACGTTCCTACCCTCACCTATGGTCACGATCTGTGGGTTGTGACTGAAAGAACAAGATCACGGATACAAGCGGCCAAAATGAGTTTCCTCCGCAGGGTGTCCGGGCTCTCCCTTAGAGATAGGGTGAGAAGCTTGGTCATCCGGGAGGATCTCAGAGTAGAGCCGCTGCTCCTCCAGATCGAGAGGAGCTAGATGAGGTGGCTGGGGCATCTGATTTGGAACGCCTCCCTGGTGAGGTGTTCCGGGCACGTCCCACCGGGAGGAGATCCCGGGACGACCCAGGACACGCTGGAGAGACTACATCCTGCGGCTGGCCTGGGAACGCCTCGGGATCCCACCGAAAGAGCTGGATGAAGTGGCTGGGGAGAGGGAAGTCTGGGCGTCCCTGCAAAAGCTACCGCCCACGCGACCCGACCTCAGATAAGCGGTAGAAAATGGATGGATGGATGAATGTGATTTGTTTTTTATTTTTAATAAATTTGCAAAAATTGAAAAATATTTTTCACTTTGTGATTATGGGGTGTTGTGTGTAAAATTATGATAATCACTAGGCTTTACACAATCAGGATTTTTGGGGCCGATCACAGAGTTTAAAAAAACGATAATCGATCACCGATCCGCTCACAAGATGGAGCAATGTGTTTGTTTAAATGACTTGTTCATTTACTGTATATACTTGTGTACTGCACACTCCGTATCTTCAAAGGTACTCTCTATTCAGTTCATGTATTCTCATCAGTCAGGTCAAACCAACATTACAGAAATAATGGGTGCTAACTTACTGTAATTAAATTACTTTATTGTAATTAAATTACTTCACACACCCCGAAACTTTAGAGCATGATTCAACAGAACACTGGCATGTTTACGTACAATCGTTAGTGCTAGCGCTATCTTGCTTACGCTACATAACGTTTTGTTGCCTGCTTGCGATATGGCGTATTAAAAGTACGTGAACATACCTCAAGCAATCCCTGAATGAAAGTCCTCTCCCGAACACCGGTGACAACCAGCACATGTTTTTCCCCATTTTGTTCTTACAATACACACGGCGCGATCCATTGTTTTTGTCGTCGCCATGGTAACGAGTGTATCCGGTCGCGTTATAGTTGACAAGAAAAAGCCCAGTGATCGTAAAAGACGGGACGTAGTGGTATCAGATTACAAGATTTTATTGCAGTAGTTTGACAGTGCAATTGTGAAAGACCAAATTTGTCTTATTGTCCGATCCAGGCATCACGTGTTGTCTGTCCCACACGCCGACGTTTTTTTTTTTTTTTTTAAACAACTTTATTGGTTGTCAGATATTTACAGCACGACGTCAAGACACGCGACAAGGCTAAAAATAAACTAGCTTTTGGATTCAAATATACTGTACTCTATGGAGACGCAGAGTAAATGCGGAGCCGATCACCCCGTGGGGCCAAAATGATCACAAGAACAGTGAGCAAAAATCCCAGAACCACACGGGGGGACATAGTGAATAACCTGCAGAGAGCTGGGACTAAAATAACAAAGGCTGCCATCTGTAACACAGTATGCCGCCATCCTGCAGTGCCAGACGTGTCCCCCTGCTTAAGCCAGTACATGTCAAGGCCCATCTGAAGTTTGCTCGCGAGCATTTGGATGATCCAGAAGAGGATTGGGAGAATGTCATAGTCAGATGTAACCAAAATAGAAGTTTTTGGTAAAAACTCAACTTGTCGTGTTTGGAGGAGAATGCATGCTGAGTTACATCCAAAGAACACCATACCTACTGTGAAGCGCAGAGCATGCTTTGGGGCTGTTTTTCTGCATAGGGAACAGGACAACTGATCCGTGTAAAGGAAAGAATGAATGAGGCCATGTATCGTGTGATTTTCAGTGAAAATCTCCATCCATCAGCAAGGGCATTGAAGATGAAACATGGCTAGGTCTTTCAGCATAGCAATGATCCCAAACACACTGCCCGGGCAACGAAGGAGTGGCTGCGTAAGAAGCATTTCAAGGTCCTGGAGTGGCCGAGCCAGTCTCCAGAACTCAACCCCATAGAAAATCTTTGGAGGGAGTTGAAAGTCTGTGTTGCCCAGTATTAGCCCCAAAACATCCCTGCTCTATAGAGGAGATCAGCATTGCGGAATTGGCCAAAATACCAGCAACAGTTTGTGAAAACCTTGAAGACCTACAGAAAACGTTTGACCTCTGTCATTGCCAACAAAGGGAATATAAAGTATTGAGATGAACTTTTGTTATTGACCAAACAGTTATTTTCCACCACAATTTGCTAATAAATCAGACTGAGTTTCTTTCTCATTTTGTCTCTCATAGGTGAGGTATACCAATGATTAAAATTACAGGCCTCTCTCCTCTTTTTAAGTGGGAGAACTTGCACAATTGGTGGCTGACTCAATACTTTTTTTTCCCCACTGTATGTAGCTGCTTTCCAAAATAAAAAATTCTGGTGACTTTATATAATGTTGAAGTTGTACAGTACATAGATGTGTGTGTATGATAGAGCAAGACAAGCTGATCAATCCGAACTTCATTCATGCCATTCTTTTTATAAATCCATCCCTTTTTCGATTTTGGAAACATGGTGTACTTATTTCAACATCATTTTTGATGCATTACATACATATTAGCGCTGTAGTAAACCTGATGAGTGTGACTCAGTAGATATAGTGAATATTAATTTATTGTGATACACCAATAAGTAACGACATGAAACTGCCATTCACCAGAGAAATGGACAGGCACTCCGCAGCTGAGATGAAATGGGAATAGGGAAATCCTGGGACCAATTTGAGTCAACAGGTTGCCAAACTGGGCACAGGTTAGCCTCATGTAGCACTGGAAGCTGCAGTCACATGTATGCAGCTTCTGGAGAAGGCGGTGAAATTCACCAAGCTGCATGCACGACGGCATTTGGCATTCCGAACATGTTTGGACTTCCACAACGAGTACAAAGCCACAATACAGGTCACACCGTCGTCCAATCCTGCTTGCGTATGGGAGGAGGAACCCTAACCTTCCTGTTCAACGTTTGTGAATAGCGAATAAAACAGATGCACATTCAATGACTGCCGCAATCAAATGGAAGCGGGGTACACAAGACAAAAATTTCCACGTCCGCTGTGAACATAGCATTAGACATCCAGGAAGCTTTGAGGTCGAGTTTTCAGGGCTGAACCTGTCCGATTGGAGGCTAGGTTTCATTCATGCCAAACCCAAACGGTAAGCAGAGCTGCAGTGTTAGCACACAATAGTGTTAGCTTCTGGAAACCTGCGGATAATTATGCGAAATTGTCAACCTGGGTGGCGGGGCAGTATTTGTGTGTGTTTGATGTTTCCTCTGCATGTCCCACATGCACAGGTCTGCTACACTAAACGGCAAGCGTTCAGTGGGCAGCTTGGTGATGATGTGGTGCCCTGACCTGCTTTCTTTTTATGCCCACTTTTCTACTCACTCTGGGCTGCTTGAGAACATGAAACACCTCGCCTAATCACAACATTGTACCTCTGCCCCCAGTTGTAATAGCAACAAAAGTTCATTGGCCAAGTAGGACAAGGTGGCGCATGTACAGCATGAGACTGTTACACCTACTTGATCTTGTCGATCGGTTCATTGGGGCTGTGCTCCACAGCCACCAGCAGCCCGCCAGAGTCCAGAATGGCGTAATGATGTGGCCCGTCCAGAGCCTTTGTCCACGTGTACCCTCCATCGTCGGACACGTACACGTCAGGGGTCATCACAGAGATGCTGTCGCCGACACTCCCTGACAAGATCGCGCAAAAATTTCAATTTAAGTAACAGGTACCACAAAATAAAACTGCATCCTGGAAAATTGTTTGAAAACGTGATTACCATGAGCTAATATTATGCCCACAGCGTTTGGTTCACTTAGGGGCAGCATGGGGACGTTGAGCCTCATTGCAGTACTGTATGACGCATGGATGTGGAGACTGCACTGTTCATTCAAACAGAGAAAGTAGCATTTAGTACACATGCAGTAGTACCTCCAAAGTCCACTGCAACTGCTGAAATTCAGGGACCTCTCTAATGCTGTGAAAATTGGCACTTATTCCATAGTTCTGGACTTAAAAAGATTCCCCAAAATTCTCCCCATAGTAATAATTTTAGGCTTGTTTTCTATTGACATTGTAACGATACTCCCTTCCAGATTGATATTCAACAGACGGAACACCAAGAACTGATTACCTTTGCATTCCTACCCCTGAAACCTCAGCCAGTAGGCCAGGCCTGTAAACCACTGGACATCTGTTTTAACTCAAATGGACCCATAAAACCAGATAAAGATTCCTCACTGGCCTTCGCGATACCGATCTTTCAGTGTGGACAGGCAAATGACCGAAAATCTGGGGGCAGGGGGGCCTCATGACCAGATGTGACAGTTCGGAATAATTCGCGACAATGGATCTATTGGTTAACCAACTTCCCTATGAACCCGCCAGAGGAGTTAGCAGAGGCTCTTTGTTGACATTCTTCACGTCCAATCTGACCTCTACCACCGGACTCTCTGGGATCATTAGTGGTGCATGAACGACGCCCGCTGGTCGCTGGTGCTTAAGAGTCACTGCAAGCTGAATTCCAATGACTGCATATTTAGTGTGTTAAATTCCTGCTTTCAAACATACAACAAACCCTGCATGAATGTTCTAAGTGTATATCGTGATAATGTCATTATCTCAGAGGATACGAAAGGTTACATAATTGACATTAACTGTACCTGCTCCATCAAACAAAGAGTGAAACAATCATTGCATATGTTAACCATTATGTGTGAGACAATGCAAAAACTGGGAATTATTTTTATTTTAGATGTACAGAGTTTTAGCCCACAGATAAACTTAAGGGGGCGGCACGGTGAAAGACTGGTTTGAGCGTCTGCCTCACAGTTCTGAGGTCCGGGGTTCAATCCCCGGCCCCACCTGTGTGGAGTTTGCATGTTCTCCCTGTGCCTGCGTGGGTTTTCTCCGGGCACTCCGGTTTTCTCCCACATCCCAAAAACATGCATGCTAGGTTAATTGACAACTCCAAATTGCCCGTAGGTGTGAATGTGAGTGCAAATGGTTGTTTTTGTTTGTGCCCTGCGATTGGCTGGCAACCAGTTCAGGGTGTACCCCGCCTCCTGCCCGATGATAGCTGGGATAGGCTCCAGCACGCCCACGACCCTTGTGAGGATAAGCGGCTCAGAAAATGGATGGATGGATGGATAAACTTAAGGGGAAATACAATAGTAGAGGTGTGGTGGTCTATTCTCCCATGTTGGTCTTTTGTTCCCTACCCAAAAGTACAAAAGCCGCAGCTCTTCTCATCTTGCGCCATCATTGCCAGTTACAGAAAACACTTGATTTCAGTTGTTGCTGCTGAGGGTATAGCCCAACCAGTTATTAGGTTTAGGGGATCATTAATTTTTCACACAAACTTTGAATAGTTTTTTTCCTTAATAAATGAAAGCACCATTGAAAAACAGCATTTTAAGTACACTTGGGTTATATTTATTTGAAATTTAGGGTAAAACAATTTTACATTTTATTTTTAAAAAAATATTTTAATTCATCTCAATTGGTTTGTTGATTTATCATAAATAAAATTAAGAAAATGTGCAATTTTACAAAATATTAAATATAATCAATTGAACATTGACCTGTACAGTGGTAACTTGGAGAGTTTAGTTCCGTAACCTAGCTCTTAAAGGAGGTATGGGGTCTCAATGGTCCGTACTTCACTAATGAGTTGATTTTATGTATTTTTTAATGTTGCTCAAGAAAATGAAACTGGCCGTCACTTCCATTAATATTAATAAATTTTTGGGCAATTGGTACATAACGAATTGACTTTGGAACGCCTCTTTTTCAATCGCAAAAATCAGACCAAAGAGCTGTCAAAGGACACCAGAAACAAAATTGTAGACCTGCACCAGGCTGGGAAGACTGAATGTGCAAAAGATAAGCAGCTTGGTGTGAAGAAATCAACTGTGGAAGCAATTATTAGAAAATGGAAGGCCTACAAGACCACTGATAATCTCCCTCGATCTGGGGCTCCACGTAAGATCTCACCGTGGGGTCAAAATGATCACAAAAATGGTGAGCAAAAATCCCAGAATCACATGGGGGAACCTAGTGAATGACCTGCAGAGAGCTGGGACTAAAGTAACAAAGGCTACCATCAGTAACACACTACGACGCCAGGGACTCAAATCCTGCAGTGCGAGACGTGTCGCCGTGCTTAAGCCAGTACATGTCCAGGGCCGTTTGAAGTTTGCTAGAGCGCATTTGGATGATCCAGAAGATGATTGGGACAATGTCATATGGTCAGATGAAACCAAAATAGAACTTTTTGGAAGAGAAATAATGCGTAGTTGCATCCAAAGAACACCATACCTACTGGAAAGCATGGGGGTGAAAACATCATGCTTTGGGGCTATTTTTCTGCAAAGGGACCAGGACGACTGATCCGTGTAAAGGAAAGAATGAATCGGGCCATGTATCGTGAGATTTTGAGTGAAAACCTCCTTCCATCAGCAAGGGCATTGAAGATGAAACATGGCTGGGTCTTTTAGCATGGCCATGATCCCAAACACACCGCCCAGGCAATGAAGGCGTGGCTTCGTAAGAAGCATTTCAAGGTCCTGGAGTGGCCTAGCCAGTCTCCAGATCTCAACCTCATAGAAAATCTTTGGAGGGAGTTGAAAGTCTGTGTTGCCCAGCGATAGCCCGAAAAACATCACTACTCTTAGAGGAGAGCTGCATCCAGGAATGGGCCAAAATACCAGCAACAGTGTGTGGAAAAACTTGCAACAAGGATGCAAATGGCTGTAGTGAACACTTTTTTCCAGAAGAGGCACGAACATAGGGTGACCTACAAGAGCGGAGGTAGAAGCACACAGGTGGATTACATCTTGTGCAGACGATGTAATCTGAAGGAGGTTACCAACTGTAAGGTAGTGGTAGGGGAGAGTGTGGCTAGACAGCATAGGATGGTGGTGTGTAAGATGACTCTGGTGGCGGGGAGGAAAATTAGGAAGACAAAGGCAGAGAAGAGAACCATGTGGTGGAAGCTGAGACAGGACGAGTGTTGTGCAGCTTTTCGGGAAGAGGTGATACAGGCTCTCGGTGGACGGGAAGAGCTTCCAGAAGACTGGACCACTGCAGCCAAGGTGATCAGAGAAGCAGGCAGGAGAGTACTTGGTGTATCTTCTGGCAGGAAAGGAGAGAAGGAGACTTGGTGGTGGAACCTCACAGTACAGGAAATCATACAAGGAAAACGGTTAGCTAAGAAGAAGTGGGACACTGAGAGGACCGAGGAGAGGCGAAAGGAATACATTGAGATGCGACACAGGGCAAAGGTAGAGGTGGCAAAGGCAAAACAAGAGGCATATGATGACATGTATGGCAGGTTGGACACTAAAGAAGGAGAAAAGGATCTATACAGGCTGGCCAGACAGAGGGATAGAGATGGGAAGGATGTGCAGCAGGTTAGGGTGATTAAGGATAGAGATGGAAATATGTTGACTGGTGCCAGCAGTGTGCTAGGTAGATGGAAAGAATACTTCGAGGAGTTGATGAATGAGGAAAATGATAGAGAAGGGAGAGTAGAAGAGGCAAGTGTGGTGGACCAGGAAGTGGCAATGATTAGTAAGGGGGAAGTTAGAAAGGCATTAAAGAGAATGAAAAATGGAAAGGCAGTTGGTCCTGATGACATTCCTGTGGAGGTATGGAAGCATCTAGGAGAGGTGGCTGTGGAGTTTTTGACCAGCTTGTTCAATAGAATTCTAGTGCGTGAGAAGATGCCTGAGGAATGGAGGAAAAGTGTACTGGTGCCCATTTTTAAGAACAAAGGTGATGTGCAGAGCTGTGGCAACTATAGAGGAATAAAGTTGATGAGCCACACAATGAAGTTATGGGAAAGAGTAGTGGAGGCTAGACTCAGGACAGAAGTGAGTATTTGCGAGCAACAGTATGGTTTCATGCCTAGAAAGAGTACCACAGATGCATTATTTGCCTTGAGGATGTTGATGGAAAAGTACAGAGAAGGTCAGAAGGAGCTACATTGTGTCTTTGTAGATCTAGAGAAAGCCTATGACAGAGTACCCAGAGAGGAACTGTGGTACTGCATGCGGAAGTCTGGAGTGGCAGAGAAGTATGTTAGAATAATACAGGACATGTACGAGGGCAGCATAACAGCGGTGAGGTGTGCTGTCGGTGTGACAGAAGAATTTAAGGTGGACGTGGGACTGCATCAGGGATCAGCCCTGAGCCCCTTCCTTTTTGCAGTGGTGATGGATAGGCTGACAGATGAGGTTAGATTGGAATCCCCGTGGACCATGATGTTTGCAGATGACATTGTGATCTGCAGTGAAAGCAGGGAGCAGCTGGAGGAACAGTTAGAAAGATGGAGGCATGCACTGGAAAGAAGAGGAATGAAGATTAGCCGAAGTAAAACAGAATATATGTGCATGAATGAGAGGGGTGGTGGGGGAAGAATGAGGCTACAGGGAGAAGAGATGGCAAGGGTAGAGGACTTTAAATACTTGGGGTCAACCGTCCAGAGCAATGGTGAGTGTGGTCAGGAAGTGAAGAAACGGGTCCAAGCAGGTTGGAACGGGTGGAGGAAGGTGTCAGGTGTGTTATGTGACAGAAGAGTCTCTGCTAGGATGAAGGGCAAAGTTTATAAAACAGTGGTGAGGCCAGCCATGATGTATGGATTAGAGACAGTGGCACTGAAGAGAAAACAGGAAGCAGAGCTGGAGGTGGCGGAAATGAAGATGTTGAGGTTCGCTCTCGGAGTGACCAGGTTGGATAAAATTAGAAATGAGCTCATCAGAGGGACAGCCAAGGTTCGATGTTTTGGAGACAAAGTTAGAGAGAGCAGACTTCAATGGTTTGGACACGTCCAGAGGAGAGAGAGTGAGTATATTGGTAGAAGGATGATGAGGATGGAGCTGCCAGGCAAGAGAGCTAGAGGAAGACCAAAGAGAAGGTTGATGGATGTCGTGAGGGAAGACATGATGGCAGTTGGTGTTCGAGAGGAGGATGCAGGAGATAGGCTCTCATGGAAAAGGATGACGCGCTGTGGCGACCCCTAACGGGACAAGCCGAAAGGAAAAGAAGAGTGTGTGGAAAAACTTGAAGACTTACAGAAAATGTTTGACCTGTGTCATTGCCAGCAAAGGGTATTTAACAAAGTCTTGAGATGAACTTTTGTTATTGACCAAATACTTATTTTCCACCATAAATTGCCAATAAATTCTTTACAAATCAGTGATTTTCTGGATTTGTTTTTTTCTCATTTTGTCTCTCATAGGTGAGGTATAACTATGATTAAAATTACAGGCCTCTCTCATCTTTTTAAGTGGGAAAACTTGCACAATTGGTGGCTGACTAAATACTTTTTTGCCCCAGTATTCATCTTTTCATCTTAAACCCAAATGTCTTCAGAATACAACAAGACAAAGGAATTGACCTTGCTGTGCCAATACTTTTGGAGGGGACTGTATGAGTGCAGTAAAAAGTCCGTGTCTATTGGCATTTGCTAAAATTCTGTGTTCACCTGTTCCGGGTCCTTGGCTGTCGAGTCACACTCACTGTTGGCAGGCTTCTGCAAGCTAGACCACTCCCCTCCCATGTCACGAGTCACCACAGACATTATAGAGCTTTCTGGAAAAACACAAGAGCATTTACTTTATATACACACACACACACACACACACACGCACGTAGGGTTGGGCCATATGGTCTATTAAAATAAAATCAACATTACTCCCCACAAAAGTCCAATTTCAAATCCATTTTCTCTCCTTCGATTTTAGAGAAAGCAAATGACTGACATTATTTAAATCAAATACATTTTTGCTTTTTGTTTTTTTTCCCCTCTGGGATTCGCTTTATTGCTGCTGCTACCAAACAAGATTTGGAACCTTTTTAATTCCGTCCCAGCATTAACTTGTATGACCGTCCCCAGAAATAATAAACAATTTTTGGGGACAATTTGGGGCAATTTTTGCAGGGGAAGACACGGTTTGTTTGAAAGTTTGTAAAAGTGACTCAGAAAACAAGGTACTACTTTTCCATTCTTCTGGAAGCTGGCTCAAAAGCGTTAACAGCGCAAAAGTTCATATGCACCATGGCTATAACCCTGGACGCAGGTCACCGGGCCCCCCCTCTGGAGCCAGGCCTGGAGGTGGGGCTCGAAGGCGAGCGCCTGATGGCCGGGCCTGCACCCATGGGGCACAGCCCGAAAGGGTAATGTGGGTCCCCCTTCCCATGGGCTCACCACCTCTGGGAGGGGCCATAGGGGTCGGTTGCAGTGTGAGCTGAGCGGTGGCCGAAGGCGGGGACCTTGGCGATCCGATCCCTGGCTACAGAAACTGGCTCTAGGGATGTGGAATGTCACATCTCTGGCAGGGAAGGAGCCCAAGCTGGTGTGTGAGGTTGAGAAGTTCAGACTAGATATAGTCAGGCTCGCCTCCACACACGGCTTGGGCTCTGGTATCAGTCCTCTAGAGAGGGGTTGGACACTTTTCCACTCTGGAGTTGCCCATGGCGAGAGGCGCCGAGCAGGTGTGGGTATACTTATTGCCCCCCTGGCTCGGCGCCTGTACATTGGGGTTCACCCCGGTGGACGAGAGGTTAGCCTCCTTCCGCCTTTGGGTGGGGGGACGGGTCCTGACTGTTATTTGTGCCTATGCACCAAACAGCAGTTCAGAGTACTCAGCCTTCTTGGAGTCCTTAGGGGGGGTGCTGGAGAGCGCTCCTGCTGGGGACTCCATCATTCTGCTGGGGGACTTCAATGCTTACGTGGACAATGACAGTGAGACCTGGAAGAGGGTGATTGGGAGGAAGTCTAATAACAGTCGGAAAAGGGTTGAGTGCCCTCTCCAGGTCGTGGATGAGATCATTCCCCAAGTGGAGGAGTTCAAATATCTTGGGGTCTTGTTCATGAGTGACGGAAGAATGGAACGGGAGCTCGACAGGCGAATCGGTGCAGCGTCTGCAGTGATGCAGACTTTGTATCGGTCCGTTGTGGTGAAGAAGGAGCTAAGCCGAAAGGCGAAGCTCTCTATTTACCGGTCGATCTACGTTCCTACCCTCACCTATGGTCACGGGCTGTGGGTCGTGACTGAAAGAACAAGATCCCGGATACAAGCGGCCAAAATGAGTTTCCTCCGCAGGGTGTCCGGTGGTCTCCCTTAGAGATAGGGTGAGAAGCTCAGTGATCCGGGAGGAGCTCAGAGTAGAGCCGCTGCTCCTCCGCATTGAGAGGAGCCAGATGAGGTGGCTCGGGCAATGTTTAGGATGCGTCCCGGATGCCTCCCTGGTGTGGCGTTCCGGGCACGTCCCACCGGGAGGAGACCCCGGGGATGCCCCAGGACACGCTGGAGAGACTACGTCTCTCGGCTTACCTGGGAACGCCTCGGGATCCCCTCGGAAGAGCTGGAGGAAGTGGCTGTGGAGAGGGAAGTCTGGGCTTCCCTGCTGAAGCTACTGCCCCAGCGACCCGACCTCGGATAAGTGGAAGACGATGGATGGATGGAGATCCAGTGAAGCTGTGGCTTGCAGACCCCAATTTCAGAACCACTGCTATAAGCTACATGAGCAGAGCTACCTTCGAGGACGCTAGTGATGAAAACTCCTCGCAGGGAAGTGATGTTGGTGAAGTCAGTCTCGCCTCCTGTGGTGGTGTAAAGGTGGCGCTCCAGTGACTTGGAGAAGATGGTGCCCCGGTCATCCGATACATAAATTGTGCCAACGCCAGAATCTGAGGAAACACATGAAGATAGTGTCACATGCTCTTAAGATAAAGTTGTCGAGTTACTGGACAAACCTCCCGGCTCGTCGACGTGCATGAAGACCATTTCATTGCTTGCTGCCAAGATAGAGTAGAACTGCTTGTGACCGATGGCAGGCAACTGGGCCATGTTCCAAGTGTCGCCCTGGTCCACCGACACATGGATCATCCTCAGAGTGCCCTGCAGAGAAACACCAGAGGGAGTGATGTTGGGCTAACATCATTTGATCAAGAAGCATTTGAGAGCAATCATCTGTCGAGGCTTCAACACCTCTAAAAATGAAAATATTTTTCCACAGTGACATGTTTTAGGGGTTCTAAACACGAAGCCCTATTGGATCTTTTACCACGACATCACACGTACATCTGGGTGGCAAAAACTCAAGTAATTTCATGGCACCATGATTTCATGTCACCATGTGTAAACATATCATTTGACCAAGGCACAGTGATTGAGAAACAAGGTAGAAAAAAAAAAACTGATGTCATTTGAATGTGTCAGTCGAATAGAGGAGGTTACGTGAGGTCAGCTGTTTGGAAGTGAGACCCAATGCCGGCCATAATTTACATTTCAACAGGTAAATTGATTAAAAATAGATATGGTTTGGATTAATTGCACACACATGCTCTTTTGGCAGTGAAACGAATAGTGCACTGTCATCTACAATCAGGCTAGCCATTGCTTGTTTGCCTATGCCATTTAATGTGGGCAGAGCATGGGGTCAAAGTTTAAGAATCACTTAAAGGATTTAGGTTAGAAAAAGTATGAACCCCCTGAATCAGTTTCACCTATCAGTACAAAATTGTGTGTACAGGTCTATTTTAACAGGATGCCCCTAAAAGTTTCAAGGACCAATGCCCAAAATTTAACACAAATTTGGTTGAATTCCCAGCCTCTTACTTTAATGAATCCCTGTTAAGAGTTCACCAAAATCGGAAGCAGGTATAATAGACAAATGCTCAATTGCGAATGTGTGCAACGCAGGCTTCCTCTAGTGGCACGTACATTTCAATTGTATTTAAAATTCACATTCGATACATTTTTACTTAATAAATTTTCCTATAATCTTTAATAATTATTTGTTTTTCAACATTAAGGTACAATTTCTTTTTAACTTTTATGTGCAATCCATTTTCATTGAACAATTATTTAAATACACTTTAATGTTAATGCGCACAGGCCCCACTAGGGTACTGTATTTTATTGTTGGTAATTATGGTACCTGGAAATTACCTGGTTTTTTTTTTGTTTTGTTTTTTTAGGTGGGAGGAGCATATTTGCAAGTTTTGATCATCTTTCTGAGAATTCAACACAAAAAAGGGGATGCGAGGGCCCGTTAGTTACAATTGCATTGGATCTCACTGGGGTATAATCAGGCATCGAATGAGTGTCCAGTCCATAGCCGGGTTTTCAAGCAGACTTTTTTGTCATTGTGATTGACATCATTCCGATTGAAGATCCAGAGCTGCCAAACTATAAATATTCACTTCCAGAATAATTTCTCCAAATATGTCAGAATTTGCATATTTTCAAAATTTTGTCAAGAACATTTCCGTGCAACAGTCATTAATGGTAAATAAATTATGGCTTCAATATTTGTCATTTTAATTTGTTTATATTACATCTTTGTAATGGTGGATGCAGTTGCAGCCTGAATCAATGTGCTAGGAAATTACATTTGACATTCCATCAAAAATATCTGTGTCTGTGGATTAATTCACCTTTGCCAATTGTGTTTTCAACCCTTGGTAACAATAACGTCGATTAAAGCAGATTAATTAGATCTCAAACATCAAAATTAAAACTCAGGAGTGTATTTTGCAAACAAACAACATTGCTGATTGACTGAATTGTATAGTTTATGTATGGACAATAGTTTTGGTATCTATTTTGTGCAATGTACTCATACAAGAAGTCCATGTAACAAGAAGAAATTAAGTCTTCTCTTGCATGCTATTTATATGACATTTATATTCCTGTATCCACAATTGCTGCTGAAACGATGCAAATTTCCACATTGTGGGACTAATAAAGGTTACCTTATATTACAAATGTAAATTAATAATAATAATGTACTTTTAGGGCGGCACCATAAAAGACTGGTTAGCACATCTGCCTCACAGTTCTGAGGTCCCGGGTTCAAATCCGGCCTCGCCTATGTGGCGTTTGCATTTTCTCCCCTTGCCTGCGTGGGTTTTTTCCGCATACTCCGGTTTCTTCCCACATCCCAAAAACATGCATGGTAGGTTAATTGAAGACTATAAATTGCCCATAGGTGGGAATGTTAAGTGTGAATGGTTGTTTATATTTGCCCTGCTGGCTGGCCACCAGTTCAGGATGTACCCCGCCTCTCACCCAGAGTCAGCTGAGATAGGCGCCAGCACGCCCGCGACCCTACTGAGGAAAAGCGGTACCGAAAATGGATAGATGAATATACAACCTGCACACGTCGTGCAGTGACGTACTAATTCATTTCCGGTTAAGACGCTGCGTCCTGTGTGGACGTGTATTATTTTTTATTTATATTTCTAAACGCGTATTAATTGGCCTGTTATTTTGTTGTTCAAAAGTTGGTTGCTCTCTGCGAAAACGCAGTTCCAGCCTGAGCTATGTGACAATTGTATTGTTCCACCAAATCACTTATTTCGATGTTTTGCCATTGCTTGTAGCGATAGCTTTGGAATTAGCACAAGTCTTTGCCTATCCACTCCTTGTCCTCCCTTCATGAAACTTGTAAGAAGCAGTGTAGCTTATTCACTACCATGGAGGCGATGGTCAGTGACTTACAATGCGTTGACAGCGGGCGCAAGGACAACTTTCACCTCCGCAGCTTAGCACTGGGCGGCATAATAAATTCACGTGAACCAAGCAGCTGTTCAATGTGGACGTGACAGTAATGTACGACGCTGAATTATTATTTTTTTCCCCCCCAATATCCGGAACAATCAGTGTTACGGCCGTAACGAGGTAACTTTCGGGGATTTCCGTAACAAAATATGGGAAGTTACGTAACATTTGGTAGATCTGAAGATCTCTGGTCAATTGTTTACATGCAACGTGATCTATTCCAATTTGGTGTATAAGTGTGCCACACGTTTCATCAGAACAGCAGTTTTACAGACATGTAACACGCATAGATCAATTTAAACATCACATGATTTTTATCAAGATGGAGGTCAGACGCCTATTTAGCACAGTGGTTGTGATTGTTTATACTTTTATTATGATAAAAACAAGTTACAAGTAGTTAGAAACATCTCCGTCGCAGACCAGCTCTGGTAGGAATCCGCCATGTTTTCAAGTGCATAAACGATAACGTCACCGCACATTTACGTAAAGACACAGCATGGGCAGACAAAGCAGAGCCCAGCACCATTCCTATTCATGGTTTACATGATGAAAATGTACTTCTCATCAGTTTGGAAAAAGGAATATTACATCCTTAACCCAAATGAAATTTCAATTTGGATTTGGCCTGTTTATTCCAATTGAGGTGTTTATATTGACCATTTTCATTCGGTTTGGGCTTCTAACATAATTTCTAATTGGATTACAAGGCTCCATACAAACCAGGCTCATTTTGCCTCACACGTTTGCAGAAATTCCAGAGCTTTTTCTTGCACTAAAATAACGGCACGTTTCTCCTATTTTGCCCCAAACCCACCTTGCCAGTCATCACAGAAGCATACAGGAAGCGACCGCCGATACCAAAGGAGTATATCTTGGTAGCGACGGTCTTGATTGTTTGCCCGAAATCCATGGTCCTCCTGATCTCCAGCACGCCGCGTTCACCTGAATAACACGAGAGGGCAAATTAAGCGAGAAAACTGCACACTAGTAACATCTAATCACGGTGAGGCATAATGACATGTTTAATCAAAGACTATTTGGAACACTTACTACAGGATCCATTGGGATTGGTTGAAAAAAAGATGGAATTCTTCATCCCCCTGGAATTAAAGTAAGAACGGTGTTTTAATTAAGCATGATGAACAAAGTTTCAAGGTTTATTTACAACAGGGGTGTCAAACTCATTTTTGTCAAGGGCCACATCGCAGTTATGACTTACCTCGAAGGGCCGTACGACTGTGGACCCATATAAATGAAAGATTACCTCATATACTGTAATTACAGTATACACAACGCATTGATGAATAATCAGTTTTGAAATCAGAAGCCTATAAAAACATGTTTTTCAACTATTACATTTCTTTTGAAAGGGGGATTGGTAGCAAAGAAAGGCTTGCAAATATCTCAATGGTATTACACCAGAACACAATTAGCGATTTGGATTTGCTTTCATGGGCCACATAAAATGATGTGGCGGGCCAGATCTGGCCCCCGGGCCACCAGTTTGACACCTGTGATTTAGAAGAACAGAACACACGACTCATGCCCTTCCTGAATATTTGGATCCAATTGTGTTTACTACACACAGCGTTAAAAATAAAGTTTAAACCAAATGTTTACATACATTATATAAAAAGACAAGCATTTTTTTACTCAGTCTGATATAAAATCAGACTAAACATTTCCTGTTTTAGGTCAATTAGCATTTCCAAAATTATTTCTATTTGGTAAGTGCCAGAATTATAGGATTTTTAGATTTTTTTGTCTTCTTATCCAGAAGTTTGCATTAGTTTTTGATACCATTGCCTTTAAATTGTATGACTTTGGTCAAACATTTTGGATATCCTTGCACAAGCTTCTCACAATAGTTGGCAGGGATTTTGTCCCACTGCGATTGGCTGGCAACCAGTTCAGGGTGTACCCCGCCTCCTGCCCGATGATAGCTGGGATAGGCTCCAGCACGCCCGCGACCCTAGTGAGAAGTGGCTCAGAAAATGGATGGAAGGATGGATGGATTTTGGCCCATTCCTCTCAACAGAACTGGTGTAACTAAGCCAAATTTGCCATTTCAGGTCTGGCCATAAATTTTCAGTAGGATTGAGATCAGGGCTTTGTGATGGCCGCTCCAAAACATTTGTTATCCTGAAGCCACTTTGTAACCAGTTTGGCAGTGTGCTTCAGGTCATTATCTGTTTGGAAGACCCATTTCAGGGTTGGCACTGGGTCATGAAACCTCTTAGCCAATGTGGCTAAAAATCTCCTAGCCACACTTGTGTAGTTAGCCAAAACATCACGTGTGTTTATGAGGCTAAACCTTTAGCCACACTTAGCCAGTCCTCATCACTGGGAAATAAGCCGATAAGCTTTTAACGATCTGGGCCCAATTAAAACTACCTAGTCATAAATTAGAAGTAGGGCTGAACGATGGGAAAAATGCTTAATTGCAAGTTTTTTTTGTTTGTTGCATTTAAACAAATGTCGCGATTGCGACTTAGCATGCGATGCTTCAGTAGGAGGTTTGTTATCTTCAGCATAATTCACTAAACAAGAAAAAATATTCTATAGTGACCAACACAAAATTTGATATAGCCAATAAATAACTCTTTCCTGTAGGCCAGGCCTAAAAATTATGATGAATTGATATGAAGAAAGAAAAACCTTCCTTCACAGTAGAATATTGACTTACCGATTTAACTTCATGCCTTGTAAAGATGTAATACTGTATAATGATGCTCGTCAGGAGCAATACCACTGTTGTCAGTGTTAGCCGAATATAGAAATGAAGTGGAGACTGACACTTTTCATCACCCAGACGTGCGCATAAAAGCAGTACAAATGGTACACTATATTAAATTTTAATTTATGTTCTTGTGAAAAAGTAAAAGGGTTGAGATAATTCACATATTTGAAATCCTCAAAAAGGATCTTAAAGACTATACAGATTGATTCATTCATTCATTTTCCGTACCGCTTATCCTCACTAGGGTCGCAGGCGTGTTGGAGCCTAACCCAGCTATCTTCGGGCGAGAGGGGGGGGTGGGGTACACCCTGAACTGGTAGCCAGCCAATCGCAGGGCACATAGAAAAAAACAACCATTCACACTCACATTCACACCTAAGGGCAATTTATAGTCTTCAATTAACCAACCATGCATGTTTTTTTGGTATGTGGGAGGAAACCGGAGTACCTAGAGAAAACCCACGCAGGCACGGGGAGAACATGCCAACTCCACACAGGCGAGGCCGGACTTTAACCCGGGTCCTGAGAATCTCTAAGGCAGATGTGCTAACCACTAGTTCACCGTGCCGCCAGACTATATACAATTTTCTGAAATTTAAACTTTTGAGTTAATATGAATATATGAATATTCTAAATCTTTGGTGGTAAATATTACTACGCTAACTTTAATTGTTAGATCATTCTAACAGATTTCAAAAGCAGGACACAGTAGTCTAAATTACATAACCCAAATGATTAGCTAGCTATGCCCAGGTTTGAGCCACAGTCGCCGCCGCTTGGCCAAAGTGGGATTAGCAGCTTGTGCTTGATGAAGAAGGCAGCGAGCTAGCTGCGAGAACTAATGTGAATTGCAGGACAGTTTGACCATCGACACTTCAAACATGCGTCGCTGTAATAAATATGCATACTTCAATTCGGCCCCAAGCCGGATCGGGTCTTGTCTTCCCCGATACGCCGCTCCCAGCAGCTGGGAAAGCCAGTGGACCTCGACTGATTCGAAGATTCGAAGCATTTTACGAAGCGGGGGGGAACTAAACCATTAACAGCGTTCACACACGTCAGAATAAGCGCGCAGGCAATTTTGATTCGCCAGCGTGGTGAAAGTGGTCAATATTCACTTCACCACATCCTGTTTCAATTAGCCACTGGCGAGGTGGCGAATGGGCAGCGTGAACCCTGCATTTGCACCAAAGCTCTATCTTCCTGGCTGATGTCTTGAGATGTTGCTTCAGTATTTCCACATGTTCCTTCCTCATGATGTCATATATTTTATGAATTGAACCCGCCAGTGCAGTATTTCAAAATTGGGATGGTGTTCTCATGCTTGTAAGCTTCCCTCTTTTTCCTCCAAACATAACGAAGCTCAATATGCCCAAACAGTTCCATTTTAGTTTTGTCAGACCACATTTCTCCAAAAGGTCTTTGTCCCGATTTGCAAACTGTAACCTCTCTTTTTGATGTTTCTTTTGGAGTAAAGGTTTCTTCCTGACTGAGTGGCATTTCAGCCCATGTCGGTACAGTACTTGTTTCACTGTGGATAATGACACACGAGCAGCTTCAGCCAGCATCTTCACAAGGTCGTTTGCTTTTGTTCTTGAGTTGACATACATATTTCAGACCAAAGCACGTTAATCTCTGGGACACAGAATCTGTCTCCTTCCTGAGTGGTTTGATGGCTGGACATTTCCATTGTGTTTACACTTGCATATAATTGTTTGAACAGATAAATGTGGGACCTTCAGGAATCTGCAAATTGCACGAACTTGACTTGTGCAAGTCCACAACTCCCTTTCGGATATCTGCAGATTTTTTCTTAACTGTTAATTTTTCCCCTTTTGCAAATAACAAAATACTCCCCAAATTAGGTGCCTGGAACTCCTATAGGTAAAGCTTGAAATGGGAAGAGCCATCTTTATTTAATTGTACTAGCCAATTTCCTGAAATCATCATTGCCTCTGATTTATTTTGTTAGCTGATTTCTTTAGACTTTCCCATGATGTTACACAAAGAAGCAGTGTGTTTCAAGTGTACCTAGTTCAAATAAATCTACAGGTGTGTCTCTTAACGCAAATGTTGTCAATAAACTTAAACTCAAATAAATAAATCAGAAACTTTCCAAGAAATTACATCAACATCTGGGTATTCCCCAAATTGTTTAAAAGGCATAATCGTAGTGTATGTAAACTTCTGACTTTGAAGTAACAGTCTTAAAAAGGAAAAAATAATAATAATAATTCTCTCAATATTCTGGAGTTCAGCAAATGGATATAATTTTAGTAACCCTAGTTGACCAAAAGAAAAAAAAAAGGAAAAGTTGAGTCTTATTTCATGTCTTGACAGTGAGAAAAAGCATGTGTCTTTCAGAGTGCATTTACTCGTAAACAACTGGTTTCTACTGTACTTACAGCTTTAATAATCATAGTAGAGACACAGAGGGAATGATATGTGTACGTATATACATTTATTATTAACATTTATTTTAAATATGTGTGCTTGTTTTCATGTGCTTGACTGACTCAACATTAGCCGCTAGCTTGAAGAAACGGCTGCTAGTGAATGTTATACTACTTAGTGTATAAGGAAGTGCTTCCGGAAAAACAAGTCGGGGCTGCTTGCCAAGCTGATTTTACTGCAAAGGTGTAACAACAAGGAAAAGTCCCAGGATAATTGATGTGACCTTGTTTTGTCTCATGTAAGTATTGAGAGTTATCAAGTTGGGTTAACTAGGGCGTGAACTACATTTTATATAAAGAGCTTAGTGTCAGGAAGTGATTGACTTGATTGTGAATAGAACAACACAACACTTCTTCACTCTTGCCTCATCTACACGAACAGAAAATTAAACGTATTATGTATGACTTTTGCATGTGTTATATCAAAACAATTGTGCATCCAGAGTGCCGACCCACCCATCAAGTGGGAAATTCAACAACCAAGTCAATCAATCTTTTGTTAGTTGCCTATTTTAGAAAATCTGTCTGCGAGTGAACCATTCTAAATATATTTCACATAAGATCCACCCTCACACAGAATTTCTCTGCTCCTGATTTTGCAGCTAGGCTGGGCAAAGATTAGACGGATTTCCTGTGTGCATAAATTCCTTATCGTAATGATCAGACAAAACGATTCTCTGGTTAAATTACAATTTAGACATCTTCAACATATTTTCCACAATTTAAGAGTTCTCAGGTGTGACAACTTCGCTGAACATTTAGAGTATGTGCTACCATTTATCAGAAGCTAACACTGATAATGCTGTTGGCTTAACTGTACCAACACTGTGTCTGATGGTCCTTAAAATCACCTTGTAGACTGTGAAAAGTGAAACTACGTATATATTTGCTCCTCTCCTGGTACAGCTACCAATAGCAGTCTTCCTTGCCATTACGATTTACTTCTATCCCCTAACATTTTTCACTGTGCGTAAATGCAAAAAGTAGAGTTTAATGAGTTACAGATTTAGGTCAAGCGCTAGTGCACATAATTTTCGTGTGTGACCTCACGCTAGTTTGTGCTAGTGAGCTATTTAGGCTGGTGTGCTAGCTGATACAATAGATGAGCCTCATGTGGCGGTAGTTTGTGTTAAATAATTTAACTACTGAATACAAATATTTATGTAACATGTTTATGATTGTGTACATGCTTGATGCTTTGCTGATAATTCTTGGTGTTGTTACAGACCACAATAAATACATCGTACCAAACAGAGTAGTAGTGAGTGTTCTTTAACTCTGGACCTCGCCACTCTAAACACGTGAACTACTAGAGACATAATATAACCCTTTTTTTTTTTTTTTTTTTTTTTTTTTTTTTTAATCCTATGTGGCTTCCCGCCATTTTTGTAAGATCTACAGGCAATTACAAACCCGTTTTAGGCAAGGTGTAAATTACTCGCAGATTATTGCTATTCGTGACAGGGCATATCCCCATTGAATAGCAGTCATTTAGTGTATGTCCACTTCAATGTTGAGGCTTGTTGACAAGAGGCCGGTCTCTCACCATTTCACCATACACACCATGTCATGGACCTTTTTCCAATTGCGGCCAAAATCCTTCGTCAGCCACAGCTCTTTCTGATGACAAAAAAAAAAAGGTTCAACAGCTGTGCAGCCGTTGGCTTCTCAAGAGCTCAACCAGAACTAGGACTATGTTAATAAATGTACTCTATGTCAACACTTGACTGATGATTGACAAGCAAGCGTTATTGCTGCAATAAAAACCAAAGAAGAAGAGGTAGGCCAGACGTCCCAAATGAACCACACATTACATCACTTACAATCCATGCATGTATCAAAACAGATAATAGTCTGCATTTTTTCACAATTTCAAAGAGTTCCCAAGTGCCAGTTTTTCCATAATATATCCCCTCTAAACCAGGTGCCCATTGCCTGCTTACTTTGTTGCTGAGGCCCAGCAGCACATTGGAATTCTCGGGATTGTATGTGATGACTGAGAGTGGGTTGAAGGGCAGCTCCTGGCGGGTGAAACTCTTTCCAAAGTCGCTCGAGACAAAGATCCGAGAGCGGTGACCACCGGACACCTCACCTGTCAAGATCACCTAACACAGTATGGGACAAAATCCAAACTGATGTATCCACACAGATTTCACACCGGAAAACAACCTCTGTAATATAAAATGTAGTTCATGCCCTAGCTAACCCAACTTGATGACTGCGCTTCACTCACTTTGCCAGAATTTTCAGGGCCGATAGCAATGCCAAACGACGATCGGATGAAGGTGTTGTTGATGAGGTCAGTGACATCCAGGAAGGACTTGCCATAGTTCTCGCTGGAAGATATCAATGTACCATCAAATCAAAGAGCAACTCATTGTATCTGACATCAGATGGGACAGCATTACAAATACCTTCGATAGAGTTTAGACTGTCCAAGTTTGATCATGAAGAAGGGAACCTGAAACGTGGTCAAAGCTAGGATGACCTGCCACAAGAAGGAAAAATATAGCATGGATTTGGGCTGGGTAATTCATCCATTTTATTCATTACTTTGAGTTTGCTTGTTAGGGCAACTTAGATTGTTAGATTTCTTTTTATTGACTTTTGCGAGTCCTCTATAGACTATTTTTAAATAAGCGACGAGCAACTTTAATTCTCGCTAAGAAACAGACAACATGAGCGAAAGGTTCAAAGCCACAGCAAACTATATAGATTAAAATAAAATTGTCCAGAAATATAAACAAATTAATCTATATCATCAGATTAATATTAAATTTACTTATGCTTGAATGTATGACAGTTAATGATAAAATGGTACTTAAAACATTGCCCGTAACAGCTACAGTGGCTGCAGCAATGTGACAATATCCACTGCTAATGTTAGCTTACTCTGTTGCTGTGTCTAAGCTGTCTGACTGCTGCAGTATTATACTCCACAAAAAATGACAGTCTATCAAAATGTTTAGTCTGGTTGAAATGGTCCCCACAACATGAGTACAACACAGCAAGTATTCTGAAAATTGGATGCTGAGTTTTTTGTGTCGGAAGAATTTGCTTTTTGGGGAACGCTTTTCTGTGACATCACCTATAGAAAATCTGGTCATAAAACGCCAAATTCGATTAAAACAGTAAAATATTATTTCTAAACATATATCATCAACAGTCTTATTTCATCTGCTACTTAGGGAACCCCTTCTCTGATTGACTGAGTTTCAGTTAAAAATATCCACCATTAGCTCATACGGGCTGAAATTTACGAGACAACAACGCATCAAAATTACTCTTGACGTTCCTGATGACATGATTCGCCCTCAAAACGCAATTTAATAAGAGCAAATGAAACATTATTGGTAAGAAGAGCAGTGTGGGCAGTAGAATAGGCCGTATACATCAGAAATCAATAGTTTTTTCCTGATTTAATTTCGTATGGAGGATTTTAGGGCCATTTGAAGTGATCATTGCATGCTTTGAAAAAGATGGTGGCCACTTGTCACGTTGCTAGTGGGAGGAAAATGTAAGTGAACCCTTTGGAATTTCTTACAATTCTGCATGAATTGGTCATAAAATATGTGGTTGCTCTTCATTTAAATAAGAATAAAGCGAGTCGGTTTTAACTAATTCCACACAAACAATGTTTTTTTTTCTTCTTTTTTTATTGAAAATAACGTGTAAACATTCTGGACTACCTCCAAGAGTAAGTAGGTGCGTAGCTGAGAGGGGAGGAAAAAAATGTAAAAAAATAAAACCTTTTTACTGTATTTTTAAGGGTGCAGCAATGTTTGAAGATGTTTATAAGCATTTGAAACAACACAAAACTGTTTTGGGATCATTGTAGTGTATTTATGCTTTAAAATATTCATATAGGCACTTTATCACAAATTATATAACTTTAAGGGGATGTCATTAATGCACAGAAATTCACAAATAGCGGCCTAGCTCAGTCCATATTGGGGTCCACTGTACAGTAAATGTACAAGTTACACACAGTAAAACAACAATTGTTTAGGTGACGTGACACTTACCCCTGTACCATCTCCAACCCAGGCCAGTGACACTGATCCACTCAAGTCATTGAAAGTATGCTAAAAAAAAAATTTTAAATGAAAAGCACATCATCAGAACAAATCACAATAAAGAATGAATTAAAGCTTGAATGAATGACTGAATAAATGTACAGGACCAGGCACTCGAAACTCCTTTTTCATTGTCAATTCTCCAAATTATCAAGGTTAGTGATAAGACAATGGCTATTTCTGACTTGCGTACATATTAAATTTAAGTTGAGAAGTAGTTACTGTAAATATTCCTCACTAGACACTATTGGGCATGTACATATGCAAGGTTGCCCGGAGGGCTGGTGCGGGGCATGGGCATGTGGCCAGCACTCCGGGCTTCAGCACATTTGTGCTGTTTCCTGGTCCAGCTGCCATACTCCTCTGCTCTGCCAGTCCTCCAGTTGTAATGCCTTATGCCCTCATCATCACAACATACCTGTTCATAAATGCGTGGGGGTGTTCATAATAATGCATAAATTGTAAGATTTTTCTAAGGTTATCGTTAGTACAAAACCTTCAGGCTTCTGCTAGAAAGAAAACAAAATGCTCGTAAAAGCCTACTACAACATCTGAAATGTATTTGCGGTTAATCAGAGGCACTGTAAAGGTCAGAGGACAAAGATGTTAATTTTCTTGATAACTCTAGAACCCCTTTACAAACCACATCTGCCAGATCGAAGTGTTTATATAGCTGATATACAGCAGTAAAATCGTTTTTTATAAAACCGGTTTTCCTACGACCATCAGGACCTTAACTGCCAGCAAGAGAACAAAATCTTGCAGCCGCCATGGTGCAGCGGCGAAGCGGCACAGACAAGGGGTGAGGATTTCCTTATATATACACCTACGACTCTATTATGGTTATTATGCACTGGGCCATAGGAAAAAAAGGACCCACACAGTACTTTTTAGTACTGTCATTTGTACTTTTGCTAATATGACAAATCAACAGACAGGGAAAAGACTTTTCTGTGCAGCATGTTATAAAGCTACTCGAGCGAGGCGTACACAATATATAGGAATACTGCATACTATGTAAAAGCTTGTGCCGTGTCACTGAAACACATATGAATATATAATACGTATAGTCGTGCTCAAAAATATTGGCACCCCTGGGGTGCCATTATTTCTAGCCATGACTGTATAAAAAGACATGCTTTTTTTCCCCCTCAACTGTCTGACCCCATGAGCATGCCTGTTATATTTTATTCATGACTATGTTTCTCTCGACAAGTGAGGATGCTGGAGCGAGTAAATTAGCTGCGTGCTGCTTCCCATTTAACAAGACTTTGAATGTGATTGGTTAATTCTGAATACAGCCACATACTAACTTATAAGAGCGTGTGCACACATGTGCAACCATATTACATCAGTTGTTTGTTTACTTCCCCTCTTGAAACATTTTTTTTATTTAGATGCACAGGTTATAGGTCACAATGGTGGAAAACCTTTTGAGAAGAGTTATCTTCGTCTAATTTTTTCATTTGATGGGTTGCATTGACCTTTTACATCCACTGTACATTTCAGGTATTGGCATTGGCCGGCCGCATGGCACACTCGGAGTGGCCCCTCAATTAATTTTACAATTAGTTTTTTTTTTTGGGGGGGGGGGGGGGGGGAGAGTTTAAACATTTGGTAGAGGAAACGTGAGCAGCAGCACACTTGACACCCTAGATTAATTGTTTTTAAATGATTACGTTTCCTCTACCATAACAGAGCAGAGATTTTGGTTGTAATAACACCATTCACCACTAGAAAGTAGACTGATTACTATAGCAATGCCATGATGAAATTCAGCAGGAAGCGACAGTCATCATAGATATGAACACCAGATAGGCCAGCATGTTTTAGCCGCCCAGCTAACCGACATGCCTACATGGCAGCCATGTTGGGTAGGTCAAGGTTTTCCATTGAAGGCAATGCATGGACACTGAAATTCCCCTTTTTGTCAGTGCCAAACAGTATGCTATCAATACACATTTGGAAGGGAAAGAAAAAAAAAAAACTATATATTTTTTTTTTATGCATTTGTTTTTTTTAAACATGCGAAAGGGACACCCAGTTCCCTCGTAATTGTACGCCGTTATACGCAACCGTATGCAGCACAATGTACTTGCATCCTTGGCCTAATGGTTTTCTTGCGTCCACGCACATAGAGTGCACTGACGATGTTTACGTCCCTAGCTTAGCATCACCGTCGGCACGGAGGTCAAAATGGTTGTGTTGTATCTATCAAAACGTATCTGTGAGCGTAATGACGTAATGGCGTAAAGCTGCGGTAAGAGAAAACTCAAAATTATGGTCCCATGTGGCCCCCTTTCACTGATAAAAAAATTGTGGCCCCCGCCATCCTTTAAGTTGCCTATGCCTGGTATACCTGTTCTCCAAGAGTAACACCACACGCTTCAAACACTCATTCTCTTTTCTCATGTAAACTTGTTCAGGTGAGGCCAGGTGACCTCTGCAAAATTTTTGTAGCTTGTAAGCATAGACCTCAGATCAAAAGTTTCCAACATGCAACTAAATAACGGCTTTTGCAATGTATAAATGGGAACCACAAGTCTGGATGTCTTCAAGAAGAACAAAATATGAAACTAATAACTAGCACACTGCCGGTCACAAGGTTGCTTCCTTGCAATCCTCTCCAGTCAAGCAGATAGTTTAGAGGAAAAGGCACAATGCAGAAAGCGGGAACACAAACAGCCGATAGAAAACTGAAGAGGTTAAACCGGTTGAGAGCAGCAAAGCGAGTATAGCGAGTTACACTTTTGCCACACAGTACATCGTGGGGATGAAATCCTCAGAGGTGGAAGTAACAAAGTACTTGTACTTCTATTACAGTAACGAGTAGATTTTTCAGGCATCTGTACTTGTGTTTTTCTGGGGCCTTTTTACTTTTACTCCTTACTTTTTAAAAACATATCTGTCCTTTCTACTCCTTATATGTTAAAAATGAGCTTGTTACTTTTAAAACCTTATAAAGTTAGCCATGATGCTACGTGAAACGCAGAAAAACCAGAAACTGCCTTTTTAATTTTTTTTATGTTTTACTGTATATAACTACAACCCCAATTCCAATGAAGTTTGGACATTGTGTTAAACATAAATGAAAACAGAATACAATGATTTGCAAATCATGTTCAACCTATATTTAATTGCATACCCTACAAAGACAAGCTATTTAATGTTCAAAATAATAAACTTGTTTGTTTTTAGCAAATAATCATTAACTTAGAATTTTATGGCTGTAATACGTTCCCAAAAAGCTGGGACAGGTGGCAAAAAAGACAGAGAAAGTTGAGGAATGCTCATCAAACACCTGTTTGGAACATCCCACAGGTGAACAGGGTAATTGGGAACAGGTGGGTGCCATGATTGGGTATAAAAGGAGCTTCCCTAAATTGCTAAGTCATTCACAAGCAAAGATGGGGCGAGGTTCACCTCTGTGTGAACAAGTGCGTGAGAAAATAGTCGAACAGTTTAAGGACAATGTTCCTCAACATACAATTGCAAGGAATTTAGGGATTTCATCATCTACAGTCCATAATATCATCAAAAGGTTCAGAGAATCTGGAGAAATCACTGCATGTAAGGCCGAAAACCAACATTGTCTGCCCGTAACCTTCGATCCCTCAGGCAGCATCAAAAACCGACATCAATGTGTAAAGGATATCCCCACATGGGCTCAGGAACACTTCAGAAAACCGATGTCAGTAAATACAGTTCGGCGCTACTTGAAACTCTACTATGCAAAGCAAAAGAAGAATCATCATCTTTCATTGTCATGAACATGCATGTACACGAAATTTGTTCTCTGCATTTAACCCATAACAGTGAACACATACACATGTTAGTGGAACACACTGGAGCAGGGGGCTGCTGAAGCACCCAGGGAGCATTTCAGGGTATCAGTGTCTTGCTCAAGGACACCACAGCCGTGAGTCCGGGGGATGTTGACAGATGGTCCAGTCGGGGTCTTGAACCTAGGTCCCCCACAGTAGCAGGCGATGATATTAACCATTGGGCCACGGCGCCATTTATCAACAACACCCAGCAATGCCGCCATCTTCTCTGGACCAGAGCTCATCTACGATGGACTGATGCAGAGTGGATAAGTGTTCTGTGGTCCGAAAAGTCCACATTCCAAATTGTTTTTGGAAATTGTGGACGTCGTGTCCTCCGGGCAAAGAGGAAAAGAACCATCCGGAATGTCATGGACGTAAAGTTCGAAAGCCAGCATCTGTGATGGTATGGGGCTGTGTTAGGGCCAATGGCATAGGTAACTTACACATCTGCGAAGGCACCATTAATGCTGAAAGGTACATACAGGTTTTGGAGAAACATATGCTGCCATCCAAGCAATGTCTTTTTCACGGACGCCCCTGCTTATTTCAGCAAGACAATGCCAAACCACATTCTGCACGTGTTACAACAGCGTGGCTTCGTAGTAAAAGAGTGCGAGTACTAGACTGGCCTGCCTGCAGTCCAGACCGGTCTCCCATTGAAAATGTGTGCCGCATTATGAAGCGTAAAATACGACAACGGAGACCCCGGACTGTTGAACAACTGAAGCTGTACATCGAGCAAGAATGGGAAAGAATCCACCTACAAAGCTTCAACAATTAGTCTCCTCAGTTCCCAAACGTTTATTGAAAGGCGATGTAACACAGTGGTATACATGACCCTGTCCCAGCTTTTTTGGAACATGTTGCAGCCATGAAATTCTTAAGTTAATGATTATTAGCTAAAAACAATCACGTTTATCAGTTTGAACATTAAATATCTTGTCTTTGTAGTGTATTCAATTAAATACAGGTCAAACATGATTTGCAAATCATTGTATTCTGTTTTTATTTATGTTTAACACAACTTCCCAACTTCATTAGAATTGGGGTTGTATTTTGATAGTACAAATTAATGATTGTCTTTTCATTTAAGCCTACCTGATTTTTTATTTTTGTTTGTTTTGTCCATTGTTGCCCCGACAGCTCGCATGCTAATCATCTGAACAGATACAAAAATCTGACGATATGTATTTTATAGCGGTGCAACGATTCATTTTAGCAAAAATTTAATTTGTATCACGATTCGTGGTTGCCGATTCCATTCAAAGACAGTATTGGTTCATTTAGAACGATGCAATCCAGTGGCTGGAAATAGATTCAGTAACTTTTTAGCCAAAAATTCATCCAGTGTGACTGTGAAATAAATCCCTGCATACTGGACACTGCAGGTGAAATTTCTTATATTCTTGTTGTTTTCTTGTAAGGGAATCGGGTAAAAACTAATTATGGTCATTAAATATAAAGATTTTCCGAATGTACTTCCTTTTATGTCTTATTGTGTACTGTAATGTATGTATTTTCTAATGGACTATGGAGACAGCTTAATAAAAGTTTATTGATCGATTGTATTGCTTATCAATAAAAGAAAGGGGAAAACAGCAACTTATTGTTATTTATATTATTGCAGCTATAATTTTACTTGTTGGGCTGTTTTTTTTCCTTGAAAAGAGATGTTTAATTGGTGTTAGAATAATGAGGGTATCCTTAGAAAAATATCTCCACTGTAAGAAGTCCCTTCCTGGACCCTAAGTTTGAGAATCCCTGTTATAAACTGTTAAATACCAATAGCTAGAAACAAGGCAATGTGAGGTCAGTTTTCACGAGAAAAATTTTTTTAGGAGTCGTGTTAATAAAACAGAGGGCTAAATAAATAAACAAACCTGCTCTTTGTAGCACAAACGTGAGCCTGAAACGTTCTTACTAGCCTCCTCCTCATCTGCCATCCACCAGACAGACCAACGTCTCAAACATCAAAAGTGCTTAAAAAAACAATACACACACACACATGCTGTGGTGTCTCTGACGAGATGTGGGGCGTAGAAAGGGAAATGAAGAAGAAAAGAGACGACAAAGAAGACAGTAGCCTTGACAGTGATAACTGCCTTGAGCTAAATGAAAACTCAAGCGAAGTAAAAGGAATTACAAGCGTTTATCTTGGAAATACAACAAATACACACCTCCATATAAAACCTGCTTTCCTTAAATCCAATGTGTTGTCTCCTAATATCGATACAAGTGATTGATTACCTTTTAAAATGATTTAAATTTATATATTTACGTCCGGAAGTATAACTTGCCGGGCACAGATCAATCCAGTTGGATGGTAGGAATATAAATCGATACATCGTCATAATGAATGAATCGTTACACCACTAGTATTTTATTATAGGGTTGAAAACTGTCGGATTTACTGTTTTACTTAAGTAGAAGTGTGTACTTTTGTACTTTAAGTAAGGGAGTGGCTGCAATACTTTTACCAGAGTTGTTTTTTGCACAAGTATCAGTACTTTTAAGTACTTGTACTTTGACAGATACTGTTTGGTACCTGCAATTTAGATGCCATTTTAGGGTCAATTAGCCTGCCTGCGCTGTACAAAGTGTACTTGTATCAGAGCAGCTGACTTGCATGTTAAGAGTATCCACACACTGGTACAATATGTCATGATAATTTGATTTTTTTCCCCACCCTTGATTTTGGCACCTACAATGCTGGCACCATTTTAGGGCCAGTAAATGTAGCTGTACTGCAGCTGCTAACTTACATATGGCGGTGTATTGAATCGGTACGCCTATTAGCCGTTTTTTGTGCTCAGGCCAAACCCAGGTCGGATATAAAAATATAGCTTTGGTGTCATCTGGGGGGGATATTGGTGCCATGAACCTATGTTGAACTGAGGGGAGGAGCTTTATTTAGTCTGGCCATAGCTTTGTCTAATATAAATAATAATTGCTTTGCCGCCATCTTGTCATCATCTATAGACTCCCCCTGGTGGGCTGTAAAAGATTTACTGCCCAAAAACAGGTCAGTTGTATTCAACTTTTAAGTGCAACACATTTACATTGGAGCTTTATTAACTTTTTATACATTAGGTACAACTTTTAATTAACTTCTACATGCAATACATTTTAATTGTATCATTATTTACATCTCTTTCTTTGTTTTCCTATATTTTAGCCCAATGCTAAAGTTAAAACTATGCATAATGTTACAGTGATTTACAATAATATCAAGGATACTTTTTAGGAATTAAACATCTGTTTCGTTTTTGATTAACACTATACTATTGTATTTTGATGTTGCTCATGATAGGGTTACTTGGAGAAGTATTTCATTCGGTGGCACTTTGTGTAAAGAGGTTGAGAACCGCTGCTATAGGCAATTACAAACCTTTGTGTGTATGTGTGCGGCATTTACACTGGGCTCTTTGCTATTCGCTCAGTCCCAATCCACCGCAACTAACGGGAGCTTCAGGATATTTTGTCCCATGTGTAATGCAGCCACATTTTGGGGCCAATTAGTGTACCTGATCTCCAGCTGGTAATTTACATGTTGGTGATACCGTATGATAGATCACAGTACAATACCGCCCTTTGTTTTTTGTTTTTTTAATACGGCTGCGGTTGTTGTTAAAGTGCTTTAAAAATAAAGTTCAGTTGAGTTGAGATATATTGCGATACCGATATTTTGCCCGACCACTTCAACTGTTTGGTGCCTCCAATTAGTGTACCTGGACCTTGGCTGCTGTATCGATACAGTACGATATATCGTGTTATCGTGTAATGTGCAATATCAATATCGTGCATGCAGGATACATACAAAGCATATTAAGTTTCTTTGCATGGTAAATACATACCGGGTTGAATTAATTCATCAACATGTCGGAATATATTCACTGTCACTACAATACTTTCCTTTTGCACTAGTTGTATGGCTACTGCTATGTCAAATTGGACTACATCCATATTTTTATTTATTACTTGCCAAACCCAAAAGGCAACACCTTAAATTAGTCTCTTTTTCTTCCTGCTTAGATGTTTATATTCATTGGGCCCTCCTCACATGCTACTTTTGTATTGTCGTTTTCTCTTTCTTACATTACTGGTTGCTCCTATTTTCCGTTGGGGTAATGGTGAATGTTGCTGCTGTGACAATCTTGGTCACAGGATGAATCAAGTTTCAATCTATCTAACAGTTTTGCACCTGCAATCCAGCCGCCATTTTAGGGCCAATTAGTGCGCGTGCCTACCTGGGCCGTCCAAAGTGTAACTGGAGCGCGGCTGGTAACTTACACAGTGCGTGTTATTGTCCAACTTGGCCTCTTTTCCTTTAAGAGCGTCGCAGGAGGCGTCCGGCGGGTCGCTCCTCTTCTTCACGCCATGCGGCCGAGGGGCCACCGCGGAACTCTTGGCTCGGTTCGAATCTCGAGCAAAAAGCGCCCGTCCGGCCGCTTTGTCGAGGTCCGGGAGATAATGTACGCCGGCTGTCAGAGTTAAGAGGGAAAACAGCAAGGAGCAGCGCAGCGAAAGTCCCATCCTCGTTGCTACCATAGCTCAATCTTTAAAAAAACAAAACCAAAAAAAAAACTAAAAGAGTTTTAAAATATATAAATAAATACAATGTATATTCAAGCCTTGATCGAATTGAAGGTCGGTACGGGCTTTGGCGGTGTGGATGACATCACCAAAACAAGTGCAGCTGACAGCAATAATTTCACGACGTGAAATCAGCCAGATGGGCCATGAAATCTAGGGAATAATGTTTAAAAAAATTAAATAATTGACGATGGTAGCTGAACACCAATGACTGTAACTGGTCCAGTGGACACCGAGCGAGCGGGCAATTGTGTGCCTTTTGGCTCTGTACCTCCGCGCAGTGTAATAAGGATTGCTCCCTGCTCGGATATTACTGGCTAAAGGACGCGCCTCGCTGCACTCTGATTGGCTGCTGTATCGCTTTAGAACACGCCCTACTGCTTCCAGACGGGAAACGATGTATGTAATTTAAGTGTGGCGGCGTTAATGTTTCCCACTAACCCTAACCCACCCTAATCCTAACCTTAGTCCATCCTAAACCGCACCAACCATAGCCATAAACCTACCCATAACAAACTTCTTTGTTTTTATTTCGTACAAATGTGATGCATATTTGGGATGGTCATTTCGTTACATCTGCGTCGCCTGCCCTCCCACGACGCAGGAGCCAATCATGTTGCAGTGGGGCGTATCTTGCCAAGAAACTGTGGGGGAATCTTATAACCCATCCGCGCACCGAGAAGCGATGAGCTGATTGCTCGTCTTTCATCTAACTCCACCCACTTTCTCAATTTGATTGGTTGATTCTGGCTTGAGGGCCGTACCTACACGAGGAAGTAACAATTCTTAAGGCTGTCAAGAGACTTCCATGGTAGGTTGAGAGCAAAGCTGTCATATAGAAAAGAAACCAAAACTGTCAAAAGAAATGTTATATTTTTTTCTTCAACACAATCACTCTTTTAATGTAACGGATTCTACTCTGACAATTCTGACGACATAAAGCGCACTTTTGAATCACGTCACGGTCGTCGTCTTCCCTTATTTCTTTCAAATCATTATAAAGATTACACGCAAAATGTGACGTTTCTTTGATGCATAACCCTACTTTTATGACCCAGTTTTAATTTCTTTTAATTTTATAATACAATACAATACACATAATGGTGGTATAGTGAAGCAGTGGTTAGCGCATCCCCTTGAGAGTTCTGAATTTGATTTCGAATCTTGACTCTGGCCTTTCTTTATGGAGTTTATATCTTCTTCCCATTCTTGTGTGTTTTTTCTGTGGGTACTCCAGCTTCCCACAACATTCCAAAAACATGCATCGGAGGTTCACTGGAGACTCTTGTCCTTAGTATGAATGAGAGTGTTAATCTTTGTTTGTCTATATATTCTCTGCTATTGGCTGGTGACCAGAGTCGCCTGAAGTCAATTGGGTTATAGGCTCCAGCACACCCGTGGATTGTTTGACCCTTTTGGAAATTAAACATGTACCAGGTCACACTGACCCAATTATTATTACCGAGATCACGGGAAGGTTAATTAAAAAATGTTTTGAGAATTTGGACAACATGGTTTTGCCATTAGCCTACTGGATTCAAATTCTGACATTGATAAAAAATGTTCATTTAAATAACTGTTTGTGTGTGTGTGTGTGGTTAAATGTGTGCCTGTCACATTGGGCCAGAGGGTGTGTGCAAACCCATGACTTGGTCATGTGTATGGCAGGGCGACAAACTCTTCATATCCTCTCCTTCGGGTGGGAAGCAAGTTTTTACTAAATGAATAATGTAATAAATGCAATAAAAGTATTGTTTGTGTGTGTCTGGTACCATGGTATAAGGCTTTATCAAATGTACCTTGGAGCAGTGTTTGTCCAGGAAGGGAGAAAAGAGGTCATGTGTTCTCTCACCAAGTTATTTGATTATGCTCCTGTTTACTTGCCAGGCGTCAAAACCGGTCTGACGTGCTCCTGTCATGCACATCAGTGACGACAACAAAAACCTGCCCAAATTAAAATGTGGCAGAACAAGTTTGCAGAACTTTCAAGCTTTCACAAACCTCGGCCTTTGCATGCCTCGCATCTCCATGTACTAGTTAACATTTCTTGACTTCGTACAAGCACACTTCATGATGATCATGTGTTGACCACTATGAATCCCAATGGAGTCATGCTTCAGTCCGAATTTTTTTGTGTGATTTTGCTTCTGGCTGCCTCAATTAAGATGGCTTCAACTGTCAAATAATGTGATTCCCATCCAGGTGTGCCAGGAGAGATCCTCAAGGCTACGATGGAAAAGAATCCAATTTTACTTAATTTATTTGAACATTATAATTTACTAATTACATTTGTTCATCTAGCTCACCAGCTACGTATAGTGAGAGGCAGAACAATGAAATGTTATTCCACTAGATGGCAGAAGGTACAACAAACCTGTGTGTCCTGTTGCCATTCATGCAACAGAATAAACCATGGGTTTCCTGCGGGTAAATCGGCCTCGTGTTCCACTAAACAGGCCAAGATTTCACATCACGTGAGTAAAGTTGTGCGTAAATTGAGACAAGATTATCATTAATTCACTATTCATATTTTTTTCGTGACATTTTTGTTTGGTGCTGTCAATTTTTCTAGTACTAAAATTAAGTTTGGGAAACACTGCATTACAATAATAGTGCTGGGTGACAGCTTGAAATAAAATCTTTAGTTTTCCATTCTTAAATAATTTCTGTCTCCCTCTACTTCTTGATAAAGTAAAAGACAGTGACATTCAAAGTTACACGTTTAAGGTTTTGTACTCCTCCCCCCCACCACCTTCTGGGATTTTCTTTATTTCTACTCTGTCCTCTAGAAGGCCCATTCTTTTTATGCTCGACATGGTCCTCTTTTAGATCTCATCAGCAAATTTGAAAGTATCTCATACCACTTATTTTATTATTATTCATTTGGCTTATAGAAAACTGCAGGTGTTTGTTTACATTCAAACTCAGCTAGTAGCAAACGAGTGACGTCCTGCATGCTGTGATCGCGAGACTACAATTTCACCGGCCATAAACATCTATGATCCCAGCACCCTCCCACTGGTTGTTGGAGACTTTAATCTTGGTCCTCACTCTCATCTTCACACATGTTCAACATGAGGGAATATAAAACTGTGCCTCCTGTATGATAAATATCCCCAATGCAAAGGAAACGTGTATATTTGAATTACAGAAATATAATTTGTTATTCAGTATTTCATCGTTTTAATTTTCTTTGTTTTGTGTACAGATCAGTTACAGCTGCGTTTGTTAAAGTGCTCTAGAAATGAAATCGCGTTGAACTTTCCCACATCCACGGTGGCGGCCGTCGACGGCGTATACCTTTCCAAAATGGCACGTTGACACGTTTACTTCCGTGTGCGTCACGAGTGACGTGGTCGTCACGATGCCGCTGGCTGAAGTTGAAGAGAAGTTTTGACAAGCTGGTCAAAGCTCGCTGGAGGCGGATTCGAAACCAGCGTGTAACTTTTACGAAAAAAGTATTCAGGGCAGCCATTTCCTGTGGGGAAAAGATGGAATCGGTCGCTCAGGTAACAATAACACACACCAAACAGTTTTACTCGTCCAACGAACGCGCCTTCAAAGATTGATTTTGTAGCAAGTAACTGCTTAATCTCTTCAACTTTCCAAAAACATACATTGTCTCTTGTCTCCCCGCCCCAGAAAGTGCTATCTTCAAAATTTACTCTCGACTTGGGTCCCCTCAAAGAGCCTTTGGCGTTTATCCGGTTGCTCGAATGGGTAAGTTTGGTCGTCGCCATATGGCTGAATGAGTTGTCTCGTGATTCCTTCTTTCTCGCAAGCGACAAAATGAGCTCACAAATTGATTTTGGTGCTCGTCTGGTGACCACGCAAAAAAGACTTTGAAGACACCTCATGAGCTAAAAGCTAACAAAGTGGAGCTGGAATGGCGTTTATATCTTCTCTGCTTCCGTGATACCACGTGCTAATTAGCTGGTTAATGTCTGTTAGTGTGATGAGCCAAAAAGGGAGATGATACAATGTCGATACCGTAGATATATGTAAATACTATACGCCCCTTTTGAGCTGCGTGCCAAAGGCGAAGCTAAGCTAGCATGGTTAAAGTTAACAGTGCATTCTTAAGTGTGTGAACAGCATGAACACTAAAAGACAAAGGATGCCTGCAGATTGTGCTGTGTACGGTTGTGCGCAGTGCTGTACAATTATGAAAAGGTAACTAGGAGTAACCTTTCACAGGTATTTTTCCGTCCCTCCCCCCGCAATGTTATGTATTGAAAGCACACACTTTAGCGTTGCCGGAAAAGTAAACCTCATGAAAATCGGTTGAGAAATGAATAAGATACAACTTAAATTTCCTTTGGTGAGACCGTCAACCACCCCAACTTGGCTGCCACGTAGGCACGTCGGTTAGCTGGGCTTCTACAACGTGGTGGTGGGTATCTAGTCATCTTATCTATGGTCGATATTCCTATACTGTGGAGCCTCTATTTATGAACTTAATTTGTTTTTGAACAGGGTTTGTAAATTAAAAAGTTTTTAAATTGAACATAATTTTCCCATAAATAGTATAAACATGAATTGGTTCCAGCCTCAACTATAGCCCCCTATTATAGTAGAAGTTTGAACACAATATAAAGCAAAACAGTAGTCTATATCAAATATGACAATGGGTGGTAACAACACTCTATATTGATCAAGTTAACAACAAGCGGAACTGTCCTCATTCAAATGCAGCTGACCTGCCATCACGCACCCAAACCGTGTCACGTCACGAGTCCCTCCGGTACGTTCATAGCCAGTCGAGGAAAAAAACAAAACTTTAACAACCAGGTTGTGAGATGTTTTTGTAAGCTATTTTTAACACTTTAAATTGGTTAATAGTGTGTAAAAAAATAACAGTTGCAGTGGGGACAGACCAATCGTTTCGATGTGTGAAGCAACCAAGACCACATGTTAGTATAAGGAAATTTGCTCATCAGGCTCACACAGGTTTTCAACGTAAATGTGGAGGGGCTAAAATGTCCTCAGAAAACAGGCTTAAGATTTCTTAGTGTTTTGAGGGGAATTAAAAAGGAATACTGCAAATATTGGCACTTATTAGGTAGGTCCTTATAAAACATAAAGAAATAACAAAATAAACTGGTTTGATGAAGTGTAATTACTGTATGTATGGCGGGACATCTGGTTAGCACATCTGTCTCACAGTTCTGAGGACCCGGGTACAAATCCGGCCTCACCTGTGTGGAGTTTGCATGTTATCCCCGTGCCTGCATTGAGTTTTCTCCGGATGCTCTGTTTTCCTCCTACATTCCAAAAACATGCATGGGAGGGAATTGAAGACTCTAAATTGCCCATAGGTGTGAATGTGAGTGTGACTGGTTATTTGTGCCCTGGGATTGGCTGGCGACCAGTTCAGGGTGTTCCCCGCCTCTCGCCCAAAGATACCTGGTATAGGCTCCAGCACGCCCACGGCCCTAGTGAGGATAAGCGGTACAGATGTATTGATAGATACTGTATGTTGGGGACAAGCTAAGTCACAACCACAAAAGCTGATATGTTGTATGTGTGCTTTATAACTGGAAAAACTCCTAAATTGGGGCATATCAACAGTACATGACCACCACAAGAATTTCCTATCACAAGTCAGTTGAATAACTGTGTGTGTGCGTGATTGTGATTGCAGGTGTTCACAATATTTGCCTTTGCCACAACTGGAGGCTACAGCGGTACTACCAGCATCAATGTCCAGTGCCCTGGCAGCCAGATCCAAGAAATCCATGCAGACTTCAACTACCCATTTAGGTGAGCATGCCCTATCATATCAAGTCATCGACTGCTATAATTATAATTACAATAATAGTTTAGATTTCTATAGCACCCTTCAAAGGACTGAAAGACTCTTAACAAGGGGGCAGCATGGCTCGGGTGGTAGAATGGTTGTCACCCAGTCTGAATCTTGTGTGCTTGATCCTGAGCCCCTGTCCTGTGGACATCCAGGTAACCTTGAACAAGATACCGAACCCCCAGCTGTTACTGATGCTGCATCATCAGTAGTTGAATGAGGAGACAGTGGGGGACATTATTAAAATGTTAAGTACAGTGGAACCTTGGGTTACGAACTTAATTCGTTCCGTGACCCTGCTTGTAACCCTGAACGTTCTTAATCCGATGTTCCCCATTGAAATGAATGGAAATTCAGTTTATTCGTCCCAGACCCAAAATTAGGTTGTACCGTAATTTTTTGTGTATAATGCACATCCATGTATAATACGCACCCCGGAAGTTGACTACAAAGTTTTGGAAAACCCTTCTACCTATGTATAATGCATTTTTACAATGCATGATTTTGCTTCTACCCATATGATGAAACCATGAAGTATTATCTGTATTTTGTTAGTTTTTTCAAGTAATTATTCTGAAGTTAAGCACTTTATTTGAACACGTAATGCTTTTTTTATTTACTTGCTCTTATTTTGAAATTCACAGCCCTACTTTTTAGTAAATGAGAAAATACACAATTGTGCTCATATGTTTGATCACCCATGAAGAATTTGCAAGGTGGGTACAATTCTGGCGGCATACCTTTTTATAAAATGTGAAAGGATTTGAAGGAATGAAGCGCGAAGCGAATCAGTGATAACGTTCAAAGCGTCAGACGTCATCGGTCACGTGACACTGGTGTTTTGATACAAGCTCCGACACAGCATTTCGAATCACTCCACTTCAGGAAGAGTGACACAAGCTCCAAAGCCTCGGTATCATTTGCCCATCACTGGCGTAGGTAGAACTTCGGCTGAGCGAATGCTTTGAGAGCTATTTTGCCTGATTATGCCGCCATTAACTGTTCATTGTCTTAATTAAAGAGATGCTACAATTCAATAAATAACATGCATACTTTAAATAGTACATTTTGATGAAAATAAAATGACTTTCAGACTTTTACCACGTCAATCACAAACACTATTAGGTTTGGAAGGTCTGGCTCGCTATAGACAGTGCTGAAAGTTAACCCTACTATAAAAACAATATATATATATATATTTAAAAAATAATAATACCCTTGTGTTGGGAAAAAAATGAGCGTATGTATCACCAAGTCAAAAATGTAATCCATCCATTTTCTGTACTGCTTATCATCACCAGGGTCACGGGCGTGCTGGAGCCTATATCAGCTCTCTTCGGGTGACCTAATAATACTACTACTGTTGTTTAAAATGTGAATTTCAGTTTACATAATTATTTTTATGTAAATGTGTTGTTGTTTAAACTACCGTTCATACACAGATGTCAAAATAAAACATTTTGCAATAGTTTGCAAAGTTTTGACTGGTAGTGCTGATCAGGTACGCATTTTGTTTAGCCACAAGTTAAAATACAATTTCAACAATTTTTTTTAAAAAAAAATTTTTATTTTATTTTTTTAAAGTATATATTAGGCCTGTTGAAATTAATATTTTTTCTGTTACATGGCGATGCAGAAATTAACGAATCTGCATCAAATGCAGTGACGGGATATAATCGATGATTATTAACGCTATACTCGGCAGGCGTCATCTTTATTCCATATACACGAGCGTATGTGAGCTAGATCACAACAACCGCAACAGCTTTATGGCAGCTGACGGTAACCCTGAAGGGACAAATCACTACAAAACGCGATACCAAAAAAAATAAACATGGAACATGGCGGACAGCGGCCAAATTGGAGACCAGCCAATAAAAAACCCTTACCAAAAAATTTGAATATCATGGAAAAGTTTATTTCCATAATTCCATTCAAAAAGTTCAACTTTATAGATTATAGATTTAGGGCCCATAATTTAACAAATCGACTAAACTCAAAGCACCTGCACAGGTTTCCCCAGGTGTCATTAAATTGCTTCAGTTTGGTTCAATCATGCATGCAAATCAGTCGCCTTTCGGCGAAATTCGCCGTTTTGATAAAAAAAATTGGCCATTTACGTGACTTGTATAGATCTGGAGTTTTTTTTTAGGGGGGGGTCTCCGTCGCTGAGGTCATAGGCTGTTTCGTACTCCTGGCACACTGGCAGCTAGATCCATTCCACAGATCCACCATCCACACAGATTTAATTGTGAATATTACTCCGCGGTGGACTAATATGGAAGCGCATTGGCCTGAGGTTCCGCCTGTCACATGAGTTGACGAGACCAGAAGAAACACTTCCACCGCTTCTGCTGTTAAGAAGTAACAGTACTTTTACTCTGTTACAATGAGCAATGCACGCTGCCAGAACTAAGACAAGAGCGTGCAAAATCCTCTCGGCTCTCCACATCCCAGTCACCGGCTCTTCCAGCTCCTTCCCTCATGTAGGTGCTACTGATCAATGCAAACTAGAACTAGCAGACATTCCAACAGCTTCTTCCCTCTTGCAATCAACTTTTTAACCGCTAACCTACAATTCCATTGCAACATGCTGCCATTTTTTTGTCTGAGTTTGTTGTCACATTTCTGTCGGGCCAATTATATATTACTTGTGCACTCACTGTAGTAGTCTTGCCACGTTGCACTATTTGCATCGCTGTTGTTGACCAATACTGGCCAGAGTAGCATCTCCCCCATTTGCACACTGACTGAGGAGTATCTGCAACATTTGCACAATCAACATTGTCCCAGATTATCGCACTACTCGTCACTTTAAACTGCATACACTCTTTGAAGTCTCGGCGCCCTTTGCACAATGGTCATTGCACCAGACAATTGCTATATTAGTCATTCAAACTACTCTACGTGCTAGAGAACTCTGCATCTTTTTGCACAATTGTCAAAAAAAAAACAAACATTTGTACCAGCATTACCAGATATCTAGCAACCCTTTATTGCTCAGTGACTGTTTTTGTCAATGTCTTTGTCTCAAAAGTGTTCTGTTGTCATACTAGAGCCGCTCCAACTACCAGAGACAAATTCCTTGTGTTTTTTAGACATAGTTGGCAAATAAAGATGATTCTGATCTAAATGTCGCTCGTTACTTTTATTTATCAATTATTGCATATTTATCAACTATTTCCAGCACGAGACTATGACTTCGACTTCTGCATCTGGCGCTGTTTGTGCCAATCCAGTTTAAGTGCTAGTGACATTGAAGGCTAGTTCACCAATCAAAGGACACAAAGTCACATGACCTAACACAACGTCTTCTATTGGGCTTCCCGGGCATAGGTATTAACACTAGATAAGGCAACCCGGCTGATTGTCGTGCCTACGTGGCGGCCATGTTGGGAAGGTCGTCATTACCTTGACGGCAACGGCGCGCTACTCTTGTTTACATTTAGACGAACAAAAAAAATACCTTTCATGTATTGTAGTATCTGTCTGCCCAAACGTGGATATTTCAGCTCACTTATAACTTTCGAAAACACCGTGCAGCAAATTGCAGATGTTTTGAGACACACACACTGCAACATCAGAATTTCCACATTTACATTTTATTTTTTAATTAAAAAAAACAAAAAAACAATTGGTGTTCTTGCTGTGTTTAAATAAAATTTGAAGTTACTCACTATTTACTCAGTACTTGAGTAATTATTTCACTGTGTACCTTTTACTCATTTTTTGGAGGACTACTTTTTACTTGAGTCACGTTACTCTCAAGTAATAGTACTCTTACTTGGGGACAATATTTGGCTACCCACCTCTGGAGCGGAAATCCTCTATTGTTATTGTTACGTTTTAGCATCGTTGAGGGTGCTGCGGGTCCGTGGCCCTGGTTGTGGTCCCAGCGGAACTGCGAAGCACACATATCAGGAGTTGTTCCGGTAATACATTTTGTATTAATTAGGAAACACGCCTACAGTTATCTAATTAGTTTACGGATGTTAATGTTAAATGTGTTAGGCGACGAAGCGATGTTAGGGATTATATCACAGCACAGAATGAACTAACTTCAAATTCAGAAATGGCGAATAAAAACAGAAAAATATTGTACTTAATAATTTCCTGGAGGAAGATGGCTGGGATAGGCTCCAGCATGCCCTTGTGAGGATAAAGCGGTACGGACAATGGATGGATGGATGCATTTGGGATTAGCCTTTGTTGATGTAAAAATAGATTTTACAGTGACAGAAGAATTCAGGATGCAAACTGTTGTAATGAATCGTGATGCATCGTGATATTGAATTGGATAGAATCGTAGACAGGATAATAATGGAATCGAATTGTGAGACAAGATGCACAGCCCTAACACACACACACACGATGCATGGTCATGCCTAACCTCCCCAAAAAGGGTGCAACCAAATCATGTGCTGGTCCGACCAGCTGAAAAAGTTGGTTGCACCAGTGCGACCAGTGCAAAAGTTGGTGTAGGGCCCTGCAGTACACATGTAAAGTGCGTTTGCATCTATCGCCAGTGTTTCTTTTCCATGTTTACGCAGGTTAATGGCGCATCCATATGAGGTTCCTACCTGTGTTGCCAATGACACCAAGCCAGTGGTGTATTACCTGACTGGAGACTACGCATCGTCGGCGCAATTTTACGTCTGCATTGGAGTGTTGGCATTTCTTTACAGCACTGCCTCCCTTGTTGTCTATTTGGGCTTCCAGCATCTGTACAGAGGATCCACCCGTTGCCCACTTGTGGTACGTTTGTCTGGATTCACCACACGTATCACGTAAAGGGGATGTGTTGTATACAAATAGTTTTATTTGCTGAGTACCATACCTGCTCACCCATGAAGTGTAAAATTAAAAGCCAAGTCAATCTTAAATTTGCACAGCTGAAATTGAGTGACTGCTAACACTTACTTTTTCCACATTTTGTAATTTTACTGAATTACATAATGTATCATATTTAGGGGTGTGACAATTAGTTTTAGCTTCGATTCGTATCACGATTCGTGGTTGACGATTCGATTCAAGGACGATATTGGAATTGAAACAATTCAGTAGCTGGAAATCAATTCAGTAACTTTTCAGTCAAAAATGTATCCAGTGTGACTGGATAAATTACCTGCATACTGGACAGTGTAGGTGAAATTTCCTAGATTCCAGTTTTTTTGTAACGGAATCAGGTAAAACTAATGATTGTTTTTAAATCTAAAGATTTTCCCGCTTTTATTGTTTTGCAATAAAACAAAGGGGAACAGCGGTTTAGTGTTATTTATATTAGTTCAGGTATGATTTTACTTGTTTGGACAGTTATTTTTTTTTCTCCTTAAAAAGAAGTTTTATTGGTGTTGGAATTATGAGTGTTCTTGTACTGTAAGGAGTCCCTATGTGGACCCGAAGTTTGAGAATCCCTATTCTAAACAGTCAAATACTAATGATTAGAAAGGAATCACTGTGAGGGTTTTCACAATGAAAATCTTTTATTAGTGTTAGTAATACAACCCCAATTCCAATATTATTGTGACGTATTAAACATAAATAAAAACAGAATACAATGATTTGCAAGTCATGTTCAGCCTATATTTAATTGAATACACTACAAAGTCAAGATATTTAATAGTCAAACTGATAAACTTTGTTTTTAGCAAATAATCATTAACTTAGAATTTTATGGCTGCAACATGTTCCAAAAAAAGCTGGGACAGGTGGCAAAAAAGACTGAGAAAGTTGAGGAATGATCATCAAACACCTGTTTGGAACATCCCACAGGTGAACAGGCTAAGTGGGAACAGGTGGGCGCCATGATTGGGTATAAAAGGAGCTTTCCTGAATTGCTCAGTCATTCACGAGCAAAGGTGGGGCGAGGTTCACCTCTTTGTGAACAAGTGCGTGAGAAAATAGTTGAACAGTTTTAAGGACAATGTTCCTCAATGTACAATTGCAAGGAATTTAGGGATTTAGTGTCATCTACGGTCCATAATATCATCAAAATGTTCAGAGAATCTGGAGAAATCACTGCATGTAAGCGGCAAGGCCGAAAACCAACATTAAATGGCTGTGACCTTCAATCCCTCAGGCGGCACTGCATCAAAAATTTACATCAATGTGTAAAGGTTATCACCACGTGGGCTCAGGAACACTTCAGAAAACCAATGTCACCAAATACAGTTCGGCGCTACATCCGCAAGTGTAACTTAAAACTCTACGATACAAAGCAAAAGCCATTTATCAACAACACCCCGAAACGCCGCCAGCTTCTCTGGGCCCGAGCTCATCTACGATGGACTGATGCAAAGTGGAAAAGTGTTCTGTGGTCCGACGAGTCCACATTTCAAATTGTTTTGGGAAATTGTGGACGTCGTGTCCTCCGGGCCAAAGAGGAAAATAACCATCCGGACTGTTATGGACGCAAAGTTCAAAAGCCAGCATCTGTGATGATATGGGGCTGTGTTAGTGCCAATGGCATGGGTAACTTACAGATCTGTGAAGGCAACATTAATGCTGAAAGGTACATACAGGTTTTGGAGAAACATATGCTGCCATCCAAGCAACGTCTTTTTCATGGACGCCCCTGCTTATTTCAGCAAGACAATGCCAAACCACATTCTGCACGTGTTATAACAGCGTGGCTTCGTGGTAAAAGAATGCGTGTACTAGACTGGCGTGCCTGCAGTCCAGACCTGTCTCCCATTGAAAATGTGTGGCGCATTATGAAGCATAAAATACGACAACTGAAACCCCGGACTGTTGAACAGCTGAAGCTGAACATCAAGCAAGAATGGGAAATAATTCCACCTACAAAGCTTCAACAATTAGTGTCCTCAGTTCCCAAACGTAAACATGACCCCGTCCCAGCTTTTTTGGAATGTGTTGCAGCCATAAAATTCCAAGTTCATGATTATTTGCTAAAAACAATCAAGTTTAGCAGTTTGAACATTAAATATCTTGTCTTTGTAGTGTATTCAATTAAACATAAGTTGACCATGATTTGCACATCATTGTATTTCGTTTTTATTTGTTTAACACGTCCCAACTTCATTGCAATTGGGGTTGTACATCAAGAGCTAAATAAAGGAACAAACCTGCTTTTGGTAGAACAAACATGAGCCTGATACAGCAGTCCAGTAGTAAACATTGTCGCTCATTCTCCTCTTTTGTGCCACAAAGTTCCCCCTCCTCGTTCACTGTTATTGTGCTTTCCAAAGCTACAAATATTTCTTCAGCATTCACACATTCAGCAACGCTTTCACCATTTCTACTGTACACATTTTCACATCATAATCACATTCACAAGACTCTTCACTCACATTTCATCTCTGCTGAGCAATGTGTTGCTGACGCACAACTCTGTTAGCAGCTAGTGAGCTAAGCTAAGCTAACCAGCTTTAAAGGTCAGACTACAAAGATGTTATGGGGTCAGTTAAAATTCATAATTGCATTGTTTATACGTTATGTAATACATTGACGTCACTTCCAGCAAATTGTCAACTAAAAATAAGGTTTTTATTACACGTATTGAGCATTTCCCCTAACATATCCCAAGCTCGAGACACCGGCGTGTAGTTACTCTATCCACGGCAAAGGCTACTGGAAGTGACGCTGCAATTGTCAACACAGAGCGCTACACCCTATACGCAATGGCGAGCAACGTGTATGAATATGAGGAGGAGGATTTTAACGTACAGGAACACCCAACTGACCTTGGAATCGTCAAACCGTACATGTTTGAGCCAATCAGGAGGTCAGAACAGATTGGTATGTTTGTGCATCCCATAATGCCATAATTTACTTGCTCCAGCATCCTCACCTGTCGATAGAAACATAGTCATGAATAAAATATAACAGGCATGTTTATGGGGTCAGACAGTTGGGGGGAAAAAAAAGCATGTCTTTTTCTAGTCATGGCTAGAAATAATGGCACCCCAAGGGTGTCAACATTTTTGAGCACGACGATATATACGTCGACTTTTTTTCCCTACTGACCAGTGCATAATAACTATAATAGTCATTAGTATATACAAGGAAATCCTCACCTTGTCTGCGCCGCTTTGCCCCTGCACCATGGCGGCTGTGAGATTTAGTCCTCTTGCTGGCGGTTGATGTCCTGATGGCTGTAGGAAAAATAGTTGGCACCGCAGCTGGTTTCAGCCTCTGCCTAACTAAATCTATGTATCCAATGCTGTATCCAAGTCTCAAAACACGCCGCTTCGAAGTGATCAGCACACAGTTTGAAATGCTTGCTAGGCACTCATAGCTGACCATGTTTCTTCGATTTACTTTCCCTAGCCACTGGTCATGTATTCCTTTTTCACTTGGAAAGTCAAACTCCTGCCACTGCCTGAACCATTTGTACAACCAAATGCCACACAATAAACGGCACAGGATGATTACATGATGGTTTGAACTCAAACTTGCTAGAATATTGTCCAAAGCGTCAAGTTATCGCAGCATACAGGGAGGGGATAGCCTGATATCCTGATTTTCGGCTTTGGTCACGTGACGTTTGCGAGGGCACCTGTGCTGTAAATTTCAATCGAAAAGAGGGTGATATTACCCAACATACGAAAAAGAATTGAACACGCCAACTGGTATTTATTTCATACTTTGTACAAAAGCCTTTGTTTGCAATGACAGCTTCAAGATGTCTCTTGTATGGACAAACTAGTCTCATGCATTGCTCTGGTGTGATTTTGGCCCATTCCTTCACACAAGCAGTCTTCAAATCTTGAAGATTCCGTGGGCTTCTTTTATGGACCCTGAGTTTCAGTTATTTCTGTAGATTTTCGATTGAATTCAAGCCAGGTGATTGGGTGGGCCATTCTAGCAGTTTTATTTATTTATTTTTTTAAACCAATTGAGAGTTTCCCTGGCAGTATGTTTTGGATCTTTATCCTGCTGAAATGTCCACCCTCGTTTCGTTGTCTTTATCCTCGTAGATGGTGGCAGATTTCTCTGTACATTTACCCATTCATCCTTCCTTCAATTATGTGAAATGTACCAGTACCATTTTCTAAAAAGCAGCCCCACACCAATTTCCCACCTCCGAACTTCACTGTTGGTATGGTGTTTTTAGGGTGATGTGTAGTGCCATTTCTCCTCCAAACGTGGTGTGCATTGTGGCATCCAAACAGTTCAATGTTGCGGGGGTCGTCCGATATAGCTGATTGTCCGTTACATTGAAGCGCTCTTTTTTTATTTTTTTAAAATGTTTTACATTTTTTTAGGCCATATGCACCCATATTACTGTACAGTACGTAGTTATTGTAAATAAACGGGGGAAAAAAACGAAAATGGTTTCACATTTTTATCCAAACTTACCACGCCGGTGTGTTTGGTCATGTTGATATTGTTGATGTACAGTGCTCATCATTGGCGAGTCGCTTTCATGAGCTGCGAAGAAATCGTGTGCTTCCTAGTTCCAAATATGTTGCCAAATGTGAATGGCTTGACAAAAAAAACTTACTGTACCAAAAATAGCATGTTCTAGATTCCAAAGACTTGTTTTGTACTCCTCAGAGTTAACACTGCACCCATGCCGCTCTCGCTGCTGTATGTAGAATAGACAATAGGTAAAACCATTGTCACATGGCCACCATGTCAAAGCCCGAGGGAGGCATGTCTTTTGAAATTGGATCTAGTAATATTGTATATCTGTAATGAGGAAATACGTCAGTCCCATTCTTTGCCTTCGCCACAGCCCGAGGGACACTGTTGAACGCCTTCTCCAAGTCCACAAAACCCAGGTGGACTGGTTTGGCAAACTCCCATACACCCTCGAGGACACTGCCAAATTTGTAGAGCTGGTCCATTGTTCCACGGCCAGGACGAAAACCACACACTGCTTCTCCTGAATCAGAGATTCGAATTTCCAACGGGCCCTCCCCTCCAGCACCCCTGAATGGACCTTACCAGGGAGGCTGAGGAGTGTGATCCCCCTGTAGTTGGAACACACCCTCCGGTCCCCCTTCTGAAAAGGGGGACCACCACCCCAGTCTGCCAAAACTACCATATGTCAAACATCAAACAAGAATTGGGTTCATGGGAGAACATCAAGGAAACTGTTGCTGTCTAAAAAAACATTGCTGCATGTTTTAAGTTTGCAAATGTTCTACAGTACTCTGGCAAAATATTCTGTGGACAGATAAACCCAAGAAGAATTGTTTGGGAGGAACACAAAACCATGTGTGGAGGAAAAATGGCAGAGCACACCAACATCAAAATCTTATCCAAAGTGTGAAGCATGGTAGAGGGAGCGTCATGTACGTTTTGCCAGCTCAGGGCCTGGGCAGCTTGCCATTATGAACAGAAAAATGAATTCAAACATTTAGCAAGGGTATTTTCCAGAAGAACTTGAGGCCATCTGTCCAACATTTGAAGCTCAAAAGAGGTTGGGTGTTGCCACAGGACACTGATCCAGAACACAGGAGCAAATGAACCACAGAATGGCTTCAAGGGAAGAAAATACATGTTCTCGAGTGGCACAGTCAAAGTCATGACATCAACCCAATTGAGATAATGTGGCATGACCTCGAGAGCTCACACCAGACATCCCAAGAATCTTGCTGAACTGCAACAGTTGTAAAGAGGAGTGATCCAAAATTCATCCTGATCATTGTGCACGTCTGATCTACAACTACAGGAAACCTTTGGCTCTTATTGCTGCTAGAGGAGGGTCAACCTGTTACTAAATCCAAGGGTTCATTTACTTTTTCCTCCCTGCCCGCTGAATGTTTACATCCATCCATCCATCCATTTTCTGAGCCGCTTCTCCTCACTAGGGTCGCGGGCGTGCTGGAGCCTATCCCAGCTGTCATCGGGCAGGAGGCGGGGTACACCCTGAACTGGTTGCCAGCCAATCGCAGGGCACATAGAAACAAACAACCATTCGCACTCACAGTCATGCCTACGGGCAATTTTAGAGTCTCCAATTAATGCATGTTTTTGGGATGTGCGAGGAAACCGGAGTGCCCGGAGAAAACCCACGCAGGCATGGGGAGAACATGCAAACTCCACACATGCGGGGCCGGGGATTGAACCCAGGTCCTCAGAACTGTGAGGCTGACGCTCTAACCAGTCGTCCACCGTGCCAATGTTTACATCGTTCTCTATAAAAATATGAAAACATTTACAGTCCCCTCCTTTATTATTGGAACGGCAAGGTTAATTCCTTTGTTTTTGTTGTCTACTGAAGACATTTGGGATTCAGATCAAAATATGAATATGAGACAAAAGTTTAGAATTCCAGCTTTTATTACATAGTATTTGCATCTGTGTGTTAAACAACTCAAGACGCACCACCTTTTGTTTGGACCCACCCATTTTTCAAGTTAGCACAAGTATTGGAAAATGTGACTGATGGGTGTTTCTAGTTCCTCCGGTGTTGCCTTTTAGATTGATTGCTTAAAAAGTAGTGCTTGTTTTTGACTTTGGGTTTCACCTGTGAAAACTGTATTTGCTGTTAAGCAAAAATGAAGACCAGAGAGCAATCTTCGGAGGAAAAGCAAATCATTTTGAAGCTGAGAGAAGAGGGGAAATTTGATCAGACCTATTGTACAAACATTGGGCATAGCCAATACAACAATTTTGGAATGTCCTGAAAAAGAAGGTACTATCGTACTGAACAACAGACATAAAACAGGTCGGCCAAGGGTATCAACAGCAGTTGATGACAGAAACATTGTGAGACCTATGAGGAAACACCCAAAGACAACAGTCATTGACATCACTGCCCACCTCCACAGGGCAGGGGTGAAGGTATCACAATTCACTGTTCGAAGAAGACATCGAGAGAATATACAGGCCATACCACAAGATGCAAACCACTCATCAGCAAAAAGAATCAGAAGGCCAGATTGGATTTTGCAAAGTACAGAGATGAGCCACAAAAAAATTTGGAACAAAGTTTTATGGACTAATGAGACTAAGATTGACCGTTACCAAAGTGATGGAAAGGCCAAAGTAAGGAGAAATAAAGGATCTGCTGATGATCCAAAACACACAAGCTCATCTGTGAGGCATGGTGGAGGTAATGTCATGGCTTGGGCTTGCATGGCTGCTTCTGGAATGGGCTCACTAGTCCTTATTGATGATATAACTCATGATGGTAGCAGCAGAATGAATTCTAAAGTCGACAAAACCATTATGTCTGACAATTTACAGAAAAATGCATCCAAACTAATTAGGAGAAGCTTCATCATGCAACAAGGCAATGACCCCAAAACATACTGCCAACACAACTAAGGACTTCATCAGGGGGGGAAAAAGTGGAAGGTCTTAGACTGGCCAAGTCAATCACTGGACCTTAACTCAATAGAGCATGCATTTTACCTCCTGAAGAGGTGACTGAAGGGAGAAACCCCCAGATCAAACAAGAACTGAAAGAGGCTGCAGTAAAGGCCTGGAAACTCATTTCAAGTGGTTTCATCATGGCGCCTAACCGTGTGGTCGCCTCGCTAAGGAGCTCTCTAGTTCTTTTGTGTTTTTCGTTTGTCTTTGGAGACATTATATGACTTACACAAGGGAAGACTTTCTAAAAATAAGGGAATCTACTCCGGACTTTCTTTAACCAACTTTTACAATTTTTTTTCTAACCTGTGGCTTGGCTGTGATCGACTGCGCCACAGAGGGAAGCGAGCCGGAGTGCAGGTCAAGCTCTGTAAGAGAGGATTCCGAATGCCGTTCCCATCGCGTCACCTTGCAAATCTACGCTCTCTACCCAATAAAATGGACGAGCTTCACCTTCTCACAAAGACCAGTAAAGACTTGGGATGTTCTGCCGGCCTATGCTTCATGGAGACATGGCTCTGCGAACGCGTCCCCGACAGCGCTGTAATGATTCTTGGCTTCCAACTATACGAAGTAGACCGTGTCACGGAGCTATCGGGCAAAACGAAAGGCGGTGGAATATGCTTCTATATCAACGAAAAATGGTGTACCGATGTTACGGCACTTAACACACACTGCAGCCCAGACTTGGAGTTGTTGTTGTTCATGAACAGGATCTGAGATCTTCAGAGTACAAAAGATCAACAAAGCGGCAGTCCCAGACCTTGTGTCCCCATCCTGCCTCAAAGTCTGCGCGGACCAACTCGCTCCAGTCTTCACACAGAGCTTCAATAGATCTCTGGAACTGTGTGAAGTTCCATCCTGTTTTTAACGCTCCACCATCTTCCCAGTCCCCAAGAAACTTGCAATTTCGTGTCTGAATGACTACAGGCCTGTCGCCCTGACATCTGTGGTCATGAAGTAATTTGAACGCATGGTGCTGGACCACCTCAAGAGCATCACAGGACCCCTTCGGGACCCCCTGCAATTTGCCTACCAAGTTAACAGGTCTGTGGATGCTGCAGTCAACATGGGACTGCACTTCATCCTAGAACACCTCGACGGCGCTGGGGCCAACGCAAGGATCCTGTTTGTGGACTTCAGCTCTGTGTTCAACCCCATTATCCCCAAACTCCTCTCCTCTCTAAGCTTCTCCAGCTCGCGTCTCGCCTGCCATCTGCTAATGGAGTTACAGCTTCCTGATTGGCAGGACACAGCGAGTGAGGCTGGGGGACACCACCTCATCCACACACACTACCAGCACCGGAGCGCCCCAAGGATGTGTCCTGTTTCCGGTGCTCTTCTCTCTACACGAACAACTGCACTTCAACGCACCCGGCTGTCAAACTCCGGAAGTTTGCAGACGACACCACACATCGGCCTCATTAAAGACTGAGACGAGTCTGCCTATCGACAGGAAGTGGAGAGGCTGGAGCTTGGGTGCAGCCCACACAACCTGGAGCTGAACACGCTCAAGACTGTAGAGATGATCGTGGACTTCAGGAAACATCCTTCCCACAGCTGCTCCTCACACTGTCCATCAAATTCAACAATTGGTCTCTCAGGAGCTCAATTCCATCCTCAAAGAGGCCCAGCAGAGGATGTACTTCCCTAGGCTTCTAAAGGAAGTCAATCACCAGACCTCAACCCAATAGAGCATGCATTTTACCTCCTGAAGAGGAGACTGAAGGGAGAACCCTGCCAGAAACAAACAAGAACTGAAGAGGCTGCAGTAAAAGGCCTAGTAAAGGATTTCAAATGAAGACTGCAACAGTCTGAAGTCAATGGGTTGCAGACCTGATGCAGTTATTACATGTAAGGGTTATGCCACCAAATATTAACTATTCACTTTAATTTAATGTCTGTTCCAATACTTTTGCTCACTTGAAAAGTGGGTTGCTTCAAACAAAAGGTGCTCTTCCCTGAGTTGTTGACACATCTAGAGGTAAAAAACATTAAATAAAAGCTGGAATTCTCCACTTTAGTGTCCTATTCATCTTTTCATCTGAAACGCAAATCTCTTCAGTATACAACAAAAACAAATGAATTGACCTTGCTGTTCCAATACTTTTGGAGGGGGTTGTAATTGTTTGTGGTATTAGTTTAAGCAGACTTTATTATTGTGATTTGTATCACAGGTGTCAAACTCATTGCCCGGGGGCCAGATGTGGTTCGCCACATCATGTTCGTCTACTTCGTTTCTTGCTAAAAACTGTCCCAAAACTGCAAATAATCCTCACTTTTAATAATGTTGACAGATTGCTAGCTTTTTTTTGGTAACCAAACCACTTTTTAAAATAAATTGAACAATAGTTGAACATTTAATATTTTCCTTGACTTCGTATTTCAAAACTAAATAGCCGTAAAAAAAAATTTGTCCGTACACTATATGTAATACTGGCAGCATGGTGAACGACTGGTTAGCACATCTGCCTCACAGTTCTGAGGATTGGGGTTTGAATCCTGGCCGCGCCTGTGTGGAGTTTGCATGTTATCCCCGTGCCTGCATTGAGTTTTCTCCGGATACTCCCGGATACGTTTTCCTCCTACATCCCAAAAACGTGTGGTAGGTTGATTGAAGACTCTATAAATTACCCGTAGGTATGAATGTGAGTGCGAATGGTTGTTTGTTTCTATGTGCCCTGCGCTTGGCTGGCGACCAGTTCAGGATCGACCTCGCCTCTCGCCCTAAGATAGCTGGGATAGGCTCCAGCATGCCCGCGACCCTAGTATAAGATAAGCGGTACAGAAAATGGATGGATGGATGTAATACTGTAATATGATAAGGCTATTATACATTCGTGTTTCACAGTTTCTGAAGGAAACCATAACTACAGTTTGGCCTGTGACAAAAAAAATGAGTTTGACACCCCTAATTTAGATGATCAGACATATTATGACCAATCTATGCAGAAATTTAAGAAATTCCAAAGGGTTCACATACTTGTTCTTCCCACTGTAAGTACATTACACATGCAGGACAGCGAGCCAACAAATTGCTGTCTTATATAGCCAGTGTGACGAGCCTTCACAGAGCAGCGTAAATGAAACCTTGGCCTTTCTTGGCAGGTGACGGTACTGTGCTGCTTTTCAAGTCTCATGAGGACTCACACTGAAAGTGTGACAGTGTATTTATACAGTATATATGTATATGCAGCTCTGGAAAAAATTAAGACTGCTGTAAAATTCAGTTTCTCTGAATTTCAGGAAATATTGGTAAATGGACTGCACTTACATAGCTCTTTATCTACACTATCGCAGTGCCCAAAGCGCTTTACAAAGCCTCACATTCACCCCTGACTACTGCCAGGCCCACTGGGAGTAAATTAGGGTTTAGTGTCTTGCCCAAGGACACTTGAACATGCGGACAGTCTGAACCGGGATTTAAACCACCAACCCTTCGGACACTAGGTGACCCGCTCTACCTACTGAGCTAATGTTGGGCTAAAATGAAAAAAATTCTCTCATTCTATAGACTGCTGAGAACATAACTCCAAAATTCCATGTACAAATACAATTGCTCCCCACATCCTCGCGGTTCAGCACCTGCAGATTTACCTATTATTATTATTATTATTATTTATTTTTTATTTTTTTTTAACTCATTCACAGCCAGCCGTCCCAGTTAACATGGATATTTGACTTCTAAAGCCGTCAATGGCAGTGAATTTATTAAATTTCAATTTGTTTTTTTAAATTTTATTTTTATTTTTGGGGTTTGAACCAACCCCAAAAATTGGATATTCCCGCTTATTTTTCGAGTTAAAAAACAAAACAAACAAACAAAAAAGAAAACTTTTATCAATAATATTATAATGTGCGTCAATTATCTGTGGATTTTTGCTAGTCGCAGTCTGGCCCGGTCTCTATCCCCTGCAAATATTGTGGGGTCCACTGTATTGTAATTCTGAGCATTTGTTTACAGAAAATTTAAAATGATCAAAAGGCCCAAAAAGCATTTTTAAGTGTCTTAATTTTTTTTTCTGTACACCACTCACTTAAAAGTTTGAGATATTGGACTTTGGGTAACATTTCAGGATGAGCCTAAAAAGCAGTATAACCTTTACAGGTGAACTTAATTTGACCATCTCTACACTTTTGAATGCATATACTGTGAAAACTGGGAATATGGATATTTTCTTACCTCCAACTAGGAAAAGGAAGTCAGCTTGAAAATAAAACACAATTAGTATAATTGTATACTAAAATAATCATGATCATACATCGTGAACTGCAAAAACTAATGTGACGTTTTGTACTTAAATCATGTACATAAAATGACTAAGTCGTATTTAGTAGTGGTGGGACTATTAAAACATGAAGACATAAAATATGCTATGATGGTTGTGATGATAATTAGAATTTGAAACACTAATACAGTACACTTTCAATTTGATCAAGGCAATTTTAGTGTGGAGTGCCACATTATTATAAGGAAAATGTCCATAGATTCAGTGTGTGTGTGGCATTTTCAATAGTAACCAAAAATGATGGATTCCTTTGTTTGCAAAAGGACCTGCTGGTGACTGCAGCCTTTGCATTTATGTGGCTGGCTTCCTCCTCCGCTTGGGCCAAAGGCTTATCTGACGTGAAGTGGGCGACCAGTCCATCAACCATTCTTACTTTTCTCAGCGTGTGCAAGGAGCCCAACAAGTGTACAGCTGGCGCAACCCCTCACATGGGTCGACTAAATGCCTCGGTGGTAAGTTCTCAACTTGCATATCCCTGGCATCGGGCCGAAACCACCTGAGTCAAAATGTGGTTTATTTCATATTTTGTTTCAAATCAATACTATTGGTCATTCCCCATTTGGGTATGTTGTTTTTAAACTTTAGTGACCAATGTAAAGTGTTGAAAATGGCTTGCTCTGTTTGACAATGCAACGTTAATGGCTCAACAAACAGGCAGTTTTTTTTTGCATTCCTAAAAAGTGAGGATTATGGAAATACAAGGTTTCCACCCAATGCCAGCAATATACTATACTGTATGGCAATACTTCAAAGTTGGACGAGCACATTAGTCACAGCACAAAAATTGGACCAAAGTCAGACATACCGCTGTCTTGGGGGCAGCAGTTAATGATTATTTGCTAAAAACAATCAAGTTTAAACATTAAATATCTTGTTTTTGTAGTGTATTCAATTAAATATAGGTCGAACATGATTTGCAAATCATTGTATTCTGTTTTTATTTGTTTAACACAACGTCCCAACTTCATTGGAATTGGGGTTGTACATTTATAGTAGCTTACGTTTTTTTAAGTTATAAGCTGTTGCTTGGTTGATTTCTTTTTGCTTTGTGTAATGAGCCAAAATTTGAGTTGCGAGCAAGCCTCATATAGGCTGCTGTTCGAGTGAAGTGAAAAATAGAGAGCCATAGTCGCCGATGCACTTTCAGCCATTAATTAAACTTAAGACTAACGACCATGTTCATGACGTCACTCAGGCCATTTCCTGTAAACGCACACTACAGCTAATGTTGTCCAATAATTCCAGCTCATAAAGTTTTTTTTCTTTATATTCTCTTTTGTTATGTCTACACTATACAGTGCTATTTTTCTTTAAATAATATTATGCTCCTAGAACGGCTGGAATGGACTAATGATTTGATATATGAGTAAACTGAATTACAAGCTTGGCATTGGAACAAACTCATAAATCAAGGTACAACTGTATATGATTGAATTTTATTTTAAGTCCTTGATGCTTCCTGAAACGAGGTTTACTTGTATTTCATTCTGCTCCCGTGTGTGTGTGTGTGTGTGTGTGTGTGTGCGTGTGTGTGCGTGCATTTGTGTGTGTGTGTGCGCATACGTGTTCGCAGATTTTTGGCTTCCTTAACTTCATCTTGTGGGTTGGCAATTGCTGGTTCATTTACAAGGAAACTCCTTTCCACAAGTCAGCCGAGCCGCCTGCTGCAGATGCGGAGGGTGGTGCCCGACCATCGTAACTCTTCTAGCTCCCTTATCCCGTAATCGTCTTAGCGGCATGTGTGTTTGTTTTGGAGCTACAAAGTGTTGAAGAACAGCTGCAGATTAGAAGCTTCAAGCTATGTGTTTTACTCTGCAGGCAGGTTAGAGTGCCCCATACCCATTTAGTGCCTTTAACCAATTATTTTTTTTTTTCCCCTCTGACTCCTCGTCATGATGACCAAACTTTGGCGCCATGGTCTACTCAAATTAGATGGCGTAGACAAAGAAAATCTTCTGAATGTAGTCGTGCCCATTTGTCTAGGATACCTGCTTCCAATTTGGGCTCATTCTGGCTTTTTTTTTTAATTAGAATTCATTCACATAGGCTACTTGAAACCAAAATGTCTGACTTTCTGTTCGGCTTTGCGCATGGGTCCTTGAGACTTTTTCATGCATCCAGTTATGATAGTCATGCCCACCTAATTTCGTGTCCATTGGTTAAGCTGGTGATGGGGGCTCATTTTTTTTCTAACTTTCCAGGCGGACACTACTGAGTGAGTTTGTATCATGTGGTGGAAATACAGCCTTTAAGTGACTGCACTAGTTTCAGGATTAATGCAAACCTTTGAAATTATTTTACTCCCCTGTAGATGATTAGTTTGTATATTTAAAAATATATATTTAAAACCCAGCAGCTAAAATAACTGTGGCTCTCATTTCATATGCTTGTGCAGATGTGGACTCTAATAATAATAATCAGAGTAATAATAATTATAATATTAATAGTAATAATATTGGTGCTGCACTTTAATTGCTCTTATTGGATTGCAAAAAGCAGTTCTTTAAGAATTGTACTTCTCAGTTAAATTTTTGAGTGAAAGATTTAAAAAACTGTCATTCGGTTGCCAAAATTAGTTTATTTAAAAAGTGAATGATTTTTTATTTCATTTATTTTTTTGTTTTTTATTATTATTTTTTAAATTGCATTCTCCCACCTGTTGACCTGCGTCACATCACTTGGCTAAACGCACAATTCTTGTCAAATTGTGGGACTTGGATTTGATTACACATTAAACTGTTTCATGATTTTCTCTATCTTGAGTATTATTGATTTGAAAAGACATCATGATGAAGGTCCAATAGTATTTCAGTGACTAAAGCAATTCATTTTTGGACTAATTAAAATCTGCTGTGTTACAAAATGGACTGCTTTTTACAAAATCTACAATGCAATGCATGTTTTGCCATCAGGCTTTGTACATCCACAACAAAATTGTCATTTGTTGTAAAAATACACTTATTCAATAAAGCCTAATGGTGTCCATTGTTGTTACGTTGTGTTCGTGAACCAGAATGTAAAACAAAAGTAGTATGACAGTAGAGTAAATTTGGGATGCTATATCTATTCAATAGCCGTGAATCAATGTTTTGTTGGTCCTTCAAATGTGCACTGCTATATACATTGACTTGACAAATCAGTTTTGTCATTGTACTGCACTTTATTTCAATTATGCTTATGTGCGTGCTTCTACCAAGGTTTCCTTTCATTCCCTATAATGAACATGTTTCCCTAATTTGTTCATTTTTATCCCCAATACAACAATTTATTTCAATTCAATACTATGTGTATTAGCTATTGCTTTATTGTTCGCCCACTACTCACAACCCTACAGAGGAGGAAACATGTCACATGGGTGAAGGAAAATGTTTTTAAAGTGGATCCCAGTCAATCTCTAACGTAATTGCCTTGTGGCATTCATCTGTTGCACATGTTTTGGCAACAGTGATAGCAGTTACATTCAGCATTATATAGTTACAGTGGTGTTAGTGTTTGCACCTTTCCTGGTTTTGTCACAAATGTTTCCCATCAAACTAATTCAAAAGTAAACTCAAAATGCAGTTTCTAAATTTAGTTTTGTTTGTTTTTTAATTAAGGGAGAAAACAATCCAAACCTACATGGTCCTTTGTGAAAAATAATTGCCCTCCTTTTGAAACAAACTACACTGAACAAAAATATAAATGCAACACTTGTTTTTGCTCCCATTTTCTGAGCTGGACTCAAAGATCTAAAACTGTTTCTACATGCACAAAAGGCCATTTCCCTCAAATATTGTTCACAAAGCTGTCGAAATCTGTTAGTGAGCATTTCTCCTTTGTCAAAATAATCTATACCACCTCACAAGTGTGCCATGTCAAGATGCTGATTAGACCGCATGATTATTGCACAAGTGTGCCTTAGGCTGGCCACAATAAAAGGCCACTCTGAAATGTGCAGTTTTATTGGGGGGGGATCAGAAAACTAGTCAGTATCTGGTGTTACCACCATTTGCCTCATGCAGTGCAACACATCTCCTTTGCATAGAGTTGATCAGGTTGTTGATTGTGGCCTGTGGATTGTTGGTCCACTCTTCAATGGCTGCGCGAAGTTGATGGATATTGACAAGAACTGGAACACGCAGTCATATACGACAATCCAGAGCATCCCAAACATGCTCAATGGGTGACATGTCCGGGGAGTATGCTGGCCATGCAAGAACTGTGATGTTTTCAGCTTCCAGGAATTGTGTACAGATCCTTGCAACATGGGGCCGTGCATTATAATGCTGCAACATGAGGTGATGGTCATAGAGAAATGGCTCAACAATGGGCCTCAGGATCTTGTCACGGTATCTCTCTGTGCATTCAAAATGTCATCAGTAAAATGCAGCTGTGTGCGTTGCCCATAACATACGCCTGCCCATACCACAACCCTACCACCACCATGGGCCACTCGATCCACAACGTTGACATCAGCAAATCGCTCACCCACGACGCCACACATGCCATCTACCCTAAACAGTAAAAACCGGGATTCATCCGTGAAAAGAACACTTGTCCAATGTGCTAGACGCCATTGAATGTGAGCATTCACCCACTTGAGTCGGTTACGACAACGAACTGCAGTCAGGTCGAGACCCCGATGAGGACGACGAGCATGCAGATGAGCTTCTCTTGAGAGGTTTTCTGACAGTTTGTGGGGAAATTCTTTGGTTATGCAAATTGTTGCAGCAGCTGTCCGGGTGTTTGGTCTCATACAATCTTGGAGGTGAACATGCTGGGCTCGTGTGGTTACACGTGGTCTGCGGTTGTGAGGCTGGTTGGATGTACTCCCAAATTGTCTGCAACGCCTTTGGAGACGGCCTATGGTAGATAAATGAACATTCGATTCACAGGTAACAGCTCTGGTGGACATTCCTGCAGTCAGCATGCCAATTGCACGCTCCATCAGAACTTGCGACGTCTGTGGCATTGTGCTGTGTGATAAAACGGCAAATTTCAGAGTGCCGTATTATTGTGGCCAGCCTATGGCACACCTGTGCAATAATCATGCTTTCTAATCAGCATCTTGATATGCCTCACCTGTGAGGTGGGATGGATTATCTCGACGAAGGAGAAATGCTCACTAACACAGATTTAGACAGCTTTGTTTACAATATTTGAGGGAAAAGGCCTTTTGTGTAAATAGAATACTTTTAGATCTTGGAGTACAGCTCACAAAAAATGGGAGCAAAAACAAAAGTTTTTGGTTTATATTTTTGTTCAATGTAATATCTCTAGCCACACCCAGGCCTGATCCTGCCACACCTGTTCTCAATCAAGGAATCACTGAACTAGGATCTTCCTGACAAAGAGAAGTAGACCAAAAGATCCTCAAAAGTTAGACCAAAAGATCCTCAAAAGTTAGACATCATGCAGAGATCTCAAGAAATTCAGGAACTAAGGAGATAGATAGTAATTGAGATCTGTCAGTGTCAAACGGTTATAAAGCCATTTCTAAAGCTTTGGGACTCCAGCCAATCACAGTGAGAGCCATTATCCACAAATGATGAAAACAGAGAACAGTGGTGAACCTTCCAAAGACTGGCCAGCCGACCAAAATTACTCCAAGAGCAAGGTGACGACCAGTGTTTCCACAGTTTCCTTGAAAAAGTAACTTAGTTACTTTACTGATTACTTGAGTTTAAAAGTAATATCCACAGTACAAAAAAAGCATTAACCGTACCCATTAGTTGGTAATGTACGCCACACAAGTTACAGAATGATGTCATCAACATGAAGCAATAACTTAAATATTAGTGTAGTTGAAGCCACATTAAATGAGCAACTTAGTGCAGACTTGACATGCCAACACAATACAGTAAGTTCCTAAATGTAAACAAGCACACCATTCCGAGTACACTGCCGATTGTGGTCCATAAAAGCAACGGTGTGTGCGTGTGTGTACGTAAACGTGAGAGACACACACATGCACTATTGCTCCCACCACAGTAATTTTGATGCGAAGAGCGAAAAAAAAAAATGTCTTATGCATGACGTAACGTCAGCCGTGCAAGCCACGTTCAACTATCTCACAGACGAAGTTGAGTTCTCACTTTTCATTGTAAATGTTATTTAAGATAAGTATTGTCAGTCCTAGCGGCACGGTGGAAGACTGGTTAGAGCGTCTGCCTCACAGTTCTGAGGACCAGGGTTAAATTCCCGGCCCCGACTGTGTGGAGTTTGCATGTTCTCCCTGTGCCTTCGTGGTTTTTCTCCGGGCACTCCGGTTTCCTCCCACATCCCAAAAACATGCATGGTAGGTTAATTGACAACTCTAAATTGCCGGTAGGTGTGAATGTGAGTGCGAATGGTTGTTTGTGTGTATGTGCCCTGCGATTGGCTGGAGAAGCGGCTCAGTAAATGGATGGATGGATTGTCAGTCCTTCAGTGAGTCAACCCTTACCCTCCATGACCGATTGATGATCGTGCACTCGGTATGAATAATTAACCCACAATGCATTGCGCGTTTAACACGCCAGTAAAATTATTCTTAATGTGTAAATAAGTAACAACAATCAAATACTCGGTATGAATAATTAACCCACAATGCATTGCACGTTTAACATGCCAGTAAAATTATTGTTAATGTGTAAATAAGTAACAACAATCAAATACACTTTTTACTGAGGAAAATAACAAAAATAATGTGGCGACAGTGAAATAGTGCATTTCTTTGCACTTTTATGTTACTGCACCATTGTAGAGTCAACAATCACTTCCCTATTGCTTTCTTCTATGCGTTAGAAAAAGAGTAGTTTCAGTTAAATGTTGTTACACACTTGGGCTGCTCTTTGTTTGAATCACCAACTATAAATTACTGGTTGATGAGAGACATTGATGATGTAAAAGTAACTGTAGTCAAATTACTAGTGATGGTGAGATGAAGCTTCATGAAGCATCGTAACACTTGGGCCATTGGTTCGCGTAATGGTCCATTTCTTGATGCTTCAAGTGCAGACGAAACCACCTGCTGGCCAAGTGTATAATCAGAATCATCTTTATTTTCCAAGTATGTCCAAAAAAACAAACAAGGAATTTGTCTCCGGTAGTTGGAGCCGCTCTAGTACAACAACAGACAGTCAATTGACAGAGAACACTTTTGAGACATAAAGACATTGACAAAAAAAAACAGTCACTGAGCAATAAAGGGTTGCTAGTTTTCTGGTAATGCTGGTACATTTATTTATTTTTTTGACAATTGTGCAAAAGATGCAGAGTCCTCTAGCACTTAGAGCAGTTCGAATGACTAATATTGCAATAGTCCGGTGCAATGACCGTTGTGGAAAGGGCACCGAGACTTCAAGGAGTGTTTGCAGTTTAAAGTGACGAGTAGCGTGATAATCTGGGACAATGTAGATTGTGCAAATATTGCAGATACTCCTCAATCGGTGTGCAAATGGAGCAGATGCTACTCTGGCATGAGTGGCCAGCATTGGTCAACAACAGATATGCAAATAGTGCAGCGTGACGAGACTACTACAGTGAGTGCACGAGTAGTATATAATTGACCCTACAGAAATGTGACAATGAACTCAAGTCAAAAAATTGCCAGCATGTTGCAATGGAATTGTAGGTTAGGCGTTTAAGAAGTTGATCGCAAGAGGGAAGAATCTGTTGGAATGTCTGCTAGTTCTAGTTTGCATTGATCGGTAGCGCCTACCTGAGGGAAGGAGCTGGAAGAGCTGGTGACCGGGATGTGGAGGGTCCGAGAGGATTTTGCACGCTCTTGTCTTAGTTCTGGCAGCGTGCAAATCCTCAAGGGTGGGTAGGGGGGGTACCGACAATCCTTTCAGCAGTTTTGATTGTCCGTTGCAGTCGGAGTTTGTCCTTTTTTATAGCAGCACCAAACAGACTGTGATGGAAGAACTTTTTGAGGACGGAGTTGATGTTGGTCGCCCACTTCAGGTCCTGAGAGATTGTAATTCCCAGGAACTTGAAGGTCTCGACGGTTGACACAAGGCAGCTGGACAACGTGAGGGGCAGCTGTGGTAAAGGATACCTCCTGAAGTCCACGATCATCTCTACAGTCTTGAGCGTGTTCAGCTCCAGGTTGTGTCGGCCGCACCACAGCTCCAGCCGCTCCGCTTCCTGTCGATATGCAGACTCGTCACCGTCCTTGATGAGGCCGATGACAGTGGTGTCATCTGCAAACTTCAGGAGTTTGACAGCCGGGTACCCTGAGGTGCAGTCGTTTGTGTAGAGAGAGAAGAGCAGCGGAGAGAGGACACAAACTTGGGGCGCCCCAGTGCTGATGCTGCGTGTGGATGAGGTGGCCTCCCCCAGCCTCACCTGCCGTGTCCTGCCCGTCAGGAAGCTGTAAATCCACTGGCAGATGGCAGGTGAGACGCTGAGCTGGAGAAGCTTGGATGAAAGGAGTTAAGGGATGATGGTGTTGAATGCTGAGCTGAAGTCCATGAACAGGATCCTCGCGTAGGTCCCTGCACTGTCGAGGTGTTCTAGGAAGTGCAGTCCCATGTTGACTGCATCATCCGCAGACCTGTTTGCTCGGTAGGCAAACTGCAGGTTTCTTGGGGACTGGAATGATGGTGGAGTGTTTGAAACAGGATGGTACTTCCCACAGTTCCAGAGATCTATTGAAGATCTGAGTGAAGACTGGCGCGAGCTGGTCCGCGGAGACTTTGAGGCAGGATGGGGCAATCACAGGCAAGTATAAAGCCACATAATGTGTGTTGCAAAATGGCATTGGTTGTAGCACTTTCAAATGACTATGACAAAAAAAAAGTTTGACCAAAAATTGTGTCGACATGAAATAATAAAATATTGTTTGAACGTATTCTGTGTGCGTAACTGGTTCCAAGATGGTAGTAATCATATACAGGTACATCTAAAAATAAATGGTAGAAAACTCAATTGATTTCAGTACTCATACTTTTTCAAAGAGCAAATTCCTGCCTAAATTCTACATTAAAAATAAATTCCATTGTTTCATAATAGTTTGTTACGTAATGTTCTAGTTTCTCGAGATGGTGAATTTGGAGTTGTCATTTGCTGTAAGCTATAATCATCAAAATGATACATGTATTTAAAAAAATCATGAAATCTTTCAGTGTGCATATAGCATCTCTATAATATGAGTTTCACTTTTTGAATTATACTACTTAAATAAATTGAGATTTTGACATGATTATAATTTATTGAGATTTACCAGTGTGGCAGCTTGTGTAATGTGTTTGTCAACTTTGGAGAATGGCATAAACCCACATTTTCATGGAGCTGCTTGGCGGGGTCTATATTGCTGTGTCAAAATGTCACACATCGTGCCAAATTCTTAACCACATCCCGAAGTGGTCACGTGGTACAGTAGGGCAGCGAAGCTTCGGACGTCATCGTTTCCAGCCCCTCCCCCAAATGACGCAAGCCTCGATACTGCCCCGTCATTACTCGACACAGGCATCAAAGACCGTATTTCAGAAAAAGAACATAACAACAGTAAAATATGGTGGTGGTAGTGTGATGATCTGGGGCTGTTTTGCTACTTCATGACCAGGAAGACTTGCTGTGATAAATGGAACCATGAATTTTGCTGTCTACCAAAAAACCCTGAAAGAGAGTGCCCGGCCATCTGTTCGTGACCTCAAGCTGAAACAAACTTGGCTAGTGCAACAGGACAATGATCCAAAACACACCAACAAGTCCACCTCTGGATGGCTGAAGAAAATCAAAATGAAGACTTCAGAGTGGCCTAGTCAAAGTCCTCACCTGAATCCTGTTGAGATGGTGTGGCATGACCTTAAACTATATAAATATGATTTATTATGCGCCTGCCGGTCTTCATCTCTATCAGGCGCTGTGACGTAACACTAGCCAAACAGCCTGTTCATTCGGTGTTGTGTGATATTGTTCCATGCTGTTGTTCCCAGACAAAATGAGAAAAGAAAATCCAGAAAATCACATTGTCTGATTTTTAAAGAATTAGCAAATCATGGTGGAAAATAAGTATTTGATCACCTACAAACTACAACTATTTTTCCTACGGCCATCGGGACCTCCACCGCCAGCAAGGGAACTAAATCTGGGAGCCGTCACGATGCAGCAGCGAATCAGATAAGAGTTGAGCATTTCCTTGTATATACCTAGGACTCTATTAAGGTTACTTTGCACTATGGAGTCGGAAAAAAAGACCCACACCGTACTTTTCAGTACTGTCGTCTGTACTTTTGCCCATATGACAAGGCAACAGACACACGGCAAAGATTTTGTGTACGGTGTGTTATAACGCAACTCGAGCGAGGGGCACACAATATATAGGAATACTGCATCCTATGTAAAAGCATGTGCCATGTCACTGAAACATATATGAATATGTAATACGTACAGTCGTGCCAAAAAATATTGGAACCCCTGGAGTGGCATTATTTCAAGCCATGAGTGTATAAAAAGACACGCTTTTGACATACCGTCACATCGAGCCAGTGGCCACTCTCTTTTTCTGTTGTACAGCTGCTACTTGGCTGCTCTGACCTTTAAACAGGCAGTTCATGCTAGAAAGCTCTCCAATGTGGCTGAATTACAACAATTCTGCAAAGATGAGTGGGCCAAAATTTCTTCACAGCGCTGTAAGAGACTCATTGCAAGTTATCGTAAATGGTTGATGGCAGTTGCTGCTGCTAAGGGTGGCCCAACCAGTTATTAGGTTTAGGGGGCAATCACTTTTCACACAGGGCCAGTGGATTTTTTCTCCCTTAACAATAAAAACCTTCATTTAAAAACTGCATTTTGTGTTGTCTTTGACTAATATTTAAATTTGTTTGATGATGACATTTAAGTGTGACAAACATGCAAAAAAAATAAAAATAATAAAGAAATCAGGAAGTGGCCAAACACTTTTTCACACCACTGTAAGTATTGTTGTAAAACACAACACATGTATGGTTTTGTACTGCATTTGCATGGCTTGTGGTGGCTGTTCAAACAGCTGGCTCGCTCGCTCCAAACTCAGAAATGCACTTCTAATAGTCTGTGAAAGCTTATTTTACGAAGCCATCCTCCACGAAATGGGCCCGAACAACACAATTCTGCTTCCGAAGCCCTTGGTAATTTCTTCCAAAATAAACTGAGGCTGTTTATTCCTCACCTCCTCTGAGTTTGGCAGGTGCAGCAAAGTTAAAGCTTGTCACATGATGCAGCCGTGTTGCCACTCAGCGGTTTTTCCTGAAATGAGTGGGTGTGTAGCAACCACCAAGTGGGCAGGTACTTGAATATTAATTGTCAAACCTGCGTCACAGCATCTGCAATTTCACATCCTGTCGTTTGCAAGTGGTTTTGGTGTTCAAAGGCTATTGCATTCTTTTATTAAATCAGAACTGTGAGGCAGATGTGCTAAGCAGTCGTGCACCGTGCCGCCACTACTACTACTACTACTACTACTATTACTACTACTACTGCATTTCGCGGGCACTGTGTTATGACGTCACTATTGTGCGCAGGTCATAGTGACCACAACAATGGCCGCGGTTGACGGCCGACGTCTTAATCTCGAGGATTTTGTCGGACTAAATTGGAGTTGCTGGGTGGACGGAGTGAATATTTTGACATCGGACGGTGAGTCATACACGCTGTCCCCAAAATCCCGGCGTCATTATTGTCACGCTGACGACTACTTGGAATTTTGTGTTTGTGTGTTCGGGTGTGGATTATAACAGGAGTCGGGAGAAGCGGCGGCATTTAAAAGTTAGCTAAACAAAAAGCCGCTGGGTCCTGCTGTAGGAGCCGAGTAGTTACTTCCCTCGCTCGAAACACAAACTCTTTCAATCATTTTTCTATTCATCATCATAACACGTAACTTGCGTTTGTTTCAATATGTTGACACGTGTCATTAGAAAGATTTCTCGACATACTTTCCTAGCCATACTGACAGCACTGTTCGTCGTTATTGTGTATACAGTACACAGAAATCACGAAAATGAAAACAATGTAGATATAACGTAAGGAAAAAAAACATTTGCAACTCAGCTCAACTCTACCAGTCCAGTGAGCAGTCCATAGTTTGTTTGTGTCTGTCTCTCACCAAGTCAGCTGGAGGGACTCTGCAAAGTACGTTTTGCTTAATGTTTCTTGTGCTAAGTGAATGTACAGTACTGTGTTCTTTGTCATTGTAAGCGTTGTCGTGCTGTACTGTATATGTTGATACTAGTTTGGCAATCCATGGATTGATTGATTGACTGACGCTGTTTCATCTTGCATGCAGCTGGGACGTGTCCACAAGGAGCCAGCAAGTATGGGAGGAGGTGCCGTGAGAGCATGAGCCTCTGGAAAGAAGGTAATACAAAAAGGAGTTCCACTTATAATCGGAATCTCTTTATTGTCCTGTGAAGGGAAATTGGTGTTGCAGCAGTAGCACACAATAGACAAAGGTACACAATGACAAAATCAGCAGTGAGAATGAAACCCAATTAAGTTTAACACACACTTGCAAAAAAATAAGAAAAAAAACAGCATAAATAGACATAAGATCACTAACAAACAGTGATGCAGTAATGCGTTACTCCAAAATACTGCCACTTTGAGAAACGAGTAAAGTAAGACGTTACTTTTCCCGTGAAAGTAATTGGACTACAGTTACTTCTTCCAACCAACAATAGTTACTTTTGCATCATCAATGTCTCTCACCAAGTACTAATTTGTAGCTGGTGATTCGAACAAAGAGCAGTGCAGTTCTGCAGAAGCATTTAACCAAGACCACTCTTTTTTTCAACGAATAAAAGAACGCGATTGGGAAGTGAATGTTTATTACACAATGCAGTGTGATTGTGCAGTAGCACAAATGTGCAAAGAAAAGCACGATTTCACTGTCGCCACACAATTTTCATTTTCCTTCGTAAAAAGTGTATTTGATTGTTGTTACTTTTTATTTACACATTAAAAATACAGTTTTACTGGTGTGTTAAATGGGCAATGCATTGGGGGTTAATTATTCATACCGAAGTGCACGACCATAAACCGGTCATGGAGGGTAAGGACTGACTCACTGAAGGAGTTACAATACTTAGCTTAAATAATATTTACAATGAAAAGTGAGAACTTTCAACTTTGTCTGGAGTCCGCACTGTGAGCTGGTTTAACGTGCTGCATGGCTGACGTCACGTAGTAAATCACCCACAGTCAAATCATCAACAGCTTTGCTAGTTAAACAGCTGCTTAAACTTGTCACTTGTCTCGCTCTTCGGAACAAAATTAATGTGGTGGGAGCAATGGTGTGTGCGTCTGTGTGTCTGTCTGTCTGTCTGTCACTCACTTTTACGTGCACGCACAAACACACGCACAGTTGCCTTCATGGACCACAGTCGGCATCTGCCTGTTTGTCTATCTGCCTGCCTGTCTGCCCGCCTGTCTTTCTGTCTGTCTGCCTTCCTGCCTGCCTGCCTGTCTGTCTGTCTGTCTGTCTTTAAAGAAGTGTACTGAGAATTGAGTGCTTGTTTATGTTTAGATACTTACTGTACTGTGTTGGCATGTCAAGTCTGCACTAAGTTGCTCATGTAATGTGGCTTCATCTTGATGACATAGTTCTGTAACTTGTGTGGTATACATTACCAAGTAATGGGTACGGTGAAGCTAATGCTTTTTTTGTATTGTGGATAAGTGATATTCCTGCCACTTGGCAGCTGCTGAAAGTAACTAAAACGTTAGTTTTTGCTAACTTTGTTACTTTTGAAATCACGTAGTCAGTAAAGGAACTAATTTACTTTTAAGCTCAAGTAATCAGTAAAGTAACTAAGTTACTTATTCAAGGTAAGTTACTTATTCAAGGTAAATATGGCAACATTGCTAACAAATGCATGTGTTGATGTGCAAATAAGGAACATTAGTGCAAGAAGAAAGTTAATAACCTACTGTCTGACTTCCATTAAGTAAATGAATTGTACTGGAGATAAATGAAACTTGGAGTCTTTTCGTCTTCCTCCTAGGCGCCCTAAAACACGACCTGTGGGCAAAAGCTCAAACTTGTTTATAAGTGGATGATTAGGACAATCTAGAATGACGTAAGATTTCCTCGAGACAACCGGCCTCATTCACTAAAAAATGCGTAAAAATATTCGTACTCTGCACACTAGTACAGTGTATACGCAAAATCACTGTCAGATTCATGACACATGCACACCAACTAATTTTCGTCTCACCACTTTAAGTATGTTAGTGAATATTTCCTATTTCCCTGTGTTTGATGCAAACAAGATAGGCAGGAGGTATGAAGTTGCGAGAGATGGCCCCAAAAATTAAAAGAAGAAATTTGGAGTGTTGATGACAAACAAAAAAGATACCCGGGCCTCTATCACAAAGGCTTTCAATGCAGTGTCACCTGAGGTCTGCAGCGTGCCTCATGTTTTTTTTCATTGTTTGTGTGTACGCAGAGCCTGAGGAATCTGTCTTTATTCATAGAGTATGAACAAATTCAAGTAAGATATTGATGAACAATGTATTTGTGCGTCAAATGTTTGCACGCACGATTTATGCATAAATTTGTGCATATGCCGTGCTTGTGAATCAGGCCCAATATTTCCCCAACCCATTCAATACAAGAGAAATGGCGACAAGTTTGCCACTTGACCGCATTGTAGTGACCACATAAGCTACACTAATTACACTTTCGTTATTTCTTTACATTATCGTATTTTTATATTATATTTTTGTACAATACAGTGCAATTTTTTTTAAACGTGGAACAAAAAAATTATGTTTTTCAAAGGCTGGAACGAATTAATGACATTTCAATGGTGAACGTTAATTAGATATACAGTACGAGTAAATTGAGTCACAAGCTTTTTTAAAAAAAAATTTAATTTACAGAGTGGTAAAGTGGGTCAGTCGCCAGGTGTGCAAATTTGTTTGCGGTTGCCCTGTTCCGTCTCATTCAAATGTATCGCTCAGTGTGCAGCTGGATGACACTGTCCTCGTCTACAACTTTTGCATTTCTAGTTGTGTGCGTGCTCCTCTACAGACATGCACATCTATGGCGAGTTTCCCTCCCGTGACAACTTCTACTTGGTGGTGTGCAGCCACTGTGGCCAAGTGGTGAAGCCACAAGCCTTTGAGAGACACTGCGAGAGGCGACACAGCCTTCTCCCCAAGACGTGCACACAGTGGCGTTGCTTGGCCCCTCAGCCGCGACCTCGCCCCGGCTGCCCTGTCAACCTTTTCCCCTCCACGGAGGATGTTGGACATCTGGCAGAATTGACTTTCAGCTCCAATGTGGCCTCCCCTTGCCAGCAATACAAGCCTGTCAACGGCCAAAAGGAAGATGGGAGGTAAATGAAATGGTGGTACAGTGAGTGAATCCCCGTAATTCACGGGGGTTAGGACTTAGCCCAGTTGGGAATAGCAAAAATTTGCGAGTAATTGATGCCCCCCCCCCCCAAAAGGTTTATACTTTATACTGTAGTCTAATTCACGTGTAAATGAAGATAAGGTCATCTGTATTCGTCCCACAACGGGGAAATTTCCTTAGTTTCAGCAGCAATAGTGGAAATAAGGAAATAAATAAAAATGGCATGCAAGGAGGACGAGGTGATATTTACCCATTGTATATGCTCAAGCACATTAACATAACATAATAATATACATTCACATGTACACAGTGCAGAAGGCAGAATTCACAAAATTATTCTTATAAAGAGGCCATAGAGGTCAGAGTTGAATTTTTATCAGAGAAGACATGAAGAGAAGACCAATGATTTGCAAATCATATTCAACCTAGATTTAATTGAATACCCTACAAAGACAAGATATTTAATGTTCAAAATAAACTTGATTGTTTTGAGCAAATGCTCATCAAACACCGGTTTGGAACATCCCACAGGTGAACAGGCTAATTGGGAACAGGTGGGTCCCATGATTGGGTACAAAAGGAGCTTCCCTGAATTGCTCAGTCATTCAGAAGCAGAGATGGGGCGAGGTTCACTTCTTTGTGAACAAGTGCATGAAAAAATAGTCGAACAATGCACCCGACCCCTATGGCCCCTCCCACAGGTGGTGAGCCCATGAGAAGGGAGACCCACGTTACCCTTTCGGCCTGTGCCCGGCTGGGCCCCATGGGTGCAGGCCCGGCCAGCAGGCACTCTCCTTTGAGCCCCACCTCCAGGCCTGGCTCCAGAGGTGGGCCCCAGTGACCCACGTCCGGGCAACGGACGTCGTCGTCATAAGGGGTCTTTGAGCCGTGCTTTGTCTGGTCCCTCACCTTGGACCTGTTTGTCATGGGTGACCCTGCCATTTGAACTCGAAACTGTTCAGCTTATTCAGGACATGTTCAGAACTATCTGGCTAGCACATTCCCCAAATTCTCACATTTTTACAATACATTTCCCAAATTAATAGATATTTTACAGCTTTACTTCCTCTTTCCACTATTCTAGACCAATTCAAACTATTTAAACTTCAGATTTCATTCCAGATTTTAGCAGTCCAATTAATTGCACAGAATGTAAAGTTCAGCGTCAGCTCTTCAGCATGCACACCCAATTTCTCCAGCATTGCATTCTCGAGTTTATTGTTACTATTTTGCACAACATTCCCTCTCCCTTTCTGCAGTCTGTCTTCAGCAGTGAACCTGCCCATTCCTCACCAGTCTGCTTCCATACTTCAGAGCGGGGGTCCTCCGTCTCAGCCCCCAGGCCTCGGTTGTTCCTCTTCGTCCACTATCTCACCCTCAAAGAGAGCCCCTACGCTTGCAGCCGAGCGCTCAAGTGACTCTCCTGCTCCACCTCTGCAGGGAACAATAACCCACAGCCGGATTTGCAGAAATGCTGAAAGTAAGTCTTTCAATCCTGCATCGTGGGTTGTCTTCTCCTGCTCCTTTTCTGTCTGTCCATATGGGGACATTACCTTTTGCATAATGTAACTATTTGGCACCCGGGAAGTTTCACCCGCCTGTTGCAGTTTGAATTGATCCGTTTAATAACCTGTTTTCGTCAAAATACCCCAAGGGGCAAGAATGACATATTTTAGCCTTGCTGAAATTAGCCTTGTTTGAGTCTAAAAAAAAAAGTGAGTGTGCACTCTTACATTGCACGCAAGCCCAAACAAAGACTGCATGGATTAGACTTTCTCTGGTGCAGGCAGCACTTCACCAAGCTGTAGAATTACACTTGTCAATGAGTGTACGGTTGCAAGAAAAAGTACATCCATGACCTGGACTTTTGCATAAATTGCTTATAAAATACAATTTAATCTTCATCTAGGTCACAACAATAGACAAATACATTCTGCTTAAACTAATACCATGCAAACAGTTTTCTGTTGTCATGTTTTTTATTGGACACACCATGTAAACATTCAAAGTGCAGGGTGGAAAAAGTATGTCAACCCAAAGGCTAAAGACTTCCATGAGCGAATCGGCGTCAGTAGTCAGCCATCCTAGAGTCCAATCAGTGTGACGAGTTTGGAAGTGTTGATTAAAGCTGCCCTGCTCTATAAAAAACAAAAACACAAACTGTTTTTTTCTCCAGCATTCTCAAGGAGCATTGTCTCTCAACCATGCCATGTGCATTGTTTGTCAGTATATGCCCTGATATAGACTTACGACCAGTCCGGGGCGAAATGAGGACAAGCATTTTAGAAGATGGATGGATGTTATTACGAAGGCAGAATGTTTTGTTTTGTGAAATGTCGCCTGTTATCAAGTGGAATTGCCTGTGTGTCCTCCTGACATTTATTGCGTTGTCTTTTCCCTCTTAGAGCAAGATTGGGACCTGAAGAATCAAAGCTGTGCACCAGATTCACAAGGACAGAAAACACCCAGCAAACGAGTATGCAATGTAAACCATTTTAATCTACCTTTGTCTTCATTGTTTTTGTCACGGTTGTCATGGTGAGGACGTATGAACGATGTTCTTCAGACTGAAGGTGCCTCGGTGGCCTTGATGCGGCATGCTGCAGGTCGACATGTGGAGCAGCATCATTTGGACAAACAGAAAATAGCAAATGTGAAAAACTGCCACATTCTCAGGTATTTAGAGGAAACATACTGTGCATTTTTTCATAATTTTAAAGGATTCCCAGGTGTCCAAATTGAAAGCTTGCTGACATTGTTTTGTCAAAACACGCAAAGTATCCACTTGTGACACTTTAAATCACTCGGTTTTGGGGATGCGGTTCTCATGCAAATGAATCACAACTCACCATGATGACCATGGGCAGAGCTAGTACGTTGCAGTGAGATGAGTACTACTATCAATCATCAATCAATCAAACTTTTTTTATTTATTTATTTATTTTTTTTATACAGCACCATTCATATTCAAAAACCAACGGCAAGTGCTTCACAAGACAAATGATAAAAAACATTATCACAACCCTCTCAACCACCCGCAGCCTCTGAGCCGCTGCGACACCCAACACTCATGTAAAAGTAGTTACAGATGATTAAATGCATAACATAGCTGCTGCGACATGGCTGAGCACAGAGTTGAGTGAAGAAATGCCATCATGAAAGGCCGTCAACACCAGAAAGTGAGAGCTGACGGGACCCCAGTGAGAAAACACTGGAACATAAAAACAAAAGAACAAGCTAAAATAAATAAAATTAACTAAGACTACTGTATGAGACCTAGAAGAGCTACAATAAATAAATAAATGGGCGGACTCCGGCAATGTTTTTCAGTTCAGTTCAATCTAGTTTTCACTATGTTACTAATGTGTGGGATAAAAGTTAGGTCATAGTCAAAGACAACACCCATGTTTTTGTCTTCTTCTGCTGGGTTAAAAGAAAGTTGTAATTTTAACGTAAGTTTCTCTCTTCGAGTTTCAGGACCTACAATAACTAAAACATCAGTTTCGTCCTGGTTGACCTTAACGAAATTGTCTGCCATCCTGGAATGAATTTCTAAAATGCAGTTAAAGACTATCCATAGGGCTGTGGTCATCAGGAAAAACTGAAATGTACAGCATAGTGTCATAAGCACAACTATGAAAATTTATTCTGTGTCTCCTGATGACCCCGCCAAGTGGCAACATGTACAAATTAAAAAGTTTTGAACTTAAAATTGAACCTTGGGGAATACTACAATCCAACCTGTGACCTCCTAACAAGGAGTCAACACCCATGATGACATTTATTCTCAGACAGTGAGGTAGGATTTGAACCAGTTAAAAACAGTACCAATGTGTACCCTGGTTAAAAGAATATTGTGGTCTAATTAATGTATTAAATGCTGCACTCAGATCCCATAAGACAAGGACAGAGCGTTTTCTCATGTCCATATTAAATCTTCCGTTTAAAACTTTGATCAATGCTGTCTCGGTACTGTGATTTGTTTTGAAAACCATCCATCAACCATTTTCTTATCCGAGGTTGGGTAGCGGAGGAAGTAGTTTTAGCAGGGATGTCCAAAATTCCCTCCCAAGTGTTTCTCTTTTCTAAAATTTTACTTAAAAAGGCAGATTGGACACTGGTCTGTATTTCTTAAGATCTGCAGTGTCTAAATTATTTTTCTTCAGAAGGGGCCTGACAACGTTTATCTTAAAAGCACATGGAAAGACCTCTCTCTAAAGAGAACAATTTTAAATATCTAGGACGTCCTTAGCCAGAAAGTCGAAAAACATTTTTTAAAATCATGTTGGGATTGGATTTAAAAGGCAGGTTGTTGGCTTTAACTGGGACACAACCTTCGCCAGTGTTCCCACATCAACTAGAGCAACACTGCCCAGCGCTTCCTCACATAAAAACAAAGGTTCCGCTGCATTGAAACTATTAGGTTGTGGTGGAATAAAAGATTCCACCCATCCATCCATTTTCTGAGCCGCTTCTCCTCACTAGGGTCGCGGGCGCGCTGGAGCCTATCCCAGCTAACATCGGGCAGGAGGCGGGGTACACCCTGAACTGGTTGCCAGCCAATCGCAGAGCACATACAAACAAGCAACCGTTCACACTCACATTCACACCTACGGGCAATTTAGGGTCTTCAATTAACCTACCGTGCATGTTTTTGGGATGTGGGAGGAAACCGGAGTGCCCGGAGAAAACCCACGCAGGCACGGGGAGAACGTGCAAACCCCACACAGGCGGGGCCGGGGATTGAACCCCGGTCCTCAGAACTGTGAGGCAGATGCTCTAACCAGTCGAACACCGTGCCACACTAAAAGATTCCCTTATTGTTTTGATTTTTTGCTGAAGTGAGCTGCAAACCTCTCCCATTTTGCATCAGATACCCTGATGGGAATTTTAAAAACAGGGTTGATCAAGTGGTGAGAACTTTTGGGTTATCGTTTATTTTTTCATCAGGTTAGAAAAATGTTTGCCTTGCATTTCAGATTATTATTATTTTTTTTTGTATTTAAAATTTATTATTATTATTTTTTTTAAATTGTAGATGATTCAGTTGTCATTAAGCATTTGTAGATCAATTTCAAGCTTATTTTTACGAGCAAGAGTGTGAAGAAGAAATTGAGCACTCTTAAAATTTTTATTGCGTTTTCCCTGGTGGAAGCAGCACTTTGTCACCAAGTTGTCAAATTACATTTGTTAGTTATTGTAACCTTTCCTTGTATGTGGCGCATGCAGCGAACACATCGCCAAACACAATTACCACGCCTTAGTGTCGATAACTTGCCTACCATTCAAGTATGTGCCGCTTATTAGAAGCTAACGTTGATAACGCTGTTAGCCAACGAATTGGAGGACCCCAAAGGTTCCCAGACCACGAAGGTTCATAGACCTCAAAGGTTCCTGTGCCTCCAAAGTTCGCAGATCCCAAAGATTTCCCGGACCGCAAAGATTCATGGACCTTAAAGTTTTCCGGACCCCAAAGGTTCATAGATCCCAAAGATTCACGGACCTCAATGGTTCCTGGACATGATTTAGTTTTGCACTGTATAGTATACTTGGAAGCATTCTCCCAGTCTAGCTGCCAACTCTGTGTGTGGGCACATTATGTAAATTGGCCAGATTGTGACATCACAATGTAGAAGTCTACTCAACTCCAACAAAACGCATTTGTATCGCTCTCATCTTGGTCCCGTCAGGGCTACATCACAAAGGTTTCCAGAAGACGAGGCAGATGGCACAGTCAGCGTGGAGGTCCAAACCCCGTACCCCTTCAACCAGGGCCTCCTCTCCAGCGAGGAGAACGAGGATAACGAGGGAGAGGACGCCATTGACCTGCCTGCAACATCTTGGCACCCCAAACCTCTTGGTGTGAGTTCCAGTAAGGCACACTGCAGTCAACTCTCAGCATCTATAGTAAAATGGCAAACAGGGGCTATAGCATCTAGATGGCCTATATTTCACTAACAAGTTCTCTTTATGTATTTGTTGCTCAACAAAATGAAACTGGCAGTTATTTCCTATAGTATCAATCTGTTTCGGAGCAATCAGTAAATAAGTAATTGCCCTGGTAACCCAGATTTTTCATCACCAAAAACAAAACGCCCCCTTGCCTTGGTGTGATGTCAGTGACAGAACTGAAGACCAAAATTGTGGACAAAGGGATATACTATACTATAAAGTGGCATTATTTACTCATATTTTATACAGTGGTGTGTGAAAGTGTTTCCCTCATTTCCTGATTTCCTTTTTTTTCTTCATGTTTGTCACACTTAAATGTTTCCTATCATCAAACAAATTTAAATATTAGTCAAAGGCAACACTAGTGAACACAAAATACAGTTTGAAAATTGTTTTTATTATTAAGGGTGGAAAGAAATCCAAACCTACATGGCCCTGTCTGAAAAAGTGATTGCCCCCTAAACCTAATAACTGGTTGAGCCACCCTCAGCAGCAACAACTGCAATCAAGCATTTGCGATAACTTACGCTGTGGAGGAATTTTGGCTCACTCATCTTTGCAGAATTGTTGTAATTTGGCCACATTGGAGGATTTTTGAGTATGAACCATCTTTTTAAGGTCATGCCAGAGCATCTCAATAGGATTCAGTTGAGGACTTTGTCGAGGCCACTCCAAAGTCTTCATTTTGTTTTTCTTAAGCCATTGAAAGGTGGACTTGCTGGTGTGTTTTGGATCAGTGTCCTGCTGCAGAACCCAAGTTCGTTGCAGCTTGAGGTCACAAACAGATGCCAACGGACATTCGCCTTCAGGATTTTTTGGTAGCCAATAGAATTCATGTCTCCATTTATCACAGCAAGTCTTCCGGGTCCTGAAGCACTAACACAGCCCCAAACCATCACACTACCACCACCACATTTTACTGTTGATATGATGTTCTTTTTCTGAAATGCGGTGTTACTTTTACGCCAGATGTAATGGGACACACACTTTTCAAAAAGTTAAACTTTTGTCTTGTTAGACCACAGAGTGTTTTCCCAAATGTCTTGGGGATCATCAAGATGTCTTCTGGCAAAATTGAGACAAGCCTTAATGTTCTTTTTGCTCAGCAGTGGTTTTCGTCTTGGCATTCTGCAATGCAAGCCATTTTTGCCTACTCTCTTTCTTATGGTGGAGTCATGAACACTGACCTTAAGTGAGGCAAGTGAGGCCTTCAGTTCTTTGGTTGTTGTTGTGGGGTCTTTTGTGGCCTCTTGGACGAGTTGTCGCTCCGCTGTTGGGGTTATTTTGGTTATTTGGCCGGTCCTTCCATGGAAGGTTCACCACTGTTCTGGTTTCGCCATTTGTGGGTAATGGCTCTCACTGCGGTTTGCTGGAGTCCCAAAGCTTTAGAAATGGCTTTATAACCTTTTCCACACTGATAGATCTCAATAACATTTTCTCAATTTATTCCTGAATGTCTTTAGATCTCGGCATGAAGTTTAGCGTTTGAGGATCTTTTGGTCTGCTTTGTCAGGGAGGTCCTATTTAAGTGATTTCTTGATTGAGAGCAGGTGTGGCAGTATTAGGCCTGGCTGTGGCTAGAGAAATTAAACTTAAGGTATGATTAAACCACAGTTTATGTTTTAATGGGGGGCAATCACTTTTTCACACAGGGCCATGTAGGTTTAGATTTTTTTCTCCCTTAACAATAAAAACCTTCATTCACATTTGAGTGTAACAAACAGGCAAAAAAATAGGAACTCAGGAAGGGGGCAAAAACTTTTTCACACCACCGTATATCGTTGTGTGGCGTTTGCATGTTCTCCCCGTGCCTGCCTGGGTTTTGTCTGGGCACTCCGGTTTCCTCCCACATCCCAAAAACATGCATTGTAGCTTGATTGAAGACTCTAAATTGCCCGTAGGTGCGAATGCAAATGGTTGTTTGTTTATATGTGGCCTGCGATTGGCTGGCCACCAGTGTAGGGTGTACCACTCGCCCAGAGTCAGCTGGGATAGGCTCCAGCACGCCTGTGACCCTAGAAATGAATCTGCACGCACTTATGCGGTTGCCTTACTTCAGCCATGAAGTATTACAGCGATTGATTTTAGCAAAACAAGAGTACTCAAATCTATCTAACATCATTTTCACTATTGTCCATAAAAACACCCAGACTTTCAATAAAGGTGACACTTACACCGCAAAACACCTACTACTGTAGTTTAATAAAGAAATATGCTCATCTTTCGTCACTGACGTCAGCAGGCTCATGGAGGATTTCTACCTAAATGTGGGCGTCCCAAAATCGGACTGAAAATCAAATATGTCTTCCGAAAGCAAACCTAAAATGACTACTGAGTCTTTTTTGGGGGGAATTTTTCCTGCAGGCATCGTTTTTTTGGAATGTTTTTGCTACATAATAGTTCCCAGGTGTCTTAATAACATGTCTGACATGTTTTAGTCAAAATGAATCAAAAATGATAGGCGCATTGTTGTAGCATATTTCTTGCTATGGTGTAATTGGCTCATTTTAGGTGTAGATCTGTCTCATGCAACAAAATACTGCTCGGCCAGTGGAGAGCCGGCTTTTGTAAAAATGGCAATCATTGGGGCTTCATAGTTTGTCCGTCTCCTCTTCCGTCTCGGTTGCTGCTTGCTTGTACTAGTGCAGTGGTGTCCAAACTATGGTCCGGGGGCCATTTGCAGCCAGCCGTCCATTGTTTTAGCAGCCCGCGGCAACACCTAATGCTTCATGAATAACGATAATTCAGGTTCAGAAGCAAAAATGTTTTACTCCAATTTCTACTGTTTGTCAAGGTCACATTAATGATGAATTATGATTCTCAAGTAAACACTGCTTTAAAGATTGTCCGCTTTTTACAAATTGCTTTTTTGTTTCTGATTCTAGAGATCTGCTCAGGGCAGGGGTGAATCTATTCTAGTGGGATACAGGGTTGTATCCCACCCAAAAATCACAAAAAAATCACAACCCATTTGCCGTATCACCATTTAATCACCAAGCCACTGAAATACACACGTCAATTCATGTGTGGGCATGACATTGCCATATACTCTGCACTCCCATGTTGACAGCTTAGTTGAACATTGTTAGCTAATGCTGGTAACTCTAATCTGTGCTAGCACTGCAGCTCTGCTTAACGTTTGGCTTTAAAAGTGGCTCTTGCTCTGGAACTTGATAACTTTTTTCCATAATAGTCTTTAATAATGGCATTAAGGCATGCTTTGAATCTTGTTTGACTTTGTTATTTGTGCAGCTATGCACTTTTGGATGCCGCACGCTTGGATGCAGCCTCTTCACCTTCGACAGACGCCTGCACCACCTGCGCTTTGCCCTCGCTGCCATGTTGGAGCGTCATGTTAGCTCCCACCTGTGGAAGTGAGTCACATTGCAACAGCTCTTCCTTTTACGGCGGTACTCAAAAGTTGGATCATGTCGCTGCTCCAACTTCCATTTGGCTGCTTTGCAAAAACAAATTGCACATTGAGATCAATTCTATTTGGAATAATTAATTACAAACTGCATGGAAACCATTCTTAATGTACAGGCCGCATGTGTAAGCATATGTTGATCGGAAGTGTTGTCCACGAAAGTCTTTTTCTTCATTTTATTAACATGAAGTACTTTAAAAAATGAAAAAGTTGAGCATAGAAAAATATTAAAACAATTTTTACTGAACATTACAATAAATGTAGAAAACTATAAAATAACAAAATGAACTAATGTACACTCGAGTGTTTTTGCAGATCTGCACAGCCCATGCTCGGACTGTGGTTATGTTTTATGTCCATCCATCCATCCCTTTTCTGTATTACTGGTTATTTGTTGAAGGGGGGATGTATTATGGTGTAATAGGGTGCAATGTCAAAACTACGACCAACAGAGGGCAGCGTTCGCTGCCTTACGTCCGGGCCGATGTGTTATTGGGAATCCCACTAGTTCTCGGCAGGACATGCAGCGCTGCAATATGGTTGGCTTCTGAATCACGGAAGGGCAGGTTAAGCAGGGTTAGGGTTAGGGTGGGTTAGGGTTAGTGATCATCATCGTAACGCTTCTCCACTGAAGTCCCATTTTTTGCCGTCTGGAAAAAGTAGGGTGTGTCCTTTCGGGATTCAGAAGCCAATCATATTGAAGCACGGCATGTCCTGCCTAGAACACAAGTGGCATTCCTAATAACCCCCAAAGAAGAGGCTCGCGTTCTGCAGGAAAAGGCTGACTGATTGGGCTTTGTCGTGGACATTTCTGTCATGTTTGATTAAGTAAATATGCTCACAGCTGATATGATTTCAATATGAAATTGATCGTTATCACTAATCGCGATCATATAATCGCCCAGGCCTAGTTTATTGTGTGTCATGTGGACCCTTTGTGGATGGTTTTTAGGAGGAGAATATCGCACTTGATGGTTGCGCCTTCACAGTAGCATGTTTGCAACAGCCCTTTTTTTGTGGAGGGGAATGTCAGCGCTATTGGACTGTCGGTGCTTGACTACAATGGTATGGCCGTGGGGCGCTTGTTGTTTAGGCAGTACTGCATGCATCATAGTGCACCTGGGCTTGTCCTGACAAGAAGTCGAGTGGGATTCATAATAATTCCTCAATGAGCAGTATATCAGTCTGTCTCATACTGCCCCCATATGGTCAAGACGGGCACACAAGAAGGAGCAGCATTTGATTGATGCAATGTGACAAAAACTGTTTTGTTTTTAAAATTATTTTGATTTCTAATTGTCATTACTGTATGCTTTTATAAACTGCAATAAAATAGAGTGCTATTTTTTTTCAATGAAATACACATTACAACAATTTTTGTTGGTTTTCTTGGAAGGCTGATACAGCTAATGGCATTTCCATTCTTTTCAACGAGAAAAGATGACTTGAAGTTTTTTGATTTGTGATCGTTGTCATGAAACGAATTAACCTCGTATGTCAAGGCACCACTGTGTTTGTATACAACACATTCAATCAAGTCACTTCAACATTATAGGTCCCCTTAAAGTTTTCTGAATGGCAATTTAGGTATTCTGTCATTGATATGAATCATGGAAGTTTGATGGGCTTCATGTTCATCTCATTTCCAGGAAGATACCTCAAGCGTCATCAACTCTCAGGTCACCTCATGTCGCAGGTTCTTCTGTCCAGATTGGTCGCGCACGCTCCCGCAGCCTCGCTGCCTCTACCTCACACCTGGAAAGCACACCTCAGGGTACCAAAGTGCCACGACCAACCAAAGGTCACGCCTCCGGTGGGAAAAAGTCGCACCATCCTCTTAGCTCAAGCTCCAACCGCAGGCCTCTTGGACAAAAGCGAAAATGCGACGGTGACTCGCAGCCTCTCAAGTGTCAACGTTTGAGCCCCTTTCCTTCCTCTTGGACGGGAGATGGCGTCAGAAATTTGCTGTCATGTGCTCCTGGCAATGGAAAGAGGTCTAAAAGAGTGAGTATACTTGCAGGTTGATATGGCTTTGCTAAGCCTCGCTCTCTGCATGTTGTCTCTCGGGAACTGGAATGATATTCCTGGATCAATTTGCCCTGCGGCATTTTTAATTATCCAAAATTGTTAGAAACCTTTACAAAAAATTCAAAAAAAAAACATTTTTTATACCCCATTCGGTCTACTACTACGTTTTATTGTAAATAAGTGAAATAAACCATTTTTGTTGCATAAGTTGATTATACTTATTAACCTAAGCAGAAGACATTTTCATCCCCAAAAACTACTTTCAACTTATTTGTTTTACTTTGTCTATTACACTTACTTCTGATTGGGGCTCATTTGGGCCAATTCTGTATTTGGAATTCACCATTGCTTCAAACCAAAATGGCTGACTTCCTGTTCAATTTCACATTCTGTTACAGTATGATAGACTTGTCCACACAGTTTCCTGTCGATTGGTGAAACTGGTGCCGGGGAAAACTTGGTAGTCCCTCTTTTTTTTTTTTTTAATGAAATTTGGTCCCCAAAATGGTGGCTTCCAACCGAAATGGCCGTCTTTCTGTTCAATTTTGTGAGTTCTTGAGACTTTTAATTTTTTGTAATGTTTTTATTTTTTTGTGCACCTTGTTATGATAGACAAGTCCAACCACTTTCATGTGGTGAAAGTGGTGCCCGGGGCTGTTTTGATTTACTGCATTTTCCCGACCATAAGGCGCACCGTTTTAAAAGGCACAGTCTCAGTTACGGGGTCTATTTCTGTATTTAACACATACATAAGGTGCACCGTATTATTGGCCACAGACATGGTAAGACATCCATCCATCCATCTTCTGAGCCGCTATTCCTCACTAGGGTCGCGGGCGTGCTGGAGCCTATCCCAGCTATCATCGGGCAGGGTACACCGTGCCGCATGGTAAAACGTACCATCTTAAAACATGTTGGCAAGCTCCGAGTTATTGCACTCAGTCGAATGGTGACTGTAGAGACGCTTCTCCCGGCTGTTCTTTGCTCATTAATCCATTGCTCGAGTTGGTCTTCCAACTCAGGCCACCTCGCCTTGTTTCCGCGGAAACGTCGCTTCGTCTTCTTGACTTGGCGAAGCTCGTTTTCCTGCTTCCTCCACTTGCGAACCATGGATTCGTTGATCTTGAATTCTCTCGTGGCTGCTCGATTCCCATGTTCCTCCGTGTAACTGATAGCTTACGATTTAAACTGTGCTTCGTAAGCGTGTCCCTTCGTAGGTGCCATTTTCGGGGGTCCTTAGCCAAACCGATGCTGTTTTGCACAATGCACATATCGACGCTATATACCTACTGGGGGCGTGCCTTTAGCGTCCTCCTTCACGCTCACCCTTCCCCCTCAGCCACATCCGCTTTTCCTCCGTATAAGCAGTGTGTCGGCAGGAAATGCTCCCAGTCAGTCAAGCGGAGCGCTCATCACACAACAACATTTATAGATTTTGGAACTGCGCACATAAGGCGCGCCGCATTATAAGACGCCCCGTCCATTTTGGAGAAAATTTAAGACTTAAGTGCGCCTTATGGTCGTGAAAATACGGTATATATTTTTCTACTTTCCACGAGACACAGATCATGTCAGGGATCCCTAATGCTTTCCCCTGGATACACACGCTTGCAGAAATTGCTGCGTTTTCAGCCATATTGAGGCCCCCAAAAGGCCATTCTCTAGTATAGAAGAATAAGAATAAACATAGCCTGCTGCTCGGGCCCTGAGTAGTTCAAAGTCAATCAATAATTATGTATTTTTTTTAATTATGTATAAAACTTCTTCTGCTTGCTGCTTTCACATATTTGCAACAACATTGTCAGTAATGGACTTCATATTGAGATGTTTATTGGGATTATCATTTAAATGCGCCTTAGTCAATTTGACCCAGGAACATTATAGCAGTGGTTGACAAACAAACATAACAGGACAGTTAATTGAGCAATCTTTTTTATTATGGTGGACCTATTGAGACATGTGGCTACTATTTAACAATGTAAGTCGAGTAGAAAGAGTCTAAGTTTGTTTGTGTGTTCCTCACTGCAGGCACAAAAGACGATGGAAAAAAGATGAAGCGGGGATTAGCGATCAAGACTGGCCCCCAGTAGCAAAAATTCATCAGTAGTGGACCCCCCCCAAAGAATTTTTTTTACAATTGACTATATTGATAGTTTAAACCCTAAATATACCCTAAACTATGATGCCAAAACACTTGAATATAATTTCAAACTAATCTTACAACATTGACTATATGAAGAAATGGTTTGCAACAATTCTCACACTTACTAAGTCGAAAGTTAAAGTTGCTGACCACGAGTGACGGCTAACGACCACTAGTGACCACTAACAGCAGCAAAATGGCGCTAACAACCACTAGTGAACGCTAACGACAACTAATGACAGCTGACGACAGCCAACGACTGCTTACAAGTAACAACAGGTAGTGATCGCCAGTGAGTAGAATACGAGGATGCTAGGACACAAGCACACTAAGGCGCAAGTAGGCTATGTCTACAGCTTGAAAATGCATCTTCCCTTTGGATCGTCCGCTGGTGCGGCCGCTTTACAGCGCCTCGTTGTTGCGGCAAGGGAAAGCACCAAGGTGAGATATATTCCAGCCACCGGAGGCTTTTACAGTGTTACACCACTATTCACGGAGGATAGGGATCGGGCCGGGCAGCGAATAGCGAAAATCTGCAGATAATTGACGGCCGTTATAATTGCATTTAACAAATTTTAAATGTTTTAAAAAAACAACACTGACAGCAAAACCTAAAATCCAGGATTAGGTGTATCCGTGGGTGTCATAGTATGAGTATGCAGTGGGTAGAGTAGCCAAATATGGTACTCAAGTCAGAGTACTGTTACTTTTGAATAATATGACTCAAGTAAAAGTAAAAATTACTCCTCCAAATATTTCCTTGAGTGAGAGTAAGAAAGTACTCAGTGAAAAAAAACTACTCAAGTAAAGAGTAACTGGTGAGTCCAAGATGAAGTAAAAAAATAGATTGCGCATGCAATCATGGATAATAAAAGTAGCGAGCGGCAAGTCGATCATTTTAGTGGAGTAAAAGTATTGGTTCTTCTTAACATCAGTAAAAAGTATGGGGTATTCAAACTACTCTGACAAGTACATCCATCCATCCATCCATTTTCTGAACTGCTAATCCTCACTAAGGGTTGTGGGTGTGCTGTAGCCTATCCCTGCCGACTCTGGGCGAGAGGCTGGGTGCACCCTGAACTGGTCGCCAGCCAGTCGCAGGGCACACATACACAAACAACCATTCGTACTCACATTCACACCTATGGACAATTTAAAGTCTTCAATCAACCTTCCATGCATTATTTTTGGAATGTGGAGGAAACCCAGTACCCGGAGAAAACCCATGCAGATACAGGGAGAATTCCACACAGGCTCTGACAATACAATTTATCCAAAATGTTACTTGAGTAAATGTAACAGAGTAAACGTAGCGCGTTACTACCCACCTCTGGTGGTGGTCCACTGTATATATTTTTGCATCTCATAAGTATGTAGTTGTATGTATGTAGGCATAAGAAAGATGCCAGACGAAAGCTGGCAGGTATATTGGCTAATAGTGATATTTGATGTGAGGCGTGGTTTCAGCGTACTGAGCGGACACGCTCAGTGTTTGAGAGCAGAGGCAAGTACTAGATTTTTCTTTATTTTTAAGCCTCATTTTAAATACTTTGTGATTTATTTATTTATTTTTTAATCATTCAAATTTGGCAGAGTTGTGACCAACACTTCTCTGTGGTGTGTCAAATTGAGAAGACATTTTCACTCTACCAAGACTTAAAATCAATCAAGGTCTTCTTCTTGTCCTTTCGGCTTGTCCTGTTAGGGGTCGCCACAGCGTGTCATCCTTTTCCATGTGAGCCTATCTCCTGCATCCTCCTCTCGAACACCAACTGCCCTCATGTCTTCCCTCACGACATCCATCAACCTTCTCTTTGGTCTTCCTCTAGCTCTCTTGCCTGGCAGCTCCATCCTCATCATCCTTCTACCAATATACTCACTATTTCTCCTCTGGACGTGTCCAAACCATTGAAGTCTGCCCTCTCTAATTTTGTCTCCAAAACATCGAACCTTGGCTGTCCCTCTGATGAGCTCATTTCTAATTTTATCCAACCTGGTCACTCCGAGAGCAAACCTCAACATCTTCATTTCCGACTTAAAATCAATCAAGGTGACTGACTAAAATCATTTAAGACGACTCACTAATTCAAGGCTCTCATCTATATTTGCTGCAAGCGGCTATGCCTCGTCATCAAGTCAAAAACACTTGATTAGAGACTAGTCCCCATAACTTAATTGTGGTGTATTATAGTTGACTAGTCCGTACAACCCGTAACAAGTACACAAGTGAAAAGTCCACTGAGACACAAGAAGGCGCAGATACAAGTCTAGTAGGACATAAGCCACGAGGACACAAGTACACAAAGTAGTTACCCCTGTTCGTATACAGTACAGGGGCCAAAGGTCATTAAATTAACAAACGGGCTCGGCTTGACTTCTATTTATGTCTCAGCGGATGTACATAAAAATACCTCATCATCAACATGCTAATGAAATACAAATTTTATTTACTTTGTTTTTTCTGTCCGAAAATAAAGGCTACAAGCTAAAGATCCTCACAAGAGTACAGCTTTCCTTTTATGAAATCAAATATTATTGCTGGGGGGGACTAAATGCTGTTCATGTCATTTCATGGTGTTTTGCGATTGGTTGGTTCGTTCACAACAGCGATACAAAGGCCCTGTGAGAGGATTTCTCTCGATTTCTGACACTAATTCATATCACTCTGTCGTCATCTTTCTTGTCTTACTTGGATGTACCACCACCGCTTTTCACCTACCATGGGCCGTTTTCCCTCGACATTGCGCCTCCTTCTTCTGAGACACTTGTGTAGAGCAGGCTTGAATACTCAACCAGTTGAGTGTGTGTGTGACCACGTTTCTTGCTTTTAGAAACCAACACAAATGGAGGGTTAAAGTGACAGCACTAATCTAGTCCTCAGGGTATCACAACTGGTTTGTGTAACTGAATTAATGCAGATCAAATACTCTTTTCTCTTCATCTGTAACCTTTAAAACATCTTCAAATAAAGCCACCGCAAAGATGAGTCTTTTTATTTATTTTCAAGTGGGTAAAATTCAGAACATCATTAGTGAATGAAATCCTTTTCTAGAAATGTTTCTGCTGCTTTCGTTTTGATCATTCGCTACTTCTGACAAACAAGATATACTTGACTTTCTGGTGCAATTTCAGGATAAACATTGAATGTACCATAACCTATACAGGTGAGCTTAATTTTCAGAGAGTCACAGAAGAGGACCTCTGAGGAAACTTTTCATGGATCAACAACACCTGTTGTGAATTTTGCCTTTCAACACCTTGTCATCAAACAGCAAGTTGTGCAAAAAGTAGTGAAACATTGAACAGTTGGACATTGACAAGTTTACAGAAGGTCACATTAAGTTCACTTGTAAAATTGAAATTTTATCCAAGAGTCAAGTATTTCTAACTTGACTCTCACACACCTGTCTATATAAGGTCTTGTAGTTGGCTGTGCATATCAGAGCAGAAACCAAGTAATGAAGTCTAAGGAATTGTCTGCAGACCAGATTGGTACAAGGCACAAATATGGAAAAGGATATGAAAGAATTTCAGCACCATTGAAGGTCCTGAAAAGCACTGTGATCTTGATTATTCGGAAATGGAAGATATTTGGAACCACCCGGACCCTTCCTATATCTGGCCAGCTGACAAAGCTGAGTAACCGTGGAAAAAGGGCCTTGGTCAGAGAGGTGAACAAGAAACCTATGGTCACTAAGACGGAGCACCAATGTTCCCTTGGAACCATACAGAAGGTCAACCATTGCTAACGCACTCCACCAATCAGGCCTTTATGGTAGAGTGGCCAGACGGAAGCCACTTCTCCCTAAAAGGCACATGGCAGACCACTTGGAGTTTGCCAAAAGGCACCTTAAGGATTCTCAAGGACCTACAGAAAAAAAATTCCCTGGTCTGATGAAACCAAAATAGAACTTTTTGGCCCGAATTGCAAGAGTCATACCTGGAGAAGAGGACGCACTGCCCATCACCTGGCTAACACCATCCCTACTGTGAAGCATGGTGGTGGCAGCATCATGCTGTGGGGCTGTTTTTCTGCTGCAGGAACTGGGCGACTAGTCCGCATAGAGCAGTGGTGTCAAACTCGTTTTTGTTACAGACAACATTTTATGGTTTCCCTCAGAGAGCTGTTTTGACTGTGCAACGATATAAATACTGTATTGAATCGCCTCATCGTATTATTGGGGCTTGGTTAAAAAATAATGCTTGGAATATCTCAAAACCTATTACATATGTCAATTTTAAATTTTTTGAATGACGCGGGCCGCGTAAAATGATGTGGTGGGCTGGATCTGGCCCCCGGGCCTTGAGTTTGACACCAGTGGCATAGAGGCTAAGATTACAGCTGCCAAATAGAGAGAAATTCTTCAAGAGAACTTGCTCAAGAGTGCTCTGAAACTCAGACTAGGGCGTCGATTCACCTTCCAACACGACAGTAACCCAAAGCACACAGCCAAGATTGCTGCCAAAGGTGCTTCAACAAAATATTAAGCCGTGTGTGTGAATACTCCTGTACCTATTATGTTTACATTTTCAATACATTTGCACAACTCTGAAAATATGTTTTTACTTTGTCATTATGGGATATTTTGTGTAGAAATATATCAAAAATACTTTCTGGTGGCACTGTGTGTTATATATATATATATATATTTCCCCCCCTTACCACTTATCCTGCGTGCTGGAGCCTATCCCAGTTATCTTCGGGCAAGAGGCGGGGTACACCCTGAACTGGTCGCCAGCCAATCACAGGGCACATATAAACAAACAACCATTCGCACTCACACCTACGGGCAATTTAGAGTCCTCAATTAATCTACCATCCATGTTTTGGGGATGTGGGAGAAAACCCACGCAGGCATAGGGAGAACATGCAAACTCCAGACAGGCGAGACCGGATTTGAACCCTGGTCCTCCGAACTGTGAGGCAGATGTGCTAACCAGTCGTACGCCGTTCCATATAAATAAAATACAATATGGAGAAGGCAGACCTACTAACAGTTAAAAATTGCCCCCATTCATCTGTTGCATCCGTGCTAAATGTGTCCTCATCTTAACAAAGCACGTGTTGGTTGATGCTACAGAATATGGTCCTGGCAAGAGGGACTTACTTTTCGCACCCACGCGGTTGAGGTGCCCTGAATATTCTGCCCATTTCACCCTCAGAGTACCTTGAGGGGCTATGCTGCCAAGACTAACATGTTTGGGACTTTTTTTTTTTTTTTACAACAGAATAATTTTTAATTTAACTATAGCGATAAGACCAGTGATTTTCCAAGTGTGGAGGAGCCCACCTACCATCAGTGTATTGGAGCGGGCCAGAATCGGCCTGTGGGGATAGAGAACACTAACTGCAATTTTTCAATAAAAGTAAAAGTTTCTAATTTTCTACAGTGAAAGTCATACTGACGACCACTTGAATCACATTCTGACATTGGCTGTTACTCAGGGTTTGACACCTGTTATTCATGCAGTTGTAATGGTTAAAAGATGCCAAGTTTCAGGAGCAAAGTAAGCCTACTTCATAGAAAATGCAGATCCACCTTCGCACTTTGAAGAATACAGTTCTTTGAAAACGAATACCTCCTTTGGAAATATTTTATTGCAAAATGTCAGTCAACAGCTTCGTTTCAAAAGAAACTGGTTTGGCAGTATCCATCCATCCATCCATTTTCTGAGCCGCTTCTCTTCACTAGGGTCACATGCTGCTGGAGCCTATCCAAGCTATTGTCGGGCGGGAGGCGGGGTACACCCTGAACCGGTCGCCAGCCAATCGGAGGGCACATAGAAACAAACAACCATTCGCACTCACATTCACAGCTACGGGCAATTTTAGAGTCTTCAATTAACCTACCATGCATGTTTTTGGGATGTGGGAGGAAACCGGAGTGCCCGGAGAAAACCCACGCAGGCACGGGGAGAACATGCAAACTCCACACAGGCGGGGCCGGGGATTGTACCCGGGTCCTCAGAACTGTGAGGCTGACGCTCTAACCAGTCGTCCACCGTGCCGCTGCTGTGTGTACATTGAGGAAAAAATGAAATGATTTTAGCAAATGGCTGCAATATAAAGAGAGAGTATTTTAAGGGGGTCTGAATACTTTCCGTACTCAGTAGTTGAGATCCACTGTGATCTGTAAGTTGCCCGTGTGTAAATGAAAACACTGATTCATAATACATTGTTGTTGAAATTGCACCAATTTGTCTTATGAAATTTCAGATTGCTAATAGTATTTGCAACAAGAGAGTAATATTTTTCAAATGTACTTTTAATTATTTGCCCCAAAACAATGGGGGTGGGGAAAATTAATTATTTATAGCTTATTAAGCCAAAAATATACTGGTCTGGCCGGTTTGAGATGATTGTGGCCTCTGAAGTTTGACACCCCTGCTCTAGTGGTTCATCAAGAATTAAATGTTCAAAAATGTACATGATGTTACAGGGGCTTAAAATTATTATTATTATTATTATTATTTAAATCCAGTACAGTAGTATTGAATTATTAAGTACAATACAGTTGCATTTAATATTTTAGAACTGTTTGTTTTCAAACATTTAGGTACAATTTGTGTTTAACTTATGTGCAATGCATTTTAATGGTATCATCCATTTAACTTATAAGTACAGTTTTTTTCCCCCCTATACATTTAAGTGGATGTCCCGGCTACATAATGTTACAGTGGCGTACCATAATATTAAATATTGTTACGGCTGCGTCAAAGGGACGAGACAGAAGGTCAACATGAAAACCTTCTAGCGGACCGGTACTTAAGGACGGTGGACGGAAAGCCACAAGAGGAAAACACTAAAGGAAGCTAGGAGAGCCAACTCTAACCTACACAAGGAAAAGAAACAAGAACAGAAAAAAAAACACAGTAGTACTTACGAGAAAACAGCAGACGAAAAGAGCTACCGGCAGGACGGAATGAACGTGGGAATGCAACAAAGCTGGCAAGGTAATGGCAACAAGCGAAGTACAATTTCTCGGCGTTTTCCTCCTGCGTCTCCCATGCTTAAATACACTGCTGATGACAAATCACCAGCAGTTGCATCGCGAGAGACTCCGCCCACCGACCTGCACCCAGGGACTGCAACACAACAGAAAATTCCACACAGGAAACAAGCAAACAAAACAGGATGTGTAAATTGAACTGAGTGAGAGTTAAGTCTTCGGGCTGCCCGGATGTAAGAGATTCTTGTGGTCTGTAAATACCTCAAACGGTGCCACTGCGCCCTCCAGCCAGTGCCTCCACTCCTGTAGAGCCAGAACAATGGCGGGCAGTTCCCTGTTACCAACATCATAGTTATGTTCAGCAGGACTGAGGCGACGCGAGAAGGCGCAGGGGTGCGCTCTCTGGTCGACAGGAGATCGTTGGGATAGTACGACCCCTACTCCAGAATCCGAGGCATCCCCCTCTACGATAAATGGAAGTTTTGGATCAGGATGAGTGCGAACAGGTAAACAGAAGCTTAAGAACAACAAAAGCCGATTCAGCTTCAGGGGTCCAAATAAAAGGTTTCTTTACTGATGTAAGCCTTGTCAAAGGTTCCGCCTTACAACTGTAATTCCGGATGTAACTCCTATAGAAATTGGCGAATCCGAGGAACCTTTGCAAGTGCTTCCTTGATGTCGGAGATGGCCAGTCGACCACAGCCTGTATCTTGGCTGATCGGGTCTTAGCTGGCCCGCCTCCACGATGAACCCCAGAAATTGAACGGAACGGGCATGAAATTCACACTTCTCTGCTTTGGCGTACAGACGGTTCTCAAGAAGTCTCTGCAAGACTCGCCGAACATGCTGCCGGTGTTCTTTGAGATCTCTGGAAAAAATGAGAATGTCATCCAAGTAAACAAAACAGAATCGATCAATCACATCGCGCAGTAAGTCATTGATCAAGTTTTGGAACACAGCGGGGGCATTCGTAAGACCGAACGGCATCATCAAATATTCAAACTGACCACTGGGAGTATTGAAGGCAGTCTTCCAGTCATCACCCTTTCTGATTCTAACTAAGTGATAGGCATTAGACAAGTCCAGCTTAGTGAAGATGGTAGCAGAATGCAACGGATTGAATGCAGAGTCCAACAGCGGCAGCGGGAACGTATTCTTGATAGTAATATCATTTAGGCCCCTGTAATCGACAAGGACGAAGCGTCTTGTCCTTCTTAATCGATGGAAAAGAATCCTGCTCCTACTGGGGATTTCGAAGGTTGAATGAGCTCCACGGCTAGTGAAGACGAAATATACTCCGTAAGAGCTTCCTGTTCAGGTTTGGACACCTGGTACAGTCATAAGGACGATGCGGTGGCAGGGATTGGGCTCGATCTTTACTAAAGACCAGGGGCCTCATGTACAAAAGGTACGTACGCACAAAAACGTGGCGTCCGGTCTTTGTCACGGCAAAGTTCAGATGTATCAAGAGTGACATGACCGTGGAAATGTGCGGTGCCTCACGCCAACTGCATGGCTGGCGTACGCACGTTTCTGCAGCTTTTGGTGATGTGGCGACACTTAGAGGTGATGCTGGGAAACTGTACTCATAAATCTGCACACCAGAGACACATGAATAATTAGCACTGATGAACAAGTCATGCCCGGCAACATTTGATTTCAACAATCCAATTGAGGCAAGGACTGAGAATTCATTTGTTAACCAGCGTATTTAATGAATCACTGATATTTGTGAGGAAACCTATTAATTGATCGAGGCGATCATTTATGCCGCGTATTGCCCACACAATCGTTTCTTGTGACTCCAGCACATGCACTGAAAAAAAAAAGAGTCCTTTGAATTTACTTCATTTGAACATGTGCATCGGTTGCACATGATTCAAATGTGTTTAAATTGACAATTGACCACTCTTCTTAAAAAATAAAATAAAATCATTTTTTTTGTCAGTGTGCGTGTTCTCTTCTGTGTATTAAAATAAATTGAGTAATCAAAAAGGAGTCAAAGTTTTTGATATCCTCTTTGATATGCTGATGTGCTTCTATTTGAATTCAAAAGATTTATTACAAATACCGCACATATAACATTTACGCATGAACCTTTATCTCACAGGGCTGAGTGTAGGTTTCTGTATGAACACATTTGTTATGAGTTCTAAAAATACATTATTAACCTTGTGGGGTGATCATAGTGAGCCACGTCCTCCCATCACCCCTGAGCAGCGTCACCCACGGTCGCAGCGATTCTCTCCTCGAACGGGGTGAGGCCCTCCGCGCCGGTTCTTCCGCCTTTTTTTGGCCACACTTTGGCGGTGGGCAGCTGTCCTCTGCTTCACATCCACCTTAATGTCTGACCACTTTTTTAGTTCAGCATGTACGCGCTATTCTGTCTCCACAGCATTGACAGCTGCACACGCGCTGTCCCGCTCTCCAAGTAGTAATCTTGGGGATGTGCCAGTTAATGTCCGGGTTGTGCTCCTTAAGCCATGTAAGCCCCAAAACAACAGGTGCCAATTGGGTTGGCATAACAAAAAAAAGCATCCTGTCTCCTGATTGTTCCCTAACGAGACCAACCCCAGGGCCTCAGTCTCATGTGTAACAGTGGCGATAATGTCCCCATTAAGATCCCTTACCTCCTGAGCATTCCCCAATTTAACTATCGAACATTTGAATGTTTCTACGATCGACAAGTCCACAAAACAATTGTCGGCCCCAGAATCCACCAGTGCTGTAACTTTAAGGTGGTTATCATTAAGAGAAATCATACCAGGGAGTTGAAGGAGACTAGTTGGTTGGGTGAGAGTCTTAGAAGCGGTCGAATCAGTCTCATGCAACTCAGTTATTTGTTTGGTCCTGGGGCTTCGTGGAGGTTGGCTGACTTTGGACCATCGAGCTGTAGCGGCGTGCAGATTCGATCCCGCCAGTCAGAAGTAGTTTCCTTGGGCATGACGAAACCTGGTGTCCTGGTAGCCCGCAGTACAAACATAGCCGGCCTCTCATATGTCGGTTGCGTTCCTGGACGCCGAGTCGTCGAGCTCCCGGTTGCAAGGCCTCCTCCTCCCCCCCTTGACTGCCAGCCCGGATCCACCGAAGGAAGAGGAGCGGGGCTGAATCCCAGATCAGTCGCCGTTAGCGCTGGTGTCCTCATCGTTGCTCTCATCGGTCGCCACCTGAGCTCACTCACACTCACGTAGTCGGTTATCCAGCCTTATGGCCAAACCAATAAAGTCTTCCAAACTTGTCGGTTCGTCACGAGCTGCCAGTTCATCTTTAACTACGGGGTTCAACCCGCGCCAAAAAATGCCGCAAAGAGCCGAGCCATCAAAGCCGCTCTCCGCATCCAGAATACGGAAGGAAATAGAGTAGTCGGCCACCGTAAGAGAGTCTTGAGAAAAACCCAGTAAGTGACTGCCAGCCTCTTTACCCTTAACGGGATGGTCAAAGACATTCCTCATCTCCTCAACAAAAATCGAGAATGAGGAACGCATATCGGGACGGCGATCGCTAGTTGCCATGCCCCATGTCACTGCCTTGTCCGAAAGCAGACTCATAACAAAAAGCTACTCGGGAACGATCAGTAGAGTACGTAAGCGGTTGCTGATCAAAAAACAAGGAACATTGGTGGAGGAATTGTCCGCACGATCCAAAATCTCCAGAATAACGTGGTGGATGGGGGATATTTGGCTCGCGGGTGTTTATGGGAATAGCGGGTGGCATGTGTGAGGGAATGCTTTGAGCCGAATCTGTAACAGCAGAACTGGCAGGAAGGAGAGTGCAAACCTGGTCAAGGCGTGAGTCAAGTGAACGAAGGTTGTTTATTCAACAAAGGGAGCACGCTGACGTGAAAAGATGACTATAAACAGAAAGTGACGTGACAGAAGGGCAACGTGAAAACCATCTGGCGGACCGGTACTTAAATAAGGACGGTGGACGGAGAGCCACAGGAGGAAAACACTAAAGGAACCTAGGAGAACCAACTCTAACCTACACAAGGAAGAGAAACAAGAACACAAAAACACAGTAGTACTTACTAGAAAAACAGCAGACAAAAAGAGCGACTGGCAGGACAGAATGAACGTGGCATTGCGAGAGAATGTACCAAAGCTGGCAAGGTAATGGCAACAAGCGAAGTACAATTTCTTAGCATTTTCCTCCTGCGTCTCCCATGTTTAAATGCATTGCTGATGACAAATCACCGGCAGCTGCATCACGCGAGAGCCCGCCAACAGACCTGCACCCAGGAACTGCAACACAACAGAAAATTCCACACAGGAAACAAGCAAACAAAACAGGATATGACAAAAATCCTTTTTGGGAATGAAATCTCTGCCTTGTTTTTGGTGGTGGTAGTAAATGAACAACATGGGTAATTACTAAAATAGTTTTTTGTACAGGAAGGTGGCCATTTTGGTCCAAAGCAGCCATTTAAGGCAACTGGTCATTTTTGTCTTTTTCCTGAGATTGCCTGGCGACCAGTATAATGTCGGTCTTTCTCCATCTCTATTTCGCCCTCTCTCGACAGACTCTTTTGAAAATCTGCACTCCTGATAATGCGTAAGCACTACACAAGTACAAGTGGATAAGTGTCCAAGTACATTAGCGACACTCTTGGAATCACCTCGGACAAAATAGGACCGAGCAGTGACGCGCGTGAGTCATCAAACTATTCCCCCTTACCGCAATGTCTTTTTTTTCATTTTTTTGCCATGAGTCACACTACAACAACAACAACAACAACACAAAGACATTGTGTCAGGCCATGCCAACTGACTCGATTCAGCGACCACTCATCCGGGAAATGAACATGATGCCCTTTTGGGGGGGGTTCAAAACAAAATGTTCATTCTTAAAACGACAAATGTAAAGCTGGGTACATCCTGGACTGGTCACCAGTCAATGTGCTGTACATACAACAGATATAAAAAGTCTACACACCCCTTTCTGAAAAAGACATGAGACCAAAATAAATAATGCTAACCCCAAATAAAGTTCATATGTTCTAATAGGCTTTTCCTGTAATTTTTTGCACAGCAAGCCATTTTCCGCAGCTCTTGTCCCAGTTGGTTGGTGAAGAACCCAAAGAGCAACAGCCCCAGCTTCGGTCAGTCAACAAGCCCTCTCTCTGACCAGGAGACAATGAGGAGGAGATAGGCCGAGCGGCAGTAAAACAGCCCTACATGTACTTTAACTAAATGCCAAAGAGTAGAAGGAAGTCATAAGTTGGATTTAAACATTTTACCTCAGTAGAAATGTTTAATATGCTCTAATATCTGCGGGTAGGGCATTCCAGAGTACTGGAGCCCGAATAAAAAAAATGCTCGAGAGCCTGCAGACTTCTTTCTGGCTCTGTGAGTCACCAAAAGACCAGCGTTTTGCAAGCGTAGGTTTTGGGACAGAACATATGGTACAACTAAGTAAGCAAGATGAGAGGGTGCTAACCTGTGTAACATTTTATTAGTTAGTAACAGGACCTTAAAATCCAATACAAGTTGGCCAGAATGGGGGTAATATGATTGAACTTTCTCGTCTTCGTCAAAAACTTCTCGTCCTCATCAGCGTTTTGTACTAATGGAAGACTTTTAATACTAGACATGGGAAGACCAGAAAGGAGCACGTTACAACAGTCGAGGCGAGATGTAATAAATGCGTGGACTATGATCTCTGTGTCACTAGTGGATAGGGTTGACCGTATTTTAGTGATACTGTGAAGATGAAAAAATGCAGTTTGGAAAATATTCTTAATGTGCTTTTGAAAGGAGAAAGTTGAGTCAACTATAACGCCAAGATTCTTTTGCTGACTCACTTTGGGTAATGGCGCTTTTGTCAAAACTCAAGAGTGGTATCTGAAACAAGTGGCCAATAATCAACAGCTCAGTTTTCTCAGGGTTAAGGAGCAAAAGGTTATAGGACATCCACTGTTTAATCTCAGCGAGACACAACTCCATATAAGAGCAATCGAGAGATCACGAGAGTGTTACACAGAGCGAGTGTGAGATTATCAATGAGACCCACATAAGAAGGAAATGAAGCAATTGCTGAGGGTAATAGCTCACTGACTGTAGTAGTAGTTGGAGAACTAATATTACAGCTGCTATACCTGCTTGTGGTCAGAACAATGGCAGTGGGCCAAGACTTAAAATTTTATGAAGCAATGGTCGTGCATAGCAGTGGTGTAGGGAGGTACCATTACATTTGAGGTCGCAAATCGGTACCGTTATTATGGGTAGGTTCATGTATTAATTGCACACAACCAAACGTATCAATTACTGTCTGAAACACTGCACTAAGAGGAATTCTGCAGTGTTTCAGGGAGTATTATCTGCTCATACTTAATACTAAATGTTTCAGAACTCATTGGAAGCGCTTTACAGAGCAGATAGACTCGAATGACCCAAAGCATACTGAGAAAGCAACTGAAGAGTTTTTTTTAAGGTAAAGACGTGGAATGTTATGCAAAGCCCAAATCAATCACCTGACCTGAATCCGACTAAGTATGCATTTGACTTGTTGAAGACAAAACTGAAGGGGAGATGCCCCAACCAACAACAGGCAGGAAGTGAAGACCGTTCTGGCAGAGCATCACCAGGAATGAAATCCAGCGTCTGATGTCGTTGATACGTTCCACACTTCAGCAAGTATGCCACTGCAAAAAATTCGCAACCGAGCACCGTATTCAAAAGTGAAAGTTTGATTGAAGATTGTTAATTTGTCCCACGACATTTCACCTAAAGTATTTCAAGTACTTCAAGTGGGAGGCACATAAACAAACATATACAAACTGTTGCCATTCCTACACCATTTGTTCACTTGATTTGGATGTGAATACCCTCAAATTAAAGCTGAAAGTCTGTAGTTAAAGCACATCTTTTTTGTTTCATTTCAAATCCATTGTGGTGGTGTTTACAGCCAAAAAGATGACAATTGTAGCCATGTCCCAGTATTTATGGACCTTACTCTTTACCATGGAACACAGTAACAACAGTCATCATCAAGTGGAGAAATAAAGCAAACAACAATGACAATACCAAGAACTGGACGTCCCTCCAATATTAATGAAAAGATTAGAATAAAACAGGTCCAAAAGGCTGCCAAGAGGCCGACAGCAGCATTGAGGGAGCTGCAGGAATTTCTGGAATTGGGGCCTTAGTCAAGGTGGAGGGAATTCTGAACAGTTCAAGAGGAACTTCATTTTTCAGCATGACAATGACCCAAATCAACAAAAGAATGGCTTCAGCAGAAGAAGAAGGGTTTGGAATGTCCCAGCCAGCGTCCAGACCTGAATCAGATTGAACATCATCGGATGATGTCTGTGCACAGGAGATGCCCTCACAATCTGACAGATTTGGAGTGTTTTTGCAAATATTGCCACACAAATAGACTCTGTCCCAAAAAGATAGAGCTCTGTGATACAAGCGAAAGGTGCTGCAACCAAGTTTTAGTTTGAGGGAGTGCATATTTATTTATTAATCCAGGTTATTGTGCAGTTTTTTTACAGTACAAAAACCCAGCACTTGAACAGGGGTGTGTAGCCTTTTTTTTTATAGCCACTGTATAGAAAAAGAACAGATTGGTCAGTGGTCACCAGCAATGTGGGGGCAATATGTAAAATACACACAGGAAGGCCCAGCCGAGCCCAGATTGGAACTCATGACCTTTCCACGGGCTAACCATCACACCATAGCGCTGCCCAAGCTAGTCAATAAAATTCCATCCATCCATCCAGCCATCCATTTTCTGAGCCGCTTCTCCTCACGAGGGTCGCAGGCGTGCTGGAGCCTATCCCAGCTATCATCGGGCAGGAGGCGGGGTATACCCTGAACTGGTTGCCAGCCAATCGCAGGGCACATACAAACAAACAACCATTTGCACTGACATTCACACCTATGGGCAATTTAGAGTTGTCAATTAACCTACCATGCATGTTTTTGGGATGTGGGAGGAAACCGGAGTGCCCGCAGAAAACCACGCAGGCACGGGGAGAACATGCAAACTCCACACAGGCGGGGCCGGGGATTGAACCCCGCTCCTCAGAACTGTGAGGCAGACGCTCTAACCAGTCGTTCACCGTGCCGCCGTCAATAAAATTAACTTGGGAAAAAAAAGATTAAACATACACTAGCCATTTTTTTATAAGGTACGGACTTACAGTACATGCTTGTTTTTCGTAAAAATAACAAAATACAGATATCCATCCATCCATTTCCCCTACCGCTTCATCCTCACAAGGGTCGCGTGCGTGCTGGAGCCTATTCCAGCTATCTTCGGGCGAGAGGCGGGGTACACCCCGAACTGGTTGCCAGCCAATCGCAGAGCACATATAAACAAACAACCATTCGCGCACACATTCACACCTACGGGCAAGTTAGGGAGAGAACATGCAAACTCCACACAGGCGGGGCCGGGATTTGAACACCGGTCCCCAGAACTGTGAGGCAGATGTGCTAACCTGTCGGGCAGCATACCGTCAAAATACAGATGTATTATGTTTATATTTTGTATCCAATAGTGAGCAGCGAAATGCTTGTGTGGGGGGGTGGGGTATGTATTCCCATCTGATGGGTGGATTTGCTCTGTCATGATGTCTCTCTTGAAAAGTTTCATACATGTTCGTCCACTTTTTAAACCTACACCCTACTCGTCAACTTCTTGAAGCTGTTGCAGCATGCAAAATTTTACTTTCATTGGATAGAATGCAACAGTTGGTAGTTGTTTTCCAGATTCAGTGCTGCTTCAATAACATGAAAGATGATTTCATTTCAGAACCATCCATGCAAAACATGCTCATATCACAAGCCGGACAAAGCCTTTCCCTGCAATCAATATTTATTTGCTGGAGGTTATGTCTTGTTTTAGTCACATAAGGCTTACACAGCATAGTTATACAGAGTAAAATGTATGAACAATGACTCTACGGCAGACTACAAAAGGTTCGGTCGGCTAAGTTTTAGCGATCCATGACCTCGTATTAATGCTACACTTGTTTTTGTAAAATGTCTGATGAGTCCAATTAGGCTGGATTTACTCTGCAGGTCCAAGGGCCCAATTCTCACATAATGCCCAAATTCCATTTACATGTAAGTGATGCCATATGACTGTGATTACATCCACACACAAAACAACACGCAAATTGCACTTGAATAACTACACGAGCATCAATACCAGGCAGTGACAACACACAAGTTGTACAAATATGAAATGTTACATGGCGTTTAGTTGGCCTGGGCTGACTCTTCCCCTTCATTGATTTAACTGAGGGGAACCTCCACATTACTACACTTTATTTTCCTCATTTTAATGATGGACACATCTCCAATGTAGTATACAGTGGTGCCTAGAGATATGAGTTCAATTTGTTCCATGACCACGCTCATCACTCAGAACATCTCAAAACATCTTTCCCCATTTAAATGAATGGAATTTACATTAATCTGTTCCATCCTCCCCAGAAAACAATGTTTTTTAATAAGGACAATAGTACTCTACAATATTTACTATATAAACACAGTAATAATATGATTAAATAGAATGAAATGTTAGCCCGTCTATGGTGTTTTGCATTGTGTATTAGCATTAAGCTAGTGGAAGGCAAAGCTTTGGTTATTTTAAATACAAAACTTTTTTTATGTTTTATGTTTGACATGAAACTTCCACTGAGAGTGGCAATAAACAGCTTGAAGACTCTTTTTAAAGAACTTTTCACTATCTGCCAAACTGCTGCTTGTTGTGAAGTGAGTTAAGTAGAGTTCACTGACCCTATAGTGTTCTGTGCTCAAATTATGCTCGCAAGAGCAAAAAATGGGCCCTACGATGGCTCATATCTCGAAAATAGTCTCAAGGCACCACTGTATTTGCATCATATTAAATATTTTATACACTTATAATGTAGCATATTTACATCATATCTAATATCCTATAGATTGCAAATGTAGCATATTGCCTTCATTTTGAATGTCCTACGTTTTGCAGCAGGTGTTTATTTGTGGTGCTTGTGCAAATGCATACATCATCAATGGGCGTCGTTTTGAGGACGTCAAGCTAGCATTGACGTGGTGTATCCCACTTGCATTGGCAGATATGCCACACCAATCAGATTTGTAGGTGCACAATTTGCGCTTGATAGCCGATTTCCATTTTTTCCCCGTCTCAACACTGCTCTGATGCATATTCTGAAGGTATCACTTGAGAGCAAAACATGGGAATTGGTGTCACTTGACGCGTGCAATGCAAATCCAGCCTTTACCACGTACTCCTGCTTCTGGTGACAGCCAATGTTGTACTGTACTAGATTAAATGTACAGTGTTACCCCACATATTCGTGATTCGCTACTTACAAATTTTTGGGGGAACCTATCATCTGTCTTTCGCTGATTTTGTGCTCAGGCCAAATGAATGTGTAATATTGAAGCACTGCTTTGGCGCCATCTTGTGGCATCTTGGTACCAATTAATTATGTTGAAGTGAGTTGAGGAGCTTCATGTAGTGCTTTGGTTCCATCTTGTGGCACTTGATGCCAAGGAATTATGTTGTAGTGAGTTGATGAGCTTCTTGTAGTGCTTTGGCGCCATCGTGAAGCGTCTGTAAGTAATTACAGTGGTACCTTCAGTTTAATTCATTCCATGAGCAATCTCGTAATTCAATTTAATTGTATATCAAATGAAATTTCCACATTGAAATGACAATACATTTCAGCCCCCAAAAGTGTTTGTAATAACCAATAAATAAACTAATTTTATAAACATTTACTACACATTTAGTTTGGTGTTAGCAGCAGCTCCATGTTCCTTGTGAGTGTTTTCATTTTGCACTTGTGTGTTTAACTGTTTGTCCCGTTCGATGAATGGCTGAAAGTGCATTGCTGATTTCTGCTCAGCTTTTTTTACACTTCACTTGAGCGGTGCTGGATGGAACGCTCGCTTGTAATTCAAATTTCTTCTCGCAACGCAAATCAAAAGAATTGACCAGGCAACGACTCATAACTCGAAAAACTTGTTTGAGTTTGGGCATTTATATTCCAAAGTATCACGGTAAACGTTTTTTGGGGGGGGGTCAATTACTTGGATTTCTGCGCATCGGGAGTAACACTGTACCTATGCTACTATATTGTATGTTCTAGGCGAGAAGCAATTGCAAAACATTGGCGTAATATCTATCACATTCTGACCTGAGTGTCTGTGTAGATCCTAAGTCATCCAGGTCATGGTCATCCACAAAAGTTGAATGGTGGCGACTGGACAAAAGTTGAATGGTAGTGACTCAACTTTAGTCCAGTTTCCTCCGTTCAACTTGTGGTTGTTTTTTCAACAACCCAAAAGACTCCAGTTGCTTCAATCACATCCTGAGACGTCCACTCCTTGTTCCTTCACAGTATGTCAAGTGCTACACATTAGAATGCTGGAAAAAACAGTCCTGCGTGTGGTTCCTCCTCATCATCTGCCAGGAATACCCCTCATCCTCGTCCACCTCATCTCCATTCTCCTCTCAGACCATCATGGGAGTGTCCGAGAAGACCGAGCTGATGGATTCCGCGACTGACTTCTTCCTGGTTCCTTTCATCAGCGAGCAGGCTTCCGCGTCCACCTCCTCATTGTCCTGGTCCCCGTTGGGGTTCAGCTTGCCGTTCTGGCCTCGCACCTCCTTGGTGTCTGTGAAGACCACGTGTCTGTTGAGCACTGAGGGGTCCCCCCCATGGGTGGGCGTCACGCTGAGCACAGATGAGCGGATACTGTCGTCACCGCGAGCTTTACCCTTGCCAGAGCAGCAGAAGCAGCGGCACGGGGTCAGGTAGAGGTATACCAGAACCAGGATCACGCTGGCCAGGCAGCCCACCAAGGTGGTGTAGGCTGTGTTCAGGGTCTCGCCACCGTCATGCATGGTGAAGTTGTGAACCTTCAGCACAACATAGATGGTCTCGTTGAAGGCCTCGCTAGTGGCAAAGCAGGTGTAGGTTCCAGAGTCCTCAGACCGGACCGGACTGACTCGCAGGCTGCCATCCGGCATGATTTTTGCTGTCTGGTTGCCTCCCGGAATCACCGCAGCAGGACCGGGAAGAGTCCAGGTCTTTAGCATGTTTCTGTGCTTGGTGTCGCAGCCCAGGATCAGCGTTTGCTCCAGAAAGGCTTCCTCTTCTGCCTCCTTGAAGGTACTACAGTTCATGCTGTCACCGCTCAGGTCAAACACGTCCACCCGAGTCTTCTGGGGGCCCGGCAGGATGCAAGTGAAGTTGTCTCTGAAGTCCATGACGGAGTTGAGTTTGCGGAGGTCCCAGTGGGCGACCAGCGTGTAGAGGTCACAGTGACATGGCAGCGGGTTGTTGTGGAAATAGAGGCCATTCTTTAACCAGGCAGGCAGCGCTCGCATCTCGTCCAGAGGAAGTTTTTTAATCTTATTGGACGACACGTCCAGCAGGCTGAGCTTCTCCAGACGAGACTTCTCCCTGATGAGCTCAACGGGGAATCGGGAGATTTGGTTGTGGCTCATATACAACTTCTGGAGGTTGAGCGTGGTGATGAAGGTCGAGTGGTCGAGCTGGGAGATTTTGTTGTTGTACAACAGGAGAATCTCCAAGTTGACCAGAGGCTCAAAGACAAACTCGTCCAGTTGCTGCAGGCTGTTGGAGGACAGGTCTAGGTAGCGCAGATGCTTCACGTTCACAAAGGCCTCTGAAGACAGGAAGAGTAGTCCGTTGTGGCTCAGTAGCAGGTTACGGAGCTTGGGGAGCTTGACAGAGGTCCAGTCTGACCTCAGCCTCATGATTTCATTGTAGCTCAGATCTAGAACGGCCGTGTAGAGCGGGAGCCTGGTCGGGATGCTGCTCAGGTTCATCTTGGAGCAGCTCAGGATGTTGGAGGCGCAGATGCAGGACGCCACTGACGCGCTCCCTGGAGGCCACAGGAGGCCCACACACACGGCCACGGACATTGCCCATTCCCACCAGTTGCTCCAAGGCGCCCATTTTCTGCTGGACGGCTGTGACATGCTGGCTGGCTGGCTGCCGGTTGATTTCTACGCCGGAGAGCTGAGCTGTGGTCTCAATCCCAGAAAACGGCTGCCGAAGAAGTATGGGGCATTGCTTAGTGGGGCTGAAAAGGTCGGAAGCAAACAGAATAATTTCAGTATTGTTTTTAATCAAATCACCATCATCATCATCATAAGAATCAGAAAAGAGAATACAATTTCTGTTGTAATGGACTCAATGCGTGAACGACTTTCATGTTTGGGGTACAGCGTCGTGCTAACTTGGGGTCGCTCGGCAAACGCGTAGCGATAACTATGATAGCATCAAACTTTTCAAAGTATACTTGCTGTCTGCTGGAATTATTTCAAGTTACCGTGAATGACGTATTAGTTAGTTGGTTAGTTAGAGCTCTCAATGCCATGAGGCACATTAGGCCGCAATTGCGATTTCTGTAATCTGTAGTTTTTTACAGGAGCAGGTGATTGGCCCTACTGGCCAACCACAGCACCTGGTATTCCTATGCAGTTTCCCTTCCAAGTACTAACCAGGACCGACCCTCCTTAGCTTCCGAGATTGGACGAGATCTGGTAGCATGTGAGGATTGGGCCGGAATGATGTATTACCGTAATATAATTGCTACAGTTAGTATCAGAGAAGTGATCCTTATCTGATCTTATCTGACGTAGTGATCCATTCACAGTTTAACAGTACAGTCGGCGGAAAAAGTATGTGAGACCGTTGGAATACCTTAAATTTCTGCATAAATTGGTTATCAAATATAATCTGCTCTTCATCTAAATCACAAGAATAAACAAAGTCTGTTTAAACTAATACCACACAAACAATTATGTTTTCATTTTTTCATTGAAAATAACATGAAAACATTCACAGGGCAAGGAGGAAAAAGTAAGTGAATCCTTTGATTTAATAAGTGGTTGACCCTCGTTTGGCAGCAATAACTTCAACTAAACGTTTCCTGTAGTTGCGGTTCAGATGTGAATGATCAGGATGAATTTTGGACCATTCCTCTTTACAAAACTGTTGTCAGCAAGATTCCTTGGATGTCTGGTGTGAATAGCTCTCTTGAGGTCATGCCACAGCATCTCAATCGGGTTGAGGTCATGACTTTGACTGGGCCACTACAGAACATGTATTTTCTTCTTCTGAAGCCATTCTGTTGTTGATTTGCTTCTGTGTTTTGGATCACTGTCCTGTTGATACACCCATCCTCTTTAGAGCTTAAAATGTTGGACAGATGGCCTCAAGTTCTTCTGCAAAATACCTTGCTCAGCGTTTGTATTCATTTTTCCATTGATGATAGCAAGCTGTCCAGGCCCTGAGGTAACCAAGCACACCCATACAATGATGCTCCCTCCACCACGTTTCACAGTTAGGATAAGGTTTTAATGCTGGTGTGGAGTGACATTTTTCCTCCACACATGGCAGTGTGTGTTCCTCCCAAACAATTCAACTTTGGTTTCTGTCCACAGAAAAAATTTCCAGTAGTGCTGTGGTACATCCAAGTTGTCTTTAACAAACTTTAAACGTGCAGCAATTTTTATAGACAGCAACCGTTTGCTCCTTGGTGCTCAGCACATTCTTGTTTAATGTTCTAAATCTGTAAATTACACATTAAAAACTAAACCAAAAGGGGGAAAAAAATACAAATCGTAAGAACAGCTCAAAACATCAAAAACAAAACACCAACAACTACCCAGCTGCCCATTTGTCCTGATATACCTCCCTTACAATAAATACACCAAAACTTTATTTTTAATGTTACAGGTGAAGATAATGAGAGCATGCAAAGCAAATTTTGTTTTGACCAGCTAGCATAACAGCTAACACATGCTAGCATGAACTGTACTGTAGTCTTGAGCAAAAACTAACATTAGCATTGATTTACAAGTCAGTAACTGTAATTTCACTTCTACTAAAATCTAATTAGTATTCAAATGGTCCATCTTTTTTTTAAATGCTTGTGCCTATCTTGACCTTCAATTCTGGAATGAGCCTGAAACAACACAGTAAAATGACCAAACACATAGATGATCAAGTTCCGAAAATAAAAGCAAGGTGGTGAAAACAAGAAAAAGAAATCATACTTTGGATTTATGAAAAAAAAACAAAAAACAGTACTTCAATGTAGTCCAGTTGTGTAGTCTTGCCAATTGCTTCTTGGGGGGGGGAACACGTCCTCCTCTTTGTTTTGGTTTGTTTTGTTTGTTGTGTCCTCCATTCATCTTGTCCTTCCATTAACAGCGCATCACGTCACGTGTTTCATATTGCACATCCATCCGTTCATTATTTAGGGTTAGGCGCACACACACACACACACACACTGCCCGCCAATATTATCCCTCATCCTAAACAAGTTGGCTTTGCGGTGCAGCCTTGGTACCTTTCAAAGGGTTTCCAATCGATTGGGGAAGAAAACAAGCGAGCTGGAGAAGCTTACCTTCAGCTCTGAAGCCCCCTCCGCCTGCTGTCGTAGCATGCAGATGCCCCTTCCCCCTTCACGAGAATGTTGTCGTGGGGCTGCGGTGCTCGCTTGCGACGCGTTTGCGCCAGAGGAAGTCCGAGCCGCAAGACTGAGGGCGAGGAGGATGAGGATGAGGAGCATGCGCACAACATGAGGAGCATGCGCACAACACTCTACAGCACGGCCGGCCTTTAGGAACTAACGAAACACGCAAACGTGGTAGCACGTACGCACACGCTGTAGTAGAAGTACGTAATACTTGTGTAAAATAATAATATAAAAGACAGGTACAAATAGAAGTACAGCAGTGCCTTGAGATACGAATTTAATTTGTTCCGTCACCTGCACGCCATAACGCAAACCCTCGTATCCCAAATGATCCTTCCTTATTGAAATGAATAGAAATGCCATCATCCCGTTCCAGCCTCCCCAAAAAAATCCGAAATTTGTTTTAGGAAAATAACACTATAATATTGCACTTTAGAAAACGTATAATGATAACATAATTAAACAGAATGTGAAGAATTACAGTTATTGCGTCATGATTATTTCATTGCGGCTCCTTCTGATGAGCGTGACTTGGCCACCAGCAGGATAGTATGATAGACTCATGAAGATACAAACGAAGAAGACTTTCCCAACTACTGTAGTACCCTAGTGTAGGGGTGTCAAACTCTTTTTTGTCTCGGGCCGCATCGTAGTTATGATTTCCTTCAGAGGGCCGTTAGAACATTGAAACCATTCATGGCATTTTATGGACTTTTGTCACAGGTCCACACATGATAGACCTGCGTACCAAATTTCATGCTGGTAAATGAAAGTGGCTTTGGGGGCTGAATTTTCTAAATGTTAGCTTGAGCTCTGGAAATGGTGACAATCCTGAAACGGAAGCAAAGTGAGGAACGCTCAGTGGAGGCGCACTCCGTCCTCAAAAAGGCCCAGCAGAGGATGTACTTGCTGTGGCTTCTGAGAAGGCACGGCCTGCCACAAGAGCTGCTGAGGCAGTTCTACACAGCGGTCATCGAATCAGTCCTGTGTTCTTCCATCACAGTCTGGTTTGGTGCTGCCACAAAAAAGGACAAACTCCAACTGCAACGGACAATCGAAACTGCTGAAAAGATTGTCGGTGCCCCCCTACCCACCCTCGAGGACTTGCACGCTGCCAGAACTAAGACAAGAGCGTGCAAAATCCTCTCGGACCCTCCACATCCCGGTCACCGGCTCTTCCGGCTCCTTCCCTCAGGTAGGCGCTACCGATCAATGCAAACTAGAACTAGCAGACATTCCAACAGATTCTTCCCTCTTGACATTAACTTCTTAAACAGTTAACTTACAATTCCATTGCAACATGCTGCCAATTCTTTTGTCTTGAGTTTGTTGTCACATTTCTGTGGGGGCAATTATATATTACTCGTGCACTTACTGAAGTAGTCTCGCCACACTGCGCTATTTTCATATCTGTTGTTGACCAATACTGGCCACTCATGCCAGAGTCGCATCTGCCCCATTTGCCCACTGACTGAGGAGTATCTGCAACATTTGCACAATCTACATTGTCCCAGATTATCGCACTACTCGTCACTTTAAACTGCATACACTCCTTGAAGTCTCTGCGCCCTTTGCACAATGGTCATTGCACCGGACTAATGCGAGATTAGCCATTTGAACTGCTCTAAGTGCTAGAGGACTCTGCATCTTTTTGCACAATTGTCAAAAAAAATAATAATAATTGTACCGGCATTACCAGATAACAAGCAACCCTTTATTGCTCAGTGACTGTTTTTCTCAATGTCTTATTGTCTCAAAAGTGTTCTCTGTCAATTGACTGTCTGTTGTCGTACTAGAGCGGCTCCAACTACCGGAGACAAATTCCTTGTGTGTTTTTTGGACATACTTGGCAAAATAAAGATGATTCTGATTCTGAGGCGTCCAAACTCAGCGCCCATGTGTTTATGTGAGTGTGTGTATGTGTGTGCGCGTGTGTGCCTATGGCGAGACGCAGCTGAAAGTGACTCATGCTCGGTTTGACTCGACTTGCTACTGCGATGGGGATGCTGTTGCCAGGCAACCGCCGCCCATGGCCTTTCATCCGCCGTAGCTCTGAGGTGGGCTTCTGTGGCTGTGTTCGGAATCATTCACTCATTCCCGAATTACTGTACAGTGACACCTTGATTTACGAGTGTAAGTGTGAAATGCAATTAATCCGTTCCAGCGCGTCCAAAAATCACCAACAAATGTTTTTCTTTGGAATGTTAAGTATTAAACAGTTTGGGCATCATGATTATTCAATGGGGCGGCACGGTGGACGACTGGTTAGAGCGTCTGCCTCACAGTTCTGAGGACCGGGGTGTGGAGTTTGCATGTTCTCCCCATGCCTGCGTGGGTTTTCTCCGGGCACGCCGGTTTCCTCCCTCATCCCAAAAACATGCATGGCAGGTTAATTGACAACCCTAAATTGCCCGTAGGTGTGAATGCGAATGGTTGTTTGTTTGTATGTGACCTGCGATTGGCTGGCAACCAGCTCAGGGTGTACCCCGCCTCCTGCCCGATGATAACTGGGATAGGCTCCAGCACGCCCGCGACCCTCGTGAGGAGAAGCGGCTCAGAAAATGGATGGATGGATGGATTATTCAATGGGCATTGTGCTGCTCATTCTGTTGTGCACACCCTGGACACCAGGAGGCGGTATTATACTCCACGTAGATTTAATGATAAAACAATGAAGAAATTCGTCTCAACTCAGTTCATAACTCAATTTCCACATACAGTTCTGGAAAAAATTAAGAGACCACTGCAAAATTATCAGTTTTTCTGATTTTACTATTTATAGGTATGTGTTTGAATAAAATAAACATTTTTGTTTCAGTCTTTAGAGCACTGACAGCATTTCCCCCAAATTCCAAATAAAAATACTGTCATTTATAGCATTTATTTACAGAAAATCACAAATGGTCAAAATAACAAAAAAAGATGCAGTGTATTCAGACCTCAAGTAACTCAAGGAAAACTAATTAATATTTATTTTGAAATATCACAATGCTCGTGTTTTAACTTAGGAAGAGTTCAAAAATCAATATTTCTTATTTTTAATAACACCTTTCATCCGTCTCGGCGTACTCTCCACCAGTCTTTCACGTTGCTGTTGGGTGACCCTTCGCCACTTCTGCTGCAAAAATTCAAGCAGCTCAGCTTTGTTTGATGGGTTGTGACCATCTATCTACCTCTTGATTCCATTCCAGAGGTTTTCAATGGGTTCTGGTCTGGAGATTGGGTTGGCCATGACAGGGTCTTTATCTGGTGGTCCTTCATCCACACCTTAACTGACCTAGCTGTGTGGCATGGAGCATTGTCCTGCTGGAAAACCAGTCTTCAGAGTCCCGAAACATTGTCAGAGCAGAAGGAAGCAAGTTTCCTTGAAGGATAAACTTGTATGTGGCTTGATTCATGTATCTTTCACGAATATTTCACAGTTTCACAGTTAGACGGCTAGCTGTTGGCCGCTAATGGTTAGACGGAGACCTGGAGAGGTTTTTCTTAGCCACAGTGTCTCACACTGTGAAATTTGGTGACAGATCGGTGATGATCTGGTAGTGCTTTAGCAAGGCTGGAATCGGGCAGTTTCGTCTTTGCGAGGGATGCAAAGATCAAGCCACATACAAGGTTATCCTTCAAGAAAACTTGGGGATAACCTATACTCACTAAACATTCAAGCAACACGACAAAATGGCCAACTCACAATATATGATTCATTTTCATATAATTTGATGAATAACAGTGATGACATGGCCCACTGAATTTCCTTTAGAAAACCAATTCATTTTAATGATATGAGTATTTGAATTATTGCCAGTTGTTATCCATCAAAAGATCATAATTGTTTCGAAGAAAAATCAAAAAATTTAAATATATACCGTTCCTACCACATGAGAGAGCCTCATGTTGTGGCAATACACCAGAGGGATCTGTGAGCTGAAATGCCAGGATGAGGCAGCAATTTTGCATTCACATAATCCAGCCATCCATTTTCCGTACTGCTTTATCCTCACAAGGGTCGGGGGTGTGCTGAAGCCCATCCCAGCTATCTTCGGGCAAGAGGCAGGGTACACCTTGAACTAGTCGCCAGCCAATCGCAGGGCACATACAAACAAACAACCATTCGCACACACATTCACACCTACGGGCAACTTAGAGTCTTCAATCAACCTACCACGCATGTTTTTGGGATGTGGGAAGAAACCGGAGTGCCCGGAGAAAACCCACGCAGAAACGGGGAGAACATGCAAACTCCACACAACAGAGGCGATTTGAACCCAGGTCCTCAGAACTGTGAGGCAGCTGTACTAACCAGCCGTCCACCGTGCCACCCTGTAAAATCTCATTAAACAAAAAACTGATCGCTTAGAAATCTGCCAGATATATATATATATATATATACGGCTTTACTATATATGATTGCGTTTACTATGAATGCCTCAAATTTTAAGTCATCAGTAGCATCTGGCGTTCTCCATGACATCATCAATCACTGATTAATCATTAAGCATTCATTGCTCGCATCCTTGACACTTAAAGGGCCACTTACCCGATAGGACCTGATCACATGTCACAAATGATGTCACGCAATGGACACACAATGCGCTGAGGACACCAGGACAAATCAATACATGAGAAAGTGTGTGTGTGTGTGGGGCAGGTGTCCCGTTGAGGCTCATGTTGCTTCTTGTCCGTCTACTTTGTCCAGCCGTTCACAAAATTAGGTACGTCTGCAAAATGGAATGATCCAAAGCGCTCGATAATAATAAACGTCCGTCTGCATCTGTCTACTGCACAAAATCTGCACCAAGATTGCAAATAGTTTTTACTATTCAGAATGTTAAGGGATTGCAAATCTTTTAAAATAAATTGAGCAACAGTTGGACAAACAATTGACTTGTGATTATAAAAGCGGTTAGCAATCAATTAACAGTGACACAACACTTGTAACAGTCACACATACACGCACACACGCTCTCTTTTTGTTTCTTTCTCACGCACGCACTCAGTCTGATCAACCCCAGGCGGGCTGACCATGAGCCGTTCTCCTTTCTTCCCGCAGGGGACGAAATTGACCGACACGCCCCCGTCCCCACAGTGTTCTCAATTGGTTTATTTTGGTTGATCTTTGAACTGAAATGTACATATAAATGCCATCAAAACACACTTGGGCAAATCCTGTTGAAAGAAACCTGGACACGTTGAATGACAGCGTCATTGGTCAATCAACACTTCGGAATGGAACCATTTGCAGACGCGTGAAAACACACTAGCGTCACGATGACTGTGATGTCATCAAGTTGCGCGCAGGGATTAGTTGAACGACACCCTGGGAAGAAAACAGGACGCTGATGTTAGCACAAAAAGCTAACGTAGCATTCCACATCCTCACTCACTGCCCTTTTTATGTCAAACAGCACAAACTGACCGACTCAAATGCAAAACACCGTCTTTCTACCTTTGTGCTGAAGCATTAATGGTCTCAATACCTTAATGCTTAAACAAACCAACATGTGGAAATGTCTGTCTTCTTAATACCTTGACGCTGAAACATTTTGTCCCTTCATGCTGAAGAAGGAGATTTCCTAAAACCGTCATTGTGAAGTGTGTTCTTAGTACCTTCATGCGGAAACGTCTTGTGTTCTCAATACCATGATGCTTACACGTGTTCATAAAACTGCCATGCGGTACCGTCAGTGTTCTTATTACCTTAATGCTGAAGCATGGGTGCTCTCGCACCTTCATGCTTCAACATGGGTGACTTGTGAACCTTTATGCTAAAGAATGCATGTTTTTAAAGCTTTTATGCTGAAACATGAGTGTTTTTAGGACATTAATGCTGAAGCATGACTGTTCATAGTACCTTCATGCTGAAGCACGAGTGTTCTCAGTACCCTCATTCTTAAACATGTGTTTTTAGTACCTTCATGTTGAAGTGTGCCTTGAATTTACTGCGTTCTGTCGGGCTCAAATTTGTTCTTTCCGTTCTGATTCTCCTTGACGGATTTTTGAGACAGCTGAGCAGCCTGGACAACACCCTACCAGACAACGAGCATCAGGATAGCGCACGACTTGAGCACAAGAGAACATCACCTCGTCTGTAAGCCTCTTTCTGCTCACCTTGAAGCTCCTCTTCCTCTTCTGAATGTTGTTCTCGGGTTGGAAGAGGATGACGTACACTTTGGGAATGTAGAGCATCCCGAGCGAGACGGACGCACTGAGGGTCATGGACACGGTCAAAGTCGCCGTCTGGATGAACATCTGCAGAGAGGAGGACACAATGGAATCTAGAAACTTTTTTTTTTTTTTATACACCAATTACCACCTCAAAATATTTAAAAACAACAATTCTTAAAGATTAAATGCAAATGTATTGAACTTAAAGTTAAACAGAATTCAAGTGTACTTAGGCAGTCTCACATACCGCTACAGGGAGCCTGTGTACCACACTTTGAGAATCATTGCGCTAGAACACTGATTCTCAATCACCATGAGTATGTCATGAGTGATCGTCAGGTGTGCTACGGGAAATCATCCGATGTCATTTTTTTGCCCCCCAATTCACGGCACGATGGCCGACTGCTTAGCACATCCGCCTCAAAGTTCTGAGGTCTCGAGTTCAAATCCGGCCTCCATATCGTCGTCCCCTGCAAGCCCTACACAAGAAGCTAACATCTCGAGTGGCCCTGCTGAAAAGACTGGCGGGCATAAGCTGGGCTGCTTGTGCTGACGCTTTGCGCACAGCAACTCTGGCCTTGTTCCATTCCACCGCGGAGTACTCCGCATGGTGCCGCATTGCTCGTACCCGCCTCGTCGATGCTCCAATTAACGACCCCTTGGACACTGTGACAGGATGCCTGCGTCCTACCACACTTTTTGACATACTTGGCAAATAAAGATGATGCTGATTCTGATCTATGCCAGCGATGTGTAGTGACAAACGGAACAATGAAATGCTCTTCTACTAGATGGCAGGAGGTACAACAAACCTGTGTATCCACCTGTTCCCATTCACACAACAGAATAATGGAAAGTATTCAACTAAACGGCCAGGTAAGTACATTTGATACAACATCATTATTTCTTAATACATACATTTCTTAATCCACGTGGGTGGTTTTGTGCTAATTTTGTTTGGTGGTGTCCTTTCTAATGTAAAATAGTAGATGTGACTTGGCCTAGTAAAGGTTGGGAAACACTGGTTCACAATCAACATCTGCAACAAGCAGGAAGCACCTGATTACCAGCTCTGGACTAGACAGAAACAAGCTGCTTGCTTCCATAATTACACCCTGCATCAGATTATAACTCCAATCTGGACAATCCAGATGGTGTGCTTAGATGATGCCAAAATCCATTAAAAGTCGACCTTCCTGAACTCAGACTGAAACACCCCCCAAAAAAATCCTCACTAGGAAGAGGAAAGCCTTAATGAATCACAAACATCACAACTGATTTGTTTCTGCTTCACCACTTCAGTCAAGTCACTTTTGTTTTCATCAGTAAACGTTCTTCCAAGTCTTGTATCTCAAATGTTGGCTCCTATCTGAAGATTAAAAAAAGTCTCGTAACTCGGAAAACTCGTAGGGTCAAGGCACTCCTATGTCAAGGCACCACTGTACTTAAATAAACGTCTATTAAACACATTCACACACAAACTGCTGATGGCCACAACTGTCGCCCGGGTACCCAATGCACAGACCGGCTAAAGGTTTGCCAGTCAAGAGCCAGCCGCTAAACTGAGTTCACAACAGCCAACTCTAAACTCTCATTTGCCGATGCACATGTCTCTCACCAGGACAGGCCTCACTTGTAAAGCCACACATGCTCAAAGTCACAGATACTACAATATAGAGTGTGAGGATGGTGGCCCCAAGTGGACAAAAAATAATACTTGCACTTCACATGTATATTTTGTATTGGTATTGTTGTTTAATTACGCAAAATCAATTCTTATCCGATTGCTCAAATATTTGATTGGATAATCACTAGAATAACGATAAAAAATATTCAACAACCCAGCCTCGATATGTACTATACTGAAGCAGAATGAGTCGATATAGTTTATAACAGCAGTCAAGGGTTTCAAATAATTTCTGAGCTGCAGACCTTTGTGCATGAAAAGATGGAGAAATTGTTGAAAGTAAGGAAAGTGTGACAAAAAAGGAAAAAAATAATGAAGATTAAGTTGAGTGAAAGAAAACAATAGTTGTTTTCTGTATGTTCCATTTTATCATGTAATTACCATATGTTTTGATACAGCACAGTACACAGTACAGTGCTTTTGTTCTCTAAAATGTTGGTGTTTTTTTGGGTGGGTGGAAGAGATAAATCACATTTCCATTTACTTCAATGGGAAAGATGACGTATCTTTAGCGTGGTCACATACTGTAACAAATTATGCTTGCATCTCAAGGTCCCAGTGTATAGCCGGTGGCCTTGTGGTTAGCATGCCTGCCTCACATTCAAGAGGTCTTAAACTCATCCTGGTGTCAGTTCGTACCTTTTCTGTGGATTGGGCCGTACCAAAGAAGATGGGTACGAAGGCCAGCCAGACGATGCAGGTGGTGTACATGGTGAAGCCAATGGGCTTTGCCTCGTTAAACGTCTCCGGGACTCCGCGGCTTTTCACAGCGTATACTGTGCAGGTCACCTAGCAACACAAATGCAGCGGGTAATGCAGTTGCTTTGCTCAGCGGGCGGGGCTTCACTTCTTACCATGAGCACGATACTGTAGCTGAGGCAGCAGATGATTGACAGGTCAGACATGTCACACTTGAGGATTCCTCTGGCCAAGTCGGGGTTCGGGGGACGCAGCTCCTCGTAGTCGACAATGGTGTGAGGCGGCACCACGGCGAACCACACAAACACACCTAACACCTGAGATACACGCACGCACGCATGCACACACATACACATGCACACACACGCACAGGTCATGTTGATCCACCAAAGCTGACTGGAGGCAACTGGACTGAGACAATAAATAGAGGAACTCAATCAACCAATCAACCAACCAATCAGTTGACAAATTAACTAACTAACCAACCTATCAGTTGATCAACCACCCAATTGATCAATCTACCAAACCAACTTACCAATCATTTGACTAATTAACTAGTAACCAACCAATTGACCAACTAACTAATAAATTGACCAATCAACTAACCAATCAATTCACTTAACAACCAACTCAATTAGTTGACCAGCCAAGTAATTAATTTACCAACCTACCAAACATTTAACCAACCAACCAACCAATCAGTTGATAAGCCAGCCAATTAATTTACCAACCTACCAAACCAACCATCCAATCAATCAGTTGACAAATTAACTAACTATGTTGGTTAAATGTTTGGTAGGTTGGCAAATTAATTACTTGGCTGGTCAACTTATTGGTTTGGTTGTTAAGTGAATTGATCGGTTAGTTGATTGGTCAATTTATTAGTTGGTTTGTTAGTTGGTCAACTGACCAACCAACTACTAACCAATCAAACATTCAAACAACCAAACAATTAATTGCTCAACCAACTAATCAATTAACCAACCTACCAAACCAACCAATAACCTACCAATTAACTGACTCATCAATAAACATAATCGACCAACCAATCTATTGACCAACTAACTAACTAACCTTCAATTGAATATATTATCAATAAACAAATCATATCAATTGACCAGACAAACGACAAAACAACCAATCGACCAACTGATCAACCAACCAAGCAACCAACAACCTACCAAAAACACTCATCCCCTAGCCACAGTTCAGTTGCCAAAATGAGACTTTTTTTTATGTGATGTGAGCAGAAACAGGAAGTCGTGTTCCCACCTGGACCGAGACCAGGATGAAGGTGATGAGCAGTTGAGAGGTGGGGCTTATGAACTTGGGCGGCGTCACCGAGCGCTTGCCCTGTTCGAAGATGCGATAGATGCGGTTGGTTTTGGTCAACATGGCGGAGTATGTGATGGCCATGCCCAGGCCCAGCAGGAGGCGCCGGAATGTGCACACCACTACGCTGGGCTCGGCGATCATCAGGAATGTGATCAAGTAGATCAAAAAGATCCCTGACAGCGGAAGAGAGTCACATCAAGTCAAGACATCATACACTGGCATAGGCTTTGGTACACATTTGAATGGGACTTTTCTTCAGGAGAGGGGCTCTAATCGTTTGATTTCATCTCCTTTAGTATGCAGCGGTATTTAGTGAGTACCAGACTTGAGCGTGTCACCAACCTGTCAGTAAAACATAACTGAGCTCTCGTCCAGAAGCTCTGACAATAGGCGTGTTGTTAAAGCGGACGAATGTGATGATGATCGTGCAGGTCACCAGGATCCCGAGCATGGAAAGGGAAGCGGGCACCAGGGCCCAGGGCGAGTTCCACTCCAGTTTGATGATCGGCGTTGGACGACAGGTGGTCCTGTTGGTAACTGGCCGCATGTACGACGGACACGTCTCACAGGTGAATTCATCTACTTGGTACTGGTAGCCGTCGCAGAGCTGAACAGAAAGTAGTTTGAGGTATCTGTACTTTACTTGACTATTTTTCTGATGACTTTGTACTTTTACTGCCTGCATTTGAAAACATATCTGTACTTTCTTTTTGTCGAAAAGGGGTGGTTACAACCTCTGTGGTTTTATTACTTTGGTCTACCTTGACACATTTACAGTATGTGATGAGGCGTCACAATCATATCAGAGCGTTTCATTGGGTCAAAGCTTAGGTGGGGATGAGTAGTTGGTTTATTATTTTGTTTTATTGGCAAACTGGACCCATATGTAGGTATGAATGTAAAAAAATAAATACATAAAAAAAAAGAGAATCAGTCTTGCCACAGTTACCTTGAAAAAGTAACTTAGTTACTTTACTGATTACTTGAGCTTAAAAGTAACTTAGTTACTTTACTGATTACTTATTTCAAAAGTAACTAAGTTAGAAAAAAGTACCTTTTTAGTTACTTTCAGCAGCTGTCAAGTGGCAGGACTATCACTTATCCACAGTACAAAAAAACCATTAGCTTAACCGTACCCATTACTTGGTAATGTATGCCACACAAGTTACAGAATGATGTCATCAACACGAAAAAATAACTTAAATATGAGTGTAGTTGAAGCCACATTCAATGTGCAACTTAGAGCAGACTTGACATGCCAAATAGCCACCTAAATATAAACAAGCACACCATTCTCAGTACACTTCTTTAAAGACTCTTAACTTCTCATATCTGTTCTTGCATTTCTTTGGATCATGGCATTTTGTTGCAGCTTTTTGAGATCTTTTGGCCAACTTCATTTTGTTAGACAGGTTCTATTTATTGAAAGTGATTTCTTGATTGGACAGGTCTGGACGCAAACAGGCTTGGGTGTGGTCAGTGAAAATGTACCCATCTTTCCCAAAAAATGTGATTAGCCACAGTTAAACCATGATTTCACAAGGAGGAGGGTTATTTTTCCACAGGGCCAGATAGCTTTGAATTTTTTTCCCCCATGAATAAATAAAATCATCATTTAAAAACTGCATTTTATATTTACTTGGGTTATCATTGCCTGATATTTACTTTTTTTTTTTGATGATCTTAAAAAAAAAAGAATCTGAGAAGGGGGCAGATACATGACACTAAGTGGATGGACGGACATATATATATCTATATATATATATATAGATATATATATATATACACAGTACATAAAATGTGTGTGTGAATGTACAGATGGATGTTTGCATTGTGCATGTATGTGAACAGCATGTTCATGTCAATGTCACATACATTGTGCATGTATGTGAACAGGCAGCATTGTGTATCTTAGTGGACAGACCGAAGTGTACATTAAGTGTGTATGTAAATGGAAAGATGGATGTTTTCAATGTCATAGAGAGAGAGACAGACATAGAGAGAGAAAAGAGCGAGAGACAGAGAGCAAAAGAGAGAGTGAGAGAGAGAAAGAGAGACAGACAGGGCATTCGTTACCTCACAGTGCCAACAACAGGGGACCCCCTTGACCATCTTCTTTCTCGCTCCTGGTTTGCAGGGCAAACTGCAAATGGATTCTGGAAGCGACCTATCTCCTCCAGACCACTGCATCTCCTCCACCTGATGCACACACGCACAAGCACTCACTCACTCACTCTCACACACACACACACACACACACACACACACGCACACACTCACACAGACATGTCACACGGTCACATTGTAGGCAGTGTACATTTGGGACCAGTAGGAGCCTTACATTGAGACGCAGGTTGTTGGTCCACTGGCCAATGACGTGGTAGCCAGGGTGACTGTGATTGGTCATCTGGAACTGGAAGATGTCGTAGCGGCCCGGAGCGTCGCCGTTCTCGTTGAATAAGACGCTGGTGCCTGCACTTCCTGTTAGGAAAAAGGACACGTCCCCTTTGTGACCATGTGACCAACCTCGCCCCAACTGTTCTATGGATGTGTGAATCGACAGACATTTTTTTAAATTGTGTGTTTTATGTTTTAAACAGCGGCACGGTGGACGACTGGTTAGAGCGTCAGCCTCACAGTTCTGAGGACCCGGGTTCAATCCCCGGCCCCGCCTGTGTGGAGTTTGCATGTTCTCCCCGTGCCTGTGTGGGTTTTCTCCGGGCACTCCGGTTTCCTCCCACATCCCAAAAACATGCATTAATTGGAGACTCTAAATTGCTCGTAGGTGTGAATGTGAGTGCGGATGGTTGTTTGTATGTATGTGCCCTGCAATTGGCTGGCAACCAGTTCAGGGTGTACCCCGCCTCCTGCCCGATGACAGTTGGGATAGGCTCCAGCACGCCCGCGACCCTACTGAGGAGAAGCGGCTCAGAAAATGGATGGATGGATGTTTTAAACAGACAGACTGATGTTTTCACTGCAGCGCCATAATCTGACCATTGAAGTTGACGTCTCGGATGTAGTCGAGCAAGGAGCGTCCCTCCACGGGGTCCATGGCGGTGCACACGCCACTGTCGGATTGGTCGCCACAGAGCTGTCGTTGCATGCTGTGCAGCGCGTAGGCGACGGCGTACACGGCGTCAATCACAAACTGGACCTTGCCCTCCTGCTCGTACGGAGAGTCCCGGCCGATTCTCTCCTGGCCTGCGGGGGCAGCGACAGGTAGACATTGGAATGGCACTACTAGTGCGTGATTAAACTTTACTGGTAAACTATAGAAAACCGCTGGAGTATTTATCCGATATCATTGACATCCAGCGTGAGGTCCATCTACTATTACGCTCTTTGTCATTACTAATAGCACAACTTTGTCATACTATTAGTATTAGGACAACTGCATGTTTGAAAGGCACTTCAGGTTATGCTTTCTGAAGTTCTCTCTTTTTACTCGGCTTCGTTTACAGGGCAAATCGGCCACATCCAATTTGGTGGACTCGACAAATAAATGTGCTGTAGCAACGGACAAACCCGCTCAATGAGGTGTGTATGTACATATGTCTGTGGTCATGTTGTATCCAACATCCAATTGGATTCATCCCACCTGTGCATTTTTTCTTGCCGGGGTCCACTTCGACTCCAGGTCGAGTCAGTTTACACCGGAAGTCATCCTCCCAGAACTCGTTGAACCAAATGTTTCTGCGGTTGTTCTCCAGAGAACGAGACGTGAAGTACTGATCAAAGCCTAGAACACACACATGCAGTACACCCACACTGACATACAGTGGTGCCTTAAGATGCAAGTGACCCTTATGAGTTTTTTGATGAGTCGTCATCCAACCGATTTGTTTGCCTTTACTTGCAAGCAAAAACTTGAGATACAATCGCTGTATGATGGCAGTGAACTCAACTCACTTCACAACAAGCAGCGGTTTGGCAGAAAGTCAGCAATTGTTCCAAAAAGAAGCTTGAAGCTGTTTAATGCAACTCCCAGTTGAAGTTTACTCTCAAACTAAACATATAGTGCTGTGAAAAAGTATTGGCTGGCTTCTCAATTTTTTTTTTTTTTGCGTTCTTTCCCCACTATCTTGTTTAAGATTATCAAACAACCCAAGTAAACATAAAATACATTTTTTAAAATGGTGATTATATTTATTAGGGGGAAAAATATTCAAAGCTACCTGGCCGTGTGTGAAAAATGTATTACATCCTAACCCTAATAAGTGGTTGTGCCACCCTCAGCAGCAACAACTGAAATCAAGCGTTTTCTATAACTGCCGATGAGTCTGTCACATCTCTGTGGAGATATTTTGGTCCACTCTTCCTTGCAGAATTGTTTTAATTCAACAATGGAGGCTTCTCAAACATGAATGGTCTTTTTTTAGGTCATGCCAAAGCATTTCAATCAGATTCAAGTCTGGACTTTGACTTGGCCACTCCAAATGCCACTTTATGCCATTCAGAAGTTGACTTGCTGGTGTGTTTTGGATCGTTGTCCTGCTGCAGAATCCAAGTGCACTTCAACTTGAGGTCACAAACTGATAGACGAAAATTCTCCTTCAGGATTTTCAGGTAAAGAGCAGAATTCAGGGTTCCATCAATCACAGCAGGTCGTCCAGGTCCTGAAGGAGTGACGCAGCCCCCAAACTATCACAGTACCACCACCAGTGGAACTCGATAAAATGGACCCCGATATAACGGATATTGGATAAAATGGACGATCAGGACTGAACAATGTGTTCAAAAATAGTTTCCATTTGTCACTTAAAATGCCATTGACAAAGTTTGTTAGTTCCAGGGTTGGCAACTGTTGTAATTGGCACTGTGACACAATGCAGGCAGAGAATGGGACTGACGTATTTCCAAGACATGCCCCCCGTGCCTACGTGGTAGCCATGTTGAATGTGGGGGAGGGACTTGGCGGCCATCTCATGCCCGACCTGGAGAGGGCACGCCACCCTTTTCCAACTGAGGACCATGGTCTCAGATTTGGAGGTGCTGATTCTCATCCCAACAGAACCACATCATCTGCAAAAAGCAGTGATGCAATACTGAGACCACCAAACCGGACCCCTCTACGGCTCGGCTGCGCCTAGAAATTCTGTCCATAAAAGTTATGAACAGAATCGGTGACAAAGGGCAGCCTTGGCTGAGTCCAACCCTCACCGGAGTCCAACCCTCACCGGAAACTCTGACTCCGGTCGAACAGCCCGTATAAGGGAGTTCGGTACCCCATACTCCCGAAGTACCCCCCACAGGACTCCCTGAAGGACATGGTCGAACGCCTTCTCCAAGTCCACAAAACACATGTGGACTGGTGGGGCGAACTCCCATGCACCCTCGAGGACCCTGCTGAGGGTGTAGAGCTGGTCCACTGTTTCACGGCCAGGACGAAAACCACACTGCTCCTCCTGAATCTGAGATTCGACTTCCCGACGGGCCCTCCTCTCTAGCACCCCTGAATAGACCTTACCAGGGAGGCTGAGGAGTGTGGTCCCCCCTTAAAAAAGAGGACCACCATCCCAGTCGGCCAATCCAGAGGCACTGTCCCTGATGTCTACGCGATGTTTCAGAGGCGTGTCAACCAGGACAGCCCCACAACATCCAGAGCCTTTAGGAACTCCGGGCGAATTTCATCCACCTCCGGGGCCCTGCCACCGAGGAGCTGTTTAACTACCTCGGTGACCTCAAACCCAGAGATAAGAGAGCCCGCCTCAGTGAACCCAGACTCTGCTTCCTCACGGGAAGGCGTGTCGGTGGAATTGAGGAGGTCTTCGAAGTATTCTCCCCACCAACTCACCAACTCCTCCCAAACCAGAGTTTTTGCTTGAGCGACCACCAAAGCTGCATTCTGCTTAGCCACCCGGTACCCAGCAGCTGCCTCAAGAGTCCCACGGGCCAAAAAGGCCCAATAGGACACCTTCTTCAGCTTGACCATTGGTGTCCACCAACAAGTTCGGGGATTGGTCGCCACGACAGGCACCGACCACCTTATGGCCACAGCTCCGGTCGGCCGCCTCAGCAATGGAGGCGCGGAACATGGTCCACTCAGACTCGATGTCCCCCGCTTCCCCGGAACATGAGCAAAGTTCTGTCAGAGGTGGGAGTTGAAACTCCTTCTGACAGAGGATTCTGCCAGACGTTCTCAGCAGACTCACAATACGTTTCGGCCTGCCACGTCAGACCGGCATCTATCCCCACCATCGGCGCAAACTCACCACCAGGTGGTGCTCAGTTGAGAGCACCACTCTCTCACGCACTCTCTTCACCCGAGTGTCCAAGACATGTGGCCGCAAGTCCGATGACACGACCACAAAGTCGATCATCAAACTGTGACCTAAGAGTTTCCTGGTCTCAAGTGCACCTCTGGACACCCTTACGCTTGAACATGGTGTTCGTTATGGACAATCCGTGATAAGCACAGAAGTCCAACACCGCTCGGGTTCTGATCGGGGGGGCCGTTCCTCCCAATCACGCCCTTCCGGCCCTTCCGGGTCTCACTGTCATTGCCCACGTGAGCATTGAAGTCCCCCAGCAGAACGATGGAGTCCCCAGCGGGGGCGCTCTCCAGCTCCCCCTCCAAGGACTCCAAAAACGGTGGGTACTCTGAACTGCTGTTTGGTGCATAGGCACAAACAACAGTCAGGACCCGTCCCCCGACCCGAAGGCGGAGGGAGGCTACCTTCTCGTCCACCGGGGTGAACCCCAATGTACAGGCGCCAAGCCGGGGGGCAATAAGTATACCCACACCTGCTTGGCACCTCTCACCGTGGGCAAATCCAGAGTGGAAGAGAGTCCAACCCCTCTTGAGAAGACTGGTACCAGAGCCCAAGCCGTGTGTGGAGGTGAGCCCGACTATATCTAGTCGGAACTTCTCGACCTCACACACCAGCTCGGGCTCCTTCCCTGTTAGAGAGGGGACATTTCACGTCCCTAGAGCCAGCTTCTGTAGTCGGGGATCGGATCGCCAAGGTCCCTGCCTCTGGCCATAGCCCAGCTGGCACTGCACCCGACCCCTATGGCCTCTCCCACAGGTGGTGAGCCCATGGGAAGGGGGACCCACGTTACCCTTTCGGGCTGTGCCCGGCCGGGCCCCATGGGTGCAGGCCCGGTCACCAGGCACTCGCCTTCAAGCCCCAAACATTAAACTTTCATATTAAGGTGGGGGCCACAAAATATCGTCTCGCGGGCCGCAAATGGCCCGTGGGCCGCCAGTTTGAGACCCCTGCTCTAAAGCTTCAGTAAATATTGGTTTGCGTGCGTGAATAAATGTAGACAACGGCGAGCAAGCGAGGCGATGCGCCCATTACAATACGCAATCTATTGATTGACATCAAGGCACTATGTTGGCAGGTTGTCATTCATGTCATTCACACTACATAGAAGATAATCCTAAAAAAAAAATCAAGCATGCTAGACTTTTTATTTTTGCGTCGTATGGACTAACCCTAACCCAGTGTTCAAAGACTGTCTAATTTGAAAGAAGGAAAAAAAAAACATACAGGTAAGGTATATTTTTCCAGTTATGATTAGCTAATTTAGCATTTTTTTGTTAGTCAGTTCACAACATTAGGCAAGGCGAAGCAAAGCAAATTATTTATGTAGCACATTTCATACACAAGGTTAATCAATGTGTGGCGGCATGGTGGCCGCCTGGTTAGATGTAAATACCATGAAATAAAAGCTGGAATTCTGAACTTTTGTCTCATATTCATCTTTTGAGCTAAAACTCAAATGTCTTCAGTATACATAAAAAAAAAAAAGGAATTGACCTTGCCGTTCCAATGCTTTTAGAGGGGACTGTAGCTGGGCGAAGAATGATGAACCACAATGTAAAGAGGGTTTGCCGTATGTATATGTCAGATTTCTAAGCGATCAGTTTTTTGTTTAATGAGATTTTACAGGGTGGCACGGTGGGCGACTGGTTTGCACATCTGCCTCAAAGTTCTGAGGACCCGGGTTCAAATCTGGCCTCCCCTTTGTGGAGTTTGCATGTTCTCCCCATGCCTGTTTTCTCCGAGTACTCCGGTTTCCTCTCACATTCCAAAAACATGCATGGTCGGTTAATGGAGGCTCTAAATTGTTTGTAGGTGCGAATGGTTGTTTGTCTATAGGTGTTTTCTGCGATTGGCTAGCGACCAGTTCTGGGTGTACCCCACCGCTCGGCCAGAGTCAGCTCGGTTTGGCTCCAGCACGCCCGAGACCCTAGTGAAAAGGTGCGGTACGTAAAATGGAGCTCCTTTTATACCCAATCATGGCACCCACCTGTTCCCAATTAACCTGTTCACCTGTGGGATGTTCCAAACAGGTGTTTGATGAGCATTCCTCAACTTTCTCAGTCTTTTTTGCCACCTGTCCCAGCTTTTTTGGAACGTGTTGCAGCCATAAAATTCAAAGTTTATGATTATTTGCTAAAAACAATCAAGTTTATCAATTTGAACATTAAAGATCTTGTCTTTGTAGTTTATTCAATTAAATATAGGTTGAACATGATTTGGAAATCATTGTATTCTGTTTTTGTTTAACACAACGTCCCAACTTCACTGGAATCGGGGTTGTAGAAGAAGGGGCAAAAATTCCCATAAACTCACTCCTAAACCTTGTTAAAAGCCTTCCCAAAAGAGTTGAAGCTGTTACAGCTGCAAAGGGTAGACCAACATCATATTTAAACCATATGGATTTAGAATGGGATATCACTTAAAATCATATGTGAGGCAAGGTAGGTTAACAAATACTTTTGGCAATATGGTGTATTTCGGGCCTGATCTGGGAACTCGCCTGCAATAACAAATCGGGCCAATAACGGGGCTAAAATCCTGTAGTCTGATCCAGGCATTATTGTTGAGTCATGAACACTGACCTTAACTGAGGCAAGGGAGGCCCTGTAGTTCTTTAGATCTTGTCCTAGATTTCTTTTTGACCTCCTGGATGAGTCGTTGCTGTGATCTTGGGGTCATTTTTGTAGGCTGGCCACTCCTGGAAAGTTTCACCACTGTTCCATGTTTTCTCCATCCGGGATAATGGCTCCCACCACGGTTTGCTGGAGTCCTAAAGCTTTAGAAATGGCTTTGTAACCCTTTCCTTTCCAGATTTTGTTTTACTTAATTTCTCATCAGTTCTTGAATTTCCTTGGATCATGGCATGTTGTTGCAGCTTTTTGAGATCTTTGGCCGACTTCACTTTGTCAGAGAGGTTCCATTTATAAGTTATTTCTTGATTGAACAGATCTAGAGGTAATCGGGCTTGGGTGCGCTCAGAGAAAATGAACCAAAGATGTGAATAGCAACAGTTAATTCATGATTTAACAACAGGGGCAATTACCTTTCCACACAGGGCCAGATAGATAGAAAACTGCATTTCATGTTTACTTTACATTTTTACATTTGTTTGATGAGCTCAAACATTAAAGTGTGGAAACGATGCAAAAATATGAGAATTTGATAAGGGGGCCAATTATTTTTCACAGCACTGTAAAACAAAATGAATCACACCTTGTGTCTTTATAAACAACCACACAGCTTTGCCTTACAAAATTAGTCTAACATGAACAAACCATGCAAAACGTCATAGACGGGCTAACAAATAGCATTGGTGTCACGGTATTATAACCCCTTCAGCAACAGATCTTTGAACACAAATGAAGGAAAACGTAGGCAAAAAAAAAACAATGCTCACAGGCATATATTCTTTAACCTCTGTGAAGACTCACTAATATTATTGGGGCTTAGTGAGGTGTGACATCTCCATGAATATCCCTATGTCTATATTATACTACCCCCAGGTGGCCAATGCATGCACACCAGGAGTAGCGCAATATTCATTGAATTGAAGCAACAACTATAGCAAAATTGGGTTCATTCCTTAATTTATATTTAATTATTTCATTATTGTATGTTTCATAAAGAGTGCATTTTTCTTAATAAAAACACATTATAAACACTTGTTTTGGGGGGGAAGCTGAAACGAATTAATGGCCTTTCCATCAATTTCATGAGGGAAAAATTATTTTAGATATGACTGTGACGAACATGGTCATAGAACAAATTCTCGTATAAAAACTCACATCACAAGGTACCATTGTATACAGTACTCACACAGATATTGTACTCACACACACAGACAGTACACACACACTTCTACAGTACACACGCACACACACACACACACAGAGTACACACACATAAAAAAAGTATACATACACACAAATTCACAAACATACAGTATACAGTACACACGCACGCAGTATAAACAGTACACACACACACACACACACACACACACGGAGTACACGGGCACGGAGTACACACACACAAACTTCCCCCAGAGTGTTCTTACGATCTATGGATGCCCGTTTGGGCAGGATGGTGACGGCTCCCTCAGCGACATCCTCCAGCTCCACGACGGGTGAGCTCTTCGCCCCCCAGCTGTCGGAGCCCACAAACAGGAAGTGCCCCGTCAGGTTGGCACGCTTGGCCGCCTCCAGGACCTGCCTGTCAGAACCACAACAGGGGCCCAGTTAGGGTGGCTGTGCCCCGAGGACGGGACCGATCCGGTGGCGAGCTTTTACTTGATGTCATCCTCGTTGGCAAAGATGATGACCCCCCTGGCGTTGCTGGTCTCCATCAAACGATTGATGATCTTGTCGAACTCGCCATCTGTCGGCTCGCGGGGAATCTTCACCGACTGGGCGATACACACGCCGCCTGGGACAATCACATCAAAGCAACAGCACACAATCATGTATAATAAATAACAAGACAGATTCCTACCTATTACATAACATGACAGACATGCCAAGTGTGGGCCTGTGGAAACCCTTTGAGACTATTTTGTGATTAAGGTCTGTACAAATAAACTTGACAGAATCATACCTATTACATTGTAACAACAAGACAGATTGATACCTATTACATTGTAATGACAAAACAGAATCACACATTACATTGTAATAACAGACAGAATCATATTACATTGTAATAAGAAGAGATCCTCACACCTATGACATTGTAATCACAAGACAGAATCAAACATTACATTGTACTAAAGAGAATCATGCAGATTCAATTGTGATAACATGACAATTATTCATATTACATAGTAATAACAACATGAAGCGGCAGTAGGGACTAAAAAGCAATAATTCACCTTTTGCTAAGCCAAAAGTGATTAGACGGACAGATGGACACATTATGAGTGTATGTGAATGGACAGACAGTGCCAGAGATCTTACCAGCCTCTCTGGAGATTTGCATGAAGGCGTCCACTCCGCTCTCGCCGTAGTTCCCCTCCGAGGCCAGCGTGGACACGTAGTTCCAGCCCAGAGCTTTGACGATGTCCAGCATGGCCTGAGCCTGGTACGAGTCTGGAGGGACCACTCGCGAGAAGAAGTCGTAGCGGTTGTTGTCGCTCAGCTCCGGAGCGGTCGACGCGTAGCTCACCTGAGGGATCTGAGCGACAACAACGACCAACCAGGATTGCAATTTGGACAGACCGTCAGATGTTTATGTGGTGTGTGTGTGTCAATGGACAGACAGATGTTGATGTTCTGTGTGCGACTGGATAGACTGAATTTTGTTGTTGACATTCTGTATGTGAATGGAAAGTCAGACATTTACAAAGACAAGGACAAACTGCAGTCAAAAGGATTAAAATTGTGCAACAGCCAAATGTGTGTCACTTTTCAATCAAGGGAGTAACAATCACATTAGGACACATTGTGTGTGTGTCTTACCAGATGAGTGAGTTTTATGTTGGACCCAGAGTAACACAACCACTATTGCACACTGTGTGTTACCAGATTAGTGAGTGTTATGTTGGACCCAGAGTAACATAACCACTATTGCACACAAAAGACTCCCAAACAATAAATAAAAACAAACAACATTTCATACGAGTGAAATGCGATGACAGGTTACTATTGCAATCATGTTGCCACATCTTTTCATGTGATTGCTTGTTATATGTGAGCCCAAACACACACACACGCACACTGTCATTAAAAACATTAAAAGCAGCAGCGAAGCAGACACTAATTGCTTCCAAATTAATACAGCATGTGCAGACAGTCAGTCTGTTTTTCATAAAAAAAGAAAAAGGCATCTCTCCCTCTCTCTCACACACACACACACACGCACGCACGCACGCACACAACTCAGCTTCTGATAACTGACACATGATATGATATGTCAGTGTTTATTTATATGTGCCCTGAAATTGATTGTTTTGAGTTAATTCTTTGACTGACAGGGCAGCTAAATGATGTGGATGTGTCCAATACATGCCTGCCAACCGCAGCTGATTGCAGTTGTGCGTTTCTGGTTTTGCAACACTAAGCCACTGTCTTCTCTGTCAGTAGCAACCAAGTCCATTGTTTGTCCTTATATAACCTAAACTGCCGTTTTGACGGCATACCGCGGTTTTAAAAAAGTCCATGTTTCAAAATGGCTCAAACTTGCCATTACCAGTATGAGCTTTTTTTCTCTCTTTCTTTCTTTTTGGAGTCATTAAAGAAAGTGCAGGCCACCGGCAGTGTCAAGGTGATGTGGTAATACGAATCGCACTTGAACAGGACACACCCCGTTTCAACATGGCTGGATATTGCAGCCAATCATATTGCAGCGGGGCATGTCCTAAATTAGAACTCAAGAGGGACTCATAATAACGCGTTCTATGGAAGAGAGAAAGAGCGTATGCATAAAGTAAACACTCAGGTCAAGTTGACAAACTGTATGTGGATGTATGCATCAACATCGGAAAAATCTAATCCATATTGTAGCATTATTTGAAATTATATGTAGTAGTAGTAGTAAGTGTGGTGGTACCGGTAATTTCTCGACTATGATATGCAATCAAGTATGTTACCCCCCCAAATCACCTTTAACTTCTATCTATGTATAATAAATACTGATATCCATCCATCCATTTTTCATACTGCTAATCCTAACGAGGGTCACGGGCGTGCTAGAGCCTATCCCAACTGACTCTGGGCGAGAGGCGGGGTACACTCAGAACAGGTTGCCAGCCATTTGCCGGGCACATCTCGACAAACAATTATTCCTACACACATTCTCACCTACGGGCAATTTAGAGTCTTCAATTAACCTACCATGCATGTTTTTGGAATGTGGGAGGAAACCCACACAGGCAAGGGGAGAACATGCAAACTCCACAAAGGCGAGGGCGGATTTGAACCCGAGTTAAAGAACTATGAGGCAGATGTGCTAACCACCGTTCCACCTTGCTGGTGTCCATGCTCAAAAATTGAAGAAGCCACAGTCATTCACAAATACCAACCTAGCCCAACATACAGTATAGCTAATACATACACTTATAACAATATGGAATTATATGGAACTGATTGGGCCAACAATATGGAACAAATGCAAGTAAAGAGCAATGTCTAGCTTGATTTTCTACAACTTGCACAATGATGCTTTGTGCTGCCTACAATGCTGAAACTGTCACTGTGAGGTGCTTTGGCCAGCAAATCGCCCACCTTTCGCACAATCGCATGGGTTGACTTTCATGTCACTCAAGCAGAGCACACCATTCTTTTAAAGGCATGTGCACAGTGTGTGGGTGGTGGTCTCAGATGATTAAATAAATACATGCACCTGTAGTATAACATACTTACTGACATTGGATTTTATATGGGAACCCTTAAAATGTATATAAATGTGCAGTAAATAATTGGTCGCTGGTTTGCGGAGTTCGTCTCTTGTGGGGATTTCCTGGAACGTAATCCCCTGCGATAAACGAAGGATCACGGCAGCGGTGTGCAGATTTTTTGGCTCAGGGGCCACATTGACCTTTAAAATTTGACAGGCGGGCCAAGGCAGGACCAAATGCTTACATATAAAAACTAAACAAACAACAAACAAAAAAGGCATTGGCATTTACTTTTAATGGGAACTGTGTTGTTTTGTTGATCACCTTTTTTTGCCAGTGCATCAAAGTCTGGTGTTAGTTTTGTCGTGGCAATTCTCAGAACACATCTGAGGTGTTCATCACTTAGCTAGGACCTGTAAGATGTTTTGTTGGTGTTCATCACACTAAAGGTCTGTTCACACACGTGTAGAGCCAAACACCACCAGCATCCTCTGTGCCATCTTCCGGATTTTTGGAAATGTGTCTGCGCTTAATGAAGCATAAAACTCATCCAGTTTGAGAGTTGAACTTCTCTTTTAAGACAGTATCACATTGGAAATCAATCAGTTCCATCTGCAGCTACCCTGGCGCTGTTTCAAGGTCTTGTGTGTCTGAATCTTGGATGGCAGTTTGTCAGATGAAGGTGTTTTGCTGAGCCCGCAAGCTTGATTTCAACCACTGAGGCATAGGCATCAGTTCCTGCGTTGATTGGCTGTTAGCATAATCAGCATGCTTGGTAGAAAAGTGACGGCTGATGTTAAATTCCTCTAAAATCGCACTAGTTTCTTAACAAATTAGACATACGGCCTTTGACCGGACTTCAGTGGAAAACGTATTTAGTAGTCCATTCTATATTAAACACTCGGCACTCACTGTCGACTTTTCTTTTCTTTGGCCCACTCATGGTTGAAGAAGGGTTCAGAGCAGTAGCAGAGTAAAAACAGACCAGCCAAAGTCAAGTCAATGTGTCACTGTACCTACTGCGCCACCTGGTGGAACCACTCGCCATTACAGGACAAGGTCAAATGAAAGTGGTCATGAATTTTTATATGATTTGGGCGATTCTGTACCAATGGTTGGCGGGCCGGATTGAGATGATCAACGGGCGGGATGTGGCCCGCGGGCCGTAGTTTGCCCACCACTGGATTACGTTATAAACATTTTAATCATAAGCTTGAAAATAGTAACGTCTTACATAGCATAAACATAACAGTTTACGGGTATTCTCTACATCCGGTATGTGCTTTTACATAAACTCAATTAGATCATGTATGACTGTTTAAATTTATGTTTAATCCACTACTATATTTCCAAAGCAGGAGAGTTAACTGTTATGCCGAATTAGGGTAAATGCACATCTGGTTTTCTTATTCTCCTTTTAGGGCATTAGTACCACTGGCAGCAAAGGAGCCAATCACAATCAATGTGGCCTGTCTCCAAAAACACTTGTTGAGCAGCTGGATGTTTAAAATAAGTTTTTACGGGAAAAAATATTTTTGTTGTGATTATTGCATATACTTCAAGTATTGTTTTTGCTGTTGAGCTGCAGGTTTCACTGCGTGAAAATAAAATATCTTTTTAAAAAGATTCTATGACATTCATAGAGATAGGATGATTTTACTCCAATGTGACTGAGACCTTTATCTGTCTAAACTACACAGGGTAGAGGACTTTTTTGTGGAATTCACTGAATTTTAATGAGATGTCTCGCCCCCATTTGGAATGTTGAAGTCAGGATGCCCTCAGGGTCAACCAAAAATTTGCAGGGGGTCCCGGACCCTAAAAAGGTTGAAAGCCACTGACTTCAGGTACAGTACTACATTTATTTAAATTTTATTTATTTTAACATGGCACACGTTTATTGATGTCCCAAATATTCTACAATGCGAGTTACCTCAAAGAGACGCAGGATGTTGGCCACCATGATGGAGACGGAGCTGGCCGAGGCGCCGATCACTGCCACCACACGTTCTGGTTTCCGGATGATGGGCGGTTGTCCGTCGGAGCAGCGGATGTCGGACGTGTCCTTCTGGATGATCGCCTGCACGAATGTCAACGACTGCTCCAGGGCGTACGTGTCCCGGGAGCATGTATCCAGGATGCGGGCGCCCAGCGTGATGTTGGGCAGCAGCGTGGGGTCGCCATTGATCTGGTCCAGCGCGTACAACATGGCTTCCATGCGGTGGATGCCCTTCTCCTTCTTCAGCTCGCCGCAGGGCAGGCCGTGGGGTCCGCGGGCGTGGATGGGGAACAGGCCGCCCAGGGTGATGTCGCCCGGGATCTTGATGGAGTGGGGGTGGAAATGTTGGTGGGAGGCCCATACCTGGTCCAAGAGGGAGACATCCAGGAGGAGGAGGAGGAGGACTGACGACGTCATTCTGATGCCACGTTCACTTGACGATCCTCATCCTGCTCATGCGTGGTGCCTGGGACCAATCAGAACATCAATACAGTGTTTGGGATGGAGCCCTGCCGCCAATAGCAAAAATCTGCGAGTATTTGACGCTCCCAGAAAAAGGCTTACAATTGCCACAAGATGAAGGCAAAGTACTCTGTGAAGCTCTTCAACTAACATCAACCTCAGAAGGCGCCAAAGCTGTTGAATGCTACAAAGCCCTTTTTTTCAATGATGCTCCCTTAAGGGTTACTTTACTAGTAGTTTCAGATCGGTTGAGCTTTTGCCACCTGGAAGTCCATGTGAATTCATGGTGACGCGGCAATGTACCGCTTTGCCGTGTCCATGCAAAATGCAGGACAGCGTTAACTGCTTTCAACACAACAGGACATGCTATTTTTCCCTTTTATATAGCCGCCGTCCCACCACTGATACTTGCTCAGAAGCTGGGAATTTGCCCGGTCACTTCATTGGATTAAGAATCAGGAGGTTGGCTCTCAAAGACCCCCCAAGTTAAAAAGTCATTTTTTCTAACAATGACCCCTTTAAACTACATATGTACAATTCTACCCCCTTCATAATAGATTTTCACTCTGAGGCACATTTTAGTATGAATTATTTCAATGAAAAAGTGTAGTTTAAGTTGATTATGAAATGAACCACCCCCACCTGCTGAAATAGTGCAATCAGGATTAGCATCTAAATTTGATCCTCATGAATGAAACAACACTCGACCAGCTGATTGATGAACACTTCCATAAATCAATGTTAATAATAACATTAACAACAAAGTAATAAATAATAACAACAACAATAAAAATAAGCACTCATTCAAATGTGTTGTAGTTTAATAAAGGCTTACGCAGGAAGTGTCTCCTACCGGGCAGGGGGCTCACGTCCCGGCTGCTCCACAGCAGAGATTCTGGTCTGGTCCTGCTCACTTGATGGATGGGAAAATTATTCACCTCACAACTGTCGGTGCAATCAGCTCAATGCGCCGTGTGTGTGTTTTGGAGGAGTGCAGTCACTGAATGACACAGACCTCTAGTGGTGATCGGTGATTCTTCTGGAACAGCGTCAAAGACTACCAGTGGTACCTTGACTTATGAGTTTAATTGTTCCGTGACCAAGCTTGTTACTCAATTAACTTATCTGTCAAATTAATTCTCCCATGTTTTCAACAAAGGAAAATAGCATTGTATTTTCAAATGTCAATATATAAACATAATAAAACACAATGTAAGGAAACAAACTGGTTTCACTAAGTTGAAATAAGCCGAAAGACACACCCACACAGAAGCACACACTGTAGTATTGGGGGTTGGTATGGAGGGAGGGAAAAAAAAAAAAAAAAAAAAAATGAATGTCTCCTTGAACCATCTGGGCTCTATGCTGGCGATCACTTAATTTTTATGAACCATTTTTGCATTTTTAATGCGAATGTCAAAAATTGCCAAGGGTGTGGACTTTGTCTTGTAATTTTCCACTTCAGTTCTTTAAATATACAGTACCAATAATATACCTTCTATATCAAAATCGACCTTTAAAATCTATCGTGGCCACTTTTGGCCAATTTAAACCCATGAAAATTAACCTGGCCACTGCTGGACGTGATCTCCCAACAACAAGCAAGAATGAGCTGCAGCATTGAGAATAAATAAAAACTTTTAATATTTGGTGATGTAAATATATTGCGAGTACAACACGAGAAGAAGACACTGGAAGAACAACGACGAGTCCCATCATGCATTGCGCTATATTGCAGAGAGCTTTGGTTTACCGAAGACGCAGAGAAAACAGAATCGGATCTGAATACATTACATCAAAATTAAAGTCCTTGACAGGAGTTAAACATTACATAAGACTGCAAAATAAAAGGTTTCCCCGTCTTGTGCAAATGAAAAAAGGTTTGCCAACAATTCTGTTTTCTCTGCTTTTCTCAATAACAAATGAAAATAAATGTAAACTCAGGCAACATTACTACATTCAACAGTCACATGATCAAGTTGGCTCAGCCCAACGTGGCATCGCTACCCTTTCACATTTTTGTGAAGTCAAATCTTTTTCAGCATGAGTGGACGCATTCCTTCTGATCAGCACCAATTAAACACAGCCCATTTCCTGAAGCTACAAGTCCATATAAATAACCGTAATCATTAAAATACAAACAAACACAGCAATCTAGTGTTGGTGTCGGACATTCTGCGAGCTGATTGGACCGTTTGAGAGAGACAGACAGAGTTGACTTGCTGATGCCAACCAATCGGAGACGTGCGACATCGTCAGTTACGGCAAATGCCTGTGAGACAGTTGATTAGGGACGCCCTGTCAACCATCTGGAACAGGGATGGGCAAAGTACATACAGTACCAGTAGTTATTTAATCTGCCCCACTGAGCATTTACATTAAACAAGAGTCTAAAAATATTTGTTTCATTCATGTAACAGTTTGTAAAATCTATTATTATTATTTTTTTTAACATTTATCACATTAAATAATGTAATTATTGCTGATAATAAAATATTAATTTATTATACATATACACTTAATTTATTTTATAATTGGTGAATTAATTACAATTAAACTATGAATGGTAAAATGAAAAAAAAATGAGAATGAATTAGTATTTTATTATTAAAATAAACTATTTTACATACATTTCAACACGTGGCCCTTGAGCACAAAAGTTTGCCCAGCCCTGATCAAGAAGCTTTAACGGCATGCAGGCCAACTCGAATGAACTAAAACCTGTTCACAGCACAGCCACGAGGGCTCTTCAGTGTGTTTCAGAGAGCACATATGATGTAAAAGGGACTTTTTCATGTATTGGATCCAAATAGGTGTGTGTTTAGAGTCCCTGCCCACCTATCAAGCGTGAAATGAAACAACCAAGTCAATCTTTTGTTCGCTGCCTTGTTCCCTAAAAGTGTCAGGGAGCTTTTATCAAGACCCCCGGGGAAATAGGGGAAAATGTATTCAGTATAAATTAATACATGGGTTCTATTTAACTCCTCCTAAGCGCCACATAATAGGCATGATCGCTGATTACCTCTGTTGAAAATGGCAACGACAATTTGGGTGTGTGTGTTGTGGAGTTCATTTTGGGAAAAAGGTGTGGAAAACATTGGGAAGTGCTTTCTTTCGTAAGATGAGAGTAGATTGAAAGGAAATTCCACATATAGGGAAACATGATTTTGCTGTAATAAATTTAGGGTCCTCACAGCTGCCAGAATTGTCCTTTGATGCAGGAAAAGAAAAGTAGTAGTAGGGTCATTATCACTATGAAGTACCCTTGCTCCCCTATCAGAATCATAATAATAATAATAGAACTCTGAGGTCTTATTTTTATAGTGGCCAAACATTTGTATGCATACTATTACAATAAAGTCTCTTAAAATGTGTTTCCTTCATTTCATACCATTTTATTTTCATCGGATGTACGTGATTTTAGCATGTCCCACACACTCCTCTGCTATCCACAGTGTGTGTAATAAGTAGTTTACATCAAAATCATCAAAATAAATTACATCGTTTTACTGTCCACAACAATTTATTTGATCAAATGAGTCATTTTGATCAGGAATATTCTAATTTTCATGATGATAATGGACATTTTGCATGTGTCCCTGAAATGTCCACCCTGCCATTATGGGGTAACTGTCCCTTTAAGAACTCCTACGATGTTTTCAGTGGCATTACAACCAACATTTTGTCTTTCTTCAATGGCTGAAGCTGAAACAGTGGCTAGTTGCAGAGTAAATATTTACACTTATGTTTTGGAATTTTCATCATAGTATTTGTCTAGTTGGATGTTGTCAAGCTGAATATGTCCACTCTGTCAAAATGAAATATCAATTGATATAAAAAAAACTTTCAGAAATTCAAAATATATTGGTTAAACAGTACACAGTCAGCTTGCTAACTGAATCACGTCAAGTGAAGGTCCACTGTGTGCTCATGAAAAGTTGTCCTGTCAGCAAGTTCCCATATTTTTCTGTTTGCACGTACATTGTCTGCTTGCAGTTGATTTATAAAAGTGTGGGAACTTGGCCAATATGCATTTCTGATAGCAGAACATCTGAATACAATGAATATGAAGTTCAATGGAAAATCTGATTTTCTAGGGTGAAATGGGGACGTCTCAAAGGCACCTTGTGGTGATATTGACTCTGTAGTCACCTCCTGATGATTGTAAAGCAGAATTGTTACTCATGCAGAATTGTGACGAATGCAGAAATGTTAGCCAGGATTAATGATCAGTGGTCATGGTGTCGCATGTTATGTTTTAAAGAAGCTTCTATATCAGATATTTTTTTTTTTTGGGTGGTACCACTGCGGTTGCTGAAAAGATTACTGATATGGGATCGGAATGTGTAATTGCCCAAGACATTTTGTGAATGGTACTGTCATTGTTGTTTATTTGCTCAGATACAGACACACCTAATCAAATGTGGCCATTGAGCTCAAAGGTTTTCCCATCCCTGTACTAGCAGATATGACATGAGCCATACATCCATCCAAGACAAATCAAGCTGGATGTGTCAGCAGTTTGGTTTGATGGACTTGCGGGTGGTGCTGTGAACAAGGCTTTAGTTGCCGTGACAACAAAAAACAGGCTCAGAGCAGACCAAAGAGGTCTTTTCGAGGCATCCCTTATGAACAGGACAGACAAGTGTATCATGTAATTATTTACAATAATAAACATAAACGTTGCTCTACAGTCGCACGCACAAACATGGCTTCCGGAAGAATGTGTCACACTTCATGTGACTCTTCCTGTGCAAACATTGTCGCTCCAGCCGTGGCCATTCGCTCCGAACAGCGTGTGATGTCATCAACGATGTCATCAATGAGGTGAACAGAACGTTAAACTAACCGCAGAGCAGATGTGATGTTGGTAAAAATGGAAGACCTGTTGCCATAGAAACAATGTCCTGTCTCGTGATTGGTCGTTCAGTCACTGACGTCTGCATGCATACGTTTGCGTCACTGACCATGTCAGAAGAGGAGACTCCGCCTCCTGCTCAGACTGTGTACTGATGGAAGAAAAAAAAAAATATGATTTTAAATTTCTTAATTGTTAAATAGAAACTAAACATTTTGACAGATATTTGAGTGATTCCCAACCACGTGAGAAATCATCAGGTGCGCCGCGGGAAATTATCCAATCCACTACTGGGCATATTTTTTGTCTGTGTGTAAATTAATCTAAACATTTTAACTCTTGGAGAAATCATACAACTTTTTGGTTTTTATGACTCTCTCTGTTTCAAGAGCTTTGCCATTATCCTGTGGCATCTATATGCAATTACAATTTTTTTTTTGCAGATTTTTGATATTCGTGGCAGGGCTCGGTCTCTATCCCCCGTGAATAACGGGGGTTCACTGTACTTAATAATGCATCTTTTTTCTTTTTTTTTGTATACCAGTGACATATCCTGACAGGCAGAACCATTAAATGTTCTTCCACTAGATGGTTGTAGGTACATACAACCCCTATTCCAATGAAGTTGGGACGCTGTGTTAAACATAAATAAAAGTAGAATACAATGATTTGCAAATCATGTTCAACCTATATTTAATTGAATACACTACAAATACAAGATATTTAATGTTCAAACTAGTAAAGTTTATTGTTTTTAGCAAATAATCATTAACTTAGAATTTTATGGCTGCAACACGTTCCAAAAAAGCTGGGACAGGATCATGTTTACCACTGTGTTACATCACCTTTTCTTTTTACAACTTTCAATAAACGTTTGGGAACTGAGGACACTAATTGTTGAAGCTTTGTAGGTGGAATTCTTTCCCATTTTTGTTTGATGTACAGCTTCAGCTGTTCCAAACAGTCCGGGGTCGTTGCTCGGATGGCAGCATATGTTTCTCCAAAACCTGTATGTACCTTTCAGCATTAATTAATGATTATTTGCTAAAAACAATGAAGTTTATCAGTTTGAACATTAAATATCTTGTCTTTGTAGTGTATTCAATTAAATGTAGGTGGAACATGATTTGCAAATCATTCTTTTCTGTTTTTATTTATGTTTAACACAACATCCCAACTTCATTGGAATTGGGGTTGAAATTAACCTGTCTATCCACCTGTTTCCATTTATACAACAGAATGAGTAAAGGCACGCACACACTGAATAAGTACATAATAAGTGAGTTCATCATTATTTCAATTGAAAATACTTTTTGTGACATTGTTATTTGGTGGTCTGCCATTAAGATTGTTCTAATGTAATATTGCCCCTTGGCTCAATAAAGGTTGGGAAACACTGATCCATCGTATATTTCTCGCCAACATTTTGATCAAACTCCAGATTTAAGCTTTAACGCAGACGACAATTAAGGTTCCACTGTACTCACTGATGTACACAAAGTGTACGTGTGTGTGTTACCTTGATCTGCTGATCTTATTGTTTCTCGTTCCAGTTGAATCTCTGGCAGAGAAAAGATGGACGTCGCTGGAAAAAACATCAGAGTGAGAAATCCTCTCTTCACATGTGTATTATTAGTCGTAGTTGTAGGGGCCCTACAGCATTTTGTTTCTTCTGCATGACTAGGCTGCGTGCCTGTGAGTATGTGTACGTGCTTAGAGTGAACAAGCTTTCCACCACGGTGAGTGGTGGTGCGGCTTTTCTAATGAATAACTGCGCTCACCTGTGTGTGTTTTCAATGTGTGTGTGTGTGTGTCCTTGAAAATACCGCACGGTGAGCTTGGCGAAGAACTTTCTGTTGACCGCAAATGCAAATCACAAAGCATAAACATCATTGTCATCGTGATATCCACCAATGGAAAGAGTTGCAGTGTCTTGAGGTATCTTGCGCGGTAACTGGGTGGTTTTATAATGCATCAGGCTACAAGCGTCGGAGTGCACATCATCAATGTTTAAGCCTCTCGTCTTAGCCTGCCGTGTTACCATCTGGATAAAAATTCAAGCTTTAGACGCCACAATAGTAGTACTGTAGCAGTAGATATGTGTAGTAGTAGTTGGATAGTGGCGTAGTAATCATGCAGGAGTCATAGTTTTGTGTAGTAGTAGTGGTTATAGAGGCTGTGTAGTTGTAGTAGTAGTCATGTAGCAGTTGAAGTTTTATAGGAGTAGTAGTAATTGTCAAGCAGGAGTTGTATAGTAGAAGTAGTAGTCAAGTAGAAGCAGTTGTGTACTTGCAGTCATGTAAGTCATATAAAAGTTGAATAGTAGCTGTATAGGACAGACATGCAAACGCATGAAAAAGGTGACAAGAAAAAAAAAACATTTTAGAGGGGGTCTCCGTCAGCAGAGAATTATTTTGATTTTAACATAAATTAAGCAATCTGGAAGACTCTAAAGAGTACAATAAGGCAAAAATAATAATAATAATAATTCTTCACGCGGAAAAACTTATTTACACCTCTCGAGTACATGTTGATGTACAAATTGAAGATTAAAATGACATTTGCCTAATTTCTTTGCTTTTTTTGTTCTGGCCTCCAACTTGAGCCAGGCCCATCTCCACCTGCACCTGATGCCTGCTTCAAGTTGTGCCACATGAATAGCATCCTCCTCTTTAAGCACTCACATTCTGGAAAAGAATTGACTAAAATCATTGTCTGATTCACTTCATTTTTCACTATTACCAACTTCAAAGGCTAATCCCAAATGCATCCTCCAGGAACATATTAAGTACAATATTTTTCTGTTTTTATTGGCCAACTCTGAATTTGAAGTTCGTTCATTCTGTGTTGTGACATAATCATTAACAGTCTCTTAATACATTTAACATTAATATCAGTAAACTAGTGAGATAATTGTAGCCGCGTTTCCTAATTAATACAAAATGTACTAGCGGATCAGCTCTTGTCGTCGATGTTACGTGTGCTTCGCGGTTCCGCTGGGACCACGACCTGCAGCGCCTCAACGCAAAAATACAGAAGACCAGCGCAACAAATATCACACTGTCTGATCTGATGAGCAAAAATGTTGCTTAAACCTAAGAATAGCAATAGAGGATGTCCGTTCCAGAGGTAGGTAGAGTAGCCAAACATTGTCCTCAAGTAAGAGAACTGTTACCTGACAATAATGTGACTCAAGTATAACCAATAGTAGTCCTCTAAAACATTCCTTGAGTAAGAGTAAAAAGTACAGAGTGAAATTATTACTCAAGTACTGAGTAAATAGTGAGTAACTTCAGATTTTTTTTTTTACCACAGTATGAACACCAATTCAAAAATAAATAAATAAATAAAAATAATTATAAATTAAATTCAATTTGAATGTACAAATTCTGATGTTACTGTGTGTGTATGCACAGTCAAAACTACAAAAAAACCATCTGCAATTTACTGCACGGTGTTTTCTCAAGTTATAATTGAGCTGAAATATCCACATTTGGGCAGACTGTGCCTGAAAAACACTACAATACATGAAAGCTGTTGTTTTTGTTCGTCTAAATGTAAACAAGAGTAGCGGGCCGATGCCTTCATGGTAACGATGACCTTCCCAACTTGGCTGCCACGTACGCACAACGATCAGTGGGGCAGGCTTATCTAGTGTGAAAACCTATGTCCGGGAAGCCCAATGGAAGACGTGTGAGGTCATGTGACTTTCTTGTGTCGTTTGATTGGTGAACTAGACTTAAACGTCACTAGCGCTTAAATTGGATGACGCAGCAGCGCCCGATGCATAAGTCGAAGTTGTAGTCTCACGCACGAAATAGTTGATAAATAAGCAATAATTGATGAATATAAGTAGCGAGCGACATTTAGATCAATGTAACGGAGTAAAAGTACCGTGACTTATTAACAGCAGAAGCAGCGGAAGTTTTTCTCTAGTCTCGTCAACTCCTGTGACTTCGAGCGCACAGGCGGAACCTCAGGCCGCATATTAGACCGCCGCGGAGTAATATTCAGAAATTACATCTGTGTGTGGATGGTGGATGTGTGGAATGGCTCTAGCTGCCAGCGTTCAAGTAGTACGAAACAGCCTATGACGTCAGTGACGGCGACCCCCCGGGGAAAAACTCATCGGATCTATAGGATTTATGTAAATGGCCTATTTTGAGTTCAAAACGTTGAATTGGCGACTGATTTGCATGTATGTATAGTGTGTACTTACTGTCAGGAAGTGTGCACACTCTTTTTCCAAGGTTACTGAAGTAACAATGAGTCATGGCCTCAGCTGCTGAAGTCCTTTTCTTTCCTTCAAACTATACAACACGCTCACTCATATACTGGAATACACTAATACAACACACATGATCGTTGCGTGCGTGTGCATGAGACGTTCACGGACCTGCAGGAACTTTGACAACAGTTGGACGCCATCACTGCTGAGCCTGAAAACAAACACCCAAGCAGTTATTAAAGTGCTGGGGGTTAAGTGACGGTTGCTGATGCACTTTCTGCTGCTTATTGAACAGGACAAAGAGACATACACACAAATACAAAATGAAAATACTCATGTATACTATATATGTCATATAGTAACCCAGTTGCTTATCAGGTAGGAGTTGTGTTACCGGGGTGTGTGGTCGCCGAGGTTCTCCGGGGGGTACTGAGGATAATTTACTGCCACAAATTCCTCGTTGGAACCGATTCCTGGCCAGCTCTCCTCAGTTGGCGTTCCTGTGAGCGAGCAAAGACACGCACAATCAACAAATGTTTGTGTCACATGATCTGACAAAGTGTATCAGAACTTGGGTTCTGACCCAACAACTTGAAGATGAAGTGAAGTTCCTCCTCTACTGTAGAACCAGGAAACAATGGCCGGCCGGTTGTCATCTCGTACAAGATACACCCTACACCCCTACACAGACGCGCGGACACGTACGCACGCACGCACACGCGCACACACACACAAACGTAAGAGGAAGGTCCACAAAAATGAGGACAAATGTGCATTGCCATAGCAACAAACCACATGTCAATGTGTGTGGAGTAGTCTGTGCTTCCCAGCAGAATGTCTGGCGGGCGGTACCAAAGGGTCACCACCTCGTTAGAGTATGTCTTGGTTGGGATCGATTTGGCCCGGGCCAGACCTGTAACACCAAATCACACGGATGACTGGAACCACACACAACAAAACCAAGTGGAAAACCACATGATCCACATACACAAACACTAGAACGACATGGACTAACAACTACAACCACGTGTACTATAACTATATGGAGAACCACTATAACCGTATGGACAAAAACTAGAACCACATGGAGAACATCTACAACCACATGGACAAACACTAGAAGCATGTGGTTATGGACCAGAACTCCATGGACAAAGACTTGAACCACATGGAAAACCTCTAGCACCATATTGAAAACCACGAGAAGCCCAAGGACAAACCCTACAACATGGACAAATATGAGAAGCACATTGACAACCTCTAGAACCTCATGTACAAATACTAAAACCACAGGGACAACCACTAGAGAAGCACATTGACAAAGACCAGAAGTTCTCACCAAAGTCGGCCAGTTTGAGCTCTCCTCGCTCGTTGATGAGCAGGTTTTGGGGCTTGAGGTCTCGATGGAGAACTTTCCTGCGGTGACAGTAGGCCAAACCTCGCAGTAACTGGAAGAGGAAAAGCTGAGAGAGAGGAATAACAGCACGGAACCATCACGTCAACACCTCCATGGGTTCAAAGTGTAAACGGTAACATACGGCTGGGCAATAAATCAATATCAATATATATCGCAATAGACGTGATCAATATCAACAGAAAATACATTCAATAAAATGTTCAATAGAAAAACATCTTGAAGAAAATCACACCAGTGACGCCACAAGGCATTCTGCGGGAGGCTACAACAGAGGCTTTAGGGCTCATCTGATTTCTCTTTTTGTTGGGTGACTGTCACTGTAAATGGAGGACATAGAAGCTAGGAAGAGACTTGAGATCTACCCTCAGCCTTTCGACCTATCACGGGCCAGTTCAGCAAATTTGGTTACGTCATTAAATTCACACGCTCTTTTCTAACATGGAAATAACCTGTTGAGTAACATGTATAGTAGCGATTTAATGTTTCACCATTGTGCCTCAGAACTTCTTTAAAAACAAAAAAGAACGCCACGCACTGAAATGAGTGCGACTGCCCAAGAAGAAATTGTTGCCATGAGAAGGATGGTAACATTAGTGGTTTGGCAGTGGATATGGATATTTTAAGTCCCACAAGAGTGAGAGGACCAATGCGGTCTGTCAACTATGCAGGATTATTGTCCCTGCAAAGTCTGGCAATATGACCGTTTTTTTTTTTTTTTTTAAACCATCTCAGCCACTCTCGTCCATTAGAGTACAGCAGCGTCAAGCCACAGGCAACAACATCTGACTAGTGTCAAGCCAGCCGTCACCACCATTGTTCATTCGTACTATGCATTACGGTGACATGCCGCCAACACGCTACGAGGGGGGTACCTTCAAAATAAGAGCTTAACACAGAATACTTGCACATCAATGCTTTGGATTTAAAATTATATGAAATAATCGGATTAATCTGTTATCACGCAACTAGTCCACTTCTGAAAGAAAGTAGACTGTCCCAGGAATGCACCCAGGAAGGTTAATTCAATCTGAAGTTGCATTTAAATAATATTTCTTTGAATTCTGCATAAATGATTGCAATTATACCCAACTTCAAAAAATTATGAAAATAATCTCTTAGGTATTGCAAAACCAGACCAGTTCTGGGGGACACTCGACCACAGCAGGACTCCACTGAAAGAAGCTCCATACAGAGTTGGTGTTGTATTTCAAAATAAAATCTGTATATTTTACTGTCAATTTACCTGATTTAAAAAAATATTATTAAAATAATCCATTTGGTATCATAAAACCAGCCCAGTTCTGGAGGGCACTAGACCTGGTGGAGGTTAAAGATTACATTTTAAAATAACATTATCGAAACTGAGCCTTTTCTCTCTGGGTCCTTATTTTGAAAAGTAAAAAACAACAATAATTATCGATAGCAACTGATATGAAATACTTTTATCGTGATACATTTTTCAGCCATATTGCCCAGCCCTACGGTAACGATGAATAAGACAACGACGCACTTGGACATTGTGCACATGGATGACGTTGCCGCAGTCGTCCAGGTACTGTTTCAAATCTTTGTCCTAAAACACACAAATAGACTGTTTGAAGCATGTAACCATGTGAAAATATTGACCCAAATATGTGTTTGTGTCTCACCAGGTACTCGAAGACCAGTGTGAGGGACTTCTGTGTGTGGATGATGTCATGAAGTGTCACGATGTTAGCATGTTTTAGGTCCTTCAGCAGAGACACTGATGCAGACAAACAGCACAACATGTGTCACTCAATGTTAATTCAAGTTTATTGAGGAGGACTTTTTTCCCCCAATTGATTCTTTTTAAAAGCATGTTATTCAGGCTAGTATGCTAGTTAACACTATTGAGGAGCCTCATGTTTGTTTGTGTTGAAAAAGTTAACTACCAAATACAGTCGTTGATGTAACGTGGATTCATGACTACGTGCTCGATGAATGGTGTTGATGCTTTATGATCCTTTAAATTTGAAGTGCTTTGTCGCCATTCTGTGGATTCTATACGTAATTACAAAGCCGTTTTTGGGAGGGCTTTAATTATTCACAGATTTTCACTATTTGCGGCAGAGCTCTGTCCCACTGTAGATTCAGATTAGAAAACAGATTTTTGTGAAAACAAAAAAAAATTAGATTTTGTTTAGTTCACAAACAACACAAAATGCATATGCATACAACACATGGGATGTCTACAAGCACCTTCTCTGATGGCTGTACACGGAGCTCCTTCTTCATGTTCCAGACGAATTTCCTTCAAAGCCACCAAGTTGTCTGTCAGCTTACTGCGACCTTTGTACACGGTCGCATAGGTGCCCTAGACACCCACATGTCAAAGACAGGCAGACAGGTCATAGACTGACAGACATGCTGATAAGTGAGAGTCATGTAGTAGTTCTGACCTCTCCCAGTTTGTCTAGTTTGATGTAAGTCTCCAGTTTGCCGAAACCAATCTCTGACTGCACACAAAAGGACACGGGAAGATTAACGACGACGACAACACAAACTTCCACAGTCACGCAACACAACACAGGCATACCAGCGAGACTCTACGCAGTCGCCTGCTAATTGGCTGTTCAAACAGAGCTGGACCAATCACACTGCACTTCTCCAGGTAGCCGTCTGGAAGACGAATGTCCGCCGGCAATGACAAACGTTTGTTGATGTCCTGAGAAACATACAAAAAGTTCAGTGTGTATGTGTGTATTCATACAGTATTTCAGGTGCTCAAAACATCAACTGACAATAAAAAAAAATAAATAAATAAAAAAAAAAGGGATATTGCAAATTTGGCACTTCTGTCTCATGCTCTTCACTTGCCACCCTCTTCTACTGGCCCAATGGGCTTTTGTTACCATGACCGGGGGCAAAGTTAGGGCACTGTGACTAGGCGAGCGGCTACTTGTTTTGAAATAGCCCAGAGTCTAAAGAGAAAGACTGACTTTTTAAATTTTTGAGGAAGCATTTTATCACCAAGCCAAATGAAACTGAGTGTGAACGCTTGTTTGTCTAGATCTGCGCTGCCATTGGCTGGCAGCCAGTCCAGGGTGTACCTTGCCTCTTGCCCAAAGTCAGGTGGGATAGACTCCAGCACACCCGCTACTCTAATGAAGACAAGCAAGCGCTATACAAAAGGGATGGAAGGATGGGCAGGTGGGCACTCCAGCCGTATAACTATTTGCATAACAGCTATTGAAAAGTCTGTTTACCTCAGTGGATAGCTTCTTGGTCCTCAATCGAACTCGGACTGGACTCTGGATGTCGTCTGAGGAGGATGTGGGCTCATTTTCGCCATCGGAGCTCATCTTGACATCCTCGTGAACAATCTCTTCTCAGACGCAAGACAACAGGGAGGAGTGTGAGGACACACGTCGAGGACACATCTATAAATGTTGTGATGAGCGCTCTGCCTGACTTTTTTTTGACCGCTTGACTGACTGGGAGCATTTCCTGCTGACACGCTCCTTATACAGAGGAAAAGGGGATGTGGCTGAGGACAGCATGCGGACGTAAAGGGGGACGGGTGCGTGAAGGAGGATGCTAAAGCCACGCCCTCAGTAGGTATATAGCGCCGGGGTGTGCATTGTGCAAAACAACATCGGTTTGGCTAAGGACCCCCCCCCGAAAATCGCACCTACGAAGAATCAGAATCATCTTTATTTACCAAGTATGTCCAAAAAACACACAAGGAATGTGTGTCCGGTAGTTGGAGCCGCTCTAGTACGACAACAGACAGTCAATTGACAGAGAACACTTTTGAGACATAAAGACATTGACACAAAAAAAAGTCACTGAGCAGTAAAGGGTTGCTAGTTATCTGGTAATGCCAGTACATTTTTTTATTTATTTTTTGACAATTGTGCAAAAAGAGTCCTCTAGCACCTAGAGCAGTTCGAATGACTGATATTGCAATAGTCCGATGCAATGACCATTGTGCAAAGGGCGCCGAGACTTCAAGGAGTGTATGACAAGGAGCGTCAAGGAGACACGCTTACGAAGCACAGTTTAAACTGCAAGCTGTCAGTTACACGGAGGAACATGGGAATCGAGCAGCCGCGAGAGAATTCATGATCAATGAATCCATGGTTTGCAAGTGGAGGAAGCAGGAAAACGAGAAGACGAAGCTGAATTTCCGCGGAATCAAGGCGAGGTGGCCCGAGTTGGAAGACCTACTCGACCAATGGATTAATGAGAAAAGAACAGCCGGGAGAAGCGTCTCTACAGTCACCATTCGACTGAGGGCAATAACGCTTGCAGAATAAATAAAAATCGAACATTTTCAAGGAGGTCCGTCTTGGTACTTTCGTTTTATGAAACGGCGCCTTTTATCCATCCGGGCAAGGACTACCGTGGCGCAGCAATTTACGGCGGATTACAAGGAAAAGATGGCATGGGAAAGATGGATGACAGATGGCGAACACAGCTTTACTAAGACTGGGAGGCAAAGCACGGCCTGCCACCGGAGCTGCTGAGACAGTTCTACACAGCGGTCATCGAATCAGTCCTGTGTTCTTCCATCACAGTCTGGTTTGGTGCTGCTACAAAAAAGGACAAACTCCGACTGCAACGGACAATCAAAACTGCTGAAAGGATTGTCGGTACCCCCCTACCCACCCTTGAGGACTTGCACGCTGCCAGAACTAAGACAAGGGCGTGCAAAATCCTCTCGGACCCTCCCCACCCCGGTCACCAGCTCTTCCAGCTCCTTCCCTCAGGTAGGCGCTACCGATCAATGCAAACTAGAACTAGTAGACATTCCAACAGCTTCTTCCCTCTTGCAATCAACTTCTTAAACAGCTAACTTATAATTCCATTACAAGCTGGCAATTTTTTGACTTGAGTTCGTTGTCACATTTCTGTGGGGCCAATTATGTATTACTCCTGCACTCACTGTAGTTGTCTCGCCGTGCTGCACTATTTGCATATAGTGGCCACTCATGCCAGAGTAGCATCTGCTCCATTTGCACACTGATTGAGGAGTATCTGTAACATTTGCACAACCATTGTCCCAGATTATCGCACTACTCGTCACTTTAAACCGCATACACTCCTTGAAGTCTCAGTGCCCTTTGCACAATGGTCATTGCACCGGACTATTGCGATATTAGCCATTCGAACTGCTCTAAGTGCTAGAGGACTCTGCATCTTTTTGCACAATTGTTGTTTGTTGTTGTTTTTTGTCAATGTCTTTATGTCTCCAAAGTGTTCTGTAAATTGACTGTCTGTTGTACTAGAGCGGCTCCAACTACCGGAGACAAATTCCTTGTGTGTTTTGGACATACTTGGCAAATAAAGATGATTCTGATTCTGATTCTGATATGTGAATAGATTGTGGATGCTTTGACTGTTGTCCGAGCTTTCGCGAAAGCCGGCATCATTGCTGAACAGCCCCCCGGCAACGAGACTGACTCCGACAATGACGAGAGGGAACCTGGCGTGTTTGATGGAGAACTTGCCCAGCTGTTCATTTCGGATACAGAACATGAGGACTTTGATGGATTTGTGGATGAGGATTGATAAAAAAAATAACGTGAGTACATTGTTAAATACTTCAATAAAGTACAACCGAACTCAGTTTTGCTCCCGCTGCCTTTTAAAAAACATTGTTTTAGTGTGCATGCATGCTACCGTATGTTTTAAGATAGCGTATGTTTTACCATGGCTGCGCCCAATAATACGGTGCGCCTTATGTATGTGTTAAATACAGAAATAGACCCCGTAACTGAGACTGAGCCTTCTAATACGTTGCGCCATATTGTCGTAAAAATACGGTAATTCAAGTTTATTATTCAGGACATCTTTCTATTTTTTTAAGCAGCTTCCGTAATTCAATGCACGTCCCCGCTGACATGTACTGCTTACACTAACAACATGGAGGAGCTAGTTTACAAAAGCAGTCATTGTTGCCAATTTAGCGATTTGGTCACTACACTTTGCAATTTTTCTTGTCCTGTCTTGTCAAACTGTATGTAGACACGAATAATAATAAATGACAAATTTAAATGTTTAACAATTTAACAATGTAAAATGAGCTGTCAAATTGCACCATGTCTTTGGCTTTCAACGTCATTGACTCTGTGTTTGCCTTCCATTTACAGTGGGTACGGAAAGTATTCAGACCCCCTTAAATTTTTCACTCTTTGTTATATTGCAGCCATTTGCTAGAATCATTTATGATATTTTTTTCCTCATTAATGTATACCCCATATTGACAGAAAAAAAAAACGGAATTATTGACATTTTTGCAGATTTATTAAAAAAATAAAAACTGAAATATCACACAGCCATAAGCATTCAGACCCTTCGCTCAGTATTTAGCAGAAGCACGCTGTTGAGCTAATACAGCCCTGAGTCTTTTTGGGAATGATGCAACCAGTTGTTCCTGGATTTGGTGATCATCTCCCATTCCTCCTTGCAGAGCCTCTCCAGTTCTGTCAGGTTGGATGGTGAACGTTGGTGGACAGCCATTTTCAGGTCTCTCCAGAGATGCTCAATTGGGTTTAAGTCAGGGCTCTGGCTGCACCATTCAACAACAGTCATGGAGTTGTTCTGAAGCGAATCCTTCGTTATTTTACCTGTGTCCTTAGGGTCATTGTCTTGTTGGGAGGTGAAGCCCAGTGTGAGGTACAGAGCACTCTGGAGAAGATTTTCGTTCAGGATATCCTTGTACTTGGCCGCATTCATGTTTCCTTCGATTGCAACCAGTCTTCCTGTCCCTGCAGCTGAAAAACACCCCCACAGCATGATGCTGCCACCACCATGCTTCACTGTTGGGACTGTATTGATGAGCAGTGCCTGGTTTTCTCCACACATGCCACTTATAATTAATGCTAACAATTTCTACCTTGGTCTCCTCAGACCAGAGAATCTTATTTCTCATCATCTTGGGAGTCCTTCAGGTGTTTTTTAGCCAACTCCATACGGGCTTTCATGTGTCTTGCACTGAGGAGAGGCTTCCGTCGGGCCACTCTGCCATAAAGCCCCGACTGGTGGAGGGCTGCAGTGACGGTTGACTTTCTAGAACTTTCTCCCATCTCCCGACTGCATCTCTGGAGCTCAGCCACAGTGTTCTTTGGGTTCTTCTTTACCTCTCTCACCAAGGCTCTTCTCCCCGATTGCTCAGTTTGGCCAGACGGCCAGGTCTAGGAAAGGTTCTGGCCGTCCCAAAGGTCTTCCATTTAAGGATTATGGAGGCCATTGTGCTCTTAGGAACCTTGCCACAGTTCTGTCTCTGAGCTCTTGGGCCACTTCCTGATGAAAGTTAACGCTGGGAAAATTATTTCTGGGGGGTAAAGTTTGTTTGGCATTTTTATTTGCTTTATTTAACCTTTATTTATCCGGGTAAGGCAACCGAGAACAGATTAAAATTTTCAATGCCGACCTGGCTGCAGAGAGCATCAGGAAAGATTCCAAAAGGGAAAAAAAAAAAAAAAAAAAAAAAAAAAGAGTTGACTTTCATACGCTGTTTCTATAAGCAAATGTGAAAAAAACAGAAGCTGGATTTTTGCGGGGAAAAATATGAGAGATTTTATTTTAAAGCCATATCGCGCAGCCCTAATGTGGCACACTCAAGACCTACCGAGTCTGCTGCTGTGGTTCAAGTACGAGCTCAGACTGCGTCCCAGACCTCGAGGCCGGCGGCTGTACGACTGAAAAAGAGACTGAACTGATGAAGACGACCCTCTGACTTTCACTCCCCCCGAAGAAGGACGAAGGGCGCCAGCCTCTGGAATGGAAAAGAATAGAATAGAAAGACTATTGTCATTGTATGGTGCAGATACAACAAAACTGAGGTGCAACGCCACGCTTGTGTTTCAATACCGTAATTTCTCGTGTATAATGTGCACCCATGTGTAATGCACACCCCCAAAGTTGACCTCAAAATTATGGAAAACCCTTCTACCTATGTATAATGCATTTTTACAATGCATGATTTTGCTTCTACCCATATGATAAAAACATGAAGTATTATCTGTATTTTGTTTGTTTTCCAAAGAATTATTCTGAAGTTAAGCACTTTATTAGAACACATAAAACTTTTATTTACCTGCTCTTATTTTGAAATTCACAGCCCTACTTTTATTTAGTAAATGCAAATTAATCTTATTTTAATTGGATTCAAATTAAACTGTCAAGTATTTCAGAAAAGCATTGCCATTAAGCAAAACATAACCATAAAGAAAAATGATGGTTGTTGTTCAGTCATCAGTTGTAGTTAAAAAAAAATAAAATAAATAAATAAATAAATCACAAATTCTGCCTGGGTATGTAAATATATGCAATCATATGTACCCCTGTCACGTTGGAATTTAAGTGTAGGCTACACCTTTTTCATAACCTCTAGGTGGCATACTAGAATGAAAGTGTACTACTTTTTCAGAACCTCTGGGGCAGTGATTCCCAACTAGTGTGCCGGGCACATTAGTGTGCCGTCAGCGCTCTTCAGGTGTGCCGTGGGAAATTATAAAATTTTACTTAATTGCTCAAGAAATTATTTATTTCCAAGAAATAATGTATCTTTATTCATCTATTTATGCCAGTGAGGCATAGTGACAGACAGAACAAATGAATGCTCTTCGATTAGATGACAGGAAGTACGTACAGCAATTAATGTATCCACTTTTTTGTGACATTTTTATTTGTGGTTTTCAATTGTAAAATATGTGCCTTAGCTCCATAAAGGTTGGAAATCGCTGCTCTAGGGTGCGGTGGTATATTCCAATAAAAGTGTGCAGACTTTTCATAACCTTTAGATAGCGGCATACATTTAAAAAACGGGAAAGTCTTTTTCATTTTCCCCTATACCCATGTATAATGCGCACAATTGACTTTTGACATTTTTTTCGGGGAAGAAATTGCGCATTATACACGAGAAATTACGGTAATAAAAAAAATAGAACAGAAAACTAGATAACATAAAAACTTTACTAGGCGGCACGGTGGGCGACTGGTTAGACCGTCTGCCTCACAGTTCTGAGGTCCGGGGTTCGATCCCCGGCCCCGCCTGTGTGGAGTTTGCATGTTCTCCCCGTGCCTGTGTGGGTTTTCTCTGGGCACTCCGGTTTCCTCCCACATCCCAAAAACATGCATGGTAGGTTAATTGACGATTCTAAATCGCCTGTAGGAGTGAATGTGAGTGTGAGTGGCTGTTTGTTTATATGAGCCCTGCGATTGGCTGGCAACCAGTTCAGGGTGTACCCAGCCTCCTGCCCGATGATAGCTGGGATAGGCTCCAGCATGCCCGCAACCCTAGTGAGGAGAAGCGGCTCAGAAAATGGATGGATGGATGAAAAACTTTACTAAACTTGACTAAATTACACAGTGCAAATAGCAGTAAGGGATTGTGGAATCATGCTCTATGTACAGGGAGCAGCGGAGTCAGTCAGATTTTAACTGTTAATAAATTAGCAGAAATATGGAATAAGTGTTGTTATTGGGAAAGCAAAGAGTTATGATTATGAACAAATATTACCTGAGTCACTATGTGATGTGATTTCCTGGTGGTCGCTCAGCGTCCGCTCTCCTCCCCCAGCCCCTCCCCTCCCTAGGGTGAGAGACAGCTGCCGCTTGATCTTCCTCATCCTCTCCATCAGGGGGGGCCGCGAAGCTGAGGGGGGTGGGGCAGCCAGCGTGGACGACGCACCTGTGCACAGGGAGTCAGTGTCTCATCAAGGTATGCTAACATGTAGCACGATAGGAATTTGAGTAATTAAAGCGCTAAGGCCGATTGATAACGGTTTTATAAGTTGCTTTGTATTCAGATATTTATATGGAAAATGTATCAAATGCCAATATGATAACAGATCATATGCCAAGAAATAGAATCATAGCAACCGAAGTAACAAGTAAGGTAAGGACTAGGGATGTTCAATACCACTTTTTTTTGACTGATGCCAGTACGAGTATTCACTCTTGAGTACTCTTAGTAATTTTTATGCATAAACTTTCAATCAACACAACGACAGATAATTGTTTAAAGACTTTTCCTTCTTTCTGACGCTCATGATGATTCACTGATGTGTCAAACTGCTGCAGTGTAGCGCCAACTAATGGCAAGGAGGATTTATTCAATGTCAGATTTATTTTTTAACCTTAAATAACACTGGCTGGTATCAGCAGCCTTCATGAGTACCTGATACCTTGAAATAAGGCCGGTATCGCCCTGATACCGATACTTGGTATCAGTACTTGCTAACCCCGAGTAAGGAGTAAGGTACAGATAGATCAGGGCTTTACGTCTTGCCTTGTACTGAGGTCCTATTTCTTAAGAGAACTGCTAAAATGCTAGCATTTGGTAAGCTAACATGTAGCACGATAACATGTAACTAGTGTGTGTTTTCTCAGAGAGGGCCAACCAGAATTCACATACAGATCACAATGATGTGTCAGTTGCCTGCAACCAGTTAAGAAACAGTCCACGGACTGAAGACATTTAGTCGAAGCACTCATTTGTATAGCTATAGATTACATAACTATATCCAATTACAGGCAAGAATGCTGCAGATACCATTGGCTTCCGCACTCTGAGAGAACATCAGAATTTATTGCGATTAAAAAACAAAACAAAAAAACTTCACATCAAGTTTTTGGGTCAGTTTCAAAATGAGTGCTTTGAATGAAAGCTCCCGATCAATATGGAATCCCAAATATTTGAATCAAGAGACAAACTTGATGGGTTTATAATGTTTCACTTTATATAATCTGTCCTAATCTGGGGGGGAAGACAGGACAAACTGTAGGCCGGTCCCAAACCCAGATAAATGCAGAGGGTTGTATCGGGAAGGGCCTCTGACTTAAAACTTTGTGAAAGAAATGCGAGCGTTCATCCAAAGAATTCCACACCGGATCGGTCATGGTCCGGGTGTAAAGAGAAATGGAGTAGCGATTATTTTAAAGGAAGAGTTAGTTAAGTATGTCCTGGAGATGAAAAGAGTGTCAGATTGAGTGATGAGGCAGGAAATTGAAGGTGGTATGTTTAATGTAATTAGTGATTAGGTCACACAGGTAGGATGTGACCTAGAGGCAAAAGAGAAAGTCTGGAAGGAGCGAGGCGAAGTAGTTATGAGCATCCCTTTCAGAGAGAGAGAGAGTCTTTATTGGTGCAGATTGTAAAAATATAAACTATTGATGAAGGAAAAGGGTGCTGAAGTGTAGCGGACACAACATTAAAAGAAGACACCCAGCACGCCAATCTCGGGCTATCGCCACTCTCCCCGCCAAGGTAGACGACCACGGAGTGGGGAGATTCAACTTTGCATACAGACGCTAAGTGAATTACAAGCCAGGAGCATCAAAGCGGAGACAAAAGACACCTAGTTTTGCACCAGAACGCTAAATTAATCTACTTCCACCACCAGCCTGCCCGGAGAGCCGTCTCCGCCCTGCTGTGTACCGCGCCACTTGCCACTGGACAATGGACGGAGTACTTGCGACACCCACAGGCGGCGGAACCTCACTGCAGACGCGGGTTCACTAACCACAGTCTTTACCTGACTTGACTGGGATCTAATATTAAGAACTTTACATGAACGCCACTAAATCTGTTGTCAACTGAACCGGATTAAATGTTTCACCCCACAACACAAATGCCACATTGCAAATATTACAGTGTTCTCAACAATCAGATAACATTTGAAACATTTGTTACAGGGATTAAAGAGGATGAGCGTAGGACAATGCAAAGCAGGAAAATGGTCTTGTTATCTTAAATCCATTAATTTATATTTTATTCCACTGGGTTTAAACCATGACATGATCCTAAAATGGAAAAGTAACACTCAGGTGAGATAGCCTCTCTTTTGCTCCCGAAGGGAAAAGGCCGGAGCCACGCTCTCTCGGGGTCAGCTCGTCTCGTCCGACCAACTTGCCGAAGACTGCCAGGAAGCCCACCCCACCACAAGGTGACGAGGACACATCAGACAATCCCTGAATGCAGAGCTGGGAGCTTTTTGTGCTCCCTTTTTCCTTTTCTACCTCCTTTCCGCCAAATGCACCTCTTCCCCCTGCAGACCGGGCCGGCCGAACACCCGGAACCTCGACCTGCCTGCCTCAATCGTGTTCAAGACACGTAAATCCAACATTGCGGTGTACTAAAAGTACAGATTAGTCCATATTTGGGTTTAAATTAACGAGACCAGGAATCCCCAGCTATATGCATTGTCACTACACGCTCACATTTTATTTTATTTTTTTTAATTTAAAATTACGCTAAACCAGAAGTAACGCAGGCGTTGCTTCCAGCTCATTCGCTTCTCCTAAATTAATTAAATTTGTATTTAACCTGTATACGCTACAGTAAGTTTAGCATCCAGGAAAGGAACTTGGAGGGACAGATGGTGGTAGACTTTGCCAAAAGGATGGAAATGGCTGTAGCAAACACTTTCTGCCAGAAGAGGCAGGAACATAGGGTGACCTACAAGAGCGGAGGTGGAAGCACGCAGGTGGATTCCATTTTGTGCAGACGATGTAATCGAAGGAGGTTACTGACTGTAAGCTAGTAATAGAGGAGAGTGTTGCTAGACAGCATAGGATGGTGGTGTGTAAGATGACTCTAGTTGTGGGGAGGAAGATTAAGAACACAAATGCAGAGCAGAGGACCATGTGGTGGACGCTGAGAAAGAAAGAGTGTTGTGTAGCTTTTCGAGAAGAGGTGAGACAGGCTCTCGGTGGACAGGAGGTGCTTCCAGAAGACTGGACCACTACAGCCAACGTGATCAGAGAGACAGGCATGAGATTCCTTGGTGTGTCTTCTGGTAGGAAAGGGGAGAATGAGTCTTTGTAGTGGAACCTTAAAATACAGGAAATCATACAAGAGGTTAGCTAAGAAGAAGAAGGACACTGAGAGGATTGGGGAAAGGAGACAATGCACAGATGCAAGATAGGGCGAAGTAGAGGTGGCAAATGCCAACAAGAGGCATATGATGACATGTATTGAACAGTAAAGAAGGAGAGAAAGATCTATCCAGGTTGGCCAGAGGGATATAGATGGGAAGGATGCACAGCAGGTTAGGGTGATTAAGGACAGAGATGGAAATGTGTTGACAGGTGTCAGTAGTGTGCTGGATAGATGGAGAGAATACTTTTAGGAGTTGATGAATGAGGATAATGAGAGAGAAGAAAGAGTAGAAGAAGATGAGCTGATGAGCCACACAATAAAGTTATGGGAAAGAGTAGTGCATGCTAAACTCAGGACATAAGTATTTGTGAGCAACAGTATGGTTTCATGCCTAGGAAGAGTACCACAGATGATACTTGCCTTGAGGGTGTACATCAGGGATGGGTAACTTAAATGATGGGGGGGGGGCTGACAAATTTTTTGTCAGCACGACCAGAGGGCCACATGGGACCACGATTTTCTCACCGCAGCTTTTTGACATTGGGTCATTACTCTCTCTTCCTGCTGATTTTTATCAAGTCGCCATCAATCTTCTTCTCTGATAGAGAGGATCTGGCGCTATATTAAGCGATGTCTGCTATCTCGTGATGAATGATATTATTACAACTTAAAACTGTTCCCGTTACGGTAGAGGAAACATATTTATATATATATATATTTAAAATGTATCTAGGGATCACTCCGAGTGTGGTCGCTGGCCACGTCTCCTCTATTATAGGTTTAAAATTTCAAAAAATCAATAGATATATATTTTTTTTAAAGAACGCTTTTGTCCATAAAATTCATTGAGGCCCTCTCCAAGTGTGTCTTTGTAGATCTAGAGAAAGCCTGTGACAGGGTACCCACAAAGGAATTGTGGTACTGCATGGGGAATTCTGGAGTGGCAGAAAAGTATGTTAGAAAAGTACAGAACATGTATGAGGGTAGCAGAACAGTGGTGGGATGTGCTGGAGGGGTGACAGAGGAGTTTAAGGTAGATGTGGGACTGCATATCAGCCCTGAGTAGTGATGTTTCTTCTACAAACATTTCGTTCAAAAGAACGAATCTTTTTCGTGAACTGAATCACTTCATGAAATGATTCGTTCTTTGAGCTTGGCCGTGAGCAAGTCGGCTGGGAGCGGAAATGGAAATGCTGTAGTGTTCTGTCACTCCTGAATCTTCAGCGAATGACCAATGAGCAGCCATCGTGCAAGCGAGGACGGGACTTCACTAAACTTATTGCCATGTGATGTGATTTGCAAGTCGCCAGTGTTATCACTCACTTTGGCGAGTGACCAATGAGAAGCCAGCATCAGGCAGCACCGCGCAGGCATCGGAGGGATGAAATGAATGTACAAGTGAACTTAATGTATTGTTGAACTAAAAGTAAACTGAATGTAGTGGTAGCCACAAGTGATTTGTTCATTGAACATCTTCATTCGTGATCTGCTAAGGAGAGATGTACTAGTACGTATAGAGTGACGTGTTCTGCCATGAGTGACTTGTGGAAGTTCATTGTGAACGAGTACGATGAGTAATTTATTCACAAAAGGAACGACATATTGCGCAGTGAACATACTCATAAGTGATTTAATAAGTAACGTTTGCGGATAGCTTTCACTGGCAGTCGTTTCTTCAAGTTAACCGCTAATGTTGAGTCAGTCAAGGACATAAAAACAAGCACACACGGGTCGTGGGTCGGACGGTATCTCCATAATCTTAACAGACAACACAAGAAGTCATGCGAGGACAAAAGACCGACACGCGAGTTGGACTCGCCAGTGCAAGGCAAGCTAAAGCGGCAGGAGCAGGGAGTTTAAGGGGGGGTGGGAGGCCTATTTGAAAAGATACGAAATTTTAAATATCAATAATACATATTTACGCAAACATTATTCTCTATTACAATTGGTATTGTTTAAGATTACTGTAATACACATACACACCTATGGGCAATTTAGAGTCTTTAATCAACCGACCACGCATGTTTTTTGGATGTGGGAGGAAACCCACGGAGGCACGGGGAGAAGATGCAAATACCACAAAACAGAGGCCGGGATTTGCACCCCGGTCCTCAGAACTGAGGCAGATGTCCTAACCATCCACCATGTACATAATTGTATCAATAAATATTATACATAAACAGGAAAGTGATTCACAACACTGGGATTTTATTTTTCTGTTGAGCTCAGCTGCACCAAAGGAGAACTGGTGAGCGAATACTTTTGGCGATATAGTGTATGTATGCAGTTAACTGTCTTGCCATGAGTGACTCATGCAGAAGTTCACTGCGAACTAGTATGATGAAAGATTTGTTCCCGCAACGAACGGCATATTATCAGTGAATGTACTCTTGAGTGATTTTAACCGTTCGTCCTCACCAGCATAGCTTTCACTAGCATCAGTTTCTCCAAGCCAATGGTTGATGTATATTTAAAATACATTTTTATTAATAATAATTGTATATGTAAACATACATATCTCTTCTGTCTCAAATGCAAGTATTAAAGCTTTTTGTTTAATGATAACAATATTAATCCATTAAACTTATATAGCGCTTCTCAACACACTCAAAGACGCTCTCGGAAGAGAATAACAGTAAGGTGGGTGAGCAGGAAGCCCAGGTGCTGGTGTTAACGGCTCTGTCCACCGCAGTGGAATGCAAATAAGCCTCACTGGCCGGCGGAGACTGTGTGGACGTAAGCGGATGCAGAAGGATATGTGCGGTCGCTGAGCTCGCCGCACGGATGTTCACGAGTCACAACAGAAGTCGGGTGTTCGAGAGCTTGCTGAGAAACAGACAGGTAGGTGATAGCTTGAGTTTTTTTGGGGTTTTTAAATCTCCTCTCCCCGCTTTTCCTAGTTTACATGACAACAACAATGCATAGTCCTTCGGTGAACGTGTCGAGTGAATGTGAACCACAGGACTGAACCATGAATTGAATGAGGAAGCACTTGAATGATTCTGTGAAAAAGAACTGTACGATTCAGTGAATGAATCTTTTGAACGAATCTTTTTAACAAACTGATTCTAGTGATTCGGTACACTCAAAAGAACTGCCGTGCCCATTACGAGCCCTGATCCCCTTCCTGTCTTTAGTGGTGATAACTAGGCCAACAGATGAGGTTAGACTGGACCATGATGTTCGCAGATGACATTGTGATCTGCAGTGAAAGCAGGGAGCATGTGGAGGAACATTTGGAAAGATGGAGGCATGCGCTGGAAAGGAGAGAAATGAAGATTTGACAAAGTAAGACAGAATATATGTGCATGAATGAGAGAGGTGGAGGGGGGAGATTGAGGCTACAAGGAGAAGAAATTAAGAGGGTGGATGACTTTGAGTCAACAGTCCAGAATGGTGAGTGTTGTACAGAGGTCAAGAAACAGGTCCAAGCAAGTTGGAACGGGTGGAGGAAGGTGTCAGGTGTGTTATGTGGCAGAAGAGTCTCTGCTAGGATGAAGGGCAAAGTTTATAAAACAGTGGTGAGGCCAGCCATGATGTACGGATTAGAGACATTGGCACTGAAGAGACAACAGGAAGCAGAGCTGGAGGTGGAAGAAATGAAGATGTTGAGGATCTCTCTAGGTGTGACCAGGTTGGATAGGAATATAAATAAGTTCATCAGAGGGACATCCATGGTTAGATGTTTCGGAGACAAAGTTAAAGAGAGCAGACTTTGATGGTTTGGACACATCCAGAGTAGAGATAGTGAGTATATTGGGAGAAGGATAATGAGGATGGAGGTGCCAGACGAGAGAGCTCGAGGAAGACCAAAGAGAAGGTTGATAGATGTACTGAAGGAAGACATGAGGGCAGTTGGTGTGCAGGAGATAGGCTTACATTGAAAAGGATGACGCGCCGTGGCGACCCCTAACGGTACAAGCCGAAAGGAAAAGAAGAAGCTCGGCGTACGGGCGCAATGCCTCTTGGGATATATTTGATCATCTAGTGAGCGTGGCTGCTCACTACTTTCCAAAATCCATTGTGGGACACATTAAGGGGAAACTTGTGCTCACTCTACATTCGCACAGCACTACAAAATGGCCAATTCATTATATAGTAGCTTTGGAGTGATTTGAAACACAGTCAGTTTGTTGTAGTTGTTAGCTGTTAGCAATGCGACGGGGTCCTCTCACTTCCCGGCCGGAACACGACTATGCTGTTGTTTCGGTAGCAAGCGCGACGGGATGGGTGGGTACCGTCTATTTGCTGCACCTCAAGCCTTCTAAATGAAGGCGGAGCAGGGTGATCGCCGAGCTGCCCGCCGGCGCCGCTCGGCTGACATCGTGTCTTCCTCCTCCTTACGGTAATGCGAACTCACCGGGAGGCCTAGTCCCGGCGTCGGCCGGCTTGTCTTTGGCTCGATTCAGCGTGACAGTGTGGAGGATCTTTCTTGCTCCCAGTAATCTGCCGCCATGTTGCTCCTTCGCACATCAGTGACGTCACCCACCCCCCGCACATCAGTGACGTAATGCCCCGTCTTGTGCGCGCGCATTGTCTCAATCGTCTCGGGTACGCCTCTTTTTTAATGTTACGATCCCTCTCACTTGTCTTCTCTTTCACGTGCTGTACTGCAGTTCCAACAGGAAATGTTTGACGAATTTATTGGAAAATAAAACATTATTACACAAATTTAATCACAGCCATTATTTTTGAAACAACTAAATTGTATCAATACATTTCACACATTTATGCTATCTCTACTTCCGGGTTGCAAAAAGAAGATAGTCTTACATGGATAATGACTTTGTACCACTAGTAAACCCAGATCTCGTAGTTGGTCAATAGGGTATAAAGTGGACCCCACTATTTGGAGCGAATAGCGAAAATCCGCAAATAACTGACGCTCCTTATGACTGACATGAAAAACAAACAAAAAAACACTTAAGCGGGGGATCAGGTCCAAAAAACAAACAAACAAGTGGTTGTTTCCGCAAATAACGGGGGATAGGCTCCCCCCACCCAAAAACAACAACAAGTGAATTTGCAAATATCGTACCACGAATATGCAGGGTGGGGGTGGGGTGCACTGTTAGCTAGTTAGCATGTCACTACCTATCCACCCATTTGGCAAGTTGTTTGAGAATTTAGTCTATATTTTTCATATCCCCCTTAAGGCCTGTATACTTGTAAATTGTTTGTAGCTGGTTATCTGGCTATACTAGCTAGTTAGCTACCTCTCCACTGTTATTAAATGACATCCTTGACACATAATCATCAGGGATTTAAACACAGGTGTCCACTATACATTTTGTGTCACGCCACCAGATTTTTAACTCCCATCAGCAGTTAAAAATCTTGGCCAACAAGGAGACGTTTGATTGGCTCTTGAGCTGGTGGAGGGACCCCTTGTCCTGTTGCTTCTGGCTGCCGGAGTCCATCATTGTCATCGTTGTCTTCATCTTATTCTTCTTTTTCTTCCTTTGGATCTCCTCCTCCGTCTGGCGCTGCGTGAAGTCCCACGTGCGCTCCTCCACCTGACAATGACATTACGCCGTGAATATGGTGTGTGTTAGCTTCGGGTGAGAAAGAGAGAGGAAAGCCCAACTAGGCAGAGCAATAGAGGAATAAATAGAGTGAAAGAAAAAAATTGATAGAAAGACAGAAAACAAAGACAAGGATAGAGACAGACAGAGAGAGGGGGGGAGAGAGAGAGAGAGAGAGAGAAGGAAAATAGATTGGAAGAAAGAAACTAAGAGAAAAGAAAGAAAAATAAGAAAGAAAGCTAGGGTTCGGGACAGAAAGAGAGCAAAAAATGAGGGATTGAGGAAAAGGAGAGTGAAGGACAGTGGAAAAAAGAGCAACAGAAACAGGAGAAAGTGAGCTAGAGAGTAACGAGCAAAAGAAAGTTGGAGAAAATGAAAAAGACAGCTAGAAGGAAAAGTGAGAGACAATAAGCAGAAGAGAAAATAGGACAAAGTGAAAAAGGAAAGAGGGAGAGAGTGACAGAAAGTACAGCAAGAGAAATAGACAGAGAAAGAGTAAATGAAAAAGATGCAGAAGAAATACAGTGAAAGATAAACAGACAAAACAGAAAGAGATAGGAGACAAAAGAGGAACAGAGATAGATAAGACAAAGAAAAACAAGGAAAAGAGAGACATCAGGAGAAACAGCATGAGCCAAAAAAAAAGAGCGAGAGAAATAAACAGACACACAAAGAGACAGATAGAGGGAAAAGCGAGCAAGAAAGATGAGGATAAAACTGTGAAAAAAGAGAGAGAGTGTAAGAGAAAAAAGAGCAGAAGAGAGTGCAAAAGACAGATAAAAAGAAAGAGCTAGGAAACGAGACAAAGACAAAAAAAGACAGATGGAACGAAAGAGAGCACAAATGACAGAAAAGAGAGAAACAAGAGTATAAAGACAAAAAGGAGAGAGATTGGGTGAGAGAGAGAAAATGGACAGAGAACAAAAGGAAAAAGAAAGAGCAATAGGTATATACAGAGAGAGTGAAACAGAAAAAGGAGCGACCTCTCTCTCTTCTCTTGTCTGTCTTTCTCTCAGAGTGTGTGCGTGCTGGTGACTCACGTGCTGCTGTGCGTGCGTCGTCTTCCTCTTCCCCGTCTTGCGCTCTTTGTCCATGCGAGCGCTCTTGTCCACGTTGTCTAGATAGAAGTTGGTTTCACGCTTGGCCTGCGACACTTCGGTGCGCAGGCGCTGCTGGAGAACCATCTGCTCGTAGGCCAGACGCTCGCTCAGGTGCGTCCACTGGAACCTGTGCAGGTACTGCCACGCCATACACTTCCTGTTAGCTACCTATTAGCTAGTAGCAAAGCGAATTGATAAGATTTTTCCAATGCGGATTCCATTTTTTATACTGCTTAAAAATTTGTAGTTTGGGGAAGAAAAACATCCTGGGAACTTTAAATCGATAAAAAATATATATGAATAAAATAAAAATAAAAACACCCACTGGATGTTATATCCAGGCTTCCCACAATCATAAAAACGTTATAGAAAATGAATGTGCCGCAGTGCAGGTTGTGTATGCAAGTTCCTGCGTTGTAAACGCAAACTGAACGCAACCTGTGTATGTGGCAGCAAGCGTGTGACGCATGTTGTTCTGCCCTCGCTGAGTATATTTAAATTTCTTTCAGGGTTGGCACTGGGTCATGAAACCTCTTAGCCAATGTGGCTAAACAGTATAAAAATGGCCATTGTACCAGATTATTGCTCTGTTAGTCATTTCAAACTGCATCACTTGCACAATGGTCAAAAATAAAGAAATAAAATAAAAATAAAATAAAAAAAAAAGAATTGTATTGGCATGGTGAAATGTTGAATGAACGTTAGTGCATCTGCCTCACAAGATTCAAATCCCGGCCTCGCCTGTGTGGAGTGTGCATGTTCTCCCTGTGCCTCTTTTTCTTCCTGGGTTTTCTCCGGGCACTCTGGTTTCCTCCCACATCCCCAAAACATGCATGGTAGGTTAACCGAAGACTTTAAATTGCACATAGGTGTGAACGTGAGTGCGAATGGTTGTTTGTTTATATGTGCCCTGTGATTGGCTGGCGACCAGTTCAGGGTGTACCCTGCCTCTTACCCAAAGATAGCTGGGATAGGCTCCAGCATGCCCGTGACCCTAGTGATGATAAGCGGTACAGAAAATTGATTGATGGATGTTTCGACTGCATTAAAATGCATCTTTAACGTGTTATTTTGTTAAGACGGTTTAATATTTAAAGTGGTGTTGTTTTTCATAAGTGTATAGTTAAATTGGTGTCATTTTAAATCATTGCTGTTTTGTTAACGCTAATTTTGGCTCATAACACAAAGTTTTTTTTTTTTTTTTTTTTTAAATACAAATCAACAAAGCAAATTGTAACTTGAAAAATTCTTAAGTCGGCGCACCTGTTCGCTACAGCTGCCCCTTGCTCCAGTGTGTTTCACTAACATGTGTATGTGTTTACTGTGATGGGTAAAATGCAGAGAACAAATTTCGTGTGCATGCATGCATGTTCATGACAATAAAAGGTGATTCTTCTTCTTCTTCTGTTGCAAAGAGAGAGGATTCTGATTCTGTAAGTCAGAGTACCAGTGTATTTCCTAATAGCCAGGGCTTTGGCGCCATTTTGTGGCATTTTATGGGATTACAAAAAGAGACCAAACATTTTCATAGACCTACGAATAGTTTTTCAGCGGAAAAAAAACAAAAAAACACAGCTAGTTAGTAGCAAACCGCAAATAGGAAAATGTTCACTGTACCTTGATGCACCAGAGGTCGGATACGAAGGTCTGGCGTTTGCGTGTCGCCATGGGCGTGTTGTGAAGAGACGCCGCCACGCGCTTGGCCACGCGCTTGTCACGGAACTCCACCCAGCCCTCGATGAAGTCGCTCCTCCTGGAGCCCGAGCGCTTTTTCCTCGCCTTTACCCGGCCATCTGCTCAATTACCACACAGTGAGATGATGAAGACAATGACAGGAAATCACTAAACAACAGGAAATGGAGGAGATCATGAGATTACAATTTCTGCATTCCTACACCCTCTCGTTGCTCATTAGAGACCTCGCTCTCATCTACTAACAACTTAACACACCATGTAGCCTGTGAAACGAGAGTGAATCAAACTGGATCTCTCCACACGGGTCTTCATCTCTCCCTCTCTTAGGTAATTTGACCACAACTTTATATACCTTCAGACAATCACCAGGGGCCTCATGTACAAAGACTTGCGTGGATTCCCTACTGAAACATGGCATATGACACTCAAATCCAGAAAACGTCGTACGCACAAATATATCCAGATGTATGAATCTGTGCATATGCATGAATCCAAGCACATTTCCTTTGTGCATCCCAATCAACGTGGAAATGAGCACACGTTGGAGTAGCTGACTCCTCCCTGTCTACGCCCACATTTAAATATGCAAATCATATTTAAGTGAACCCTGCACCTGAGATCCCGATCTCTCCATGATCAGAAAAAAAGGAAAATAAGCAAGGTAATGAAGAAAAATAATTTCTCTGAATGTGAAGTTGCTCATTGAAGTGGAGGTGCGCAAGAAAATCCTCTTTGGCACGCTGTCCTCCGGCGTTAAAACCAAGCGAAAGAGGAGTGAATGGGACAGCGCGTGTGCGGCTGTCAATGCTGTGGGGTCGGAACAGCGCACACACGCTGAACTCAAAGTAGTGGTCAGACATTAAGGTGCCCACCGCCAAAGTGTGGGCAAAACAGGCGGAGGTATTGGCGCAGGGGGCCTCACCCTGTTTGAGGAGAGAGTCGCTGCAATCATGGATGACACAGCTCTCTCAGGGGTGCTTGGAGCACCTGTGGCTGACTCTGATCACTCCACATCTGTATTTTTATAACTCATAACAAATGTGTTCATACAGTAACCTACACCCAGCCTTGTGAGATAAAGGTTCATGTGTAAATGTATCTATGGTATTTGTAATAAATCTTGTGAATTCAAATAGAAGCACATCAGCATATTAGAGAGGATATCAAAAACTTTGACTCCTTTTTGATTACTCAATTTATTATATTAATACACGGGAGAGGACACGCACAGTGAAAAAAATCATGTTCCTTTTTAGGAGAAGAGGGGTCAATTGTGTCCTTTTAACAAATTTTAATCATGTGCAACCGATGTACATGTTCAAATTAAGTAAATTCAAAGGACTCTTTTTATCAGTGCCTTGCAGTCACGCGCTACATGTTCGGGGGATTCCTCCACAGTCCCTGTCGTCTCCTCCAGCATCCCCAGGGTCTCCGATGCAATTACGCTCCAACAACCGGCTGCTGCTGCACCCGTGCAGACTGATAAAAATAGTCCTTTGAATTTACTTAATTTACCGGTTTCACGTGATTAAAATGTGTTTAAATGACATACTTTACTACCCCTCTTCTCCTAAAAAAAATGTCATTTTAACACACTCTAATCATGTGCAACCAATGTACATGTTCAAATTAAGTAAATTCAATGGACTTTTTTTTTTCAGTGCATGTGCTGGAGTCACAAGAAGCGATTGTGTGGGCAATAGGTGGCATAAATGATCGCCTTGATCAATTAATAGGTGTCCTCACAAATATCAGTGATTCATTCAATATACGGGTTAACAAATGAATTCTGAGTCCTTGCCTCTATTACATTGTTGAAATCAAATGTTGCCCGGCATTAATTGTTCATCAGTGCTAATTGTTCATGTGTCTCTGATGTACAGATATATTATAACAGTTTCCCAGCATCACCTCTCAGTGTCCCCAAAGCACCAACAGGTGCAGAAACGTGCGTAGGCCAGCCATGAAGTTGGCGTGAGGCACCGCACATTTCCATTGTGATTTCACTCTTGATACATCTGAACTTTGCCGTGAAAAAGAACATACGCCACGTTTTTGTGCGTACGCACCTTTTGTACATGAGGCCCCTGCCCACTGGTTGAACAGCAGGCTGCCAATATAAGAACTGTGACAGTTTGGTCTAAAGACACAGAGGAGGCGCTACAGCAGGGTTTCCTTGTCTCTAATGGATTTCATGTTTCTAAGGAGCTACATTTTTTTTTTTTTTTTAACTATTTTATACATTATTTTATTTTAAAACTGATGTAATGTGAATTTTCCCACTGGTGATTCAAAAAGGATATTTTATTTTGTATATGTATGCATGCATTTCCTTTTGCACTTCAGAATGGATCATTTATCTTTATTTGTTAAAGGAGTAGGATTCAAATAAGTTGGAGTTCAGTGTGTTTGTTTTCAAACAGCGTGCCCTTCCAAGCTCTCTCATCCTCTTTTCTCATGTAGAGTTGTACAGGTGAGGCAAGGCGACCTCAGCAAAATATTTGCAGCTAGGCAGCACATACAGTGAGTTAACAGTTACCATTGTGGATAAATGACTTTTTTCCCCCCCGATATATAAATGGGCACCTTGCCTTTGGCAATATTCAGCACCATAGACTCCGTGATTGCCTTCCACCAGGCTCCTTTCTTGTCATACAAAAAAACAACGTGAAAAGTGTTTCTTAAGAGGAATCAGTCACTAGCTGCTTTTTGTACAATAGCTACAAAAGGAGTCAGAAAAGAAAATGAATACTGTATAGCAACAAAGTCGCTAAGCTGTAGACACCGACTGACTGTGCTTTTGCAAACATCTCTGTACTAAGCCATGTTGTTAGTGTAAGCAGTGTACGGCAGCGGAAAAACACTTTCAACAATGGAAGCTGCATAAATGTTTTTTTTTTTTAAACAACTATAAATTGTCCTGACAATTACACTGGAATTAATCATTTTTAAAAAAAAAATCAATAAATCACCCAGCCCTACCTTCGGGTTGTAGGAAGATTCGTCCGATCTCGCCGTAAACAGACAAAAGATTTCTCACATGTTTGGGCCGGAACCTGGGAGGGATGTGACCCAGGTACAGAATTCCTGGAACACACTTCCTGTCTGAGGAAGAAGTCGTCTTTGCCACCTCTTTCAGAGTTAGCCTTTTCCACTTTTCTTCTTTTTGAGTTGACAGTTTCCTGTCCTCCTCCTGCTCTTCTTTTTGAGTCATAATCTTCCCATTCTCCTCTTCGTCTTTAGTTGTCTTCCTCTCCCGCGCCTCTTCTTCTTGAGGTGGATAATTGTTGTCCACCTCCTCTTCTTCACTTGCAGTCTTGCTCTCCTCCCCCCTTTGAGCTATCATCATCCTCTCCTCTTCCACATCTAATTGAGCTGTTGTTGTCGTCTCCTCCCCCTTGCCCATCTCTCTGGTCACTAGAAAATGAAAATATTTGGTTAAAAATATACGATGGCTCCATATCTATTGGGGCATGTAGATGCTACATGTTTAGTTTTCCTTATTGTGATATGTGACATTCATGTAGCAATGTTCACATTTTAAAACTAATGCAGCACAGTGGTTGTAAACGTGTCAACACTTAAACTAGTGTAAACTAAAAACTATTTTTTTTTCATATACCTATGATCATCACGTTTATTGTTTTTTACGTGGTGTGTAAAAGTATATAAAATGTTTTAGAGAGAAGGAACTGATGACAACGACGCAGATAAGCGATCGCATTAATGGGTGTAAAATTGATATGACATTTTCTTCTTTGTTAAATGTATCCTTTACCTCTCCATAAGTGTTAGTTGGGTTTATGTGTCCAAAAATAATCAAAATACACATATCTAGACACCACAAATCCAAATAATCTCACCGTCTAAACTACTCCCGTTCACGTGCAGGCAGTGTCGCATGATAGTGACGACAGAGATGCGAAGACAAATAAACAAAATTCTTTAAATTCTGAAAATTAATGTGACATCATTTAAATCGATATGATGATCCTAGCTTTTCCATATTTATGCGTGATGTTAAAGTTCATTCAGCTCAAAAATGTTTTGGGAAAAACTGTGAAAGGCACCAATGTTGTTAGCGTGTTACGTTACAATATCTAAGTTTTCCACAGCACTAAAAGGTTTAATGTAATTTTAGTAGGAATTTTAAAAAAGGCTATTACTTAAAACGATTATAATTTATACTTGAGTTATACACTGTAATACTAAATATCATCGTAATGCAAACGAGCGTCGCGAGCGCTTTTATTTTGAAGTCGTGTGTTAGCAGGAAATGCGTCGTCATCGCTGTTGTGTCGTCACGAACATGCGACCTTATCTGCGCGGCAAAGTCTAGAACAATCGAATTGTTTGTAAATTCGCTTTGGAAGCAGGCACAATCCAAAAAAGATGGCTAAGGAAGAGTTTTTTTTTGGTTTGTTTGTTTTTTTATAACACGAGTTTGTATGGAGTGTCGAAGTGGTACGTTTGGACGCTAGAAGCTACCGTTTGGCTGCAACTAGGATGCAAAGACCAGTGTCCACTCTGCGTCTGAGTCCGCAGGTCAAAGTCAAAGTCCTCAATGCGGGCTTTCAGATGTTCGATGACGTACTACAAGTCAGCGCATTAGAGCTCAGTCGAGGTACGTTCTTGTTTGATTTGCTTTGTGCAACTTGAACACGGCTAAAAAGTGAAAATCGCTTTTTTTTTCCTCTAACAAAAACATTATTTCCACCCTTAGCTTATAGAAAAGGCAAAAATGACATTACTCAAAACAAGTTTTGCTTTTTTTCGCCCATTGTGGGGTTACTTTAGTTCTCCTGATACCAATCAAGCTTTGAAACTTGTTTTTTTCCCCCAAGGAATTTTTTTTTTGAAATTGTGGGGAAAAAAATCATATCTCCTGTAAAGTTAAATATGTCATCTTAATGGGTGGATTTCCACTAAAATGTACCATGAAGATCGTTGAAAGAACAGCAAAAAATTCTGATGACATTTGCACACACACATGCACGTGCGCACACGACGAAATAAATAAACTGACGAGTATTAAAGCACGGCAATTGACTGGCGGACCAGTCCAGGGTGGACCCCGCCTCTGGCCGCGAATGAGAGGGGATAGCCTCCAGCTCACACCGGATCTTAATACATACATGCAAATAAGTCGCCTTGCGGCGAAATTCGCCGTTTTGAACTCAAAATAGGCCATTTACGTGAATTGTATAGATCCGATGAGACTTTCCTGTGGGGGGCTGTCGCTGACGTCATAAGCCGTTTCGTACTTCTTGAACGCTGGCAGCTACATCCATTCCACACACAGATGTAATTACTCCGCGGCGGACTAATATGCGGCCTGACATTCCGCCTGTGCGCCCGGGACCTGCTTTGGATAAGTCACAGGAATTGACAAGACCGATGGGCGCTGATCTAATTTTAACGCCGTGACTTTTAAGTCCTGTTCACCAATCAAACGACACAAGAAAGTCACATGACCTCACACAACGTCTTCTATTGGGCTTCCCCGGCATCGGTATTAACAGATAAACCAGCCCGGTTGATCGTTGGGCCTAAATGGCCACCATTTTGGGAAGGTCATGCTTACGATGAAGGCAACGGCGCGCTACTCTTGTTTACATTTAGACAAACAGAAACAACAGCTTTCATGCATTGTAGTATTTGTCTACCCAAACGTGGATACCTCAGCTCACCTATAACTTGAGAAAACACTGTGCAGAAAATTTAAAATGTTTTTGTTGTTTATTTATTTATTGTTTGTGCTATTTACTCAGTACTTGAGTAATTATTTAACTGTGTACTGTTTACTCTTACTCAAGTATTATTTCTGAGGACTACTTTTTACTTTTACTTGAGTCACATTATTGTAAAGTAACCGTGCTCTTACTTGAGGACAATGTTTGGCTACTCTATCCCCCTCTGGAGCAGACATCCTCTATTGCTACTCTTACGTTTAAGCAACATTTTTGCTCATCAGATCAGCCAGTTTGTTATTTGTTGCACTTTTGTATTTTCGCATTGAGGTGCTGCGGGTCGTGGCCCTGGTTGTGGTCCCAGCGGAACCGCGAAGCACACGTAACATCGGCGACAACAGCTGATCCGCTAGTACGTTTTGTATTAATTCGGAAACACGCCGACAATTACCTAATTAGTTTAAGGATGTTAATGTTAAATGTATTAAGTGACGGAGCTATGTTAGGGATTATGTCACAACACAGAACGAACTAACTTCAAATTCAGAAATGGCCAATAAAAACAGAAAAATACTGTACTTAATATTTTCCTGGGATTAGCCTTTGAAGTTGGTAATAGTGAAAAATGAAGTGAAACAGACAATGATTTTAGTCAGTTCTTTTTCAGAATGAAAAGTTTAAAGAGGAGGATGCTATTCATGTGGCACAGCTTGAAACTGGCATCAGGTGTAGGTGGAGATGGGCCTGGCTCAGGTTGGAGGCCAAAACAAAAAAGCAAAGGAAGGAGGCAAATTAAATTTTAACCTTAAATTTGTACATTAACATGTACTTGAGTGGTGTAAATAAATGTTTTTCTGCATGAAGAAAATTGTTTTTTATTGTAGTCTTCTGGGTGGCACTGCCTCACAGCTCTGAGGACCGGGGTTCAAATCCCAGCCCCGCCTGTGTGGAGTTTGCATGTTCTCTCTGTGCCTGCGTGGGTTTTCTCCGGGCACTCCGGTTTCCTCCCACATCCCAAAAACATGCATTAATTGGGACTCTAAATTGCCCGTAGGTGTGAATGTGAGTGCAAATGGTTGTTTGTTTGTATGTGCCTTGCGATTGGCTGGCAACCAGTTCAGGGTGTACCCCGCCTCCTGCCCGAAGATAGCTGGGATAGGCTCAAGCACGCCCGTGACCCTAGTGATGAGAAGCGGCTCAGAAAATGGATGGATGGTGTTTGCATGTCTGTGAATGAGATCAAGCACTATTGAAAATGGATGGGTGGTATTAAAGTAATTTAAGAACATCCAACCAGCATAGCATATAGCAGCTTGATCAATTTTGAGCAAAACGATGAAGAATTTAAGATGTCTTCGTTACAGAGGCGGGTCTGAGCCAGGAGGAGGCGCTGGAGGTGCTCCAGGCCGTGAGGAAGGAGGGAGGAGCAGATGAAGGAGGAGGATCAGGAGATGGAGCTTCTCTCACTGCACTTGACCTTCTGCACAAGGAAGAGGAACTGAATCGCATCGTGACATTTTCCTCGGGACTGGACGCTGCGCTTGGAGGAGGAATTCCAGTTGGGAAAACCACAGAGATCTGTGGAGCGCCGGGAGTGGGAAAAACACAACTTTGGTGAGACACACGCACACACACACACACACACACACGCATGTAAGCCTTTCAATGTGCCCAGGGATGTTTTTCGAGATATGAGCAGTCGTTTGAAAGATTTTTTACTTTGACTTGTGAGCCAACAATTGAGATTGGAGCAAGGGTTGCAGCTATCAAATATTTTAGTATTTAAGAGTCATACTAACAATTCTATTGAATAATCGAGTATTCGGATAAACCACATTTTTGCTTGGTTAAAGAGCAATTATGAATACACGAGAAAATAAACCATTGCACCTAATAATGAAAAACCAATTGTTTTCCTTTTTCAGAGAATCAACAGTTTTTATTTCTTAAATTCACACTGGTTGTGCAGTCATTGAGCTTATATGGGCCAATTGGTTATTTTACTCTAAAGTCTTTCACAACCTCTTAAGACGTGCCAGGACCAAACACATAACCTGCAATTGTTTTTTTCACCTGCAGTACATGATTCAAAATGTAGCCACTTACATATCAGATGGTAGTACACTGGCCATATGCCTCACAGTGCTTAACTACTGTATTGGCAAAACTGTCCCTTAACTAATATGACAAGCACCCTGAATGTAGTCGCGATATTGTCGCGGGCATACTGTACTTGTTACAATCGTAATAAACTGGCCACAAATTCGATGGTAGTCATAATTAACAGAAACCTAGCCCTCGGCAGGGCGAAATTTGTTTATAAGGTATGTTAATGTTAATCTCACCAACTTATGCTACGTTAATTTGATCTTGTCTCGGATCTTCCGCTGCATTCTGTGTGTCTTCGGCGGAGATGTTTCGACATTGACGTGTTTGAGAGACGTGCTGTTGTAATATGCAAGATCAGTGTTGCAGGTGTTTGTCTTTCTGCTTAATCTGAAAATGCTCTCGGCATTTTGTCGCCATCTTCCTGCTCCTTGATTCAGATAGGTGCGCTTTACCGGTACCTCCTTCCCTCGCGTGGATGCAGTAAGCACATTGTGCCTGTGCGTCCTTGAGCTTCACAATTAAGTTAACGGTTCCTCGAGGCAGAGCAAATTCGTTGATCTTTTTTTTTTTTGTACTTCAGGTACTCAATACTCGAGTACTCATTTCACCCCAATACGAGCGCTGTATGGTGAGAGTGCACTCAACTCACTCGACAACAAGAAGCAGTTTGGCAGATTGCAATAAAATCGTTCAAACGACAGCTCATATCTCGGAAATGTCTTATTTCGGGTCACTCGTATCTCTAGGCACCACTGTATATGTATTTTAAAAAAGAGATCTATGTATCGGACAGTGGAAAAACAGTGGCAAAAAGGAAAGTAGAAGAGGAAAACCCCACTACTCGCAGGGGACAGGGAATGAGCCCTGCTACGAATGGCGAAAAACCGCAAGTAATTGACACTGCCTCCTCTTAATATTTTTTATCATTGGCTATATTAAAGGGTAAAACTTCAAATTTACTACGGTTGCCCTGAAGTGCAAAACACAACAGCAAATACCTAAACACAACGGCAAGTTAAAAAAGACAACAGCAAATGCCTAAACACAACGGGAATAGGACTTATCGCTGATTGGATGAGAGGGACGACTTGATTGGACGCTTTGACCAGGAAGTTATTCCGCGTCAATTAGAACTTTCCTACTAGCTAGGGATTTGGTGCCATCTTGTGGTATCTCAGAGCTCTATAGAAAGAGCAGATAAAATGAAGAATTGAGAATAGAGCTGTGTGATATGAATTTTTTTTTATATATCTCAATAACAATGTATATATCCGGATATATTTTTCCTTAAAATGACATGGAAGTAATGGGAATTTTCTGTGGTATTCTCCATTTAGGAAATACATTTTACACTGAATAGAACACACAAATTTAAAAAAGTACAAACACTTTTCAAGGAATGCAATAAAGTGCAAATAATTAAAATTCAAGTAACATTCAAGAAAGCCTACCATTGATCCAGTAAAAAAAGTTTTTTTATTGTATCTACAATATACTGTACTCTATTATCGTTTTATGGCACAGCACTACCTGAGGATAGGCTCCACGGAAAAACGTGAATTTGTTAAAAGGCGAATATGCAGGTTTCACGAATTGTTTGGAAAAGCAGTGACATCAAAATCCGAGAACTTCCGATGTTTTTTTTTAGAATGAAAGTGCAAAGATGACAGATGATGTGACACGAGTATGGTGTCAGTCTGCAGCTGGCCGTGGACGTTCAGGTGCCGCCATGTTTCGGCGGTCTGGGCGGTCAGGTGGTCTTCATCGACACCGAGGGAAGCTTCATGGTTCAAAGGGTGGTGGACCTTGCTGCCGCTGCCGTCCGTCATTGCACCTTGCTGGCTGAGGACGCAGAGCAACGAGATGCTGCGAGCGCCTTCACTGTGGAAAACGTCCTGTCCAATATCTTCCTGGTACCATTTGACACTCGCCAGCTGGCAGGAACTCCATGGCTGTTTTGGGAACCACTGGGCCTCTGGGGAACGTCAAATCTCCTAACCTTTATGTTAGTGATGCACCCAAATGAAATTTTTGAACTGAAAACCAAAACTCAAAAGCCAAAACGGCAAAAGAAATCAACAATCAATCAAACTTTATTTGTAAGCTCTTTTCATACAAAAAAATGCAACACTAAGCATTACATTAAAATCTAAAAATAAGTCAAACCTGCCAATTATTAGTAAAATTGCATTTATGGCTATGACTGCAGAGGTGCCAACCTGTAGAAATTCACTCCCAGAACAATTTGTCTGAATTTCCATATTTTTTAAATGATGTCAAGAACAGCGGGACAGTTACTGCAGTATAGTATGTAACAGGATAAAAAAAAATTCCGCATACTGTTAAATTTCACAACATAATCATTACTCTATAATCGTAATGGTTCATAAATGATGGCTTCATTATTTATTTTAAAGAATCTATTGCATCAACTTTGGAATGGCGGACACATTTGCAGCCGAACGTCTTCTTGCATGCTATTTTTGTATTTCCTGTATCCACTATTGCTGCAGAAATTATGTAAATATACCCATTGTGGGTCTAATAAAGGTTATCTTATGATTTATTTTATTAATGTACTTTTAGATTATAGGTTCATTTTCCCAAGTGACATAGCAGCAGTGACGTAATAATTAATTTCCGGTTTCCGGTCCCTGTGTTTATGTATATGTGTAGCGTTATCGTATATTACAGTCTTTATTTTCGTCCCGATCCAACTTTTTCACTTTCGATCTGATACCGATATTGTAGCCTTGAGTTTTGACTGATACCGATATAAGGCCGATCCGATAGCAGCAATAATCATGCATACACACGTTTTTGTAGTATGTATCTACTATGTTAGCGCGTTAGCAACTTGCTGTTGTGATCACATGGGCTATGCATGCTGTCGTTGGTGGTAAAATGGGAGATTTTAGATCCGGTCTGATCAAATACTTATTTTTTTTGCTGACATCGGACTGATATCCGATCTCAAAGATTGAATGGAGACATCCCTAGTATTTTTCTCTAAAAACAAGTGCTAATTTGCCTGCTGTTTTGCGCTTCAAAGGTGGTTAATCTCCGCTGTAATAACGTGGTTCAAGCCCAGGTGGGCAAAATTTTTGGCTGAATATAGTCAAAGTTAAATATTGTTGTAATACACAAAACGTATGCTTTTATATACTGTATTTGCATGACTTGACAGCAGCTGCCTGGCTGGTCGCTCGCTCAAAACTCAAAAATGCACTTCCAATGTTTGTGAAAGATTATTGTTATGTGTTACAAAGTCATTGTCCACGAAATGGGCCCAAAGATTTTGGTTCAGAAATGCTTCGGAATTTCACCAAAAATAGAGTCCATTTATCTGCCAGGAGATGCAAAGTTTTAGCTTTGCACAAGCCTTTTTTTAATTGAGATGAGTGGGCATGTAGCAACCACGAAATGGGCAGGTACTTGACTACTAATTGGCTAAACTACATCACGTCGTCGCCGATTTGTAATCCACCAGTCTTAACGCCATTTATTGCCTTTTTGTATTCAATCAACAAACCACATGAATAGGTTTTTAGGTTTCTTTTGTTCGCAAAAATATAGATTTCTTTCCGGTTAAGAGGAAATCGCTTGCCTTGCTGACAGTTTCGGCTGTCATTCCAACCTTCGTCAGAGTGGTCACTGCATCCTGGTGTAACGTGTCTAAAACAGCTGATCGGGTCAGATACCTTCAAAATAAAGTTCCCCGATCCGACCGAGTGGTCTGTAAACATTGGTTGGTTATCTCTTGCTTTAAATATTGCTCCCGTAAAGGATGGTGGGTAATATCGCTTTTCCTTTGGTAACGGTTGGTCAGGAGTAATCTTTGCTAAAGCTGTCTTAAAGTTTGCATCCAGGCACCTTTCCGAAGCATTTTTACAATTCAAATAACCTATCCTCCAAGTACTTCCAGGTCATCCTGCTCGAATAGGAAAGAAAAGTTACTAAGCAAATATGAGAATCCCTAGAGGCCCATTGACTCAATCTTTACAGGTACTCTCGAATCACTTTAGAGTGTCGTGCACTATACAGTGGCAAGGGAGTGATTCCCAACACATCTTTGGGCCCAGTATTTCAACACATTTAATCTGAATCAGATTGGTCTTAATCTGATTAAATCTCAAAATAGAGTATTTCAAACAAGGATATGTGGTCCTGATCCTAGTCAAATTGGGATATGGATTTGGTAATCCAATCCTACCCAGAAATTCTGATCAAATAAGATCAAATAAGGACAGTTTTGTTGGTAAAGATCGGGATTATCCTGATCATCCTACTGGAGGGATGGATCAAGCACAAAATACATTGTATGGTCTACTAACACTGACCGTCAGCTAGAAGGATGGATACGGCCATTGTTCAGTTTTGATTTAATTGATTTCATACATTTTTCCTGGAAAACAGAACAGATTAAACCTAGAACGTCAGAGTATAAAATAAACAATCGCTATCATATGAGCCGCTGTACAAGATCATAATAAACAAATTGCATCGTAATGTTACATAAATATAGGCCTACTGACCCAAACTAATCACATTTATGAAATTAACTGAAGATTATTTAAATATAAATATTATTAAGGTAAATTTAAAACACCCCCATCCTAGACTGCAGACTGCATCCGTGATTCCCAAATTGTGGTACGCAGGTCCCCTTTAGTGGTACACGAGAGAATCACTGCCGAAGTAGTTGTATTTAACTTGTAGATTGAATACATTTTTATTAAATCTTTAAAAACTTGTTTTAAACATTTATTCAGGCGAAGTTCTCATTTAACTTGCAATACATTTTAATGTAAAGATTGTTTAAGTACAGTTTTATATTTTCCTATATTTACACCAAATTCACAAGTGGGATGAATCCTGGTAGTCAGCCTACTGAAAGACTTCAACTCTGGATTGTGTAATCTGATTTTGGAGTATCCGGATCAGATTGAGGCTATATGAAAATTCTTTGAGAAATACCAGGACAAAAACTATAAGATCAATTTGGAGAAAAAGGGATCACAAAATCTGGATGATTCTGATCCAGATGACTTTTTCTGAAATACTGGGCCCAGGTGATCATCAGGTGATGTCGTCATGCGTTCTCTTCCCATTTTGGTGTGCCTCAGGTGCGTTGCCATGACTACGTGGAGCTCCTAGCCGAGAGCTACCTGCTGCCTGACTTCCTGTCTCGTAACCCGAAGGTCCGCCTCCTGGTGATTGACAGCGTGGCCTTTCCCTTCCGCCTGCACTTCGACGAGCTGCGGACTCAGCGGACCCGCCTGCTCAACGGCCTGGCCCAGCAGCTCATCTCTATGGCAACCAAACACGACATGGCAGTGGTCCTGAGCAACCAGATGACCACACGGCTTCAGGGTGGGCAATCTCAGCTGGTCCCTGCGCTGGGGGAGAGCTGGGGCCATGCGCCCACCCTGAGAATCCTCCTGCGGTGGGCAGGGTCACAAAGGCAGGCCACCATCTTTAAGTCTCCAGATAACAAGGAAGCGACAGTTAACTACCAAATCACCACGGACGGCTTCAGAGACGACGAGGGAACGGAACAGCCGCAGAGTAAACGCCCCCGAACACTCGCCAACCAATCGGCTGTCTGCTAGAACAAAACACAGCGGCTGTTTGACTGGAGTTGCCATGTGGGCTTCCCCTGTATGGAGTCAATTAGAGAGTAGTGATAAGTTTTGTCTATATTAAAAATATCCATAAATGTTCTACAAGTCTATAATTCTATTTTCAATTCAATTTTATCTATAAAGTGCCAAATCACAACAGAAGCTGTCTCAGGATACTTTACAGATGGAGCAGGTCTAGGAGAGCACTCCTCACGTACTAAAAGACCAACTGATGCCAAAATGAGCATGCGCTAGGCAATGGAGGCAAGGGGAAGAAACCTCGAGTAGACTCAACACTCGGTAAGGGTCGGCTGGTTGAGGGTTTGGGGGGGTGGGGTGACAGAGAGGAGAGAGAGTTGCAGTTTTTGGCTGCACCTCTAGAAGCACGGGCACCTAATACTGGAGGGGGGAAAGAGAGGTTAGTGTCATAGGGAGAACATGCCGTAAAGCCTTAACTACTTTCGAAAGACTCTTAAGAGTTGTTTGAAGATGAGCAGCCACCAACTATGCAGCTCCATTGAGTCATTCTACATTTCAAGAAGACACTTTTGAATAATAATGGTTGGTAAATGTATTGTTTACCATGGAAGAATTCAAATGTACTCAAATATAGGAATACTGCATGCTATGTTAAAGCTCATACATAGCGGAAATGTATCGAATTATTAAAACAAAAGACAAAATCATTTTTGTTAAATTTTATTTTATCAAGGGGGAACATACAGTATATGATGATTTTCTTTTGTATCCTCAACTGACGAATATTATTTAGAATTAACAATTTGAAGTTCCATGGTTTGTCATCTGTGATGTTTTTGGCATGGTATCATTTTAGTATCGTATAAAGGTACTTTAATTAGGTTATAATTTTGGTGTGACAAATATTGATATCTTTCCTACCCTTATCAAATCTTTGTTGATACTTGAGAATTGTGAAAAATCATTAAAATGATCAGTGTCTTCACATAGATGATTATTAATCATTAATAACATACAATTAAAGGTAATTGAGCAAATTTGTTATTTGAGGAGTGTGTATTAAGATGGTAACTGGTATGCCCATTGCATTTGCCAATACTCAAGAAGTAGCTCTCAGTTTCAAAAGTATGGTGACACTTGGCCCTGCTCCAAACACTCTTAAGAAGAAGAATTTGTATCGTCATAACATGTATGCATATTCACGAGATCTGACCTCTGCTTTTAACCCATCACAGTAGTGAATTCTGCAAACACACATTTCATGGTGAACACTGGAGCATTGGGCTACTTTTGCTCCTGGGGAGTAGTTCAGGGTATTGGTGTCTTGCTTAAGGACACCACAACTTAAACTAGTTTCTAAAGATACTTTATGAAGTCCAACTAGTCTGTAACGACTAAAACTAGTAAAGACTCACTTTAGAAAGTCAGAGTATGTTTTGAGTTTATTAAGGCTAAAGAGACTGAAGATTATTTTTTTTTTTTTTTTTTTAAAGTCCAACTAGTGTCAAAAGATTTAAACAAGTCACTAAAAGCTCTTTAGAAAGTCTGTGTCGACTCTATTAAGTCAAACTAGTCTCTGTAAACTTCAACAAGTCCTAAATACTCTTTAACTAATCTGTAAAGACTCAACTCTGTAAAGGCTCTTCAACTTGTCTGCAAATACTCTACAAGTCACCTGACTTACAAAGACAGAGTCTGTAAAATTCTTTTAACAAGTCTCAGAAAAACATGATACACCAAGAAACGACATCACTGCAAAATGATCTACACTCCTCACCAAGTTCAACAAGTGTCTTTAGAAAAGTCACTCTCATAATACTCTTCAACAAGTCTGTAAAGACTTTTTAGGTCGGTTAAGCTCAAATGTCCGACGAGTCTGTAAAAACTCTCCTGCCACTAAAGACTCTAAAAAGTCCAACTGGTCACTAAAGACTCTTCTAATCATTAGACTCTTAATAAAGTCAAGCTGTAAAGACTAGTAAGTTCAACTAGTCTCTAAAGAGTCCTCAACAAGTCTCTAAAAACGCTTCAACCAGTCTGTAAAGATTGTTCACACTAAGAAGTCTGTAAAGACTCGTTATAAACTCCAACAAATCTGTGAAGACAAACAAGTGTTTGAAAAACAGTCTCTAAAGACTTTTCAACTGGTCAATGAAGACTCTTAAGGAAGTCCAATGAGTCTCAAGACTTTTCATCCAGACTGTAGTATCTGTATCGAGAAAATCTAACAAGTCTGCAAATATTCTTTGACAAGTCTAAAGACTTCAGAAAGTCCTTCAAGTCTGCAAAAACTCAACAAGTTGTTTGAAAGGTTTTGTGTCTCTGGGTTTTAAAGATTCTAGGGATATTTAAAAACGCTGTGATAAAATTTGTTGCATATTTGGTTGAAATGCTCATATGTAGATGATAAGGGCGCACCTTTAACTTGAATCTCTTAGATTTCCTGTGGTAGAATTAGCGGTGTGGCTAAACCCCACTGTGCTCCTTGATCCAGCTGCGATATCGGGTCACTCGTGTGTAGATGCCTGGCTTGTTCCTGCGAGCGCAACCATTGCCCCAGCTCACCACGCCAGCCAGGAAGACCCGCCTACTTGGACTGATGACAGACAGCGGGCCTCCGGAGTCACCCTGACCGTCAAAGATGAAATGAGAGGAGATTGTTAAAATAACTCTAAAGACTCTTTAGAAAGTCCAACTACTCTGTAAAGACTAACAAGTCTGTCAAAACATAAAGAATGCAACTAGTCTCTTAAGACTGTTCCACAATTCTAGGACTCTTTAGAAAGTCCAAAGAGTCTCTAAACAGTGTTCCACAAGTCTTTAAAGACTTAATTAGGGTTGTGAATCTCTGGTATGGCGCAACGGTGGGCGACTGGTTAGCACATTTGCCTCACTGAGGCCTGGGGTTCAAATACCGGCCCCGCCTTTGTGTGGAGTTCTCATTTTTCTCCCCGTGCCTGGGTGCGTTTTCTCCGGACACTCCGGCTTCCTCCCACATCCCAAAAACATGCATGGTAGGTTGATTGAAGACTCTAAATTGCCCTTAGGTGTGAATGTGTGTGTGAATGGTTGTTTGTTTATATGTGTCCTGCAATTGGCTGGCGACCAGTTTATGGTGTACCCCGCCTCTCACCCGAAGATAGCTGGGATAGGCTCCAGCACGCCCATGACCCTAGTGAGGATAAGCGGAACGGAAGATGAATGAATGAATCTCTGGTATGAGGTTGATTTGATACTGAGATTTTATTAAAACGGTTATCTTTAAACGGTTCGATACAATTTGGTTCAGTATGGGAGTGATATGATTTGATACGGTGCGGAAGCAATGCGATAACATCCATCCATCCATTTTCTGAGCCGCTTCTCCTCACTAGGGTCGCGGGCTTGCTGGAGCCTATCCAGCTGTCATGAGGCAGGAGGCGGGGTACACCCTGAACTGGTTGCCAGCCAATCGCAGGGCACATACAAACAAACAACCATCCGCACTCACATTCACACCTATGGGCAATTTAGAGTCTCCAATTAATGCATGTTTTTGGGATGTAGGAGGAAACCCACACAGGCACGGGGAGAACATGCAAACTCCACACAGGCGGGGCCGGGGATTGAACCCGGGTCCTCAGAACTGTGAGGCTGACGCTCTAACCAGTCGGCCGCCCATGTGATAACATTTGTTGATGTATTGTAGACAATCATAAAGAACCCAATTTTATAAAATAAATCATTTCCCTGCCCGAGCGCATGTCATCGTTTTGTCACTGGGCAAGACACTTAACCCACGTTGCCCATGAATGAATGTGGTTGGATGTTCGGTGGTGGTTGGAGGGGCCGTAGGAGCAAAATGGCAGCCACGCTTCTGTCAGACAAGTAGCTTATCACCACTAGGTGTTATTTTGGAGTGAATCAATAATGTATGCAATTGTAAAGTGTCTAGAAAAGTGCTATATAACTGTAATGCATTATTATTATTAAGTATTCGTGGCTGATTGAGGAGTCTGCTCCTGATACAAAACATCGTTTCCAAGCCTAGTGTTAATCTAGTCTGTAAAGACTCTTAAATCAAGTCTGTGTGACAACTCTAAACTCTTTAAAAAGTGGAGTTTTTCAACCACGGGTCACCAATGTGGTTCCCGCGGTAGCACCCAAGCACCACATGAGTAGCTTGCGGGCCTGATGTAAAAGTAGCTCATTAGTAATGGGACATTGTGATTTTCTAGGAATGTTGTGAAGTGATCATTTGAACATGTAAACACTGGCAGAGATTTATAGAAATAAACTGTTGCATATTGATTGAGCAAATTTGTTATTTTAGAAGTGTGTATCAAACTGATGGCCCTTTGCAATAATCAGTACCCAAGAAGTACAGTGCCGTGAGCAAGTATCGGCCCCCTTCTCAAATTATATTTTTGCATAGTTTCTTTAAGATCATCAAACATATGTAAATATCAGATAAATATAATCCAAGTGAACGTAAAATGCTGTTTTTAAATGGTGATTTCATTTATGAAGGAAACAAAACTATTCAAAGTTACCTGGCCCTGTGTGAAAAAGTAATGCCCCCCTAAACTTAATAACTGGTTGGGGCATCCTCAGCAGCAACAGCTGAAATCAAGGTTTTTCTATAACTTTCACATCACTGTGTCGAGATATTTTGCCCCACTCTTCCTTGCAGAATTGTTTGAATTCAGCAAGAATGGAGGGTTTTCGAGCATGAACGGTCTTTTAAGGTCATGCGACTGCATTTCAATCAGATTCAAGTCTGGATTTTGACTAGACCAATCCAAAGCTTCATTTTTTTTAAGCCATTCAGAAGTTGACTTGCTGGTGTGTGTTGGATTGTTATCCTACTGCAGAACCCAGATGTGCTTCAGCTTGAGGTCAAAAACTGATGGCTGAACATTCATTCTCCTTCAGGATTTTCTGTTACTGAACAGAATTCATGGTTCCATCAGTCACAGAAAGTTGTCCAGGTCCTGAAGGGGAAAAGCAGCCCAAGACCATCACACTACTGCCACTATGTTTGACTACTGGTATGATGTTCTTTTTCTGAAATGCTGTGGTACATTTATGCCAGATGTAAAGTGACACACATGTAGTGACTCTGACCCAGTTGCCAATGCCCCCAGCCCCTCACCCCACCCCAACGACTTGATAAACTGCATTCCTCCCTGCGCCCCCGCTGTGCGAGACGGCCACTAAAAGACGTCTGCTGGACCTTAACCTAATTAGCAGCTTCCTGTCAAATCTGGATTCCCGTCTTCAAAAGACTCCTTTCCTTCTTTTGACGATAGGGACCAAAAGGTTGGGCGATCCTCTCTCCAAGAAGACCAAGCTGGGACAGATCGACAACGGAACGCAAATACAGCAATAAACTATTTGCTTAATATTAAAACATGCACGCAAGGCGCCGCCGAACGCCCAATAGGAATAATTGCTGGGACATGGGCGCCACCCACTGGCGTTTGAGAGTTATTGACTGCAATGTGGACTTCCATTCAGGTTTTTCTTTAACAGAAGATAAACTGTCAATTTTTATATTTATCTATATAACATTGCATATAACGGATAACCGAATCGAATCCTTATAAACATTGAAGAAAGTACAAAAGAAAGCGATATAGATAGATATAGTGGATGTGCAATTCCACTATATTCTAGTACGGCAAATCATGTTCTTCAGGGTCTCCCATGCCCCCCCTGGCATTGCAATGTGAGCCCCCCAGGGGGTCGCGCCCCACTATTTGAGAAGCACTGCGCTACACACACCTTCCAAAAAGCTCAACTTTCATCTCGTCAGTTCATAAACGAGTAAAACGAGCCTTTATGTTCTTTTTGGTGAGCAGTGGTTTTCACCTTGGAACTCTGCCATGGATGCAATTTTTGTCCAGTCTCTTCCTAATTGTTGTGTCATGACACTTGACCTTAACTGAGGTAAGGGAGGCCTGCAATTCTTCAGAAGTGGTCCTGAGTTCCTTTGTGGCCTCTGGATGAGTCATTGTTGTTCTCTTGGAGTAATCTTTGTAGGCCAGCCCCTCCTGGGAAGGTTCACCACTCCATGTGAGGATAATGGCTCTCTCTATGGTTCACTGGAATCCTAAAGCTTTAGAAATGACTTTTACAACCCTTTCCAGACTGATAGATGTCCATCCATCCATCCATTTTCTGAGCCGCTTCTCCTCACTAGGGTCGCGGGCGTGCTGGAGCCTATCCCAGCTGTCATCGGGCAGGAGGCGGGGCACACCCTGAACTGGTTGCCAGCCAATCGCAGGGCACATAGAAACAAACAACCATTCGCACTCACAGTCATGCCTACGGGCAATTTAGAGTCTCCAATTAATGCATGTTTTTGGGATGTGGGAGGAAACCGGAGTGCCCGGAGAAAACCCACGCAGGCACGGGGAGAACATGCAAACTCCACACAGGCGGGGACGGGGATTGAACCCCGCACCTCAGAACTGTGAGGCTGACGCTCTAACCAGTCGGCCACCGTGCAATTTCATTGGATCGTGTCATTTTGTTGCACCTTTTTTAGATCTTTTGTCTGACTTGATTTCGTGTGGACAGATTCTGTTTAAGTGATTTTGTTATTTAACAGGTCTAGAGGTAATCAGGCTTGGATGTAATCAGTGAAAATTAACCAAAAATTGTGATTAGCCACAATTAATTCATAATTTAAGAAGGGGGGTAATTACTTTTTCACACAGGGCCAGCTGACTATATTTTTCCTTAATCAATGAAATTATTGATTAAGTTCACTTGGGTTATACTGTATTTGTCTAGTATTTACATTTGTCTTATGATCTTAAACATTAAAGTGGGAAAACTATGCAAAATTTAAGAAGGGGACCAATAAATTTTCACGGCACTGTATCTCTCGGTGGCAAAAAGGTTGGTAACCCCTGGTCTAGACTGTTCCACATTTCTTTAAAGACTACTAGTTTTTAAATACTTTTTAGAAAGTCAAGTCTGTTGAGACTCTTTACAAAGTCCAACTATTCTCTGGAGACTGTTGCAGAGCTCTAAAAACTTTAGAAAGTTTAGCAAGTCTGTAAAGACTCTTCAACAACTCTGCAAAGACGCTTTAGAAAGTCCAGCTAGTATCTGAAAGTGTTTCCTACAAGTCACTCAAAACTCTTCACCTGGCAGGCATCCACACCACCTTTGAGGACGCCGGCACACAACATTCCATCCTTCACCTCGTTGTTCATCGCATTGTTGCACACCAAACTGTTGATGATGTGAACTTTTGCTTTCTGCAGGATGTTCACCGCCGCACCTGTTAGGTGACATAGGGATGCCGTCAAAGTGCTAATTGACAACTTTCCCTAGTGAGACTCAAAATGTCACAAGACAGTTCACCCACCTCCCTCTCTGGTGGCTCCCCAGCCGGTGATCCAGGCTTCCTGGCCGTCAGGGAAGCGGTGCGCAGGGGAGGGCAGGCAGATGGGCCAAATGTGCTGATTGAGTGGCACGTCCGATTCCAGCTCCATCAGCGCCACGTCGTTGACAAAAGTGAGTTGGTCAAAGTCGCGGTGAGCCACAATCCGCATCACCTTCCTCCTCACCGTCCATTCGTTGGCACGGCTCAGCTCGTGCTGGCCCAGGAAGGCTTCCCATTGGTCGGCCTGCGAGTGCCTGCAACACAAGGCAGGTGGCAATTTGTTTGTGATTGGTCGTCTGGTCAGGCCCACCACCACTTTCAATTTGACGAGTTGATTAACACGGTATTCGTAGTTCTCAGTCAACCTCTAAAGACTGTTAAACTAGTCTGTAAAGGCTTGTCACTAATTCTGTAAAGACTTTTTAGAACGTTTGACTAGTCTCGGAAGACTGTTCCGCAACTGAAGATGTAAACTTGTCTTTAAGGACTCTTTAGAAAGTTTGACTAGTCTAAAGACTGTTGTACAACTCTAAAGACTCTTAAACTAGTCTGTGAAAGCTTCTGAGAAAGACCGACTAGTATTTAAAGACTGTTTACAAGTCTCTAAATAGACTTTTTAATTAGTCTGTAAAAGCTCTTCAACAGGTCTGTAAAAACTCTAGAAAGTCTGACTAGTTTGTTAAAACAAATTCTGCAACTCTTTAAAAGACTCTTCAACAAGTCTCTAAAGACTACTTAGAGAGTCATACTAGTCTTGTGACTACTCCAAAACAGCCTTATTGCTTGAGAGGTATGCCGTCTTGACAAGAGAAGTACACTGAGTCCTGAATGCACTTTGGGTGATTAATTGAACAGTGGCTTTCACAGTTACACACACACTGGATGGATTCTTTAGAAAATGAAACTAGTCTTTAAAGACTCTTTAAAGGCTTATGTCACTGGCGGAGCGTCTCTCGATCAGTCACAGCGACTCAGGAGACCAAAATATTGCTTCTTTCTCACAGAGACCAATTCGCTCGGAAGTCGCTGCGACGTCTCTGTAAAGTTGCGGAGGTGTTGCCGTGAAGTGGATGTCTCCTCAGTATCGTTGGTACCCATCAGGTCACAGAGAGTATCTAGTTTAAAGTTTCTTCAACAACTCTAAAAACTTAAATCTGTAAAAACTCCAACTAGTCTTTAAACACATTTGTAGTTAATCCTTTGCTCCTACCTGACTGAACCCTTGTCCTGGACGCAGTGGGCGGCGGTCAGTAGCCAGCGACTGCTCAGTACAGAAGCACCACATGCGTGACCCTGCCCCGCCACGTGGAGGCTGACCTGCCAGGGCAATTCGCCCTCTTGTGCGGCCTCACCACCAACAATGCGAGAGCTTCGGTATGGCGCCGAACCACACTCTGGGGGGGGAATCCATTTTAAAAAATTAGCCCTTGTGCTACATTTGCTTCTCAGTAATAGCAATCATGTAGCCGGGTCAATTTCACCCGTTAACAAACAGGGTCAGAGACAAAGAAAAAAAGAAAATACGATTTGTTAGAAGTGCACAGACCATTTCCTACAGTGTAACTATGGTATGGTAAAGGTGTGCGGACCATTAACAATAATGCAAATGTGCTACGTTTGGTGTGTCCAGTTTGAGGTGTGCAGAACATTTAATAGGATGGAGAAATCGTACTGGCGGCACGGTGGCTGACTGGTTAGAGCGTCCGCCCCAGAGTTCTGAGGACTGATGTAAATAAGGCGACGGCATGGTGGACAACTGGTTAGCACATCTACCTCACAGTTCTGAGGACTGGGGTTCAAATCCGGTCCCGCCTGTGTGGAGTTTGCATGTTCTCCCCGTGCCTGCGTGGGTTTTCTCCGGGCACTCCGGTTTCCTCCCACATCCCAAAAAAAACATGTGTGGTAGGTTAATTGACAACTCTAAATTGCCCGTAGGTGTGAACGTGAGTGTGAATGGTTGTTTGTTTGTATGTGCCCTGCGATTGGCTGGCAACCAGTTCAGGGTGTACCCCGCCTCCTGGCCGATGATAGCTGGGATAGGCTCCAGCACGCCCGCGACCCGAGTGAGGAGAAGCGGCTCAGAAAATGGATGGATCGATGGAAACATCGTACTGAACATTAGAGGTATAGACCCATTAAATATGGTGTACATATGGTACAGAATGTTGAAGGTGTGCGGGTCATTTAATATACTGTAATGTAAATAGAACCATTAACTATCATACAAATACAGTAGAGTACATTAGAGGTGTATTAACCATGAACTATGATGAAAATATGATACGTCAGCTTTGCATGGAATTAAATACAGTGGTGCCTCGAGATACGAGTGACCTGCATTACGAGTATTTTGTGATATGAGCTGTCAATTGGTCATGTTTTTGCTTTGACTTGTGAGCCCAAACTTGAGAAACGCGTGCTGTACGGCAGCAGTAGGCTCCATTCACTTGATAACAAGCAGCACTTTGGCTTATATAATGAGTGAATATTCTTAAAAAAAGAGGCCTCAAGCTGAACACTGCCACTACCAGTTAGCGTTTACTTGAAAAGTAACTATAAAACACAGACAATGACATGCTGTGTATTTGAAACAACTAGTCTCCATCAAGCTTACGATGGAATACACCACAGCCACATGGGCTAACAATTAACATAAATACCAAAATAAAATACAATAACGGCAGCCGGGTGTTTAAAACAATTTCAAGCGGTAAACAAGAGATCACCGGAGAAGTTAGGAGATACGTCTACAGAAGACCAGAGCACTCGATGTGGAGGAATCACTCAGAACAGATCGATAGGCATGCAAAACATTATCTAAAGAAGAACTGAATGTAATGTGGCGTGCAAATGTTGTTAATGTGTTTGTACACAATGCCGTACTGTTCAGTGTAAGGTTTTTTTTGTGTGTCTGTAAAAGACGTAAAATAAAAGTATTTGGAACGCTGACGAGACACACAGCATTCCTGCACAACAGACGCAGAGAAGGCTGGGGTTGAGGGTCGAGCGAGTGTAGTGAGAGAGAGAGAGAGAGAAAGAGAGTAGGAAAAAAAGAGAGAAAGGGAGCGAGGGAGACTTTAAGGATTATGGAGGCCACTGTGCTCTTAGGAACCTTAAGTGCAGCAGAAATCTTTTTGTAACCATGGCCAGATCAGTGCCTTGGCACCATTCTGTCTCTGAGCTCTTCAGGCAGTTCCTTTGACCTCAGGATTCTCATTTACTCTGAGATCCACTGTGAGCTGTAAGGTCTTATATAGACAGGGGTGTGGCTTTCCTAATCAAGTCCAATCAGTATAACATCAAACACAGCTGGACACCAATGAAGGTGAAGAACCATGTCAAGGATGATCAGAAGAAATGGACAGCACCCGAGTTCAATATATGAGTGTCACAGCAAAGGGTGTCAATACTTATGGCTGTGTGATATTTCAGTCCAAAAAGGACCAAAAAAATAAAAAATGGGGTGCAATATCCAAGTTTGGCCAAACACAAGACTACCGTATTTTCACGACCATAAGGTGTACTTAGAAGTCTTAAATTTTCTCCCAAATGGACGCCTTATAATGCGGCGTGCCTTATGTGTACACTGAGTTCCAAAATCTATAAATGATGATGTGTGACTTTGATGAGCACTCCGCTTGACTGACTGGGAGCATTTCCTGCCGACACGCTGCTTATATAGAGGAAGGCGGACATGATTGAGGACAGCATGTAGATGTTAAAGGGGGAAGGATGCGCGTGAAAGAGGACGCTAAAGGCACGCCCCCAGTATGTATATAGCGCCGGTATGTGCATTGTGCAAAACAACATCGGTTTGGCTAAGGACCCCCGAAAATGGTACCTACGAAGAGACACGCTTACGAAGCACAGTTTAATTCGCAAGCTATTAGTGACACGGAGGAACATGGGAATCGAGCAGCCGCGAGAGAATTCAAGATCAACTAATCCCTGGTTCGGAAGTGGAGGAAGCAGGAAAACGTGCTTCGCCAAGTCAAGAAGACGAAGCTGAGTTTCCGCGGAAACAAGGCGAGGTGGCCCGGGTTGGAAGACCAACTCGAGCAATGGATTAATGAGCAAAGAACAGCTGGGAGAAGCGTCTCTACAGTCACCATTCGACTGAGTCCAATAACTCGGAGCTTGCCATCATTCCGGGAGGCTTGACGGAGGAACTCCAACCGCTGGACATCGGTGTAAACAGGGCATTCAAAATGAAGTTGCGAGCGCCGTGGGAGCCATGGCTGACAAATGGCGAACACAGCTTTACTAAGACTAGGAGGCAGCGCTGGGCGAGTTACGCCACAATTTGTGAATGGATTGCGGATGCTTGTGCTAACGTGTCAGCTTGCACTGTTATTTGAGCTTTCGTAAAAGCCGGCATCATTTCTGAGGAGCCGCACGGCAGCGAGACTGACTCCGACAATGACGAGAGAAAACCTGCCGTGTTTGATGGGGAACTTGCCCAGCTGTTCATTTCGGATATAGAAGATGAGGACTTTGATGGATTTGTGGATGTGGATCGATCAAAAAATAACGTGAGTACATAGTTAAATACTTCAATAAAGTACAACCGTACTCAGTTTTGGTCCCGCTGCCTTTTTAAAAACATTGTTTTAGCGTGCATGCATGCTACCGTATGTTTTAAGCTAGCGTATGTTTTACCATGTGTGCGCCCAATTATACGGTGCGCCTTATGTATGTGTTAAATACAGAAATAGACCCCGTAACTGAGACTGCGCCTTTTAATACGGTGCGCCTTATGGTCGGGAAAATACGGTTCACTGCATGACAAAGCAGTTTTTTTTTCAGTCTACAATGTAAACACAAGTCCCGTGGCCGATTTTTTTTTCTTCCAATGAGTCCCTTTGATTGGCCCACGTAGGTTTGGTGTGCAGTCATGTGTCTGCCTTGTGCCATTTGTTTGGTGAACTGGAGTCAAAATGTTGGATTGGTGCAAACAGCCAGCACGCGGAAGTGCAAGTCCATCCATCCATCCATCAATCAATTTTTCATACCACTTATCCTCACTAGGGTCACGGGCGTGCTGAAACCTATCCCAGCTGACTCTGGGCGGGAGGCGGGGTACACCCTGAACTGGTCACCAGCCAATCGCAGGGCACATTTAAACAAACAACCATTCGCCCTCTCATTCACACCTACAGACACAAAAGTCTTCAATGAACCTACCATGGTGTTTTTGGGACGTGGGAGGAAACTGGAGTACCCAGAGAAAACCCACGCAGGCACGGGTAGAACATGCGAACTCAAAACAGGCGAGGCTGGATTTGAACCCAGGTCCTCAGAACTGTGAGGCAGATGAGCTAAACAGTCTTTCACCGTGCCACCTGAAGTGGCATTCATCCAAAATGTTCGTGTAGTAAATGTAGCACCTTCCTGCCCACCTCTGCTATTAAACGTTAAAAAAAAAAAGCTGAGTTGAATCGCTGAACATAACGGGCGGCATACTGCAGTGATGGCTGGAAGAACTAAGCCTTTGTCTTTAAAAAGTAAAAACCTTTGATGAAATTTCCACCTCAAAAAGTACCAGCACCCAACTATTGAATACACAAATCCACTTTATCATATGATTCCATCAGATGGCATCTCAGTATCTTAAAATAGTGCTGTAGGCGTGTGTAACAGCCAAGAAGACAGACAGACTCGCGTTTGCGAGCAAGCAGAGAGTTTTGTTTTTTCGTAACTTCTTTTTTGTTGGCGTCGCCTACGGCCCACAGTCGCTGTGTTCATTGCTTGACCAATAAATGTGAGCTAAACGGACTAACGTCTCGTCATGTATCTTCAGAAGATACACTCATATAGCATACTGGCAATAGTACTAGCGTTCTCTACATGACCTAATGAAAAAACGCGAGACTACGTACTGTATACCCAATGCAACAGGACATTTTAACAACTGTAACTTTGGAACTGTTTTCCCAAAGTACTAACATAGATACTGTAAAAAGTATTTTGCCCCAAAAAAAAGAAATCTGACTTTTTTACGACATCATAGAAAATCGCAAGTAGGCGGGGTTTTCTGCTGATAAAGGGGAGTTACCTTCTGAAAAAAACCATCCGCGCATGGGTGAATTTGGGATTGCGGAATGGCAAATGTGCAGGGATCGACTAATCACATTTTAAGGCAGTTTCATGTTGGAAAAATTCTTTTAAATATTCTGTATTTTTTAATTAAAAATTGGTAAATTTGACCCTAACATAAGAGAAGGGCTACACTGTGTGTGTGTGTGTGTGTGTGATGGACATACGGCAGGATTCCTCATCAGACGCGTCCTCGCAGTCATCGTCGCCGTCACACTCGGGGTTGACTTTGTCTACACAGTGTCCGTTTCTGCAGCGGAAGCTGGAGTCGGGACATGTCGTCATGGCGACCGCTGCAGGACATCACAAGCATGTGTTAGCGGTGTGAAGTGATGACCAAATGTTTCATTCTAATGCTTAGTTTTGACACCAATGTCCTGTTTTGACCTGAATGTCTCGCTTCCACACAAATTTATCAATTGTACACCAATGTCTTCTTTTGATATCAAATTCTCATTCTGAAATAAATGTCTCGTTCAGACACAAATGTCTTTTTTTCACATGAATGTCTCGTTTTGCCACAAAGGTCTTCTGTTGACATCAGTGTCTCCTTTTGACAAAAAAAAATCCTCATTTATACGCCAATGTCTCATTTTAACCGATTTATCTCATTTTGAGACAAGAATGTCTTGTTTTAACAGAAATTTCTCATTTTGACAGAAATGTCTCAATTTGACACGAATATCTCGTTTTGACAGAATGGTCTTATTTCCATAAACTCTGTGGAAAGGTTTTTAATTGTTTTTTTTTTAAATGAATGAAAAAGTATTCATGAGACACAAAGTGGTATCCTTCGCACATTTTTTGCATTTGAACTCATCGGACCCGTCGGCGCAGTCGTCTTTGCCGTTGCACACCATTGTCCACAAGACGCAGCGACCGTTCCTGCAGCGGAATACATTGGGAGCGCAGGTGCCTGCCAAAGGAGACAGATGAAGTCAAATTTCAAACACAGTGCAAAGTCCAGTAAAAAAAAACGACAACGTGAGCATAGTCCATGTCTCCCAATGCTTCCCCTAATATCATTAATTCAATTGCAATTACATACGCAAATATGCATTGTTTTCATTATTATAATTTTACATACACATTCATTCATCTTTCGTTCCGCTTATCCTCCCCTGGGGGGTCGCGGGCGTGCTGGAGCCTATCCCAGCTATCTCTGGGCGAGAGGCGGGGTACACCCTGAACTGGTCGCCAGCCAATCGCAGGGCACATAGAAACAAACAACCATTCGCACTCACATTCTCACCTACGGGCAATTTAGAGTCTTCAATTAACCTATCATGCATGTTTTTGGTTGTGGGAGGAAACCGGAGTACCCGGAGAAAACCCACGCAGGCACGAGGAGAACATGCAAACTCCACAAAGGCGGGGCCGGGATTTGAACCCCAGTCCTCAGAACTGTGAGGTAGATGTGCTAACCAGTCATCTACCGTGCCACCTTTACATACACATTTTAACAGTTTTTTAATACAATATCTACAAAAGACCGAGCCCAGCTGTACATTTTAAAAATCTAATGTGGTGCACAAATGTTTGCCCACCTTTGAAATACAATAAAACTACCCACTTTTTGAGAGACCAAACGGCGAGGGACCAGGAAGGTGTTGGCATAGTGGTACTGTCACAAAGTGGTCAGTCATAGGTTTTGCTAGAACTAATAGTGGATGTGTAGTGCAGTGGTTCTCTCTCTCACTCTCTATCTCTCTCCATATATGTGTGTATATATATATATATATATATATATATATATATATATATACGCACACACACACGCACACCGTATGTTGACGCTTACTCCATTTATGTGTATATATACACACACACACACTGCAGCTGTGTGTTGACGCTTATCGGAGGGGAAAGACGCAGCTGTTTAATCCTAGAAAAGTATGAGGGAGTACAAACGGGCCTCTTCATATCCCAAGCTCAATATTGTAAAAGAGGCCCAAGAAGAGTGAGGTATGTCCTGTTCTACGGTGATAAAATATTAACATATGACGGGCATTGGTGCGAAAACCATTAAGGTTAGGGTAGGGTACATTGTCTAAAAAACATTGGAGAAATTCCAGGATAGCAGCAGGCCATCTTTCTCCTCTGAAAAGCAGACAGTATTCTTCACAAGAGTGAGAGTATACAGTATATATGATGCAGTACACCCACACACACATACACACTATTAAGGGCTATCAAGAAAATATACAGTATAAATACACAAGGATTTATTTGTTCAGGAGCTGTTACCCTCACAGTGGCCAAAATGTTCATGGATTGTTAATCAAATCATTAGTGGCCAGAACCTCTTCCATTTCCTGAGTTATTTTTGGACACTTTGACAATTTTGTACTTTAAAGAGACTTACAAAAGTTTTTACACCCAAAGACGCTTAGGTTATCTTTGGACTCCAAAAGATCTTTGCATGATCTTTATACCCCCCTGTGGAAGATTTCTGTCACAACACCAAGTAACACCAAAAGAAATCCTTAGCTCTCCAAATACCACCCACATGACCATCATTAAAATACTGGCGTAATATGCATAAACTTTGATTGGCTGGCGACCAGTTCAGGGTGTCCAACGCCTCTCGCCAAAAGAAAGCTGGGATAGGCTACGGCACGCCCGCGACCCTCGTGAGGAGAAGCGGTACGGAAATTAATGAATGAATATGCGTAAGTGTTCATCAAAAACGAGACTGAGGTTTTATTCCTAAAAAGTATATTAAATATTATTGTAAATTACTGTAAGATTATGCACAGTTTCAACATTAGCACTGCGCTTAAATATATGAGGGGGGAAAAAAACAGCAAATTATTTAATTATAATGTATTGCAGATGAGAAGGCTCATCCGTAGAAGAGGTATAAAAAAAATGAAAACAAATAAAATTTGTTTAAATGTATATAAAATATTTTATTTGATAACAAAATAATCCACTGGCATTTTTAAATGTGATTATTTAAACAAAAACTCACCGCAGTCGTCCTCGTCGCTGGCATCTCCGCAGTCATCCACACTGTCACAGCGCACACGGGAGTCCACGCACAAGTCATTGGTGCAACGGAACCTTCCCGGACACGCTGCTCCACAACACAAAACAACGCAACACAAACTATCAGTCGCAAATAGTGGAAATATGATTTGGTCGAGGTGCACAGAACGTTAAATAAGCAAATGCCTCCTTTTTACAGCAATGCCTCATAAAACAAATTAATACAATGTAAATATATTTTAGAGGTGAAGGATCATTAAAATGTATAATTTTGACATGTTCTTGTTTTGACACCAATGTTTCGTTTTGACACAAATGTCTCATCATACAAATTAATATAATGTAAATATGACATTTTAGAGGTGCGCAGAAGTTTAAATAAACATCTCGTTTTGACATGAACGTCCATCAATCCATTTTTTTTACTGGTTATCCTCGATAGGGTCACAGGAGAACATGCAAACTCCACACAGGCAGGGCCGGGATTTGAACCCCAGTCCCCAGAACTGTGAGGCAGATGTGCTAACCAGTCGGTCACCGTGCCAACTGACATGTTATATAAATCACTAAAATGTGAATATGATATGTTAGGCACTCATTCAAAATACAGATGTCTCATTTTGACCCCAATGTCGCCTTATATAAATCTATATAATGTAAACATGATATGTAAGAGCTGGTGAGCACATCTGCCTCACAGTTCTGAGGACCCGGCTTCAAATCCGGCCTGAGCTGTGTTGAGTTTCCATGTTGTCCCCATGCCTGTGTGGGTTTCCTCACACATCCCAAAAACATGCATGGTAGGTTAATTGAAGACTAAATTGTCTGTAGGTGTGAATGTGAGTGCGAATGGTTGTTGGTGTGTGATTGACTGGCGACCAGTTCAGGGTGTACCCCGCCTCGCGCCCAGAGTCAGCTGGGATAGGCTCCAGCATGCCCGCGACCCTCGTGAGGATAAGCGGTGTGGAAAATGGATGCATGTATGTATATCATAAGTAAGAGGTGCACGGACCACCCAATAAACAACTTTCTCGTTTTTACCCGAATGCCTTATTTTGACAGAAATGTCTCATTTTGACAATGTCTTGTATAAATCCATCCATCCATCCATTTTCTGTACCGCTTATCCTCACTAGGATCGCGGGCATACTGGAGCCTATCCCAGCTATCTTCGGGCGAGAGGCGGGGTACACCCTGAACTTGTCGGCAGCCAATCGCAAGGCACACATAGACAAATGTGCAGATGTGCTAACCAGTCGGCCACCGTGCCACCCTTGCATGAAGCAATATACAATAATGTAAATATGAAATGTTAGAGGTACATGATGTGGTACATTAGAAGTGCACGGACTATTAATGTGCGACATGGTCACACAACAGCACAACACAGACTGTGTGTGACTGGTGGTAAAAAGACTTTACAGTCACTCGGGATGAAGGCCTCGTAGGCGGCGAAGAAACCCTGGTCCACATATGACCAGTCCGAGTTGAACTTGACAGTCATCAGGTTGCTCCTGCTGGCCACCGCTGTACTTCCCACTTTCGCACCGCACAGCCTGTGATGCAAATGGAATACATTAGCAGTGCACGGAACATTAAATATGATGCCAATAAGGTACATTTGAGGCATGAGATGTAAATGTAGTACATTACAGGTGTATAGAACATTGAATATGACATAAATATGAGGATACCAGACCACGAAATAAGGGACACATATGCATCTGGGTAGTTTTCTGTGCTCAGTGACTATGAACGCAGTGATATTAGATATTGGATCACTTGAAAATACATGGACATACAGTGCCATGAAAAAATATTGACCCTATTCTCAAACTCTTATATTTTTGCATATTTTCTCACTTTAATGTTTAAAATCATCAAAAGAAAAACAATTCAATATCAGACAAAGATAACCCAAGTAAACATAAAATGATGTTTTTAAATGGGGATTTTATTGATTAAGAAAAAAAATGTCAAAGCTACCTGGCCCTGTGTGAAAAAGTAATGCCCCCCCTTGTTAAATCATGAATTAACAGTGGCTAATCACATTTTCTGTTGCATTTTCACTGACCACACCCAAGCGTGATTACCTCCAGACCTGTTCAATTGAGAAATCAATTAAATAGGACCTGTTTGACAAAATGAAATCGGCCAAAAGATCCCCCCCAAAAAAGCTAAAACAAAATACTACGATCCAAAGAAATTCAAGAATAGACGAGAAATAAAGCAATTGACTATTTGTCTGGAAAGGGTTACACAGCAATTTCTAACGCTTTAGAATTCCAGCGAATTCCACAGTGAGAGCCATTATCCTCAAATGGAGAAAACGGGGAACAGTGGTGAACCTTCCCAGGAGTGGTCGGTTTACAAAAATTACCCTAAAAGGACACCGACCACTCATCCAGGAGGTCGCAAAGGAACCGAGGAAAACTTCTACAAAAAAATAAAATAAATAAAAAATAACTGCAGGACTCCGTTGCCTCAGTTATGGGCAGTGGTAATGAGTCAACAGTAAGGAAGAGATTGGGAAAAAATGGCATCCATAGCAGAGTTACAAGGTGAAAACCATCTGAATCATTTCCAAGACATTTGGGAGAATATTCTTTAGACTGATGAGACCAAAGTTCCATGTTTTGGAAGTTATGTGTCTCATTACATCTGGCATAAATGTAACACAGCATTTCAGAAAAAGAACATCATACCAACAATTAAATATGGTGGTGGTAGTGTGATGGTCTGCTTTGCGCCTTCTGGACCTGGATGACCTGCTGTGAGTGATTGAACCATCAATTCTGCTCTTTACCAGAGAATCCTAATGGAGTTTGTTTGCCCATCAGATCGTGACCTCAAGCTGAAGCTTGGGTTCTGCAGCAGGACAAAGACCCAAAATAAACCAGCAAGTCAACTTCAGAATGGCTTAAAAAAAAATCAAGGTTTTGGAATTACCTTGTCAAAGTCTGGACTTGAATCCGATTAAGATGCAGTGGCGTGAGCTTAAAAAGGCCGCACATGCTCGAAAACCCTCCATTGTTGCTGAATTAAAACAATTCTACAAGGAAGAATGGGACAAAATATCCCGAAAGAGATGTAAAAGACTCATCGACGGTTATAGAGAATGATTGATTTCAGTTGTTGCTGCTAAGGGAGGCCCAACCAGTAATTAGGTTTACGAGGCCATTTCTTTTTTACACAGGGTCAGGTAGCTTTGAATAGTTATTTTTCGTTAATAAATGAAATCAGTGTTTAGAAAACTTCAATTTATGTTTACTTGGGTTATCTTTGTCTGATATTTACATTTGTTTAATGTTCTCTCTTTGTCTGCGTGGGTTTTCTCCGGGTACTTCAGTTTCCTCCCAAAGACATGCATGGTAGGTTAATTGAAGACTTTTTGTGTCTGTAGGTGTAAATGTGAGTGTGAATGGTTGTTTGTTTATATGTGTCCTGCGAATGGCTGGCGACCAGTTCTGGACTCTCGCCCAGAGTCAGCTGGGGTAGGCGCCACACCCGCGACCCTAGTGGGGATAAGCACCATTTAAAAACAGCATTTTAAGTTCACTTGGGTTATATTTGTCCGATATTTACATTTGTTTGATGATCTTAAACATTAGTGTGGGGAAATTATGCAAACAAAAATACTTTTTCACGGCATTTTAGGTACTACATTGGAATTGGGCCTGCATTGTAAATCCAGACTAATGGCCATGTTCTCCCGTTCGTGTGTAAGTCTTTTTTTACGCGCCTGGCTTGCGCACATTCCAGCTATGCACATTCTCCCGTCCAGACTTCTGGAACACCCACTGTGCGAAACCTGCTCATGTGTGCGCAAGCACCCATGAAGCTGGCTGTAATTCCTGGAGCGTGGCATTTTCCTGAGACATGTGAAAGCCATAGAAATTGGAATGCCATCTGGAAAATATAGCGCACTTTAAATGTGAAATTAACTTCCGGAGAGGTGGGTAGAGTAGCCTAATATTGTACTCAAGTAAGAGTACTGTTACTTTTGAATAATATAACTCAAGTTAAAGTAAAACAATTACTTGAGTAAGAGTAAGAAAGTACTCGGTGAAAAAAAACTACTCAAGTACTAATGAGTAAATTCGGATTTATTTTTTAAATCAGAGTATGAACGTCAAATAAAATAAAAAATAACTAAATAAAAAATGAATGTCCAAATTCAGATATCGCTGAACAATATCACTTAATCTAAAACATAAATACAATTTTATAAAATATATTTTTTTTTGTAAAATAACAAATTAAGGCAAATTCAGCTCCAAGAAATTAGTTTAGGAGGTGATTAGTGTGTGACACTCAGTTGAAAACATTTATGGCCATTTATGGAAATAAATGAACTTTTCCATGATATAAATTTTTTTTGGAAAGGGTCTGTAATACTGTATGTCGATATGTAGACTTACAACAGCCTCTGGAGTGTGAAAGAGAAAAGGTGCTTAAGTCTGTGGGAGAATGCGCGCACGGCCAGATTTGACAGCGAACGGCCACATTTTCAAGGTGGCTCCACCCAGTGTGCGTACTGTTGGCTCATTAGGCAGAGTGGGTCGTCCAGTAACCAAAGGGTAGCTGGTTCGATTCCTGGCTCCGACTGTCTGCATGTCGAAGTGTCCTTGGGCAAGACACTGAACCCTAATTTGCTCCCAGTGGGCCTGGTAGCGCCTTGCATGGCAGCAGTCGCCCATTGGTGTATTAATGTGTGTGAATGGGTGAATGTGAGGCTTCGTAAAGTGCTTTGGGCACTGTGGTAGTGTAGATAAAGCGCTATATAAATGCAGTCCATTTACAGTACCATTTACCATTTGTAGCTGGCACGAGGGTGCGTAAATGACAGATTTAAGTTGGCGGGAGAATGCGTGCAGACAAGCACCTTTTCTGACTTCTGCCCACAGGAGAATACGGCCCTAAGTGCACACTTCGGACTAAGAAAAGAAAAAGAACCTTCGGCCGTTGACTTCCACGTAATCTCGTGAACAATCATTGGAGTCATTTCCGATGTAGAACTTCCGGAACTTGACTTTGACCAACTTGCCCTTCGACACCTGAAAAAACACCAAGGAGAATTCCTACTTCAATTTTTGCAAACTAGCTATTCTCAGTTTGTAGCCATGTTGTTAGTGAAGGCAGTGCTTTGAACAACGGAAGGCGCAAAAAAAAACATCCTGACCAATAAAATCGAATGGATAAATCGCCCAGCCCTCTGATGGCGGCCTAATGGTAAAGAGTAGGTACTGGCCTGGATGTTCCACACGCACGCAGTCCTAGGAGGATAGCTAGACGGGAAGAATGGTGAAGAGAAGATGCCCACGTCACCGCTCAGAGGTCCTCCACAGTCTGCTGGCGCCAAAGAGGTCAGAGGTCACATAATATTAATAAGACATATTATTATTAATAAAAAACTGTCATAAGCGCACCTGGTGGCGCCAAAGCGACCTGCGAGAAGTTGGCTATGAAGCCTGGAAAGTTCTTTGCCTCGTTGGTGACTAGTGTCACCAACATAACGTTCCCTGACGACACGAAGGACAGAGAACGGTGAGGAATGCCGCAATGTCTGCAAACACAAGAGGTACACTTTGGTGGGACTTTCAACAGAAGAGGTGGTTGGACAGGTAGAGAAGATATCAAGGTGGAAACATTGATGTAAAGACTGAAGTTGGAGATTGGGAAAATGGATGATGTGAATGCTGAAGTTGGAAAGATGCACATCATTAAAATGGATAGTGTTAAGATTGAAGTCAAAGATGGAAATTGTGAAATTGGGCAATGTAAAAGGCTGAATCATAAAAACGGAAATTGTGAAAATGGATCATGTGAAGACTGAAGTCATGAAGATTTGTTATAAAGATGTAGACCATGAAAATTGATCAGACAAAGGATGAAGTCATAAAGATGGACATTTTGAAAATTAATGATGTAAAGGTGAAGGGTGTAAACATTGTGATTGTGAAAATGGATCATGCAAAGATTGAAGTTGTACAGATGGAGATTGTGAAAATGCATTAAGTAGAGTCTGAAGGCGTAAAGACGGAGATTGTGAAATTGAGTGATGTAAAGACTGAAGTCATACAGATGAAGGATGTAAAGATGTAGATCGTGAAAATTAATGATGTAAAGACAGAATTTATACAAATGGATGATGTTAAGATTGAAGTCATTACGATGGAAATTGTGAAATTGGATGATGTAAAGATTGAAGTCGTACAGATAATGTGTGTAAAGATTTGATCGTAAATTATATGACGTAAAGAAGAAAGTTGTAAACATGGAGGGAGACTCACTCGGCAATGGCAGTCTGCTCAATGGGCGCTAGCGAATCGTAAATCTTGACAAAGTCGTGTTGGCAGTCGTCCTCCAGGATCAGCGTTTGGAAATCCAGTCGCACGCGGTAGGCAGCGTCTGCTCGCAGGCGCCACTCCAGGTAGATGTCGGACGGGTACGAAGAATCAGGGAAACCCGGCGACTGAATGACTCCGCCCTCTTGGACATGCACGTTAAAGGACTTCTTGACTGGAAACCAGCAGGTTGTTACCTTATTATTCACACCAAATATCATCTTAAAATTCAATAGCTTGACCAAAAACATCCTTTCCTTTTCTATAACGCTTGTCCTCATTAGTTGCATTACGGTGATCAGCAGCCTATGGCAGCTGACATTGGCCGAGAGGCTGGGTACACCCTGGACTGGTTGCCAGCCAATGTGAGGGCACATACAGTTAGGGTTGGGCATCATTTGAATTTGAGCGGTTCTGGCTCCTCATTTCGATTCCGGCTCCAAACGATTCTCGATTCCGATTCTTTTAGGGGGCTGGGTCAAAAAAGTTTGCATGGTTTAAATGAAGGGTGTCCAAATTATGAACATCCATTTTATTAGCAGCCTGCAGCATTGAACTAAAATGAACATTTGACTCAGAGTTCTTTATAACCAGTATCAATATCAAACCTGTGAAATAAAAGGCATGGGTGTGGAACTAACCCAAATGACTAACTGTAATATTCATTAATTATTGTTTCAGCTAAATGTTCAATATAGCATTGTTAAAATAGTTATTTGTGAATTTTTTATCACGTCAAATGGTTTATATTTGCAAGTTTCAACTTGACTTCCTGTTTTAAGCATGCAGCATTTTTTTTGAAGGGTTTGCACGAAAAACTTTGAAAAAGTAAAACGAAACAAAAATTGGGAATGCAACCATATGCTCTGTAAAACGTTGATTCCTTTACCTACCCAACGATGAGAGACAAGCTTAGTGTTTGTGGTACCGTGAGATGACGTTTTTGTGAATTTTGTCCCAATTTATTGTGATGTAAAGTTCCTAGTTTGACCTTTGGTAAAGTTTTAGCTCAATGTTAAACTTGTAATGTGACTGTTTCTACTATCTTTCCAGTATGGTAAAGAAGTTATATTTTATTTTTGCGTCTGTCATCAGCTCTTGCGTTGGTTTGAAGACTAAAATAAACACTAAAAACCATCAGTGCAAGAGTGCAACCCACCATTCAACTTGTATTTTATTGTTTCACTCACCCAATTGACTTGACTGATGTTCCGCGTGGTGTATGCTGAGGCTCGGAGTGGGAGGGAGGACGTCAGACATACACATCATGAAAGCCTCCTTTGCACAATATAATCTTAATCCAAGTGTTTCACTGAGATGACTGGTCATTTCTTTTAACATAGTTAAAATACACTTTTGTTCGCCGCTGCCGTTGGGCACAAGCACATCTTAGTGTGCGTTGATTTTTGCGGCTTCTTCGTTGGTTTTCGTCACTTCTTTTTCGGGGTCGGTGGACTGTACCCATCAAAACTGGGAACCGAAATGTTTTAATTTGAACGATTCCGGGAGAACCAGCCGAATTCCAATCGGTTCTCAATTCTCGATGCCCAACCCTACATACAGTACACACAAACAACAGACTAGTCGCCAGTCAATGGCAGAACATGCAAAGAAAAACTATGGACTACATACCAGCCAATGGCAGTGACAATAAAACAAAAGAAAAAAAATCATTAAATCTTATTCTTACCCAATAAGGACGATGATGTCATCCGTGGATCGATGGCTACAGACAAAAACGACACAATTTTATCATCTCTGTCTCCGATGGTCCCCACGATAAATCTCTAGATTGATAATTGATTGTTGTGGGATTGGCGACCTCGCGCGACAACGCTGTCAACGTCGAGCGCATGCTGGGGTTTCAGCAGCACTCTGCCTTGTCGACTTTGTTGACTTCCTGCTGCCGTTTGCAGCGACTGGATGGCGGCGTCCACCGAGGCTTGCTGGGAGGCAGGGATGTCAAACTCGGAGTGGTAGTACGTCGTCACGGTATCACCGCCGGCATCACTGCACCGGGGGGAAACATGACGTTTGACGTGACATTTGATACAGGAAAACATTTTGTCATTTACACAAGTCACGTGACCCACCTGAAGGTTTCCACCGACGTGCGTCTGAAGTATTTGCCCAACACCGTGTTTTCGTTGTACATCACTCTTAGCTGCAATATTAAATGTTAGTGTTGTTGTTGTTAGTGCCATGATGTATTAGGGCCACGCCGCCACTCACCTGTTGGCTGACGAGAGACGCCATCTTGGCGAACGGCCCGCTGCCAGGGTCCTCGTAGTCCGGCAGGAAGCGCTGGTTGGCGATGGCCATGGAGCCCACGTATACGCGTGTCACGGCCACATCGCGGTGCACTGGGCACATAATTGCACATTCATGCACAGACAAAACATGCTAACAACACACCGAAGGGAGAAAAAAGGCTGTCCACTCACGGTGTAAGCGCCACACCAGCAGTCCGGTCAGCAGAGACAGAGCGGCGGCTGCTGCCACCAGGCCAACACCGATCCACAACTTCCTGCGACGCACTGGATTCTTCTCCAGCTTTTTGGCATCCGGGGTGGGCAGAAACTGAAGGGTGGCCTCCAGGTTCAGATCCTGGGGGCAGGGTGGGTGTTGCCATGGTGATCCAGTCAGATAAGATTGTCACTTTAAAGAAAATGCTTCAAATGTTTAGTAGGGCCAGACTGATTAATCATTGGTCTGATTTCACAGGCTATTAGCCCTTTTAAAATCATAATCGGTCTGAGTTTTGCCGATTCAACGCCAACATATTCTTACTTTGTCATGAAACAGTAAATGCTGTTCAGTGTTTGAGTCATTCAGAATAATGTATTTACGCCATTTGTCCACTAGAGCTCTTAATCCATTCAATCCAATAAGCATTTTTCCTTAGACAATGACCAACGACGTGGTTGGCCATTTCTCACATGGCCGTGCTCGAACACAGCAAAGATTTACAACAGCAATGGTGGATTACCATGTTCCGTTTATGCTGCAGAAGCTCCTGAGCTTCATTTTGCTTTGACAACAAAATCTTCTGCTTCTTTTTGTACTTTTGTACTTCCTGTTACTTGTAAAGTTAAACAAAAACTAAAGGACAAAGTAAGTGGTAGTAGTAGTTCTGCCTGTAATTCCTATCTTTATTGTTGTAAGCATTAAGGGAGCAAAAAATAAGTTATTTTATTTGTAATATATTTTAAAATTAATCAGCCAGTTAATCAGCTATCATGTCAAATACTGAAATTAGCATTGGCTTACATCTTGCATCTGATGACTAGTAACCAATGACACTTTTCTGTGTGCTGTCGAACCCCCACTGGGGTTTGATCCAATGCATTCACTGTCAGTGGCAGTTACTGATATGGGCAGCCCCCCAGGGAGGCATTCTGTGGAGGGCGACACCTCCTGTTGACGACCAGCCAGAGTTGCGCAGTGATGTTCGGTGCATGCGGCACATACTATACAGCAGTTGGCAATCGCACTCAACAGCGTCGCATAGGGCCCATCGACTTGGACATTGTTTTATTTCCAGGAGCCAAATCTATGCCAGTTTGCTCTTCAATGAAGCTAACAAGTTTTTTTTTTATTTTAGTTTTTTAATTGAGTGGAAACCCCCACAAAAGCACAGGGACGACACACAAACTGAACAGAGGGGAGGCTAAAGACGATTTTCGAACCCAGACCCCGAAAGTGTGAGGCATTACGCCAACCACTAAATGACATGCTGGTTTAGTGTGCGTGCTGCCGAACCGGTTGTGCCGGCGGTGACGTCACTCCACTCACTTGTCTCGAGCTGAACCTTTGCCCCGCCTCCAACTGATCCATGACGTCACGCGGTGGTCTCTCTCTCTCTCTCTCTCTCTCTATCTATCTCTTTCACTTGACTCGAGCCCCGTGCGCGTCCTCCTCCATCAGGGTGACGAAAAGTGGGCGCGTGTGTACGAGAGGTGGAAAGAAAATACACACCGAGGACGTTTCAAAAGCTTCTGAGTGAAGAAGGTGAAAGTTGGTCTAATGTTCCAAGACAAGGTGACACAAGGCACGGCCTCCGAAAAAAAAGTGTAAAAGCAGAAAAACATCAAAATATTGCTCCTTCCTGTCTATGAAACTGCTCCCCTCCAACAATGCCTCTTTCTCACCTGTCCTGGGCGCGGCTTAGAGGACAGAGAGAGGGGGTGTGGCGTCGGCTTCATATCGTATCTTCTCATACTTTACTTGTTTGGCGGGATAAAAATGTGGAAATGGATAACAAACACCTGCTTATGATCATGCTGGAAGCATGTAAGTAAGCTATTGAAAAGAAATGGCTACATCCAAGTGACTGGATACACGTGTTTTTCTTATTTATTTATTTTATTTTGAAAAACCAATAAAAGTAAAAAAAAAAAAAAAAGGGACACAAGTTTGTTGTTATGTCGTTTATTTGTTTAAATAATATACATGTCTGTGCTTTAATCATTTTTTAAATCATTATTCATTATTATTAATTTGTTCACTGAACTCCCTCACCCCCCACTTTTGTCAACATGTTCATGCTTATGTTTGTTAAAATTAGCAACAGTTGTCACTAACGTTAGCCATTGTTGTTGTTGTGGCCCCCTTTGACGCTTCGACTATTTTCTGTCTGAGGCGCAAATGTTACCGCACATTAGCGTCTGTCATTGCTAATGTTAGCTGGTGTTTGCAAAGCCATCTTGGACACTTCGATTACTTCCTTTGTGAGGCGCAAATGTTAGCGCAAGTTAGCATTAGCAAAGAGTGAAGCACCAAAGTTAGCTATCATTGGCATGACCATCTTGAATGCGCCGGCTACTTAATGTGTGACGCGCAAATGTTCACTAAGAATTTGCGCTAAAGTTAGTCATTGTTGTCCTGGCCTCCTTGGACGCTTCTTGTGTGAGGTGCAAAAGTTAGTGCAAACTTGCATTACTTAAGACTGATGCGACTTTGGGCTAATGTTAGCCTATTGTTGGCGTGGCCACCCTAGACACTCCAGCTACATCCTGTGTGAGGTACAAATTAGCATCAGTCGCCGCTAACGTTAGCCATCATTGGCACAGCCGTCTTTAATGCTCCTGCTAATTCCTGTGAGAGGCTCAATTGCACAGGAAGTAGCGAGGTGACAAACTCTCTCCACAGTTTGTGTCAACATGTTAATGCTGAAATTATCATCAATGGTGCTAACATTAGCATGGTTTACTTTTTATTTGTGGGTCAGAAGAAGAAGTCCAGTGAACAAGAGTGCGTAGAGATCAAATACCTACAACGGTATCCATGCATAGTAGTGACGTCTCTCAGCATTCCGGCCCAGGAACATTCCTGAATTATGCCATGTCTCGGTGGTTGAATGGAAACAAAAATCATAAGAAAGTCGTCATGCAAAATAAAAAAAGACATTTCCCCCCTTAGTTTTTTTCTACGCTACGCTGGCTAAAGTTGAAGTCTTACGAGGCTCATGCACGGACCAGGTGGCGACCTTTTTTTTTTTTTTTTTTTTTTTTGAGGGAGGTTGGGGGTTGATTGAAAGTAGCAGGTGAACGTTTATGATACAAAATATGTTGCAATTTGTGCTTGGTCACACGCTCAAATACGCTCGCTTCTGAGTGGCCCAAGAGGAAATTGAGGAATGTCAAAGTGGCCACGTGCACAAGCAGCACTTATATTTAAGCTAGCAGGTGGTCAAGTTTGGGCTCAGGTTTCTTCCACCACAACAATAAATGTGATTTAACATTTGTATCATGAATTATTATTCTGAAACGTGTCAATTATTTTGAAAAATCTGATTACACTGCGACTGGCTGATGACGAGTGCATTGTTTGTCTATATGTGCCCTGACAGGCGGCCGACTGGTTAGCACATCTGCCTCACAGTTTTGAGGACCGGGGTTCAAATCCCGGCCCGGCCTCTGTGGAGCTTGCATGTTCTCCCTGTGCCTGCGTGGGTTTTCTCCGGGTACTCTGGTTTCCTCCCACAACCCACAAACATGCATGGTAGGTTGATTGAAGACTCTAAATTGCCCGTAGGTGTGAATGTGTGTGCGAATGGTTGATGTCTAAAAACTAGCCCCGTGACGACAGCAGCCTGGGGCGTATACTTTTTGGCATGAGCCCCCGCACCCCGTCCCCACACAATATCTAACGAGGGCCGTCTATGGCTATTCACTGGAATTGCGAAATTACTTAGTCATTATAGCTTGGCGTATTTCTAGCGCAACGACATCATGCAGTTAGCCATCAACCTCTGCCTCCAACCCGAAAAATGCCTCTTCCCTGAAGTGTTTTGTGTTATTTGGGCTAGTGTCTCTGTTGTGGTGACTCACGCGCAGCTCACCCAGTGAGCTGAGGGCGAGTTGGACGGCTCCATTGCGAAGTGGCCTGGTACTATCGTGTAGGCTGGTACGTACTGGCCAATAGTGGGCTCGTAGACCGGCGTTAGCTTCGCCCAATACTCCACAGCCTTGCTCCATGCACCGCGCATAGATCTACACAACAGACATTTAAGGTAAAGTTAACTGTTTATTACGTTCGCTAGCCCGTCAGCTAACAAGCTAATTAGATAGTTAAATAGAATTCTCTCCAACAGTGTCAATGTATAAAATCTGACTAAATACTGCCAGTTTATAGTATAATAGATTCTTTTGTCCACACCGGCCGGATAAGCAGTGAATTTGGGGTCGATTTTGGCGATGAAAAAGGGACGTTACTAGGGGAATTAGTAATTAGTTATTTACTGATTGCTCTAAAATTATCAAAATGATTACCAGTTTCATTTTCTTGAGCATTGTGAAATATATGCCATCTGGAAGCGATAGTTCCTTTAACATTGGCTGATGTCCAGTCCATTGTTTGTCTATGGGTGCCCTGACATTGACTGGCAACCAGTCCAGATTGTACACCGCCCTTTCGTCCAAAGTCAGGTGAGATACATCCTGGACAATCTCAGGGCACATACAGAAAAACAATGGACTGGTCACCAGCCAATGTCAGGTCACAAATAGACAACCAATGGACTGGTCGCTAGTGAATGTCTGGGCACATATAGACAAACGAGCATTCCCATTCCCATTCCCACCTCTGGACAATTTCTGTGTCTTCAGTGAAGCAAACATACTAACATTTTTTCAGAATGTGGGAGGGAAAATGTGCACGCAAGGATGGGAACAACGTGGAAACTACACAGGAAGGCTGGAACCGAGATTCAAACCCCGTGTGTGAGGCAGACGTGCTAACCAGTAGGCCACCATGCTGCTAACAAATCAACAATCTAACCAAAATGCTATGCTTGACATGTTTAATCAGTTGTAGTGCTTTTGTTTGTTTTCTTTTGTTAAATGTAATCACGTTAGAAGAATAAGACGCTTATTATTGTGCGATGGAAGAAAGGTGACCTGTCCATTTTTGCTTCGTCGACTAGTTTTGTTTATGTCAAACACGCAACACACAAACATTTCATCCTATTGTTGATTATTGACGATTACTTCCTGCTTTGCGTATTTGGATGTCCACTTTCATCATCGACTGAGGACAAAGCTGGGAAGTGTTTTTATGTCTTCTACCCACAATTCCTTGGCCAGCTGCAGACTGTCAGCTGCGACGGGAAGGCAGGCAATGGGGTGCGGGGCGGTTTCGGTCAGGCCCTGGCAGAGGTTACAAGGAGGAGATCTTGACGGCATCAGGGGTGTAGGCAGTGGCGCGCGTGTTGCGCAGGATGCCCCCCGGGATGGCAGCCGGCAAGGGTGGCAGGCTCTCGTCGGGCGTGTTGGCAGGCGGTGTGGGGATGCTTATGATGGCAGCGCTGAAGTCTTGCTCGCCACAGTTAAGCTTGAGGTTGATCTGAGCGTTGAGGCTGGAACGACTGAGACACAAACGGACATGTCAGCAACACAACAGCAACAACAAATTATTTGTGAATGCTGAAGAGGTGACTTTGTATTGCTGTAGAGATCATTGAAATGTTGAAATGTAGAATGTGAGACGAAGTTGGAATGGTGTGAAGCAGTCGAGAATTGTGAAAGGAGCAGGTAAATATGTGAAATATCTAAATTTGGGAAAGCTATTGTGAACTTGAGCAAAGTACAATGTAAAAAATGTGGAGAATGATTTACGGGAGAGAGAATAAGATGTGTGAATGTTCTTCAGTATTCACACAAAAGAAACAATGTGATTTGTTGTTGTTTTATGGGGTGCGTCTTATGGTTTACGTCTGTGGTGGGTCAGGTATCCCCTTTCCGTGCATCATGTCCAGCTCCTGCATGCTACCACGGCTCACTGACACGGTGGAGTTGGCCAGCCGCATGGCCGCTCGCCTCCGGACGCGGCGGGGACAGCAGCCTGTGGAGTGGTTTAGCGCCCCCTGCTGGCTGGACAGGGAGGTGCTGCGGCTGGTCCGGAAGCCCACCGACTCTGTGATGCACAGTTCACTGTAGTTGAGTTCGTCCGTGAACTCGTGGTTCTGTGGAGGGAAAATGTGGGCTGATTGGAACTGCATAGCTACTCCCACCACATGCCGCTAACACAGGAGTGCCTGGCTTACCGCTCCTGTCCTGTGACTCCTGTCCTAGCCCAACTTGTCCTATTTACTATTCATTACATCACAGGCTTACGTGGTGAAGAACTGCCTGGAACACTGCTCTCATCCTGTCTTGTCCTTCCTTGTCATGTCCTTCCCATCTTGTCCTTGCTATTTGTCAAACCCCTTCCTCACAGGGTGTAGCACTGCCTGGCGTGCGGCTCCTGTTCCGTCCTGTCGTATTTGCTACTCTATTCTACTACTGTCATTGTCCTATGCTGTTGTCTTTTTTCAAGCCTATGCAAATGCTGCAACCAGGGGCTAACTTCATAAGCTTAGATGGCTAAAGGCCTCATGTTAGTACCATAACACTACAAGCTAAGAACAGCAGATAATTATTTTTACAGATAATACAAGTACATTGTTTACAAGACATGTGCGTGTTGATTTTGGAGGGATTTAAATACTGTGTGGCTAGCATTTCTCCAGAGCCCAGCAGTGCATGGCACATTGCCAGGAAAGTGTCACACGTTTACTCTTTGCTACACTGTGATTGGCCAGTCTGCCTTTCTGGGTGTGGCTTTTTAAAAGTTAAATTATATACAGTAAACCCCCATGAATAGTGAAAAAACGGCAGTAATTGATGCCCCCTCTAAATAATTTTAGAATCAGGGCTGCACATAATTTTGTTTTGGTTCTCAAATGACCTACCATGCATGTTTTTGGGATGTGGGAGGAAACCAGAGTACCCGGAGAAAACCCACGCAGGCACAGGGAGAACATGCAAACTCCGCACAGGCAAAGCCGGATATGAATCTCTTGTGCTGCCTATTATTATTATTATTATTATTATTGTCACATACAGTGATAATGGCAATGACTATAGCATATTCTACTGACCGTGGTCTTCTCTAAACAGTGAAGAAGGTGATGATGTTGATGTTCGAATGCCGACTTGTTCCTTACGCACAGAGCGCCGCTGTCACTGTCCCGGTCCTGCACACACACACGCACACGTTTAATCAGAAATTCTACAGTGTGACAAGCTGCATTGTGGTGTTGTAAATGTACTTACTGGTTCAAACTGACATCAAAGATCATCAATCAAAAAAAATATTTTTTTACACAATATCCTACAAACACAAGTTATGGTTGTTTGTTGTGTGTTTTTATGAGGTGTATGTGTGAGTATGTATCTCACCCCAAGAGCTCGATCTTCTTTGTATTGCAGGAAGGCGTTAGTAGTTCCTTTCTTTGACATGCGGATTCGAGCCAAGCGCACTTTCTGTGAGATAAATTTGTTTTTAACATTGTGTTAAGTTCTTTTGCAAACGCTGTGTAGTTACAGACATGTAACAGACATGTAGTGTTATAAGTAGCATAGTCAGTTACAGTAGTGTATTAGTAGTAGTGCAGCTAGTTAGCGTAGTTAGAGCAGTGGACTGAGTAGTTAGACTAGTGTATTGAGAGAAGTGTAGTTAGGGTAGTGTAGAAAAAGTAGTGTAATGAGAGTAGTGTAGTTAGAGTACTATAGTTTGAGAGAGATTTATAGGTAGAGTTAGCTAAGTGAAAAATAGTGTGGTTAGAGGACTTTAGGTAAAGTAGTGTAGTGATGTAGTGAGATTATCGTAATTGATGTAGTGTAGTGAGATTAGTATACTCTGAGTAGTGTGGTTAGAGAAGTGAAGTTAGAGTCATATAATGAGAGTAGTGTAGTTTAAGTTCGAGTAGTGTAGTTACAGTAAAATAGTTACAGTAGTGTAGTTAGTGAAGTGGGATTCGAGTAGGGTAGTGAGAGAATGTATTTAGAGTAGTGTAATTACATAAATGTACTTGGAGTAGTGTAGTTGGAGAAGTGTAGTAAAAATAGTATAGTGAGAGTAGTTTGGTAAGCGTATTTAACAAGAGTATGCAGTTTGTGTAGTTTAAGTAGTGTAGTGACAGGAGTGTAGTTAAAGTGGTGTAATTCAGAGTTGTGTCGTTAGGGTAGTATAGTCAGGGTAGTGTAGTTAGAGTAGTAAATTCGAGTATGTAGTTAGTTTCGTATAAGTGGTGAAGTTAAGTCAAGTTTGAACTTTTCTTAAATGTAATGAATACGAAGATGTGATTGTGTTGACTTTGCTGTTGACGATATCATGGTTTCCTGGTGCGCCGACCTGCTGCGCTCGCATCTTGTCTGCACGCTGGTTTTGGTGGTAGATACGACTGAAGTTGGACACGATGACGGGCACGGGGAGGGCGATGACCAGCACGCCGCTCAGCGAGCAGATGGAGCCGAAAATCTTCCCGGCGATGGTGTTCGGAACCATGTCGCCGTACCTGCGTCCACAATGTTTAAATCAGGAGCTGTGGCTTCAACGGTGTCAATGTCATATCAGATGATGTCACCTTCATACCATGTGATGTCATCAACATGTCAACATCCCGTCGCATGTCATCCTCATGTCACATGATGTTAGCCTCATGTCACATCAATTCTTCAGTCACATGATGTCATCCACCTGTCACATGCCATTCTCATTCCACCTGATGTCATTCCCATTTCACATGATGTCATCCTCATGTAACATGATGTCACTTGAAAAGGTTAGACTCAGGGTGAGTCTAGGTCGAGTACTTTGGGTGGGCTCAGCCCATGACCTAATTTTGTAAAGTATCCTTCAGAAATTTAGTCGAACTTTTTAAATCTTGAAAAAGACCATTTGGTGGATGACCCAAAATGGGGCTAGCCTCGCCACTAATAGATAATAATAATAATAATAATATACTACTACTACTAATAATAAGTATAATAATAATTATTCTATTTATTCAATACATCATAAAAGTATGGTTTATTGTCAGAAAAGCACAGCCATTTTTTTCACAGTATGAATACAATATTTCATCTCAGAGGAAAGGAATATTAAAACCATTTTGGCTAGTCTCTAGCTCTATCCATCCAACCATTTTCCGCGTATACTCACAAGGGCCGCGGGAGTGCTGGAGCCTATCCCAGCTATCCTCTATTAAAGAATAAATACGTTTTTTTTAATAAGGTCACCTTTTATATATATATATATTTATATATATATATATATATATGTATATATTTACACCACACACAACTACCCATGATTTTTATTTTGGCCAATCCAGGAGTCTGTGACCTACTTTTTGTTACTACTATGCTGTTGCATTTTGAGCCAATAGATGGCAGTGTGAGCTAAATAATGCAGTTCTGAACCACGAAAGTGATGAAAGGAAACACGACTGTTTGGAAGAAGGAATGATTAAATGAAAGTGAACTGTAATGACAAATTTGAAATATATAAATATATCTTTGGTCATTTTCACTCAAACAATTACCATTTTTATCCTGTTTTGTATTTACACAGTTACTATAACATTGATTTTCAGTGTAAATTATACATTGAGGTGCGTCAAATTTGAATTATTTTCTTTCTTTCCATTAGTCTAAAAAGTAAAAAAAAAAAAAAAAACACATGAACACGCCCTATCTTGGCATATAATACTTCACGGAAACATTTCATATCACATCAGATTCACTGGGCAATGACTCTTTGCTATTCAATTCGCTAGCGATAGCTCCAAGTGTGGCTCAGAAAATGGATGGATGGAAGCTCCATTAGCTAATAGCTACGCAGTACGTACCATTACGATCCCCTGCCAAGTCAATGCCGACACATAACATACAGTAATTCAAGAGATATTGAAGCATCACTGTGTGGTCAACTGTCATTTCATATATTGTGTCAGGGTTGTAAATCAAGCATTACCTGGTCATTAGCGTTAACGTTAACACAGCTGGAAATGTGTGTAACAGTTCTGACCATAGATATGAAGACTATACTGTAGCAGCCTGGCTAACCGACGTGCCTATGTGGCGGCCATGTTGGGAAACTCGATGTTCCCTTCAAAGGCAATGAACGCATGGGAATTGACATTAAGTCATAACCTGCTCATTTCTCAACAGAATTTCACGAGGTTTACTTTTTTGTCAATGTTAAAGGGTGTGCCATCACCACACTATTCTAAGAAAATAATAAATAAATAAATGAATAAATATAATTAATTTGAGGGTGAATTCATAGGGTGGGCTAAGGCAAGTTTTAGGTGGACTTCATCCTAGCCAAAATAGGGCTGGCCTCGCCACTGGTTAAACTCATAGTTACACTTTTGAACACGCATAAAAGAACATTGACTTTTGAACAGTTTCATCTTTACAATTTTGGACTTATGTTCTGGAACATTCACTCATCTGAGTTGTCAGATGAAGCGATATTGTCTAAAGTCTGAACATTTGTCATTAGGGCAACATGGTATGGTATGGTGTTTTTCCACATGCAAACATTTTTATTATGAATTTTCATTTCATGCTTTATCAATTAAGAATTTTTGAAGAACAAATATGTGGTTAATTCCAAAATAATGACCTATAGTGTTAATTCACTTTTTTTAGAGGAGGTCCTATTGATGCTGTCATTCAAAATTAATAAAAGTAATTAAAATGTAATCAAATGTAATTAGTTATATTAATTTGAGGAAGGAATTGAAATAGTTACACTACTATTACATTTTCAACAGAGTAACTTGTTATTGTAACCAACTACATTTCCAAAGTAATCCTCCAAACACTGATGATCGGTCAGGAGGATATGCTTAGTCATTTAACCTGTATGTTTATGCGTGTCTGTGGGTGGGCGGGGTTGATTTTGATTAATGTAAATGACTTTGAGTTGCATTTTATGCATGAAAAGTGCTATGCATATGAAGTTTGATTGATTGATCTTCATGTCACGTCATCGTCATGTCACATGATGTTATCTGATTTCACCTGATGTCATCCACTTGTCACATGTCATCCTCCTGTCACATGATGTCATCCTCATGTCACATGATGTCATCCTCATGTCACATGATGGCATCCTCATGTCATCCACATGTGGCAAACACATGCACACAAAATGAGAGGTGAGGGTGGCGGTTGGTCAGATGTCAGGAGAAATAAAGGTTACACAAGAGTGGGAGGTCCCAAAAGGGCTGGGTCATCCCGGTTCTAGTGTTTAAATATTTCATGATGGGATTATGTCATCCCGCACTCAACACGGAGGGAAACTCTGAGAAGGGAAAGTTCTAGAAGAGTGGCAACAACACTAAAAAAAAAGATGTCAGAGGGTCGCCACGACAACCGTCAGACCAACCGACACATGAACCTGACAGGCATCCTTCTAGTACACAAGGAGTACTGCAAGGAAACAACAGGAGGAGACAAGGAAAGGGGAAAATGACAACATGAAGAGAGAAGGACATTGAGATAACGAGGAGAGAAGGAAATTAAGATATGAGACAAGGACTAAAAGGAAATGAGGATCTGAGAAGAGAAGGACGGAGAAGGAAAGCAGGATAGAAGGAGAGGAGAAATGGGAAAATGAGGAGACAAGGGGAGAAGGAAAATAGGACATGAGAAGACAATGAAGGAGAAGGAATGAGGAGACAAGAGGGGAGGAAAAGACAACATGAGGAGGGAATGAAATTGAGATAATGAGGGGCGAAGGAAACGAAAATATGAGACAAGGAGAAAAGGAAATGACGACATGAGAAACAAAGGATGGAAGAGGAAACAAGGACATGAGGGGAGAAGGAAATTGAGATAACGAGGGGAGAAGGAAATGACAATATGAGACGAACAAAAGGAAATGAGGACATGAGAAGGCAAGGATACAAAAGGAAATGAGAAAAGGAAATGAGAATATAAGGAGACAAGGACAGCAGAACATGAAGACATGAGAAGAAAATGATAGAAGGGAATGAGGACAAGAGGAAAAAAGGACAATGAAATGATGACATCAGGAAAAAAAGGATGGAAAATGAGGAAACATGGAAAAGTAAATGAGGACATGAGAAGAGAGGGAAATTGTGATATGATGGGAGAAGGACATGAGAACATGAGGAAACAAGGACAGAAGGAAAGGAAGACATGAGGGGAAAGGGATGAAAAAGAAATGAGAACATGAGGAGAATAGGAAATTGAGATAATGGGGGAAAAGGAAGGGAGCGAAAATGACTAATGGAAATAAGGAGACAAGGAAATGAGAATATGACGAGACAAGGAGGGAAGGAGAGGAAGAAATGGGGACACAAGGAGAGAAGTAAATAGAGATAATGAGATAAGTAATTTAGGAAATATGAGACAAGGACAAAAGGAAACAGACAAGACGACAAGGACAGAGAATGAAATAAGGAGACAAGGACAGAAGGAAATGAGAACATGAGGAGAAAAGGAAGGAAAGATGCAAAGAGGTTTAATGGGCCTGAAAGTAAACACACTGATTCCAGATCAGGCATGATAAATAATAATAATAATAATAATAATAATGAAAAGAAAATTCCATTAATCGTGAATTGACCAATCGGATGGTCATCTTGATGCTTATCAGCCAATCGTGAGTCAGCACAGACAACCAATGGTAATTGAGTTATTGTTCACTCCACTCGGAGGAGACAGAAAGTCCTCCTGTGAGCTGCAGACTAGAGTAAAACAACAACAACAACCACTGATTTCCACTTTAAAGTGGTTTCATGTTGGAAGGAGCTGACTGCTCTCATTTCATAGTTGACTCTCTAGGATCTCATTTTGTATTTGATTCTGAGATCTCATTTCGTAGTTGACTCGCTGGGGTCTCATGATGTAGTTGACTCTAGATAGAATAATCATAGTGGGTAACTAACATTCATATTGATGCCGATTAGGACGGCTTATGCTCGTCACATACTTGGAGTTGGGTTCTCACAAGTAGTAAATGGAATAACCCACTGTCATAATCACACACACACAACCTAGTGCTGACCTACGGACTTTACAATGACAACTTTTTAAACAAAATCCTATCCTACCTGACCACTTCCTAATCACCTTTAACTTCCAGCTGGTCGATTATGCTCTCACGGGCAAAATAAAGACCAAAAAAAAGAAGTCAGATGTTACTGTCGCAGATTCAATGAGGCCATTACTCCAATTCAATATTTACGACCAAAAGCATTCATGTGTGTGAGGGAAAGTTGACATCTCCCTAGTCATGACGCGTTAAATTGTGACGTGGAACGGAATATAGCCAATCAAGAAGCTTCCTGAGTCAACAAAAGGAAACAACCGTAAATAAAAACAAGCATGTCTTTCCCGATGTTGTTTTTTTTCTACAAAAGTGGGTTACAGCAAGAAGTATTTTTCCAAAGCAAGTGGTTTTTTGGGCATAACACCATATCTCAAGCCTCCAGGGAAAGTTTTGGAAAACATCGGCGCAAAGCTGAAAGTGTTTATATTGCATCGGTTTTGTGAGCTCACGTGTGACCACGCGAGATTTCAAGATTGGCGGTGGAATAGGCTCTTTATGTATGTGGTGTTTTGTGTTGCTATCGGAGCACACCACACAAAATATGATCAAAACTATTAAATGCCAGATTTTTTTTATCTTCATGTGTGGGCTCAGTCACACCCACCGTCCCCCAGAGATGGGTGTATGTGGTGCATTAAAAGACACATGGGGATGAGAGTGTGTGATGCATTAAAATCCTGGCTCTCATCAGACTCGAGGCTCTCATTTCATAGTTTACTCTCGGCTCTCATGTCATGTTTGACTCGGCTCTCATGTTGTAGTTGACTCTCTTGGCTGTCATGTCGCGAGGCTGAGAAAGAGTTAGTTGTAAATTTCTATCTTGTGTCTTATGGTAAAAGTCACAGTGTTGGCTCACAAGGACGTCGGTATTGAGTGTCGGTTGATAATTTCGAGTTCAGCTAAAAGGCCGCCAGCTTCATCGTCTTCCTAGTCCTCCTCGTCTTTCGTCCTCTGCGATACTTTCCCCCTCCTCTTTGCCAGCCATGTTTAATTGATAATGTGATGATGAAAGTTGCAGGAGGAAGAATGCTGCTTCCGTGTTTTCCCCCGTCTGCTGAAGATGGGACGCTATCTCTAGCTATTAGCATTTGAATATATTTCATCTTAGCAGTACTCTATTGCACAACACCGTCTCTATTGACATATTTTGGGTAATACTCCTTGCAGAATGACATACTACAGTATATAATATTACATTACTGTACCATTAACAGAGCAAAAATACACGTATGCTTTTTTTCACTATACTAGTCAGAGATATAATGTACATTTGTAATAGTGCACATACTTTAAGTATACTTAGCCTATTGCTACACACGCAAGTATGTAGTAACACTCAGTACTACATACACAAGCACACAGTAACACACTAATACCCAGTAACTGCCACACACGAGTACACAGTAACACACATTAGTACACACTAACTACTTCACACATGAGCACAGCATACACACTAGGTTACAGTAACACCCACTAGTACACACTTGGAGTCACTACTACACATGCACACATACACAATAAGACACACTAGTACATAATAACACTCAGTGATAGACAAAGTACAGTTATACAGTAACACCCACTAGTACACACGAGGACTCACTACTACACACACACTCACTACTAGGGCTGTCACTATCAACTCTTTTTAGAATCGATTATCCTATAGATATTGCTTCGACAAACCAAGTAATCGCCCTGCCCCCCAATTTTTTATTTTTTAAATTCTCATTTATAAGGGATGGACTTCTGTCCTTTCACTGCATGTGTTGGTGCTGAGTGTATGATATAAATGCATTTTGCAGAATGTTAGTTGAAGTAAATTAATTGAAGTTCTGTACTGTCTTACTACTAATTATCTGTACATATCTTATATGCATACAGTATATATGCGTCATTGTCTCCAGCCAAGCACGAAACAACAGTACGTTCTAACTAGCGATGGTAGGGTTACAGTACGTTCTAAATTATAACTAGTGATTGTAGGGTATCTTACATTGGCCAATAAGTATTAAAACGACACTATCTATCTATCTATCTTAAAATAAATCTACCAAGATTCCCCCCCCCCCCCCCCCCCCCCCCACACACAAGTATGTATGCGAGCATTTGAGATAGAAATGTGAAAGGATTTGAGTAAATTTCATGAATGGATTTGATGATGGGAGTGTGTTTGATGCAAGTGTGTTTGACGTGTGTGTGTGCAAACATTTCACATTTATGTGAGCGTGTATTTATGCGAGTTGAAAAGGAAGTGGTTTCAAAATAAAATAAGATATTGACCAACAGCCATAAAGTACAATCGTCAGCCATAAAGTACTACTTAAGCAGTAGCGTTACAAAGAATAATACTGTATAGTACATATATTATATATATTTTTAATATATATATGTCGTATACTTGTTGATTATTGTGCTACAATAATGCTTTTCCGCATTGATTGAAAATGTTTGCTTTTAATGTGTAGGTGCTGTAGGATACGACATAATAGTCGGCCAATCAGAAGCCGTGTCGTGTATGACGTAGGGCTAGGCTGGCTCGTCTATCAAGCGGGAGACGTCATTATTCGGACGCGGATGCTGCCGAATAAATGTGCCTTTCGGGCTAAAGCGCAACTGGACGTGTGTTTACTCCTGGACTCCAGCGTTTCAACATCGCTGCGTTACAATATGAAACGTATACAGTTCGTTGCAAGCAGGATGGCCGGGTAGTCGCGTTTAATCTCCCCTGCGCCGGTGTACCTAATGAGGTGTCCAAAGGGAATGAAGGAATTTAATTGTCGTAGTAAAACTCGTGTCATAGATATGCACTACAGACTACACACAGTCCGAGTCAAATGTTTCATGACTTTTTAAAATATAGGTACATCTCAATAAATTACAATATAGTTGAAAAGTTTTTCTTCAGTACTCATTGAGTGAACACTGAAGTACATTTCAGAGGGCAAATTCCAGCCTAATTTCTACATTAAAAATCACTTTATTTCTTGAATTAATTCACTATTTCGTTTGATGTTATATTTTAGTTCCTCAATATGGGGAATCTTTTTTATTTGCTATGTGCTACGATCATCAAAATAATCCATCCATCCATTTTCCGAGCCACTTCTCCTCACTAGGGTCGCGGGCGTGCTGGAGCCTATCCCAGCTATCATCGGGCAGGAGGCGGGGTACACCCCGAACTGGTTGCCAGCCAATCGCAGGGCACATAAAAACAAACAACCATTCGCACTCAGAGTCACACTTACGGGCAATTTAGAGTCTCCAATTAATGCATGTTTTTGGGATGTGGGAGGAAACCGGAGTGCCTGGAGAAAACCCACGCAGGCACGGGGAGAACATGCAAACTCCACACAGGCGGGGCCGGGGATTGAACCCGGGTCCTCAGAACTGTGAGGCTGACGGTCTAACCAGTCGTCCACCATGCCGCCCATCAAAATAATACATATTTTAAATATGAAATACTTCACTCTGAGTGTGTGCAGTGCAGTTTATCTCTTTAATTTCACTTTTTGAATTGAACTACCTAATAAAGGATTTACACTATTCACGTGTGAGCATGATATGTGCGAGAAAGTGATTGACGTGCTCGCGTGAACACATTTGAGTAGTGTTGATGAGAGCATTTGAGTAGTGTAAATGAGACCATTTGACTAGTGTAAATGAGAGCATTTGAGTAGTGTTAATGAGAGCAAGAGTCGTGCGTTTGAGAGCATTTGAGTAGTGTCAATGAGAGCATTTGAGTAGTGTTAATGAGAGCAAGACTCATGCGTATGAGAGTGTTTGAGTAGTCCTTATGAGAGCCTTTCAATAGTTTGTGTGTGTGTGAAAGCATTTGAATAGTAAGTGTGAGAGCTAATCCTGAATAATGTCCCGAACGGCCCCTCATAAGTAGCCCTTACTAATACACACACGAGTACACAGTAAGTCACTCACACACACACACCAGTACAAGTTCAAAAAAATTTATACAAAGTGAAGCGCCACGGTAACCAACTGGTTAGAGCGTCTGCCTCACAGTTCTGAGGACCAGGGTTCGATTCCCGGCCCCGCCTGTGTGGAGTTTGCATGTTCTCCCCGTGCCTGTGTGGGTTTTCTCCGGGTACTCCGGTTTCCTCCCACATCCCAAAAGACATGCACGCTAGGTTCATTGAAGTCTCTAAATTGCCCGTAGGAGTGAATGTGAGTGCGAATGGTTGTTTGTTTATGTGCCCTGCGATTGGCTGGCAACCAGTTCAGGGTGTACCCCGCCTCCTGCCCGATGATAGCTGGGATAGGCTCAGAAAATGAATGGATGGATGGAATACAAAGTGAAAGTGGAGATGAAAGTCTGCATCTATATTCAGCTCTGGTTATTTTGAGAGCACACTTCAAATAAAACAGCACATCTATCTATGTACAGCATCTATCTATATACAATATCTATTGCTGTGTTAGTCATTGATGAATGAATGAATAAATAGTCTGATTGGATTAGGGTCATGATAAAGTTTTCTTGTCGCTGCCTCAGCTACTAACTAGAAGGTCTTCTTCGTTGTTGTCGTCATCGCGGTGGCAGCCAGCGGAGCAGAGCAATAAAAAGACCAGCTGATGCTGAGCGCTTCTGGCAACAAAGTGAGCAAATAAAGAGCAACAAAAAACAAGACGAAGAGGAGAAGAAGATTCTGTCTTTTAAAGTCAAAGTACAAAAGCTGCTCTGAGCTAGGTCTGGGAGTCAAACCCACAATCTTTCCACTGCAAGACACCCGGCGTACACGCTACAACTCACTTAGACATACGGTGGTGCCTTGAGATATGAGTTAAATGTGTTTTGTGACCAAGGTCGTGACTAAATACACTCATACCTCAAATTATCTTTCCCATTAATTCATTCATTTTCCGTACCGCTTCTCTTCACTAGGGTCAAGGGCGTGCTGGAGCCTATCCCAGCTACACCCTGAACCGCCAGCCAATTGCATCCCCATTGAAATAAATGGAAATGTCATTTATCTTTGCAGACCCCCCCAAAAACGACCTGTTATGACAACCTTTGCCGCACTATTCCAGATATCTACATGACTCACATCAATCAAAGACACCCTCTAAAAGACAACACACAAGAACAGAACTGTTATGACTCCCTTTGACACACCATTCCCGATGATTACCTGACTCACGCCACTCACACAAGACATACAACTACATGCTGTGACATACTCCAACAAACACGCAACACATTTCAACTGACTTCGACACATTACAAAAAAGAAACACTCTGAGTCATATATCAAACAACATGTCACGACTCCCTTTGACACACGATTCCAGATGACCACCTGACTCACACCAAGCAAAGAAAAAAAAAACAAAAAAAACGCAACAACAAGTTACCACCGCCTTTGACAAGGAAGGACTACACACTGTGACTCATTACATCATGCCACAAGATGGGGACAAAGCACTACTTTTGTCTTAATGAAGCCCAACAACTCACTTCAATATACTGTAGTTTCTTAGCACTGAGATGCTACATGATTGTGACAAAGCATTTTTTTTTTTAAACAAAGCTCCTCAATTCACTTCAACGAATTCATTAGTACCAAGATGATGGCAAAGCACTACTTTTGTCTAAATTGAAGCTCCTCAACTCACTTCATTATAGTTCCTAGGTACCAAAATGACACAAGATGGCGGCAAACAACTACTTATTAAAAAAAAGTAACTCCTGAACTCATGTCAACTTAGTTCCCCAGAACTGAGATGCCACAAGATGATGACAAAGCACTACTTTTGTCTCAATGAAGCTCAGCAACTCATATTAACATACTGTAGTTTCTTGGCACTGAGATGCCACAAGATGGTGACAAAGCACTGCTTTTTTTCTAAATGAAGCTCCTCAATTCACTTCAGCTACATGCTGTGACCCACACCAATCAAAGACACCCTTGGAAAAGCTACACACGACTACATGCTGTCACTTACCACAACAAGCAACGACATGTTCCGACATACTACAACGAAGGACTCTACACTGTGACTCACAACAGCACACGACTGCCTGCTGTGACTCACTACTTGTGGAAGTGTGAAAGTGTGTGTTTGTCAGAGGTGGGTGGAATAGCCAAATATTGTACTCAAGTAAGAGTACTGTTACTTGACAATAATGTGACTCAAGTAAAAGTAAAAAGTAGTCCTCCCAAAAAATTACTTGATAAAAGTAAGTATAAAAGGTACACAGTGAAAAATATACTCAAGTACTGAGTAAATGGTAAGTAACTTCTGATTTCTGATGAAAAAAATAAATAAAATGTGAATGTGCAAATTCTGATATTGCTGTGTGTGTGTGTTTGTGTGTGTGTGTGTGCGTGTGTATGTGTGCATGCGCACGCGCGCATGTGGAGTGCGAGCGGGATTATCACGTACCCGAAGTAATGCATGTTTTACAGTTGTGATAAAATAGGGCTAATGTGGGCTAATATGCACAGCCAAAACAACAGCAAAATATCAGCAATTTACCACAAGGTGTTTTCTCAAGTTAGAAGTGGGCTGAAATATCCACGTTTGGCCAGACAGTGCCAGACAAATACTACAAAACATGAAAGCTGTTGTTTTTCTTCATCTAAATGTAAACAAGTCACGCGTGGTTGCCTCCAATGGTAACGACGACCTTCCCAACATGTTCGCAACATAGGCATGTCGATGAGCCAGGCTGGTGTATCAAGTGTTAATGCCTGGGAAGCCTAATAGAAGATGTTGGATGCGGTCATGCGACTTCCTTGTTTCGTTTGAATGGTGAACTAGACTTAAACGTCACTAGCGCTTAAATTGGATTGGAGCAAACAGCGCCCAATGTGGAAGTCAAAGTCGTAGTCAAAACAGATAGGTCGCGCCACGAAATAGTTGCTAAATAAAAGTAGCGAGCAGCATTTAAATTATTGTAACAGAGTAAAAGTACCGTTTCTTCTTAACATAAATACTCAAGTAAAAGGAAAACGTATGCAGTATTAAAACTACTTTGACAAGTACAATTTATCCAAAATGCTGCTTGAGTAAATGTAGCGATTTACTACCCACCTCTGGTGTTTGTCTATCCATGACAACACACTGGTTAAGACACCATGACCATTGTTACATGCGCATACACTCTGCATACGTGTGGGTGGTGGCAGGATGAAGATTGGTCGCTACGCTCGAGCAGCGCGGCGTGGGAGGCATACTCGGCAGGATGCACAAACACAAGGCCAAAACGTGCGTGGTTGCTATGGCGACACGCAAGCTGACAAGGTAGGGAGGCAGGGAGGGATGACTCACCCCAGTGTCGTCATGGTGACGATGGTGTACCAGAAGGAGGCCGGGATGGAGGTGAAGGTGGAGCCCTTGGTCCCCTTCTCGGCGTAAAACATGACTGTGGCGAAGATGATGATGGCCATGGTGAGGGAGAAGAGCAGGAAGCCCAGCTCCGAGGCACAGCTCTTGAGTGTGTAGCCCAAAATCCTCAGACCCTGCGAGTGGCGCGAGAACTTGAAGATCCGGAAGACACGGAAGACCCTCAGCGTGACAAAGGCGCCGCTCACGTCCTCATTCTCTGGCATTACCAGGCCAATATAGTAGGGCATGATGGCCACCACGTCGATGACCGACATGACTGAACGCATGAACTTGCAGCGACTGGGCGCGGCGAACAGACGCATCAGATACTCAAAGGTGAAGATGAGTACACACGCCGTATCCATGCAGAAGAATGCCAGCTGGTACTTCTCGCCGCACGGGAGCTCCTTGACGCTCCCCTTGGGGGGTCGGCAAGGGACTGTTTCCACCACGTTGGCAATGACCGACACAGCGATGAAGAATCCCGTCACGTAGTAGAAGACCAGCGCCATAGTGGACGTATGTGGGTTCTCGAAGGCTCGCCACAGACGCTCTCTAGGGCTGCTGTGCGGTGGGAGGGGCGCATCCATAGCTTCGTTAGCTTCCGTGTCCTCGGCCAGACGCTCCTGGTTTTCCTTTTTCCGGTCTCGGTATTCCTTAAGAGCAAACAAGGGAACATTAGCAACGACTTACACACTACAGTGTGGCGAAAAAGTAACTGGCGCCGCAGCTAAAAATGTTTATAATTGCCTAAAGATGCTAAAGCACTACTTTTGTCTAAAATTAAACTCCGCGACTCACTTCAGCATATTTCCTTGGCACCAAGACGCCACAAAATTGAAGGAAACAGTTGACTGTTTTTGAGAAAAAAAAGTTGTAATCATATAACAACAAATTCATGTTTTTATGTAATTTAATGTTATGAAAATTTGTCAACTTTAACACAACAATAATGTATTTTATATTGTATCTTATGAGAATAAAGTCCTATTTAAAAAAAAACATACCATGATGATATTTAAGAAAAAAAATCAAGCGAAAAATTCAACTCACTTTAACATACAGTAACTCCTTGCAAGATGATGCCAGAAGATGCGGCAAAGCACTACTTTTGTCTAAAATGAAGCTCTGAACTCACTTCAGCAATAAAATGACACAAGATGATGACAAAGCACTAATTTTGTCTAAATGAATTTCTCAACTCAGTTCAACTTTGTTCCTGAGCACCGAGATGTCACACGACAGCAAAGCACGACTTTTATATAAATTACTCACTTCAACTCACTTTTGTCTAAAATGAAACTCCTAAACTCACTTGACCATAGTTCCGAGGCACCACAATGACACAAGATAACGAAAAACCACTACTTCTGTCTAAATGAGGCTCCTCAACTTACTTCAACAAACCGGAAGTTCCTTGGCACCAAGATGCCACAAAATGGCAGCAAATGACTACTTTTATTGAAATAAAGGGTCTCAAGTCACTTCAACATAGTTCCTTGGCATCGAGATGCCACAAGATGGCGACAAAGCAGGTGGCACACACTAGGATTCCCTACAAACAATGACTACACACTATGGGTGCATTTCATTTCTACATTTGGAACTTCTTCGGTCCTAGGTCCTCTGTTTACATGCTAGCTTCTCCCACCATAAATTCCATCGAGGAGAGATAATATTGACAGAGGAGCGATGCAGAGGGAGTTAGGAATGTTTGGGGGAAATAAGACAAGCGTGCATCGATGGCGTCATTTCATGGAGACGTCTACTAAAGATGACGTCACTTCATTGACGTGTCAAAAAGGAAAAGTCTGCATGGCTAAATTATTACTACCACCACAAATTTCCACTTATTGCTTTATATATTAAGCGTGATTAGATTAAAGTCAAATATAAGTGGTTCAGAAAAAGGATGGATAATCAACTCTGTTCAAAAATCAACACATTACAACTTTGTAGATGTAAAGATGATCGTGATTGGTCAATCCCCGTTCTGTCCCCCCTCACACCCCCACACGTGTAAAGCGTGTTTTTGGAGCGACTCGCAAATATATCCATCCATCAATCCATTTTCTGAGCCGCTTCTCCTCACTAGGGTCCCAGCTATCATCGGGCAGGAGGCGGGGTACACCCTGAACTGGTTGCCAGCCAATCGCAGGGCACATAGAAACAAACAACCATTCGCACTCACATTCACACCTACGGCCAATTTAGAGTCCTCAATTAACCTGCATGCATGTTTTTGGCATGTGAGAGGAAACCGGAGTGCCCGGAAAAAACCCACGCAGGCACAGGGAGATTTTCTTTATGTGCCCAGTTGAATTTCACTTAATTACTACACAAACCTTAGAAATATGTGGTTGGTTAGGTGTATCGTAACTCTGAGCTCGTGTAATTAAGTAATTAAATACTATCACAAATACAACAGACTCTCAGCAAAATATGTATATTCAAACTAAAATAATGCATGACGAAAACAGAAGATTAACTACTGTATTTAATTTGTATTTCTGCCCCGTTCACGATCCACCTGGCCATTTTGAAATGTCACCATCGAGGACCTAACGCACTTCCGCGGAGGATACATCAGATTTCTCTCAATATAAGCTAGCTCCTGGAGGCTCCTCAATGCTCGCTCCTCGCTCCTTGATGGGCGTTTAAGACACTCGAGACGCTCCTTAATATGGCGGTGTGATAACAACTTCTGGGTGACATTTAATGTTTTGAGGCGTGAGGAGCTAGGAACGTTGTATTTAAGGGACTTGAGATGCACCCCACGATTCACTACAAAGGACAACAACCTGTTTTTGCTGACTTGGATACAGTAGAACAAAAGAATACATAGAGTATGCTCTGTCACTCACCGCAATGAGGAAACCACCCTGTGACTTCACAAGTGTCCTTTCTCAGACTTAAGTTACAAGAGAGACATTTGGGGTTTTGGGAGGTGGAAGGGGTTGGTACCTCCATGCAGCAGTCACCGATGATTTCGGGCACGATGCCATAGAAGGCCAACTCCTCATCGAAGGCCTGGATGCACTCGTGTCGTGGGTAGTGCAGCTTCCCGGTGCGGTAGAAGTTGAGGATGTGGCGGAACATTTCGGGGTCCCTGTCGAAGAAATACTCCTGAGTGTCATCGTTGTAGAAGAACTCCTTTTCCGAGGAGCCTAGCAGCGTGTCGGGATAGCGGTCCAGCGTATTCTTCCATGTCTAAACAAACAAACAAACAAACAAACAAACAAACAAACGCAGACGTTTACGTCACGAGTGGGGTTGATGTGGTTAAGGATAGAGTTTGCAGGGGGGCAACTTTTAGACAGACAGACTAGTTTCCGGTCTGGTCACCCCCCCTTCTGTCGGTCCTCCAGAATTAATGCATCATATCCCCATCTGAGGGGGGAGGGCAGTGTCGGGTTGGGGAGGACACTCGGCTAGGTGTTCTGGCATTCCGGCCTGCTCTCTGGCCTGCCATGGCTTTCCTCCCCCACGGATTTTTAATGCACCACATTCATTTGCAATCCTTTGGGGAGCTGGTTGGCCTGGGTGGGGTTGACAGTTAGGAGTCATCATTGCCCTGTGCCCGTCTCGCCCCTACCAGTCTCCCCAATTTTAATGAACGACACCCCACCAGTCAGGGACCTGGTAACCATAGTAATAGGGTGGGTGGTGGGTATTCATATTTCTCTTGGTTGACGCCTGGGGCTTTGGGTTGTTGGGCCGTGGAGAGATGGGTGTTCGCCTTCCTCTCCCCTCTCTTGGCACCCTCACCCATCCTTGCTCACGACAGGTGCTTAAAATGGGCTCGCTTTTGGCAGGCTATGACTGTTTTCGGGTGGCGGCTGGCTCCTGCGTGGGGTCCTGTTGGTGGCTGGGGCCCCTATCCTCTGATGGGTGGATGGGGTGCCCGTGCCCCTCACTTTGGAACTGGTCCGGGCGCTTCGGTTGGGCTGGGGGCCGCCCTGGGTCCTGGGGAGTGGGTGGCGTTGGGTACCCTGCTGGACAGGATCGCTGGCTTGCCCCCCCCCCCTTGCGGGTGGAGGGGGCCGGGCCCACCCTTCCTCAATGTGCCGGCTCAGCGACGCCGTACACCGGTTAACTAACATGCATGTGATATGGTGTTCATTCACTAATAAGTTCAATAGACACGGTATATGCTTTAAGTGCTTGTGCTAGGACCACTAATAATAACATAGGTTATACTAACATATCAACTCACAGGTTCTTACAGGTGTTTAGACACTACAAACCGCACCACTCCTCAGTAGCACTGACTTGCTCATTTCCCACATTCTGTCATGTACTGCCCTTTTCATCTTGTTCTCTTGGTTAGTTATTGCATGTCCTCAATGGATGCCCGACCCCCTCCACCCCACCCCCATCCACAAATAAGAACACAATTTGACTGTTCTAATGTTACTTGTGCTATTGTTCTGCTGTTGTTCGCACCCCTATTCTCCTTGTCCACTCTGTCCGTCTTTCTGACCCCTAAATCCCTTTTCTGTCCGACTGCATTTTCAATAAACATCAGAAATTATAATGTTTTAAAATAAGCAGAGGGAGTATTTCAAACTCCCTTGTTGCACAGCAATACTGTTCCAGCACAAAAGGCATAGAGGTCCACTATTCTGCAAGGCTGTGCAGATGAACAGAACAGGCTAAAAAAAAAGGGGAAAAAAAGAAGACATAGTAGGACTGCACGATATTGGAAAAAATTACATTGCGATTATCTTTAACCCTGCGATATTTATTGCGATGTTAAAATAAACAGGATTATGTGCACATAAGGTCGAAACCAGCACACATTTCTCATTTTCCCTCTCTAGAAAAACTATGCTCAGGAGAGCGCAAAAGTATATGGAATCATTTGTATGAAGTCTACCTGAATTTCAATGCACTGTAGTATTGAGCAATAGTCCAGCCAGACATTTCTTTTCATGCCCAGTTATACTGTAGAGTAATTAGCAAATTCCTAACACTATTCATTTGTTTTAAATCAGTCTGTTATTTTACACCTACGTTTTAACATATGAATTAGTATTTCTATATTTGAATGTTTAAGCAAAACACGTTGTTGTGTACACCTGAGGTTTGTCCCTTCAATAATGCCATGGCTCTCCCCCTTCCCCCCAAGTCTAATCTGTTGCGACATCCATTAGTTCGTCAAATTCTGAGGAGAGATACAGTAAATGGAGGCATGCAGTCGTTTCGCGTGTCCTCATTAATAGTTACGAACTAAAGTTCATGAACTAGTTCATATTTTGTGTGACCGTGAACTGAACGCGCGCATTCTGACGTCAAAGAATGGTTTTCAAACGAAAGTTCATTTTCATTCAAGAGTGCTATGTTTTGTTAGGGACTTCCAGCACAAACCCGTCTGAACGCGTTATATACGAGCCTTCATTTGGCAGCCGATTTAGTGCGGCCACGGCCGCCATTCATGGGAGGCTCATGGCAGCTGCGTGAGAATGCGAGGTTCATTCAGGGACACTGCGTGAATGTGAGTGAATGTGTTCTTCAATGGTTCTTTTGTAATACATATAATAATAATAATAATAATAATACATATAATATTCTTCTGCGCTTGGCTGGCAACCAGTTCAGGGTGTACCCCGCCTCCTGCCCGATGATAGCTGGGATAGGCTCCAACGTTCCCGCGACCCTTGTGAGGATAAGCGGATCAGATAATGGATGGATGATAATGTTCTTTTCCTTTCGGCTTGTCCCGTTAGGGGTCGCCACAGCGTGTCATCCTTTTCCATGTAAGCCTATCTCCTGCATCCTCCTCTCGAACACCAACTGCAGTCATGTGTTCCCTCACGACATTCATCAACCTTCTCTTTGGTTGGTCTCTTTGGTGGCCAGGCAAGCTCTCTTGCCTGGCAGCTCCATCCTCATCATCCTTCTACCAATATACTCACTATCTCTCCTCTGGACGTGTCAAAACCATCGAAGTCTGCTATATTCTGTTTTACTTTAGCTAATCTTCATTCCTCTCCTTTCCAGTGCATGCCTCCACCTTTCTAACTGTTCCTCCACCTGCTCCCTGCTTTCACTGGAGATCACAATGTCATCTGTAAACATCATGGTCCACGGGGATTCCAGTCTAACCTCATCTGTCAGCCTATCCATCACCACTGAAAAACCGGAAGGGGCTCAGGGGCTCAGGGCTGATCCCTGATGCAGTTCCACCTCCACCTTAAATTCCTCTGTCACACCTACAGCACACCTCACCACTGTTCTGCTGCCCTCATACATGTCCTGTACTATTCTAACATACTTCTCTGCCACTCTAGACTTCCGCATGCAGTACCACTCTGTCATAGGCTCTCTCTAGATCCACAAAGAAACAATGAAGCTCCTTCTGACCTTCTCTGTACTTTTCCATCAACATCCTCAAGGCAAAAAATGCATCTGTGCTACTCTTTCTAGGCATGAAACCATACTGTTGCTCGCAAATACCCACATCTGCCCTGAGTCTAGCCTCCACTACTCTTTCCCATAACGTCATTGTGTTGCTCATCAACTTTATTCCTCTACAGTTCCCACAGCTCTGCACATCACCCTTGTTCTTAAAAATTGGAACCTGCACAATTTTTATCCATTCCTCAGGCATCTTCTCACCCACTAGAATTCTGTTGAAAAAGATGGTAAAAACCACCTCTCCTAGATGCTTCCATACCTCCACAGGTATGTCATCAGGACCAACTGCCTTTCTATTTTTCATCCTCTTTAATGCCTTTCTAACTTCCCCCTTACTAATCATTGCCACTTCCTGGTCCACCACACTTGCCTCTTCTACTCTTCCTTCTCTCTCATTTTCCTCATTCATCAACTCCTCAAAGTATTCTTTCCATCTATCCAGCACACTACTGGCACCAGTCAACACATTTGTATCTCTATCCTTAATCAGCCTAACCTGCTGCACATCCTTCCGATCTCTATCCCTCTGTAGGGCCAGCCTGTATAGATCCTTGTCTCCTTCTTTAGTGTCCAACCTGGTGTCCTCATATGCCTCTCTCTGACGTCGCATCTCAATGTATTCCTTTCTCCTCTCATCGGTCCTCTCAATGTCCCACTTCTTCTTAGCTAACCTCTTTCCTCGTATGATTTCCTGAACTTTGAGGTTCCACCACCAAGTCTCCTTCTCCCCTTTCCTGTCAGAAGATACACCAAGTACTTTCCAGCCTGTCTCTCTGATCACGTTGGCTGTAGTGGTCCAGTCTTCTGGAAGCTCCTCCTGTCCACCGAGAGCTTGTCTCACCTCTTCTCGAAAAGCCACACGACACTCGTCCTTTCTCAGCTTCCACCACACTGTTCTCTGCTCTGCCTTTGTCTTCTTTATCTTCCTCCCCACCACCAGAGTCATCTTACACACCACCATCCTATGCTGTCTACCCACACTCTCCCCTACCACAACCTAACAGTCAGTAACCTCCTTCAGATTACATCTTCTGCACAAAATGTAATCCACCTGTGTGCTTCTACCTCCACTCTTGTAGGTCACTTTATGTTCATATCTCTTCTGGAAAAAAAGTGTTCACTACAGCCATTTCCATCTTTTTTGCAAAGTCTACCACCATCTGTCCTTCCAAGTTTATTTCCTGGATGACATATTTACCCATTATTTCTTCATCACCCCTGTTTCCTTCACCAACATGTCTATTACAATCTGCAGCAATCACAACTCTTTCTCTGTCTGGGATGCTCAGAACTACTTAATCTAGCTTCTTCCAGAATTTCTCTTTCACCTCTAGGTCACATCCTACCTGTGGGGCATAGCCACTAATCACATTATACATAACACTCTCAATTTCAAGTTTCAGCCTCATCACTCGATCTGATACTCTTTTCACCTCCAAGACATTCTTAGCCAACTCTTCTTTTAAAATAACCCCCACTCCATTTCTCTTCCCATCTACACCATGGTAAAATAATTTAAACCCTGCCACTAAACTTCTAGCCTTACTGCCTTTCCACCTGGTCTCCTGGACACACAATATATCAACCTTTCTCCTAATCATCATGTCAACCAACTCCCGAGATTTTCCTGTCATAGTCCCAACATTCAAAGTCCCCACATTCATTTGTAGGTTCTGTGCTTTCCTCTTCTCTTTCTGCCTAAGAACTCGCTTTCCATCTCTCCTTCATCTTCGACCCACAGTAGCTGAAATTTCATCGGCGCCCTGCAGGTTAATGGCGCCGGTGGTGCACGTTGTTAACCCGGACCACGGCCATTATGGTATGGAATTCTTTAGATGAACGCTCATATTTGTTTGGAAAAGTTTTAAGCCGGATGCCCTTCCTGACGCAACCCTCTGCATTTATCCGGGCTTGGGACCGGCCTACAGTTTGCACTGGCTTGTGCCCCCCATAGGGCTGCATTTTTTAACACAGTACATAATTGTAAAAATTGAATAGGCCTACTAGAAAAATTATTATTTGTATCAGAATGGTTTGGTTAAAACTGTACAATCACACTGTCATGATATGGAATTTATTTTTTGTAATATAAAAAAAATTATGAAATATTTTGTTAATATAGTCAACCAGAGCTGCAAGGAATGCAGTTATCAATGTCCTTTAACCATCGTTCCTGTCATACGGTGTTGCGTGTTTTTGTTAGCACATTAACATTTATTTTTTAATTCCTCATTTTAAAAAAGACCATTCAAGCAACAATTTTTTTCCTCATGTTTTGAGATTGTAGGGTGAAAGCTGCATCTGGCTACTAGTGTGGACTGAATGGGTGGCAAAAATGGAAAAATGTAATGCCAGTATTTTCAGGGGAATAGCCCGTCAGCACCATATTGAGAAAAAATAACAATAAACTAGTTCATTTTTGGAATGGTAAACTTAGTTCAAAATTTTGAAATATTAACTATGAACTGAACTCATTTTTGGAACTTTGAACTAGTTTCCACAGAAAATGAACTTTCCCAACACAGCAGACAGATGACAGATACAGTGGAGGAAATAATTATTTGATTCCTCACTGATTTTGTAATTTTACACATTGACAACGACATGAAAGGTTTATAATTTTAATGGTACGTGGATTTTAACAGAGAGAGACAGAATATCAAAAAGAAAATCTTGAAAATCACATTAAAAACGTTTCAAATTATTTTGCAATTCATAGAGGGAAATATAGTAAATATTTGACCCCTAACAAAACATTACCTGGTACTTGGTGGAGAACCCCTTGGTGGCCAGTGCAGAGGTCAGACGTTTCTTGTATTTGTAGTTGATCACCAGGTTTGCACACATCTCGGGAGGAATTTTGGACCACTCCTCTCCAAATCCTTAAATGTTTCGAGGCTTTGCCTTTGCAACTCGAAGCTTCAGATCCCTCCACAGATTTTTTTTAGGGGATTTAGGTCTGGAGACTGGCTAGGACACTCCATGACCTTAATGTGCTTCTTCGTTAGCCACTCTTTAATTTCCTTGGCTGTTTGCTTTGAGTCATCGTCGTGCTGGAAGCCCCATCCACGACCCATTATTTTAAGTTTTCTGGCTGAGAGAAGGAGATTGTCACCCAGCATTTCACGGTACAAGACTCTATCCATATTTCCCATGATGCGGTGAAGTTGACCTCTCCCCTTTGCAGAGAAACACCCCCAAAGCATAATGCTTCCACCACCATGCTTGATGGTGGGGATGGTGTTCTTGGGGTTATCGTCTGAATTCCTCTTCATCCAAACATGATTTTAAATAGCTCGATTTTGTCTCATCTGACCACATTATCTTCTCCCAATCATTCTCTGTATCATTCAGGTGTTCACTGGAAAACTTCAGACGGGCCTGTACATGTGCCTTCTTGAGCAGGGGGACCTTACGGGCGCTGCAGGATTTTAATCCATTACGGCGTGATGTTTTACCAATGGTTTTCTTGGTGACTGTGGTCCCAGCTGCCTTGAGATCATTAAAGGTCCCATATTTTGCCTATTTAGACCTCCATAGAGTAAGTCTCTCACATGGATTTAAAAGGGTCAATTTTATTTTAAAAAACACCTTGGGTTTGTCATACAAGTGTCCAGAAAAGGCCCCTCTGACAGCTACTTCCTTTTGACCCAGTTTTGCATCCGCTTTGTACATATTTGGCTAATTGGTTGCCTCCATGTAGAAGACCCAACCCTCACTACTTCTGAGAGCACACGCGTTGTTCACAGCGCTGGCTCAGGAGCGAAGAGGTTGGCGGAGAGCTTCGCTAGTAACGTACAACCCCAATTACAATGAAGTTGGGACGTTGTGTCAAACATAAATAAAAACAGAATACAATGATTTGCAAATCCTGTTCAACCTATATTTAATTGAATACACTACAAAGACAAGATATTTAATGTTCAAACTGATCAACTTTATTGTTTTAGCAAATAATCATTACCTTAGAATTTTATGGCTGAAACACGTTCCAAAGGAGCTGGAACAAAGTCATGTTTACCATTGTGTTACATCACGTTTTCTTCTAACAACATTCAATAAATGTTTGAGGACACTAATTGTTGAAGATTTGTCGGTGGAATTATTTCCCATTCTTGCTTGATGTACAGCTTCAGCTGTTCAACAGTCCAGGGTCTCCGTTGTCGTATTTTACGCTTCATAATGCGCCACACATTTTCAATGGAAGACTGGTCTGGACTGCAGGCAGGCCAGTCTAGTACCCGCACTCTTTTACTACGAAGCCACGCTGTTGTAACACGTGCAGAATGTGGTTTGGCATTGTCTTGCTGAAATAAGCAGGGGCGTCCATGAGGCATGGACGTTGCTTGGATGGCAGCATATGTTACTCCAAAACCTGTATGTACCTTTCAGCATTAATGGTGCCTTCACAGATGTGTAAGTTACCCATGCCATTGGTACTAACACAGCCCCATACCATCACAGATGCTGGCTTTTGAACTTTGCGTCCATAACAGTCCGGATGGTTCTTTTCCTCTTTGGCGCGGAGGACACAACGTCCACAATTTCCAAAAACAATTTGGAATGTGGACTCGTCGGACCACAGAGCACTTTTCCACTTTGCATCAGTCCATCGTAGATGAGCTCGGGCCCAGAGAAGCCGCCGGCTTTCTGGGTGTTGTTGATAAATGGCTTTTGTTTTGCATAGTAGAGTTTCAAGTTTGGAAACTCCAGTGTTTTTAATAACTATCGACCGATTTCTTAAAAGTCCTTGAAAACCCCAAACACACAAACCCCAATTCCAATAAAGTTAAGATGTTGTGTAAAATGTAAATAAATACAGAACACAATGATTTCCAAATCCTTTTAAACTTATATTCAATCGTTTACACTACAAATACAAGATATTTAATGTTCAAACTGAGGAATGTTATTGGTTTAAAAAAAAAAACCTCTCTTTTTGAATATGATGCCTGCAACACTTTCCCAAAAAGCTGGGACAAGGGAAACAAAAGACTGGGAAATTTGAGGAATGCTCATAAAAAAACACCTTTTTGGAATATTCCACGGGTGAACGGGTTAATTGGAAATAGGTGATTGTCATGATTGGGTATAAAAGGAGCGTACCCAAAAGGCTCATGCGTTCACAAGCAAGGATGGGGTGAGGTACACCACTTTATGAACAACTGCGTGAGTAAATAGTACACCATTTTAAGAATGTTTCTCAATGTACAATTTCAAGGAATTTTGTGATTTTATCATCTACGGCCCATAATATCTATAAAAGATTCAATTAATCTGGAGAAATCTCTGCACGTAAACTACAAGGTGGAAAACCAACAGTGGATGCCCATGACCTTCAATGCTTCAGGCGGCACTGCATTAAAAACCGGTATCATTAGGTGAAGGATATTACCACTTGGGCTCAGGAACACTTCAGAAAACCATTGTCAGTTAACAGAGTTCATCACTACATCTTAAGATGCAAGTTAAAAAACTACCATGACAAAAGATAGCCATATATCAACAACACCCAGAAACGCCTTCTTCGGGTTTTCTGGGCCAAAACTCATCTGAGATGGACTGACGCAAAGTGGAAAAGTGTGTTGTGGTCTGACAAATCCACATTTCAAATTGTTTCGGGAAATCATGGACGTCATGTCCTGTGGGCTAAAGAGGAAAAGGACCATCCGGATTGTTATCAGTGCAAAGTTCAAAATCCAGCATCTGTGATGGTATGGGGGTGTGTTACTGCCCATGGCATGGGTAACTTGTGCATGTGTGAAGGCACTATTCATGCTGAAAGGTAGTTTTGGAGCCACATATGCTGCCATCCAAGCAACGTCTTTTTTAGGGACGTCCCTGCTTATTTCAGCAAGCCAATGCGTGTCAGACAACACTCATCAGGCATCTATGCTAGCATAATGCTTATTTAACTTATATTGCGCCTTTCATGAAACATATACTGTATAAGGTTTTGTACCACTGAAATTTGTGATTTCAAATTGTCTTGCTGTTTACTGTTTGCTGGTAAATTGTCATGTTGTCGTGTTGTTGAATATACAGGCAGACAGAAAGACAGACAAGCAGATCATTTAAAGACAGTTTTGCAAATTAAACAAATTCACCAGTCTCATTTCATTTAAAATCTAATTATGTTGATGTGGAAGCCTGAAGAAAAAAAAGGGTGACCATAAAACATTTTGAAGTAGAATGACAATATTTTGGGATAGGCTCCAGCACGCCCGCTACCCTTGTGAGGATAAAGCGGTACAGAAAATAGATGGATGAATGGATGACAATATTTTATCGTTGCAGGACCCTGGCCAAAAGTCACGTACTGATGGAGCTATTTTAATGCAAACATTTACACTTAAACATTTGAGTACTTTTGTAAGCTATATTGCTCTATATAGTATATGATATAGAGCAGCGTACAAAATAATGATTAATAAATAGGAAAAGCTGTCTATTTGATTTTATTGAAATAATAATAGATCCATTATCACGTTTAGTTTATTTGTATCAAAGGGCTTCACAGGCCCACAGTAAACAAAGATCGGTGACATCCCCTGATCTAAACTCCCAGGCATTATCATTATCTTTAACTACCCAAATTATCAAATTCTAATTTGAACAAAAAGGTAGGTCTTAAATTGAGGTACATGACAGTCTGTATATTGATATTGGTAACAGTTTCTAACTTTATATACTGTATAATCTCAGTATGATTCGATTTATTTCAATCACTAACAGTGAAATAAAGAATAAAGAATCAAAACAAAATAAAAATAAGAAAAGGTATGATCATTTGCCCATAGTCACATCACCTCCTGTCAAAGTAGCGTACACACAAATCTGATGATTAGTGAGCTGACTGCTCTCATACTTAGCCTAGTGAGAAACAAACCACAGTTTGCTGCACATGCATATCGCACGCGTATTTTGAGCGGTAAAATGTGCCCCCTCCCATACACACCAACCAAATGTCCTCCCATCTGATGCGCTCTGGCGCCGACACTGTTCTCAAGTTTTGGGCCATAGGTGCCTTCTTTTTGGCTTGAAACAGAAAATGTCTGTGCATGTGCCTGTCCTGGGATAACCATTTTGAGCATGTATGCAAAACAATCATGCGGTCTTCCGGTATTATCAGGAGAGTTTTTCATATAGATTAATCGATCCCGTCTCATGACATTAAACTACAACTTAATGTATCCACTTTGACAGACTGTAATATTGTTGAGGCTGCTTCATAATGATCTCGCCTTAAACAGATACTTTTAATTCAGAACTGAACTGAACTGGTAGCCAGCCAATCGCAGGGCACATAGAAACAAACAACCATTCGCACTCACATTCACACCTACGCGCAATTTAGAGTCTTCAATTAACCTACCATACATGTTTTTGGGATGTGGGAGGAAACCGGAATGCCCGGAGAAAATGCACGCAAGCACAGGAGAACATGCAAACTCCACACAGGCGAGGCCGGATTTGAACCCAAGTATTCAGAACTGTGAGTCAGCTGTGCTAACCCAGGGGTGGGCAAACTTTTTGGCTCAGGGGCCACATTTTTAAAATTTGACAGGCGGGCCAAGCCAGGACCAGATGCTTACATATAAAAAATAAACAAACAAACAAAAAAAGGCATTGTAGTGTTAATACTTAGATTTACTTTTAATGGGAATAGTGTTGTTTTGTTGATCACCTTTTTTGCCAGTGCATCAAAGTCTGGTGTTAGTTTTGTTGTGGCAAAACACATCTGAGGTGATCATCACTCAGATCTGTATGATGTTTTATTAGTGTTCATCACACTAAAAGTCTGTTCACACACGTGTAGAGCCAAACACCACCAGCATCCTCTGTACCATCTTCCGGATTTTTGGAAATTTGTCTATGCTTAATGAAGCATAAAACTCATCAAGTTTGAGAGTTGAACTTTTCTTTTAAGACAGTATCACATTGGAGATCAATCAGTTCCATCTGCAGCTACCCTGGCGCTGTTTCAGGGTCTTGTGTGTCTGAATCTTGGATGGCAGTTTGCCAGATGAAGGTGTTTTGCTGAGCCCGCAAGCTTGATTTTAACCACTGAGGCATAGGCATCAGTTCCTGCATTGATTGGCTGTTAGCATAATCAGCATGCTTGTTAGAAAAGTGACGGCCGATGTTAAATTCCTCTAAAATCGCAATGGTTTCTTAACAAATTAGACATACGGCCTTTGACCGGACTTCAGTGAAAAAGTATTTAGTAGACCATTCTATATTAAACACTCGGCACTCACTGTCCCCTTTTCTTTCCGTTGGCCCACTCATGGTTGAAGAAGGCTTCAGAGCAGTAGCAGAGTAAAAACAGAACAGCCAAAGTCAAGTCAATGTATCACTGTACCTACTGCGCTATCTGGTGGAACCACTGGGCATTACAGAACAACCTGGTGGAACCACTTGGCATTTGAGGACAAGTTCAAATGAATGTAGTCATTATTTTTTTATATGATTTGGGCGATTCTGTACCAATCTTTGGCGGACCGGATTGAAATGATCCACGGGCCAGATGTGGCCCGCAGGCCGTAGTTTACCCACCCATGCGCTAACCATCTCTGTCACCATGCTGCCTTGTTTTATTTCGCATATCAATATTAAACAAAAAAAAAAGAAACAGACAGACAGTATTTGTAATATTTGTACAATAAGTGCAAAGTGGGAAGTATAATAGGACTGACAGTGATACTGTATATAATAGTGATGAGTTCTATTTTGCTTTGGTGTTAGGTTTCGGGGTAGTTTTATAGTTAGGGGTTAGGATGAGATATCGGGTTAGGGGTAGGTTAGGGTTGTCTTTGGGATTGAGAGGAAGGTTTCAGACTTAACGGTCAGGGTTTAATGTTAGCTTAATGTTTAGAGTTAATTTTAGGGGTAGGACTATGTTTTGAGCCCCTTACCTGAAAGCGGACCCCGCTGACATTGACATAGAGGATTTCGTCTGATCTGGACGAGTTGTCCACAGGAGGTTTGGGCATGGTCTTCTTGGCTAGCGGCAGCCATCCCACGGCCGCCGCCCGCGCGAATGGCAGCCATGTTGCCACGCCGGCCGCCATCTTGCTTCAAACCCACTCGGACTAGGTAGTGGGTGCGTCACTGACCCTGTCCTGACTTCTTAGCATGGCAGCGGCTTGACATGTTGATGAGGGGGAGGGGCACAGGGAGGGAGGGATGGATGGATGGATGGATGGATGGATGGATGGAGGGATGGATGGAGGGATGGAGGGAGGGGGTCCAATCACTGGTGTGCGTCACGTCATGAAAACAAATTGCAGGAAATGGAGATGACACTCGGGGTGAAGAAGAAGAAGAAGTTTGTTGCTGTTCAGATCCCAATGAATGTGTGTGTGTCTGTGTTGCCACGCCGCAGTCTTATAAAATTGTGATGATGCTGCTAAAGTTGCAAGCTCAACACAATCTCCTCCTCCTCTTCTAAGTGTTTCTCAGCTTCGTAGGCAGCTCCACGCCACCGCCGCCGCCCTCTTCCTCGCTCGTCCTAACTTCCTGTTGCTGCTCCCCGTTCTCATTGGCTGAGCAGCAGCAGCTCGACGTCCATGTTTGGTTGTTCTGTCAGATGGTGGGAAAAAAAAGGGATAAAGTGAGAAGGAGCAGAGACATGGAAGAAGAGGACGCAGGCCTCAAGAGGAAGGCTCTCAAAAAATCTACAGTAATCTGATTACAGACTGTGTGTGTGTGTGTGTGTGTGTGTGTGTGAGGGTGCGCATGTGAGAGCAGCTAGTCAGAAGAGTCCAGTCAGGCTGAAAGTTTGATTCATAATTCATGAGTACACTTTTGACTTGTGCGTGTGTGTGTGTGTGTGTGTGTGTGTGTGTGTGTGTGTGTGTGTGTGTGTGTGTGTGTGTGTGTGCATGCGTGCATGTGTTTGCGGGGGTGTTGGGCGAGATCGTTGAAACCCTAACCTCAGTCCAACAGTACCACAAACATTGAAGCAGGAAGACAGAAGCAAGTAGAGAACAGGAGCATGTAGAACACTGAACCATGTATACAGAAGCATGTGCAAGACAAAAGCATGTAAACAGGAGCATGAAAATAAAAGCATGTAGAAGACTGAAACATGTAAACTAATCACATAGAAGACTGAAACGTGGACTGAACCATGTAGAAGGTTGAAACGTGGATTGAAGCATGTACAAGACTGATGTACAAGAAACGTGCGCAGGAGCATGAAGACAAGCATGTAGACAGAAGCAGAAAGAAACCTGTAGACTGAAGCATGTACAAGAATGAAACAGGTAGACAAGGCATGTAGAAAACAAGCATGGAGACACACGCATGTAGAAGACAGAAGCCTAAAGAAAACAGGTGTAGATAGAAGCATGAAAACAGAAGCATGTGCATATAATGACGCATGTAATAGACTGAGGTACAGTATGTAGACTGAAGCATTTAGACCGACACATGGAGAAGACTGAAACACATGCAGATGACAGAAACATGTAGACTGAAGCATGCTGAAGACAAACGTACTGTATACAGGAGCATGAAGACAAGCATTTAAAAGAATGGAGCATGTAAACTGAAGCATGTAGACTGAAGCATGCAGAAGACATATATAGACTGTAACATGTAGAGGACTGAAATACTGTATGTAGAAAACAGAAACACGTATACTGACGCATGAAGACTGATGCCTGTAGAAAACAAAGACCTGAAGAAAACAGAATCATGTAGACTGAAGATTGAAGAAGACTGAAGCATGTGGAAGACAGAAACGTGTATACATAAGCCTGTAGAAACGCTGACTCGTATATAGTCTGACTTGCATTGATTCACATCGACTTGTATAGACTCAAACTAACTCAAAAGGACTCACCCTGATTCGTACCCACTGACGAGCAAGGATCCATACTGACTGATAAAGACCCACACTAACTCGTATAGACTCACACTCACTGACTCACATCAATTCACACTGACGCCTAAAGCGTCACACAAACCAAAGAAATAGAGCAATTCGTCATACAGATTCATACTGACTTGTATAGACACAAACTGACTCATTTTGAGTCACCGTGACTAGTCAAAGTGTCAAAGTCTCACATGACTTGTCAAAACGGACTCGTATAGATTCATCTGACTTGTATAGAATCACATTGACTTGGATAGACTGAAACTGAGTTGTATAGACTCATACTGACTTTAAAAGACTCACATTGACCTGTACAGACTCAAACTAAGACAAAAAGAGGCACACTTATTCTCAAAGATAGAGTCTGACCTATAAAGACCCAGTATGACTCAAATAGACTCGCACTTGCTGACTTTTACTCAGTGACTCACATTAACTAACACTGACACATATACTGACAACTTTAAGAAAGACTCTTAAAGACTCAAACTGACTCGTCAAAATGGACTCCAATAGACTCACACTGACTCCTATAGGCTCACACTGACTCGTATAGATGCATACTCGCTGACTCACAGCGACTAAGGCCCGCCGCACACCAAGTGATGCAGCCGAACGAAAACTCATGAATAAATCACAGTCGGCCACTCACACCCACGCACTTGGCAATTGACCCTTGCAGACCTACCAACACACTGCACAGGTACATAGTAAATTATAATTATACTTGAGTATTATTGTAAAACACAATATACAAACCCCAATTCCAATGAAGTTGGGAAATTGTGTAAAACGTAATTAAAAACCAAACAATGATTTGCAAATCATTTTCAACCTATATGTAATTGAATACATAACAAAGACATTTAATGTTTAAACTGACAAACTATTGTTTTTTTGAAAATAATTTTGCATTTTGAATCGATGCCTGCAAAATGTTCCAAAAAAGCAGGGACAGGGGCATGTTTTCCACTTTGTTAAATCACCTTTCCTTTTAACAACACTCAATAAGCGTTTGGGACTTTATACCTCTTTATACTCCCGTCCCCACATTGCATCACGTGACCGACGCATTGGCCCGCGCGGACCCTATGCGTCACTTGACGCGCACACGGCAAAAATTGTTGCTGCGCGTAGGATGCCACGCGTGATTGGTCCGTTTTAGTCACATGCTGTGATGACGTATTCAGCGTTCCCCTTGGTTCTGCATACCATCTACGCTGCCGCCTTCTTGATCGATTTTGCAGCATAATTAAACATATCATCTGGTCATCTAGGTCCATTTCGTTCTAGCAGACAAGGGTTCCACGGTCACCATTGTTGTTGCTTTGCTCCTTGTTCCGGAAAGGAAAGTAAAAACGGCTACCGAAATTGGCCATAAAATGCAGAGGAAACTCCACCCTGTGGTGTCCTAGCCAATACCAGCCGTAGCGACACCCCCGACTTGGAGGAGAACTGCAGTATATTTTCAAAACTGCACGCGTGGCTTGCGCTCGAGTATAAAGGTAAACTGTGCGCAGGATAGCCGCAGTGACATCAGCGGGTTCACCGCCCGTGCGAGTATATCCATCCATCCATTTTCTGAGCCGCTTCTGCTCACTAGGGTCGCGGACGTGCTGGAGCCTATCCCAGCTGTCATCGGGCAGGAGGCGGGGTACACCTTGAACTGGTTGCCAGCCAATCGCAGGGCACATAGGAACAAACAACCATTCGCACTCACAGTCATGCCTACGGGCAATTTAGAGTCTCCAATTCATGCATGTTTTTGGGATGTGGGAGGAAACCGGAGTACCCGGAGAAAACCCACGCAGGCACGGGGAGAACATGCAAACACCACACAGGCGGGGCCGGGGATTGAACCCAGGTCCTCAGAACTGTGAGGCTGACGCTCCGTGCGAGTATAAAGAAGCCTTAATTGTTGAAGTTTTGTAAGTGGAATTTTTTCCCGTTCTTGCTAGAAAGTCAACCATCACTGCAGCCCTCCAACAGTCGGGGCTTTATGGCAGAGTGGCCCGACGGAAGCCTCTCCTCAGTGCAAGACACATGAAAGCCTGCATGAAGTTTGCTAAGAAAAAAAACACCGGAAAGACTCTAAGATGGTGAGAAATAAGATTTTCTGGTCTGATGAGACCAAGAGAGAACTTTTTGGCCTTAATTCTAAGTGGTATGTGTGGAGAAAACCAGGCACTGCTTGTGGCCTTTTGTTTTGGAGGGGGGTTGGCATTTTGGCGCGAAGGTGGGGCTTCGCATGATGCCGATAATGTTTTTTTATTTGTTTTGTTTTTTTGTTTTTGATGGCTGAGGCCGGGTGCTGTGGAGCACTGGTTCCTTTCACGTCGTCGATGTGCCGGCTCAGCAACTCAGTACACGAGTTGACTATCATACATGGGTGCTCATTCACTAATAAGTTTGATAGAAACACTTTCGACTTTAATTACTTGTGCTGGGATCACTAATAAAAACACAGGTTATACTAACATATCAACTCACAGATTCTTACAGGGGTTTAGGCACTAAAAAAAGAATCTCACCGCACCACTTGACAGTAGCACTGCCTTGTTCATTTTCCCACATCCTGTCCTCTCTTATCTGGTTCTCTTGGTTAGTTATTGCATGTCCTCACTGGGTGATATATATATATATATATATATATATATATATATATGTGTGTGTGTGTGTGTGTATGTGTACGTATATACAGTGGGGCAAAAAAAGTAGTCAGCCACCGATTGTGCAAGTTCTCCCACTTAAAAAGATGAGAGAGGCCTGTAATTTTCATCATAGGTATACATCACCTATGAGAGACAAAATTAGAAAGAAACTCACAGTCTGATTTATTAGCAAATTATGGTGGAAAATAAGTATTTGGTCACCTACAAACAAGCAAGATTTCTGGCTCTCACAGCGCTACAACTTCTTCTTTAAGAACGTCTTCTCCTCTGTCCTCCACTCGTTACCTGTGTTAATGGTACCTGTTTGAACTCGTTATCAGTATAAAAGACACCTGTCCACAACCTCAAACAGTCACACTCCAAACTCCACTATGGCCAAGACCAAAGAACTGTCAACTTCTTCATGCTTCAAACAAAATTGTAGACCTGCACTAGGCTGGGAAGACGGAATCTGCAATAGGAGCTTGGTGTGAAGAAATCAACTGTGGGAGCAATTATTAGAAAATGGAAGACATAAAAGATCACAGATAATCTCCCTCGATCTGGGGCTCCACGCAAGATCTCACCGTAGGGTCAAAATGATCACAAGTACGGTGAGTAAAAATATGTATAAAAAAAAAATATATATATATATATATATATATTCTTCTTTTCCTTTCGGCTTTTCCCGTTAGGGGTCGCCACAGCGTGTCATCCTTTTCCATGTATGTATATATATATTCACACATACCCATATATATATATATATATATATATATACATGGAAAAGGATGACGCGCTGTGGCGACTCCTAACGGGACAAGCCGAAAGGAAAAGTATATATATATATATATATATATATATATATATATATATACACACACACACATGTATACACACACACTGACACACACACACACACACAGTGGGTACGGAAAGTATTCAGACCCCCTTAAATTTTTCACTCTTTGTTATATTGCAGCCATTTGCTAAAATCAATTAAGTTCATTTTTTTCCTCATTAATGTACACACAGCACCCCATATTGACAGAAAAAAATGTAATTGCTGAAATTATAGCAGATTTATTAAAAAAAGAAAAACTGAAATATCACACAGCCATAAGTATTCAGACCCTTTGCTCAGTATTTAGTAGAAGCACCCTTTTGAGCTAATACAGCCATGACTCTTTTTGGGAATGATGCAACAAGTTTTTCACACCTGGATTTGGGGATCATCTGCCATTCCTCCCTGCAGATACTCTCCAGTTGTGTCAGGTTGGATGGTGAACATTGGCGGGCAGCCATTTTCAAGTCTTTCCAGAGATGCTCAATTGGGTTTAAGTCAGGCTGGCTGGGCCATTCAAGAAGAGTCACTGAGTTGTTCTGAAGCCACTCCTTAAGTATTTTAGCTGTGTGCTTAGGGTCATTGTCTTTTTTGAAGGTGAATCTTCGGCCCAGTCTGAGGTTCTGAGGACTCTGGAGAAGGTTTTCGTCCAGGATATCCCTGTACTTGGCCGCATTCGTCTTTTCTTCGATTGCAACCAGTCTCCCTGTCCCTGCAGCTGAAAAACACACCCACAGCAAGATGTTGCCACCACCATGCTTCACTGTTGGGACTGTATTGGACAGGTGATGAGCAGTGGCTGGTTTTCTCCACACATGCCACTTAGAATTAAGGCTAACAATTTCTATCTTGGTCTCATCAGAGCAGAGATTCTTATTTCTCACCATCTTGGAGCCCTTCAGGTGTTTTTTTTTTTTTAGCAAAGTCCATGCGGGCTTTCATGCATCTTGCACTGAGGAGAGGCTTCCGTCGGGCCACTCTGCCATAAGGCCCCGACTGGCGGAGGGCTACAGTGATGGTTGACTTTCTAGAACTTTCTCCCATCTCCCGACTGCATCTCTGGAGCTCAGCCACAGTGATCTTTGGGTTCTTCTTTACCTCTTTCACCAAGTCTCTTCTTCCCCAATTGCTCAGTTTGGCTGCACGGCCAGCTCTAGGAAGGGTTCTGATCGTCGCAAATTTGTTCTGACACTGTGAACTATATACAGCTAATATAGACAGGTGTGTGGCTTTCTTAATCAAGTCCAATCAGTACAATCAAACACAGCTGGACTCCAATGAAGGTGTAGAACCATTTTAAAGATGATCAGAAAAAATGGACAGCACCCGAGTTAAATATATAGTGTCACAGCAAAGGGCCTGAATACTTATGGCTGTGTGATATTTATTTTTTTGTTTTTTTTTGTTTGTTTTTAAGAAATCAGCAAAACTTTCAACAATTGGTTTTTTTTTCTGTCAATATGGGGTGCTGTGTGTACATTAATGAGGAAAAAAATAACTTAAATGATTTTAACAAATGGCTGCAATATAACAAAGAGTGAAAAATGTAAGGGGGTCTGAAAACCTTCCGTACCCACTGTATATGTATATATATATATATATATATATATGCCGCTGCAGCGTGTTTATCAATCCCACTCAAGTACTAGAAGACTTCCCCTGCTGCAAGATGATTGGCTCCTGCAACACTGGAAGGGCATGACACAAATGTGTCCTGCCTAGTTGACTCCTCGAGTCAGCGCAGCGCTGCAACCGTGAGCACCGCCGTCTTGGGTAGCATTAGTGCTACTGTACACTTCGTCTCAACAGTAAATGAGAAAAAAGTACGAACGGGACACATGCACACCGAAATGAAACAATCTAACCAAACCGTTGGGACAGTTTGCAAAAAACGTTCGACCCCTGATATATATTGTGTGTACTGTATTGCTATGATGTGGCAGAGACTGACTGGATCTTGCTTCGTATCCAGAATTTTAATTTTTGTTGTGAAAGCTCATGTGATACAACATGGCACTTTTGATAGGCCATTATAACTGCGACGTTACGACATGATTCAAATTTCGAATCGCAGCAAAACTAATTCCCGACGGTCGGCCACTCATCAAAAATTTGTTCCAAAAGTCCGCACACTGCACGACCATTCAGTCATGTTCAACCGCGTCCCTTGGTGTGAAGTGGGCCTAATACTGACTCGTATAGACTTCCATTCATCTGTATGGAGTGAAACATACTCATAAAGATTCAAACTAACTTGTAGTGTGAGTCTCAAGACTCAAACTGATCCATATGGACTCAAATCAACGAATGCAGACTCACATTCACTGACTTGTAAAGACTCACACTTGACTCATACAGACTCACATTTACTTGTATAGACTCAAACTGAATCTTAAAAGACTCACACTGACTCATATAGACTCATTCCTTGAGGCGCACAGATTCACACGAACAAAATGACTTTGGACTGTGTTCTTCCTGGACTGAGTCAGAGGAACATACGAGTCGGCTCGAAGGTATTGACTTAACGTGACTCCTGGGCAAAACGATACGACTCAATGAACTTTTCGTGCTCAAAAAATGTCATTTTCAGCTTAGTGGAAACTGCAGAGGCAAGTGTGTGTGAGTGTTTGTGAAATATTCATATTAATAACGTGTGTGTGTGTGTTTGTATGTGTGTGCAAACTAACAAACAATGCAGATACGCCAAAGTTCATCACTAATTTATACAACTGGATTATGTCACACACAAGCACGTGTTGTGTTCAATTCACTTCCCTTCGCGTCTATGAGGTTGTTTGTCGTCCCCCTGCAGCTTCCACTCAACTTCTATTTTATTCTATCCCATCCCATTCTATTCTGGGCATCACTGAATGTGGAGCACATCTCATCCTACTTACCTCTGCTGCTTCTGATGCTCTAACACCAGGAAGACGAGGAAGAGGAGGAGGCTGATGAATATGATGAGGAAGAAGAAGTTTCCGGATGAAAAGAGGAGGGGGAGTGATGAAGAAAAGATGAAAATGGACGAGTATTCTTTTACGTTCTTGAGCTGTTGTGCTCTGCCGCCACGGCAACAAGCACATCTGCTGTCATCCTCTCCCCCCCCCCACACACACACACACACATAGGCACACAAGGATACACACACGCACACACACACAGGCTCCACCTCCATAGGCTCGCTCGACCCTCCTGCTTCTCTCCCTCTCTTTCTAGTTCTTGTTTCTCACTTTCGCTTTACCTCAACGTACACACACAGTCGCACATGTACTGTACACACACATGCACAAACACTCTCACACACCAACATAAATACACGAGAACACACACACACACACACACTTACAAACACACGTACATGCACACACACACACTCACATGCACACACACGCTTAGGAGGTCATCACTTATGATCACTTGTAGCTGCCATGTTGACCTCTATCGTCGTCGTCCTCATCACGGTGGTGTCATCATGTGTTGGTGGTGCAATAGTTTACATATTTCACGGAATCAAACCTTTGAGCAAACGTGCACATGCAAACTTAATAATGAATGCCAGGGCGCGCTGGTCAGCTGTTGTTTTGCCGACGTTGCACTCTCATCATCAAAGTTTCATGGTTGAAAGTTACCGCATGAACACTCTGCCACGTGTCCACTAGGGGGCAGTGTGCCAGGGGAGGTGGGGGGCGGGGCACATGGTCCCGTTGACTCCTTGACGACCTGAAGAAACCGACTCTTCAAGACTCAAACTGACTTGTTAAGGAACAAAACTGACTTGTATAGACTGAAACACAAAAATAATGAATAAATAATGCTAATTTTAATTGTGTTGAATAAGAATTTAAAGTCTTTTTATGAAGCAATTAATTGTATTAATAAATGTTAAATAAACTGCTTGTGTAGCTATGGTATATTTTGTTATGATTAGGGAATAAAAATTACACAACACAAATTATAATAACACTAAAATAATCTACACATACTGTATTAACATTACATCACTATTTAATTAACATTCACAGAAAACATCTCTACAGTGTTCATAATTGTTTTAAAGTGTGCTGACATTATGAGCACAAACCACTAATATTAGTCGTTCTTATGTAGGGCAGGGCAAATTCCCCTCTTCCCTCCGTTGTGCACACCAAAATAAAAGCAGCGCATACTTACGTTTTACTTTGACTTCATAAATGCCACGAGAGCCGGTCAGAGACTGGATGGGACGGATGTGGCCTACGGACCGTACTTTGCCCAGATGTGATGTAAGTCTTTAAGTTCACCTATGAGGTCGGTGGTTTGGGGGGAAAAAATGAACACCAAGTAACAACCTCTGGTGCTCCTTTGAGTACCAGACCAAAATTGTCATGTGGAAACCTACACATTGACGTGTGTAAACTGAAACCGACTCTCCAAGACTCACACAGACTCGTACAGACTCAAGTACTAGTATGTACTTAAACTTACAAATACAGACTCACATTCACTGTAAAGATCCACACTCAATGACTTGCATTAGTCATAGACCGATATCTTTTTTCTCTAACTCAGATAGGCTCACACTGACTCTTAAAGACTCAAACTGACTTGTACAAATTCAAACTGGCTTGCTAAAAATAAGAAAAGATAACATGGATAAGCTAAGGTAGCCTGTGCTGAAGAGAAAAACTGTCATGAATGCTATTGGGAAAAGGCAAACAATAAAAGAATCAAAATAATAAAAGGCCATGTTTACATTAAGGCAGGCGTTGCCACTTTTATGAGTTTTTTTCCTCTTGAGGATGCACAGACGGCGGCGGGCAGAGGAAGTGGAAGACCATCACTGCCGACATGATGATGAAGGCACTCTAGAGTCAGGCCTAGAAGAGTCTAAGGGCCAATCCCAATTCTACCCCTTAGCCCTCGGCTTTGCGTGTTGATGAGAACAAAAGGGTCTCCCAATTCTATGACAAATCTTTCAAATCTATGGTCAACTAGAATTTAGGTCCACGAGATAAGGTGAGGATCACAGCATTTTTCTCTTCTTCTTTTTTTTTTTTTTTACCTGTACGTATACAAGAACTGTAGTGTGTTGCATTTTTTTTTTTAACTCTGTGAACATCTACAGAGAAGGCAAAATGTTATGTTCAAAAACATTTATGTTATGTTATGTTCAAAAACATTTTGAACTCTGAAAAACACACTTGTGTGAAGCTTGCTTTCAAATAATGTAGCCGTCTATTTGAGTCTTCCTCATATTCATGAAATTAAAGCCAAACTTAAATTATCCACCTGCAGCCAAACAAAAATGCTAACCAAAAAACGCTGTCTGCTTCTGTGTTCCATAATCCAGTGGCGTGCAAAGGGGGGGGGGGGGGGGGGGGGCAGACAGTGCAGTGCCCCCAAACGGGGTTTGGGTGGCATAAACTGCCATGCCTGGATTAATTTTCCCAAGCAAGCGTTTTTAAGAGGGAACAAAAACCTTCGATTCGCGGTTGCAGACCCCTGTGCTAGATTTACTACAGTCTCAGTGTTTTGGTATGTTAGTAAAAAGAAAAAAAAAAATGGTCCGAAAAATAAATACTCCAAACTACTTAAATTCAGTAACAAAGTATTTGTACATTGTTACTTCCCACCACTGGCCAAACCCTGTGACAATCTCAACTTTAATGTTTTAGAAAGCCTTTGTCTGTGACGATCTATTCGTCTCCATCCATCCATCCATTTTCAACACCGCTTATCCTGGTTAGGGTCACGGGACGCTGGAGCCTATTCCAGATGACTTCGGGCGAAAGGCGGACTACACCCTGAACTGGTCGCCAGTCAGTCACAGGGCACATTCACACTCACATTCACACCGTCACTGAGTGGGAACTGAACCCACGCTGCCCGCACCAAAGTCAGGCAAGTGTACCACTACACCATCAGTGACCTTCTATTCGTCTCCTTTAAACCTAAACAAGATAAGTAGAAATAATAAAAGTCAATTAGAGCAGCAGTAATTGTGCAAGCGTCCTTATTGGTCATGACTGAGCTGGGGGCGACCTGCATGAAGGGCGCATCGATCGTCAGCCGAGTCCGAGTCTGACTCATAAATAATGCAGCACACGACTTGGAAGAATCTCGACCACAAGCACTTGGAGCATCCTCACGTCATTATACGACATACTTATTATTATTATCATCAATATTATTATTACACTGTAATGCAGCCCTATGGGGGGCACAAGCCACTGTAGGCCGGTCCCAAGCCCGGATAAATGCAGAGGGTTGCGTCAGGAAGGGCATCCGGCTTAAAACTTTGCCAAACAAATATGAGCGTTCATCCAAAGAATTCCATACCGGATCGGTCGTGGCCTGGGTTAACAACGTCCGCCACCGGCGCTGTCAACCTGCAGGGCGCCGGTGGAAATTCAGCTACTGTGGGTCGAAGTCGAAGAGGTGGAAAGCGGATTCTTCGGCAGAAAGAGAAGAGAGAAGCACAGAGCCTAGAACTGAATGTGGGGACTTCGAATGTTGGGACTTTGACAGGAAAATCTCGGGAGTTGGTTGACATGATGATTAGGAGAAAGGTTGATATATTGTGTGTCCAGGAGACACAAGTCGCATACTTCCTTTTCCATCTGGAAGCAGTAGAGCATGTTCTATCAGGATACAGCAGCCAATCATAGTGCAGCAGCGCATGTCCTGGAGCCAGTAATATTGGAGCAGGGCGGGTCAATGCCAGGAAAATATGTGGGAATCCTAATAATGGACGTGAAAATGAATGTTCGCTTCGGATAGTGTGGATTTTGAGGCATAAACCAGCATTTCGTGACATTTCTGTCAAAAAGGAATGGGTCAATGCAGCTGCAAAATGTTACTCAAAGGTAAATAAAATATTTTTTGACTTGAAATGTGCATCTACCTGTTCTGATTTACTTGAAAATTAGGCTTCATTTGCCTGTTCAGTTTTACAGTGGAACCTCAAATTACAAATTAAATTCATTCCGTGACCACGTTTTGTAATCCGAAATTTTTCCCATTGAAATGAATGGAAATGCATTTAATCCATTCCAGCCCCAAATTAAATTATACTTCTTCTTTTCCTTTCGGTTTGTACCTTTAGGGTTCACCACAGCGCGTCATCCTTTTCCATGTAAACCTATCTCCTGCATTCCCTCATGTCTTCCCTCACGACATCCATCAACCTTCTCTTTGGTCTTCCTCTCGCTCTCTTGCCTGGCAGCGCCATCCTCATCATCCTTCTACCAATATACTCACTATTTCTCCTCTGGACGTGTCCAAACCATCGAAGTCTGCTCTCTCTAACTTTGTCTCCAAAACACCGAACCTTGGCTGTCCCTCTGATGAGCTCATTTCTAATTTTATCCAACCTCGGTCACTCCGAGAGCGAACCTCAACATCTTCATTTCCGCCACCTCCAACTCTGCTCTGTTGTCTCTGCAGTGCCACTGTCTCTAATCCGTACATCATTGCTGGCCTCACCACTGTTTTATAAACTTTGCCCTTCATCCTAGCAGAGACTCTTCTGTCACATAACACACCTGACACCTTCCTCCACCCATTCCAACCTGGTTGGACCTGTTTCTTCACTTCCTGACCACACTCACCATTGCTCTGGACTGTTGACCCCAAGTATCAAAAGTTCTCCACCCTTGCTATCTCTTCTCCCTGTAGCCGCACTCTTCCCCCACCACCCCTCTCATTCATGCACATATATTCTGTTTTACTTTGGCTAATCTTCATTCCTCTGCTTTCCAGTTCATGCCTCCATCTTTCTAACTGTTCCTCTAGGTGCTCCCTGCTTTCACTGCAGATCACAATGTCATCTGCAAACATCATGGTCCACTGGGATTCCAGTCTAACCTCATCTGTCAGTCTATCCATCACCACTGCAAACAGGAAGGGGCTCAGGGTTGATCCCTGATGCAGTCCCACCTCCACCTTAAATTCGTCTTTCATACCTACAGCACACCTCACCACTGTTCTGCTGCCCTCGTACATGTCCTGTATTATTCTAACATACTTCTCTGCCACTCCAGACTTCCGCATGCAGTACCAAAGTTCCTCTCTGGGTACTCTGTCATAGGCTTTCTCTAGATCTACAAAGACACAATGTAGCTCCTTCTGACCTCTGTACTTTTCCATCAACATCCTCAAGGCAAATAATGTGGTACTCTTTCTAGGTATGAAACCATACCGTTGCTCGCAAATACTCACTTCTGTCCTGAGTCTAGTCTCCACTACTCTTTCCCATAACTTGTGTGGCTCATCAACTTTATTCCTCTATAGTTCCCACAGCTCTGCACATAACCCTGCCACTAAACTTCTAGCCTTAATGCCTTTCCACCTGGTCTCCTGGACACACAATATATCAACCTTTCTCCTAATCATCATGTCAACCAACTCCTGAGATTTTCCTGTCATAGTCCCAACATTCAAAGTCCCCACATTCAGTTCTAGGCTCTGTGCTTTCCTCTTCTCTTTCTGCCGAAGAACCCACTTTCCACCTCTTCGACTTCAACCCACAGTAGCTGAATTTCCACCGGCGCCCTGCAGATTGACAACACGTTGTTAACCCGGGCCACGACCGATCAGGTATGGAATTCATTGGATGAACGCTCGTATTTGTTTGGCAAAGTTTTAAGCCGGATGCCCTTCCTGACGCAACCCTCTACATTTATCCGAGCTTGACCCCGGCCTACAGTTTGCATTGGCTTGTGCCCCCCATAGGGCTGCATTACAAATTAAATTATACTTAACTTTTTTCAATCAGTGTGTGGTTAAAAAAATTATATAGTGCAATAGAGAAATAAGTGAAAACATTATGAAAAAGAAATAAAGCACTAAATAAACATGATAGGTTTATTGCTCAATAACTAACGAGGGGAAAGAGAGGAGGATTATAGCAGCTCGTTGAAGAAGAGCCTTTTTCCATCATAACACGGGGACATTCTGATTCAGATGTTTTTATTTTTTTGTCTGTTTTTTTTCTAATTTATTGGTTGATTGTGGCACAACAAACCGATCTGAGTAAATTTGTCGTTTTCTGTAAAATTAAATAAATAAATAAATCTGATATCAGGATATCACATAGTCATTTTCAAGATTCTGCACATTTCTTTTGATCAGTTTTTTTATTTCCTCACTCAAACTATCACCAGCGACACATTCTCAAAAAAAAAAAAAAAAAAAAAAAAAAAAAACAACGCTAGAGTGCCCACCTTAGTGGCATTGCGTGATGCACAGTCAATGACAATTGCACAATGCACAGATCATCTGCTTATCTATGAAAAGTACTTCCTAACACAATCGTTAGTAGTTTACCTTACTCATACTTTGTGATTTTTTTTATTATCCATTAATTGTTTGGCTTTTTAACAATACTTTTCTCAGTGGTGTGTCAAATTCACAAGATATTATGTTGGTCTTTAAAAGTTAAATACAACTGAACTGTACTTAAAACTAGTGGTACGATTTGAGAATTATTGGTCTTGACAGTCTCAGCCCATGCAGGCCAGTTTTAAGAAAGTCTAGGCCTCCGACTGTCAAAATCCAAAAAGTCTACACCTCGGCCAGTCTAGGCATACAACATTCTAGAGCAGGGGTGACAAACTCAAATTCACGGTGGGCCAAAATAAAAAATTGGGACAACGTCGTGGGCCAAACTCAATATTTAATGAAAAATCTCTGCGATGTGCATGTTTCCCTTCTCTGCAGAAATGTAGCGTGTTTATCATATGACAACAAACTTAAATTTGTTCAATCCTCGGCTCCGCCTGTGTGGAGTTTGCATGTTCTCCCTGTGCATGCGTGGGTTTTCTCCGGGCACTCCGATTTCCTCCCACATCCCAAAAACATGCATTGTAGGTTAATTGAAGACTTTAAATTGCCTCTAGGTGTGAATGTGAGTGTGAATGGTTATTTTTTTTATATGTGCCATGCGATTGGCTGGCAACCAGTTCATGGTGTACCCCGCCTCCTACCCAATGATAGCTGGGATCGGCTCCAGCACTCCCTTGACCCTTGTGAGGATAAGCGGCTCAGAAAATGGATGGATGGACTGAATCTGGAATAAACAAACTTTAATATTATAAACATGAGAAATCAAATTTGCGATAAAAGACATCAGTGGTATTTGTTTGTTGTTTTGTATTTAAATAGATAACATGAATTCTTCTGTCTCTCTATCTTCTATTTATCTATCTCCAACTACCTTTCTTTTTTATGTAAATCTTTTTTCAAAGGCCAACAACAAAACAACCCAAAAAAATAAGAAATAAATCAATAAAAATCCAAACCTCAAACTATTAACAGTCCCTGCCTAGGAGTTGATAAAGGGCTTTAAAATTATCAATTATGTTATATTTGTTATAGCTACATTGCTCCGCACACGACAAACAGGTCTGTCTTTTACTTTAATGAACAGATAATCTGCCTCCCACCTGTCTTGGAAGCTAACTGTTTTCCATCTTTCGGGAAGGGGAAGTGTAAATTTGCTCCAGGAGACTGGTAGCATAATTGCTAACGACTGCAACAGAAAGGGAAGGGGCGCTCGCCGGTCTAGACTGATGGGCCAACACACTAGCAAAGCATTCTGGGATTTGTAATATTAGTGGCGCATGTGCTATTTACTGGCGGGCCAGGTCTAATACACATTTAATATGGTCTTGCGGGCCAAATATAATTACATCGTGGCCCAAATTTGGCCCCTGGACCTGAGTTTGACATATATGCTCTAGATCAGGGATGTCAAACTCATTTTTGTCACAGGCCACATCGTAGTTATGACTTCCCTCGGAGGGCTGCTACGACTGTGAACCCATATAAATGAAAGATTACCACATATATTCCAATTACATACAGTATACACAGCACATTGATGAATACCCAGTTTTGAAATCAGAAGCCTATAAAAACATGTTTTTCAATTATTACCTTTCTTTTAACAAAATTGGTAACAAAAAACTTGCTTGGAAATATGTCAATGGTATTACACCAGAACACAAAGAGCAATTTAGATTTTCTTTCGCGGGCCAATGATGTGGCGGACCGGATCTGGACCCCGGGCCACCAGTTTGACATCGGTGTTCTAGAGAGTCAGAGCCCATGTGAGTCTAGTGCTTATACAGTCTAGCCCTAGAAGAATAGTTCTAAGACAGTGTCGGCCACAGATGTCCAAAGTCTGGCCCAGTGCCCGCTTTTTATTGGCCCGTTGCATATCCGTTGTAATAAAATTACACATGACCCACATCAGGTTAGGGGAAAAAATGTTGAAAGATATTACACCAGCCCAGCGATTGGCTGGCGACCAGTTCAGGGTGTACCCCGCCTTTCGCCCGAAGTCAGCTGGGATAGGCTGCAGCACGCCTGCGACCCTAGTGCTGATAAGAGGTACAGAAAATGGTATACAGTAAGCATTGTTGCTAACACCACATTTGGCTGCAGTCACTGCTACTGCTAGTGTAGTGGTTCACTTGCACGCGGTCAACAACTGGTAAAACTGGTAATGTAGTGGTTCACTTGACTGCAGTTGCGTCACTGCTAGTGTAGTGGTTCGAACTACTGACCACCAATCGGTGAGCGCCGCTTCCGTGAGAGGCGGCAACAACCTCGGTGACAGGGAAGCAGCGTGGGCGCCGTCATGTGATCACACCGGCACTTCTTCAATTACAACCACCTACGCACACACACACACACACACACCTACGTGTTGCCGCAGTGCCACATCTCCCTCCCACTCAGGCTAAAAACAAACGGAAAGGCTCTCGTTACAGTCTGATCAATACCCCTCAGCCTGTGTGTGTGTGTATGTGTGTGTGTGTAAATGACGACGACGCAATGCCATCGTGTCGTCTTTCCTGTTGGATGCCAAAGTGTGCTTTTAGTAGCACAAGAAGATGAAAGCGGTGCTGATGTCTTCACTATCACTGTGTAAATCTGAGCGCCCTCTGCTAATAACAGTTTCCTGTTCAGGGGTGGGGTAGGAGTGGGAGGGTTGTTTTATGTTGGGCGTGCGTGCTCACACACAGAGACGCACACACACACTCTCTATATTTAGCCGTGGGCTGCAAAAGAAAACTTGTAAATTTTTTAAACTTTGTACGCTGGCTTCCTCTGTCGGCTGCGTTGAGATCACCGAGGCAACCCTTTTCTTCGCCATCGCAGTGACATCATCGCCGTGTTTACAATAAACTGTAACAGTTGCCATTTCGGAAGGCCCCATTTGGAAATGCTGTTGTTCGCCGACTTCCTGGTCCTACAGACTTTTTCCACGTGAACCTGTTACGATAGAGATGTCAATCCAATTTTGTGTTGCTTGGTCAAACTGGTGCTGAGGGCTCCTTTTTCTAACTTTCCAGGGTGCGCTACTAGGTGGCTTTCGAGAGGTTGTGCTTGCTTGGCTACCCCTAAAATACAAACATTCATTAGGTACAGGTGCTTTCTCTGTGAATTTGTGGCAACATCGAGGCCCCAAACGTGTCGTAATAAAAATAAAGTCGGCCTTGCTCCACCTGATGGGTCAATCCATGAAATTTCAAATAATCCATGCACAAAATACAGAAACATGCACTTGTGTAAATTATAGTTAACTGTAGCTGTAGTGAAAGTGATTCAGAAGCGAAGTACGATTTAAAAGAGTGGCGGGCGGTGACTTTCACACCTGGGCCTTCAGTGACCGAATCCACCTCTTTATACCATCACGTTGCAAAATAATGTACAAAGATTCTATATACAGTAACTATGTGTGGCATCAAAGAAAAGACAGGCTTTTTGCATATTTGAGGATGATTACCATTATTACTAAAGCAATAAACACAGTTACATTTATCTTGCAAAACATCACCTCCAAACAACTCCAAACCTCAAGAGGTTGTTGTGTATACACTGCAATATAGCAGGTCACTCTCAATATTGATCTAATAACATGAAAAAAACCCATAAAACATGTCAATAAAATACATCATACTCACCAGAAATGCAGATGCAGCAGACTTTATGAATTTTCTCCTGCCTGTCTGTGTGTGTAAGCTAGATGGCGTGCTCATACTTGCTGCTCTGAAAGTGCCCAAAAAAATCATTTTCCGGGTTGAAACAAGAGAAGCAGCAACTGCTGGTTGGCCTAGCCTCACAAAGTCAAGTTGTTGTCTTTTTAAAGTGGCCTTGAAAAGTAATTTTTAATCATGGCCGACATCGCCTCCCTGGTAAATTCACAGATTTGCGCATTCTCAGCTCAACCAATGAGAGGAGCAAACATAGCAGACTTTCGCCGAACCAATCAGATGACGGAAAAATGCCGCAGAACTCTTCGCCGTCGCAAAGGCGCAGAGTATCCATCCATCCATCCATTTTCTGAGCCACTTCTCCTCACTAGGGTCGCGGGCGTGCTGGAGCCTATCCCAGCTGTCATCGGGCAGGAGGCAGGGGACACCCTAAACTGGTTGCCAGCCAATCGCAGAGCACGTACAAACAAACAACCATTCACACTCACATTCGCACCTACGGGCGATTTAGAGTCTCCAATTAATGCATGTTTTTGGGATGTGGGAGGAAACTGGATTGCCCGGAGAAAACCCACGCACACACGGTGAGAACATGCAAACTCCACACAGGCGAGGCCGGATTTGAACCCGGGCCCTCAGAACTGTGAGGCGGATGTGCTCACCAGTTGGTCACCGTGCCGCCTGGGGAAAATATATTGTTCTAAAAAATTTGGCTATCGTGGCAGGCCTAAACATATATTGATAGAGAGAGCATGCGCAATGGATACTACAAAAAATATTGTACAAACAGTATAAAAGATTAAAGAGTAAAAACTGTAATAAAAATCTACAATATAGCGGGACCGTGAAGCAAGAATTGCGATGTAGCGGAAGATTACTGTGGCTGTATTCTGTGATGATAATTGCAGGGACTCATTGTTCCAGGGCTGGGACTCATTGTTTCCATGGCATGTCCATCCTGGGACTCACATAGTCTCAAGTGTAAAAGTAGAGTTATTCAGCAGAATTTTTCAGGCCCCTGAGTATTGTAACAGGGTTGCACCAAACACAGCAAAATATTTGAGAAATACTATATTTCCAAAAAAGTGTATTGTTGATGGTGTAACTTCAAATACGATATTTATTTTTGATAATATGATTGTACATAACAAAGATAAATATGGCATGCGCACGTGAAAAAACAATTGCTCGATTGGTGCTGATAAACACATAGCCCAGTCAAAATAAAGTAGTTGGCATAGTTTAAAAGTTGTAAAGGTTAATGACATGACTGATGCGTGATTAGTATTTAGCGGAAGTGCAGCCTTCCCCGCAAGCTCGCATTTAATTAAGAGCGCACCCAATTAACCCTAAGCCAATCAGACGCTGCCGGGCCAAGCAGCGCACTCACCTTGGCAATCTCGAGCCCTCGATGAAACAGGAAGTCGTGGACGGCTAATTAGTGTCGTCTCCCCGCGGACACCTGCCTCTTAACTTTGTGACTTTTGACTCTTAACGCGAGGGATGGGGGCGGGGTTGCATTCTCTCGTAAAGGAGAAACTTTTTCACTGAAAGTGATTGGACGAAGAGCTTGTTGCGTTTTTTTCCCCCACGTCTTGAAAACATCTGGCTTGCTAGCATTGCAGGTAATATCAAAACAAAAATATATTTTTTAGCAGCTTCAGTAGTTGAAAGCACGTCTTCACTGTGCACTGCTTACACAAACAACATGTCGGCAAACCGAGGGGCTAGTTACAGAGGCATTGTCAATGTTTCAAAATATAACAAATATTACCAACATTTTCTGACCCCTCTCACCACGAATTTTTTGAAAAGACACTAGTGACTTTAATTCTTGCCAAAAAGCAGAGGTAATGAGCGGAATCTTTTCAACATTTATTTGCTTTTGACAAGAAAGGAGCCCACTGGAAGGCAATCACAGAGTCAGTCGTGCTAAACATTGCCAAAGACATGTGACACATATACAGCGTCTGAAATAAGTATTGAACATGTCATCATTTTTCTCACTACATATATTTCCAAAGGTGCTATTGACATGAGAATTTCACCAGACCTTGGGAACAACCCAAGTAATCCATAAGAAAGTAGAACAAATAAGCTCAGAAATTAAGTGGTGTGTAATAATGTGAAATGACACAGGGAAAAAGTATTGAACACGCCAACTGGTATTTATTTAATACTTTAGTAGTAGTAAAAAAGCCTTTGTTTGCAATGACAGCTTCAAGACACCTCCTGTATGGAGAAACATGCGTTGTTCTGGTGTGATTTTGGCCCACTCCTCTTCAAATCTTGAAAGTTCCGTGGGCTTCTTTAATGGACCTTGAGTTTCAGTTCTTTCCATAGATTTTCGATTGGATTCAAGTCAAGTGATTGGCTGGGCCATTCTAGCAGCTTTATTTTTTTTCTTTGAAAACAATTGAGAGTTTCCTTGGCAGCATGTTTTGGATAATTATCCTGCTGAAATGTCCACCCACGTTTCATCAGAATCAGAATCATCTTTATTTGCCAACTATGTCCAAAAAACACACAAGGAATTTGTCACCGGTAGTTGGAGCCGCTCTAGTACGACAACAGACAGTCAATTGACAGAGAACACTTTTGAGACATAAAGACATTGACAAAAACAGTCACTGAGCAATACAGGGTTGCTAGTTGTCTGGTAATCATTATTTTTTTTTTTGACAATTGTGCAAAAAGATGCAGAGTCCTCAAGCACTTAGAGCAGTTTGAATGACTAATATAGCAATAGTCCGGTGCAATGACCATTGTGCAAAGGGTGCAGAGACTTCAAAGAATGTATGGAGTATAAAGTGACTAGCAGTGCGATAATCTGGGACAAGGTTGATTGTGCAAATGTTGCAGATACTCCTCAGTCAGTGTGCAAATGGGGCAGATGCTACTCTGGCATGAGTGGCCAGTATTGGTCAACAACAGATATGCAAATAGTGCAGCGTGGCAAGACTACTACAGCGAGTGCACGAGTAATGTATAATTGGCCCGACAGAAATGTGAAGACAGAAAATTGGCAGCATGTTGCAATGGAATTGTAAGTTAGCTGTTTAAGAAGTTGATTACAAGAGGGAAGAAGCTGTTGGAATGTCTGCTAGTTCTAGTTTGTATTGATCGGTAGCGCCTACCTGAGGGAAGGAGCTGGAAGAGCTGGCGACCGGGATGTGGAGGGTCCGAGAGGATCTTGCACGCTCTTGTTTTAGTTCTGGCAGCGTGCAAGTCCTCAAGGGTGGGTAGGGGGGTACCGACAATCTTTTCAGCAGTTTTGATTGTCCGTTGCAGTCGGAGTTTGTCCTTTTTCGTAGCAGCACCAAACCAGACTGTGATGGAAGAACACAGGACTGATTCGATGACCGCTGTGTAGAACTGCTTCAGCAGCTCCCGTGGCAGGCCGTGCTTCCTCAGAAGCCGTAGAAAGTATATCCTCTGCTGGGCCTTTTTGAGGACGGAGTTGATGTTGATTGTCCTCTTCAGGTACTGAGAGACTGTAATTCCCAGGAACTTGAAGGTCTCGACGGTTGACACAAGGCAGCTGGACAGCGCGAGGGGCAGCTGTGGCGAAGGATGCCTCCTGAAGTCCACGATCATCTCTACAGTCTTGAGCGTGTTCAGCTCCAGGTTGTGTCGGCCACACCACAGCTCCAGCCGCTCCACTTCCTGTCGATATGCAGACTCGTCACCGTCCTTGATGAGGCCGGTGACAGTGGTGTCATCTGCAAACTTCAGGAGTTTGACAGCCGGATGCGTTGAGGTGCAGTCGTTCATGTAGAGAGAGAAGCGCAGCGGAGAGAGAACACAACCTTGGGGTGCCCCAGTGCTGATGCTGCGTTTGGATGAGGTGGTCTCTCCCAGCCTCACCTGCTGTGTCCTGCCCGTCAGGAAGCTGTAAATCCACTGGCAGATGGCAGGTGCGACGCTGAGCTGGAGAAGCTTGGCTGAAAGGAGTTCAGGGATGATGGTGTTGAACGCTGAGCTGAAGTCAACGAACAGGATCCTCGCGTAGGTCACTGCACTGACGAGGTGTTCTAGGATGAAGTCCAGTCCCATGTTGACTGCATCATCCGCAGACCTGTTCGCTCGGTAGGCAAACTGCAGGGGGTCCAGCAGGCGACCTGTGACGCTCTTGAGGTGGTCCAGCACGAGACGTTCAAAGGACTTCATGACTACAGATGTCAGGGCGACAGTATCATTCAGATCCGAGATTGTAGTTTTCTTGGGGACTGGGATGATGGTGGAGCGTTTGAAACAGGATGGTACTTAGCGCAGTTCCAGAGATCTATAGAAGATCTGTGTGAAGACTGGAGCAAGCTGATCCGCGCAGACTTTGAGGCAGAATGGGGACACAAGGTCTGGCCCTGCCGCTTTGTTAATCTTTTGTTGTTTGAAGATGCGTCTCATATCCTGTTCGTGGATGGTCAACGCAGAAGTCAGAGGTGTGATTGTGGTCGGTGGTGTGGCTGGGTGGGTGTGAAAGTGTCCTTTTCAAATCTGCAGTAGAAGGTATTCAAGTTGTTGTTGTTGACAAGTGTGCTATTATTCTCAGCTTGGGGGGGGATCGTCGCTTGTAATTGGTCAGCGATTGGAATGCGTGCCAGACTGATTTAGAGTCGGTAGCGTTAAACTGTTTTTCCAACTTTGCTGCATAGTTCCTCTTTGCAATGTTAATTTCTTTAGTCAGCAGGTTTCTAGCTCGCTTACACAGGGCCCTGTCCCCGTTTTGATATGCGTCCTCCTTAGCTTGGCGAAGTTGCTTAAGTTTGGCAGTGAACCACGGCTTGTTGTTATTGAATGTGTGAAATGACTTTGTTGGTACACAAACCTCTTCACAGAAATTGATATCGATGTGACAGTGTCCGTATATTCATCCAGGCTGCCAGCTGAATTTTCAAAGATACTCCAGTCTGTGCAGGCTAAATAGCTTTGAAGTTCTATCTTTGCTTCATTGGTCCACTTTTCACTGTTTTCACTGTAGGCTTCGCGCATTTGAGTTCTTGCCTGTATTTCGGTATTAAGTGAATTAAGCAGTGATCAGTCGAGCCCTGGGCTGCACGAGGTTTGGCACGGTATGTGTTATTTAGCGTAGTATAGCAGTGGTCTAAAATGTTATTTTCCCTGGTGGGACAGTCGATGTGCTGCTTGTATTTAGGGAGTTCGTGGTTGAGTTTAGCTTTGATAAAGTCCCCGAGAATAATGAGGGGTGAGTCCGGGTGTTTTTTTTTCAATTTTGTTTACTTGTTCGGCAAGCATTAGCAGTGCGGCGTTCGTGTTAGCTTGAGGCGGAATGTATACACCAGCCAGAATGAATGATGCAAACTCGCGAGGCGAGTAGAATGGCTTACAGTTCAAAAACAGCGACTCCAAATGCGGGCTGCAGTGTGTGCTGAGCTCCGTGACGTCCGTACACCATTTTTCGTTGATATAGAAGCATATCCCGCCGCCTTTTGTTTTCCCCGATGATTCCATGTCGCGGTCTGCCCTGTGAAGATGGAAGCCGGGAAGCATGACGGCGCCATCGGGTATAGCGTCATAAAGCCAAGTCGCCGTAAAGCACATGGCAGCGGAACGTCCAAAGTCTTTACTGGTCTTTATCAGAAGATGAAGCTCGTCCATTTTGTTGGGTAGGGAGCGTAGATTCACGAGGTGGATGGACGGAAACGGCAATCTGTATCCTCTCTTGCAGAGTTTCACCTGGATGCCAGCTCGCTTCCCTCTGTGGCGTCGCCTCCGCCTCCATGCGCCAAAGATCGCGGTCGCTGCTCCGGTGAGTAATTCAGGGAAAAAACTGAGCGGATTTGCAAAAGTTGGTGTAAGAAAGTCCGGAGTAGCCTTCTTGATGCTTAGCAAGTCTCCCTTTGTGTAAGTGAGTCGTGTAATGTCTCCAAAGACGAACAAAAAACACAAAAACAAAATCAATACTAGAGAGCGCGTAACCGAGGCGACCACATGGGGAGGCGCCATCTTGCATCTTAAAAATCATTTTCATCATCCTCGTAGATGGTAGCAGATTTTTGCCAATAATGTCTCGGTACATTTGCCCATTCATCCTTCCTTCAATAATGTGAGGTTCACCAGTACCATTTGCTGAAAAGCAGCCCCACACCATCATGTTCCCACTTGCGAACTTTACTATTGGTATGGTGTTTTTAGGGTGATGTGCAGTGCCATTTCTCCTCCAAATGTGGTGTGCATTATGGCATCCAAACAGTTGAATTTTGCTCTCATCAGACCAGACTCTATTCTCCCAGTATTTAACTGGCTTGTCCAAATGATGTTCAGCAAACTTTAAATGAGCTTTGACATGCTTTTTTTCAGCAATGGAGTCTTGCGTGATGAGCGTGCATACATGCCATGGCAGCAGAGTGCATTACTAACTGTTTTCCTTGTGACAACAGTACCTGTTAATTCCAGGTCTTTTTGAAGCTCTTCACAGTTGGTCCTTGCCTATTGGACAACTCTTCTGATTATTCTTTGCACCCCTCTGTCAAAAATCTTGCGAGGAGCACCTGATCGAGGCAAATTTATGGTGGTATGATTGGCTTTCCACTTACGTATTATGGCCCCAACCGTGCTCACTGGGCACTTGAGTTATTTGTAAGAAAGTAGCGGTGTACTGAAGAAATAATATGATAGTATGATTTTTTTTTTGTCTCCATATGTTAGTGAATCCGAAATTGTGCATATATTCAACCAATATTCGGGAAGACCGTGACCTTTTGGGAATTTTTTAAAATTTGAGCGATCTAAGGTTGGATTAAGTGCTATATTAAAGTTGCTACCTATAATAATTGTTGAATTAGCTGGCAAATTGGTCAGATGTGAAAAATGTGTGTGAATAAAAGCTGGATCATCAATATTAGGGGCATATACATTAACTAATGTGTATGATTTGTTAAATATAGTTGACCGAACAATTATGTTTTGGCATTCTGGGTCAATTATTGTGCTATTTAGCGTAAAAAGTAGTCTATTATGAATTAGTATTGAGACTCCTCGTTGTCTGCTGTTATAGCTAAAGGTCTGACTGAAATTTAAATCGGAAAGGTAATTTTCTTCAGATTTTGACAAATGGTTTTCTTGTACGAAAAAGAGATCCATTTTTTATTTTGTGATATAATCCATAATCTTAATTCTTTTTGCCTGTGAATGCCATTTACATTCCATGAAACAAGAGTTATACTTCTCATACTAATGATAAGTGTACAATTGTTATAAGTGAATGTGGCGCACGTTTTCCTTGTTGCCGGTAATTCTTCATTAGAGGGTACAAGACTTTGCGTTGCTCGTTGATTTTGCATGGAAATTGGTCATTCATCCCAAACTGTGTACCCTTCAGCTCCCGTCCTTTTGACTTGACAAAGACTTTCTGCTGGAAATGTTCGAAATTGGGGGTGATTGGACAGGGATGATTCCCTGCTGGCGGTCCTCCTAGTCTGTGTAATCGGTGGAAGGTGATCAGAATCAGAATCATCTTTATTTGCCAAGTATGTCCAAAACACACAAGGAATTTGTCTCCGGTAGTTGGGGCCGCTCTAGTGCAACAGACAGTCAATTTACAGAACACTTTGGAGACATAAAGACATTGACAAAAAACAATTGTGCAAAAAGATGCAGAGTCCTCTAGCACTTAGAGCAGTTCGAATGACTAATATTGCAATAGTCCGGTGCAATGACCATTGTGCAAAGGGCGCTGAGACTTCAAGGAGTGTATGCGGTTTAAAGTGACGAGTAGTGCGATAATCTGGGACAATGTTGGTTGTGCAAAAGTTACAGATACTCCTCAATCAGTGTGCAAATGGAGCAGATGCTACTCTGGCATGAGTGGCCAGTATATGCAAATAGTGCAGCATGGCGAGACAACTACAGTGAGTGCACGAGTAATACATAATTGGCCCCACAGAAATGTGACAACGAACTCAAGTCAAAAAATTGCCAGCTTGTTGTAATGGAATTATAGGTTAGCAAGAGGGAAGAAGCTGTTGGAATGCCTACTAGTTCTAGTTAGCATTGATCGGTAGCGCCTACCTGAGGGAAGGAGCTGGAAGAGCTGGTGACCGGGGTGCGGAGGGTCAGAGAGGATTTTGCACGCCCTTGTCTTAGTTCTGGCAGCGTGCAAGTCTTCAATGGTGGGTAGGGGGGTACCGACAATCCTCTCAGCAGTTTTGATTGTCCGTTGCAGTCGGAGTTTGTCCTTTTTTGTAGCAGCACCAAACCAGACTGTGATGGAAGAACACAGGACTGATTTGATGACCGCTGTGTAGAACTGTCTCAGCAGCTCCGGTGGCAGGCCGTGCTTTCTCAGAAGCCGCAGGAAGTACATCCTCTGCTGGGCCTTTTTGAGGACGGAGTTGATGTTGGTCACCCACTTCAGGTCCTGAGAGATTGTAATTCCCAGGAACTTGAAGGTCTCGACGGTTGACCCAAGGCAGCTGGACAACGTGAGGGGCAGCTGTGGCGAAGGATGCCTACTGAAGTCCACGATCATCTCTACAGTCTTGAGCGTGTTCAGCTCCAGGTTGTGTCGGCCGCACCACAGCTCCAGCCACTCCGCTTCCTGTCGATATGCAGACTCGTCACCGTCCTTGATGAGGCCGATGACAGTGGTGTCATCTGCAAACTTCAGGAGTTTGACAGTCGGGTTCGCTGACGTGCAGTCGTTCGTGTAGAGAGAGAAGAGCAGCGGCGAGAGGACATAACCTTGGGGCGCCCCAGTGCTGATGCTGAGTACAGGGATGATGGTGTTGAATGCTGAGCTGAAGTCCACGAACAGGATCCTCGCGTAGGTCCCTGCACTGTCGAGGTGTTCTAGGATGTAGTCCAGTCCCATGTTGACTGCATCATCCGCAGACCTGTTCGCTTGGTAGGCAAACTGCAGGGGGTCCAGCAGGGGACCTGTGACACTCTTGAGGTGGTCCAGCACGAGACGTTCAGAGGACTTCATGACCACAGATGTCAAAGCGACAGGCCTGTAGTCATTCAGACCCGAGATTGCAGGTTTCTTGGGGACTGGAATGATGGTGGAGCGTTTGAAACAGGATGGAACTTCGCACATTTCCAGAGATCTATTGAAGATCTGAGTGAAGACTGGAGCGAGATGGTCCGCGCAGACTTTGAGGCAGGATGGGCACACATGGTCCGGGCCTGCCGCTTTGTTAATCTTCTGTTGTTTGAAGATGCGTCTCACATCCTGTTCATGGATGGTTAACGCAGAAGTCAGAGGTGTGATTGTGGTCGCGGGTGCGGCCGGGTGGGTGTGTGGTGTGAAACTGTCCTTTTCAAATCTGCAGTAGAAGGTATTCAAGTCGTTGGCTAGTGTGCTATTGTTCTCAGCTTGTGGGGATCGTCCCTTGTAATTAGTCAGCGATTGGAATGCATGCTAGACTGGCTGGCATGTTACCGAATGTCTGCTTCGGGATTTTCAGCGCTGTCGACATGAAGTTTTTTACTTGAGCCTCTGGATTATCAGGGGTATCCCGCATGCTTCTTTGACTGTCAGTGCAGCATTGCTTCTTTGATTTTTTTGTATTCTTTCTTGACAACTTCTACCTCCGTTGTCATCACTTTCATGGCTGACTGAAGTTCGGCATTGTCTTCTTTTAGCTCTCTGACTTGTTGGTGCGTGATCTCCAAGATGGTTTTGAGCTCCTTAATCTCCTGGGGTAATAGATTGAGAAGTGGTAGCTTGTTGTCAATGGAGGAGAGGACTTGAATATGGGCATCGGGTGGGCTGAGTAGCAGATTTTCAGTGCTCGTAGAAGTGTTTGCCTTCCATCTTTTCAGCGGATTGCTGCGGTCGTCATGGTGGGATCCGCTAGCTTGCATGACGAAGGAATCGAAAGATGAAATCTTCGAGTGGCTCCACGATGGTATCTTGGCGTCAGCAGGGATTGGAAAAAAGTAATCAATAATAATCAGCCCTGCAATAAGAGAAAAAAAAGTGGTTGAGGAGGAAATTAAGTCTCATGGTTGCTAATCTGATTTTTCAGCGTAGCCGCCAAAATTTCGTCTCTCGCAGTGTCACAGCATGTCGCGGTCTCCAAAAGAGAAACAAAATTGCAAAACACTTGGCGCACCTGCAACCAGGGGACAAAGTTCGCCTTCTGGACTACTCAAATTGAACATAGACTAAGCCAGGACTTGTACAGGAGGAAGTTGAACCTCGGTCTTACATCATCAAAACGGATCATGGAACAGCTTTGAGGAGAAATCGTGTGTACATCCATCTACAAACCCGCAGAATGCCACACCGCCACCAGAGGTGATGAACGCCAGAACAGGTAATGATGACTGTCCGAGTTCCTAGAAAACAATTGACTTTGGTAAAACTGTACCCAATTCACCAGCTGTGAAAAACAGACCCATCAAGATGGTTAAACCAAACTGAGAGACTGATAGAAACCTGCTCAAGGAGTATGGACTCAAGGGGGATGAAAAAATAAATAATAAAAGGGGAACACGAAATAAGTGATTGTATATTACTGTTTTATGGCGGTACAATTTAGGTTTGATTTAGAATGTTTTATGTTGAAAAGAAAAATAAAGTTTTGAGACTAATGATTAAGGTAAATTGATCCAAATGTTGGTTTTGTTGAAGCAGTAATTGTGTATGTAGTAAGCAAAGCAAAGCAAATTGATTTATATAGCACATTTCATACACAAGGTAACTCTGTGCTTTACATGATTAAAAGCATTTAATAACAAAGAAAAAAAAACAGCTGATAAACATTTAAAACAAGAGAAAAAAATAAAGTACAATTAAAACAGCATACAGTGTAAGAAATATAATTTAAAAGTGGAAATGCTCAAAAAAGCATGAGGAAAAAAAAGAAGTTTTTAACCTGGATTTAAAAACATTCACACTTGGGACTGATGTCACTTCTGTTGGCAACTTATTCCATTTGTGTGCAGCATAATAGCCAAATGCTGCTGCACCATGTTTGCTTTGGACTCTGTGCTCCACTAGTTGACCTTAGTCTGTCCATCTCAGAGCCCTACTGTATGTGCAACCCCAATTCCAATGAAGTTGGGACGTTGTGTTAAACATAAATAAAAACTGAATACAATGATTTGCAAATACTGTTCAACCTATATTTAATTGAATACACTACGACAAGATATGTAATGTTCAAACTAATACATTTTTATTGTTTTGAGCAAATAATCATTAATTTTATGGCTGGAACATGTTCCAAAAAAGCTGGGACAGGTGGCAAAAAAGACTGAGAAAGTTGAGGAATGCTCATCAAACACCTGTTTGGAACGTCCCACAGGTGAACAGGCTAATTGGGAACAGGTGGGTGCCATGATTGGGTATAAAAGGAGCTTCCCTGAATTGCTCAGTCATTCACAAGCAAAGATGGGGCGAGGTTCACCTCTTTGTGAACAAGTGCGTGAGAAAATAGTCGAACAGTTTAAGGACAATGTTCCTCAACGTACAATTGCAAGGAATTTATCGATTTCATCATCTACGGTCCATATTATCATCAAAAGATTCAGAGAATCTGGAGAAATCACTGCATGTAAGCGGCAAGGCCGAAAACCAACGTTGAATACCTGTGACCTTCGATCCCTCAGGCGGCACTGCATCAAAAACCGACATCAATGTGTAAAGGATATCCCCAAATGGGCTCAGGAACACTTCAGAAAACCAATGTCAGTAAATACAGTTCGGCGCTACATCCGTAAGTGCAACTTGAAACTACTATGCAAAGCAAAAGCCATTTATCAACAACACCCAGAAACGCCTCCTGGGCCCGAGCTCATCTAAGATGGACTGATGCAAAGTGGAAAAGTGTTCTGTGGTCCGACGAGTCCACATTTCAAATTGTTTTTGCAAAATGGGGACGTCGTGTCCTCCGGGCCAAAGAGGAAAAGAACCATCTGGACTGTTATGGACACAAAGTTCAAAAGCCAGCAAATGTGATGGTATGGGGCTGTGTTAGTGCCAATGGCATGAGTAACTTACACATCTGTGAAGGCACCATTAATGCTAAAAGGCACATACAGATTTTGGAGAAACATATGCTGCCATCCAAGCAACGTCTTTTTTATGGACGCCCCTGCTTATTTCAGCAAGACAATGCCAAACCACATTTTGCACGTGTTACAACAGCTTGGCTTCTTAGTAAAAGAGTGCGGGTACTAGACTGGCCTGCCTGCAGTCCAGACCGGTCTTCCATTGAAAATGTGTGCCGCATTATGAAGCGTAAAATACGACAATGGAGACCCCGGACTGTTGAACAGCTGAAGCTGTACATCGAGCAAGAATGGGAAAGAATTCCACCTACAAAGCTTCAACAATAAGTGTCCTCAGTTCCCAGACGTTTATTGAATGTTGTTAAAAAAAAGGTGATGTAATACGGTGGTAAACATGAGCCTTTCCCAGCTTTTTTGGAACGTGTTGCAGCCATAAAATTCTAAGTTAATGATTATTTGCTAAAACAATAAAGTTTATCAGTTGGAACATTAAATATCTTGTCTTTGTAGTGTATTCAATTAAATATAGGTTGAACATGATTTGCAAATCATTGCATTCTGTTTTTATTTATGTTTAACACAACGTCCCAACTTCATTGGAATTGGGGTTGTATATTCTATGAGCATTTCTTTCATGTATTCAGGACCTAAACCATTTCATGATTTATAGACCAGAAGCAGAACTTTAAAATCTAATCTAAAGCTGACTGGAAGCCAGTGTAAAGACTTTAGAATTGGAGTAATATGGTCTGACCTCATTGTTCTGGTCAGAACCCGAACTGCAGGATTCTGAATGAGTGCGTGAGCGGCGTGAGCATACAGTGCCGTGAAAAAGTATCACCCCTCCCCTAAAATTCTTATGTTTTTGCATAGTTTCCCCACTTTGTTTGAGATCATCAAATAAAAGTAAATATCAAATATGACTCAAGTGATTTTAAAATGCTGTTTTTAAATGGGCGGCACGGTGAAAAACTGGTTAGAGTGTCTGCCTCACAGTTCTGAGGATCGGGGTTCAAATCCCAGCCCCGCCTGTGTGGAGTTTGCATGTTATCCCCATGCCTGCGTGGGTTTTCTCCGGGTACTCCGGTTTCCTCCTACATCCCCCCCCCCAAAAAAAAAACTTCCGTGCTAGGTTGATTGATAACTAAATTGCCAGTAGGTATGAATGCGAATGGTTTGTTTATATGTGCCCTGCAATTGGCTGGCGACTAGTTCAGGCTGTACCCGCCTTTCGCGCGAAGATAGCTGGGATAGGTTCCAGCACGCTCGCGACCTTAGTGAGGATAAGTGGTACAGAAAATGGATGGATGGATGTTTTTAAATGGTGATTTCATTTTTCTTTTCTTTTTTTTTACCACTTATCCTCACTAGGGTCGTTCATTAAGGGGAAAAGTCCTTCAGGACCTGGACAACTTGCTGTGATTGATGGAACCATGAATAGTGCTCTTTAACAGAAAATCCTGAAGGAGAATATTCAGAAAATCCCGAAGAAAAATATTCAGCAATCACTGTTGAGGTCACTGTTTGTGACCTCAAGCTGAAGCGCACTTGGGTTCTGCAGTAGGATAATGATCCAAAACACACCAGCAAGTCCACTTCTGAAAGGCTTAAAAAAACAAAATAGCAGTTTTGGAGTTGCCTAATCAAAGTCCAGACTTGAATCCAATTGAAATGCATTGGCAGGACCTTAAAAAAGGTCGTTCATGCTTGAAAATGCTCCATTTTTGATGAATTCAAACAATTCTGCAAGTAAGAATGGGCCAAAATATCTCCACAGTGATGTAAAAGTCATTGCCAGTTATAGAAAATGCTTGATTTTAGTTGTTACTGCTGAGGTTGCCCCAACCAGTTTAGGGAGCCATTATTTTTTTCACACAGGGCCAGGTAACTTAAGAATAGTTTTTTTTTCTTTAATAAATGCAATCACCATTTAAAAACAGCATTAAATGTTTAAGTGGGGAATCTATGCAAAAATATAAGAATTTGAGAAGGGGGCCAACACTTTTTCATGGCACTGTAGCTAGCTAGCTAACTGCACGTTGCAGTGGTAGAAATGGACCACAGTAATAGGAACCAACTTGCAATTGCACCAGATAACCACTAATGCTAACAAATGTGCGCAAATTCAAGGATAATAGGGGAAGAGGGACTCGAGATCAAAGTGTGCCATGTATCAAACGATTTTGGCAACCCCCACCCCCCAAAAAACAACCTGAAATGGTGGGTATCAGTTAAACTACATCCACACAACTCAATACTACATAGTTCTCTGTCTATCCACAGTCTCAGCAATTATCTTCAAACAATAAGAAACAAATCTCTGAATTCACTTTACAGGGTCCTTAAGGCCATATCACCAACCCTAGCCACAACTTTCAGATAGTAGGAAGTACACGATGACCCTAAAAAAATGTCAATTGCACCTCATAGAAACCAGTTATGCAAAGATTTGAATGTTTTTTTTCACTCATTTTATTTTGCTTCATGATAGAAATACTCTTTCCTATTTGAAATCACATTCCAAGAACCAGAACATAGACAGACCCCAGCACTCCCATTACGTAGTCAGAGCCAAACACAGAGGTCAAGAGGATGTGACAGCCCCGGAAATACTAGATTCAGGGCCATGTAGTGTTAAAGAGAAGGCAAAACGGATATCAAACACTTCTTTTCTTGTATAAATAATATCCAATAGAGTAAGCAGGACATGGACTCAGCCCAACAATTAAGACATCTCTATTTACAGGTATGATGTTAAACAGTTTCAAAACAAACAAAACATTATTAACAAATTGATAAAAATAAGGGAAAGTCATTTTAAATACATATTCAATATATTCATATTTCAACCACATTCATATAGTATAAGCTTTGATAGAAAGTAAAAGACTGCCGACAGTTACACAGACAAATAGTCACAGCCACAAACTAAATGACATTGCTTGTAATGTAGGATCTGTTGGTCTGTCCCCAGGGCGTAGACACAGCCTGACATGATGTGAAGGCAAAGACACCGGATGCCTCCAATAGGATTTTTTCTTGACATATACAGTAAGGGGTGGGAGGGATCTGTACAAATAAAGCAAGTGTTTAATTGCAATGGAGGTTGTCAGGTTGTAGACAGGCTCAAGTGGAAATTAATCATGTGAGTTTTGTATGATTACAGTACATTCGTTAAGAACAATTAGCTGAAACATTTCCATTCCCTGCATGATTTGGATGGATGGATGGCTGGAGACATTCAGGCAGTGAAACATAGCCCGGGGTGGCTTAAATAATGTTCTAAACAAGAAGTTAGTTCCAGGTGTTCGTCTGACCCCGATCTTCCATTTAAGGTTTTTGGGAATGGAAGATCACTCAGGAAGTAGTTTCAGCCGGACCCAGCTGAACTGCCATCAGGAGCTGGTTCTTTACTGAGACGGACTAATTCCTGGGACAGAACCTCCAGGTCCTGAAAGACAGAAACAAAAAATTTCTTTTTTTTTTTTTACCACTGGGGGGAAACAAGTGGACATTCCTTTGCAATGATTCTCAAACTTTTACCACCAACTACCACCACCAACGTTAAAATATAACTTAGAATTTTATGGCTGCAACACGTTCCAAAGAAGCTGGGACAGAGTCATGTTTACCACTGTGTTACATCACCTTTTCTTTTAACAACATTCAATAAACGTTTAGGAACTGGGGACACTAATTGTTGAAGCTTTGTAGGTGGAATTCTTTCCCGTTCTTGCTTGATGTACAGCTTCAGCTGTTCAACAGTCCGGGGTCTCAGTTGTCGTAGTTTACGCTTCATAATGCGCCACACATTTTCAATGGGAGACAGGTCTGGACTGCAGGCAGGCCAGTCTAGTACCCGCACTCTTTTACTACGAAGCCACGCTGTTGTAACACGTGCAGAATGTGGTTTGGCATTGTCTTGCTGAAATAAGCAGGGGCGTCCATTGAAAAGACGTTGCTTGGATGGCAGCATATGTTTCTCCAAAATCTGTATTTACCTTTCAGCATTAATGGTGCCTTCACAGATGTGTAAGTTACCCATGCCTTTGGCACTAACACAGCCCCATCAGAATCAGAATCATCTTTATTTGCCAAGTATGTCCAAAAAACACACAAGGAATTTGTCGCCGGTAGTTGGAGCCGCTCTAGTACAACAACAGTCAGTCATATTGACAGAGAACACTTTTGAGACATACCATCACAGATGCTGGCTTTTGAACTTTGCGTCCATAACAGTCCGGCTGGTTCTTTTCCTCTTTGGGTTTCTGGGTGTTGTTGATAAATGGCTTTTGCTTTGCATGGTGGAGTTTTCAAGTTGCACTTACGGATGTAGCGTCGAACTGTATTTACTGACAAGTGTTCCTGAGCCCATGCGGTGATAATGATTTGCAAATCATTGTATTCTGTTTTTATTTGTTTAACACAACGTCCCAACTTCATTGCAATTGGGGTTGTACTTAAATAAAATATTACTTTTATTTAACTGTCAAAGTTAAATAAAACTATACCGAAATAAATGCTCAATAACAAACAGTTCTTAACAATAGGACAATATCAAGCTTGCTGTGCTTTGACCACTTTGACTGCTTCACTTTATTGCATTTTTGTAAGAAATGATTTGCGTTTGCTTGTAACTTGGCATTTGAGATGCACTCATTGCCAACAACTTGGCCACATCGCGCATACCACACCTAGCGCCTTCATGATAGCATCTAATGCCAATGTTAGCGTGCCAATGTTAGCGTGGAGGTTTGTGCAAGTGCTTAGCGAGGTGTTTGCTTTTACCTTGTGAAGGTGCATGTTCTTGGTCAGCTGCTCCTCCAACATGTTCTGCAGCTTCTTGTTCATCTCGCGCACATTCTCATCTCCAGACTTGACCAGGTCCCTCAAGACGGAACCCAGACCTCCTCGGTCGGCCTGAGAAGCTCCGCCATGACTACCTGTGGCGCCGCCTGACACATCTGAGCGCACCGTGGACGGTAAAACATGATTGTGAGGACACAAGAAGAATCATCATCATTTACGACAGGGTTAGGCGACCACGTGACTACGACGATGCAGCCCAGCCCGCATTTATGTAAACAGTCCTGGAATGTTTGTTGCATTCATTTAGACATCACCCCCTTGCAATTGCTTTATCATAGTGTGTTAAGGACTATTTTCATTTACCTCATTAATATCTGCCCAATGGATATATTATAAGTTATATTAGTAAAATACACAATCATACATCATCTTTATTTATTTGATTAAAGAGTTGGTTCATTTATTCATGGTAAATATCACAATAAAAAATATGAGTGAAAAAAATACTTTCATCAAATGGTCATCAAATAGCTTATTTATTGTAAATAAAAGTATTAGCTAAATTAACTACTTTATGCCAATTCTATTTTTTTATTAAATGATTGATTTATGGTAAATAATACAATTAAAAATAGTACATTAATTTTACATCACTCTAATTTCTTTGATCAAATAAATGGTTAACTGGTTTATTGTAATACACTTAGTAAAAAAAAAAGTTTACATTTTTATTTTATCAAATAATTTGTTGATGGATTTATTGTAAATAATGAAATAAAAAATGTCTAATAGCAATTTTAGATGATTTTTCAATATTGTATTAAATAATTGGTTAAATAATGTATTTTAAATTAAATGAGTAACCTATTGTAAACATTTATTTTACTCAACAATTTGTTAATTTATTTAAAATAAAAAACAGTAAAATACACTTTTTACCAAATTATTTATTTTATTCCACAATCGGGTCATTGATTTATTGTAAAATAAACAATTTACACTATTTGTTTTGATGTTGTTGCATCATTACTTCATGAAAAACTACATTAAACTGAAAACTAAATGATAAGAATCAATTGTGATTTGAATATTAAAAGAGCCAATTTGACATTTGAACTCGTGATTATGCGGACGTGATTGTGACGTCACCTCTGCGGCTCTCCATGACGTATGTCTCGATGATGGCACTCTTCCTGCAGATGTCCTCCGCCATGGACGAGCAGCTCACCTCCAGATGTTTCACCTGTCAATAACATAGCAGAGGTCACGTGACAGGCCCGGCGACCAATGATAGGAGGCCAGCCATGGGGGGACCCCTCGACATACAAGTAAGTCCAGCAGTGGAAGCATAACAACATCATATTGGATGAGGAAAAGTGAAGCTCCAGGATGGTCGAAGATTCTGTAGGGACTAGAACCTTCTCTTTGGACAACACCATCCTCTTTGTACTAGTACCTTCTTCTCTGGACCAAAACATTCTCTTGAGACCAGACCTAATCTCTGGACTAGAACCAGCACCAGAAGCTTAATTTTGGACTACACTATACTCTTGGGACTAGAACCTTAGTCCGGTACTACAAACCACAATTCCAATTAAGTTGGGACATGGTATAAAATTTAAGTTAAAACAGAATACAATGATTTGCAAATCCTTTTCAATCTATATTCAATTGAGGTATTTAAGTTTTTTTGGGTTTTTTTTGCAAATACTCACTCGTTTTGATTTTGACGCCTGCAACATGTTCCAAAAAAGCTGGGACAGGGGCATATTTACCACTGTGTTACATCATCTTTCCTTTTAACAACAATAAGTAAGCGTTTGGGAATTGAGGAAACTAACTAAGTTTTGTAAGTGGAATTCTTTCCCATTCTTGGTTGATGTACAACTTCAGTTGCTCAACAGTCCGGGGTCTCCGTTGTCGTATTTAGCACTTCATAATGCACCACACATTTTCACTGGGAGACAGGTCTGCACAGGTGGCAGGCCAGTCCAGTACTCGAGCTCTTTTATTACGAAGCCACACTGTTGTAACACATGCAGAATGTGACTTGGCAATGTCTTGCTGAAATAAACAGGGACATTCCTGAAAAAGACATTGCTTGGATGGCAGCACATGTTGCTCCAAAATAGATATGTACCTTTCAGCTTGAATGGTGCCTTCACAGATGTGCATGTTACCCATGCCATGGGCACTAACACAACCCCATACCATCACAGATGCTGACTTTTACACATTGTGCTGAGAACAGTCCAGATAGTCCTTTTCCTCTTTGGCCCCTAGGACACGACGTCCAAGATTTTGAAATGTGGATTCATCAGACCACAGCACACTTTTCCACTTTGCGTCACTCCATCTCAGATGAGCTAGGGCCCAGAGAAGATGGCGGCGTTTCTGGGTGCTGTTGATATGACTTTCACTTTGCATCGTAGAGTTTTAGCTTGCATTTGTAGATGTAGCGATTAACTGTGTTAACTGACAATTGTTTTCTGAAGTGTTCTTGAGCCCACGTGGCAATATCCTTTACACGATGATACCGGTTTTTAATGCAATGCTGCCTGATGGATCAAAGGTCACGGGCATTCATTGTTGATTTTCATGCTTGCAGTTTACATGCAGAGATTTCTCCAGATTCTCTGAATCTTTTAATGCTATTATGATTGCAGATCATGAAATCCCTAAATTCCTGGCAAATGTAAATTGATAAACATTACTCTTCAACCGTTGGATTATTTGCTCACGCAGTTGTTCACAAAGTGGTGAACTTCGTCCTATCCTTGCTTGTCAACAACTGAGCCTTTCGGGGATGCTCCTTTTATACCCAATCATGACACCCACCTGTTTTCAATTAACCTGTTCACCTATGGAATTTTTCCAACAGGTGTCTTTTTTTTTGGGGGGGGGGGGGGAGTTTTAGCTTTCCTCAACTTTCCCAGTCTTTTGCTACTCCTGTCCCAGCTTTTTTGGAACGTGTTTGCAGGCATCAAATTCAAAATAAGAGAATATTTGCAAAAAAAACAAAAATGTTAAACAGTTTGAACATTAAATATCTTGTGTCTGTAGTGTGTGTTTTTTGCAGAACATTGTATTCTGCTTTTATTTACATTTTATACAAAATCCTAACTTCATTGGAAGTGGGATTTGGAAAACCTTCACTTTGGCCTATACCATTCTCTTGGGACTTAAACCTCTCGGGACTAAAACCTTCACTTTGGACAACACCATTCTCTGGGCACTAGAACCTTATCTCGGGACTAGAACTTCTCTTGGGCTAAAAAACCTCACAGGACTAAAACCTTTACTTTGGACTAGACTAGGGCTGCATGATATTGGGGAGGAAAATTAAAAATAACATTGCGTTTTTGGTAACAACATTACCTCAAGCTCTCCTTGAAGAATGGATCATCCAAAACGTCTTCTGAAGCACCCAGGGACGACACCACATCTCTAGAATTTACTGTAAGCAATGGTGCTAATCTTATTAGAATGTCTAGCTTTTCCTATCACCGTATGCTAGCACTTAGGTTAGAAGACATTTGTTGTTTAATTATTTCTTTTACATGATAGTTTTACAGTAAATTAGAGCTGGGAGAGACAAACAGCTCGAGGCAAGAACATTTTGCCTCTTATTTGGAGAATGTTTTGCGAGCTTCAACTATTCAAAGTAACATTGTGATTGGTGGAATGATGCGCGCAGTGCATGTTGGGTAGCCACGTTCTTTTCCCACCAACATCGTCAGGACCTTTGCGACGTAACTATTACGCATGCGCACATCATAAAAACAATGATAAAAAATTTACCGTGCAGCCCCAGACTAGACAATTCTATTGCTACTAGAACATTTAGACAACACCATTCCGTGGGACTAGAACCTTCTCTCGATACTAAAATCCTACTCATCATTATTGGCACCCCTTCATTTAATGCATAACCTGTATAATATCTTCAGAAATAAATGGAAATGTACAAAACTTATATCATCAGGATCTTTTAATTGGATGTCCTAAGTAATTTCATAAATATATATATATATATTTTTTTAAACTTACATATTGTAATTTCAAAGAAGAAACAGAAAACAGCATGTCCAGCAATATTGGCACCCCTCCTTAATATTTGGTTGCAGACCCTTTGGCAGCGATGACAGCCTCCAAACGTTTCTTGTATCCCATCTTTAGTCGTGGTAATTTACTCCCATTCTTCCTTTGCAATTTGTTCAAGCTCTTGAACATTTAAAGGGTTCTTTTCCCCCATGGCAGATTTCAGCTACCAACAAAGAATTTCAGTTGGACTGAGATCAGGACTCATTGCTAACCATTTTAAAACAGTCCATTATTTCCTTTACAACCATTCCTGTGTGCTTTGGGATGTGCTTTGCATCTTTGTCTTGCTGGAGGACCCATGATCTTCGCCTCAAATCAAGTTTTCTTACACTGGGTAAGACATTTCGCTCTAAAATCTCTTGATAATTTTATGATTTCATGATACAGTCGAGGCCTCCAGTACCAGATTCACAAAGCAGCTCCACAGCATTATGGATCTTCTGCCATGTTTGACTCTTGGCAGTGTGTTCTTTTCCTTACTGTCAAACTCCTGAAGTTTGCAGATGACACCCCTGTCATCGGCCTCATCAAGGACGGTGACAAGTCTGCATATCGACAGGAAGCGGAGCGGCTGGAGCTGTGGTGCGGCCGACACAACCTGGAGCTGAACACGCTCAAGACTGTAGAGATGATCGTGGACTTCAGGAGGCATCCTTCGCCACAGCTGCCCCTCACGTTATCCAGCTGCCTTGTGTCAACCGTCGAGACCTTCAAGTTCCTGGGAATTACAATCTCCCAGGACCTGAAGAGGGCGACCAACATCAACTCCGTCCTCAAAAAGGCCCAGCAGAGGATGTACTTCCTGCGGCTTCTGAGAAAGCACGGCCTGCCACCGGAGCTGCTGAGACAGTTCTACACAGCGGTCATCGAATCAGTCCTGTGTTCTTCCATCACAGTCTGGTTTGGTGCTGCTACAAAAAAGGACAAACTCCGACTGCAACGGACAATCAAAACTGCTGAAAGGATTGTCGGTACCCCCCTACCCACCCTTGAGGACTTGCACGCTGCCAGAACTAAGACAAGGGCGTGCAAAATCCTCTCGGACCCTCCCCACCCCGGTCACCAGCTCTTCCAGCTCCTTCCCTCAGGTAGGCGCTACCGATCAATGCAAACTAGAACTAGTAGACATTCCAACAGCTTCTTCCCTCTTGCAATCAACTTCTTAAACAGCTAACTTATAATTCCATTACAACAAGCTGGCAATTTTTTGACTTGAGTTCGTTGTCACATTTCTGTGGGGCCAATTATGTATTACTCGTGCACTCACTGTAGTTACTCCTCGCCATGCTGCACTATTTGCATATACTGGCCACTCATGCCAGAGTAGCATCTGCTCCATTTGCACACTGATTGAGGAGTATCTGTAACATTTGCACAACCATTGTCCCAGATTATCGCACTACTCGCCACTTTAAACCGCATACACTCCTTGAAGTCTCAGTGCCCTTTGCACAATGGTCATTGCACCGGACTCTTGCGATATTAGCCATTCGAACTGCTCTAAGTGCTAGAGGACTCTGCATCTTTTTGCACAATTGTTTTTTGTCAATGTCTTTATGTCTCCAAAGTGTTCTGTAAATTGACTGTCTGTTGTACTAGAGCGGCTCCAACTACCGGAGACAAATTCCTTGTGTGTTTTGGACATACTTGGCAAATAAAGATGATTCTGATTCTGATTAAAGGCTTGCGCTGTCTATAAACATACTGTTTGTGTGCATTGCCAAAAAGCTCTATTTTTGTTTCATCTCTCCATAAAATGTTGTTTTTCATTTGCTCTTTTGTATCAAACACATTCTGTATAGAAAAAAAATTCACTTGATTCATTTTCTTCAGGATATATTTTACATTTAGTACTTAAATTTCATGGGTGCCAATAATGGTGAGCAGGAATGTATAACTCTTTCTCTGGAATAAATACTTCTCTTGGGACCAGAACCTTTCCTTGAGACAAGAACCTTATCTCGAGACTGGACTCTTCACTTGGGACTAGAACCTTCACTGTGGACTAAAACGATCTTCCAGGACTAGTACCTTCTCTCTGGACTAAAACCTTCTCTTGGGACGTGAAATTTATCTCAAGACTAAAACTTTCACTTTGGATTAAAATGATCTCTAAGGAATTGTACCTTCTCTCTGAATTAAAACCTTCTCTGGGAACTGAAACCTTCTCAAGACTTGAACCTTTTTTCCTGGGACTAAAACGTCTCGTGTGCCGAGAACCTTCTCTTTTTGGTTTGGTGCTTCCTGAGGGAGTAACAATACACATGGTGCAGGGTCTGAAGTTAAGCCTTTTTGGGTGGTGGCCCGAGCCAAGTTGTGGTGGCCCTGTCAGAATTCGTACTGGCCCTGTATTTTCATGATATATGTTAAGTTTGAGTGATTATTTCATATTTAGCGTCTTTATACTGTATTATTTAAGGCCCTTTAAATAACTATTAGTACAATTGCATTCATGGCAATGACTCTGCATTAACCTCACTAAAATCAAGGCATTGCAATTGCTCAAATTAATAATAATGCTTAAAAGAATAAATCAATTACAAAATTAGTAAAATATTTACTTAGCAGTGACATTCCAACAATGCTTTATCTTGTGTCTTAATGTAGTGGACACTATGTATACAGTGCATGTCAAGAGCAAATGAGCAAATGAGAATCATGAGGTCAAAGGAACTGCCTGAAGAGCTCAGAGACATAATTGTGGTTAGGCACAGATCTGGCCAAGGTTACAATAAAAAATCTGCTGCACTTAAGGTTCCTAAGAGCACAGTGGCCTCCATAATCCTTAAATTGAAGACATTTGGGATGATCAGAACCCTTCCTAGAGCTGGCCGTCCGGCCAAACTGAGCAATCGGGGGTGAAGAGCCTTGGTGAGAGAGGTAAAGAAGAACCCAAAGATCACTGTGGCTGAGCTCCAGGGATGCAGTCGGGAGATGGGAGAAAGTTCTAGAAAGTCAACCATCACTGCAGCCCTCCACCAGGCAGAGCTTTATGGCAGCGTGGCCCGACGGAAGCCTCTCCTCACTGCAAGACACATGAAAGCCCGCATGGAGTTTGCTAAAAAAAACACCTGAAGGACTCCCAAGAAGTTGAGAAATAAGATTCTCTGGTCTGACGAGACCAGCAAGATAGAACCTTTTGACCTTCATTCTAAGCGGTATGTGTAGAGAAAACCAGGCACTGCTCATCACCTGTCCAATACAGTCCCAACAGTGAAACATAGTGATGGCAGCATCATGCTGTGGGGGTATTTTCAGCTGCAGGGACAGAACGACTGGTTGCAATTGAATGAAAGACAAATGCGGTCAATTACATGGATATCCTGGATGAAAACCTTCTCCAGAGTGCTGAGGATATCATACTGGGCTGAAGGTTCACCTTCCAACATGACAATTACCCTAAGCACACAGCTAAAATAACGGAGGAGTGGCTTCAGAACAACTCTGTGACTGTTCTTGAATGGCCCAGCCAGAGCCCTGCCGTAAACCCAATTGAGCATCTCTGGAGAGACCTGAAAATGGCTGTCCACCAACGTTCACCATCCAACCTGACAGACCTGGAGAGGATCCCCAAATCCTGGTGTGAAAAACTTGTTGTATCATTCCCAAAAAGACTCATGGTTGTATTAACTCAAAAGGGTGCTTCTACTAAATACTGAGCAAAGGGTCTGAATACTTAAGGCTGTGTGAAATTTCAGTTTTTCTTTTTTTTTTTTTTTAATAAATCTGCCGTTCAAATCAATTCCGTTTTTTTTCTGTTAATATTGGGTTCTGTGTGTACATTAATGAGGGAAAAAATTAACTTAAATGATTCTAGCAAATGGCTGCAATATAACAAAGAGTGAAAATTTTTAAGGGGGTCTGAATACTTTCCGTACCCACTGTATTCCTGTCATTATCGGTCTCCACATATCGTTCCACCATACGCGTTCATATATCCGTTTCTTAACCTGTTCTAAAACCGCGGCCGTTGATACTGTTTGCATGTCCATAGCGTTTTCCATTCATTTGGTCGTTGTTTGTTAGCATTAAGCTAGCGGCCTTTCCTAAGGCAAAGCTGTGGTTGTTTTAACATCCACATGCAATCCTCTTTATTTTATGCTTAGTTTGACCATAAACTTCAACTGGAAGTGACAAACAGCTTGAAACCTCTTTTGGGATGAAATGTTCACCATTTGTTAAAGTGGTGCTTATTGTGAAGTGCGTTGAATTGAGGTTACAGCCACCACAAAGCGCTCGTATCTAAGTTTGTGCTCGCATGTCAAAGCAAAACTTCAGCCGAATGACGGCTCGTATCTCGAAAAACTCTTAAGTCCAATCACTTGTATGTCAAGGTACCACTGTACATGTAATTTGTATTGAAACGTTTCAGTACAGAGTGGATTTTGTTCCCATACCGTACCGAAAATGCACCCAACGTGACGTCAGAACCGAGGTACGTAATGAACAGAGATTTTTGCGCATCGTAGCGTACACCCCTAGTGCTTATATACCTATATCCTATACATATAAGGAGTTAACATTATAATCGTCAAAAGAAAAAAATATATACAGGTATGTGTTTGAGGTGCCTGTTTTCTCAATCTGAATGAACAGGAGGTATTGACTTTGCATTTTTTAGGATGTGGCTTTCTGAAGGGTAGCATGATGGTACTCCGGTTTCCTCCCAGGTAGGTTGATTGAAAAAATTGCCCGTAGGTGTGAATGTGCGTGCGATTGGTTGTTTGTTTATATGTGCCGTGCGATTGGCTGGCGACCAGTTCAGGGTGTACCCCGCCTCTCACCCAGAGTCAGCACGCCCACGACCCTAGTGAGGATAAGCGGTATGGAAAATGGATGGATGGCTTTCTGAAGTTCAGTCCATTGACTTGCATGAGTTTACAGGGCAGATGTGCCACATCCAATAGTAGTGATATCCAGATCCATATCAGCAATAATCATACATGCTTTACTTATTTTGTAGGAGGGAATGTTACAAAAGGCTTGATGATGTGATACTCCAGCAGAGAACAATAATCAGCAACAGTAGGTATGAGAAAAATGGACCCATTTTTTTTTATTAACCAATAGATGACAAAGTAACTTTAAAAATAAAAATGTACTACAATTGAATAAAACCCATTTATGTTAGAAAATTCTGAAAAATAACTTAAATATCACCCAAAAAAATATATATATTTAAATTGCAACATAACCACTGTTTAACTTAAACACCCCTACCCAATAGGGGCTGACGTGCTGACAAATTGCAGCAAAGGACGAACTTGCGTCATGAGACATCTACATGTATTCAGACCCACCTTCTCCTCCAGCATCCATTTCTCCTGCTGGACCTCAGCAAGCCTTTGGAACAGTTCTCCTAGCTCGTCATCAGACAGCTCTGCGGCACGCTGACACTGAGGACTTCCTCCTCCCGACTGGTGACAAGAAGTGCCCATGAGACATTTACTTGTGTGTTCTCTACGCCGCCGATCACACGAGTTAGGCCGCATGATCCACCTTGTTCTGACCGCCGCTCTGGCACTCCTTCATCATGTCTCGGTAGGAGAAGGATGAGACGGAGGACGAGTCTCCCGTCTGCTGAGTGCGACTGGGACTGTTGATCTCAGACAGGACTAGTTCCTCGAGGCCTGCAGGAAGAGGAACACACCGCTTCGTGTTAGCTCGTTAACAGTGGCTTCATTTAAATGAGCAACCTTAAATTTCTATTACTGTCAACCTGAACATATTGGCGGTTAGTGACCAAGAACCACCACTCCAAAAAATATAGCCCTTCAAGTACATACACTGTATGTATAAGGGCAACTTTATTAATGAGAAGTTTGAAACGATGCATTTCTTTGGTCTTCCTTACCGTCATCGTTTGGTTCTTCTTTATGTACTGTACAGGATTCTGTATCATGCCCTGATGGCAGGATATTGCGGTGTAGCTTTTTCCTCCTTTTAGCATATCCAAGAGATTGACATTCTCCTGGAGCATCATAACTTTCTTCTTAGAAGGAGCATGGCACCATCTTATGGCGCGACAAAAAGAGCACATAAATATGCCAATAGGTGCCTTTTTCAGCCAATAGTTGCAGTTATGTTTGACAGAAAAATGGGCCGGTAGGTGACTTTGCCAATGGCGAGGGTTTTCCATACTTCAATAAGCATGTCTGCCAGCACACTAAACATGACCTTGAAGGAAAGGACATGCCCTTAAATGTAAAAACACGCAGACACATCTTTCAGGGCAAGGAAATGAGCATTTAAAAAATAACGTTAAATATTTAGGCAAAGATATACCCCTTTAGGATGAGGGCACACCCCTTTAAAGGCAAACACACCCCTTTAAGAAGAGGAAACAACCCTTTCAGAAAAACGACAAGCCCATTTTAAGCAGGCGCTAGCACAGGACAGAATAATGGTAGTGGTCCTACTTCAAATATCTGATTGTCAGCTTTGTCCAAAGTCCAGAAATGCTCTTTAATCTTTCCTTATAGATTATACATGGTAATGTGTGTGTGTAAGTATAGCAGAGGGAATCAAAAGCATTGTATGAAATATTTAAGAGAAGGTTCTGGAATGAGGCAGAACCTTCTGATGAGTTCACATGATGCTGCTTATCTTTTGGAATCTTACTGAACAAATATACAAACACGCGTACACATTCTCACACACACACACACACACAACCTTCACTTACTGTATCCTCCCTTTTTGGCGGCTTCAACATGCCTGAAAATGCACCAGTTTTAGCAAATGCTTGTACCCTGGCAAAAAAGTATGTATTGTTGGGGGTCACCATAAACAACTCCCTTGTGAGGGTCTCAGACGCGTACCTGTTCTGCTCTTGCTGTTGGTTAGAATTTCTTGAAGTCTCTCCTGCAGTTTGTCTGCTCGCTTTCTCTCCAGCTGCAACTGTCTCTTTAAGTCCTTCAACTACAGACACACACGTAAACGTATATATCTGCAAATATTTTAAGTCTTTTCTGTTGTAATGCTATTGGCTTTCATTCGTTTTATCTGCCGCCACCCACGCAAATCAAAGTCTGCACTCCCACCGACCCCCCCAACAACACAAAAAGGCTTTGATACTTCACAAAAGAAAACCACTGTGGTTACATCCTATTGCCAAACCTTTTTTTTTAAAGCTCTAAGAGCCATGAGTGATGACTAAGCAGTGTAATCGGTGGATAGTAATCTGCATGCAAACTTAACTTTTGTGGCTGGCTTTCTTTTGCAACAAAGCACTACAGAATAATTTTTTTTAAAAACACTAAAGTATCCAACCTAACTATTTTCACTCGATATTGTCTAAAAATATATTCAGATTTTCAATCTTGAGGTGACACACTGCCGCATGGCTTCCACGACGTGATGAAGAGGCCGAGTTATATGACACTTCTAAGGCTGTTGAAGTGCCCGAGAGAGTTTATAGTCCAAGAGTGCGTCCAAGAGAGTCAAGTCTAAATTCTCACGCTATTTTCAACACATTAAATTAGTTAATAATGTTTAAAAATAACAGACGACCTAGGAAAAGTCCAATAGTATAGATTTGTGAAAAAAAAAAACCATTGACCATACTTGGACATACAGGGTTTCCACCTGACAGCGACGATAACACACCCACACAGAACTGCAGTGTTGTTCATTAACATATCATCACTGTCCAAATAAAAGCATGTCTCTGAAAAATTGTTAAGTCTTTTTTGTTGTATCGCTATTGGCTTTCTCTCATTCATCTTATCACGTATGCATGCATGCACGAACACTCACACACAGTCACACACACCCACCGCTGCACTTCCTTTCTTCTCTAATATCCTCTGTCCATCCATTGTGTCTTTGATCTCCTGCAGAAAAAGAAGACGTGTTCTCTGATAAACGGTTCCGTGTTTTGGTGCATTTGAACCCTCCTCTAACCCATTTCAAAGTTAAATGTAATCTTAGTGCAAGTAGTTTTTTGGCATACAACTTGTGCTGAGCTAACAGGTGAAATCAACATGTGAAGCACCTTGTAATGCTTGAATGGAGTTATTGGAGAGATAAACTATTGGGATTATTGGCATTTTTAAGTGTCTGTAAAACTTGGATAATTTATCATGGCATGGGTCAAATTGGCCGAGGGACATTATTGTTGTCCTGAGAAACAACAGGAGGGTAAAATGACACTTTGGTATATTGCAATGTGACTATTATTGATTCAGTACAATATATTCCTGATGTTTTGCCAACAATAACGTCACAATACAATAATTAAGTGATAATGTATACACTGGAATAAAACCAGAAAGGATACAATACGGATATAGTGTCCATGCAGTCCACTGATGCTGACCTGTTTGAGTTTGACGATAGTGCTGTGGTGTTCGTCTCTCTGATTCTGGACATCAACCAGCTGCCCGTGGACCACTTCCACCTCGGCCTGCTTGGCCTGTGATGTACATACAACATACATGGTGCCGTGAAAAAGTAGTTTCCCCCTTTCTGATTCCTGATTTATTTGCATATTGTATTGTAGTATTTTTTGTGAGAGTGGCCCCTTGGAAAAGTAATTTAAGCCCTCTGTATGTCTCAAATACATTGAGGACTAACAATAAATGGTGCCATACCATACTATATATATATATATATCAAACTTAAATGTCTCTGATCATCAAGCCAGTTTTAATCTCAAAAAGCAACCCCAGTAAATGCAAAATGCAGTTTCGAAATGATTTTATTTATTAAGGAGAAAAAAATAAATTAAAAAAAACCAGTCTGAAGTCTAAAAAAAGCAAACTGCCAAGCATGGATTGTATTTTAACTCATGGAGGCAGTGCTTCATCACCAAACTGGGTAACAAAGCTGTGTGTCGCAAGCAAGGGACACCCTGCCAAACACAACAGCCCCACCATAGTCTCAACAACTATTTAACGGTAAACTCTGCAGACAATCAACATTGCAACTTTTATTACCATTTGGATTTGACACGATAGTGTTACAAGACAGTGTCGTTGCATGAAAGAGAAAATGGGTTTGGGTGTGGTATTATATAAAATAGCTGCATTGTTACATCACAATTTGGGAAACTTCGTAAGGAAACGCTCACAGACACATCTGAGTCAGATTACTAAAGATGGACTTGGCTGTTTAATTTCACACTTGATTGACTGGACTATTTCTAGATAGAGCCACCCAGCCAGACAGACACACTACCTGTAGATCAAGTGTGTGTTGTTCATGGAGAGTTTTCACGGCTTCCTGATGTTCCAACGTCAACTTGTCTGTGTTTTCCTGCTCACACACAAGTGTGTACACACGCAGTGTAAATAAATACAGTGAACCCCGGATAATCGTGGGCATAAGTTCCCAACCCATTTGAAATAGGTGAAAACCTGTGACAGAGAGACCATATAAAACATTTTTTTTTATTTTTTAAACCTCCCACATGCTTTAAGCACATTTAAACTTATCAAGATACAGTTAAACATTTTATAACACACTTTTTAAACACATGATAAACATCTTTTAACACAAAAAAAACATGGTAAGCATAAAATGAATAGAAAATAGTGTGTATTGTAGTGCCTGTGTGATATTTACATGCATGTGCATTTACGATGTGGGACCGAATGGGGTAGCGTGTACCGTCAGTGAGTCTGTGTGTGAGGGTCTGGGTGTGAGCTGTGGCTGACAGCATCTCCTGAGAGAGTGTGCACACTGTGTTTTACTGTTCTTCCAGCTAAAATGGCTGAAAAGTGAATTGACAAATATGGCTCTCCTTTCCCACATGCAAGGGGATTACAGTCAGTAAGGATACTGTATAAACTCAAAAACACAAATAAAGACGCACTTTTTCTTCCAGGACTCTGGATAATTTAAATGCTCAGATTAAAGAACAGAACGGGGCCTATGTACTTCGTCCATACCTGATTTTCAGTATCACTATTGTTTCCTCGCACCCACCTTGGCCTCATTGAGCCGTCGTTCAAACCATGCTTTGGTTTCTTCCAGGGACTGCAGCTGACTGTGAAGTTCTTGCACTTTGGTCTGAAGACTCTCAAGCTCTTTGCTTCGAGCCTGAAACACAAAATATTTAATGATATTGCCATCAAATCCTCCTCTTGTTTTTGTTCACCTTCTCGTCTCGGAGCTGCTGCCGAATGTCCTCCTCAGAGCGGGTTTTCTCCTCGTGAAGACCTCGAAGTTCCTTCTCATAGCGAGCCCTCACGCCAAGGACCTGAAGGATGCAACATTAGGAAAGAGAGCAAGGACAGAGGAGGGGAAAATAAGCTTTAACTTGAACTTGTGAAAAGTATGCAGGGGGAGTAAAGAGCATTGCCAAAGTTATAGCCGTACTATATTAAAAAAGTCTGGGACGCAGCAACAGTACTGGTCCTACTCACCTCCTTCTCGTGCTGCAGTCTGAGGTCTGACAGCGCCTCCTTGTGGTTGGACTTCTCCTGGTTTAGCTGAATGGCCATGTCATCTAACATGGCCTTCCTCTTCTCAGCTGTCTGCACACACAAACATACACCATATAGTGTGCAGGGCTCGAGATTGTGACATTTTTTGTTCAACTTCCGCAATTAAAAATTCCATCTTGTCACATTTGCGCGAGTGCATTTTTTATGGTTGAAATTGACCTTTTTTTCCCCACTGCAATCTCCTTGAGAGAGAGAGGGAGAGAGCAAGAGAGAGAGAGATGTGACGCCGTGTCAATCATCGTTATGAGTTCCATTTAAGTTAAAAGCGACCCGCTGCAATATGATTGGCTGCCTGCTGCAAGGTTGGACTACTTCTTCTAGATAGGACACGCTTTTATCAACAGCAACGTCTCATACATGCGCACCACATATAGGCTGTACGCCGTTGTGTCTGGCAAGTAGCCACCATGTACCTATATTGACGCTGGCCCGCTATTTACCCATTTTAAATGACAAGTGTAAGCCGTCAACTCATCTGGACTACTGGTAAGCGAGCTAGCTCGCCCGCACCTACATTGTAAAGTCCAGTAAGCCCGTAAACTCCTCCCGCCCCAACTCACCTCCAACTTTTCTTTTTACACACATTATCATTGCTGCTACATTTGTCACGGAAATAAAACCAAAAGTTGTTTCCCCGTGTAACATCACGTATGATCATTGATTGTCTCAAAATTACCAGTGTGTGTGATTGCCTGCTTAATTTGTCCGTCATTTTCAAGTCACTCATTATTATAAACACATCATGTGCAAGAGTTTTAATACCTTTGTTATGAAGCGTGCAAAGCTAACAAATCTAGCTCTCTCTCTCTCTAAACCCTGTTTATAGCATAGACATATAAAGATACTGTATGTGCAAAGTTAAAAAGCCCAGACTTTTTTTTAAAGAGGATTGTATAAGAAAACAAACTCTCGTTAAAATAAAGTGCAATAATTGCAGTAGTAATAATTTTGTGACTATTATTTTAAATAGGTAAATTGGTTTGTTTTGCTAGTAAATAATTTGCAAAATAGTGTGAATAATCATAAACAATACTTTTATATGTTGGTGGTTAGGGTTGGGCATCGAGAATCGATTGGATCCGGGACTAACGTTCCAGTTCGCCCAGAGTCATTCAAATTTAAAAATTTCGGTTCCCAGTTTCGGTTTTCAGTTTTAGCCTACAGCTAAAAACCAACGTAGAAGCCGCGAAAACCAACGAAGAAAAACATGGACAAAGACGTGCTTGTGCCCAACAGCGGTGAACAAAAGTATGTCTTAACTTCGTTAAAAACACTGCCTCACTGCAACACTTGGAATAAGATTATATTGTGCAAAGGAGGCTTTCACGATGTGTAACCTCTGACACGCTCCGAGCCTCAGCCTACACTGCGCGGCACTTCAGTGAAATACATCTATGCCAACATTGAGACAGCTAAGAAGGTAAACGGTTTGTTGCACTTTTGCACTGATGGTTTTTAGCGTTTATTTTAGTCTTCAAACCAACGTAAGCGCTGATGACAGAAAAAAAAGCTTAACATTGAGCTAAAACTTCACCGTAGCAACTTTATATCGCAATGAATTGGGAAATGCTGAGTTCCGGTGCGTACCCTTCAAAACAAAAGGCTACAAGCTTAAAATAGGAAGTCAAGTTAAAACTTGCACATATATACCAGTTGACGCGATGAAACAGTCCCAAATGACTATTTTAACAATGCTATATTTAACTTTTAGCTAAAACATTAATTAATGAATATTAATTCAATTGGGTTAGTTCCACACACATTGCCATTTAGTTCATAGGGTTGATATTGATACTGGTTAAACAGAACCCTGAGTCAAATGTTCATTTTAGTCTGTGTTGCGGGCTGCTAAGTAAATGGATGTTCATAATTTGGACACCCTTTATTTAAAAAATGCAAACCTTTTTGACCCAGCCCCCTAAAAGAATCGGAATCGAGAATCGTTTGGAACCGGAATCAAAATAAGGAATCGGAATCGCTCAAATTCAAACGATGCCCAACCCTACTGCTGGTATACTTATGCAATCATATGATTGTGGTAATGCTCAAAATTGACTCTCCCAGGGGAAGATGGTTAGGAGCCCTCACTATAAGAACTGATCCTTAAAGGCAAACAAATAAACAAAAGTAAAGCCTTTGTTTTTTGTTTTTACCTTTTTTGTCTGCCACTGCTTGCTACAGGAAAACTTCTTGTTCACAGTAACATACTTTGCAAATATATCTTGAGTCACTGTCAATCGAAACTATGGTATGCCATGGTCATGCTGTACGTCCTCAAAAAATGGTGCGACCAAATCATATGCTGACCAACTTTTTCAGTTGGTCGCACCAGTGCTACTAGTGCAAAAGTTAGTATAGAGCCATGGTATGCATATTATCTTGTGTGTGTGTGTGTATGTATGTACCTTCTTGCTCTCTTCAAACTCCCTCAGGAGCTTCTCTTTCTCTTGTCCTTCTTCTGTTAACTGCTCCAACAACTTCCTGTTGGCAAAACTGGACTCCTGAAGGAAGGGCAGTCAAGGACACAAGGAAGGAAACAAATTGTATTAATACAGTTGCAAGAAAATGTATCTGGAGCCTTTGGCATTAACGACATTACTCTGCATAAATTGGACTTTATCCAAGTCACAAAAAAAATAAAAAATGTCTACTTCACCTAAAACCACATAAACAATATGTTTTCATGATTTTACTGGGTGCAGATGGAGTGGTTTGTATGTGAAACTCCTAGGCCAGGGCTAATGATTTGTCCAAGAGCTAATCGGGGTGAGGATTCAGCCAACATAGATCAATGTGACGAGATTTTGAGGTGTTGGTTAAAGCTGGGTGGCACGGTGAACGACTGGTTAGCACATCCGCCTCACAGTTCTGGAGAGCTAGGTTAAAATCCGGCCTCGCCTGTGTGGAGTTTGCATGTTCTCCCTGTGCCTGCGTGGGTTTTCTCCAGGTCCTCCGGTTTCCTCCCACATTCCAAAAACATGCATGGTAGGTTAATTGAGGACTCTAAATTGCCCGTAGGTGTGAATGTGAGTGCGAATGTTTCTATGTGCCCTGCGATTGGCTGGCGACCAATTCAGGGTGTACCCTGCCTCTCGCCCGAAGATAGCTGGGATAGGCTCCAGCATGCCCGCGACCCTAGTGAGGATAAGCTGTTCGGAAAATGGATGGATGGTTAAAGCTGCCCTAACATACACATTTTGAGTTTTCTATTCTCAAAAAGCTTTGCCCAATTTTAACCATGCCTCGCACAAAATCACCCTCAGAAGACCAACAATTAAGAATTGTTAACTTGCATGAAGCCGGAAAAGGTTGCAAAAGCATCTGTAAATGCCTTGAGGTTAGACGTTTTACAATTAATTGATAAATTGACAAGTAATCGACCCGAAAAATTAATTGACAACTATTTTGACAATAGATTGTTTAGAGTCATTGTTTAACTTAAAATTGTCCAAATCCTCTGATTTCAGCCGACCAAGAGTAAATATTCTCCGATATCTATCGTCCTTCATGAAAGCAGACTATCTTTTGTGGTTAATCAAAATAAGACATTTGCAAACATTTGCTTTTATTTGGGAAAATGATCAACATTTCCCCCATTCTCTGTTATGGACAAAACCAGTAACTGAATCATAATCAATTTATGGAAAAAAAAATAGTGGAAGTTTAATTTATTACAAAGATAATGATTATTTGGGCGGAATGGTGGACGACTGCTTAGCACATCTGCCTCACAGTTCTGAGGACTGGGGTTCAAATCCCGGCCTCGCCTGTGTGGAGTTTGCATGTTCTCCCCGTGCCAGCGTGGGTTTTCTCCGGGCACTCCGGTTTCCTCCCACATCCCCAAAACATGCGTGGTAGGTTAATTGAAGACTCTAAATTGCCCGTAGGTGTGAATGTGAGTGTGGTTGTTTGTTTCTATGTACCCTGCGATTAGCTGGCGACAAGTTCAGAGTGTACCCCGCCTCCCGCCCGAAGATAGCTGGGATAGGCTCCAGCACGCCCGCGACCCTAATGAGGATAAGTGGTTAAGAAAATGGATGGATGGATGATTATTTGCAACTGTAGTATGAATAACCTGTGAGTGACATGTAGTTAAACCTGAAGCAGCCTCAGAAGCAAACTAGTAGCCCTTCGTTCGCATTAATCAGTACTGAGTAACTGGATAGGTAACCTCTGATTTAATTATTTAATCAAATCATGTCAACTACACAAAAAATATAAAATGGGAATGTGCAAATTCAGATATTGCTCCACAATAATACTTTAACTCAAACAGATAAATGTAGTCTTCATAACAAATAAATTAGGGCAAATTCTCCTGCCAAAATAAATCATCTTGACTTAACTTAACACTCATGAAACACCACAATAGACTCACCAGGCAGAGAGTACATGCTCTTCTTTTCACTGTTGTTTTCACCATGGATCATGAAAATTAGTTACTTTGAAAACTGAATTGCGTCTGTGTGAGGCTGCAGAGATTTCGTGTGCATTCATGTGACTGTCAGGCTTCATTTGATGGGGCAACTGGAGTCAAACGTGACTAGTAGTTCCGTAGGCTTGGTGAAACCGACATGATGTGACAGCGCCCAAGTCGGAAAGTCTCTGACAAAACTAAATATATTGAATCTATATACAAGCAATATTAGATGACTAAAAATAAAAGTAGCGAGCAGAATGTAGCTCAATGTAACGAAGTAAATGTACCATTTATTCTTAAGAGAAATACTCAAGTTAAAGTAAAAGGTGTGTTGGATTAAAACTGTTCTGATAAGTATACTTTATTCTAAAAATACATAAATGTAATGGAGTTTATGTAGCGTGTTACTACCCACCTCTATATATAATTGATCTCAATGAGAACTGTTGCTTGGAAGTAAAAAACAAAATTGGTCCAACGAATGTCACCAAGCCCACCTGCAGCTGTGAATCCAGGTCGTCCCTCTGGGCCAAAAGCTTTTCCTGCTGCGCCCGACTCTGCTGCAGTTCGGCCGCCTGCGCCTCCTGCTGCTCGCGCAGCAGGTTGACCTCCTGCATCTTGCTCGTCTGAATCTGCAATCATCAAATAGACCTGAGAACGTGCTCGTCTGCACTTGACAAAGTCATATGACCTCCAGAAGATATCTGAGCTTCGCAGACAGACAGCACGGGAAGAACTTTAAGAAGCAAAAGTGGGAGGACAGAACGTAAAGCTGGAAACACGCAAAGCATCAACTCATCATCTTCCCGGGCTGGGCGATACAGTCTCAAAATAAAATCTCAGATAATCACAACTAGTGAGGGTTTACTAGATTTCTGAAAGAAAAAAAAATCTTGACCCATAAATTCAAACAGATTAAATCAATTAATCACCAAGCCCTAGCTTCATCTAAAGTGTAGTTTTTTGCATGTTCTTCTAGTAGATTACCTGTTCTAAAGCCACTAGGTTAGTCCTCAGAGCATCGTTCTCCTGCAAGATGTTGTCCACCTGCTCCTGACTGACTGCGCTCTGACTCGCTACCTGCAGTGTCTCATCACGGGCAGAGGGCAGCATAGAGGCAAAGGCGAAAGATAATGAGAAGGGAAAAGACACGAGTAAAAAGAACCAGGAAAAACAAGAGAACATCCAATGTGGTAAAAAGAGGATAACAGAATAAGTGCTGTGTCACTGGTGGATTTGCTATAAAGTTAATCCTGTAATTCAGACTTTTGTTGTCCAGATGTGCACTTGGGGGAATCCTTGGTCAGGGAATGAAGTTTAACAAAACAAACTGACCTGATCTTTGAGAGCGTACAGAGCCAGTTGGTGATCTTTGTCACTGGTTTCAAGCTTCTCTCTCAGCTCCATCGTTACCTAACACAGAAGAAAAACAACATCCAGTAACGTTCACTTCCCAAAGATTACCATCGTTACCATGTTGATGACCAAACGTTGCCCTCTGACCTGACTGGCTGCAGTTAAATCCAACTGAAACTTATGGATTCGCGTGTTCATCAATTTGAGCTCTTCCTCTTTTCTCTGGTTGATCTCCTCAATCTTTGTCCTGCAGACAAATTTGCCACAAGTTCAAAGTGGACGTGTCTCAGACTCATCACGGTGGGAAGACGTGACAATGACGTGTCGCTCTGACCTGCTGTCGTTGTACAGAACCTCCTTCTCCGCGTGAAGACGCTGGAAACTGCAGTATAGAACAAGAACATTTTGAAACCATGAGAGCTGCAAAAATCACTCAAAACCACGAATAAAGAAGATTTGTGTTTGACGATGTGTCAGGTGCATGCGCAAGCATACACGGATCCACAGACCACTTGACAAGTGTAATTTAGCGGCTGTGTGATTAAGTGCTGCCCCAACAGTGAAAATGCAATCCATGGCGTCTTTGTGGTGGTTCGCACCAAGGTTATTATCCTGAACAAAAACGGACAAAATAAATAAAACTAAAATTAAAACTAAAGTTAAAAAAAATTTTTTTTCAAACAAAATAAAATAAAAATTAGCATGTTTTAAAAAAACGTTAACTAAAACCAAATTTTACGTTTGCAAAAACTATAATTATAGCAAAAATGTCCTTCGTTTTCGTCTTTGTCAATTAATTTCATATATGAGGTTTCTGGATTGATTTTAAATGTATTTATTTCGGATAGAGAAGGATGGTCCAACAGTCCTTTGGGAATTGTAGTTCACTTACTGTGTGTCGCCGAGAAGTGACATCATTGGGCAGCGCCATCATATTAACGGCTGGTCAGACCAAGTGCAAGTTTTGCCGCCAAACTAACTTTTACGTTCAAGCGGTTTTCGTTGCTACGTGTTGCTAACGGAAACAGCTAAGATGACTACTGACTCTCTAACGCCTTCACGGAACCTGCACGTCGGTTATTCGTCTTCTGGGGAAAATTCCAAGAAAGGGGCAACTGGCAAGAGTCTCAAAATGCCGCTGTTTCCCACCACGATAGGCAGATGTGAAAGCAGACAAGGAGTTTGTCTCGCTGACACAGCAGGTGACTGAACTACTGCAAAAAAAGGACATTTTCACAGCGCTACTTAACAACAGGAAAACTTGAAAAGCTTTGTCACAATAATCACGGACTCAAAAGAAAGAAAAAAAATAACGGACTGGATGCACTTTCACTGGAGATAAAGCAGGTAAAAGCAAGTTTACTTTCTATCCATCTGTCTATCAGTCACAAATCTGAAAGTCCACTTGAGAAGTTTGCAATTTAGCAACAAGGGAAGAAAAACATGCAAATAAGAACTTCATTTTCAAGTTAAAGTTAAACATACAAACACATTTTTAAAAGGGAAATACCAAAGCATGCCTCATGAATGGTTTTACGGGACATTGTGAAGAGCTGGGGACTCCATCGTTCTGCTGGGGGACTTCAATGCTCACATGGGCAATGACAGTGAGACCTGGAAGGGCGTGATTGGGAGGAACGCCGCCCCCCGATGAGAACCCGAGCAGTGTTCTGTTATTGGACTTCTGTGCTCATCACAGATTGTCCATAACGAACACCATGTTCAAGCATAATGGTGTCCACACGTGCACTTGGCACCAGGACACCCTAGGTCGCAGTTCGATGATCGACTTTGTGGTTGTGTCATCGGACTTGCGGCCGCATGTCTTGGACACTCGGGTGAAGAGAGGGGCGAAGCTGTCAACTGATCACCACCTGGTGGTGAGTTGGCTCCGATGGTGGGGGAAGATGCCGGTCCGACGTGGCCGCCCCAAACGTATTGTGAGGGTCTGCTGGGAACGTCTGGCAGAATCCCTTGTCAGAAGCTGTGGGTCGTGACCAAAAGAACAAGATCCCGGATACAAGCGGCCAAAATGAGTTTCCTCCGCAGGGTGTCCGGGCTCTCCCTTAGAGATAGGGTGAGAAGCTCGGTCATTCGGGAGGATCTCAGAGTAGAGTCGCTGCTCCTCCACATCGAGAGGAGCCAGATGAGGTGGCTGGGGCATCTGATTCGGATGCCTCCCCTACGCCTCCCTGGTGAGGTGTTCCGGGCACGTCCCACCGGCAGGAGACCCCGGGGACGGCTGGCCTGCGAACGCCTCGGGATCCCCCCGGAAGAGCTGGATAAAGTAGCTGGGGAGAGGGAGGTCTGGGCGTCCCTGCTAAAGCTACTGCCCACGCAACCCGACCCGGGTAAGCGGTAGAAAATGGATGGATGGATGGATTGTGATGAATCCAATCTAACTTTAGCAGCAGTATTATGCACTGCCCTTATTGCACTTCAAATTCTGTGGACTGTTATACAGTACTTGTATTTGATTTGTGGATAGATGTTTATCTGTTAGTAAGACAATAGATTTTTTTTAATACATTTTTTTTGTTGAGTTTTTATTACACAATACTGATTGTGATCTTTATTTAATCTCATACTTGACAAATATTCCCTATAAAAAAACTAAAACTAATAAAAATTAAACCAAAGCATTTTTGAAAAAAACAACAACAAAAAACTAATAACAAAACTGCTCTAAAATCTACTTAAAACTAACTGAATTTGAAAAAGAAGAGTCAAAACTAAATAAAAGCAAACTATAATGGAAAATCCTAAACTATTACAACCCTGGTGTTCTTTCTCCCTCGCTCTTTCTCTCATCCAAGACGCAACAAATATTCGCCCATAGCCCCACTCTCAGTAGCAAACGCCTTACTCGGCTGATCCGACATTATTGGGGTCAGACATAAGACATTTGCCTCAAAACACGCAAATTTCAGATAAAGTCAAAGAGATGTTAAGTGTGCTGTAATTCTTAATCATTGGGGTTAAGTTTTAAATAGGGAAAAAAGGGTAAATATGTCTCCTTTTAATAAAAATTGGTCAAAAAGTGATGGACATCTCACCTCTCCTGTTTCTTCTTTAACTTGTCAGACATCTGAAAGACAAATGTTGCATCATTCCAGGATCCCTCAAAGAATTGGTAAAGCATGGCGAGCATTGGTGACGTTTACCTTTGACAATTCATCCTGCAGTTTGGAGAGTTCAGCCTGTTTGGTCACCTGGAAGTTGATTGGGAAAAGGATTGAATTCACATGATGACAACAGTCACCGTATAAAGTCCATGACCAAGCTCACTATGAGAAGATGATGATTTTTGTTGACAGGTAAAACAGATGTGTCAAAGTGACAGCTGAATACGGTGGGAGAAAATAGTATGTGAAGCCTTTGAAATTTCTTACATTTCTGCAGAAATTGGTCATAAAATGTGGTCTGATCATCTAAATCACAAGAAAAATCAGTCTGCTTAATATAATTCCACGAACAATTATATGCTTTCATATTTTTATTGAAAATAATATGTAAACATTCACAGGACAGGGAGGAAAAAGTAAGGATTGAATTGAATAACTGGTTTAACCTACTTTGGAAGGAATAACAACCAAACATCTCCTGTAGTTGGAGATCAGGCGTGCTCAACAATCAGGATGAATTTTGGACCATTACCGTAATTTCTCATGTATAATGCGCACCCATGTATAATGCACACCCCCAAAGTTCACCTAAAAATTCTGGAAAACCCTGCTACCAATGTATTATGCATTTTTACAATGCATGATTTTGCTTCTACCCATATGATCAAAACATTAAGTTGTATCTGTATTTTGTTAGTTTTTTGAAAGAATTATTCTGAACTTAAGCACTTTATTTGAACATGTAATTATTTGTATTAACTTGCTCTTATTTTGAAACTCACAGCCCTAAACCATGAAAGGCCAGGCGAAACAATTTAAGTTTATTTTAATGGGATTCAAATTAAACTGTCAAGCATTTCAGAAAAGCATTATCCTTAAACAAAACATAACCATAAAGAAATTAATGATGGTTGTTCCTCAGTCATCAGTTGTATTAAAACAATATTTCACAAATTCTGCCAGGGTATGTCAACTTATGAGCACAACGGAGGCTGCATACATTCATAAAATGTGAAAGTTGTTTTCATTTTCCCCTATACCCATGTAAAATGTGTACCATTGACTTTTGACATTTTTTGGGGGAAAGAAATGCGCATTATACATGAGAAATTACGGTACTCTTTACAAATCTGTTGCAGTTTAGCAGGATTCCTGGGATGTCTATTGTGCATTTCAATCAGGCTGAGATCAGGACTTTGACGAGGCCACTCCAGAATACATTCTTTTCTTCTGAAGCCATTCTGTTGTTGATTTGCTTCTGTGTTTCGGGTCATTGTCCTGTTGCAATACTGATCCTCTTTTGAGCTTCAGCTGTTGGACAGATAGCCTCAAGTTCCTCTAAAAGATATCTTGATAAACTTGAGAATAAATTTTTCCATTGATGATAGAAAGCTGTCCAGGCCCTGAGCAAACTAAGCACACCCATGATGCTGAGTATTGACCATCTGGCAGCGTGGTGGAGTCCATGGCCATCTTAAAGGCCTCTTTATACTCCCGCATTGTATCACGTGACCGACCCATTGGGCCGCGCGGCCCCTCTGCGTCACTTGACGCGAACACGGCAAAAAATTTTGCTGCGCATAGAATACCGCAGAGATCATCTCTCGACATTGGTCCGTTTTAGTCACATGCTGTGATGACGTACTCAGCGTTCCCCTTGGTTCTACATACCATCTACACCCCCGCCTTCTTGATCGATTTTGCAGCATAATTAAACATATCATCTGCTCATCTAGGTCCATTTGTTCTAGCAGAAACTGTTCCACGGTCGCAATTGTTGTTGCTTTGTTCCTTGTTCCGGACAGGAAAGTAAAAACGGCTACCGGAAATGGCCAAAAAATGCACCCTGTGGTGTCCTAGCCAATACCAGCCGTAGCGACACCCCCAACTTGGAGGAGAACTGCAGTACATTCTCAAAACTGGGCGCTTGGGTTGCGCTCGAGTATCAAGACAAACTGCATGCGGGATAGCCGCAGTGACTGCACGCGCGTGTATAAAGAAGCCTTAAGGAGGGCAGCTAATTGGAGATGGGATACAGCTGCTGAGTGACTCCAACGCAGCACACCTGCAAGAACTCACAAACAAGCACACGTGCACACATGCACACACGGCCACAGATCAGGGTGCCGAGACAGCAGACCTGACACATTGAGCATTCTGTGGTCTGCTCTTGCAGTCATCTTTACATGACAGCCACTCCTTGGAAGATAAGCAACAGTGCTGCACTTTCTCCATTTATAGACAGTTTGTCTAACTGTGGACTAATGAACATCAAGACTTTTACAGATACTTTTGTAACCTATTACAGCTTTATTCATGTTAACATTTCTTAATCGTAGGTCTTCTGAGAGCTGCTTTGAGCGAGGCATGGTACACATCAGGCAATGCTTCTTGACAGCAAACAATTCAAAACTGATTGCGTTTTCTAGTGGTCAGACCAGCTTTAAGCCACATCTTCAATCTTGTATCATGGATTGGACTGTAGGTTGGCTCACACCTGACTCTGATTAGCTCTTGGAGAATTAGAAGAAACATTTTCCTCCCGGTCCTGTGAATGTTTACATGTTATCCATTTTCAAGAGTAAAATGAAAATATATACAGTAATTTCTTTGTGTGGTATAAGTTAGTCTGTTTGTTTATTCTTGCGATTTTGGTGAAGATCAGACCAAATTTATGATGTATCATACATGTACGAGTAATTTAGTACCATTAATTGGGTTGACTACTGTTTTACTTTCACTTTTATTGTTTGTTTTGTTTTGTTTTTATTGGTTTATATGTTTGCCTTGTTTCTAGAGATGCAGGATAAGTATTGGACTGATAAGTATTGGGCCAATATTGGGAAAAAAATTACGTCACACCGATCAGTCCGATAACCCCCCCCCCCCCCCAATAACTAAATAAATAAATAGAAAATTTTTAAAAAATGGACCGATAAGAGCTGTATCATTCAGGGGTGCACTGGTTGCCACTCGCCAGCGGCCACTCGGTAGGAGGCTGTTGTTGCATTTGCTCCTGACAGTCATGTATATTATGACCAAAATTCAACTCCATAAAGTCAATATCTGCAGTAAATTAGCTTATGTCGCCAGCACTTGCTGAAATTACAACCATCCAGTGACTGAGTTCGTAACTACCACGCTCACGCTTAGCACCTATAGCCGACAGAGGAGCAAGCAGGGGTGGTTTGGCCGCATGCGAAAGCACGGTTGACGCAATGGGGTAACAGCTAAGATAAGAACAGCTAACCCATCCAAACACCGCTCTGCCTATCTTCCTTTCCAATGTTCGTTCACTGAACAATAAATTATTATACATATATATATACATATAAACAAATATATACACACACACACACTCACACACATATATATATATATATATATATATATATATATATACACAACACATACATATAAACAAATATACACACACACACATATATATATATATATATATACACACATACATATACACAGACATATATGTATATATATATATATATATATATATATATATATATAGCGAGAGAGAGAGAGAGAGAGAGAGTGTAACGTGGTGTCAGGTTTTCGACAGTGTGACAAGTGAATGTTAAGTATGTGTCAAGTGTGCGTGACAGAGCAACAGGTGTGTGTGACAGCTGAATGAAAGGAGAGTGTCAGTGCTTGTGAGTGTGACAGAGCAACAGGTGTGTGTGTGTGTGTGTGTGTGAGACAGGTGTCAGGTCAGTGGCAAGTGAGTGTGTGTGTGCTTGCGCACACACCTCCAGGTGGCGCAGTTGCTCCCTCAGCAGCCTCTTCTCCTCATGCTGGGTGTTCAGGGCGACCTCCAGCTCTGCTCCAAAGCAGTGAGTTATTGGACACAGAGCAGCCGACCAGCCTAGCGCTGAGTGCTTAGCTACAATCTCCTCTACGCTCTTCTCTGACAGGCCTAAAGGGGGCGCCGCACACAGCAGGGGCAGTCTGCCAATTAGTGTGCTAGACACACAATACACCATTTACACGCGAGTTGTAAAAATTGGGATCGGCCCAGATGCATAGTATGTCTGCCTTATGAAGGCTTCAGTTGTGGTAGTGATAGTGCTGTGCTACTGTTGTGATAGTCTTCTGGCAGTGTTATGGTAATGCAAAATAATCGTAACTTTTTGCGAGTAGTATAATTAATAGGACCACAATAACAATACAACATATTGTTTGTGACACATCAGTCTGAAGTTGTGCAGCCATTGCCGATGAGTGTGGTGGCCATTTAGCACCACCTGGTGGATTTGAATAAAGCTACATGTTTCGTCCACTGTATAGTCTAATACAGTGATTCCCAACCAGTGTGCTGGGGCACATTAGTGTGCCGTGAGCGCTCTTCAGGTGTGCTGTGGGAAATATCAAATTTTACTTACTTTCCAAGAAATAAAGTATCTTTATTCATCTATTTATGCCAGTGAGGCAAAGTGACAGACAGAACAAATAAATGCTCTTCTATTAGATGGCAGGAAGTACATACAGTAATTAATGTATCCACTTTTTGTGACATTTTTGTTTGTTGGTGCGCCGTGAGATTTTTCAATTGTAAAATATGTGCCTTGGCTCCATAAAGGTTGGGAATCACTGGTCTAATAGCATGTGACTACCATGGGGTGTAATTAAATAATACAAATGTTCTCACCATGTAATTGTGTTTGTTTCAGCTGGGCTTCACTCTGCAAAAAGGAAGGAAACAAAGTCAGTTTCCATGGTAACCTGAGAGCAATTTGACTTGGGACACTGTCAATCACCTGCTGCCCATTCTCACGAGCACCCTCTGTTGCTGGCTCCTCCCCTTTCCCGCTGACATCACACACACCATTGGCACCAGCTGACCGGTCTGTCTGTGAGGTAGCATTTTGGTCGCCATGAGAAAGTCCTGTTGTCGGCTGCTCGGTGTTACAGTGCTCCTGCAGCGCTGCAGGGGAACAACCAGGGGCGTCAGTAGGTTTTAGGGATGGGCGGGCTTAGTCCCCAGGAGATGCACAGGACGTGAGCGAATGTAGCGTGTGAGCACAAAATTTTACAAACAGCCAATGAAGACCGAGAAGTTGCTTTTTTAAATTTTTAGACAGATTTTAAAACAATACTGGGCAAAGGTTTTAAGACACTGTTAGATTTTGAGTGCTATTTGAGTCTTTTTTTTTTAACACAGTACACAAACACAGGAAGTATGTTTACAGCATTAACCACAAAAAGAAAATATGTAGACATTCTTTCAGTATGTGCAAAACTGTATGTAAAAAAGGTCACTGTGTTGTCACAAAGTCAGCCAAGCCCATGATTTTCAATTAACAAAATAATTACAGAAAATTCCCTTCCAGGAGTTAACAATAATCAAAATCAAATTAATAGCTGCAATCAAGAGCTACTTGGTGTGTGGAAGCATCAACGAAAGCACTCTGTTTTTAAGGGTGTCAAATCGGTTTATTACTCTGTTATGACTCAGATAGTAAAGACGACAATACTGCAAGACTGAATTCTTCGCCTTCAAGATATATTGAAAAACAATTAATAATAATTGATCACTATAGAGGCTAATGGCTAATGACTTTGGCCCACAACACAATAACTGTTCCAAAATACTTTTGGAGTCACAGAGATTACATTATGTGCACATATGTGACTAAAATGGTTGGAGAACAATATTACTTAATTACTTTTAAATTAAACAATAAAGTAATATTAAAGAAGTCTTTAAAATATATGGGCCAGGTTAATTTGGCTCATATATATCTCTTGGCTCTCTCCACTCTCTAATCATAACTCACCTAAATAAAATTTCAAGTTAAACAAGTCTTATATGATCCACCTTGACTGAAATGTTTCATATTTCATCTCCATATTGAGTTGCATATCAGAATCAGAATCATCTTTATTTGCCAACTATGTCCAAAAGACACACAATGAATTTGTCTCTGGTAGTTGGAGCCGATCTAGTACGACAACAGACAGTCAATTGACATAGAACACTTTTGAGACATAAAGACATTGACAAAAACAGTCACTGAGCAATACAGGGTTGCTAGTTATCTGGTAATGCCGGTACAAATTATTATTATTTTTTGACAATTGTGCAAAAAGATGCAGCACTTAGAGCAATAGTCCGGTGCAATGACCACTGTGCAAAGGGCGCCGAGACTTCAAGGACTCTATGCAGTTTAAAGTGACGAGTAGTGAGATAATCTGGGACAATGTTGATTGTGCAAATGTTCCAGATATTTCTCAGTCACTGTGAAAATGGGGCAGATGCTACTCTGGCATGAGTGGCCAGTATTGGTCAACAACAGATATGCAAATAGTGCAGCGTGGCGAGACTGCGACAGTGAGTGCACGAGTAAAATATAATTGGCCCGAGAGAAATGTGACAACAAACTCAGACAAGAAATTGGCAGCATGTTGCAATGTAGGTTAGCTGTTTAAAATGTTGATTGCAAGAGGGAAGAAGCTATTGGAATGTCTGCTAGTTCTAGTTTGCATTGATCGGTAGCGCCTACCTGAGGGAAGGAGCTGGAAGAGCCGGTGACCGGGATGTGGAGCGTCCGAGAGGATTTTGCACGCTCTTGTCTTAGATCTGGCAGCGTGCAAGTCCTCAAGGGTGGGTAGGGGGGTACCGACAATCTTTTCAGCAGTTTTGATTGTCCGTTGCAGTCGGAGTTTGTTGTTTTTTGTAGCAGCACCAAACCAGACTGTGATGGAAGAACACAGGACTGATTCGATGACCGCTGTGTCCAACTGTCTCAGCAGCTCCGGTGACAGGCCGTGCTTTCTCAGAAGCCGCAGGAAGTACATCCTCTGCTGGGCCTTTTTGAGGACGGAGTTGATGTTGGTTGCCCACTTCAGATCCTGAGAGACTGTAATTCCCAGGAACTTGAAGGTCTCGATGGTTGACACAAGGCAGCTGGACAACGTGAGGGGCAGCTGTGGCAAAGGATGCCTCCTGAAGTCCACGATCATCTCTACAGTCTTGAGCGTGTTCAGCTCCAGGTTGTGTCGGCCACACCACAGCTCCAGCCGCTCCACTTCCTGTCGATATGCAGACTCGTCACCATCCTTGATGAGGCCGATGACAGTGGTGTCATCTGCAAACTTCAGGAGTTTGACAGCCGGGTGCGTTGAGGTGCAGTCATTCATGTAGAGAGAGAAGAGCAGCGGAGAGAGGACACAACCTTGGGGTGCCCCAGTGCTGATGCTGCGTGTGGATGAGGTGGTCTCTCCCAGCCTCACCTGCTGTGTCTTGCCCGTCAGGAAGCTGTAAATCCACTGGCAGATGGCAGGAGAGACGCTGAGCTGGAGAAGCTTGGAGGAAAGGAGTTCAGGGATGATGGTGTTGAATGCTGAGCTGAAGTCCACGAACAGGATCCTCACATAGGTCCCTGCACTGTCGAGGTGTTCTAGGATGAAGTCCAGTCCCATGTTGACTGCATCATCCGCAGACCTGTTTGCTCGGTAGGCAAACTGCAGGGGGTCCAGCAGGGGACCTGTGACGCTCTTGAGGTGGTCCAGCACGAGACATTCAAAGGACTTCATGACCACAGATGTCAAGGCAACAGGCCTGTAGTCATTTAGACCCGAGATTGTAGGTTTCTTGGGGACTGGAATGATGGTGGAGTGTTTGAAACAGGATGGTACTTCGCACAGTTCCAGAGATCTATTGAAGATCTGTGTGAAGACTGGAGTGAACTGGTCCGCGCGACTTTGAGGCAGGATGGGGACACATGGTCCGGGCCTGCCGCTTTGTTAATCTTTTCGTAGATGGTTAACGCAGAAGTCAGAGGTGTGATTGCGGTCGGTGGTGCGGCTGGGTGGGTGTGCGGTGTGAAAGTGTCCTTTTCAAATCTGCAGTAGAAGGTATTCAAGTCGTTGGCTTGTGTGCTATTGTTCTCAGGTTGGGGGGATCGTCGCTTGTAATTGGTCAGCTATTGGAATGCATGCCAGACTGATTTAGAGTCGTTCGCGCTAAACTGTTTTTCCAACTTTGGTGCATAGTTCCTCTTTGCAGTGTTAATTTCTTTAGTCAGCAGATTTCTAGCTCGATTATACATGGCCCTGTCCCTTAGTTGCTTAAGTTTGGCAGTGAACCACGGCATGTTGTTATTGAATGTGCGAAATGACTTTGTTGGTACACGCACATCTTCACAGAAAATGATATTGGATGAGACAGTGTCCATATATTCATCCAAGCTGCCAGCTGACTTTTCAAAGACACTCCAGTCTGTGCAGTCTAAACAGCTTTGAAGTTCCATCTTTGCTTCATTGGTCCACTTTTTCACTGTTTTCACTGTCGGCTTCGTACGTTTAAGTTCTTGTCTGTATGTCGGTATTAAGTGAATTAAGCAGTGATCAGACGTGCCCAGGGCTGCTGATTCCTAGACTGGATCACAAATGGCTTTATTCTGTGAAATCCTTTAGACTCAAATTTCCAGTCGATGTCACTCCCTTGTTAATCTCTCTACTCATCCGTCCTGATTGCTAAAGTTCAATAGTCTATTATTAGTAATATCCACTCAACTGAGTGAATGAGGTCAGCTCCTGTTTCATGGTGTGAATTCATACACAAAGTTCACTCTATAACCTCGTTCATCTTTATGTAAACAGCCAAAAGCTTCACAATGCATTTCAGGCTAATTGACAAGCTTGTTAGTAGCAGCATGGGACTTTCTGCTGTTTGGTGGGGGCCACAGCTAACTAATTGTTACCACAAGCAGTGATGATGACTTACTTTCTTGAAAAAACTTTATGTCCATCCGTCACGTTCTTTTCCTCACGCTGCTTTTAGTCAGCGCTGTGTGCTATTTAGGCAAGATAGCAGCAGGCAGGTACCAGTGCAAGCAAGGTCGCACGGAAAACATGGACTGTATTTTCAGTAATAAGGACATTCTCTATATAATAATGTGGAAAGGATTTGGGGCACTCTACCACACTACGAATTGAAGGGATTTATGATCATATTTAGGTGAATAATGATCATCCTTCACTTTCTTTTCCTTATGCTAATTTTAATCAACCCTGTGAGGTCCCTTCACAGGTACACACTAAATGTACACGCTATTAGAGGCAGATACCAGTGCAAGTAAGGTCGCAGGTAAAACATGGACTGGTAATTCAGTAAGAAGGACGTTCTCTATATGAACAAGTAGAACGGATTGGATAACGACAAACTTGAAGGGCTCTCTATGACACTTATAGATTTATGATAACATTTAAGTGAATCATCATAGGTTATGTGATTATTTAAATTCATTTCCTGGCCACTTTATATTGAATTTGTTGTTACTTCTTTTGTATGTAGAAATTAATAAATAAATAAATAATCACCAAATAGTTTAGGGGGGCTTAAGAACATTTTAGGGGAGGGTGTGAAGCTCCCCGCCCAAAAAAACAGGCCTAATGACGCCACCGAGACCAAGATTGCATTTTGGCTGCATTTTCCATGTTTGCTGCTTACAGCCGTTGAAATAAGTATTTAACACGTCACCATTTTTCTCAAATATATTTCCAAAGGTGCTATTGACAAGACAATTTCAACAGATGTTGGGAACAACCCAAGTAATGCATACGTACAAAGTAGAACAAATGAGCTCAGAAATTAAGTTGTATGTAGCGATGTGAAATGACACCGGGAAAAAGTATTGAACACACCAACTGGAATGTATTTAATACTATGTACAAAAGCCACTGTTTGCAATGACAGCTTCAAGACACCTCCTGTATGGAGAAACTAGTCGCATGCGTTCTTCTGGTGTGATTTTGGCCCATTCTCCACACAAGCAGTCTTCAAATCTTGAAGGTTCCGTGGGCATCTTTTATGGACCTTGAGTTTCAGTTCTTTCCATAGATTTTCGATTGGATTCAAGTCAGGTGATTGGCTGGGCCATTCTAGGAGCTTTATTTTTTATCTTTGAAACCAATTGAGAGTTTCCTTGGCAGTGTGTTTTGGATCATTATCCTGCTGAAATGTCCACCCTTGTTTCATTTTCATCAACCTCGTAGATGGCAGCAGATTTTTGCCAAGAATGTCTCGGTAGATTTGCCCATTCATCCTTCCTTCTATAATGTGAAGTTTACCAGTACCATTTGCTGAAAAGTAGCCTCACACCATCAGGTTCCCACCTCCGAACTTCACTGAGGGTATGGTGTTTTTAGGGTGATGTGCAGTGCCATTTCTCCTCCAAACGTGGTGTGCATTATGGCATCCAAACAGTTGAATTTTGCTGTCATCCGACCATATTCTCCCAGTATTTAACTGGCTTGTCCAAATGTTGTTCAGCAAACTTTAAACGAGCTTTGACATGCTTTTTTTTTTTTTTTTCAGCAATGGGGTCTTGCATGATGTGCGTGCATACAGGCCATGCCGGCAGAGTGCATGACTCAGTTTTCCGTGTGACAACAGTACCTGGCTAATTCTAGGTCTTTTTAAGATCTCCACAGGCAGTCCTTGACTCTTGGACAACTCTTCTGATTATTCTTTGTACTCCTCTGTCAGAAATTTTGCAAGGAGCACCTGATCGAGGCAAATTTATGGTGGTATGATTGGCTTTCCACTTACGTATTATGGTCCCAACCATGCTCACTGGAACATCCAGAAGCTTAGATATGCACCTGTAACCAGTGCCATCATTATGTTTTGCAACAATTACTTTGCGATGGTCTTGAAATGCAGCCCTATGGGGGGCACAAGTCAGTGCAAACTGTAGGCCGGTCCCAAGCCCGGATAAATGCAGAGGGTTGCGTCAGGAAGGGCATCCGGCTTAAAACCTTGCCAAACAAATATGAGCGTTCATCCAAAGAATTCCATACCGGATCGGTCGTGGCCCGGGTTAACAACGTCCGCCACCGGCGGAGTCAACCTGCAGGGCGCCATTGGAAATTCAGCTACTGTGGGTCGAAGTCAAAGAAGAAGAGGTGGAAAGCGGGCTTTTCGGCAGAAAGAGAAGAGGAAACCACAGAGCTTAGAACTGAATGTGGGGACTTTGAATTTTGGGACTATGACAGGAAAATCTCGGGAGTTGGTTGACATGATGATTAGGAGAAAGGTTGATATATTGTGTGTCCAGGAGACCAGGTGGAAAGGCAGTAAGGCTAGAAGTTTGGGGGCAGGGTTTAAATTATTTTACCATGGTGTAGATGGGAAGAGAAAAGGAGTCGGGGTTATTTTAAAAGAAGAGTTGGCTAAGAATGTCTTGGAGGTGAAAAGAATATCAGATTGAGTGATGAGGCTGAAACTTGAAATTGAGGGTGTTATGTGTAATGTGATTAGTGGCTATGCCCCACAGGTAGGATGTGACCTAGAGGTGAAAGAGAAATTCTGGAAGGAGCTAGACGAAGTAGTTCTGAGCGTCCCAGACAGAGAGAGAGTCGTAATTGGTGCAGATTGTAATGGACACGTTGGTGAAGGAAATAGGGGTGATGAAGAAGTGATGGGTAAGTACGGCATCCAGGAAAGGAACTTGGAGGGACAGATGGTGGTAGACTTTGCAACAAGGATGCAAATGGCTGTAGTGAACACTTTTTTCCAGAAGAGGCACGAACATAGGGTGACCTACAAGAGCAGAGGTAGAAGCACGCAGGTGGATTACATCTTGTGCAGACGATGAAATCTGAAGGAGGTTACCAACTGTAAGGTAGTGGTAGGGGAGAGTGTGGCTAGACAGCATAGGATGGTGTGTGTAAGATGACTCTGGTGGTGGGGAGGAAGATTAGGAAGACAAAGGCAGAGCAGAGAACCATGTGGTGGAAGCTGAGACAGGACGAGTGTTGTGCAGCTTTTCGGGAAGAGGTGAGACAGGCTCTCGGCGGACGGGAGGAGCTTCCAGAAGACTGGACCACTGCAGCCAAGGTGATCAGAGAGGCAGGCAGGAGAGTACTTGATGTATCTTCTGGCAGGAAAGGAGAGAAGGAGACTTGGTGGTGGAACCTCACAGTACAGGAAATCATACAAGGAAAAAGGTTAGCTCAGAAGACGCGGGACACTGAGAGGACCGAGGAGAGGCGAAAGGAATACATTGAGATGCGACACAGGGCAAAGGTAGAGGTGGCAAAGGCCAAACAAGAGGCATATGATGACATGTATGGCAGGTTGGACACTAAAGAAGGAGAAAAGGATCTACACAGGTTGGCCAGACAGAGGGATAGAGATGGGAAGGATGTGCAGCAGGTTAGGGTGATTAAGGATAGAGATGGAAATATGTTGACTGGTGCCAGCAGTGTGCTAGCTTGATGGAAAGAATACTTCGAGGAGTTGATGAATGAGGAAAATGAGAGAGAAGGGAGAGTAGAAGAGGCAAGTGTGGTGGACCAGGAAGTGGCAATGATTAGTAAGGGGGAAGTTAGAAAGGCATTAAAGAGGATGAAAAATGGAAAGGCAGTTGGTCCTGATGACATTCCTGTGGAGGTAGGGAAGCATCTAGGAGAGGTGGCTGTGGAGTTTTTGATCAGCTTGTTCAATAGAATTCTAGTGTGTGAGAAGATGCCTGAGGAATGGAGGAAAAGTGTGCTGGTGCCCATTTTTAAGAACAAAGGTGATGTGCAGAGCTGTGGGAACTATAGAGGAATAAAGTTGATGAGCCACACAATTAAGTTATGGGAAAGAGTTGTGGAGGCTAGACTCAGGACAGAAGTGAGTATTTGCGAGCAACAGTATGGTTTCATGCCTAGAAAGAGTACCACAGATGCATTATTTGCCTTGAGGATGTTGATGGAAAAGTACAGAGAAGGTCAGAAGGAGCTACATTGTGTCTTTGTAGATCTAGAGAAAGCCTATGACAGAGTACCCAGAGAGGAACTGTGGTACTGCATGCGGACGTCTGGAGTGGCAGAGAAGTATGTTAGAATAATACAGGACATGTACGAGGGCAGCAGAACAGCAGTGAGGTGTGCTGTAGGTGTGACAGACGAATTTAAGGTGGAGGTGGGACTGCATCAGGGATCAGCCCTGAGCCCCGTCCTTTATGCAGTGGTGATGGATAGGCTGACAGATGAGGTTAGACTGGAATCCCCATGGACCATGATGTTTGCAGATGACATTGTGATCTGCAGTGAAAGCAGGGAGCACCTAGAGGAACAGTTAGAAAGATGGAGGCATGAACTGGAAAGAAGAGGAATGAAGATTAGCCGAAGTAAAACAGACTATATGTGCATGAATGAGAGGGGTGGTGGGGGAAGAGTGAGGCGACAGGGAGAAGAGATAGCAAGGGTGGAGGACTTTAAATACTTGGGGTCAACCGTCCAGAGCAATGGTGAGTGTGGTCAGGAAGTGAAGAAACGGGTCCAAGCAGGTTGGAACGGGTGGAGGAAGGTGTCAGGTGTGTTATGTGACAGAAGAGTTTCTGCTAGGATGAAGGGCAAAGTTTATAAAACAGTGGTGAGGCCAGCAATGATGTACGGATTAGAGACAGTGGCACTGAAGAGACAACAGGAAGCAGAGTTGGAGGTGGCAGAAATGAAGATGTTGAGGTTCGCTCTCAGAGTGACCAGGTTGGATAAAACTAGAAATGAGCTCATCAGAGGGACAGCCAAGGTTCGATGTTTTGGAGACAAAGTTAGAGAGAGCAGACTTCGATGGTTTGGACACGTCCAGAGGAGAAATAGTGAGTATATTGGTAGAAGGATGATGAGGATGGAGCTGCCAGGCAAGAGAGCGAGAAGAAGACCAAAGAGAAGGTTGATGGATGTCGTGAGGGAAGACATGATGGCAGTTGGTGTTCGAGAGGATGATGCAGGAGATAGGCTTACATGGAAAAGGATGACGCGCTGTGGCGACCCCTAACGGGACAAGCCGGAAGGAAAAGAAGACTTTGCGATGGTCTTGAGACAGCTCTTTGCTCTTTACCATCATAAGATGTGGCTTAACTCACACCTTGGCAATGAGACCTTTTATTAGGCCATCAATTAGGACTGAACCATCTGATCTTCATTTGCACTGACGAGGTGCTGTATTGCTGTTTGATTATTGCTAGATTTTAGGTGTTGTCTTAGCTTTCCATGACTTTCTGCACCTCCCTTTCTTCATGTGTTCAATACTTTTTCCTTGTGTCATTTCAGATTTTTACACACAACTTAATTTCTGATCTTATTTGTTCTACTTTCTTTGTATGTATGGATTACTTGGGTTGTTCCCAACATCTGGTGGAATTTACAGGTCAATAGCACCTGTGGAAGTATATATAGTGAGAAAAATGGTCACATGTTAAAAAATTATTTCAGACACTGTATGTAGAGCACAACTGTTATAACTAGGGATGTCCTTATCACATTTTCGGAACCAAGTCCGAGTCTTTTGATTTTAGTATCTGCTGATACAGAGTCTCGATCCGATATACACAGTATTATATATTATATTAATATATTATATATTATTATATATAAAATATCAAAACCCAATGTTTCTTATTTAAAAGAACAACCAAAAAATAAATTAGTATTAGTAATTAGTAAAAAAGAATATAACATTGTGGTAAAACATTAAATATTTATTCACAGAAGAAGAATCTATACCTGTGAGTATTGTTATATTACCTGTCTGTATGTGTTACTATGGTGTTTGTGTATAAATATTCATTATTTGAACATAAATCCCACCTGTGATGCTAATTCTAGCTAGCCCGTCAATGGGGTTTTCCACTGACTGTTAGCATTAAGTTGGCTATTTCTAAAACGATCAAGTGTGTCTTGTATTTAAATATACAACGTGTGTAATTCTTTTTGTTGCGTGTTTAGTTCCGTAAACGCCACCTGTGGTGTCATTAAACAGTTTAAAGCACGCTCAGGGAGGACAGAGATTGTGTTTGTGTGTGTCTGTCACGCACGCACACACAAACAGTCGCTTAAAAGTCATATTATACAAGTACAAAAACAATACCCCAAAAAGTTACATTGTTTAATATAAAACGAAGCTATTACCGTTCCATTTGGCAAGATCTTTGTACCTTTGGATTATTTTGTCACATTGTAACATTTAAAATGTTAGAAAAAGAATAAAACTGATCGTTGTCACCCCATTTCAATCAGCTGAAAATCACACGATCAACCCTGGATTTTTGATGACGTGATTGGATCGGGACAGCTCTCATTTTTACTTTGGTGGGTTTTTTTTTTATACAGTCCAATATTGGTGAGTGCAGCTTTTCTTGTTAAAAATAAATAAATAAATAATTTAGGTGTTGGGGGGTAGGAACAGATTCATTGCATTCTCATTCATTTCAGTAAGGGAAAATTATTTGAGATGAGTGTGGTCACCAGGGTTATAATAGTTTGGGATTTTCCATTATAGTTAGTTTTTATTTCATTTTGACTTTTCTTTTTCAAATTCAGTCAGGTTTAATTCGTTTTTAGAGCAGGTTTGTTAGTTTTAAATAGTTTATCATTTTTCAAAAATGTTTCGTTTCCGTTTTCTTTTTATTAGTTTCAGTATTCGTTTTGATTTTTTTATTTAGGGTATTTGTCAAGTGGGAGATAAAGAAAAAGATCACAATAAGTATTGTGTAATAAAAACAAACAAAAAAACATTTAAAAAAAAAAGTATTAACTTATTAAAAGATGAACAACCATCCACAAAACCAATATAGGTACTGCATAACAGTCCACAGAATTTGAAGTGCAATAAGTGCAGTGCAAAATCCTGCCACTAAGGTTAGATTAGATGCATCACAACGGTACAGTAAACCATTCATGAGACATGCTGTAGTTTGGCCTTTTTAAAAATGTGTTGATATGTTTGATTAAAAAAAATCAAGTTCTTATTTGCATGTTTTCCAAACTTCTCAAGTGGACTTTCAGATTTGTGACTGTTCGATAGACAGATATCGAAAGACAAATCCCACCGTGCAGGTTTTTCAAAGGCGCAAGCTAGTCGGTAACCGTCTTCGACGTTTCCATTAGCAAAAACAAAAACAGCTTGGATGTAAAAGTTATCTTCGCGGAAAAACTTGCGCTTGATCTGGCGATCCGTCAATACGACGTTGCTGTCCATTGAAATCACTTCTAGGCGACAGAGTAAGTGAACTACAATTCCCAAAGGACTGTTCGACCAGCCTTCTGTATCCGTTCTGTATCAATTTATGTATCTGAAATAAATACATTTAAAATCAACATCGAAAGCTCATGTATGAAATTAATTTACAAAGACGAAAACAAAGGACATTTTTGCTATAATTATAGTTAGTTTTAGTTAATTTTGCACATGTAAAATATTGTTTTAGTTAGTTGTTTTTTTTAAACGTACTCATTTTTATTTTGCTTACAATTTTTTTTCAATTTTAGTTTTAGTTATTTTGTTTGTTTTCGTTTACTATAACAACCTTGGTTGTCACAGGACAACTTCAACTCATATCTTCTCAAGGCACTTCTCTACTTGTATACAAGACATTTTCTAAAGTATGTCCCCTTAACTCATCAACTATATGAAGACATGAACTTTGCCCGTGTGTCTAAAGATACAGTAACTCAACAAACTAACCTCGCACTTTCTTCAGCAATGTGGCGTTCTCAGCCTTGAGGCGCAGCAGTTCTTCATCAGCAGGACTGGCGGCATTAGGGCTCAGCTGGGAAGCTGCGGCCCCGCCCTCTTCCTTGAGGTGCTGGTTATCCTCTTCCAGCTGCTCAATTTGCATGCACAACTGGAAGCGACCAGAAGAGAAGGGGAGTGAAAAATGTCGACCCGTTGAAGTTCATCCATATGTGACCAACGCTGGCAGTACCTTGGAGAGCTCAGCCATGAGTGTGCTGTTCTGAAGTCGAAAGTCTTCTTCCTGACTGTGAAGTTTCCCCTGAAGCATCTCATTCTCGCTCAGCAGCGCTTCCACTTCCTGCAGACGGGTTACTTTGACTTCAGGGGTACCTAATTAATTGGTCAGTGAGAGTGGTACTCTTGTTGTGCTACTGTTATAGTGAGCTATTGTTGTAGTTTTGTTATTCTAAGATTGTAGTACTGCTTTGACACCCTGTTAGTGGTGTGTTACTGTTGTAATAGTGCTGTGCCTCTATTGCATAGTGCTATAATTGTGTTGTGTTTCTGTTGTGGTAGTGTAGTGCTACTGTTGTAGTAGTGTTGTGTTATGTGCTACTGTTGTGTTCTGCTATTGTTGTTTTGCTGATGTTATAGAAGTGTTGCTGTACTCTGATAGTAGTGTTGTGGTACTGTAGTAGTTGTGTTGCGCTGCTATTTTCATTGAGTTGTGCTACTGTTGTGGTGTAGTGCTACTATTGTAGTAGTGCTGTGGTGTACTGTTATTATTAGAGTAGTGTGGTAATGTTGTGCTAATGTTGTAGAAGTGTTGCCATACTGTTGCAGTAGTGTTATACCACTGTTGTAGTAGTGTTGTGGTGTAGTAATTGTGTTGCGCTACCATTGTAGTAGTGTGCTACCATTGTAGTTGTATTGTGGTAATGTTGTAGCACTGTGGTGTGACTGTAATAGTGTTGGGGTAAGGCTTCTTTATACTCGTGCGGGCGGCTACCGCGCTGACCTCACTGGGGCTATCCTGCGCGCAGTTTGCCTTTATACTCGAGCACAACCCACGCGCGCAGTTTTGAAAATGTACTGCAGTTCACCTCCAAGTTGGGGTTGTCGCTACGGCTGGTCTTGGCTAGGACACCACTTGATGGAGTTTCCTCTGCATTTTTTGGCCATTTCCGGTAGCAGTTTTTACTTTCCTTTCCGTAACAAGGAACAAAGTAACAACAATGTCGACCGTGAAACAGTGTCTGCTAGAACAAATGGACCTAGTTGGACCTAGATGATACGTTTAATTATGCTGCAAAATCAATCAAGAAGGCGACGGCGTAGATGGTATGTAGAACCAAGGGGCACGCTGAGTACGTCATCACAGCATGTGACTAAAACGGACCAATCACGAGAGATGATCTCCGCGGCATTCTACGCACAGCAACAATTTTTGCTGTGTGCGCGTCAAGTGACGCAGATGGGCCGCGCGGGCCAAATCGTCGGTCACGTGATGCAATGCGGGCGTTGTCGGCTGCGCGAGCGCAGGAGAATAAAGAGGCCTGTACGTAGTGCTGTTTTAGTATAGTGTAGTACTGTTGTGACATTGTGTTAGTGTTGGACTACGGTTGTATTTGTGTTATGGTACAGTTTCAAGATTGTTGTGTAGTCCCATTTTAGCTATGTGCTACTTTTCTAGTAGTGGTGCGGTTCTGCTGTGCTACTCTTGTGCTACTATGCCATACTAGTATTGTGGTATGCAGTTCTGCTAGTGTACAGTTGTGCTACTATTGTGACACTGGGGCAGTGAACCCCTGCCCATTTGCAATTTCCCCTACTTGCGGATTTTTAGGGGAAACTATCCTTCGTTTTTGGCTAAAACTCACCAATTTGCTGGTTTGTGCTCGGGCCAAAGCCATGTCTAACAAGAAAAATGTGCATTGGTGCCTTCTTGTGACAAGTATAGGCAATTACAAGCCTTTTTTGTGGACATCAATCCAGTATATCCGCAAATTACTTCCGCATTCGGGAAAAAAGGTACTAGCACTTACGCCTCGCTTGGGAATGGGGAAGAGGACCGTCTCAAAGCACTCGTATGAACTTTAAACGTCTACCTTTTAAACACAAGACGGTGTTTGGGCTTCTTTCATGTTTACACGTATGATATCATATTTGTATAAATAAATTACATACATGTATTTAACGTTTCTCTAAAGACACCAGCCATAAAGAAAATAGTTTAGCAAGTTCAGCTTCAAAGAATAATGTAATCAATCGTAGTTTTGATCGTTATCAAAGCATAAACAGGAAGTCAACTATTCCGTGTTCCGAGTTGGTCACATTACGTTCGGCATAGAGCGGATTACTCAAAAACTGGAGGTTCATTCTGTCATGGTAGTGACGTGAGAGGGGTCAACCGCTAGAGGGCGCACTCGTAACCCTGGTAACAAGCAAGCTCCCCACTCACCTGCGCTCTTTTACTCTTATTCAGAGCCTGAGGACAGAGAAGTACCAAACATGAAACAAGATTGATTATCATAATATAATAATACCAATATTTATAATAATAAAAACACCTTTACCTTCTGTGCTTTGACAAAATCTCTTTCCAGCACCACATTTTTCTGACGCAAGGCGCTCAGCTCTGAAAGACAACGCATGATCATTGTCATTATCATGTGATATCATAAAGATGCTAGTGAGGGAGCACCAGACAGACACAGAAGTTTTGTTTACCAGCGGAGTTCTTCCTCAGCTCATCAGACAGCTGATAGTTGTGTGTCCTCAACTCCAGCAGTTGAGTCTGATCCCCACACACACGCGCGCGCGCGCGCGCGCACACACACACACACACACACACACACACACACACGTCATGCCAAGTCATGTGATTATTAGCATCAAGCTACTTTGTAGTGCTACTCTACCTTTTTAAATACATAAGCTGCAATTCCCTGAGCACTTCCGTGGATCAGTGACATGACATGGAACTGTATGTTATACATGACTACATTCTCCCACTAAACGGCTGTCGTTGAGTGCTTTCGTCATACGGGTGGTTGTTGATGCTGAAACGGCTAGCACAGTAGTGTTTACCGTGCACACCAGATAGATGAGTTCTGTCACACTTTGCTTTAAAGATGACAACCACATGAATGCAGCCTTGCTTGTGTCACGGGGTTGCTAGGCTAAGCTAACTGCACAAAATATGCTCGTCCAGGCAGCGGTCGTCCATCCCCAAGCGGTTAGCATGCGTTAACAGCCAAAATATTCAGTTTGTGTCTTTGGGGGAAAAGTGAAGTGCAGTGTTGTTCTTACCTGCATACGGTGAAACTCCTCCTCTGAAAGCGCCTGCGACATAATGTGATTGCTGGCGGCTCGCTAGGCTAAACTAAGGCTAAGGGGAGAGCCGACGAACTCAGAGCAGAGATGGGAAGAGCGAGCGTCGCGGGGACAGAGCGCCCACTCGGACGCTTCTTTCCGAGCTTGACATTCACCTGCCTGTGTGTGACGTCATCGTTTATTTATTTTTGGCGGGGGCAAAAACAAAATGTCTTCGTCATGGCAAAACAATTCCACATTTGGTCATTTTCAGAAAGATAGCAACCTTGCTTATTATACAGCAAGCAGGGAGCGCTCATGTTGTGTAATTGGCCGGTGTCACCAGAACAAGAACAGGTGCATGACGTCATACTGCGCGTGCTCAGGACTCAGCACTGTCAACAGCACACACAACGATGAACTCTGACCTCTGTATTTTACTGGCGCAGTAACTGTAGCACAAATGGTAAATTTACTACATAAGCACAACACTACCACAACATAACTATAACATTAGTACAACCACAACAGTAGTGCAACACTGAGCACAAAAGTACCATAATACTACTACAACCACCCCCTTATGGCTGTGAGCAAATGGACTGCACTTATATAGTGCTTTATCTACACTATCACAGTGCCCAAAGCGCTTTACAAAGCCTCACATTCACACACCAATGGGCAACTGCTGCCATGCCCACTGGGAGCAAATTAGGGTTCAGTGTCTTGCCCAAGGACACTTCAACCTGCAGATAGTCGGAGCTGTGATTTGAACAAGCTACCCTTCAGTCACTGGATGACCCACTCTACCTACTGAGCCACAGCCACCCTGCAGACCACTATGGAAGTCTTTCTTTCTTCATATGACCCACAATGCTGTGTGTGTGAGGGGGCGGGCCGTGGGGGAGGTCATTAAATGAGCCGTCATGTACTTTAGTGAGCTAATAGCCGCTTACGTATGTGTGCACGTTGGTGTGCCGGTTACCATGGTTATATTCACCCGCTGCTCTCTGACCGACACATGACACGGGTGGAATGAAACGCCATATTTGACCGATGCTGATTGGCTGACAGGCGTGGTGGCAAACTTTACACAGTGACACTGCCCAGAAAATAGGAAGCAACACTTCCTCTATGTAAATTGTACCGTTGGAGAGAAGTGAATCTTCTGTTTTGTTGGACTTCACTTTTTAATCTTTGAACCACGACGAGCATGGAGAACACAGTCAACTCACAGGTTGGTACACTTTTTCTTGACTTTACGCATCTTTGTTTGAGTGGGACATGAAGACGACATAAACATGATTTGGAGTGTGTTAGCAGAGAAGAAAAGGAACAAGAACAAGGAAAGAGGTGACAAGTTTTCAAGTAAATAAGAACAGAGAAAAGTGGTGACAAGTGAAGGACAAAAAAGAACAAGGAAGGAAAGAGGAGACGTGAACAAGGAAAATAACATAAAGAAGGAAGTAGATGACATGTGAACAAGGAAAACGGTGAGAAGTGAACAAAGAAAACGGAAATAAGAGCAAAAGAAAGAAATGAGGTGACCAAGGTTATACAATCCCAATTCCAATGAAGTTGGGATGTTGTGTTAAACATAAATAAAAACAGAATACAATGACTTGCAAATCATGTTCAACCTATATTTAATTGAATACACTACAAAGACAAGATATTTAATGTTCAAACTAATCAACTTTATTGTTTTTAGCAAATAATCATTAACTTAGAATTTTATGGCTGCAACACGTTCCAAAAAAGCTGGGACGGGTGGCAAAAAAGACTGAGAAAGTTGAGGAATGCTCATCAAACACCTGTTTGGAACATCCCACAGGTGAACAGGCTAATTGGGAACAGGTGTTGCCATGTTTGGGTATAAAAGGAGCTTCCCTGAATTGCTCAGTCATTCGCAAGCAAAGATGGGGTGAGGTTTACCTCTTTGTGAACAGGTGCGTGAGAAAATAGTTGAACAGTTTAAGGACAATGTTCCTCAATGTACAATTGCAAGGAATTTAGGGATTTCATCATCAACGGTCCATAATATCATCAAAAGGCTCAGAGAATCTGGAGAAATCACTGCATGTAAGCGGCAAGGGCGAAAACCAACATTGAATGCCCGTGACCTTCAATCCCTCAGGCGGCACTGCATCAAAAACCGACATCAGTGTGTAAAGGATATCACCACATGGGCTCAGGAACACTTCAGAAAACCAATGTCAGTAAATAGAGTTTGGCGCTACATCCGTAAGTGCAACTTGAAACTCTACTATGCAAAGCAAAAGCCATTTATCAACAACACCCAGAAACGCTGCCAGCTTCTCTGGGCCCGAGCTCATCTAAGATGGACTGATGCAACAATTACCGTCCTCAGTTCCCAAACGCTTATTGAATGTTGTTAAAAGAAAAGGTGATGTAGCACAGTGGTAAACATGACCGTGTCCCAGCTTTTTTGGAATGTGTTGCAGCCATAAAATTCTAAGTTAATGATAATTTGCTAAAGACAATAAAGTTTATCAGTTTGAACATGAAATATCTTGTCTTTGTAGTGTATTCAATTAAATATAGGTTGAACATGATTTGAAAATCATTGTATTCTGTTTTTATTTATATTTAACACAATGTCTCAACTTCATTGGAATTGGGGTTGTAGAACATAGGGACAGAAAGGGATGACAAGTGAACAAGGAAAGAGGCGAGAAGGAAGGAAAGAGGTGGCAAGTGAAAAAGGAAAGAAGTACATATGAAAGAAAAGGTTGATGCGCAAGAAAAAAAGAACACAAAGACAGCTGGAAAGAGATGAAATGTCAACAGGGAAAGAAAAATATAAGGCGCTCATCTCATTTTTCTATTTGCAACTTTTTAGATCCTCGCTCGAGGAGATTGACAGAAGGACGAGGCGGGAGGAGGCAGCAATGTTTTGGGGAAATAAACCGATCGTTCCTTGATGACGTCATTTAATATAGGACGTCTAGTAAAGATGACATCACGTCCATGACGCGTGTCACAAATGAATCGTCTGCGTGACAGAATTATCACCACAAATGTCCACTTAATGCTTAATATTTAAAGTGGGATTAAATTAAAGTCATATATAATCAACACAATTTTGCAGATGCAAAGACGATCGTGATTGGTCTATTCCAATATATTTGGAGTGACTCGTAAATAAGTAAAGTGTTGATGTGCTGCTTATCCATTACGTTGAATGAAAAAAAATAATCGTGTAGAACAAACAGAACGTTTTTATTTTCTTTATGTGCCCAAATGCATTGGACAAAATGACAGCCTGCGATACAAACAGAAATAGGTGGTTGGTTCGGCGTATGTAGTAACCATGAGCCAGTCAGTGTGATGAAGTCATTTTGATATCAAATACTGCCCCAAATAGAACAGACACTTGGCAAAATATGAATATCCAAACTAAAATAATCAATGAATGAAGAAAACAACATTATGTATTTTATTTGAAGTTCTGCTCCAATTACGTTCCAGCTGGTGCACGCCCATTTTAATTCGTAACCATTGAGGGACTATGATACTTCTGCATTGGATACATAAGACATCCCTCAATTTAAACTAGCTCTTGAAGCTTCTCAATACTAGATGCTCTTTCCTCAATGCGGGTTTTAAGAAAATTGAGATGCTCCATAATATGGTGGCGTGACAACAACTTCTGGGTCACTTTCAATGTTTTGAGGAGTGAGGACTGAGGAGCTGGGAACGTTGCAATTAAGAGACTTGAGATGAGCCCACGGTCGGGGTGATCAGTAAACAAGGAGAGAGGTGGCAAGTAAAAAAGGAAGGAAGGAAAGTAGTGACAGTTGAACAAGGAAAGAGATGACAAATGAAACCAGAGATGAAATGTAAACAAGGGAAGAAGAACATAGGAAGGAAAGCGATGATGTGAACTAGGGGTGACAAGTAAACAAGGAACGAAAGAAAAAGTGACAAGTGAACAAGGAAAGAAGAACATAGGGAAGGAAGCAGTGACAAGTGAACAAGGAAGGAAGAACATGAGGATACAACTAAAGAAGTGACAAATGAACAAACAAAGAGGTAAGACATCAACAAGGAAAGAAGAACATAAGGAAGGAAAAGGGTGACGTAAAAAAGGAAATACCATATGCATGTGAAGAGGTGATGGGTAAACAAAGGTGACAATTAAACAAGGAGAGAAGAAAATAAGGAAGGAAAAGGGTGAAAAGTCACCAAGGAAAGAGGTGATAAGTGAACAAGAAATAAGGAGTGAACAAGGAAAAAGCTGAGAAGAAAAAGGGAGAGAGGAACAGGGAAGGAAAGAATTGACAAGGGAACAAGAAGAACATACGGGAGGAAGAAAAGGTGACAAGTAAAGAAGGAAAGAGGTGAAAAGTGAACAATCCGAAGCTATGCTAGCTGCTCAGGTAATGCTACATTAGCATTAGCATTGGTGACCTGTTGTCTCACTGCCCAGACAGCAAATTGAATGAGAGACGACATGAGTGACATGACGTACGCTGTGGTCAACAAACCCAAACAGCCACACCCACCGTCTGAAAACAGGTACATGCACGTGCAGCCATTCATGCCTTCTTTCTGCCTTCCTATGTTCTTGTTTCCTTGATCACCTATCCTCCCCTGTTCTTCTCTCCACCCTACCTTCCTTCCTTATCTTCTTCTTTCCTTTTTTACTTCTCACCGCTTTCCTTGTTCACTCTTCATCTTTCATTATTCACTTGTCACCTCTTCCTTCCTTCCTCATGTTCTTTCCTTGTTCACTTTTCACCTGTTTTCTTGTTCATGTTACCTCTTTCATTCCTTGTTCCTCCATTCTTTCCTTCTTTCCTCATGTTCTTCTCCTTGCTCCCTTGTCACCTCTTTCCTCCCTCCTTATGTTCTTATTTCTTCTTCACTTCTCAGCTCTTTCTTTCATTCTTTTGTTCCTGTGTTCTTTTTTCCTTCACTTGTCCCTTCTTTCCTTCTTTATATTCTTTCTTTCCAGACTCATCACACTTCACTTTTCACCTCCTCCCTTCTTTTTGTCCTTCCTTCCATCTTTTCCTCGTTTACATCTCACCTTTTTCCTCACACAGTTGTTACCATTTTCCTTGTTCACTCATCACCTCATCAATTGTCACCTCCTTGTCACCTTGCTTCCTTATTTTCTTCTTTCCTTCTCCATGCGTCACCTCTTTCCTTCCCCATGTCCCTCTTCCCCTGTTTACTTTTCACCTCTGTTCCCTTCCTTATGTTCTTCTTTCCTTGCTCAGCTATGTCCTCCACTCATTTTCTTATTTCCTCATTCACTCTTCACCTCTTTTCTTCATACCTTTTTTATGTTCACTAGAACACTGCATGGCTCCCATCACTATGACAACGAGCCACAGCCCACAACAGCGCCGTTGTACAGCATGGTCGGACCTACGGAGGGCGCTGTGAACTCAGTTTGTACGGCGGTATTGGGAGGATTAGCGATTAGCGCTAGTGCGGAACAGGTTTCAGGTAATGTGCGCTCACCCAGGAACATAATAGCAATTAAGGTCTCATTTTCATGAAAGACCCTGTGAAGTTATTTTTGTATTTTGTTTCTAAATACATTAAATATGTTTGAAGATAAGTGCTGAAAACATACAAAGACTGAGAACCATTTAGTGCTGAATCGTTTGAGATGTAGCGTTAAACTTTTTTTTTTTTTTTTTTTTACCATCTCAGTTGTACTGACTTTTTGTGTGGGGTTAAAATAAACCCCAGTACAAACTTGGGCTTGACCATATAGGCCATTCCACATTATGTAAGTACTTAGAAGAAGAAGAATCACCTTTATTGTCATGAACATGCATGCATGCATGCATGCACATGAAACTTGTTCTCTGCATTTTACCCATCACAGTGAACACACACTTGTGTGTGTGGAACACACACTTGTGCTTGTGTGTGGAACACACACTGGAGCAGGGGGCAGCTGAAGCACCCAGGGAGCAGTTTGGGGTATTATTAGTGTCTTGCTCAAGGACACCACAGCCGTGAGTCCGGGGGATGTTGGCAGAGGGTCCGGTCGGGGTCTTGAACCTAGGTTCCCCACGGTGGCAGCCGATGATCTTGACCATTGGGCCACAGCTGCCCATAAATGTTAGTGACCCCAACATGATTTGAACACACAACCTTCTGATCTGTAGTCAGACGCGCTACCGTTGCGCCACGAGGACACCTTAGAGTCTCTTTTCTTCTATGGCTATCCGTCAATTGTGAGTTACTTAGTAATAGCCTATTTCTACCACTACAGCGTGCAGTTAGCCAGCTCGCTCTACCTACAATCCCAGAAAATGCATCTTCCCTGAAGTGTTATGCCATGTGTGATACACGGAGCAGGCTGATGGCGATTTGGAAGGCTCCACTGCGAATTTGTTGGCTACTAGCGGCTAGTAAGGGGTTTCCGGCCCGGCACTGGGTTCATCCAATACTCCACACAACCGTTTATTGTTAATTGTTTATTATGTTCGCTAGCTCACGAGCTAAAGAGCTAACGGCAGGTAGGTTTAATATAGTAGCACCTCGCTAGGTGTTGTTGTTTGGGTCCCCACATAACAGTGACATCTAAGGGAAAGTTCGCTGTTTATTAAAGAGAACAGCACACATTATTCAGCCTTTGTGGCTGACTACAGACACTTGAGCACATACTGCACGCAAGAACGTATTTAATTGACAGGTGAAGGTTGAGCGGGGTGGATTTTCAGGATGCTGCTCGCCCGCAGCATCCTCTCACTGGTAGGTGGGCTCTATTTTTGGGGATTTTGGAGCCTTATTTTACATACTTGATGATTTTGTTTTTAATTCAGTCAAATTTACCAGGCTTGTTAACAATTCTTGTCTCTGTGCTGTCAAATATAAAAGCTTTTTTTGTCGCTTTATAGGGTCTTTAAGTGTCTTTTGTGTGCCTCTATTATTTAAAATTTCAGTATTTTTCAGTCTCACATTCAACATTTCTTCAATTTCAATTAATTCAAGTCAGATCTTTAGCGTTCACACAATTTCTAAAGAAATAGCACTCTTAAGAAAAATATAATTATTCAGCGGTTTGGAAAATGGATGGATATTATTATTACTCGTGGCCGTGTCCCAATGGTTAAGATCATCGCCTGCCACCGTGGGGGACCTAGGTTAAAACCCCGACTGGACCATCCGCCAACATCGCCCGAACTCACGGCTGCGGTGTCCTTGAGCAAGACACTGATACCCCAAAATGCTCCCCCTGCTCCAGTGTGTTCCACTAACGTGTATGTGTTCACTGTCATTGGTTAAATGTAGAGAACAAATTTTGTGTGCATGCATGCATGTTCATGACAATAAAAGATGATGATTCTTCTTCTTCTACTTCTTCTTCTTCTTCTTCCAGGCACACACAACGATTACGAAGACTTTTCCACCTCGGTGACAGATATGAACGACATGTGTGTGTGTGACAGCCTAGGTCAGTGGATATTCTACAAATGTTTTCCAAGCTAGCCGGAAAGAGGTGAGAACGGAGTGAGGGAATACCTGTAGTTGAGAAGTGAATGAGTAAAAAGGTTACAAGCGAGTGAGAAAATAGATGATTATTGAATGCGGAAAGAAGTGACAAGTGAACAATTAAATAAAAAGGGGGGATTAGAAAGAATGGCGGCACGGTGGGCGACTGGTTAGAGCATCTGCCTCACAGTTCTGAGGACCGAGGTTCAATCCCCGGCCCCACCTGTGTGGAGTTTGCATGTTCTCCCCGTGCCTGCGTGGGTTTTCTCCGGGCACTCCGGTTTCCTCCCACAGCCCAAAAACATGCATGGTAGGTTAATTGTCGACTCTAAATTGTCCGTAGGTGTGACTGTGAGTGCGACTGGTTGTTTGTTTCTTTGTATGTGCCCTGCGATTGGCTGGCAACCAGTTCAGGGTGTACCCCGCCTCCTCCCCGATGATAGCTGGGATAGGCTCCAGCACGCCCGTGACCCTAGTGAGGAGAAGCAGCTCAGAAAATGGATGGATGGATTAGAAAGAGGTAAGGAAGAAAGGAAAGCGGTGACAAGTGAGCGAGAAAAGAACACAAGGAATGAAGGAAAGAGATGACAACAAGGAAGTAAGAATGTAAGGAAGGAAAGGGGTAACAAGTGAGCAACGAAAAAGGTGAAAGTGAACAAGAAAAAGATACGCATGTAGTGTTGCAGACATTTTAACGTACAGTTCTTTAACTCATTATCATTTGGGTTCTGTTTTAGAATTTGATCGCCGGGTTCAGAAGCCAAGCGGACCCAGACCACCACCTGCTGGCTGGACATGACAGGTGGCCACCAAGCACAATTGGACGTGTTCGTAATTTGTACTATATATGTTTGTTCTTGTCTAAATTAAAACACATTATCAAGTACTTGTCTGAAACATGAATTTAGAGCATTTAATCTCTTCATTTAGCAACTAGCCCCTGAACATAGAGGAGCGTTAATCTTCTTAGTTTAGCAAGGAGCCCCTAAACACAAAGGAGCATTTACCATCTGAGCTTAGTAACTATCCCCCGAACGCAGAGGAACATTCATCTTCTTACCTAAGCAAGTAGCTGATGTATATGGAGCAGCTTTTCACGTCTTAATTAACCATCTTAATGTCTTAATAAACTAACCCTCGGAAAACAGAGGAGCCTTTGGCATCATAGTTAAGCAACTGGCCCCTGAACATATAGGAGTCTTTAGTGTCTTGAGTATTGTAAACAGTCCCAACACGTTGAGTAAGGAACATACTGTACATTTTCTTAGCCTAGCAACTAGCTCTTGAACATACGGGAGCATTTAGCGTCTTAGGTTTAGCAAATAGCCTCCTGAATATAGAGGAACAGGGCTTGACATTACAGAGCATATTTGAGAGTTTTACCGTCATGTAATTTGCATCTTTATGAACTGAGCATAGATCTATGCAACTGTTGACACCCATGTCCCATTATACAATATAAGACTCACATACAGTATTTTAAAGTTGTGTAAGTTCTATATCCATCTTATATATGCATCTTAAATCAGCACCTAGCTCCTAAACATAGCCTTTTAGCTCCTAAACATAGCTTGGCAAATAACCTCCCGCACATAGAGGAACAATGCACACAACCATAAAAAGTGTAAACATTTTGCACATCAGTGATGATATTGTGGAGCATTTAGCGGTTTAGCGTGCGCTCTGGCCACACTGTGGCGCATTTAATGTCTTAGCTTAGCAATAAGCTGCCGCATGAACATAAAAGTAGAGAGAAGAAGTGAAACTGACAAAACGAGAAGATGAGTGATTCGATTTCACGTGATGATGTGATTTAGGAAGGAGATCTTGTTGCTAGGCAACACAGCAGCTCCCCTTTCAAGTTTCTCCTCCTTGTTGATGTATTTTTTAAACAATCAGGTCAAAGCGAAGCTCATAGGTAACCATGACAACAACCTCATCGTCACCATTGCACGGCCTCCATCCCCGCTGCTCCGTCATGGGTTGGAGGCAATAATGTTGAACAGGAAGTAGCAATCCTTGTCACGATGTCATTTCCTGCTTCTTCTAACCACAGAAGCAAACATTCCTCATCTGTGGTTCTTTTTTTTCTGGCCATCTTTTTTGTCTCCTTCCCTCCTTCCTTCCCTCTCAGCCTACCTCCTAGTGAGTGTGTGTGTGCGTGTGTGTGCATGCTTGTGCGTGTGTGTGTGTGTGTGTGTGCGTGCGTGCATGTGTGAGTGTGAGAGTGGAAAAAAGATGAAAACATCAAGTGAATAAAATGACAGAGGCAGAAGCGGTGGAATGATTACAGGCTTCAACGTTCAAACCTTAAAAGTCAGCAGACGTTATTTTGGGCCTGGGCCTCCACTGAGGAATGTTTCTGGTTCTGCTGGCTCACACCCTGCACCCACGTGACCCAACAGTCCTCACTGATGAGGAGGCTGTTGCCATACTAATCAGCACCCCCCCCCCCCCCCCCCCAGCACGCACATTTTATTATCTTTGCATAAACCTGAAGTCCACTCAATATGATATGTTTTGACTAATGATGACATAAATTAGGGATGACCCAGGATATGCCTAAGTCAGCAGTCTACTTTGAAATATTGGGATGGTGGTTTGGATAGGGGAAAGATAGTGGAGATGTAGTTTCCATCCCTGCTTTACAGCGGGGAGGTTTGTGGTTAAAATCTGAACTCTTTAGGCATTCCGGTTTGCTTCCAAAAACATGTCATAATGTTAGACTGACATTGATTGGCAACCAGTCCAATATTTGTCTCCAAGTGCCCTGACTTTGACAGGCAACCAGTCCATTGTTTGTCTATATGGGTGTACTGAGCTTCTACCGACCAAAGTAAACTGGATATGCTGCTCCAGATTAAGTGGTATAGGGTTGGATCTGGAAGATGGTTCCACAGGAGAGTAGCCTTTAATTTACTCAAATGCAGTCAAAGAAACGTGATAGCCTCGCCTAGGTCTGAGCAGTACTCGAGCTGCAACATTTTGGAGGTTCTTTATTGAAGGTGGGAATCATTGTATTTTGCCAACAATAGCAATAATATCACAATAAAGCCATTCTACAATAACTGATATGCTTGGAAGAATTAAATTCAGTCAAATGCATTCAAAGAAACACAATTGCCGTGCCTAGTTCTGGTCGGTACTCGAGCAGCAATGGCAGTATTCCACAGATTTAGTGGCAGAAATGCAAATAGTTTTGCCTGATGTGATGCGTTTAATGTTTTGTACCATTTCAATGGACTCACACAATTCATAATAGCGTCGTAATAACACATTTTCATTGCCCGTACAGAACATAGTACTAAGATTCACCACAAAATCATCATATTGTACTCAGGCCGGCATCAATAACAGTGTATTTGATTGTTCTTTCGATTTGTGTTTCTTTTATTGACAATAGGATCATCTCTCTGTTCATAAGACAATCGAAGAACAAAGAGTGCAGCTTGGTATAATTTCCATCTTTCTTTACATTTTGTTGGATCGCTTATCTTGTTCAGGGTCGCGGGGAACTGGAGCCTATCCCAGCTGACTTCGGCCGAATGGTAGACTAGCTCCTTGACTGGTCACCAGTCAATTGCAGGATGCATATGAAGTGCAGTCAGACAACCATTCGCTCTCACATTCACACCGAGTTGGAATTGAGCCCACGCTGCCTACACCCATGTATCAGTACAATTTCAAATGTTTGTGTTTTTGCATTTTGACCATCTGGAAAACCTCTACACTCCTCACACCCACTAGGGGGCATGTTTGACATGCTGTATGGTAATTGCTATGATATGCTGTAATGCGTGCATTTCTGCCTTTGTTGACATCATCGCTCAGCAGTCACACTCTTTTGCAAATACTCTTTCGGATCTGTGTGTCCATCCATCCATTTTTCTAACCCCATACAAGTGTACAATAGTGTGTGTGTGTGTGTGTGTGTGTGCGCGTGTCGCCCATTTGCTTTTCTCCATTCGAAGTGCTGCACCAATCTCTCTCTCTCTCTCACACACACACGCTCTCTCTCTCTCTCTTTCTCTCTCTCTCTCTCTCTCTCTCTCTCGCCACATCTGCTTAAAGAGGAGAAAAACAGCAGATTCTGGTTGGAGCGTACCAAATCACACGCAGTTTGGGTTTTTATGTGCCCCGAACGTATTTTTTTAAAGTCAAATGTGATGCCGCGTGGCATCAAATTGCAGTACTGGACGTGAACAATGCATCACAGCATATTATATTTCACTTTATGGAACATTACATAGAATATTGTTAAATAGGTCTCATCAAATTAACTTTCCACCCCTTTCTTGAGTCGAGTGGTGGTACGGTCCAAATGGGGGTCTCTCTCTCTCTCTCTCTCTCTCTCTCTCTCTCTCTCTCTCTCTCTCTCTCTCTCTCTCTCGCGCGCGCCCACTGACACACACACACACACACACACACGTACACTGAGCCGAGCCGAGCCGAAGCAGGTTGAGTGTGAATGAGCGCATGGGCCGTCTCTCTCTCTCTCTCTCTCTCTCTCGCTCGCGCTCTCTCTCTCTTTCGTTTCTCTCTGGATTATCCGCCCTGTTGTTGTCAGTACCGGTACAGTAACAGCGGGGCAATTCAGCAGTGGACCTCTTCCGGTACCGGCTGGTCTCTCGCAGCCTTCATGAGAGGAGAAAGACACACGAGACACTTTGGATTCACGAGCTAACCGGAACAATCCCCCCACCCCTCCCCACCCTGCACTCCTGTCTGCTTCCAGGTACGTCCGCTCGCTCATGGTGGTGGTGGGAAAGGGGTTTGAGGGGAATGGAGGGAGGGGGGCGTGGGGGTTGCGTTGCATGTCGGTGTCTCACTTCAAATGCGCGCATCCACGCTCATATCGTGCTGTGTTTTTGTGCGCCTTTTTCACCATTCCCCCACTGGGAAGGACTGTGTCTGAGGAGGGTCGCGTGTGAGGGGGGTCCGGGGGGAGGGGAAGATCAACCCAGGTGGGGCTGCGCGATTTGACCCACGACACGGCGAACGTTGGTGTCCTCGTGCCTGGTGGTTGTGGGGGGGGGGTCCCCCCCCTCCTCCCAAAAAAGGGAGGAGGTTAAAGAGGCCATTAATGCCTGTGCGAGTTCATGTGTTGGGATAAAGGGGGAGGTGTGTGTGTGTGTGTCTTGGATAGGGCCTTCAAGCAGAGGGACTCCAGACACTGATCCATTAAAGAAGAACAAAGAGAGGGTTGTTTGGGGGGGGTCCAAGGCTTGGTCCATGTTTGTCATTCCACCTCCATGTGCTGCTGGCGGGGAGGGGGGAGTTGCAGCTTATCAGCGATCGATAATGTCACGTCATATCGGATTGGAGTGCTGAATGAAAGCGGATTGCTCTCTGAAGGAGCCTCTGATCATCCGGTAGATCAACCAGTCAATCAGTCAGTCGTTCAATCAGTCAGTCAGCGATCTTCGATAAAATGACAGATCGCATATGACGTCACCATTCGACATCAGTGATCCATTGATATCCAGGGAACGTTGTTGATCCTTGAATTAATTCATCAATTTTCTCCACCGCTTATCCTTATTAGGGTCGTGGGTGAGTTGGAGTGAGAGGCTGGGTAACCCTGGACTGGTCGCCAGCCAGTTGCTGGCACAAATAGACAAATAACCATTCACATCAATGGAGCATAATAAGGACAATTTACCGTGACCCTTGAATTGATTAGTGATTTATATGGAGAAATGGTCTTTGGTGGGCCACACAGTGGATGAGATGTGAGTGTGAATGCTGATCTATTTGTGCCCTGTGATTGGCTGGCAACCAGTCCACGGGCCACAGTGCCTCTTGCCCAAAATCAGCTGGGATAGGCTACAGCTCACCCGTGATTTATGATAAGCGGTAGAGAAAATGGATTGATGGATGAACTATTTTTGGTCTTCGCTTGGCAGCATGGTAGGCGGGTGCTTAACACAACTGCCTCACAGTTCTGAGGTCCTAGGGTTTGAGTCTGGGCTCCGGCCTTCCTCTATGGAGTTTGTACGCTGTCTCCGTCTTTTGTGAATTTTTCCTCACACATTCTAAAAACATGCATATTAGATTAAGTTAAAGAAATTGGCCGCATGTATGAGTGTGATTGTCCGTGTTTCCCGGCAATGGCTGGTGACCAGTCCTTAAATTTGTCTTTATGTACCCTGACATTGGCTGGCAACCAGTCCAGGGTGTACCCCAATATATATAAATATCCATCCATTCTCAACACCGCTTATCCTGGTTAGGGTCACGGGGGCGCTGGAGCCTATCCCAGGTGACTTCGGGCGAGAGGCGGGGTACACTCTGAACTGGTCGCCAGCCAAACGCAGGGCACATATAAACAAACAACCATTCGCGCACACATTCACACCTAAGGGCAATTTAAAGTCCTCAATCAACCTACCATGGATGTTTTTGGGATGTGGGAGGAAACCAGAGGGCCCGGAGAAAACCCACGCAGGCACGGGGAGAACATGCAAACTCCACACAGGTGGGGCCGGGATTTGAACCCCGGTCCTCAGAACTGTGAGGCAGATATGCTAACCAGTCGCTTACCGTGCCGCCTATATATAAATATAAATAAATACACATAGCTATATACACACACAGACACACACACAAATATATATATATGTCAATATATATATAGGTCAACTCACACTAGATGCCTGTCGTAGGCAAAAAAGTTTCACAATTAAATTCATGTCATCCGTCTCGTATACCTGCTTGAGATTTGGGCTCATTTATGCCAATTTCCTGTTAGGAGTTCATCAAAGTACCAACTCTGCAATTGACCCAAAATGGATGCTTCAAACCAAAACTTTCTGTTAAATTTTGTGCATGTGTGAGACTTTTCATGCGTCCTGTTATGATAAACGTGTCCAACCAATTTTGTGTCGATTGATGATACTGGTGTTGTGGGCAAATTTATTGTAAGTTTTAGGAGGCACTACTTGACTAACAATCTTGATCAACACAATAAAACAACTGCTTGGTAGCGGGCACAAAACAGGAAGAAAAATCACAGGAATCATTTGAAATCAGTCCTGCAGCGTTTACATAAAGCACTGTTGCTTGCTCATTGAGCAGTTACAGCAAAGTGAATATAAGCGCTAACGTTGAATCAGCTAGTTAGCTGTGGATGCTGCAATATTTGTTTTCTCCGCAGTCTCCACTTGGCTGCGATTTCCTTAAGTCTGTTCTTCCTGTACACACACATGCATATAAATACACGATATACATATATTATGTATAAAAAATATAAACTATAGATACATACTTCGTACATCGAGTTGATAAACATGTATTTACTATATATGGTGTGTATGTTATGGGTCACTCTAAATTGTCCTTGTCACTGACAACAACACACATTTGTTGTTGTTGTTAGCGGTGTGATGACATAATTTCCTGCCTCTCATTCCACCAGATCAGATTTTATTAGTAACGAGTAGCAAGTGGCGGCCATCTTTTGTGGAATTTTCTTGAAAAACATGGATTGAGCACATCAAACACCTCTAAAATGTTTCATAACAAATACATTCAGGAAAAAAATAATGGATGACTAAGTACATGACCTATTTTACTGCTCTGCACCAATAATGTTCCATATGCGCTATTATAGGGCAAGTGACGCTGTTTGAAACCTTACGGTCATTATTACGCGTCGAATTGGAGGACCACTCGGAATTTCGTCCCATACCAGCTTATTGGCGGATATTTTTAACTAAAACTTGTCAGCCAGCCAGATCAGCATTTTGACAGTGTGTCATTTTTGAGAAATCCTGTCACTTGTAATTTTATAGACCGTTTCACTATCCTGTCACACATACTAAAGGGTGGTAAAAGTCAGAGCTTTCTCTGTAGGTGCCACTAATAAACACACCCTTACATGTCATTTGACTAATGCAGAGCGATTGAGGAAATGGGAAATTTGTGAAGTGTCAGTCGAAAAGATGTTACGTTAGATAAACAGCTGATAAGCGAGACTCAATGTTAGTTAATTGAGGAGATAGAAATAATTGAAATGCCTTAACCTTGGCCAATGTAAGTGATTATATTGCACCAACTGTTCAATTTTGGACAGTGGATAGTTCAAAGTAACCCTAACAAAGTTTTACAATAGAAACTGTTTTTTGTTAGCCTGGGCCTAGACATTAATTGTACTTAATTGTTTTACAGCTGGGTAAACCCTAGCTAGCACTAGCACTTCAACTTAACTTTAACTTAAACAAGACCTGACGTTAACTAGCACGCTAGCCAATATGTGTTGCTAAATTACTCAGACAACCCAGCCAAACATTTTATATGGATGTGAGAAAAAGTCTTCCACAAACCGGGTGATGGATGTTTCGTTCCCAGTCTGGCCCTTTACAAGTGAAGCCTTATGATGTTCTCTGTACAACAATTTACGATATCCACTCAATTTAGCCTCCTCATCCACAGGTTGTGCTGAATTAATTTGTTTTTTGGGGGGGAAGGAAAAAACAGCAACAACCTAAACCAGCAGGTTTTTGTCATTATTTAAATTCAGGTCAGCGGTAGTCATTCACGTTCTGCCACCCGAACGTACCCTGGCGCCTCTTGTTTACAATCATTCTGAAATTTTCTTTTTAGGCTTGTTTAACCTGTAGGCTTCCTTCACTGCACGTGTTCTTGTGTGTGTGCTTGTGTTTGTTTTTGTGTGTGTGCTTTCATGATGTCATCGGTGTAATGATAATGAGATTTCCGCTGTCTGCTCTCCAGAATGTTCCTCATCATGTTATTACAAGAAAGATGTCACTGCACTGTTATTATGTAATATTGATTGTGTGCTCGCGTGTGTGTGCGTGTGTCAAAGCTAGACCTAAGCGAGACCTAACCTGAGCTTATTCTGCAGGTGGCTGGGGTCATAGCTCATCTCGTTGCAATCTTCTTGTCAGTGCTGTAAGGCTCCTAACATTTCATACACACACACACACACACACACACACACACACACACACACACAGAAGACAGGATATGCAGAACAACTGAAAGGAAACAATCACTTGGCCCTTTTCTTTTCCGCTCTAGATGACCCCTGACCTGCAGCAGTGGGGACTCCGTGTGTGTGCGTGCGTGCGTGAATATGTGTGTGTGTGTGTGTGTGTGAGAGAGAGACAGCTTTAAAGGAGACATTGTGCATTCTTCACAGTTTAAGTTCCCAGGTATCTTCTTTTTTTCAGAATATTCCCACGTTATTCATTTTTAAGATTTTTTTATTATTATCAAAATATGTACATACATCGTTCCAATATTTTCTCTCTCTCAACAAGACAAAATACAACATTCAAGACAAAGAGATACAAGAACAGGCAAAAAAGAGATACAAATATCTATTATTATATATTAATAAAAATAATAACAAAAACAAGCATTCGCTGCCCCCAACCCGACCCCAGAATGCTACACCAATCAGCTCTCGATGTATAACATATTTACTACAACACCGTTAAACACTATTAACTAGGCCTGTCACGATAACAATTTTTTAAAGACGATATATTTTCCCCAAAAATATCACGATAAATGATTATATCGTTGGTGGTTTTTTATGCCTCTGAAATCATGAAAAATAAGGGCCGCCCTCTAGCTGCAAGACTGTGGTTGGTCCGCTGAAGATGAGCCCTTTACCTGTCAATCAGATATATGTTGACGTTTGCTGTCATCAACCGGGGTTATCCCACGTACTTCTGGTTTTAAGGACTGATCCTGCGCCGCCTCTTCCGGTCTGTTGATCTCTACGGCAAATGATTTTATTATTTACAATTCACTCAAGGCACGCCGAAAATTTCACCGAACGAGTTGTACCATATCATGAAAGCAAATTCTTCCAAGTCAATACTCGAGTTCAATATGGACTGATCATTTAATGCGTCGCTAGTATAGCTATTAATGTTAGCTCACTTGAGCTCACTCATTCATTGGTCAAAACTACAAAAGACGACACATTGACATTTTACTAACGTCTTTAAGCAAAGCAAACTACATCACCACAACATTATTTTATTTTTTCCTTCTTTCGTGGTGATTTCAAGTAGCAAGTTTTTTATCTGTGCGGCCGGCCACTTAATTAGGGACAGTGAGCAAGACGGCAGCCGGCTGGGCTTGTCGTTGCCATGCTTCTGCACACTAAATATATTGTCTTGCATTGGACAATGAGAACGCTGACCATTGAGCTAAAAGACAGGCCGTGAGCTCAGTGGCCTGTAGCGGGCAGTGGAGAGTGAGGCTTCTTAACGTACATCAGCAAAGTCTAGCTTGCTCCCGTTACACTAACACACACAACAACTCGGAGAGAGGCGTTGACGTTTTACTGTAAACAACTTTGCCGCAGTGGAGCAAGCTGTTTAGCTCCTTAGCTCGCTAGCTCGTTAGCTCATAAGTTACTGAACATAATAAATTTCTCGTATTTGTTAATTGGGGACTAACACACACAACAACTCTGAGAGTGGCCCTGATTTTGTAAATGACGTGGAGCAAGCTATTTAGCTCCTTAAATCGGGCTTGCAGGCTAGGTTGTTAGCTCGTGGGCTAGCTCGCAGGCTAGCAAACATAATAAACAGTTAACCTTCCCTTAAAGGTCAGAGGACAAAGATGTTAAAAATGTTCTTGATAACTCAAGATTCCCTTTACAAACCACATCTGCCATTTCAAAGTGATTATATAGCAGATATCCATCCATTTTCTGAGCCGCTTATCCTCACAAGGGTCGCGGGCGTGCCGGAGCCTATCTCAACTGTCATCGGGCAGGAGGTGGGGTACACCCTGAACTGGTTGCCAGCCAATCGCAGGGCACACATAAACAAACATCCAATTTAGAGTCTTCAATTAACCTACCATACATGTTTTGGGATGTGGGTGGAAACCGGAGTGCCCGGAGAAAACCCACCCAGGCATGGGGAGAACATGCAAACTCCACACAGGCGGGGCCGGGCATTGAACCCCGGGTCCCCAGAACTGTGAGGCAGACGCTCTAACCAGTCGTCCACCGTGCCGCCTATATAGCAGATATACAGCAGTTAAATAGAGAAATATGATTCAGAATGCACCTGCTTTTTGCCTCTGGCGCCTTCCTTCCGGTCTTCGGCTCTATCCGGCGCTGTTACGTAACTCTAGCCAAACAGCCTGTTCATTCAGCATTGTGTGCTATTGTGCCACGCTGTTGTTTCCATCCTTGTATATTTGTTGTCGTACGATTTAGCGATTTTACGATGGTTTATTGTGTGGCATTTGGTTGTACAAATGGTTCAGGCAGTGGCAAGAGTTTATTTAGCTTTCCAAGTGAAAAAGGAAAATGTGACCAGTGGATAGGGAAACTCAATCGACAGGGGAAGAAACGTGGTCAGCTATGGGTGCCTAGTAAGCATTCCAAACTCTGTACTGATCACTTCGAAGCAGCGTGTTTTGAGAAAGACTTAGGAGAAAGCACTGGATACACAGGTGTAGTTAGGCAGAGGCTGAAACCAGCTACAGTGCCAACTATTTTTCCTACTGCCATCGGGACCTCAACCGTCAGCAAGAGAACTAAATCTCGCAGCCGCCATGGTGCAGCAGCGAAGCGGCGCAGACAAGAGGTGAGGATTTCCTTATATATACCTACGACTCTATTATGGTTATTATGCACTGGGAAGTCGAAAAAAAGACCCACGCAGTACTTTTCAGTACTGTCGTCTGTACTTTTGCCTATATGACAAACCAACAGACACAGCAAAGACTTTCAGTGCGGCGTGTTGTAAAGATACTTGAGCGAGGGGCACACAATATATAGGAATACGGCATACTATGTAAAAGCTTGTGCCATGTCACTGGAACATATATGAATGAATAATACGTATAGTCATGCTAATAAATATTGGCATGGGTGCCATTTTTTCTAGTCACGACTGTATAAAAAGACATGCTTTTTTTCCCTCAACTGTCTGACCCCATGAGCATGCCTGTTATATTTTATTCATGACTCAATGTTTCTATCGACAAGTGAGGATGCTGGAGCAAGTAAATTATGGATTTATGGGATGCAAAAACATACCAGTCTGTATTTCCAATCCGCTCTGCGCGGCCCAGTGGTCACTCTCTTTTTCTGTTGTACAGCTGCTACTTAGCTGCTCGTCGTCGTCACTGTTATTTTACGACCTCCTGATTGGCTCAAAAATATACGGTTTGACGATGGCAAGTTCAGCTGGGTGCTCCTGTATGTCGAAATCCTCCTCCTCCTCATATTCCAGTAGGTTGTTCGCCATTGCTTATAGTGTGTAGCGCGCTGTGTTTGGCAATTGCAACGTCACTTCTGGTGGCCTTTGCGGTGGATAGAGTAACTACACCCCAGTGTCTCGAGCTTTGGGTATGTTTGGGGAGTGCTCAATACGCGTATTAAAAAACAAATTTTTAGCTATAGTTGACAGCTTGCTGGAAATGTCGTGCATGAATTACATAACATATAAAAAATGCAAATATGAATTTTAACTGACCCCATAACATCTTTCTCCTCTGACCTTTAAGTGTCTCTGTTGAATGAATCTATGCGATGCATATGGAGCAAGGCTGTGGAGTATTGGATGGAGCCAACACCGCCGGTGTTACATGAGTCCACTAGCGGCTAATGACACAGCTGTCCATCTCTGTCAGCTCACTCTGTGATCCGCACGCCACATCACCACAACAATGACAGTTTATCGAGTCCCAAAAAACTATCGTGTCCATATTCTGTATCAAATGATAAGTATATAGTAATTATCGTGACAGGCCTTCTATTAACTAAAGAAAGACGAAATCACCCAAGAGGAGATGTTGATGGGAGAACATTGAGGAAATTTCCCCAGATCTTTTCAATCCCAGCTGTTTTTTTCAAAATACCCCAAGGATCAGGAATTAACAGACATAGAAGAAGTTTTTTACAGCATACAGTAATCTCGAAAATTCGAATGAATTTACTTTATTCTTTATTACTTTATTTATTCTTTATTACTTTATTTATATCCACCTTTTTTGTTGAAAAACTTACATATTCACAGTTTTTGTACTCTTTCTGAAATGCACAAGATGCCACCAAAACCCCATCTAAATAGGAAAGTGTCAAGGAAGTACACTATATTGCCAAAAGTATTCGCTCACCTGCCTTGACTCAGATATGAAAGTGACATCCCATTCTTAATCCATAGGCTTTGATATGATATTGGTCCACCCTCTGCAATTATAACATCTTTAACTCTTCTGAAAAGGCTTCCCACAAGAGTTGAAGTGGTTATCATGTAGCTACAAAGGATCGACAAACATCATATTAAACCATATGGATTTAGAATGGGATATCACTTAAAATCTATGTGATCAAATGTGAGTCAAGGCAGGTGAATGAATATTTTTGAAAATACAGTGTATATTAAAGTAACTGAGAGACAAGCTTTGTATGTCGGGGAGGAGCTACGTTTAGCATGGGTTGTTAGTGGAACCTACAGAGTCTTCGTCACATGTGCATGGAAATTTTTCCTAAATCAAAACTTCCGTGAGCAATTTTTTTTATAAATGTAATGTTGTGAAATGACTGAGATGATGGCCATGTGTTTTGGGATCATAGTTTCTGGTATATTTATGGTTTAAAATATTAACATAAGCAATGATAAACATTTTGGGGCATTTCTCTGGTCTCTATATCCTGCCAATAACAGGGAATTACTGTATTTCTTGCCATGGTGAAATTTGATCATTTTAAGTGCAGATCTGTCTCATGTAGTGAGTCAAGCCAAGTCAATTTTAAATATACATGTATAAAGCCAATTCAGACCAGAAGTTATCTCAAGGCACTTTACACATTGAGCAGGTCCAGAAACACACTAATCCTACATTTAAAAAAAAAACATTAAATCCCATATGAGCAAGCACTTGGCAACAGAGGCAAGGAAAAATACTCCCTCTGGGGAAGAAAGTTCAAACGGAAACCTCAACCCCAGGCTCTGTTGGGCGACCGTCTGTCTCGGCTGGTTGCGTTTAGATGGAGAGACAGAGTAGAAGGACAGAGAGGCGAGAGAACAATGGGCACAACAACAGCTGTTAACTACTAATAGTTAGGGTTGTCCTTACCTGATATTTGATCCTGGATCACGGTGCGATATCAGCACAAAAAACAGAAATGGACCTAAAAAATGTCTGTTATATGCGCTCAGATACAAGCAGTCCATTCCATACGCCGCTACAGCTCTTCTATCCAGCAGCGCCCATATCCGGATCGATTCCATGCAGAGTCCACGTGATCGCAATAACAGCGTGTCCTAAAGCTGCAGCTATATTGGCTTGTGACAGTTACGGATATTTTGACCAAAACCCTTCGCCTACCACACCAAAAATAGTTAATATGCACAACAAAATACCATATGAACGCCAGCACTTGCTGGAATTATGATCATCCAGTGACTTTGTATTTTAAACGTCTTATGTGAGGTAAAATAAAAAATGTACTAAAGTGTAAATCTCATGCTGAAAGTCATCAAGAAAAAATATTCAAAACATTTTTGCAATTTACCCAGTACTTTTGGACTTTGTCCCATAGCAAACCTCTTGGTAACGAAGATTAAAAAAATCAGCACGCTTTGGTAATCTTCGACAGTGACGTCACTTTCTGGAGCCACACCACGCTGATTATTGTGGTGAAACCTATTCATTGTCTCCTTTTCTAGTATGTTATTCCTCTGTGTTTCTTAGATGCCACGTTGCTGTGTCGCGATGCATTGTTCCCATTTGGCAAAGTAGTTGTTCTAGTGGCCCAAGGACATGGTTAGAGCGTCGAAGTGGACTGCTTTTGCAAAGGCAAAGCGGGTGAATTTTTTGCCAGTCTCGACAAGCGTGCTGTGTTACAAGCACTTCGAGGAAAACTCTTGTCAATCAAATGGCTCATGACTATGGGGAGGGATTTATCTCAAAATTATTTATGCAAATATATCCGCGATTTGCACTTTTTTCAGATCCACAAATATATCCGTGATTTACATGTTTTTTTTTAAAAACCACAAATATGGCAGTGATTTACACGTGTTTTTCAGATCCGCAAATATATCCATGGTTGTGGCCATCCCATATTTGGAAGTGGTGACGCAACAGCCTCGAAAGAAGTCGGGAGGATTTCCCTGCTGACTGGATCACAGCAGGGTAATATGTATTTGTCATTGTTGGAAAAGAAAGCCCTAACTTTGGTTATTTTAAGAAAAAGGAGGTGACGCAGCAGCAAAAAAAAGGGAATGGGAATATCCCTCACTAATTTCATGGCAGCAACTCTGAGTTCAAACTTGTTCGTGAGCTTTCTAGTTCCAGGAAGAGCACTTCGAGGCGTATTTCAGGCTGAGCAGGGAGCTTTGAAAGGGAGTTTGAAAGCCTTCCGCAGACATGTCTCGATATATTATTTTTCTATTGGCCCAAAGTTCAGAATAGTGGGACACCGCAATTATTATGCTTTCCTCCATTTCCCCCTTGCCGTTTCCAGTACAAGTCAGCCAAAATAGCACTCAGAAATGACTCCGCCAGCCCCGCTCCCATTGGAGGAGCTTTTTGACGTCACCACGTCAATGGTCCCGTATAGAAAATATTTCTATTCGATGATGCGGCGCTGAGCGTCAGACGTCCTCTGCTTTGACACAACACTCAGCGTCCGTCAAAACGCGCTGATGCCCCCTCAGCACACACACAATGAATGGGAAAGTCGAGGGCATCAGACGCCTTGCCAAGTGCAGTGTGAAAAGAGCCGTAAGCCGACAGAGGAGCAAGCGGAGGCGATATGACTGGAGGGGAAAGCACTGCTGTTGAGGTGGGCTAACAGCTAAGCTAAATAGCAAAGCCCCTTTTGCATTATGCTGTACATGACTGCAGTTCTCAAAATCGGACTATGTATTTTTAAATTACCGCTGCATCATTAACTACATTTTTAGATTTTTAAAATGTATTAATTACCTTTTTAAATGTATATTCCAAATTCTTTGCTGAGCCAAAGGCAACAAAATTTCATTCCATAAACACTTGTGGATACCTGACGGACAATAAAGTCTATCTACGTCTAAAGTATAATTTCTATTTATTATTATTCATTCATTCATATTCCGTTCCGCTTATCCTCACTAGGGTTGCGGGCGTGCTGGAGCCTATCCCAGCAATCTTCGGGCGTTGTATTTATTAGATTTGCTAAAATTATTTTTCAGGGTCTTCATTTTTATTTTTTTTTTTAATTTAGTCTATTCAATAGTAGAATATGCTTACTATGTTTAAGGTACACATAGTGGTTATTTAACACTTTAAAATATATACAGTTTGCTTTTATCGTATTTAATGATGTTATTTTTCTGGATTTTCCTCGTTTTTATTCAGCTGTAGTGTATTCTTATGTTTAAGGTGAAATTTTATGTAACCCATTGGTTTATAACAATAAATGGGTCCGTTTTTCTTGTACCTTGCTTACTATTGTTCCCTGTTTGAATCATATAATTCAATTGAAGCCGTTTCTAACATTCCATCCTACAAAATAAATAATAGAATGTATAATTTGTGCTGATATCCCATCGGATCATTATCAGTATCAGCCAATACTCAAGACTGCAATATCGATATCGTATCGGAAGTGAAAAAGTTGTGCCGGGGCATCCCTCCTCCGCTCCACATACTGTTGAACATACTTCGAAGACCTCCTCAATTCCACCGACACGCCTTCCCATGAGGGAGCAGAGTCTGGGTTCTCTGAGGCGGGTTCTCCTATCTCTGGGGTTGAGGTCAGCGAGGTGGTTAAAAAGCTCCTCGGTGGCAAGGCCCCAGGGGTGAATGAGATTCGCCCGGAGTTCCTCAAGGCTCTGGATGTTGTAGGGCTGTCCTGGTTAACACGCCTCTGCAACATCGCGTGGACATCGGGGACAGGGCCTCTGGATTGGCAGACTGGGGTGGTGGTCCCCCTTCTTAAAAAGGGGGACAGGAGGGTGTGTTCCAACTACAGGGGGATCGCACTCCTCAGCCTCCCTGGTAAGGTCTATTCAGGGGTGCTGGAGAGGAGGGTCCGTCGGGAAGTTGAATCTCGGATTCAGGAGGAGCAGTGTGGTTTTCGTCCTGGCCGTGGAACAGTGGACCAGCCCTACACCCTTGTCAGGGTCCTTGAGGGTGCATGGGAGTTCGCCCAACCAGTCTACATGTGTTTTGTGGACATGGAGAAGGCGTTCGACCGTGTCCCTCGGGGGGTCCTGTGGGGGGGTGCTTCGGGAGTATGGGCTACCGAACCCCCGGATACGGGCTGTTCGGTCCCTGTACGACCGGAGTCAGAGTTTGGTCCGCATATCCGGCAGTAAGTCGGAATTGTTTCCGGTGAGGGTTGGACTCCACCAAGGCTGCCCTTTGTCACCGATTCTGTTCATAATTTTTATGGACTGGTGGACTGGTTAGCACATGTGCCTCACAGTTCTGGGGAGTTTTCATGTTCTCCCACTGCCTGCGTGGGTTTTCTCCGGGTACTCCGGTTTCCTCCCACATCCCCCAAACATGCACGGTAGGTTAATTGAAAACTCTAAATTGCCCATAGGTGTGAATGTGAGTGTGAATTGTTGTTTCTTTATACACTATGTGCCCTGCAATTGGCTGGCAACCAGTTCAGGGTTTACCCCGCCTCTTGCCCGAAGTCAGCTGAGTTGGCACCAGCACACCTGCGACCCTAGTGAGGATAAGCTGTTCGAAAAATGGATGGATGGATAACTAATACAATTAAAAATGACAATGCATGGTTATTTTATGCTAAACGACCAGGCCTGTGTGTCCCAGTTTACAAATCAACCTTGTGTACAAAGGTTTGGACGAAAACAAATGATACAGAAGCTTACTAGCTAGCAAGCTTTTCCTCTTAGATGGTGTGTTGGTTATCATTTTACACTAGTGCCCCCATGCTTGTTTCCTTGCAGTCGCGATGATTAGTGCTTAATGAGACGGAATCCACCACCACGTCACATTAAGGAAGTTCTAGTCCAGCACAGCAGTCATGCTGTGCGCGCACACACGCACACACGCACACACACACACACACACACACACACACACACACACACACACTGAAGCACAAAGAAGCAGTGAAAGATCAGCACATTAACTAATTAGCCTGCTGGGCTGAGGGGGACACCAGAGAGGAGCGGTCGACAGATGGACCTGTGTGTGTGTTTCTTGAAGTGCTCTTCAATTTCATTTGACCATCCATCACCCTGCAATCTTGTTATTTTTGTTTGAATGTACCTCCACTGAGTCACGCACTCCACCGACACAACAAGTTTGCAGATGTAAAAGAGGCGTTCGGGGTTAACAGCAGGGCTCGGCGATATTGCATTCATATAAAAACATCTATAAAAAAAATGTATTTTGTATAAATCCAATTTCGGATTTTAATAATTTTTCCCCCTTTGCTTGTAGAGAAAGGAAATACCATTAGTAAGTCACAATTACATGTTTTGTTTTTTCCCTTTTCTGGACACCAAATGAATCATTTTTTTCTGAGCATTAACTTTCACCAACTTCCACAGAAATACAGTGGCGCCTTGAGATACGAGTTTAATTTGTTTCATTGACCATACTTGTAACTCAAACACACGTTTCTCTAATTATCTTTTTACATGAATGGAAATGTTATTCATGACATAATTAAATATAATTAAATACACTTGAACAGCCTTCTGGTCTGCCTGCCTTGGCCACCTGGGGGCAGACAGACAGACGACTATAATGTTCATTTAGGCATTATTATGTATGCCACTTGAGTTCTACGCAGTCCTGCCTGGATGCAGCAGCCAGTCATATTGTAGCGTGGTGTGTCCTGCCTACAACGCACGTGGGAGCCATAAAACACTTCATTGAGTCGTCTCAACTCTTCGCTCAGCTCCACTTTTTTGAATAGTTGTTCACTATTTACCAAATTGCTCCTTATTGCTGGAAGAGGAGATCTTGTATCTCAATGGGATAATTCCTGGATAAATAAAGGATAAATAAAAACTGTAACGTGTGTTGAGTTGAGTTTCCTGCGATCGCAAGTCACAGCAACAACGAAAGCTTGAAACACTCATAAGTTGGGTCACTCGTATCTCAAGGCACCACTGTAATGGAAATGGAAAAAAAATATTTTCGCTAGGGCTCGGACTCGCCCTGTAAAACCTCATTCGCTTTTCATATAGACAGTAATGAACGATAAGCGAATCACAATCGAATCGTTACTCCTTGTACTATTCTGAAATAACAATCCAACAAATGAAAAATCTAATTTGAATATTTGAAGACTGTCTATTGAACCACTAAGAGTAGACGCTGGCATGTTTTGGCTGGCGTGTATTAGTTGTTGCGTCTCTGTACAGGAAAGCTTTTCTTTTTAGTTTAAAATGGCTTAATTTAACTTCACCGTACCTTGCCCTACGATAGAATTCTGTCTCTTTTTTATGCTCGTCAGTGCCGCCTTCCCAGCTAGCCTGCTGGATACTTAGCCTGCTGGCAACCTAACTACTGTCATCAACTTTCACGCTGTGTTTGATAAACTTTCTCCCATTCCATCTTTACGGTCCCCCCCCCCAGCGATGGCTTTTTCGGCTTCTCTTGTGGCACCGCCATGTAGTGCCTGGATCAGACTACAAGAGAAATTTGGTCTTTGACGATTGCACTGTGTCAGACTACTGCCATAATATCCTGCCGTATCTCGGGCAGACAGTGGCAACACTACACGACATGTAGTCCGATACCACCGGATACCGTCTTTTAGGATCATTGGGCTTTATCTTGTCAAATCAAACACTGTTGGAGAGGCGGAACCAGAAAACGTTTGACCGGTCAACTCGACCGGATACACTCGTTACCATGGCGACGACAACAACAATGCGCCGCACTAATGTATTGTGTCGGGGGAAAAAAAGAATAAAATGAGAAAAAAATGTGTGGTTGTCATCACCGGTGCTTGGGAGAGGACATTCATTCAAGGTTTGCTTTAGGTATGTTCACGACCTTTTAATACAATATGGCTTGCAAGCAGGCAACAAAACATTATGTAGCCTAGCAAGCTAGTGCTAGCACTAATGGTTGTACGTAAACATGCCGGCGTTCTGTCGAATCATCCTCTAAAGCTTCGGTAAACATTGGTTCGTGCGTGTGAGTAAATGTTGACAAGGGCAAGCACGGGAGGCGAGGCGCCGGTCACAATACACAATCCTATTGGGTAATGTCAAGGTGTGCTGTCAGAGAGTTGTCGTTGATATGTCACACTACACGGAAGATATCCCAAAAAAACAACATTTTAGACTTTACATTTTGGCATTGTAGGGCTAACGTAGAGCCAAATCATTCGTCCTGTATTATGTCACACAAGAGGTTTACGAATGAATCACCACTGATTCATTCGGAGCCCTACTTTTCACAATGTGTAAATACTGAAAGTGTTTCTCTTTGTCGAAACATGTCAACACAATCCTTAATAATTTCACATTTTAAATGTTGAACAATTCTGTGATTGGCTGGCAACCAGTTCAGGTTGTACTTCGCCTCTCGTCCAAAGTCAACTGGGATAGGCTACAGCACACGCGCTACCCTAGTGAGGATAAGCCGTTCAGAGAATGGATGGATGGATGTTGAACAATTTAACATGAAATAAGGCATCAACTACTTAAATGGAAGAGCAACATCACACCCCTTACAGCTCTCTTTGGAGGCATCATTTCCAACATGTGGATCAATGACTGCTTTTCCATAACATATAAATGGGCACCATGTCTTTGGCCTTGTTCAGCGCCAATGACTCACTGATTGCCTTCCAGCGGGCTCCTTTCTTGCCATATGCAAAACAATGTGAGAGCAGAATTAATAACAAAATAATCCAAAAACAATGTTATGAAGACAACTGTGACCAGTCTCGCATAAATTCACCCGTGACATTAATAAGAACAAGTGCTATAGAAAATGGATAGATTTAGTTAGCACACCAGTTTCAAAGGTTCTCATTAATTTCCTGGTGTGCAAATGACGATTTTAGGATTGTATTCTTCTCTGTAGAGGTCTCAAATGTTATTGGAACCCGCTTGGGCCACTCGCCCACTTTGGGAGTCACAGCCCCGAGATCTCCGATTACCACTAAGGCACCACCATTAACTTTACTTTCCACTTCTTCTTCCCTCCTTCAGTCCCAACTACAAAGGTTTTCCTGGCTCAAATTGAGGCAGAGGCGCTACTGTTCTTATCATTCACACACATGCGTATTCCACTTCCCCCCGCTGGCTCAGACAAACACTGTATTTACATGGATTCTATTGTATTTAAACATTTACTTTTTCTTAAATCATATCCATCCATTTTGTATAGGGCATAACCTAATTCGGGTCATATTAGGGATTAGGGTGAACTGGAGCCTATCCCAGTTGACTTTGGGCCAGGAGTGGGCGGAGTACACTCTGGACTGGTCGTGGGTCAGTGGCAGAGCACATACAGGCAAACAACGGACTCATAGTCAGTAGGGGTGCGACAGTACAGGTAACCCACAGTACTGTCCATACCTTGGTTTTTGGACCATGGTTTGGTACATTTTTTGTACGTTTTTTTTTTTGCATGAAGAGAGCAATTTTTTTATTTCAAGTTCACCATTATTTAAACAATAAACAAAACTCTTTCAAATGGTAAACAGCCTTTTATTCCTTGACTAATTGTATACTCTTGACAATACAATAGTATAAAATTTGTACAACAAATTAAAACATACAAAAATGTAAACACTACTTGTGTAACAGTCTGATTAAGCCTTGGTCGATTGGTCATGCTTGCACCCTACTCTGCAGGAGCAATCGGCCCACACTTAATCCAACTGTTACACTTGGTTTAGGAATGAAAACGTTGCTAAAATGTGAACTGAAGCATAATGTGGTTTAAGCATTTTCATTAAGCGGCCAAACCACACATCTTTGACCACAGAGTGAGTCTACAAATCTGTAACAATAAATGTTCCTACTGCAAGGGATATATTCTTGTGTTTTTCTTAAGTGGCAGCATTTTTCAATAGACACTTGTTTTTTCACTGCTGTTACCTTTTCGAGTTGCTCAAATGTCGTGTGTCCAGCCAACGTTTCATCAGGATACGAACGGAGAAGACGCTTGGTCATATTGCTTTTGTTTCCCTTAAAATATGAGAAATGTTTCACGCAATGCTTGCAGACTATAAAAAGATCTGTCAACAGTTTTCACTGCCTTGTTGGGAATTCGGTGCTTTTTCAAATTTTTGTCTCTCAAATCCTCCTCTTGTGCTAGTGGTTTTACATTTTACAGTGTCTGTGAGCTGCACTTCAAAGCTGGATACAGTTACAACTGTGAGTGGATGAACACACAACAGGCATAACACACATAAAGTGTCAATGGAAAGTGAATTGCAAACCGAAAACTATGGGCCATAAAGGCATATTGTCAGGACAGAACGTACTAAACATTACTCAGTCCATCCTGCCTTAATGACAAATGGGCAGAGCTAGGGTGTTGGGAAAAGCCAGGGGTACTCTGTGTTGCTAATTTAGCGACTTTGTTGCTATAGTTAGCAACTTTTCTGACCCCACTGCATTATTAGGAATCCCACTCGTGTGCTAGGCAGGCCACGTCCCGCTGCAACATGATTGGCTCCTGCATCGCGGCAAGGGCAGGCAAAGCAGATGGGATGGGATGACCATTCCAACTATGGATCACGTTTTATACAAAATAAAAACAAAGTAGTTTATTATAGTTAGGGTTGGTGTTAAAACAGTTTAGGATGGTTTAGGATTAGGGTGGGTTAGGATTAATGAGATTCATATTAGGGTTAGGGTTCGCCACACTTAAAGCACATACTTCTTTTCCCGTCTGGAAGCAGTAGGACGTGTTCTACCGGGATTCAGCAGCCAATAATTTTTCAGCGGCATGTGTTCTGCAGCCGGTAATATTGGAGCGGGGCGTGTCCTGCCTAGAACACGAGTGGGATTCCAAATAACGCAATCTCTGGACAATTTAAAAAAAAAGCAACTAGCAGCAAATCTATCACAGTTTTGTGGTGTTATCAGAGACTTGTGAAGACTCTGAGACACCTCCAGAGTACCAACTGTTCAGTTACTGCGCCTCAGTGTCAGATCAGGAATTTCTGCCATTTTGTGGAAGAGTATGTAATTGATCTGCCTGTCACTATATGTTTCTGATAGATCCTGATGAACAAAGATACAGATGAACAAAAACACATTATATGGAGTTAATAAATGATCATTTTCAGACCAATAAGGAGAAGTTGGATCATTTCTCTTGGCACACCTCATGATCTCTCATGGCATCAATCCCTGCTCTAAACTAAACGACGTCTAATGGTGGCTATCTTCTTTGTTTTGCAGTCATGACCTGCTGACACTCTTCATCCACCTGTGGACAACTCCTCCTTCCTTTCCCGTCTCGTCCGTCTCCCGCCATGTTTCCCTCTCCCATCCCCGTCCTCTCGCTCCTCCTGCTCTCCTGGCCCCTCCTCCTCCTCTGTGCTCCGGCAGAACGGCCTACCCCCCTGGTGGCAGCAGGTGACCGAGCGGCGTACCGGGTGTTTGACACATCCCTCACCCACCTGACCGTCCACAAGAGGACAGGCGAGGTTTTCGTCGGAGCCGTCAACCGAGTTCTCAAGCTGTCTGCCAATCTGACCGAGATGAGGAGTCACATGACCGGACCGGTGGAGGACAACGCCAAGTGTTACCCCCCACCCAGTGTCAGGGCCTGCGCTCACCGGTCTGTCTCACCCCAATTGCCAAAACTGTCTGTCCGTCTGTCTGTCTGATTACCTGTGTGTGTCCTCAGCCTGGACTCGTTGGACAACGTGAACAAGCTCCTGTTGGTGGACTACACTGGCAACAGGCTGGTGGCGTGCGGCTCCATCTGGCAGGGCGTCTGCCAGTTTCTCCGACTGGAGGACCTCTTCAAACTGGGGGAGCCTCACCACCGCAAAGAGCACTACTTGTCTGGTGCTAGAGAGGCTGACGGGATGGCAGGTAGGCGGGGCTTCTCACACTTCCTTCACACCAGCTGGTGTCAAAACGGCAACCGGGTTTTGAAGCCAGATCAGCGACGAGTGTCATGGCTCACTCAAAGGACGTGACAAAACAAGGGAGCTGACACACAGAAGTGAAGCTATTTTATTTAAATAGAGTTAGGTTTGACCAAGCTGCATGAAAGTATTATGATATAAGGAGTCGGGGCAGCACGGTGGACGAGTGGTTAGCACATCTCTCTTAAAGTTCTGAGTAGGGCTGCAACTAGCGATTATTTTAATAATCGATTAATTGAGATGTATCGGATCAAAAACTTTATTCCCATCCGTTTATTCAAAAACAGGACATTATGTCAAATTGGCAGTGCAGAAAAGTGCACAAACAAGTGGGTGCATGAACATCCCACAGCTATTAAAGTAATAAATTATGAATTAAAAAAGCACTAAATGTTGATGTCAAATAGCTTTACAGGAGGCCATGGACCAATACACAAAATCATACAAATGCTATAAAATATCTGCAGAATATATATATTTTTACATTAACGTGCACAAAAACAGATCAGGTTAACCTGCTCAAAACCAATCCTACCAGACTTAAAGTATCCATCCATCCATCCATTTTCTATGGCTTATCTGAGGTCGGGTCGCGGGGCACGGTCGAACGCCTTCTCCAAGTCCACAAAACACATGTAGACTGGTTGGGCGAACTCCCATGCACCCTCGAAGACCCTGCTGAGGGTGTAGAGCTGGTCTTACGTTCCACGGCCAGGACGAAAACCACACTGCTCCTCCTGAATCTGAGATTCGACTTCCCGACGGACCCTCCTCTCCAGCACCCCTGAATAGGACCTTACCAGGGAGGCTGAGACGTGTGATCCCCCTGTAGTTGGTCCCCCTTCTTAAAAAGGGCGACCACCACCCCAGTCTGCCAATCCAGAGGCACTGTCCCCGATGTCCACGGGATGTTGCAGAGGCGTATCAACCAGGACAGCCCCACAACATCCAGAGCCTATAGGAACTCTGGACAATTGTTGACAAACTCTGATGTTGGGGGTTTGAATTCAGACTCTGACCTTCCTGTGTGGAGTTTTCATGTCCTTTCACATTACAAAAACATGCATGTTAGGTTCATTGAAGACATTCATGAACATAAATTGTCCTTGGGTGGGAATGTGAGTATGAATGTCTGTTTGTCTATATGCGCCCAGCAATTGGTTGGTGGCTAGTCCGGGATGTATCCTGCCTCTTGAACGAAATCAGGTGGGAGAGGCTCAAGCAAACCCGTGAACTGAATGTATTTATTTTTATTTATTCATTTAGATCAGGCAACTGAGATTCTCATTTGCAATGCCAACCTGGCTGGAGACAGCAGAGTAAAACAAAGCAAAATAAAAGCAAATACAAATACTTTGTACATGCATACATACGTGGACAACAAACTACCATATGATATAGTTACATATATACGCAATACATAACATTGCCTGTACAGAATCACTCTCTTACTGTCTGTTGTCTGCGTGAGTGAAGAGAGGGCCAATTGACCACAATTAACCACAGACTACAGTTCACAGTGTCAGTTAAGATAGGCGTATGTGTTGGTCAGCTGGTGTTACCGTGGTAACCACAAACCTCTCCAGGTGTGGTTGTCGGCGAGGATGACTGGACCAATGACCCGAAGAGAAAGAAAACGACGAAGGGTGGCAGCCGGCTCTTCATCGGCGCCGCCATTGATGGAAAGTCTGAGTACTTCCCCACGCTGTCCAGCAGGAAGCTGGTGGCTGACGAGGAGAGCGTCAACATGTTCTCGCTGGTCTACCAGGACGAGTTTGTGTCGTCGCAGATCAAGATCCCGTCGGACACGCTGTCCCTCTACCCTGCCTTTGACATCTACTACGTCTACGGCTTCTCCAGCTGCACTTATGTCTACTTCCTGACGCTGCAGCTGGACACACAGCTGACGCAGATGGATGCCGGCGGAGAGAAGTTCTTCAGCTCCAAGATCGTCAGGATGTGCTCCAACGACACGGAGTTCTACTCGTACGTGGAATTCCCTCTAGGATGCACCAAGGACGGCGTGGAGTACCGACTGGTCCAGTCTGCCTACAAACAAAAACCGGGACGACACTTGGCTCAGGCGCTCGGCCTGTCGGAAGACGACGATGTCCTGTTTGTCATTTTCTCCCAGGTGACTTATTTTTGCGACTCTCAAAGTGTTATACGCGATGTCCCTCTAGTGGGACTCAGTGTGTCGTACGTGGTGAAGTTCTTAGCAATAAATGCTTGATACCATCACATCTCAAACGGCATCTTACATCCGAACAAACAACACCTAAGAACAAACCAATATTTTTTTTCATTTCGTTGTATTTAACTTTAAAGTACAATATATTTGCATTTGAAGGGGGATTTTGCAGTTTTAAAACCGCTAGCAAGATTTGAATGTAGCCTCACTTCACTAATCCCCGCCCTCGAGTTACTAATGAAAGCCGCGCCCCTCACTGACGTGCACGAGCGGAATTCTCAAACATGGCCTTTCATAATGGCATGTGATTAAGAACGTGTGTACTTTTGCTAAATAGTCACAAAGTGTGGTGTACAGCTTCAACAAAATAGCACCTAGCAATTCTAAGCAAGCATTAGTTCTGTAAACTTGCCAATGTTAGCCACGGCTGCTATGTTGAGCATTACTTATTCGTAATAGTGGTACTATAACACTCAATGCTATGGGTTTGAAGTTTTATTTTTTTGAGTATAAGATGAATTAAAAATCAAAAAGAGGTGATAAACCTACCTGTCGAGCAGAAATGTTGCAAATTTCGCGCCGCTTTTAAATCCTCAGCTTCCTGAGATCCTTTGCTCTGCTTCTGTTTGCTAGTCTTATGCCAAGTTGGTAGCAAACAAAGGATGGGCATTTTTTTTTTCTGGAGTTGTATCTTCCGCCATAGTTTCAGCAAAGCTCCTGAAGCCCAAGTTAACAGGTCAGCATAAGGCTGCGGTGGTGTGCCCGCTACGACAAAGCCGTGCTATGAGTGTGCCTGCGAATGCACAGCAAATGATTGACACTTTGTTTGTCAGACCTTTTGTCTCAGATTGGTGATTCTTCCTCGGGCGCAGTGGTTTCTTAAAAATCTAATTAGAGATACAAGATGAGGCCAGAAATGGATGATTTTTTTTTCACAGATCATTTTACTAATATACTACTGTTAGGTTTATACAGACAGTTTCAACAAATATGACAAAACGTAACTGAAATAAAACAACTGAAAACTCCCCTTTAATCTGCAAAAAAAATATTTTTTAAAACATTCATTTTGGTACAATTGTTATTTAAATTTTATGTGCAATACATTTTAAATGAATCATTTAAGTACAGTTTTTAATTTTCCTATATTTAAGTGCAGTGTTAATGTAATGTTAACTGTGCATAATGTTATAGTGGCTTACAGTAATAGTTGATATTATGTCTCTGTCTTGTTTTTGATGAACACTTAGCCCAACTTTGCTCCTGAATTTTAATGTTGGTAATGATAGTGGTACTTGGAGTCCTAAGTATTTTTTGAAGTGGATCTTGGTGTACGAAGTTTAAGAACCATTGACTCACTTGATTTTCTCGCACGTGTGTGTGTGTGTGTGTGTGTATGTGTGTTCAGGGTCAGAAAAACCGCTCAAACCCCCCCAGAGAGACGCTCCTGTGTCTGTTCACACTGCACGACATCAACCTGGCCATGAGAGAGAGGATACGCTCCTGCTACCGCGGGGAGGGCCGCCTCTCGTTGCCATGGTTACTTAACAAGGAGCTGCCCTGCATCCATACAGTGAGTTACATCCCATTTCAGCAAGCTACACCCCCTCACTCTTTGTATGTGTGTGTTACAGATGTGCACTTTTTTAAAGGAGACATGAAGCATATTTTTTCACAATTTAAGATTACAGATCTCCTTATAAAAGCTTGCTGACATTCTTGGGTGAAAATCAACTAGCAACCAATCTAGCCACTTTTTGTGGGGTCATTGGAGACTTGTGCATACCCGATTCCCCCAACCCCTAAAGTGAGTACGCCTAGACATATTAAATTTAACTTGTGGAGGCAGCACTTTATCACCACTAGGGTTGGGCATCGTTTGAATTTGAGCAATTCCGGTCCCATCCGAATATCCTTTCGGGTTCCCTGACGTCCAGCTATGCTCTCCCCAGCCCGTTGCTTGTGTCCAACAGCAGCGGCAAACAAAAGTGTTAACTATGTTAAAATAAATGACCAGTGGCCTAAGTGCAACACGTGGATTAAGATTAGATTGTGCTAAGGAGGGCGGCTCGGTGGACGACTGGTTAGAGCGTCTGCCTCACAGTTCTGAGGACCGGGGTTCAATCCCCGGCCACGCCTGTGTGGAGTTTGCATGTTCTCCCCTTGCCTGCGTGGGTTTTCTCCGGGCACTCCGGTTTACTCCCACATCCCAAAAACATGTATGGTAGGTTAATTGACAACTCTAAATTGCCCATAGGTGTGAATATGAGTCCGTATGGTTGTTTGTTTGTATGTGCCCTGCGATTAGCTGGCAACCAGTTCAGAGTGTACACCGCCTCCTGCCCGATGATAGCTGGGATGGGCTCCAGCACGCCCGCGACCCTAGTGAGGAGACGCGGCTCAGAAAAAGGATGGATGGATGGATTAAATTTAATCGTGATTTCAATTTTGGCTCCCTACTATCACAAAAACATTGTAATTGAAGAAAAATTATTAATGTGCCAAATGCCGCAGTGTGTGTTAGCATTGTTAAAACACCCTGCAGTCACCTGCGTTGCCTGCAGCAAGCGTGTGTAGGAATGGGAACGAGGCCGGTCATACGCGAGGGCAAGAAACGCAAACAAACGCCATGCCCCTTCAAATCAAATTCATGCAATCGCACATGCTTCCTCAAGTCTCCTCCACTTTGTGCAGTGTGCCGCCTGTCTGGTCTACAGTCTGCAGTGAGACTGTAGATTTGGCCACAAAGTCATTTATTATGTTTCTTATTATATTTATTTAAGAAAATATGTTAATCTTTATAATTACATAAGTGCATGAAACATGTAAGCATTTGTATAATGTTATTTTTTGAGGAGTTTAATTTACGTGATTTGTGGAGACTTTTATGTGACGTTCATTGCAAAACTACTGACGTTGGGCGATCGTTAAGTAAATCTGCCACCAGAAGTGGTGCAATTTTAAGTTTCAAAATAAGAGCGTAAATCTGAAGTGTTCTGTTTGAGGCTTGAATATTGCTGGCTTAACATCGTTTTGATAGAATAGAATAGAGAGAATAGAATAAAGTATAACATTGTAGAATAGAATACAATGCCTTTTATTGTCACTATACAAGAATTTGCTTTGTAGCGTGTACTTATTGATGCTATGTTATGTCCGCTTGCCTATTTGTACTCTGAGAAAACCACTCCCACACAACTAAAGATATGCACGAACAGACAGGAATTGTATTCAAGGAAAAAAACTAACGTAAAGGAGAAAAAGTCACACATTACTGCTGCCTCACAATTCTGAGGACCCGCGTTCAAATTCGTGTGTGGCGTTTGCATGTTCTCCCCGTGCTTGCGTGGGTTTTCTCCGAGTACTCCGGTTTCCTTCCATATCCCCAAAACATGCATGGTAGGTTGATTGAAGACTCTGAATTGCCCCTCGGTGTGAATGTGAGTGTGAATGGTTGTTTGTTTATATGTGCCCTGTGATTGGTTGGCAACCAGTTCAGGGTGTACCCCGCCTCTCACGCTGAGATAGGCTCCAGCACGCCCGCGACCCGAGTGAGGATAAGCTGTGTGGAAAATGAATGAATGAATGAAATGTATTATTAATGTGTGCAAATCGTGTGTTGCAAATGTTTTGCTAGTCGAATTTGGCGGGAACAAGTTTCGCTCTGACTAACCAGTCACAATGCTGATGCTAGTGTGGGTCACCTATCTGGCCCTGTGAGGCGAATTTCAAGACTAACTGGTTAAAGAAACAGACCCACGACTATTATAGTTTACGTTCTATGGGCCAGCACTACTGATTCTGAAGTTCCTGGTCAGATTACTTTGACATGGCAGCACATATTGGCTGAAAAGTGAGCAGACAAAAAAAAATGTAACATCCGCAAACACATCCTGGAAGCATAAATACTATTAAATGGAGTGACTAGAATGTTGGAAATAAATTAATACAATTTCATGGAACAAATATTCAAATCTAGGTTGGAGATCGTGAGCCTAATAGCATAAAAAAAAACAACAACTTCAACAAACAAAAAGAGTCCATTTGCCTCGACTCAACCTTTTCGAATTACCATGACCTGGGTGCCTGAGAATCTACACAGACATGAATAAAATAAAAAAATTTTAGCAAGCTCAATGGTATTTTTTTAATTGAAATATTAACAATAAGTTAATTATGCTATTACGCTAACAAAATGTAGGTCAAGTGCTTCTGAAAGTTTATGCCAACAGAAAAGGCCCTGATGCCCCACACTGTCTCAGACTCATATTTGGAAATAGTAGTAACAAAAGAGTGACTTGTTTGTTTAATTTAACAATTGCTGGGGAGGGGGGCACTCCAGAAACAAAACTATTTATATATAACACATTCAAAAATGTCGGCACAGTGAACGACTGGTTAGTACATCTGCCTCACATTTCTGGGGACTGGGGTTTGAATCCCCGCCTGTATGTGACAATAATAATAATAATAATAATAATAATAATAATAAAAGGCAGCACAAGAGATTCATATCCGGCTTTGCCTCTGTGGAGTTTGCATGTTCTCCCCGTGCCTGGGTGGGTTTTCTCCGGGCACTCCGGTTTCCTTCCACATCCTAAAAACATGCGTGGTAGGTTAATTGAAGACTCTAAATTGCCCGCAGGTGTGAATGTGAGTCCGAATGGGTCTTTGTTTCTATGTGCCCTGCGATTGGCTGGCGACCGGTTCAGGGTGTACCCCGCCTACCGCCCGAAGATAGCTGGGATAGGCTCCAGCAGCCCGCGACCCTAATGAGGATAAGCGGTAAAAGAAAATGGATGGACATTCAAAAATCACTTTTACATTTTATGTCACATTTAAAAGGCCATTGTGTGTGATGAAACTGTCGTTGTGTTTGGTCAGCCGAAGCAGATTGGAGACGACTTCTGTGGTCTGGTGCTGAATCAGCCGCTGGGGGGTCTGCGGGTCATTGAGGGGAGTCCATTGTTCGAAGACCGCACAGAGGGCATGGGTGCTGTGGCAGCGTATACGTATGGCGAGCACACTGTGGTTTTTGTGGGGACACGCAGCGGACAGTTGAAGAAGGTGAGCGCTTTTTTGGATTACAATTTTCATGCATTTGATGTATTGAACTCCAACCACACAATGGACTTGGGCTGGGCTATATAGCCTTAAAATAAAATCCCAAAAGGATAAAACATAAAAACATTACTTTTCCTTTTGGGATTTTTTTTTGTTCTTCATGTAATACCAAACAAGCTTTGAAACAGTTTTTTTTTTGGCATTAACTTGCATCAACTTCCACAGATCTTTACAGATAATGTAAAAATAAGTTTTTCACCTTTTATCCCTTTTTTTAAAACATCCTTAACAAATTAACATTTGAAATGTTCAACAAATTTAAAATTAGCCGTTAAACTGCATGGATGGAAGTGTAACACAGCAACCTCTCCAACTCTTTCATACTATTTTCTCATGTAGAGTTGTACTGGTGAGGCAAGGTGACCTCTGCTTAAAATTTGCGGCTTGGCAGCTTTTACAGGGGTGCCTTGAGACTTGCCTTGAGGGGCTTAGGAGTTTTTCCAGATCCGAACCGTTGTTTGGCCAATGTTCTTATTTTGACTTGTGAGCAAAACATTTAAACAGGAGCGCTGCATGGTGGAAGTGAAGTCTACTCAGCTCACTTGACAACAAGCAGCTTGGCAAAGTGAACAAATCTTCAAAAAAGTGGCTTCGTGGATTTGAACCCCGGTCCCCAGAACTGTGAGGCGGCTTTGCTAACCAGTCATCCACCGTGCCGGCATAAAATTACATGTGTATTTAAAAAAAAACAACAAAAAAAACAACGCCGCCTTCTGCTATCAAAACAATGCAAAACGGCATATACGGGGCTAATTAATAGCATCTTTTCGGTGATGTTATAATGCTTTAAGAGAGTGGTTCCCAACCGCCGGGCCATTTGGTACCGGTCTGCCCGCCATGCACGACCCCGCCACGTCGATGACTAGCATCCGATCCAAACCTGGCATCGGTCATCCACGCCACGCCAAAAATCCACAAGACTTGACTTTTCACACTGCACTTGACAAAGCGTCTGACACCCTCAACTTTCCCAATCATTGTGTGTGGGCTGAGGGGGCGTCAGCGCATTTTGATGTGACGCCGAGCATGTTATTTTGGTGGTCTTTGGTGGATTTGCACTGTAAGCAGCAAGGGGGAAATAGAGGAAGGCATAATAATTGTGGTGTCCCACTGTCCTGAACTTTGGGCCAATAGAAAACTTGAACACCTTGAAGCACTCTGAAATTAGTATGCCATAATCCCATGACATTTTTTTTTTCCTGCTGCGACACATCCTCCACCTTAATATAAGCAAAGTTAGGGCTTTTTGAGTGTGCATGTGTCAGCTCCTGTTTGCTGTCAATCAAATCAAATGCCCCCTCCCACCCCCCTCCCACACACACACACACCGTGATGTCAGGCCAGAGGGAGTTACGTAGTAGACAGTAATACAGTAAATATATTTGAGGGGCAGATAGTGATATGTCTTATACTCTACTGACAACTGATTGGCTCTGAGAGTGTGTGTGTGTTTGTGTGTGTGTGTGCGTGCAAAATCATTTCAAAACAAACAGCAAAGGGTAGAGAGGAGACACGCTGTGGTGACCACACGCATACACACATACATGCACACAAACACACATGCGCTTAGACGAACATACAGAAACAGATTCATTTTGTGTTTGCGAAGGACAACTGGGGATATATATTTCCTTTATTTCATATTTGCTTGATGTATAACACCAGTATTATGATGTGACTTTATCATAATCATGTGACTACATACACACATCCATCCTCATGACATACTCCTGTTGAAAGTTGTTGGTCGCTAACAAATGTTTACCCAGCAGTGTGTGTGAGTGTGTGGGCGTGCGTGTGTGTGCGTGTGTCTGTCTGTCTTTGGCAGCAGTAAAGGTCTCATAAAAACAAACTGTACACACACACACACACACATTCTTTTCATCTTCTTGGCTCATTCCATTGGTCGCTGTCCTTCTACAACAATTTTTATCCATAAACACAATCCATAAACATTGTCCCCAAGGACACACACATAGAAACACAGTCATATGTGTGTGTGGTCTAAACAGAAAACTAAGCATTTCATGGTTTGTGCGTATGTGTGTGTGTGTGCACGTGTGGTCAGTGGGCTGACACACCCAGTCTAAATGTGAACATGGGAGGAAACCCAGTGTGTGCCTGCCACACGCTAGTATTCCGGATGGCGTCACCGTGCTAGCTCCTAGCCTGGCAGCTCCATAGTGCTACCAAGGCATTGGAGCTAGCTGAGGATAGAAACAGACACAAAAAAGGAAGCATTCTTGTGTGTTTGAATTACGACATTCAAAAAAATGTGATAGAGGCTGACATGGTGCGCTAGTGGTTTGCACGTTAGCCTCGCAGTTCTGAGCTTCTGGGTTCAAATCTGGGCTCTTGCTTTTCTGTGTAGAGTTAGCATCGCAGCTTCATTGAAGATGAAGAAATTGTCCAAGTAGGAATGGGAGTGGGAATGCTTTATTGTCTATATGTGTCCTGACATTGGCTGGTCACCAGTCCCGGGTGAACCGTGCCTTCTACGCACAGTCAGCTGGGATAGGCTCCAGTTCGCTCGCTACCCTAATCAGGACAAGCGCTATATAAAATGGATAGATGGATGAATGGGAATGTTGTTGTCATGGAGATGATGGAAACTGGTATGTGTGTGTGTGTGAGTGTGTGTGTGTGAGTGTGTGTGTGTGTGTGTGTGTGCGTGCGTATGCGCTCGTGTGCGCATATGTATTTTTGACAGAAACTTCTTTGTCAGACATTTTCCTGTTCCCACTGTGTGTGTTTGTAACCGCGCGTGTCTCAGTAAGTGTCTAACTTAACGTTCCTAGAATTCCCTGCTGAAACACACATATACTCACACACAATCTGAGAAGGATGAATTATTATGCTGTTGCCATGGAGATGATGGAAGAATTAGGGGATGTGTCAGTGAAGACTCTTCACTTTGGATAATGTTCTGTCTCTCCATACGTTACCATGGTAATGATGACATGCTGGCTGTCAGATTGACTTTTTGCCACCTTCAACATGCCCCAAAACTCACTAATTTCTGCAGGTTGCAGGTGTATCCTGGCGAAAATATACATACTTTATGGGTCCCTAACACAACAGCCGGAAATGCACTTGGGAATAATAAGAAGAAGAAGAAGAAGAAGAATAATAGGCGGCACGGGGAGAACATGCAAACCAGTCGCACATCTGCCTCATAGTTCTGAGGACCCGGGTTCAAATCCGGCCTCACCTATGTGGAGTTTGCATGTTCTCCTCATGAGTCCGGTTTCGTCCCGCATCCCAAAAACATGCATGGTAGGTTAATTCAAGACTCTAAATTGCCCGTAGGTGCAAATGTGAGTGTGAATGGTTAGTTAAATGTACCCTGCGATTGGCTGGCGACCAGTTCAGGGTGTACCCCGCCTCTCGTCTGAAGATAGCTGGGATAGGCTCCAGCACGCCCGCGACCCTAGTGAGGATAAGCGGTACGGAAAATTAATGCATAAATGAATAATAATAATAGGGCGACACGGTGCCCGACTGGTTAGCACATCTACATCACAGTTCTGAGGAGCCGGGTTCAAATCCGGTCTCCCCTGTGTGGAATTTGCATGTTTTCCTCGTGCTTGCATGGGTTTTCTTTGGGTTTTCCCCGACATTCCAAAAACATGCATGGTAGGTTAATTTAATCACCCGAAGTCAGCTGAGATAGGCGACACCGCACCCGTAATCCTAGTGAGGCTAAGCAGTATAGAAAATCGATGGATGGATAATAATAATAATAATAATAACAAATAATAATAATAAATGTATTTTATGTTGCGCCTTTCATGAAACCCAAGGACACTTTGCATAAACAAAGACAATCACGACAAGGAGACTACAAAGACACAATTTAACAACAAACAACAACAACAGAGCAACCAAACTAGGTGCCGAACACTTGTGCCATTTGAGTGCAGATTTGAAACTGTCCAGTGTTGGTGCCTGCCAAAGAGAGTTCCACAGGGTAGGTGCTGCGACACTGATTCTGACTAACTCTCCGAAGGTTTGTCTGATGGCGGTAGGGAGGCAGTGAGTTCCTAAAGCTTTGGACTCCAGCGAACCACAGTGAGGGCCATTATCCACAAATGGCGAAAACATAGAACAGTGGTGAAAATAAAGAAAAAAGTTAAGCTACACATTGCAACTACATACATCTCTGAGGGGGCTGCCCTTGTTGCCCATATAGAAACTTCCATTGCATGGAAGTCATGTTAAACAAGATGTTGCAGATGACAGACAACTTGACAAAAGGTGTTGGGGCCATTAGAGATATAGTAGACTAAAGTGCTTCCTGCTTACTGAAAGAAGGTTTGAAGAAAACAAGCAAAAATTATGCATTGGTTGTGTGACTGGAGGGTGAAATGCAGTAGTTGGTGGTCTCGCTATTATCCATTGTGTGTGTGTGTGTGTGTGTGTGTGTGTGTTAGGGGGATGGGAACAGGGTAATAAGCTTAACAGTCCCCCCGCCCCTCATGTCACCCCTCATTGGCCTTCCTCCTCCTCGTCTTCCTCCCGCAGGCTCTGATGGCTCAATGAACAATGTGTAGTGTGTGAATGTCAGCAAAATGCACACGCAGACACACAGAATTCCTTGTTTATATCTATCCATGTTGTCCTAATGTGGTCATCAGTGACCAATGTGTTGTTTTTTAAATTGCTATAGACAAATTACAGACTTAGTATATGTATGTTATTTTATTTTAAAATGTGGATAAAAATGCATTTAAAACTCTGCAGTCTGTTGAATTTTGCATTAGCTCTCCCAGTAATGTGGATCGTTTATTTCTTTTCTTCTATCAAAGGTACACAATTACTCCATTTCTTTATGAAGTACAATACTTTAGAGTGCTATTTTCTTAATAGTATTATAAAACAAGTTACAAAATTATTTGTAGTGTTTTTTTGGGGCGCTGGAGCTGATTGACATTTTCATTCATTTCAGTGGTGAAAGATTATTGGAGTTATGTTATGTTACAGTATGTTTGCTACATTATATATTTTGAGTTACAAGCATGGTCATGGAATTAATTAAACTCCTAAATCAAGACACCACTGTATACTACTTCTACTCTTAAGTTTATTTAATCCAAAGGTTCTATATGACTATCTTTAAAAAAAAAAACCTTAAACATATTAAATCTACTTCCTGTAGAAAAATGTGATTTTGCTTTCATTGGATTTGCTTTTTGCTTACAAAAAATGTGCTTTTCCCCTTAAAATTTTTTTAAAAATATCTTCGACTTTCGAAGAAAAATAAAACTTTATCCTCATACTTTTGAATTTTTATCGAAGAGGTAATTAAATAATTAGAGGTGTTAATTGCAAATCTATCCATTTCACCACCTCCATGTTATACACATAAACACACCCACTCACACACACACAAAGTATTTCTCTCTCGAAAAGCAGCACCTTGAGGTCACACGTGTATGTATGACATCATCGTTGTCTTATGACGTATTTTACACACACACATACACAAACACATGTATTTAACTACAACAATGTATGATGTTATACACAAATGCACAAACAGACAGACAGACACACATGCACACACATGCACACACAGTTGGGATGGAACCCTTGGAGGAGGGGCATTCTCGTGACATCATAGGATGTAGACTGGAGGCCGCGCACACACACACACACACAGACACAGATTGTCTTAGGGTTAGGGGTTAAAGTTCAGGTGTCAGTGTGTTTAGGGTTTAAGTCACAGTCACAGGTTAAAGTTCACCTCTTCCTGAATCACTCCCTTCTTCTTCTTGCATGAGTGTAATGGGGGTTCGGGGTGGCAAGGGGGCATGAGTGTAATGGGGTGTTGTGGGAGGCATATCGGGTGGCGACTGCAGTGTCACGTCAGCTAGATTGTGGAATTTAAACATCATCATGTTCACTACCAGCCAAATTGTTGTGTGGATGTGTCTGTGTTTGTGTGTGTGCGTGTATGTATTTATATATAATATTCTTTTCATTTTTTTGCATGCATTTTTGTGTGTACATGTGTGTGCGTGTGTGCTTGTCTTGTGTGTGTGTGTGTGTGTGTGTGTGTATCTTTCTTGTCTGCTGCAGTGTCCTACTTTCAAGTCCCTCCTCTTTTTCTTCCATACTGTTCACTGTATGCGTGTTTGGGGGGGACTCATCAGCTCAAATTAATACCAAATGCACAACAAGCAGACAGCTCATTAATACACTGGCAAACTACACACACTTCTCTCCTGTAAGTTAACCCTTTCCTTCCTTACAGCACCCCCACCTGAAACATACACACACACCCTACATCCTCGTCAGTCTTGTTTTTTTGGGTCACAGTCAGACGAGGTAGACAGAGCTTCTGAGTGTGGAAGACAAGATTATGGTTAATTTTCCTGTACTGTGACATCATAATTATGGGAGTGTGTGATGCACATTCTGTACATAAATGATGGCAGTTACACATACAAGCACCTTATAGGACAACAAATAACACATTGCCTTTGACTGCATGACTATTCAAGAGAAAAAAAAAAGCTTTTGACGAAACTATACATGTAGATCAATAATAAAAATCAATAGCAGCTATGAACAATTTAAGATATTTTACAGTTAAAAATTATAAAGTGAATGAGAGTCCAAGTCCAACTTCCTCGCTGAGCAAAAAGAAGAAAAACATCAAATATATGTTTCACCTGGAGAGTTCCCATTTACGTCATTCACAATACAGTATGTAGAGTATGTACAGTATGTATCTATTTATACACACAGTACATACACATACAGTACTTAACCTACTTGGTTAACAACATCCTAATTTCATTTTTACTCCTCAGTTGTCTGACTGAAATTACATTTTAAATGCTAATTATCCTCATCCATTAATTTTATTTTAAAGAAATGATAAAGCGCATTAATATTTCTTGATTAAAGCAGGGTACTACACACATCCCGATTTTGAACATCTTTACCGAACGTGAGCGAGTCCACGCATGATGAAGAAAACATCGGCAAGTGTCTATTTCTTTCTTGTGATGCTCACTTATTGCATTATTGAAATACAACTGCATTCATATTTACTGTTATTGATGTATCTGTTTTTGTTTTTAATATTAATATTTAATATTGTCTGTGGGATTTTGCAGTACAAAAAACAAACTGAAACTTCAAATAACCATATTTGTCGTAGTACCAAGACTGACCTGTGGGAGGCAGCACAGTGCCACAGGGCAATCAGACTGATGCAGAATGCAAAGAAGAAGAAAGAGTAGCACTGGTCGTTGTAGTAGGAGTAGTGGTGGTACTGATAATGATGGTACTAGTAGTAGTATCATTAGTAGTGGTAGCAATGGAGGTAGTAGTAGTAAAAGAAGACTTTTATGGTGGTAAGCTAACTGTTATCTTGTGTGACTGCTCAATTATGGTGGTTTTCATTTTTGTGGTGAATGACTAGATGGACATGTTATCCAAACAATGTAACTATTGAACAAGTTAAACATTTGTGATTTTCCAAGTGGTGGCCGACTGGTTAGAGCGTCTGCCTCACAGTTCTGAGGACCGTGGTTCAATCCCCGGCCCTGCCTGTGTGGACTTTGCATGTTCTCCCCGTGCCTGCGTGGGTTTTCTCCGGGCACTCCGGTTTCCTCCCATATCCCAAAAACATGCATGGTAGTTTAATTAACAACTCTAAATTGCCCGTAGGTGTGAATGTGAGTGCGAATGGTTGTTTGTTTGCATGTGCCCTGCGATTGGCTTACTTTGATTAGAAGTGGGGGGAAAATTATCAGTATGTGTGTACCCCTCTTTAGATGTCTGTTTAGTGTCGCAGGTGAGCTGGAGCCTATCCCAGCTGACATTGGGCAAAAGGCGGGGTACACAGTGGACTGGTTGCCAGTCAATGTCAGGGCTTTTGAATGTTAATGCTCGCTAAATTTCTGTGTGTGTGTGTGTGTGTGTCTGTCTGTGTGTGTGTGTTTGTTTGTTTCAGATCCGCGTGGATGGAGTCCCGCCGCCGTCCCACAATGCTTTGCTGTACGAGAGTGTGACAGTGGTGGAAGGAAAGCCCATCCTGAGAGACATGATGTTCAGTCCGGACCATCTGTACATCTACCTGCTTAGTGACAGACAGGTGTGCACGTGCGCACACACACTCGAAGGTACAGTCACACATGCACACGTGTCTGACACGCTGGGCCATATTGTTGTTTCAGGTGAGCAGACTTCCTGTGGAGACATGCGAGCAGTATCAGTCTTGTTCAGACTGTTTGTCTTCAGGAGACCCTCACTGTGGATGGTGTGTCCTTTACAACAAGTAAGACGTACACTATGACATCAGGGTTAGTAGTAGTTACTACAGCTAAATGATTTGGCAAATGCTGTTTTCATTCATCTGATTTACAATTAATGCATTTTTTAGTCCACAACAATTACAGTATATTAGCTTCTGTAGCTGGGCTGGGAAAAGTGAGGCCCGTGGGGGATGCCCACCAAGCATTTTAATCAAGGGTCCTGTAATCCTGTTTGTCTCAGTCTTTTTGTCCTTAAAATTGGTTAAAATGTATTTCGTAGCGGCACGGTGGCCGACTGGTTAGAGCGTCAGCCTCACAGTTCTGAGGTGCGGGGTTCAATCCCCGTCCCCGCCTGTGTGGAGTTTGCATGTTCTCCCCGTGCCTGCGTGGGTTTTCTCCGGGCACTCCGGTTTCCTCCCACATCCCAAAAACATGCATTAATTGGAGACTCGAAATTGCCCGTAGGCATGACTGTGAGTGCGAATGGTTGTTAGTTTCTATGTGCCCTGCGATTGGCTGGCAACCAGTTCAGGGTGTACCCCGCCTCCTGCCCGATGACAGCTGGGATAGGCTCCAGCACGCCCGCGACCCTAGTGAGGAGAAGCAGCTCAGAAAATGGATGGATGGATGGATAGCTTCTGTAGCTGGGCTGGGAAAAGTGAGGCCCGTGGGGGATGCCCACCAAGCATTTTAATCAAGGGTCCTGTAATCCTGTTTGTCTCAGTCTTTTTGTCCTTAAAATTGGTTAAAATGTATTTCGTTGTATTTTGTATTTGTTTTTAGCTATATATTTTGTATTCCTTTATCTCATTGAATAATTAGTTAATTAATTACGTAAAGTATTTACATGGAGACTTATTTGGCATTCCGATTGAAATCATTCTGATTGAAGATCTATTTTGATTGGGTGTATGTATACATGTGTATTATATTTCATTGGAACAGCCATGTGACGTGCACATCGACGTGAGCGTCACGTCATTTGTCAAGATTGAGGTCCGTCGTCTATTTACCACAGTAGTTGGGATTGTGTTTACACGTTTATTAAAACAAGCGCTTGATAAAAACAAGTTATAAGTAGTTAAAAACAAGATCTCTGTCTCATACGAACTCTGGTCGGGAACCACCATATATATGCCGTGGGTAAACGATGACGTCACCGCGCATTTACGACAAGGTGGAGCTTGCGCAGACAGCACTTCCCAGTTCAATTCCGATTCAGCGGCTACATGATGAAAATGTACTTATGATCGGTTTGGCAAAAGGAATTTTCCACCCCTGTGAATCAGAATGAAATTCCATTTGGATTTGGCCTGTTTTTTCCGATTGAGGTGTTAAATTGAGCATTTACATTTGGTTTGGCCTTCTAAACCGATTATAATCAGAATAGAAGGCTCCATGTAACCTAACCCCCCCCCCCCCCCCCCATTGATTTATTGCACAGTGACCTAATTTACGAGTATTTCAAGATAGATTTTTTTGCTCTGACTTGCGAGCGCAGACTTGAGATACTCGTGTTGTATGGTGGTAGCAAACACCACTCCACTCACTTCACAATAGGCAACAGTTTGGCATAGTAAGCAAATCTTCAAAAAAAAGAGACCAAGCGGTTTAATGCGACTCCCAGATGAAATTTACTTTAAAACCAAACTGAAAACAAAGATAATTAAAAATTTTGAATTTAAAACAATAGCCACAACTTGCTTTAAGAAGGGCTTGCCAGTTTAATGCTAACATCTTATGGAAAAAGCCATTGACATGCAAATGCTAATGCTTAGCATTGATAGTTGTGGTTTTAGAAGCAATGGCTATTTGAACTCAAACAGTAGAGCAATACATGTAGACACACAGTAAATTATAACAATTCTCACAGGCATATATTCCTTATCCTCCACATAAAATGACAAATATTTCATATTCATATAATTCTTTGCTCATGTCTTCATGACCAAGGCAGGCACACCAGAAGGAACAGCACAATGAAATGAATTGCAGCATTAAATTATGAAGCACAAACTGTTTAATTCTTCAAATTCTATTTAATGATTTCCTTATTGTATGTTTTTTTAAATCATTTAAAATCATAATCATTTTATTTTATTAATTTTTTTGGGTGGGGGGAAAATAAATGGTATTTCCATTCATTTCAATGGGGAGAGGTGATTTGAGATACGAAGTATCTTGAGTTACGAGCATGGTCACGGAACATGTTAAATTCGTATCTCAAGGCACCACTGTATACTTCCCTCCACCCCTGAAGGTCTTGCTTTTAATGATGCTTCATAGGTTCTCAATATGGTTAAGGTCATGGGATGGATGGATGGATACAATGGGACGAAAAAGTATTTAGTCAACCACCATTTGTGCAAGTTCTCCCACTTAAAAAGATGAGAAAGGCCTGTAATTTTCATCATAGGTATACCTCACCTATGAGGTACCTTTGTTATATACCCTTTGTTGGCAATGACAGAGGTCAAACATTTTCTGTAAGTCTTTACAAGGTTTTCACACACTGTTGCTGGTATTTTGGCCCATTCCTCCATGCAGATCTCCCCTAGAGCAGTGATGTTTTGGGGCCGTCGCTGGGCAACACAGACTTTCAACTCCATCCAAAGATTTTTTATGGGGTTGAGATCTGGAGACTGGCTAGGCCACTCCAGGACCTTGAAATGCTTCTTCCGCAGCCACTCCATCGTTGCCCGGGCAGTGTGTTTGGGATCATTGTCATGCTGAAAGACCAAGCCACATTTCATCTTCAATGCCCTTGCTGATAGGAGGAGGTTTTCACTCAAAATCTCACAATACATGGCCCCATTCATTCTTTCCTTTAGAAGGATCAGCTGTCCTGGTCCCTTTGCAGAAAAACAGCCCCAAAGCACGATGTTTCCACCCCCCATGCTTCACAGTAGGTATTGTGTTCTTTGGATGTAACTTTCTCCTCCAAACACGACAACTTGAGTTTTTACCAAAAAGTCATTCACTTGGTCCCCCAGTGTGGTTCTGGAATTTTTGCTCACCGTTCTTGTGATCATTTTGACCCCACGGGGTGAGATCTTGCGTGGAGCCCCAGATTGATAGAGATTATCAGTGGTTTTATATGTCTTCCATTTTCTAATAATTGCTCCCACAGTTAATTTCTTCACACCAAGCTGCTTAGCTATTGCAGATTCAGTCTTGCCAGCCTGGTGCAGATGTAGAATTTTGTTTTTTTGTGTCCTTTGACAGCTCTTTGGTCTTGGCCATAGTGGAGTTTGGAGTGTGACTGTTTGAGGTTGTGGACAGGTGTCTTTTATACTGATAACGAGTTCAAACAGGTGCCATTAATACAGGTAATGAGTGGAGGACAGAGGAGCCTCTTAAGAAGAAGTTACAGGTCTGTGAGAGCCAGAAATCTTGCTTGTTTGTAGGTGACCATAATTAGCTAATAAATTATTTAAAAATCAGACAATGTGATTTTCTGGATTTTTTTTTCTCATTTTGTCTCTCATAGGTGAGGTATACCTATGATGAAAATTACTTTTTAAGTGGGAGAACTTGCACAATTGGCGGCTGACTAAATACTTTTTTGCCCCACTGTAGATAGAATATTTAAAAAGACCAAAATTGTGTGGATACTAGATTTGCTGCAAACAACAGACACTCACTTGTGATTGGTTCAGATCTTATGATGTATGTGTAGGTGTGTGTGTGTGTGCATGTGAAAGGCATTTATAGAAACATTAATGATGCCACATGGGAACACATTCACTCATACTTGCACACACAGTTTGTGGGCCTCTTTGATGTTGAGAGTCCAGGTGGAGACATTTTGTCTTTGCTGTAACATCAATCAGCTTAGCCTTCAATATTAAAGAGCCCCTCTCTGTGTTCATGAAGAAAAATCGCTGCACTCATTCAGGCTTTGCCACCACTTTCAGAATACGAGGCTGCAATGTTGCTGCTCAGCACAGGACCATGGATACATGTGAAAACATGAAGTACCAGGCGAAACACATTTCATTTTATTTTTAATGGGATGAAAATTAAACTGTCAAGCATTTCAGAAAAGAATTAACATTAAACAAAACATAACCATAAAGAAATGAATGACGGTTGTTGTTCATCCATCCATCCATCCATTTTCTGAGCCGCTTCTCCTCACTAGGGTCACGGGCGGTTGCTATTCAGTCAGTCATTTAAAAAATAAAATACAAAAATATTTCACAAATTCTGCCTGGGTATGTAAACTTATGAGCACAACGGTACATACAGTGGGTACGGAAAGTATTCAGACCCCCTTAAATCTTTCACTCTTTTTTATATTGCACCCATTTGCTAAAATCATTTAAGTAATTTTTTTTCCACAGTAATGTACACACTGCACCCCATATTGATAGAAAAAACAGAATTGCTGAAATATTTGCAGATTTATTAAAAAAGAAAAACTGAAATATCACACAGCCATAAGTATTCAGACCCTTTGCTCAGTATTTAGTAGAAGCACCCTTTTGAGCTAATACAGCCATGAGCCTATTTGGGAATGATGCAACAGGTTTTTCACACCTGGATTTGGGGATCATCTGCCATTCCTCCTTGCAGATCCTCACCAGTTCTGTCAGGTTGGATGGTGAACTCATCAGACCAGAGAATCTTATTTCTCTTGGAGTCCTTCAGATGTTTTTTCTTAGCAAACTCCATGCAGGCTTTCATGTGTCTTGCACTGAGGAGAGGCTTCCGTCGGGCCACTCTGCCATAAAACCCCGACTGGTGGAGGGCTGCAGTAATGGTTGACTTTCTAGAACTTTCTCCCATCTCCCGACTGCATCTCTGGAGCTCAGCCACAGTGATCTTTGGGTTCTTCCTTACCTCTCTCACCAAGGCTCTTCCCCCCAATTGTTCAGTTTGGCCGGACGGCCAGCTCTAGGAAGGGTTCTGATCGTCCAAAACGTCTTCCATTTAAGGATTATGGAGGCCACTGTGCTCTTAGGAACATTAAGTGCAGCAGGATCTTTTTTGTAACCTTTGCCAGATCTGTGGCTTGCCACAATTCTGTCTCTGAGCTCTTCAGGCAGTTCCTTTGACCTCATGATTCCCATTTGCTCTGACATGCACTGTGAGTTGTAAGGTCTTATATAGACGGGTGTGGCTTTCCTAATCAATTCCAATCAGTATAATCACACACAGCTGGACTCCAATGAAGGTGTAGAACCACTTTAAGGATGATCAGAAGAAATGGACAGTTAAATATGAGTGTCACAGCAGAGGGTCTGAATACTTACGGCTGTGTGATATTTCAGTTTTTCTTTTTTAATAAATCAGCAAAAGTGTCAACAATTACGTTTTTTTCTGTCAATATCGGGTACTGTGTGTATATTAATGAGGAAAAAAATGTACTTTAATTATTTTAACAAATGGCTGCAGTATAACAAAGAGTGAAAAATTTAAGGGGTCTGAAAACTTTCCTTACCCACTGTATATGCAGTCATACGCACCCCTGTCATATTGGAATGAAAGTTTAGGCTACACCTTTTTCATAACCTGTAGGGGGCGGTGGCATATTGGAATGAAAGTGTACAGCTTTTTCATAACCTCTAGATGGCTGCATACATTTGTAAAATGTGAAAGTTTTTTTCATTTTCCCATATACCTACATATAATGCGCACTATGGACTTTTGACAATTGGGGGGGGGGGGGGGGAATGTGCATTATACATGAGAAGTGTCAGTATATGTGGTTCACTGTAGCCCAAATTCCAGAAAAATTGTACATTCAAACCAAAAATGGTACATTCAAACTTCCTGGGAAATAAAATTTTTGAGTTTTTGTGTACGTGGAGGGCCCCTAAAAGTAGGGCCTTCACCCAACCTGGTGTTCGGGCCCTAATAATAAACAAGGACATTTCAATAAGGTCCTTGGATCATTAATGATAATCATGTCATGTGACCCTTCCCAGATGTTCCAGACAGGAAGCATGTGAGAAGTGGCAGGAGCCTCAGCACTTCAACGCCAAGCTCGACCAGTGTGTAGACATCTCCGTTACCCCCAGCAACATGTCTGTCACCGCCCCAGCAACGCAGGTACAGTACTTCTTGTCATAGACATCAAATATATGTACAGTAGACCCTGCCTTGAGCTATAATATGTCAGCAAGTCCACCATAATGAATGTGGCAGATCTGCCCCATGTACAAATGCAGGGAAATGGACTGACGTTCAAAAGGCCACAAACCCACTGAATGCAACACATTCACTAATAGATTTGGGAAACAGACCAAAAACAATTTACAGTGTAATCTTGACATGTAAGTACCCCAACCTTTGTGTTTTTCGAGCTACGCCTGGTTGCTGCTGTCGTTTGGTTTTGGATTTAATTTCTTTTGTGTTTGAGCTGAAATTTGAGTTACGAGGGAGCTTCACATATGCTGCCGCTCGAGTGAAGTGAGAAAAAAAGGAGAGCAACAGTTGCTGATGCACTTTCAGCCGTTTTACAAATACAAAATTAATACAATGGCAAAGAGCTATAGTAAGCAAAAACTCATACCAACGAAGGCGAACTCATTAGGCCACGCCCCTTAAAGGCACACATGCAACACTACAGGTATTATTGTTGCGACTTGGCTTGTCCCAACATACAGTAATTACACTTTTGTTTCTGTACATTCTTTTATTGTTCTTTTACAATGCAGTGCTACTTTCTTTATTAAAAACGCATAACCCCCCAAAATTGTGGCGTTATTTTGGGGGCTGGAATGGATTAATATAATTTCAATTCATTTCAACGGGGAGTATTAATTTGAAATACAAGTAAATTGAGTTACGAGCTTGGTCACGGAAAAAAGTCAAGGTACCACTGTATCTCACCTAATCTGATCTAAATAAATGTTTACTACTTCCTATTAGTATATAAGGACGCACCAAGCCAATGTAGGGATTTTTCCAATGTTTTCGTGAGTGTTTAGTGTATATAACACTGTCACTGTGATGATAAGTATTAAAATAGGATTCTAAAATATTTAATTTGTGTCTAGCATCACCAGATCCTGAAATCCAGATGTGACGTGGGTTTTCTGAATACAGAGCACTACATTTACAGTTAACAGATTTTTATATTTAGCGATTGATATCAATTTAACACCCAATAATACCAATGATTGTGGATGGACTATGAGTGCAGCCTTCCCTTTGCTGCTTTGTCAGCCCTTTATCTTTGGGAAACTTGCTTAGTATGAGAAAAGTGGGCTAAGCACTTATCAATCAGAGTTGTGACTTGGTGGCAATTTAGTGAAATAATAAATTATTTGTTTGTAGGCTGGGAATTGTGTGATGCACATACATGACTTCATAGTACCAGTCCCATTTCCAATGAAGTTGGGACATTGTGTAAAACATAAATAAAAAGAGAATACAATGATTTGCAAATCCTTTTCAACCTGTATTTAATTAAATACACTATAAAGACAAGATATTAAATGTCCAAACTGGTGAACTGCACGTAAGCGGCAAGGCTAAAAAACAACATTGAATGCCTGTGACTAGGCATGGGACGGTATCCGATTCTGACGGTACGATAACCTTGAGCAGAAATTTCTCTGTATCACGATATTTAAATTACAGCTCTAAAATTAATTATTTTGAAAATTTTTAGTAAATAAAAACAACTTTTTTTGCCATTGAACACAAACTATTTTATTTTTAAATAAAATAGAGACTATTTAGTGCATTAATAAACTTGTTCCATGTTAAGTTTAGATAGATAGATAGATAGATTGATTGATTGATTTACTAAATCACAATGTCCCATCACTGGTCAGCTCGTCTTACAGGAGACCTGCGGGCTACTAACACTATATTACAAGTACAGTGATAGTGACAGATAACTTGTCTACAGTTAAGATTGGCATTGAGAAACACCTCAAGGTTTGAAAAGCTGATACGGTTTCTTCTGTCTGTTTCGTACTGTTCGCAACAGTTCCATTAGACACACTGATACCTTCATTAATATTTTTTTCCAGAATTTGTATTGTCAATAAAATTTAAACATGTCCATATTGTTCTTTTCCTGCTACTGTCACACGTTGCCTTATCAGTCTCACGTCTAACCTCTTCGCATGCGCATTGCCGCCCGTCCCCCCTCTGCTCACCTGAGAAAGAGAGGAAAAAAAAGGCAGCTGGCCTCTCCTCATTAAGATCAAAGAGGCTGATTGTTTAGCGAGTGAGAATCTCGTATTTCTGGTAATGGACAGTGTTACAGTAATTGAAACCTTGACTTTTCAAAGTCTCAGCATACCTTTAACTCGGTAATCGCCCCATGCCTACCTGTGACCTTCGATCAATCAAGCGACGCTGCATTAAAAAATGTCATAATTAATAATGTAAAAGATATTGCCATGTGGGTTCAGGAACACTTCAGAAAACCATTGTTAGTTAACACAGTTTGTTGCTATATCTACAAATGCAAGTTAATACTTTACCTTGCAAAACAAAAGCCCTATCAACAACACCCACAAACACCGCCGGGTTCTCTGGGTCCGAGCTCATTTAAGATGGACTGACGCAAACTGTGCTGTGGTCTGATTGGTCAACATTTCAAATGGTTTATGCAAGTCATGGCCAAAGAGGAAGGACCGTCTGGATGGTCATCAGCGCGAAGTTAAAAAGCCAGCATCTGTGATGAAATGGGGTTGTGTTACATAATTTATGCTGCCACCAAGCCACATTCTCCACGTGTTACAACACTGTGGCTTCGTAACAACAGTGTGGCTTCATAGTAAAAGAGTGCGAGTACTAGACTGGCTTGCCAGTAATCCAGACCTGTCTCCCACTGAAAATGTGTGGCGCATCATTAACCGCAAAATATGACAACAGAGACCCCAGACTGTTGAGCAAATTAAGTTGTACATCAAGCAAGAACGGGAAATAATTCCATCTAGAAAGCTTCAACAATTGGTGTCCTCAGTTCCCAAACACTAATGGAGTGCTGTGAAAAGGAACGTTGATGTAACACAGTAGTAAACATGCCCTTGTCCCACCTTTTTTGGAACATGTTGCAGGCATCAAATTCAATATGAATGAATATTTGGGAAAAAAAACAGTATCAATTTGAACATTAAATATTGTGTCTTTGTAATGAATTCAATTAAATATAGGTTGAAAAGGATTTGCTAACCATTGTATTCTGTTTTTATTTACATTGTGCACAACGTCCCAACTTCATTGGAATTGAGGTTTGTATTTTCCACAATGTCAACGAATTGTGTTGGCAAAATTATATAATATATGGTGGTCATATAGAATCAAATGTTTTGTTCAGAACCAAGAGCTCTGGCTTTGCATCTAAAACCAGTGCCACATCTTTAAGTAGCAAATGAAGCACCTTCAGCCTTTGCGCTATGCCGCCACATCCAATATGACGGCAAAGTCAACGTATGAGTCAGTGCTCAAGGCGGCGTCTGTGTGTATACCGTACGATGTCTGCACATTCTGTCGCATTTGGGCTCCTTGGTCGAGGATGTCATGGAGTGTGACGTTGTCTGTGTGCAGCTCAGCGTACGGGTGAACCACGTGCCCGCGCTGTCGGGTGGCGTGTCCTGCGTCTTCCAGGACATCAGCGAAACCTCGGCGGAGGTGGGGCCTGACGGTCAGGTGACATGCATGTCGCCCACGCTCAGAGACCTGCCGCCGCACTCCTACGGTGATGCGCGCGCGCACACACACGCACACGATGGATCATTCAGGATTACCTCTCATACGCACTACTGAAACACACATTTGAGTGTATTAAATATGAGAGTTGCACTAATTTGGGTGAGAGCGTTTCACTTCATAGTTCAAGAGCATTTTAATTGTTTGTGGGAGTGTTTCAGTAGTCAGTGTAAGTGTTTTAATAGTGGTGTGAGAATGTTTCCTTTTTGTGTGAGAGCATTTCATTAGTGCCTGTGAGAAGGTGCTTTAGTAGGGTGGGAAAGTGTTTCACTTGATTGTGTGAGTGCATTTCAGTATCCTTTGAGAGTGTTTTACTTGTGTGAGAGCATTTCAGTAGTAAGTGTGAGAGCATTTCAGTTGTGTGTAAGACCATTTTAGTAGTGAGTGTGAGCGCTTTTCATTAAGCCTCTTCTAAAACATAGAATGCTGGACACTTCCATGTTAGCAAGCTATAGACCCATCTCAAATATCCCTTTCATAGCGAAGATTGTTGAGAAAGTTATTTTTAATCAACTCAGCAATTTCTTGAACTTAAATGGACTTTTTGACAAATTTCAATCAGGTTTACGAACTCATCACAGTACAGAATCTGCTCCAATCAAATTACTAAAGGTTGAATACTGACTCTGAAAAGGTGTCAATTATTGTCTTGTTGGATCTGAGTGTGGCTTTTGATACGGTAGATCATAATATACTTCTGAACAGGTTGGAAATGTGGGTGGGGCGAAATGGAGCAGTCCTTAAATGGTTCAGGTCCTACCTGGAGGAAAGGAGTTATTTTGTAACCATTGGAAGTGTTCAATCTCATTGAATGGTAATGACCTATGGGGTCCCTCAAGGGTCAGTTGTTGGACCCCTCCCGTTCAGCCTGTATATGGTACCCTTGGGTGAAATTCTTCAGAACTTTAATTTTTCCCATCATAGCTATGCAGATTAAACACAGTTACATCTAGCAGTGTCTCCTGATGACTACAGTTCAATTGAGGTGTTCTGTCACTGTCTAAAACAGATAACTCGATGAACCAAATTTTTCTTCAATTAAACCACAACAAAACTGAGATAATTGTTTTGGGCAATAGAGAAAAGAGGATTGCTGTTAGTAAATAAATGGAGTCACGCCTTAAAAACCAAAGACCAAGTCCGAAACCTTGGTGTACTGATACATTCCGACCTGACTTTTAACAGCCGTATCAAATAAATTACTAAAACTGCCTTCTACCATCTGAAGAACATATCCAAAGTGAAGACTTGCATGTGCCAAGCAGACCGGGAGAAGCTCATCCATGCTTTTATTTAAAGCAGACTTGACTATTGTAATGGTCTTCTGACAGGCCTCCCCCAAAAGAGCATTAAACAGCTGCAGCTCATTCAGAATGCTTCAGCTCGGGTTCTGACCAGAACAAAGAGGTCAGAACATATTACTCCAATTCTAAAGTCTCCACACTGGCTCCCAGTCAGCTTTAGAATAGATTTTAAAGTTCTGCTACTGGTCTATAAATCACTAGATGGTTTAGGTCCTGAATACATAAAGAAATGCTAATGCAATACAAACCCAGAAGGGCTCTGAGATGGACAGACTCAGGTCACATAGTGGAGCACAGAGTCCAAAGCAAACATGGTGAAGCAGCATTTAGCTATTATGCTGCCAATAGAAGTGACCTCAGCGCCAAGTGTCAATGTTTTTAAGTCCAGGTTAAAAACTCTTCTTTTTTACTCATACTTTATTTCCACTTTTAAATGATATTTCTTGCACTGCACCCTGTTTTAATTGAACTTTTAATTTTCTCGGTTTTAAAAGTTTACAAGCTGTTTTTGTTGTTGTTTTTAAATGCTTTTAATCATGTAAAGCACATTAAGTTACATTGTATATGAAATGTGCTCTATGAATAAATTTGCTTTGCTTTAGTGTGTATGAATCTTTCAGTAGTGCATGTGAGTGTTTCACTTGATTAGTATGAGAGCATTTCAGTTGAGTGTGAGTGTTTCACTTGTGTGAGAGCATTTCAATAGTGTGTGTAAGAGCATTTCAGTTGTTTATCAGCATTTCAATAGGCTGTGAGAGCGTTTCACTTGATAGTGTGAGAACATTCCATCATCTCGTGAGAGCATTTCACTTGATTGTGTGAGAGCATTTTAGTGGTGTGTGAGAACACGTCGGTAGTGTGTTTGAGAGCATTTCATTAGTGCGTGAGCACATTTCAGTGGTGAGAGAGTGCTTCATCAGTGTGTTTGACAGTATTTCTGTAGTGTGTCTAAGCGTTTTTGTACTGCGTTTGAATGTTCCACTTGATAGTTTGTGAGCATTTCATCAGCAATGTGTGAGCATTTCAGCAGCAGAACATTTGAGTAGTGTGTGAGTGAGAGGTAATCCTGAATGATGTCCCTTGCAACCTACACAAATTTGCGCTGGTCACACCTGCTCATGGGCGTTGTGGTCTGGACAGGAGAGAAACGTGACATCCAACTCAGTCTTCGATCTGGCGAGACTAAACGCACGTTCATCAGCACCAAGTTCACCTTCTACAACTGCTCTGTGCTCAACTCGTAAGCTTGACGTGCACTCCTCCCCTCTGTCATCATCTTCTGCACCGCCGCGTGCTTGATAGCATCTTCACTTCCTGTTTGCAGGTGCACTTCCTGTGTGGGCAGCATGTTTCCGTGTCACTGGTGCAAATATCGCCACATGTGCACCAACAACCTGGAGGACTGTTCCTTCTTGGAGGGGCGCGTCAGCACGGCCCAGGTAAACGCACACAGTGCTCAGTAGAATCTTGTGTTTGTGCGTGGTCCTTTAAGTAGGAAAATAAATCTGAAATTTTTTGGGGAGAAATTTGTCTTTTGCTAGCTGGTTAGCATGTCTGCCTCATGCACTTGTTTATATGTGCCCTAACGATGACTGGCAACCAGTCCATTGCTTATCTAGGGGAGCATTCGCAAAACGTCATTGTGACGTTATTTTTGTGCATGCGCATAAGATTGAGTGGCAAGAGAGCCCATATAATATTGGCTGAGAAACCTCGTTTTGTTGGCTTTTTATCACAATATGCAAGTTTGGGCCAGCTCATGCAGCAAAGCTTCTGTACGACAGCGGCACCCAGAATTTGCCTTAAATACGCAGTTACGGACAAATGTGTCCCAAATCCTGGGCTGGCTTGAGGGGATGTACTGTACATATGTGTGTGTAGTGTGGCTAGTGTGTGTGTGTGTGTGCATGAACGTGTGTGTGTGTCGTTGTCTCTGCATTTGTGTGTGGCAAGTGTGTGTCCCTGGCGGTACGGTGGACTGGTTACCACATTTGCCTCACAGTTCTGAGGACCAAGGTTCAAATCCAGCCTCCCCTGTGTGGAGTTTCCATGTTCTCCCCGTGCCTGTGTGGGTTTTCTCCGGACACTCCGGTTTCCCACATCCCAAAAACATGCATGGTAGGTTAATTGAAGACTCGAAATTGCCCCTAGGTGTGAATGTGAGTGTGAATGGTTGTTAAATGTGCCCTGCGATTGGCTGGCAACCAGTTCAGGGTGTACCCCGCCTCCTGACCGAAGATAGCTGGGATTGGCTCCAGCACTCCCGCAATCCTTGTGAGGATAAGCGGCTCAGAAAATGGATGGATGGATGGAAGTGTGTCCCTTTAAAGCCTCTCTCCACAGTCACTGCAGCATGCTGCGCTTTGGTCCTGTGGTGCTAACGGGCTTCCTGTCAGTCACAAGGCAATTAATTACTGTGGCGATGCTTGTTCATGAAGCTTTACGTCCTCGGAGAAAAACTGTTAGTGCGCGTGTGTGAATGAATGCATGCATGTATCCTGCTGCTGATCACGACTTTTCAATACCAACTGGTACTGTATGAGTTAATCATATGACACGGTCAAAACTAGCAATTGAAGTGCTTGCACTAGAGATGAAATGCTTTGAAAATGTGATATCAGGATTATAGTGACCAAGATAATTAAAGTGATGGAATTATCACAAATTTCCAATGAAATGGCAAAAAAAAAAAAAGTAAGGTACAAGTTTTATTTAGGAAACAAAAAATATAAAATGGGCAAACATACTGTATGCATAGGGCTTGGTGTTTTTTTCTCCTGCAAAAATCCAGTTTAGCTGCTGATGCTTTTGCTAATAATACAAAAAGGGGCCAAAAAGAACCATGTACGCTCAGAAACGCTAATTACGGTAGTGACCATAATTACAATCTAAAACGCTAATGTTAACCATTTGAAATGTTTTCACGGCTCATGGAAAAACCTTTTCATCCCTCGCTCACGCTAAGAGCCACTGTTTGATCACTCACACGTACATTTGAGTCTTTTCTCTTCCACTTGTTTCCGGCTGTCAAAAAACAAATCAAGAAGGCATTTCTCTGAAATCAAATTTGTGCCAAAAGAATCACACAAAACATTTTAAATCGCAAACAGCGACAATAATGCAACATTAAATTTTCGATCATCTTAAGGAAGTGTAAGTATCTATCATATATGTTATCAATGCTGTACTAGGAAGTAGTGATTTTGTAACATTATGCTAGTAACATGTTAGAAGTGCACAGCCACACTTTATCAACAATTAGGCAGCTAATAACCGTTAGCTATATTGCTAAGGTTAGCTACCATACTGACTAGTCCGTACTGTATACTATATGGCCATTGGCCACATAAAGACAGTTTTCCTTCTTATAATCTTTTGGTTTATTTCGATATTAGGTATGTATTTATATCAAATATTTTCCCCTCTGAAATATTTTAGTGCTTGCAGCAAACAACTCTAATGCATGGATAAATCTTGATCAACTAAGACCTCCATCAACTTACTGTCAAGTAATATCACATCTCGTGCTTTTTGTGTAATTTCGAATTTTCCCAGATTGAACAGTTGAGGATGAGGATGCATTCAATGTCCCTGGAGTGATAAAGTAGTTGAATGGACAGGAACACCAGGATCTTCTAAATGAACACCGACAAACTTTTAGGATAACGGTCTTCTTTGACCATGAATGTAAAAATAAAGTAACAATACATTGTGTTTGTTCATATATTTAATTGCAAAATAAAAATGTTATGCAACGTATAAAAGGTCCTTCATTACAGGTCTATTTTCGAAATAGTGCACTGCAAGTCAAGCTGGACAGAATATGACAACACAGACAGGAAGTCAGACAAGGAAATACACAGTCAATTTTAATATTCAATATTCACAGTCAATATTTTAAAATATATTCATTGCTATTGTATTAGCATCACTTACTGTATCAAAACAGGTACTGAATGAACAACAAATTAGCTTTGGAAAAATGACCTTGAAAGAAAATCTTGAAAGTTTATATTACTTGAAACTGAATACTGGACCATGTACACAAATGCCTAAAAAAAAAAAAAAAATACATATTTTCCAATTCTACAATCTTCACATTTCATTTTCACTTCACTCAGTCTTTGCAGAAGATCGGGTGTCTGAATGTAGAGTTCCCCTTCAAACAAGGTCAATATGATGGGATTTATTAATCCATGAAGGACATGAAAGTTATGGTTTGATAGGGGGCAACGCATGTCTAACACCACCAGCCGATCATCTGGGTCAAACTCAGCGCTGTGATCCCGGAGAGGTAGCTCCATTGGCTGAAAGACAGGAAGGTTAATTACATTAGACCAATGAAAACTGTTCAAACAAACCAAAGTTTGAAGCTGGGTCCATTCACTGATTTTTTTGGACACATAGTGGACTGTTTGCTAATTCTCATACCAGAAGAAGCCGTCTGGGGAAAACCACATTGGAAGCTAGCCCAAGACAGAAGTTAAAAGAGACTACATTAGCAATTTTAAATACCTTCTTATCTGTTTGCCATTTTACCACGGCATACAAATCTTAATGTTTCTAATAATAATCATTTACAAAAATAAATACTTACATACACACACACATACGCACACACACACACACGTATACATTATACATATACATACATATATCCTAATGCTTGTTTTCCTTCAAAAAAAATTTTTTTCAGAGGGGCAAACAGTTGATATAAATACAAACTTAATATTGACATAACATGACATAAACCCTAAGATTATAGAAAGGAAAACTGTATATCTGTAATTATTTTCTTTTTCTCAACACCAAGACGGGCTAACTTTAAAAGTAGATATTGTATATAATCAAGCTCTTGTAGGAAATGCTACAAGTTATTTCAGATTCCTGCTTCCCTTTTATGCTAATTCCGTCTTTAAACCGCACTGGTTATAAGTGTTTAATTTTATTCAGGAATGTATTTCTCAGATCATCATAAAATGATAAAGAAATGTGGCCAATGGCCATATAGTATACAGTACGGACGAGTCAGTATTGTAGCTAACCTTAGCAATATAGCTAATGGTTATTAGCTGCTAAATTGTTGATAAACTGTGGCTGTGCGCTTCTAACATGTTACTAGCATAATGTTACATCACGACTTTGTAGTATAGCATTGACAACATATATGATAGATACTTCCATCCATCCATTTTCTGTACCACTTTTCCTCACTAGGGTCGCGGGTGTGCTGGAGCCTATTCCAGCTATCTTCGGGCGAGAGGCAGGGTACACCCTGAACTGGTCGCCAGCCAATCGCAGGGCGCATACAAGCAACAACCATTCGCGCTCACATTCACACCTACGGGAAATTTAGTCTTCACTGAACCTACCATGCATGTTTTTTGGGGGGAAACCGGAGTACCCGGCGAAAACCCACGCAGGCACGGGGAGAACATGCGAACTCCGGGATTTGAACACCGGTCCTCAGAACTGTGAGGCAGAGGTACCAACCAGTTGCACACCATGCCTGATAGATACTTACACTTCCTTAAGGTGTCAATTAGGACGGGATTTCTCATAAAGCCCGCCAACCCGAGAGATTTGTGCCAAAAAGAAAACGCAAAAGGTCAGGCACAACAGTGCAGAAATTGGAACGTGAGCAAAAAGTCAGGCAGGGCAAATGCAAATATCGTCATCGCAAGCAAACAATATTTTCATTGCAACTAATAAATTTTTATTTATTTTTTTTTGCTTGAGTTCGATTATATCTCTCAATGTTTTAGTTTTTGTTTGGAATTCAATGTTTTTTTTTTTTTTTTTTTTTTTTGCTCGTCTTGTTTTTTGTTTGCGATTTAAAAAGTTTTGTGTGATCCTTTTTGGCATAAATCTGATGCCATACATTTTCAGCATCTATGTGAACTCGGAATGGTAATGCTAAAAACAACCAGGATCTTGCTGATCATGTGATTTTCCGTCCACAGGGCTGTCCTCAGATCTTGCCCACGTCCGACATCCTGGTGCCGGCCGGTCTGGTTCGTCCGATCACGTTGCGAGCGCGCAACCTACCACAGCCACAATCGGGTCAGAAGAACTACGAGTGTGTGTTTCACATCCAAGGGAAAGTCCAGCGCATACCGGCTGTGCGCTTCAACTCATCCTGCATACAGTGTCAGAACACCTCGGTAAGACTAGTTTACGCTGCTTGGTTGGCTCGCTTCAAAGTCCATCCATCCATCCATTTCCAACACCGCTTATCCTGGTTAGTCGCGGGGTGCTGGAGCCTATCCCAGCTGACTTGGGGCGAAAGGCGGACTACACCCTGAACTGGCCGCCAGTCAGTCGCAGGGCACATATAGACACGGACAACCATTCGCGCTCACATTCACACCGTCACTGAGTAGGAACTGAACCCACGCTGCCCGCACCAAAGTCAGGCGAGTGCACCACTATACCATCAGTGACTCGCTTCAAAGTCACACTGTCAAAATACAGTCCCCTCCAAAAGTATTGGAATGGCAAGGTCAATTCCTTTGTTTTTGTTGTATACTGAAGACATTTTGGTTTCAAATCAAAAGATGAATATGACACGAAAGTTCAGAATTCCAGCTTTCATTTCATGGTATTTATATCAAGATGTGTTAAACAAATCAGCACCTTTTGTTTGAAGCCACCCATTTTTCAAGTGTAGCAAAAGTATTGGAACATCCATCCATCCATTTTCCGTACCGCTTCTCCTCACTAGGGTCTGGCTTCAAATAAAATATGTAATCAGAAAAGAAGCCCAAAATTACTACTGAGTCTACTTTGGGGGGATTTTTTTTCTGCACACATTATTGCTAAATCTACAACTATGGAATAAGTGCCAATGTTCACAACATTAGGTCCTACTTAAGGCACAGGTTTATTGGTAGTTGACTCACAAGCACCAAAACCCGCCCTGCATAATATGCACTGACAGGCTTGCAAATGAGCCAACAAAGCAATCTAAACTGCGCTGCACACAAAGCCCAAGCAAGAAAACACACTTTTTGAGAGGAAAAAAAGATTACCTTAAGAGATCAGTTGTGCTACGCCATCAATATCTACACCGCCACGCCCCTCCCCCCGTCAAGCCCTAATAACTGGAAAATGTTAAAGTACAACGGCTCACATCCCCCACACTCATGCACAGCTTGCTTTTCCTCTAACTGAGACACACAGTCGTCCTCTCAGCACACTGACCTTCATTTGTCCTTGTGTCAGCAAACCAGTTGAATTTGTGTGTGTGTGTGGGGTGGTGGGGGTAAATGAAGTGGAAATTGAGCATTTAGCACCCCCCCCCCAAAAAAAAAACAACACTAGCATTGCTGCCATATTCCTGACTCAAACAATATATATATTTTTTTAGTAGCCTATCAATTTGTATGACTTGTTGTATTTTAGGGTTTTCCATGTTTCCCTCAACATGTAATGTAATTTGATCCCTAATCGAGTCGTTAAATCTGTACATTTTTGTTGGAGTTTAAATGTGAGGTGCAGTTGAAAATAGTTCAATACAACTGATTTTATTTCGTACCAAAGCACAACAACAACCGCCACAAGTCCTGAGTACAGGTAACTCATCTTTCAGTCTCTAATAACTAGTCTCATAAGAATTTGTGAGTGTGAGTGTGTTTGTGTGTGCTAAGGCTGCTTGGTGGGCTCAGCTGGATGATTTTAATGGAAATGGAAGCATTAGACACACACATAATCATTGTACCAACAGATGGACTCCAATGCAAATAGAGAGTTCTACCAAACCAGCGGAACAACAACAGGAATTAGAATGCAGAGCTAATCATTTGATGCTGGGTGAAATGGGGTCTAAGGTGGGCATTCTCCCACGTCCGTGTGCAAGATTTGTACCACACATGACAATTTCCTGTTAGAGGCATTGGAGCATCCACTGTACGGTGAACAGTTGTGAACACATTTGCCTCAAGATAGAGAGATTTTGAGTTTGAATCTCTGCTACGTGGGTTCCTGTGTGGAAATTCTGGGTTTTTCCTCCCGCATTCCAAAAATATGTTAGCATGTTTGCTTCGGTGAAGTCTCTAAATTGTCCATAGGCGTCAATGTAAGTGCTTTTTATTGTCGAGATATAACGTGATGTGTTGTCATATTTGTGTGGACGTTTGTGTCGTAGTACTGGTACGAGGGAACGGAGGCAGCTGACCTTCCAGTGGACTTCAACATCGTCTGGGATGGAGACTTCTTTATTGACAAGCCAGTGTCCATGAAAGGTAGTGCGAACTGACACAGTTTTCCGGACTTAGCGTTTACTGCTCACATGACCGTGGGTGTGATCAGTTTTCCTATGTCCAAACTGATGTTTTGCTTAAAACACAAAGAGAATATGCCTGCTCTCTAGGAGGGCTAAGGAAATAACATTATTCACATTTGAGAGCATGAAATCAGACAATTTAGACATTTTCAAAGACACTGATGCCGTGTGACTCACGTAACCCAACTAACAAGGTTTTCAAGATACAAGTCGCTTGGACTTTTTTGATTCGACTTGCAAGCAAAAATTTGAGATACGAGCGCTGCATGGTGGCAGTGATCTCAACACAGCTCACTTCACAACAAACAGCAGTTTGCATAGTGGCACACACCAGAAGGAGCTGCAGTGACTTCATCATGACGCGCAAACTGCTTAATTGTTTTGTATGCTATTTAATCTGCTATATGCGAAACATCACATGACCAAACCCGGAAAACAGGTTTGCTGAATTCTTGTGCATGGTACGCTAATGAGCATGACTACAAATGTTTACATGATTGTTTGAAGCCAAACTTGCTTAAAAAACAATTCTTTATGGCTGGTGTCTTCGGACAACAGTTAAATACATGCAAATCATTTATTTATACAAATGTAATGCATGTAAACACGAACGAAGCCTGAACATCAGATATTGCAATCTCTTCTGGGTCTGTGGTGACATCTTGTGTTAAACAACTACATTGTAAACATTTTATGTACCTACTGTTGCTTTGTAACGGCACCATTCACCCGAAGCGGGAGGAAGTGCTTAGAGCCGTGTTGCCGAATGCGGAAGTAGGTTGCACATATACCGCATTACGTTATTACTATGTTTTCATAAAGTACATTGCTATTTTCCTTATTCAAAAACATATTACAGTTTTTTGGAGAGGCTGGAACGAATTGATGGCATTTCCTTTCGTTTTGATGGCCAACGACGATTTGAGATGCATGTTTTGAGTTACGAGCTTGGTCACATCACAAATGAAACTCATATCTCAAGGCACCACTCTACAGTTGTACCTTGACTTACGGGTGACCCGACTTACGAGTCTTTCGAGTAACGAGGAATCGCTCATTCTATTTGGTTTGTCTTGTGAGACAAAATTTGAGTTACAAGCTAGTTTCAGATACACCGCCACTTGATTGATGTGAAAGAAAAAGGAGTGTGACAGTCGCCGATGCACTTTCAGCCATCTGTTGAATGGGACAAGCAGACAAACACAAATACAAAATGAAAACACTTACAAGAAACATAGAGAAGATTAACTAAATGCACTGCAGCACTTGACGTCGCTCACTAGGCCACACCACTGACAGGCACACCTCATATGATTACTAAACAGTGTGTGACTATTGATTTAATTACACTTAATAAACCAGTTTATTTCTTAATTTCTTTACGTTTCTCTTTAATATTGTTATGTTTTTATGCTACACGGTGCTATTTTTCTTTATTAAAAACAAATTGTATTTTTTGGGTGGATGGAACAGATTAATGGTATTTAATTTCATCCATCCATCCATTTTCTGAGCCGGTTATCCTCACAAGGGTCGCGGATGTGCTGGAGCCTATCCCAGCTATCATCGGGCAGGAGGCGGGGTATACCCTGAACTGGTTGCCAGCCAATTGTTTTTTATTCATATGACGTATACTTTACCATATTGCAGGATTTTGAGTGTATGCTGTATTTTTTGTGGTAAAATAATTGCTTCCTAGCCTAAAACATTAAAACTGTAAAAAAAAAAAAATAATTATTAGAACACATTACAAGGAATAAAATGTGTGTAGTATACAGTACTACAGTACATTACTGTATGTTTAATAGTTTAAAAGGTGTTTAAGAGTATAGAAAGTGTTTAAGTGTATGGTAGTAGTTAATAGGAGTGGAGTGTGGGGAAGATTAATAAGATTCTGTGGAGATTCATACAGCTTTAAAATATTATTTTAAAAAATGTGGTCGCTACTTCTCGGATTTCACCTATTTCAGGGGTGGTCCAGAATCTAACCCCTGCAATAAATGAGGAATTACTGTATGAGATAAATTAGTTAAGAGCTTTGCCACATAATTAATGAAACACGAAAGTCAAGGTGCCACTGTAATAATAAAAAGAAGTTGGTAAACCTTTTCACTTCATTTCCATTTTGTGTGCAATAAGGTTGTTGACAAGAACCATGTGTTTACTGAATATTTGTGTCCAATTGGGCATTTCATTATCTGGTTACTTATGCTTTACTGTTTGTGTATGTTTTAACTGTTTGGTAATTAATCTTTTGGCCGCTATGGAGAGTTTTAATAATTGGCTGGAAAAAGTACTTACTTGTGAACAATTTGTCCCCTCCTCTTCCCTTGCTTGTGTGGCGCTGTGTACTCAGCGTTGCTATACAAGTGCGAGGCTCAGCGCTCCAGCTGCGGTCAGTGCCTGAAAGCATCTACAGCCTTCCAGTGTGGCTGGTGCGCCGAAAGCAGGAAGTGCGTGCTGCGTCAGCACTGCGCGGCGCCCGAGCACAGCTGGATGCACCACGGACGCCACAACGTGCGTTGCAGCCATCCGTGCATCAAAAAGGTAGGAGTGCCCACGCGCCGCCTTGGCACCACGCACACCCCTGCCTGCCCTCCATTGACAGTCTGGTCCCGCAGATCGCCCCTTTGACGGGACCTCGAGAAGGGGGGACTCGCGTAACCATTGAGGGGGAGAACCTGGGCCTGCAGGTGAAGGAGATTACGCACGTGCAGGTGGCTGGCGTTCGCTGTAACCCTGTCCCCTCGCTGTACGTCAGCGCAGAGAGGTCAGTGAGAACCAAACAAGCATTTATCACATACTTAATGTACTGTCGAGAACATTAGTACAAACAAAAAGAACAATGTAACATTTAAGTCCTAGAGAACGTGAGTCCAGGAAGCCTATATGTTGCTATGCAGGAACAACAAAGTATTTGGGATCATGTGTCGTTATCTGACAGCTGCCTTATCCACATCTTTATACCTGAATTGTATTAATTCTAGCTGGATAAATGAATAATATCTAAGAATGTTTATATATACTGTATAGTCTAACTGAACTTTTAAAACAAAGGGTTAAAAAGCAAACACATGCTACATGCCTCATCACAATTTTTGCTAATTGAGCATGACCTGCACTGTACAACACCTCACTCTGGTTTAACTCTTTTGTTAATTCAAAATACAGTACCTCCAAATAATTTGCCACTAAATCCATAAAATTCCATTGAGACCTTCTACTCTCTTTATAAATTCCACACTGTGTGTATGACAAAAGAAAGAGCTTGTTGCTGTAGCCCTCGGATGTTTGTCATTGGCTGGCTTCAGCTTTCATGCCACGGCCAACATAAAATGAGGTTTGTCATTGGCTGGCTTTAGCGCTGAATTTAAGAGCAAGCGAAAAATGAGCTGTATGTGGAGTTGCGAGTGGGCAAAATTATCGTTGATGTCAATGATTTCAACATATTAACAGTTTTTCTCAGATGCTTTGGCTCAATGATTGAAACTCGGACCCACTTGATCTTTATCGGCACATTCAGAGAGCAGCAGAAGTCTTCTCCTCCAAATGTGTGAAAACATTTCCATTGTTTTGACGTTTCCCAGACCTTTTTCAAAACCGTTAACACAGCACTAACCCAAAGATTCATTTTTCAAAAGATTTCAACACAGCTGTCAATCATAGACATATTTTTTCATACAAAATTGATATGATTCCCATCCCAAGAACCGCAAATGAATTGGATTCCCTTTGCAAAACGAAAGAAATTTTTTTCCCTCACAACCAGTTGGATTCACTTTATGTAACGATGATTTGTTAAAGCACCCAAGAATGATTCAATTAGCAATCATTCCTCACCCAGCGATAAATGGTGCTCACCTCTGAATAACTTGTATCTTCAATCAAGGAAGAAGGAACTAAGAGACAACTTTTGAGAGGAAGAGGCCATGGCAGAGGGACCAGAGGAAGAGGACTGAAATGTGTGGTGTAGCAACACGAGTAGGAAGACAACCCAGACCATGGATTTTCAATGAAATTCGGGCCAGAATTGTTGACCATGTCATCAGCCATGTGCTAACAGGGTAGGCTGTCAGTATCACCATGTGTACTGCCATCTCCAACGATGGGGTCCTCTGCCTACACCCCTTCCATTGGTCCCTACAACAAAGAATGACACATAACCTTCCTCAATTCACTGCTGCACAGGTTAATTTATCCTAGAGAGAGGATACTGTTGAGGCCTAGCATGACTTCTTATATCATCATTTGTGTACCACCACTCCCGCCTTGTGAACCAAGTTTTTTTTAAGAACAACCAAGTAAACTGTAATTGTATGTATGTGTGTGTGTGTGTGTGTGTGTGTGTGTGCACATGCAGGGTAGTGTGCGACATGGCCGAGGCGCTTCTGCCTCACTCTCCCGGTGGTGCAGTGGAGTTGTGTATTGGCGTGTGCAGCGCTGAGTACCGCACCATGTCCACGCAAGCGTACGCGTTCGTGGTGAGACTTTGTTCATAACCTTTCGTTTGTCTCATTGTTCATTGTTGCAAGTCTCACGCACACTCTTTATGTGTTCTCTCACTCTCTCTCTCTCTCTCTCTCTCTCTCTCTCTCTCTCTCTCTCTCTCTCTCTCACACACACACACACACACACACACATACGGACACAGAGTCCCAGTTTGAGCAACGTTCGTCCAGATAGAGGTCCAGTTTCCGGGGGAACCAGACTGACAGTGGCCGGTCGGAACTTGGACGCTGGCAGCAGCTTGTCTGTCTTCATCGACAAAGACGAGTGTCTGTTTGTCAAGTGAGTCATGAAAACAGGAATCATTCTTCACAGCAACAGAAGTCAAAGTGGAACATTCTTTTTATTCTTCTTTTCATCCAGACGCAACAATCGGGAAGTAGTCTGCATCACTCCCGCCTCGCCGTCTGGTGTTGGCCCCGCCCCCATCCGCCTGATAATCGACAAGGCGGAAGTGACCAACTCAGAGATCAAATACACGTACACGGAGGACCCGACTGTCACCGCCATCGAACCTAACTGGTCCATCCTCAAGTAGGCCTCCGCCCAATTTTACTGTCCACCAACAGTATAGATCTCTGACACTCCCTGTATGTGTGTGTGCGTGTGTGTGTGCGTGTGTGTGTGCCTGTGTGTGTGTGTGTGTGTGCGCGAGTAGTGGCAGCACAGTGATCACAGTGACAGGAACCAACCTGCTCACCATCCAGGAACCCAAAGTCAGAGCCAAATATGGGGGTGTGGAGACCAATAATGTAAGGCTAAGTCACATGGTTATGATATCACATCGCTATGCCATTACATTGTTATGACATCACACTCTAATGCATCAGGTGGTCATGGCATCACATCGTTATGACATCACCTTTAAATTATATTGCGTGGTTATGATGTGACCTTCCAACCCCCTTTTTATGACATCACATTGTTATAGCATCATATGTTCATAGCATCACGTTTATAACACATGGTTATGACATCACAATTGTTACGATGTCACATTACAACAGCACATGGTTATGACACCGCATGGTTATGACAACACGTTATGATATCACATGGTCATGATGTCATATGGCTATGACACCACATTTTCTGACATGTTATGACAACACATTGTTATGACAACATGACATCACATTTTATAAATCACACGGTTATTATAACACATTATGACATAACATGATGTAACATTTTATATATTAGATGGTTATGATGTCACAATGTTATGATGTCACATTGTTATGACACAACATGGTATGACATCACATGGTTAAGACAACACATGAAAATACATTATGACATACAGTGGGTAGGGAAAGTATTCAGACCCCATTAAAATGTTCACACTTTTTTATATTGCAGCCATTTGCTAAAATCATTTAATTGATTTTTTTTCCTCATTTATGTACACACAGCACCCCATATTGACAGAAAAAAAGGAATTGTTGAAATGTTTCCAGATTTATTAAAAAAGAAAAACTGAAATATCACACAGCCATATGTATTCAGACCCTTAGCTGTGACACTCATATATTTAACTGTCCATTTCTTCTAATCATCCTTGAGATGGTGCTACACCTTCAATTGAGTCCAGCTGTGTTTGATTTTACTGATTGGACTTGTTGAGGAAAGCCACACACCTGTCAAGATAAGACCTTGCAGCTCACAGTGCATGTCAGAGCAAATGAGAATTATGAGGTCAAAGGAACTGCCTGAAGAGCTCAGAGACAGAATAGTGGCAGGGCACAGATCTGGTCAAGGTTACAAAAAAATTCTGCTGCACTTAAGGTTCCTAAGAGCACAGTGGCCTCCACATCCTTAAATGGAAGATGTTTGGGACGAACAAAATCCTTCCGAGTGCTGGCCATCCGGCCAAACTGAGCAATCGGGGAGAAGAGCCTTGGTGAGAGAGAAAGAAAAACCCAAAGATCACTGTGGCTGAGCTCAAGAGATGCAGTCGGGAGATGGGAGAAAGTTGTAGAAAGTCAACCATCACTGCAGCCCTCCACCAGTCGGGGCTTTATGGCAGAGTGGGCCGACGGAAGCCTCTCCTCAGTGCAAGACACATGAAAGCCCACATGGAGATTGCTAAAAGACACCTGAAGGACTCCAAGATGGTAAGAAATAAGACCAAGACAGAACTTTTGGGCCTTAATTCTAAGCGGTATATGTGGCGAAAACCAGGCACTGCTCATCACCTGTCCAATAGAGTCCCAACTGTGAAGCATGGTGGTGGCAGCATCATGCTGTGGGGGTGTCTTTCAGCTACAGGGACAGGACGACTGGTTGCAATCAAAGGAAAGTTGAATGCGGCCAAGTACAGGGATATCCTGGACGAAAATCTTCTCCAGAGTGCTCAGGACCTCAGACTGGACCAAAGGTTCCCCTTCCAACAAGACAATGAGCCTAAGCACACAGCTAAAATAACGAGGGAGTGGCTTCAGAACAACTCTGTGACTGTTCTTGACTGGCCCAGCCAGAGCCCTGACTTAAACCCAATTGAGCATCTCTGGAGAGACGTGAAAATGGCTGTCCGGCAATGTTCACCATCCAACCTGAAAGAAGCGCATAGGATCTGCAAGGAGGAATGGCAGATGATCCCCAAATCCAGGTGTGAAAAACCTGTTGCATCATTCCCAAAAAGACTTATGGCTGTATTAGCTCAAAAGCGTTCTTCTACTAAATACTGAGTAAAGGGTCTCAATACTTATGGCTGTGTCATATTTCAGTTTTTCTTTTTTAATAAATCTGCAAAAATTTCAGCAATTCAGTTTTTTCTGTCAATATGGGGTGCTATGTGTACATTAATGAGGAAAAAAAATCAATTAAATGATTTTAGTAAATGTGTCACGAGTCTATCCAGACAGGACCCAAGAGCAGGCGGAGGCTGAGAGGTTGTGATGAAAAGTTTTATTGAACAAAGGGGAATGGAGATGGTCCTTGAGATATGCTGGAGGGTTGTTGACGCACTGAACGTGTGGCAGGCGGTGGCGAGGACAGGCGGCTGGCTTGATGTCGTGGATCCGTGGAACACGGAGGGAACACTGAGGACAAGGAGAGACACAGAGGGCGAGAGGGGCACTTTGCGCCCCTCTCTTTCTGTGAAGAAAGAGAGGGCGAGAGGGGCGCAAAGTGCCACCAGGCTCCAACAAAAAGGACTGCAGGGCACCGCTCATGACAAAATGGCTGCAATATAACAAAGAGTGAATATTGGTCATGACATTACAAGGTTATGAAAACACATTGTTATGAAAACATTATGATATCCATACATGCAAATCAGTCGCCTTTCAGCGAAATTCGCCGTTTTGAACTCAAAATAGGCCATTTACGTGAATCGTATAGATCCGATGAGTTTTTCCTGAAGGGGGTGTCCGCCCTCGCTGCTGCCGTCGCTGTCGCCTACGTCATAGGTTGTTTTGTACTACTTGAGTGCTCGATCCATTCCACACATCCACCATCCACACTCAGCTGTAATTTCTGAATATTACTCCGTGACACACTAATATGCGAGAGCATTGGCCTGAGGTTCCGCCCTTGCCCTCGGGACCTGCTTTGGATAAGTCACAGGAGTTGACAAGACCAGAAAAAACACTTCTGCTGTTAAAAAGTAACGGTACTTCGTTACAATGATCTAAATGTCGCTTGCTACTTTTATTTATCAATTATTGCTTATTTCGTGCGTGACTTTGACTTCCGCATTGGGCGCTCTTTGCACCAATCCATTTTAAGCGCTAGTGACATTTAAGTCTAGTTCACCAATCAAACGACACATGACCTCACACGTCTTCGATTGGGCTTCCCAGGCATAGGTATTAATACTAGATAAGCCAGCCCTGCTGATCATCGTGCGGCCATGTTGGGAAGGTCGTCGTTACCATGAAGGCAACGGCGCAATACTCGTGTTTACATTTAGACAAACAAAAACAACAGCTTTCATGTATTGTAGTGTTTTTCTGGCACTGTCTGCCCAAACGTGGATATTTCAGCTCACTTATAACTTGAGAAAACACCATCCAGTAAATTGCAGATATTTTGTTGTAGTTTTGGCTATGCATACACACACGCGCACACACTCAGAGCAACATCAGAATTTGCACATTCATATTTTATTTTGTAATTTTTTTTAATTGATGTACATGCTATGGTTAAAATAATAAAATATAGTAATTTTTTTGGAGGACTAATTTTTACTTTTACTTGAGTCACATTATTGTCAAGTAATAGTACCGTTACTTGAGTACAATATTTGGCTACTCTACCCACTTCTGGAGCAGATACCCTTACTTGAGGACAATGTTTGGCCACTCTAACCACCTCTGGAGCAGACATCCTCTATTGCCACTCTTACGCTTAAGCAACATTTTTGCTCATCAGATCAGCCAGTGTCGTATTTGTTGCACTGGTCTTTTGTATTTTCGCGTTGAAGTGCTGCGGGTCGTGGCCCTGGTTGTGGTCCCAGCGGAACCGCGAAGCACACGTAACATCGGCGACAAGCGCTGATCCACTAACACATCTTGTATTAATTAGGAAACATGCCTACAATTATCTTAGTTAGTTAGTTTACATATGTTACTGTTAAATGTATTAAGCTCCGAAGCGATGTTAGGGATTATATCACAACACAGAATTAACTAACTTCAAATTCAGAACTGGCCAATAAAAACAGAAAAATACTGTACTTAATATTTTCCTGGAGGATGTATTTGGGATTAGCCTTTGAAGTTGGTTATAATGAAAAATGAAGTGAAACAGAAAATGATTTTACTCAATTATTTTCAAGATTGAGAGTGCTTAAAGAGGAGGATGCTATTCATGTGGCACAGCTGAAAGCTGGCATCAGGTGCAGGTGGAGATGGGCCTGGCTCAAGTTGAAGGCCAAAACAAAAAAGCAAAGGAAGGAGGCAAATTTAATTTTAACCTTAAATTTATACATCAACTTGTACTTGAGCCGTGTAAAGACATTTTTCTGCGTGAAGATATATATATATATTTTGCCTTATTTTACTGTTCACAGTCTTCCAGATTGCTTATTTTAAAATTTTAAAAAATCTCTGCCCCCCAGACCCTACAATGTTTTGGGTTTTTTGTCACCTTTTTCATGCCTTATTATGATGTCACATGTTATGACATAACATTGTTTGATGTCACAATGTTATTATAATGTCCTATTGTTGTGACATAACATTGTTATGACACAACATGGTTATGACGTCAGATGGTCATGAAAATACAGGGTTATGAAAATACATTATGACATAAGTCATAACATTATTATGACCTCACATGGTTATTATAATGTCACATTGTTATGACACCACATTGTTATGACATTACATGGTTATTATGATGTCACATTGTTATTACATAACATAGTTATTATAATGTCACATTGTTATGACACAACATGGTTATGACTTTACATGGTTATGACCTCCTCTCATGCATCTCCCCAGTTCTGCACGGCGGTCAATGACAGCGTTATGACGTGTTTGGCTCCTGGCCTGGTCTACGGCAAACCCAACCCACCAGAAGGGGTGCTGCATGCCGACGAGTTTGGCTTCATCTTGGATCAGGTGATGCGCATCGCCATGATGGCTAATGTACTGTGACACAAGATCGCTCTGACATGAAGACATGTCTGCTCTGAACAATAAAGGGGACATAGAGTAGCACTGAAAATTGTCTAAAATCAGGACCACTGCTGGTCAGTCTAACAAAAGCAGCCATTGGCCCAGCAGTATGTGGGGCGGGATGAATTCTGGCCCACACGAGACAGTGCCACACATTAAAGAGTCCATTTTTAATGATATGTCCCCTATAAAAAAACATAAAGTTTTATTTTTGATCCTGAATGTGATAATGTTCAACTTTCCTATGAGTAAATCCATGTTATTGATGTTGTTGTTGATCGTTTGGTGTGATGAAATTTTGGCCATCAGGTGTCATCTCTACTGGTGCTTAACTCCACCCCCTTCACACACTACCCCAACCCAACCTTCGACCCTCTGGGCAACTCTGGAATCTTGGAGGTAAAGCCAGGGTCCCCCATCATCCTCAAGGTAAGAACCAACCACACAGGAAGTAGGGACTTGGAGCAGGATGTGTGAACTGCGTTGTTTGCAGGGTAAGAACCTGGTCCCATCCGCCCCCGGCAACAACCGTCTCAACTACACGGTTCTGATTGGTGAATCTCCCTGCTTGTTGACGGTGTCAGAACATCAGCTGCTTTGTGATTCGCCAGAGCTGACCGGAGAGCAACGCGTTTTGGTGAGCGAGCCCTCAACCCACCATAGCCCTTTATATTAACCAACAAATCCATGTTTGGGGAATAGCTCATTGGCGGTGGAAGTGCGATGACGCTTATGTCGGCACTTCACAACCCTTAAAAACAGCAATTACTACTTTCCTATTAACCATTTGATTACATTTTCGATGCAGTGGTCCATATTTTCATTTTTTTAAATCCATATTTGGCAAACGACATGACTTGAGCAGTGAGCCATGTGCGGCTCCTGAGCTGTTAACCTCTATGACAGCCAACAGCAATCCAGACCTTTGTCTGGATCATCTTGAAAAGTTTATCACCCTCCTTTTTCTTATCATTCCACTAATTTTCACTATTTTGATCCTCCCACATTTCTCCAATAAGTCCAACAATTCCAACTTTAAAATATTTACCTCATTCAGGACATCAGCGGAACTATTTTAAATACGGATTCCCGAAATTCCTACATTTCTCACAACTCAACATTTTCCATGAAAAAACAATTCCCACTGACATCAATGGAGATGTTTTTCCAAATTCAACAAATTTTTCCATTTTTCACAATTTATTCAAACAAACTTCACAGCATATTCAACTGATTCAAACTTTAAACTGTTCAGGACATGTTGGTAATTATTTTTCACATCCCCCAATTCCCAAATTTGTAATTTTTCCACATTTTTCATGATAACATTCTCAAATCAATGCAGAAATTCCATCCATTCTCAACACCGCTTATCCTGATTAGAGCCGCGGGGTGCTGGAGCTTATGTCACCCGACTTCGGGCGAAAGGCGGACTAAACCCTGAATTGGTCGCTAGTCAGTCGCAGGACACATATAGACACGGACAAACATTCACACTCACATTCACACCGTCACTGAGTGGGAACTGACCAAACGCTGCCTGCACAGAAGTCAGGCGAGTGTACCACTACAGCACCAGTGACTTGCTCAGTGCAAACATTTCATGTGTATTTCCTCCTTCCACATTTCTTGACCGATTCGATCCATTCCGACTTCAAACTGTTCAATTTTACGCTTCATAATGTGCCAGACAGGTCTGGACTGCAGGCAGGCCAGTCTAGTACCCGCACTCTTTTACTACGAAGCCACACTGTTGTAACACATGCAGAACGTGGTTTGGCATTGTCTTGCTGAAATAAGCAGGGGCATCCATGAAAAAGACGTTGCTTGGATGGCAGCATGTTTCTCCAAAACCTGTATGTACCTTTCAGAATTAATGGTGCCTTCACAGATGTGTAAGTTACCCATGCCATTGGCACTAACACAGCCCCATACCATCACAGATGCTGGCTTTAGAACTTTGCGTCCATAACAGTCCGGATGGTTCTTTTCCTCTTCGGCCCGGAGGACACGACGTCCACAATTTCCAAAAACAATTTGAAACGTGGACTCGTCGGACCACAGAACACTTTTCCACTTTGCATCAGTCCATCTTAGATGAGCTCGGTCCCAGAGAAGCCGGCGGCGTTTCTGGGTGTTGTTGATAAATGGCTTTTGCTTTGCTTAGTAGAGCTTCAAGTTGCACTTACGGATGTAGCGCCGAACTGTATTTACTGACATTGGTTTTCTGGAGTGTTCCTTAGCCCATGTGGTGATATCCTTTACACATTGATGTCGGTTTTTGATGCAGTGCCGCCTGAGGGATCGAAGGTCACGGGCATTCAATGTTGGTTTTCGGCCTTGCCGCTTACATGCAGTGATTTCTCCAGATTCTCTGAACCTTTTGATGATGATATGGACTGTAGATGATGAAATCCCTAAATTCCTTTCAATTGTAGGTTTAGGAACATTGTCCTTAAACTGTTCGACTATTTTCTCACACACTTGTTCACAAATAGGTGAACCTTGCCCCATCTTTGCTTGTGAATGACTGAGGAATTCAGGGAAACTCCTTTTATACCCAATCATGGCACCCACCTGTTCCCAATTAGCCTGTTCACCTCTGGGATGTTCCAAACAGGTGTTTGATGAGCATTCCTCAACTTTCTCAGTCTTTTTTCCCACATGTCCTTTTTTGGAACGTGTTTCAGCCACAAAATTCTAAATTAATGATTATTTGCTAAAAACAATCAAGTTTATCAGTTTGAACATTAAATATCTTGTCTTTGTAGTGTATTCAATGAAATATAGGTTGAACATGATTTGCAAATCATTGTGTTCTGTTTTTATTTATGTTTAACACGTCACAACTTCATTGGAATTGGGGTTGTACAATGGTTATCACATTCCCAAAATTACCACATTTTTACACAAAAAATCTAGATTACGAGATATTATACAGGTTGACTTCATCTTTACACATCTCGTGACTGATTCAAACCATTCCAACTTCAAGTCTCACATAGATTTCAATAATTCTGTTAATTCCACAGCATTTCACTACACCATCAACTCTTCAGCATTCACACGCAATTTCTATACAAATTGGATTCTCTATTTATTATTAATAACCGTCCTCACCCGCTGTTGGGTGGTAGTCGGCCTTAACCTTCAGCTGTATTCCCCTGTAGATCCTGGTCGGAGGTCTGGAGTTCTCTCCGGGAACTCTCCACATTTATTCGGACAGTGCCCTCACGCTGCCTGCCATCATCGGCATTGGCGCGGGCGGCGGCGTGCTGCTGGTCGCCATCATCGCCGTGCTGATCGCCTACAAGCGGAAGACGCGGGACGCTGACCGCACCCTGAAGCGTCTCCAGCTGCAGATGGACAACCTGGAGAGCAGGGTGGCGCTGGAGTGCAAAGAGGGTGCGCACACCTACACACAACCACCACACACGTGTGTATATGTTCTGTTAACACATAACGTTTTTGTGCAGCCTTTGCCGAGTTGCAGACCGACATTCAGGAACTGACCAACGACATGGACGGAGTGAAGATTCCCTTCTTGGAATATCGCACTTACACCTTGAGGGTCATGTTCCCCGGAATAGAAGAACATCCAGTACTCAAGGAGCTGGATGTATGTCTCACACACACACACACACACACGCACACACACACACACGCTACTTTACAAAACCACAGTCAGTATTGACAACTTAACGACTTGTATGACTGTGTCTATTTCAGTCTCCGGCCAACGTGGAGAAAGCCCTCCGACTCTTCAGTCAGCTTCTCAACAACAAAATGTTCCTGTTGACCTTCATCCACACACTAGAGACTCAAAGGTCGTTTTCCATGCGGGACCGTGGAAACGTGGCTTCGTTGCTGATGGCTGCGCTGCAGGTACTCCTGGTTGCTAAATGGTGCTGACCCTACCAAAGGCCGTTATCTCTTGAAATTTGGTTCTCTTTGAAATAAAATGTTTCCCATTGGGATCAATTCTACTTAACTGTAAAGTTGAAGTAACTTTAACTAAATTTTGTAGTTAATGTTGTGTCCATTGTTTGTCAATATGTGCCCTGACATTAACTGGTGACCAGTTCATTGTTTGTCTACATGTACCCTGTCAATACAGTATGTGGCTTGCCATAGAATTTGGACCAGTCTGTTTTTGTCTACTTGTACCCTGACGTTGGCTGACCTGGTGACCAGTCCATTTTTCGTCTATACGTGTCCTGACACTGTTCATACGGCAATCTATCTTTTGATCACAAGTGACAAGCTTGTGGCAAATAATCGGTCGTCATTGACTACCTAGCTAGCTAGCACGCGCAGCTAGCATAGCATTTTTTAACATGAACTTGGGGAGAGTGTCATGGTTGCTATGCTAATGGCCGTGGCTTTGCATCAGGGTCGCATGGAGTACGCCACGGTGGTACTCAAGCAACTGCTGGTCGACCTGATCGAGAAGAACCTGGAGAATCGGAACCACCCCAAACTCTTGCTGAGGAGGTCAGTGTGTGACCATTCACATTGACCGACCCCGTCTGTGGGCTACTGCTCCATGCCCCCGTTTGACCTTTTAACTGTGTGTTGCAGGACAGAGTCTGTGGCTGAAAAGATGCTAACCAACTGGTTTACCTTCCTCCTGTATCGCTTCCTCAAGGTGATTGACATGCTCACATTTGTTTTTGTGAGGGAAGAAAACATGCAAACTAGCATATCTTTCTATGTCTGTCTGTCTGTCTGTCTATAATATAGTGTAGGTGTTCCTTGGAAGCTACTTGGTGCCTGTGGGCACCAGGTTGGTGATCCCTGAAGTATTTACAATTAAACATTAAACTATTTTAGGCTTTTAACTTTTTTCTACAAAAAAAATTAAAGTGAAAAAACAGAATCGCTGCAAAACACAAACTATACGTTAAATTATGTACATACAAATACAAAAATCAGCATCCAATTTGTCTACAGTTAAGATTGGCATTGAGAAACACCTCAAGCTTTGAGAAGCTGACACTGTTTCTTCTGTCTGTTTGGAAATCCTCTGCCCTGTTTTGGAGAAGAATCGCTCAGAAGGGACTGTTTGCAACAGTTCTATTAGACACAATGGTACCTGCGTTAATGTTTTTTTCCAGAATTTGTTTTGTCAATAAATTTGAAACGTGTCCAGATTGTTCTTGTCCTACTACTGTCACTCGTTTCCTTATCAGTCTCACGTCTAACCTTTCCGTGTGTGTGTGTGCACTGCCGACCCTCCACCCCTCTGCTCACCTGGGAAGGAGAGAAAAAAAGGCAGCTGGGCTCTCCTCATTAAGATCAAAGAGGCTGATTGTTTAGCGAGTGAGAGTCTCGTCTTTGCAAGCAGCCAGTCATATTACAGCACCACCCCCCCACACAAAAAAAAGGGAATTACCGGTAATGAACAGTGTTACTGTAATTGAAACCTTGACTTTTCAAAACCTCGGTATACCTTCAACACTGTAATCGACCCATGCCTACCTGTGACCTTCGATCAATCAAGTGGCGCTGCATGAAAAATCTATCTATCTATCTATCTATCTATCTGTCTGTCTGTCTGTCTGTCTCTCTATCTATAATATATAACATAAAGTGGGTACGAAAAGTATTCAGACCCCCTTAAATTTTTCACTCTTTGTTATATTGGAGCCATTTGCTAAAATCATTTAAGACAGAAATATCACACAGGCATAAGTATTCAGAACCTTTGCTCAGTATTTAGTAAAAGCACCCTTTTGAGCTAATACAGCCATGAGTCTTTTTGGGAAGGATGCAACAAGTTTTTCACACCTGGATTTCGGGATCCTCTCCAGTTCTGTCAGGTTGGATGGTGAACGTTGGTGGACAGCCATTTTCAGGTCTCTCCAGAGATGCTCAAGTGGGTTTAAGTCAGGGCTCTGGCAGGACCATTCAAGAAGAGTCACGGAGTTGTTCTGAAGCCGCTCCTTCATTATTTTAGCTGTGTGCTTAGGGTCATTGTCTTGTTGGAAGGTGAAGCCCAGTGTGAGGTCCAGAGCACTCTGGAGAAGATTTTCTTTCAGGATATCCCTGTACTTGGCCGCATTCATCTTTCCTTCGATTGCAACCAGTCGCCCTGTCCCTGCAGCTGAAAAACACCCCCATAGCATGATGTTGCCACCACCATGCTTCACTGTTGGGACTGTATTGGACAGGTGATGATCAGTGCCTGGTTTTCTCCACACATACCGCTTAGAATTAAGGCCAAAAAGTTCTTTCTTGGTCGGATCAGACCAGATAATCTTATTTCTCGCAATCTTGGAGTCCTTCAGGTGTTTTTTAGCAAACTCCATGCGGGCTTTCATGTGTCTTGCACTGAGGAGAGGCTTCCGTCGGGCCACTCTGCCATAAAGCTCTGACTGGTGGAGGGCTGCAGTGATGGTTGACTTAATAGAACTTTCTCCCATCTCCCGACTGCATCCCTGGAGCTCAGCCACAGTGATCTTTGGGTTCTTCTTTACCTCTCTCACCAAGGCTCTTCTCCCCCGATTGTTCAGTTTGGCCGGACGGCCAGCTCTAGGAAGGGTTGTGGTCGTCCCAAACGTCTTCCATTTAAGGATTATGGAGGCCACTGTGCTCTTAGGAACCTTAAGTGCAGCAGAATCTTTTTTGTAACCTTGGCCAGATCTGTGCCTTGCCACAATTCGGTCTCTGAGCCCTTCAGGCAGTTCCTTTGACCTTATGATGCTCATTTTCTCTGACATGCACTGTGAGGTGTAAGGTCTTATGTAGACAGGTGTGTGGCTTTCCTAATCAAGTCCAATCAGTATAATCAAACACAGCTGGACTCCAATGAAGATGTAGAACCATCTTAAGGATGATCAGAAGAAATGGACAGCACCCGAGTTCAATATGTGAGTGTCACAGCACAGGGTCTGTATACTTATGGCTGTGTGATATTTCAGTTTTACTTTTTTTTTAATAAATCTGCAAAAATTTCAACAATTCCGTTTTTTTTTCTGTCAAAATGGGGTGCTGTGTGTACATTAATGAGGAAAAAATAACTTAAATGGTTTTAGCAAACAACTGCAATATAACAAAGAGTGAAAAATTTAAGGGGGTCTGAATACTTTCTGTACCCACTGTATATTATCCACTGTCTACTATTCAATTTACAGTAAACAAAGTTTGTAACATTTGATTAATAAACTGTTAACAACTTTGCATAAAAACCTGACCCGTACAAGAGAAACGGATGTCATTTTTAGATTCAGTGATGCAAAGTTGTCCTAAATCAGTTGAAAAAAATTGTTACGAGACAATTCATTACTATTACAATGTAATTCACTTTACATGAGATACGTTTACTAGAATTATGTTGCGAGTTACACCGCTCACAGTCACATTACATTCACTGTGATTCTGAATTGATTCACTACAATTATGATACGATTCACTCAAATCATGATACTATTAAGTGCAATTACGATACGATTCACTCCAATTACTCTGGTTATAACACAACTGACTTCAGTTTTGACACAATTCATTACAATTATTACATTTCATTACATTTACTCCTGTTACAATACGATTCACTCTAATCATAAAATGATTCATTCCGATTACAACACAATTCACTCAAATTATGTTATGTTCCACCCTGATTATTATACGATTGACTACAGTTAGGACATGATACACTTCAATTATGTTACAATTCACTACTATTATGTTATGATTCACTACACGAGCCAACTGCAAGAGTTTGGTGGACAGGTAACTCACTCGGTAATATAACCTAAAATGTGTTTTTTCCTCTCTCTTTCAGGAGTGTGCTGGCGAGCCTCTGTTCATGCTCTACTGCGCCATCAAGCAACAGATGGAGAAAGGCCCCATTGATGCCATCACGGGTGAAGCACGTTACTCCCTGAGTGAAGACAAACTCATTAGGCAGCAGATCGACTACAAGCAGCTGGTAACATGCACGCTCGCATATGCTCGCACACGCATGCAGACACGCCTCTGCTGACCATATCATCTCCTTCAGACATTGATGTGCATCCCTCCGGAGGGAGAGGCAGGCACGGAGGTGCCGGTCAAGGTGTTGAACTGTGACACGGTGACACAGGTCAAAGACAAGCTGCTGGACGCAGTCTTCAAGGGGATCCCCTTCTCGCAGCGACCGCAGGCCGACGACATGGACCTCGGTAACGCGCATTCCATAAACGAACAAACATGTTAGGGATAGTCATCTGGATGCCTAACATACTGTACCATAAGATGATACGATTCACTACAATTACAATAAAATTCACTCCGATTACAATAAGAATCCCTTCAATTACGATATGATTCACTACAATTCAGTGGAATTTGCATTGATTAATATACATTTCACTACAATTATGATATAATCTACTACGATTACAAAACACTTCACTCCAATTATGATATGATTCACTCCAATTACAATAAGATTCACTTCAATTACAATATGATTCACTATAATTAGATAAAAGTTACATTAATTATTATACTTTTCACTCTAATTACAATATGATTTACTACGATTACAAAACAATTCAATCCAATTATGATGTGATTCACTCCGATTGTGATACAATTGACTCAAGTTTCGATATGATGTGCTTCATCACTCCAGTTACGACTCCTTACCAAAATCTTTACTAACGTGTTGTGTGTGTTCAGAGTGGCGCCAAGGTCGGCTGACCAGGATAATCCTACAGGATGAAGACGTTACCACAAAGATTGAGAGCGACTGGAAGCGACTCAACACGCTGGCTCACTATCAGGTACGTTGTTCTTTCCATCGTGTCAGGTGACCTGGAAGTGGCGTGCAGGCTCACCGAAATGCCGATGTGTTACCAGGTAACAGACGGCTCCTTGGTTGCACTGGTCCAGAAGCAGGTTTCTGCCTACAACATTGCCAACAGCTTCACTTTCACCAGATCACTCAGCAGATATGGTATACACACACACACAGACACACACATACATACATACATACATAGTGGTGCCTTGATGTACGAGTGACCCGACTTCAATCCATCCATCCATTTTCTGAGCCGCTTCCCCTTACTAGGGTCGCGGGCGTACTGGAGCCTATCCCAGCTGTCATCGGGCAGGAGGCGGGGTACACCCTGAACTGGTTGTCAGCCAATCGCAGGGCACATACAAACAAACAACCATTCACACTCACAGTCACACCTACGGGCAATTTAGAGTCACCAATTAATGCATGTTTTTTGGGTGTGGGAGGAAACCGGAGTGCCCGGAGAAAACCCACGCAGGCACGGGGAGAACATGCAAACTCCACACAGGCGGGGCCGGGGATTGAACTATGGGATAAGTGCCAATGTTTGACATTGGCACTTATCCCATAGTACTGGACTTAAACCATTGTCTGCAGAAATACTTCACCCACCTCCACCCTAGAAAAGGTAGAATAGACTCACCCTAAAAGATAAAAAAGAGTCCGTATTTATTTTTGGTTTATTTTCTGTTTTGAAGATATTCTGACCTGCCCACATTTCGGTCGAAACTCAACTTGAGCTGTGACGTAAGTGCCAGAAGCAGGTCTGGTTTCCTCGTACTAGTTAACATACATGGTTGGCTCGCAGGTCTGGGGCATAACTGTCACCTACAGTCAATAGTCTGGATGTTTTTTTTAGATAATAGCTAGTGAAATAGTGAGGTTCGATAAATTCGTGTAGACTTGTTTTGTTGGAATCGATCGCTGTCATGCCTCCTTGTAGAGAGCAGGCATCTCAGGTAAATGATTCATTTCCGCCTGTGCACACAAGTTTTGTGAGCTGTTTCTTGGGTGATTGCATCGCTCACATGTGAAAAGCATTTTTGGAAGATGACATAACTCAGGCGTTAGCGTTTATGAAGTTTTTGTATGATAGGTGGCATATGTCATCGCGGACTTTGATGGGCACTGCTGCTATAACGGCGCCGTGTTTGTAGCATTTTATCAACCTTTTTGGACGATGATGTTAGGCAGGCGTTCATGTTTTTGACATGTTAAAGGCTTTTTTGATGGTCATGGGGTTTGGCTGACCGCCTTTTATCTGCATGGCATTGGGACACTGATATGCAAGGCTGGACTGATGTGCACGGCTGGTCACCACGCTGTATTCTACCATTTTAATCAATGACCGCATAATAAATTAGTGAATTTTTTTAGCATATTAAATTAGGGATTAAACATCATTTTGGGGTGCTATAGATGATGTGTTCTTGTAAGAGAGCGTTCAATGGTATATAAATGCTTGGGTTCATGAGGCTTACAAGGATGTGTGTCACTCGATGTCATGTTTGTGTCATTTTAATCATGACAACCTAATAAATTAGAGATTTCTCAGCATATTAGACTAGCGATTGAACAATTTTGAGATGCTAGCTGTTATTCATGTGAGATAGCTGTTTTTCATATGAGCGTGCAACGATATATGACAGCAATATAAAGTATAATGCCAAGTTCAACAAAGCAGTGTTTGGAAATTCAAGCAAGCTGTCAATTTGTTTTTTTTTTTATTTCCTGAAAAGTTGTCATTTTGGAGGTGAGGGGATTGCACCAGCTACGATATATAAAATATGAGTTAATAATGCCACTTTATTGTGTAGTACATTCCTTTGTTCATACCGGCAATGTAGTGTCTCAAGTTCTTTTTTTGTTTTAATGTCCCAAAAAAAAATTCATTTTGGAGGTGGGGCATTCTACCTGACAGCGACGATATATAAAATATGAGTAAATACTGCCACTTTATAATAGAGTAAATTCCTTTGTTCACACCAGCTATGGAGTGAATTTGGTCTCCAGTTCTGTCTCTGACATCACAGCAACACATGGGGGGATGGAGGGGGTGTCTCAGTTGGCGATGAAAAAGGGGTGTTCCAAAGGCAATTAGTTATTTAACAATCAGAATCAGAATCGTCTTTATTTGCCAAGTATGTCCAAAAACACACAAGGAATAAGGAATTGATGCAATTGCTCCAAAATGGCTTAATCTTATTGTAAATGACTACCAGTTTCCTTTTCTTGAGCAAAAAAATACATAAAATCAACTTGTTTGTGAAATCTGGACCATTAAGACCCCATACCTCTTTCATCAATTGTGAAAAATGATTCAAAAAAGAGGCTTCAACCTGTTTAATGCCACTCCCGGCTGAAGTTTACTGTCAAACACTGTCAAACATAAAGCTACGTGAATTACACGTTGTGTATTTAAAACACATATCTCAGCCATTAGTCCATTAGGTTAATGCTAATGCTAACGCATAATAGGAAATGGAAACCCTTTAAGCGACTGATGTTGGAGTACAGACGGGTTAGCAGCACATTTAGACATTCAATACAATAGTACTTACAGTCATATGTTTTTTATCCTCTGCAAGGAGACAAACCCGTCTGTCTGGCTTATAGTGGCCCAGATGGCCAAGGTGGACACCAGCACAGTGGCCATTTAATTGATGCAAAGTGTGATATAAAGTTTTTCTTTCTTTTGAATTCTATTAAAATTATGTCATGACTGTATGTTTTTATAAAGTACAATATTATAGAGTGCTATTTTAAAAAAAAAAAACATTACAACATTACTACATTATGAAGGGAAATGCTCGGGAGTTGGTTGACATGATGATGAGGAGAAAGGTTGATATATTGTGTGTCCAGGAGAGCAGGTGCAAAGGCAGTAAGGCTACAAATTTAGGGGCAGGGTTCAAATTATTTGTTTACTTTTATCAACAAATTTAAAATACGAGCCACCTTTAGAAACTGCACAGACAGACACATTTAAATAAGAGAAGCCATTCATAATAATAGTAACATTCATTTGACACAAGACGGCATCTTGCAAATGGAAACAATTGTCGCGTCTGCCTACAACACAGCCAGCAGGGGGTGAGGGGTGACTATGTGTCGTCCCAATTCCATGGGTGAATTAAATTAATTAAACTTGTATCTCAAGGCACCACTGTATTACATTACACTTATTCGACGACAGCGAGTTAGCGTGGTAGCTACTTGTCCACTTAGCGTCCGTAGTGGTTATTACATTTTACTCGCTAGCTAGCGAGCTAAATCATACAATGTATCATAATCGGAGTGAATTGTTTCATAATTGTGATCCACCAGCACGAAACTGATCGGAAGTCGGACGTGTTTTGAGCTAGAACCCATTAAGCACTGACTTGCCGCGCGCAAAACAGGGAAACCTACATCGTCTGGTATCAACAGAAAGCTTTGGGTTCCCTGCAGCCGCGGATTTAATTCAAATGTACGTCATTACACGTATGAACCAACAAGAGGCCTTAATATAGTCGCTTGTGGTGTAAACATCCTTGTTGCTAAGCTAACGCTGAAACGCTACTTCCTATCTTTAAACGGACATATCTTCATCAAATGTTACCCGATTACCAGTCTGCACATAATTGGAAAGCATTTTTAACACCTTTTTAGAAAATCAGAAAAAGACACAAACGTGCTATTTCTGATCAGTTTTGTGCTGAGGGTCACAATTATAGTGAATCATATCATAATTGTAGTGAATCGTATCATAGTCGAAGTGATTTGTATCGCAATTATAGTGAATCGTTTCATAATTAGAGTGAATGGTATTGTAATCAGAGTGAATCAGATGAAAGAGTATTGGACTTGTAGTGAACTGTATCATAATTGTAGTGAATTGTATCATAAATGTAGTGAATTGCATCATAATCTCAGTGAATCATTTTATCATCAAATTTAATCGTATCATAATTGTGGCGAATCACATCTTAATTACATTGACTCGGATCATGATTGTAGTACATGGAATCATAATTGGAGTATAGTGTTTCGTAATCAGAATAATTAGTTTCATAATCATCGTTAAACGTAGCGTGAATTGTATTGTAATATAGTGAATGAGGTTTGAATAATTTCATAATTGGTGTGAATCGTATCGTAAATATCGTAATCATATCTTATTGTAATTTCAGTTAATAGTATCGGAATCACAGTGAATCATATCGTAATTAGATTCAGTCGTATCATAATTGTAGTTCTATTACTTCATTGTCCATCCATCCATCCATTTTCTACCGCTTATCCGAGGTCGGGTCGCTGGGGCAGTAGCTTTAGCAGGGACGCCCAGACTTCCCTCTCCCCAGCCACTTCATCCGGCTCTTCCGGGGAGATCCCGAGGCATTCACAGGCCAGCCGAGCGATGTAGTAGACTCTGCTTTCTCGTGGGAAGGCGTGTCGGTGGCATTGAGGAGGTCTTCGAAGTATTCTCCCCACCGACTCACAACGTCCCGAGTCGAGGTCAGCAGCGCCCCATCCCCACTATACACAGTGTTGATGGTGCACTGATTCCGCCTCCTGAGACGCTGGACGGTGGACCAGAATTTCCTCGAAGCCGTATGGAAGTCTTTTTCCACGGCCTCACCGAACTCCTCCCATGCCAGAGTTTTTGCTTCAGCGACCACCAAAGCTGCATTGCGGTTGGCCAGCCGGTACCCATCAGCTGCCTCAGGACTCCCACAGGCCAAAAAAGCCCGATAGGACTCCTTCTTCAGTTTGACGGCATCCCTCACCGTTGGTGTCCACCAACGGGTTCGGGGATTGCAGCCACGACAGGCACCGACCACCTTACGGCCACAGCAATGGAGGCGCGGAACATGGTCCACTCGGACTCGATGTCCCCCGCCTCCCCCGGAACGTGAGGAAAGTTCTGTCGGAGGTGGGCGTTGAAACTCCTTCTGACAGGGGATTCTGCCAGACGTTCACAGCAGACCCTCACAATACGTTTGGGCCTGCCAGGTAGGACCGGCATCTTCCCCCACCGTCAGAGCCAACTCACCACCAGGTGGTGATCAGTTGACAGCTCTGCCCCTCTCTTCACCCGAGTGTCCAAGACATGCGGCCACAAGTCCGATGACATGACCACAAAGTCGATCATCGAACTGCGACCTAGGTAGGATGTGTGGACACCCTTATGCTTGAACATGGTGTTCGTTATGGACAATCCGTGATGAGCACAGAAGTCAAATAACAGAACACCGCTCGGGTTCTGATCAGGGGGGCCGTTCCTCCCAATCACCCCCTTCCAGGTCTCACTGTCATTGTCCACGTGAGCATTGAAGTCCCCGAGCAGAACGATGGAATCCCCAGCGGGAGCACTTCAAAACTCTGAACTGCTGTTTGGTGCATAGGCACAAACAACATTCAGGACCCGTCGCCCCACCCAGCCCCAGACAACTTAGCTCCTAGGATCATTGGGACACACAAACCCCTCCACCATGATAAGGTGACAGCTCAAGGAGGGGTACTGCATTGTAGGTAATTTAACCTAAGAACAAATGCGAAGAGCTGGGTGGACAGGTAGCTGACACACGAACCAGCTAATATTGTCAACAAATACACATGCAAACACAACTAACAGGTGCTTGTGTGTGCAGAATCATTACTGCGTACGTCCAGTAGTCCTGACAGTCTGAGGTCCAGAGCGCCCATGATCACGCCAGATCAGGAAACAGGTAGCTGCCATTTTTCTAAGCTAACAGTGAGCTAGCACAAGTGTGCGTATAAATACTGCAGGTATATTTAATGCAGTTCTAGTATCGAAGTCGTAAATTTGGTATGGTGACAACACTAACTGCTTTTGTGTTTCAGGAACAAAACTGTGGCACCTGGTCAAGAACCACGAGCACAGTGACCAGCGCGAAGGAGACCGCGGCAGCAAAATGGTGTCCGAAATCTACCTGACACGCCTGCTGGCCACAAAGGTGTCATAAAAGCTCCTCAAATTTCTGCACGTTGTTCGTTCGCGTTGGAATTGATCATAAGCCTGCGCTTTACTCTTGCCACCAGGGGACACTGCAGAAGTTTGTGGATGACCTTTTCGAGACGGTCTTCAGCACCGCCCATCGAGGGTCTGCTCTGCCGCTGGCCATCAAATACATGTTTGACTTTCTGGATGAGCAGGCCGACAAGAGACAGATCAGTGACCCAGACGTGCGACACACCTGGAAGAGCAACTGGTACGAGTGCCATTACGATACCATTCACTACGATTATGATATGGTTCACTACAATTATGTTAATATTCACTACGATTGGTGGGGCTGGTGGAACACCCTGGATCCCTCGGTGTGGGAGGTATCCCATCCACCGGGCCGCTCTCAGGTGGACTCCTGGGCCCGACCCCGCCTCTCGACTAGGTGGGGTGGAGTCCTCAGTCCCCGCGGTGCAGGCACAGCAATTACAGGACACTGACTGTTATTGTGTATGCGAAACGGTGTCAATTCACTTGCATGTGTCCGCAGACACACACCCCTGGGATTTATTTGCTGGGTGTGGCGCCACTCACTCATTGTGACAAATAACTTATAATTATGCGAATTTCTTGGGCAGCCCCTCACTTACACTCTGGTCCTATAGATGTTTATAATTTACATAACCACTCCACGACCCCTGTTTTGCATGCTTCCCCTCCTGTCCCTGTCCTGTCCTATATTGTCCAGACTTTCCCTCACAGGGTGTAGCACTACTGACCGATACAACACTCAAATCCAACTTGTCATTGTACTAGGTATATAATGCTTTACTTTGCTCATCTTGTTTCCAGCTAGTGCTTTGTCTTTTGTTGTATTCTTTTCCTATTTTATTTAGTTACCTTTTCACTCTCTCCTTTTTTGTTTTTTCTGTCAGTCGCCTTGAAAACTTTGTTCTAGTCGCCTGAACGACTGTCATTCTCAATAAATATCCCTCAGAATACAAAGAAACCACAGTGGCAGCTTAAAAACTCCAATGTGACACAGTAAAACTGTTCAGGCATAAAAGTGATACAGATCCTCCTTTCTGCTTGACCTAACAGCCGAACAGGACAAAAAAAAAAAAAAAGAAATCACTACAATTACCATTGTATGTAATTCATTATATATACAGCATATACATTCTATATATATATTTATATATATATATAATATTTGATTATTTTATGCACTCCAATTCCAATATACTGTAATTTCAGGACATAAATCTAACAATTTCCTGTCTGCGTGTCCAGTCTTCCTCTCAGGTTCTGGGTCAACGTCATCAAGAATCCCCAGTTTGTTTTCGACATCCACAAAAGTAGCATCACTGACGCGTGCCTGTCGGTCGTGGCTCAGACCTTCATGGACTCGTGCTCCACATCGGAACATCGACTGGGAAAAGACTCCCCGTCCAACAAGCTGCTCTACGCTAAAGACATCCCCAACTACAAGAGCTGGGTGGAACGGTAGCTAAAATGCTAAATAGCTAGTCTAGCTAAATAGCCACCTATAAGACCTTGGTAGAGAATTGGCTAATCTGCTAATTAGCTCAGACAACGTAACAGATTTGGTAAGATTTTCCGCAAAATTCAACTGAGTCTGGTTGGACTGGCCACCTCAACCTAATTACAACGCAGCAAGAATTTTGAAAATCGACTGATGGGTTCCGGAGAAATTGAATTTTGTGTGTGTGTGTGTGGGGGGGGGGGGGGGTTGACTATTTGTGGAACGTTTTTGTGTGTTATCGTATCACCCTGAGAAAATCTGCTCCAAAAACGCATTCAAATTAGATTCTAACAGTATAAAAGTATAAATTTGAATCTAACAGTATAACTTATTTATTTCCAAACACTTTCTCAACCCTTTCATTTCGTCTGCTACTCGGGGAATCCCTTCCTTGATAGGCTGACAAGTTTTAGTTAAAAATATCCAGAAATAAGATCGGACGGGCCGAAATTCCGAGGCGTTCTCCAAGTTGACGTGTCAAAATGACTGTGATGTTTCAGATGGCGTCACTTGCCATACAAACTCAACTTAAATAGTGCAAATTATTAGCATTATTGGTGAGAAGAGCAGTAGAGTAGCGCATGTACTTACAGCTAATATAGCCTCAAAGCCACCTACAATGGTGGAGAAGATAGATACATAACATGCTAACTAGTTAGTATAACCCAATAGCAAACTACTGGACCTTTTGGAACGGTTTGCTAACATGCTAACTAGCTAATATACTCAAGCAGGAAACCTCAAGAGATGAGCAGAGAGGTAGCAAGAATGCTAACTAGGTATTCTAGCCTCATCGCAAATTATAAGATGTGGGTGGCGAGGTAGCTAACATGCTAAGTTGCAATACGACCAAATAGCCAACCACAAAAGTTGACCAGGTAGTTGGCTAACATTGGCTGTAGCCTCATAGCCAACTACAAGACCTGGGTGGCAAATTAGCTACTGTGCTACATCACTACTACCTGATGGTCAACTACAGGAGCTGTGTGGACAGGTAGCGAACATTCTAACTATCCAATATCACATTATAGAGCATTATGTAGTAGTAACATGCTAACTAGCAGACTGCCAAATGACTACCAAGAGATGCTAAGGGTTTTACAATCTGTCTTGTAGGTACTACAGAGACATTGCCAAAATGCCGAGCATTAGCGACCAGGACATGGACGCCTACCTGGTGGAGCAGTCACGTCTTCATGGCAATGAGTTCAACACACTGAGCGCGCTCAGTGAACTTTACTTCTACATCAACAAGTACAAAGAGGAGGTGAGTTACTGACTAAATTTATATTTTTCTACCCATTTGCAACCCTGGTTGTGAGTCCTCTCTGTTCTACAGTCTACTTATTGTAATTTCTTGTGTATAATACACCCTTGAGTATAATACGCAACCCCAAAATCCATTCACCATCCATCCATTTTCCGTACTGCTTAGCCTCACTAGGGTCGGGGGGGCCTGCTGGAGCCCATCCCAGCTGACTCAAGGCAAGTACACCCTGAACTGGTTGCCAGCCAATTGCAGGGCACACATAGACAAACAACCTTTCACACTCACATTGACACCTACAGGTAATTTAGAGTCTTGAAATTAACCTACGATGGATGTTTTTGGAATGTGGGAGGAAGCCGGAGTACCCGGAGAAAACCCGTGCAGTCACGGGGAGAACATGCAAACTCCACATAGGGGGGGCTGGATTTGAACCTTGGTCCTCAGAACTGTGAGGCAAATGTGCTAACCAGTCATCCACCGTGCCGCTCACCCTCAATTGATTTGCTGGTATCCATGTTCAAAACATAAAGTGTTATCCGTATTTTATTAGGTTTTTCAAAGAAATGTTCTGCTCTGTGTGCATGCGCTGACGTTTGTCACTTCCTCACCATGCATTTCTACTTGATTTCTCATATTACCAAAGAACAAAGACAGTAATCGACAAAAAAATAAAAAATAAAACAGCTCAATGATACGGAGAGTATAATATTTTAATAGTACTGTTGAAAATCCAGTCTTATCCGGTAGGAACGTTTCTTTAGATTCTCTTCATAATCTCACAATAGGTTTGTTTATGTCAAACACAAGGAATTATGATACCTGATCTGGGCATAGCTAATAAACTGACCAGTAAAATGATAATGATTATGATGATGATGATGCAGGTTCTGACAGCCCTGGACCGCGACGCCTACTGTCGCAAACACAAACTGCGCCACAAACTGGAACAAGCCATCAACTTGATGTCAGGCAGCTGAGGAGGCAAAACCAAGACATCTGCTTACTGGGGAGGAGGTCTGATTTTTTTATTTTATTTTTTTCCCTGAACTGCACCAATCAATAAATCAATTTGCTATTTATTTGCCAAGCGACGGGCTGGGACCCAATCGTGGAATTAGCCTCAAGAGCTAAACAGGGGCTTCAACAGAGCCTCAACGACGTGTAAATAACCACAACTGATAAAATGAGCAACCAGGAAGTTAACATCCAATCACGCCACACCTCCTGACCGACCACAGCTGTGTCCCCTTTTCCCTCATTGGTCAGCCACGCTGGCCTCTGATTGGCTGGGAGAACTCTTTAGTGTTTACTGCCCAACCCCAACCCCCAGACTACTCTGGACTGTACCACCTTGCGGAACATTCCAGCGCCGGCCTCGCCCCCTTTTCAGGACTCCATGATGCCAATACTGTGCCCGGCGAGCAGTGCCAAGACCCGCAACCAAGACCGGAACAGACTCGGACCAAAGCCGAGATCAAAGATCAAAGCTGAAATGGACTTAACTTCAAATACCCTGTAAAGTAGAATCAAAGAGACAATACGATGACATTTACACTTGGCATCGAGGGGAAATTCCTGATTGGCTCTTCACCAGGAAGGAAGGAAAGCCACTACTGGACCAACGCCACTGTGTGTGTGTGTGTGTGCGTGTGTGTGTGTGTGTTTGTGTGAGAGGAAGCAACAGACTGAAAAAACTACTTCATGCTGTTGAGTCAGGTCTAATTACCAATATCGGCAGCCTGAAAACGCTACTTCATGCTGTTGAGTCAGGTCTAATAACTGAAATGAACAACCTAAAAAATGTTAGCTAATGCTGTTGGGTTAGGTCTTTAATTACTGAACTTAGACCCCTATCTCACTGGCATAGACATTGCCGAGACTGCCGAGACAGATCAGTTGCGGCGACTCCGGGACCCGGGAGACCAAAATATTGCTTGCACTCTCACCAGAAAGATGTCTGGGAGACGTCTCCAGACACTGACAACCAATTCACCTGGATGTCGCTGATATAGGCCTATATATTCGTTAAATAAATATATAATGTATATTATATGTGTTTGTGTGTGTGAGTATCTGTATATGCGTGCTCTGCACTCAGCCAGCGGAGCATGGACACCGGGACAGTGCTGTAATGACGAAAACACGTTAACGTCCACGAAATCCAAAATAATCGTTCTGATATTTATATATAGGTTGAACTGGGCATAGATAGTGATGTCCATATGCATTTTGGTGACGATTCCTCGCAGTTTTGGGACGTTACGCGATGAGCTTTTTCTATATATGTGAGAAAATCTGGAGGTTTAACATCCATAAAATACAAGGGCAATCGTTCTGATATTTTCAGAGGTTGAAGTGGGCATGTAGAGATGTTTATATAAAATTTGATGACGATTGCTCGAAGTTTTGTCACATTAAGTGATGTTATCACCTTTTTACATATAGTGAGCATATGAGAACGTCCATAAAATCCAGAATATAGGGGCTATTGTTGTGATATTTTCAGAGGTTGAAGTGGGCGTAGGTAGAGATATCCATATAAATTTTGATGACGATTGCTCAGATTTTAGTGACATTAAGCTACATAAAGTTTTTTCTCTATAGTGAGGATTTAGAGCAGGCGCCAAAAGGTGTCCAATGAAATCAAACGTTCGATTTCACCCCAACTCCTTGACGACCCTGCTAGTCTACAGGAGACTCCAGGAGACGTCTCCGCAACAGTGGAGACTCGAGTCGCCATCAGGTCGCCAACTAGTCTCCAGGCCATTGAGATTCGGGTCTTAACAGACTTAAAATGCTAGTGGGGTAGCTGTGGGGTCAGGTCTAATTACTGAAATCACACACACACACACACACACGCGGGTATTTATTGATGATTTTATTTGATTTAAATTATTGTTTCCACGTTATTTATTGTGAGTGCCAACCAGTTAAGTGTTGATGAACTTCCTGTTGATGGCGATGGTGGCATTTCACAGGAATGTCGGTCACACACACACGCTTATACGCGCCACCTTGCAAATGTTGTTTGTAGCGCCGCCCGCTATCGATGCGGGCCCATCAGGTGACTTGTGTTTGACACCGAGAAGAGCGTCCGGTCAGCGTTTATCAGGACACCAAACCACGGGAAGTGGTCGACTCCGATTGGACAAAACACTTGATGACCAGGATGTTTCTTCATGATGTCATCAGAACAAAAATAAGGAACGAAACATGTTTATTTGTGAAAACATGTTTAATAGCATTGCCTTGTTTGATTTTTACTTTGAAATGTAACCATGACCACCATGTCCATATAATAGCCTGTTTTTTTTTCTACATCGCCATTGCCTTTGTATGACTTTGTGACATCATTACTAAAGTGTAAACAACACTTGGCTCCGCCTCTTAACTTTGCACGCGTGCCGTCAGATGCACATTGGTTTTAAGGTTGTAATAAGGCACCAGCAGTCAGTTTTTAATACAGTGCCACCCGAAGGATCGAAGGTCACGGCCATTCAATATTGGTTTTCTGCCTTGCCGCTAACGTGCAGAGATTTCTCCAGATTCTCTGAATCTTTTGATGACAATGGATCATGAAATCACTGAATTCCTCGCATTATATGTTGAGAAATGTTGTTCTTAAACTGTTGGGAGTATTTGTTCACACAGTTGTTCACAATGTGGTGACCCTCACCCCATTGCTTACTTGGGAACAACTGAGCCCTTTGGAGGATGCTCCTTTTATACCCAATCATGACACTCACTTGTGTCTAATTAACCTGTTCGCCTGTGGAATGGTCGAAACAGGTGTTGGTTTTTTTAGCATTCCTCAACTTTCCCAGTTTCCAAACATTGGTTTTAGAAAGTTTGTGGCGCACCAGCAGTTCAGCAATTATATAGTGTCGCAATGATGTTGGTTTTAGAACATTTCCACACACCCACAGTTCAGTGTTGCTATGTTGGTTTTAAAATGTTTGAGATATATCAACAACGCAGCAACTAAACAGTGTTGCTACCATGTTGGTTTTAGACCAACAAACGCAGTCAAACAAGTACATGGTGCTGCTATGACTTCAGTTTTAGAGAGTTTGTGACGCACCAGCACTTCAGCAAGTAGCCAGTGTCGTTACAAAATTGGTTTTAAAATGTTTTAACACCGGCGTCCACCAAGCAGATGCTGTACAATATTGGCTTGGAAGGTTTGTCACAAACCAACAATGCAGCAATTACAAAGTCGCTACTATGTTTGTTTTAGAATGTTAGATGCATACGCAGTCCAGCAAGTAGAACATGTTGCAGCAAAGGTCATTTTATCACATTTGTGACACCACAGTAGTCCAGCAAGTAGGCAGTGTTGTGACAAGGTCAACTTTAAAATCTTTATGACCAAACAACAATCCAGCAAATAGACATTGTCACTGTCACATTGGCTTTAGAACGTGTACCACACCCGCAGTCCAGCAAGTAGAGTGTCACTAGGACATTGACGTCACCATCATCCTCCGAACAGAGCAAATCAGTTACCGTGGTAACCCGTATTTCATGAAGCATGGCATCATGTCAGCGCAAAAATGGATGATGCATAGGTGTCTCACTCGGCGATCAGCCGAGCACGAAGTTACTCGGTACTTCAACATGTTGTTATTGTGGGCTCGCACTCATTTTGAAAATCATCATTACCATCCTGTAGAGGAAATCCAGTTAAACCATTGGCTCCTTTCCTCCAAGACTTGTCAGGGTTAATCTGCCCGGCAACAGCCAGCCAGTCCGTCTTGTGCATCATTTATGATTGGGCGATGGCAGTCACATGACAACAGCTGCCATATTTAATAAATGATGGGCAAGCAGGCTGCTTGGAAATGGACAAACAAGAAAAAACACAGAATGCCGACAAGCTAACGCCATCAGCTCGTTAGAAAGTCCTTCTGATGTTTCTTCATCATTTGAAACCCGACATCCACACGCCCCCTCCCCCAGCAGGAAGTCACATTAGCCTGAGAATGAACTGCCAGGATTGGGGTGCTGCATGTTGCTGATAACAGCACTCAGGGGATGGGGGTGGGGGAGAGATTATGGAGGGGATGGAAAGGGGTGGTGGGAGGGTTGGAAAGAAGCCAAGCAAAATAAAAGTGGAGCAACAACATGGCTACTGCTTCATGCTGAACAAAATGTGTCCTAAAAAAAACATAAAAGACCACCCCCATCCCACACACACACACCCTCCAAAACACACGCACACAGACGCACTCTCTAGTCAGGGGCTTGTGCTCAAGGGCCATGCTTTTTGAGACGGTTACATGGGCCAGCTCATAAAATATAATAAAGTTTAAATGTGCATGTAAAATATAACAAATAGTTTATTTCAATAACAATATAATTAATACTCATCTTAATTGTATTATGTATAATTTACATGATACATACAGTATGTCTGTAAATATTTATAAAAATATAAATGTTAAATGTATATGTAAAATGTTTATTTTACTATTTTTAGTTGTACAATTTATCATAAATAAATTAAGCAATTATTTTAAAAACATTAAAAATATGTGTGAGCTAGTTTATTTGACCTTGTTTATTTACTGTGCATTAATTAGCCAATTATTTAATACATTCCATTTAAAAAATGTCAAATGTATCTTCATTTTTTATTTTAAAATTGTATTGTATTATTTACTATGAATCAATTCACCAATTATTTAAAAATAATTCAAAATGTAAAAAATATATATTTACACAATTGTTTATTTTGGTTTTATTGTACTATTATTGTATTATTTAAAATAAATTTACTATTTTAAAAAATTATATATATTATTTATAATAAATAACCAGTTATTTGAAAAGATATATTAATAATATATGTAAACGTCCATCCATCCATCCATCCATTTTCTGTACTGCTTTCCTCACTAGGGTGCTGGAGCCTATCTCAACTGACTTTGGGCGAGAGGCGGGGTACACCCTGAACTAGTTGCCAGCCAATCGCAGGGCACATATAAACAACCATTCACACTCACATTCACACCTACGGACAATTTAGTCTTCAGTCAACCGCAGTCATCACTATACCTGGTCTACACTCTGCCTGTACACTATACGTGTAGCCAATCGGACCAACGGGATGGGGGAGGAAATCAAAGTACCCGGAGAAAACCCATGCAGGCACGGTGAGAACATGCAAACTCCACACAGGCGAGGCCGGATTTGAACCCAGGTCCTCAGAACTGTGAATGAATAAATTAACCAATTAGATAAATATATTAACTGGTTGATGAATAATTTAATTTGGTTAGTTCAACACCTATTTTTGTTTTGTTTAATTTAGTATTTCTATTGTATTATGCACAATAAACAAATAAAACTATTGTTTGGAAAAATATATATTTATAATACAATGTAAAATAAAATTAAATATATGTAAACTTGTTTATTTAGCTATTTTTATTTTTTATTTACAATTACAGTGAAAGAATAATCTTAAAAAAAATAAAAAATAAAATGTAATCTTTAGATTGTTTATTTTACTATTTTTGTTTTATTATTTACAATGAGGTGATGGTGTAGTGGTACACTCGCCTGACTTTGCTGCAGGCAGCGTGGGTTCAGTTCCCACTCAGTGATGGTGTGAATGTGAGTGTGAATGGTCGTCCGTGTCTATCTGTGCACTGCGACTGACTGGTGACCACTTCAGGGTGTAGTCCGCCTTTCGCCCAAAGTCAGCTGGGATAGGCTCCAGTGTCCCGTGACCCTAACCAGGATAAGCGGTGTTGAAAATGGATGGATTATTTACAATGAATAATTTAAGCTATTTGGAAAAAAAAAATAATGCTGAGAAAAGCTAAGTATATTTTTTTATTTCACCAATACCTTTTATTGTTATTTTCAATTTAAAGAAGTAACCAGTGATGTAGTTCGATGGATAAATAATTCAAATGAATATTTTTTTCATTTGAATGAAAAAACAAAAACAAAAAAAAGGGCTAAATGAATGGAACACATATTCTAGAACTTGTTTTAAAGCATTTTATTTGCATACATAGTATACAATTTAAGACATATGGAGGATAGAATACAAAAATAGTATACAACTTAAACAAATCAAAACATGCAAGGGAGGTAACAGAAGATAAAAAACAAAAATGAAAAAAAAGGAAGATTAAATAAAAGAAAAAAATATATAACTAAACAAATATGTTGTAAAGTTAAAAGTATTATAGGATTTTAAGTGTTTTGGTTCGTACAGTTAGATATGGAGGAGAAATAGTTTTTATACATGCTAAAAGCTCAAAGGAGTTTGGTTTCTTGTACATAAATTTAGGTTTATGCATATAGAATTCGATTAAAATAAATAAGCTGATTGTGTATATAAAATTCTGAGCTGGCAGTCTTTTCATATCCAATAATACCAAGTAACGCATTCTTCCGAAGTCAGACCAGCGTTGTAAAAAAGGTTGACCTAATTTTATATTCCATAACCTTTGCTGCTCGGTAGGTCTGACTTTATGTTGTCATAAAGAAGATGTGTGGGCTTTGGCGCTCTCTGCTGGGCATGAGACGCAGATGCAGTCCCTAACGCTCATTGGCGCTACCCAAATGTCGACTCCCTATGTGACGTAATAAAGACGCGACGTGGGAGTGACCCATTAAAAATATGGATTAAGTTCCAAGTAGACGTGTCTTAAATCCATCCATCCATTATCCTCACTAGGGTCACAGGCTGCTAGAGCCTATCCCAGCTATCTACGGGCGGGAGGCGGGGTACACCCTGAACCGGTTGTCTTAAATCAAAATTATACAATTGTACGTACGCAACAGTAATTGTCACGCGTATCCCCGCCCCTTTCACGTATGTAACCAATCACGTGGCGGCTTCGCTGTGCGCTGGCATTTTCACCGGAAGTAGAAAGTGTTGACTGCGGTACAAGCTAAAACTGTCAAAGATCAACACTTGAACACATTTATTACAATCCCATATTACACTTATTATTAGCGTGTGTTAGTGTTTCGTCTACAGGTGAGTGTCAGAGATTCTTCATTCTTTGTTTTATTCTACTACCGTATTCCTATGGAACAAGCTTTTGTGTTTTTATCCGCACACTCCTCCAGTAAGTAGATGGCGCCTGTTTTATACGGCACATCACCTATTTTTTTGGAAAACCTGTTCTTACTCGTGGACAACATTATTAACATTTTATTACAGCGATGGAACGAGATGGAAAGAGTGAACTTCGTTAGCGATAGGCTATGCTCGGTACTGTTGCCTTCATTGACTTGATTTTGGAATCAAAGAACACAAATGTTTCAACTTGTTTGATAAGTTGTTGCAGTTTAGCTATGGGATCTTAATGGTCCATATTTCACTAACAAGTTGATTTTGTAATTTTTGCTCAAGAAAATGAAACGGGCAGTCATTTCCAATAATATCAATCCGTTTTGGAGCTATTGGTACGTACGTTACTAAAACAGTCGGATAAGGATTAAGGATTTTATGTCATTGTATGTAGCCAATCGGACCATATTTACTCGTCTAGAAATCAATGTAAATCATTAGAAAATGTGTGACTGAAACGTTGTCTCTTTAGTAGAAAATGCCCGGATGTTTCTTATAAATTGAAATGAAAATGTGATCTTAAACAGGCCATTTTCAGATTTTTCAATGGTGGCATTCGCTCCAGCCATCTCATTTTCCGGGCCAAACCGAGAGCAAGCACATCGTCAGATTCACTTCAAATATCATAGAAAACAAGAATAATATAGTTCATGACGTCCATGTAGTTTTGAATCGTGTCCGAATCATATGAACGTATGATTTTGGACGCAGAAATCAAGGAACATTTTCATCTTTGTCAGAACGACAGAAAATATCCTCTGAAGTAAAAAAAATAAATACAATAAAATACCCCCCTAGTCAGTTCAACTGTGTAGTTAGCAAAGCCAATCAGGCATCACTTGTTAATAGCTAATATTATTTTTTTTTACAATGTAGTGTATACGTCTGCACACTGGCCGTGGTTTCTGCATGCGTCACAACAACGGGTTTCGTCCATTTTATTTCAGTGACAAAAGTCTTTCGGTCCAAGACCAAAAATGCACATTTGGCCCAGTTTCGGACAAAATAAGTTTAGATTGGGTTGTGACTGAGTGTCAGTGATCTGATTGATTTTAGATCAGGTGTGCACTGTTTACATAGTGTTTGGATGGCATTTCAAGGGACCTTTGATCTGGTTTGGAATGTGTTAAAATCAGGTTTAGAATCAGTTTAAGATAAGTTAAGATCAGGTTTTTGACTGAGTTTAAATTTTCAAATGAGTTTTCATCGAGTTTAGACTGAGTAAATGATTTTAGATCATGTTTACACTGTGTTTAGATCATGTTTAGACAGCGTTTCAAATAAGATTTGATCCGGTTTGGATTGTGTGAAGACCAGGTTCAGACTTGGTTTCAAAATGATTTTCGATCAGGTTTACACTGCATTTGGATCGGATTTCGACGGCGTTTCAAATAAGTTTGGGTCAGATTTATACTGAGTTTGATGATTTATTTTATTATTATTTGTTTTAAATAGGTTTATACTGAGAATAGATCAGGTTTAAACAAGCACATTGACGTGATGACTGTGCAAAGATAAAGATGGACTGTTTGTGTGTGTGTGTGTCACAGTGATGAGTCTCCAGTGGACTGCCGTGGCCACTTTCTTGTACGTGGAGGTCTTCTTGGTGCTGCTCCTCTGCATTCCTTTCATTTCAGCTAAAAGGTTTGTGCTTAAACATTCTGATTAGGGTGTGTGAATGGAATGTTCTATAGCATTCTTGTTTTAACTTGACAGTGTGAAGGCAGTTGGAGTCTTGTGAACTGCTATCTTTCAGATGCTTACATTGCAACTAGGTGGAGCCAGAGATTATGATGCGATTGACTCTGTTCATGATAAGAATCAGTCAGGTTATGATGAGTCACCCGATTGTGTTACAACTCCAATTATGATACAATTTACACCAATAACAACGCGATTCACACAAGTCATGATGTGATTCACCTCAATTAATGAGTCACTCCAATCACAATACTTTTTCCTATGATTACGGTATTTTTCACTACGATTCTGATACGGTTCACTGCAATTACAATTTGAGTCAATGTGATTGCAATGCGGTTTACTGTTATATGATACGCAGTGTTGCCCGTACATAGGCTTTTTGGGGCGGGGGGAGTATCCAATTATGTGTCGGTCGGTCGCAAACAAAACTGCTCTTCATGATTCTTTGAAATAAATGATAGGCGTGCCTCAGCCCCTTCTCCCTCACACTGCGGAGCTGAGAGTAGCGTCACAAACAGTGCTGCAGTTGTACTGTGCATGCATGTGATTGATCATTGCACTGGGTAGAGGAGGGTTGGCAATTACCCACAATTACACAACACGCCCATGGACAGTTGAGAGACGAGTACAAGGATAGACTCACAAAAGAATATGAGGAATACTCTAGGTAAGAAAATGAGTGACAGTGCGAAAAAAGCAAAATATGGACACGTTTCCGTTTCATTGACAATTCAAAGGCAGAGTGTAGAGTCTCCAAGAGAAATATCTGCTGGCTCCATAAATAACCTACACAGCCATATGAGGACTGTTCACCCATCAGTGCAGTTGGAAGAAAAAAGACCCACATACATAAATTAATGTGCCAATATTTCCGCTGGAGACTGTAATAAGATAATTGCAATCACTGCATTTATAGTGCGATTCTCTAATCTTAGAATTCACTACGATTATGATACAATTAACTCTGATGGCGATACGATTCACTCTAATTATGATTCACTACAATAGCTATATGAGTCAGAGTATGGTTCATTCATTCATTCATCTTCCGTTCCCTTTATCCTTACGAGGGTCGCGGGCGTGCTGGAGCTTATCCCAGCTATCTTCGGGCGAGAGGCGGGGTACACCCTGAACTGGTCGCCAGCCAATCGCAGGGCACATAGAAACAAACAACCATTCGCACTCACATTCACACCTACGGGCAATTTAGAGTCTTCCATAAACCTACCATGCATGTTTTTGGGATGTGGAAGGAAACTGGAGTGCCCGGAGAAAACCCACGCAAGCACAGGGGAACATACAAACGCCACACAGGCGGAGCCGGGATTTGAACCCTGGTCCTCAGAACTGTGAGGCAGATGTGCTAACCAGTCGTTCACTGTGCCGCCCAGAGTATGGTTCACTGCGATTATATGATTCACTACGATTATAATACGATTCACTGCAATACGATTCACTCAGATTATGATATGATGGTCTCATTACAATTCGCTGCATTACGATATGATTCATTGCGATTATGTTAAAATTCACTCTTAATTGCAATTTACTGCATTTTAGCCTTATGACGTAGTATTGTAAATATCTGATGGCCAGTAAAGTTTTTTTTGAAATCTTGTCGGTGCAAAAACATGTCAGCGGTGTGGGAGTCGTATGCGGTGTGAGACAGACAACACAAAATCCATTTGCAATCTGTGCAAAACTGAAGTACCTCATGGGGGATCGTCATCTAAATGCTTCAACACAACACGTTTGATCAGGCACCTGAATAATGTACACGAGTAGCATCCTGTGTTCAAGCAACGCAGCATGGAAAAGGAAAAGCTAACGACCAGACAGACACTGGACAACACTCGTCCATAAGCCGGGACAGTGAAAAAGTTAGAGTTGGCATGTCATTGACAGTATGTGTTAGTGTAATTTAATTACAATAAAGTAATTTAATTACAGTAAGTTCGCACCCATTAGTTCTGTCTCAAGTAATGTTGGTTTGAACTTTAAATTTGTCAGTGGCCAATCCTTGAATGCCCCCCTAGAGGTCATTGATGTTTTACCTTGTGTCTAAAATGCTAGAGAATACTTTTGAAGATACTCAGGATACAGTACTCAATCAGGTCAACTTTACAGGTACTTCCGTTTTAGATGTTCAAATAAACGGAGGTTCAGACCCTGAATTTTTAACGATGACTTAACATTCAATTTACAGGTACTTACTTTTATCAATGTCTATTCGAAGTACAGTAAGCAATTTTTTTATATTTGATTAATAAACTGTTATTAACTTGGCATAGAAATCTAATCTGAAAAAGAGAAACTGATATAATTTTCGGATTCAGCAATGCAAAATTGGCCTAAATCAGTTGAAAAAACTGACAACTTAGAAACGATTTTTTTTCGTAACCCAGTGTTATGATACAACTCAGTCCGATTACGATACAATTAACTGATTACGATTCACTCCTATTACGATAAAATTCACTCCAATAACAATGCAATTCACTATGATGATATGCATCACTCTGATTGCGATTATGACTCACTTACAATATGTTTCACTCCGTTTACGATACGATTCACTCCAGTTACAATATCATTCACTCCGATTATGACATGATTCACTCCGATTGCGATACGATGCAATTCACCCAAGACCTGTTCATAGCCTCTTCGCTAATGTGTGTGTGTTGGTCCAGGTGGAACAGCGTATTTAGGTCTCGGCTGGTCCAAACCATTACCTTATATGGCAACACTTCCTTCATGGTGGCCATGGCCATCCTTGTCTTCCTGCTCATTGGTGAGTGTCTGCGCATGTGGATGTGTGCTTGTATTTGTTTGTATATACTGTATGAGAAGTAGTAAGTGGAGTGAGTTGGTTGTGTCTGATGAAGTCATGCCACGGTGTGTGTTGTGTTCTGTTGTGCAGATGCGTTCCGTGAGGTGAGGAAGTACAGCGTGACAGAGAAGGTGGATTTGACCAACAATCCCACCGCCATTGAACACATTCACATGAAACTGTTCAGAGCGCAGAGGAATCTCTACATTGCCGGATTTGCACTCCTGCTTTGTCTGTGAGAACACACGAACATGAACACATGTAGTCCGTCTTGTCTCTCCCGCATTATCTCATCAATGTCAATGTAACGCAGTCCAAATCTAATCCAAACTCATCTTAAACACAGTCCAAAATTGACCTGAACTCAGTCTAAACCAAATCTTAACTCTGTCTCAACCAGACCTAAACACGTTCTTAACCTGATCTAAACTCATTTGAAACTCAGTCTAACCCTGTTCAAAAAAGTTTTAAAACCTGATGGAAACTCATTTGAAATGCAGTCTAAACTGTATCTAAACCAGATTTTAACAAACCTTTTTTTGTTCGTTTTTTTTTTTTTGCATGCTGACATACCTGCGGGCCGGTTCAGCCAATCGTGTTGTTGCAACGCGTCTCAAAAGCAGTCAGTACTTCTCCCCCGGTAGACGACGTGGGAGAAAAGCTTATAAACTGTCCAAAAATACATTGAGGGAAAAACTAAATTGTGTGCTGGTGTTCACGTCGCAAGTATAATGTATTTTACAAATAGCAATATATATTGCAGGGTTACAAAAAAAATCCCAATATCAAGCAGCTCTAATTTAGACCCCATAAGTTCTTTAAAAAGAATCAGCACCTCAAACAGAACCAGCACGTGTTGGTGTACTAAAATGAGCATCCAACAGGGGGCAACACACACAAACATAAAATGCACTGTAATAGACTGTGACTGGTGGACTTCCAAATTAGTTAGCGGAAAGTGTCAGCAGCTGATCAGATATTTCCGGACTGTCTATATGACCCGCGGCCTTATTTGGACACCCTTAGTCACTTCCTCCCCACTCTTCTCGTCTCCTCAATAAACGGAACCTGGAACGCACTGCCCTAGTTGTTTGTCCTTTCACTGCCTATTACTTTACATGAACGACATAAGGTTTGGTCACGTAGCTCTTACATCATCAGCAACACATTTCAACACCACGAGCTCTCTGTGTGTGTGTGTTCCTAAATATAAATTAACGGCACTCACAAATTGCAATGCAATGTGTTATTGCCTTAAATGTGCCTCATTTCAACTACAGTATAAAGCTGATCTAAAGTCATCTGAAGCAGTCTAACTTTGATTTAAACTTATTTGAAACACTGTCATCTAAGGTCAGTCCAAAGTATTTAAACTCATTTAAAAGCAAGTCTAAAGCTGATCTAAACTCATTTAAAATGCAGTCCAAATCTGACCTAAACATTTGAAATGCAATCTAAACATAATTTCTACAGATATAATAGGTCCCTTGCAGCGGTCGCTGCTCGGGCCCTAATGGAGAGGAAAACGTTTTGCTTCATGAATTTATAAGTACCAGGCCGATTGTTCTGGTATTTTTCAGATGTGTAAGTAGGCATAAATATGGATGTACTCGTAAGTTTTAGTGAAGATCGGCCGCAGTTTTTGTATACAAAGCGACGTAATGCTTTTGGCTAGGAGATCGATGCCCTCGTCATCTGATGTTATGACAGCCAGTCAAAGTCCGCATCTGGCACACATTGTCACCTACAGAAACGCTTTGCGATCTATAGGGACTTTAATGGGACCTCTTAGAAGCATTTGTGGTTTAATAAATACAAAATTGAACTGACAAAAGCCATGTATATATGCGGGAATGAATATCCAAAGCACTTCCTCGTGTGGGATGCTCGAAGTTACTGACGTGGAAAAGCGTCGATAAAATCATCAACATCGGGCCGATTGTTCTGATATTTTCGGAGGTGCGTGTGGGCATATATAGGGAGGCAATTGTGATGCAATCAATACAGAATTAAGCTGACATGCAGAAATTAATCTGCAAAAAATATTTCATGTGGCTTGATGTGGCTATATCTTCTTTCCTCAAGGAGGCACTTCAACGGTCTATTTTTTTTAATAAACAATATGCCTTCCAACATATTTCACAATGACTATTTTCACTTTTTATTTTATTTAAAAAAAACAAAAAACATCCAGACTTTCAATATAGGCAACAATTAGACCGCAGAGTACATATAAGTTCTATGAGGAAATGTCCTGTTCTACATCATGTCATCTACATGTCAGGCTGTGACAGGTTGATGTGTCCAAAATGTGGGTGGGCCAAAATCTGGCTGAAAATCAAATATTGTATCAGAAAGCAAGCCTAAAATTACTACTGAGTCAATTTTAAAGGCGAGAGCTATGGAATAAGTGCCAATGTTCTCACCATTAACTAGTTGCTTTAAAAGAGAACAGGATGTTGATTCTAAGTTTGTGTGCATGTTTGTTTGTGTGGGTGCATGCGTGCGTGCACGCAGGTTGCTGCGTCGTCTGGCCACTCTCCTTTCCCAGCAGGCCTCCCTGATGGCATCCAACGAGGCCTTCAAGAAGCAGGCAGAGGGCGCCAGCAACGCCGCCAAAAGCTTCATCGATGAAAACCAAGTACTGCAAGAAGTGAGTGAGGCGGGCCAATAAGATGAGAATGGGTGAAAGGTAGAGGGGGGGTGGATGTCTGCTTTCAGATCAGATGAGAAGGGAAACCCCTGCAGGACAATTTTGATTGTTTATAGTGGGGCCTTAAAATAAAATCCCAGACTTTTTGAACAAAATCCCATTTCCGATTTGAATCGATTTCCTCCTCCCCTTGCTTATAGAAAAAATCTACTAGGAATTTGGCTTGAATGGGGTGAATGTTGAAGTTGCAGTGTTTGAATCGCTCAGAATATTTGGAAAATGGAGGTGAATAGAGCTGCACAATTAATCAAATGTTAATCGTGGTCATGGTTTTGCCTGCCACGATTAAATTAGTCTGATTTTCATACATTTTTATATTTAAAATAAGGGCAGTGCTGCATTTGAAGCACTCTCTCAGCCTAGACAGCCAACCACCAGGGGGTGAACGCATGGTGTTATGGCTTCACTAAGCTGCGTAAATAAGCAAGTGCTGTCCAGTGCACCCTGCAAGTGGGAGCTCAGTCACTCTCAGAATTACGAGAGTGAGTCCTACCGAGAGAATAGAGTACGGCAAACATTGCAGATGGTGGGGAGTTTGTCCCTTAAAAAGGAATCAACATCAGTTTTCTGGACGTTTTCATTCAAGGCAACTGACGTTAAACAAGAAGTCATATGTAACGAGTGTAGCGGAGTTGTCTGCCCCGCAAGGTAATGCAACTAATTCGTTCAGCTGTCACGAAAAAAAAAATGCAGAAAAACGGCAAAACACTGGACAACAAATATGATCCCCTCATGTAATTATTTCTCCAAAGTAGCATTAACTATATATGAAAAATGACTGCAGTCAGGCCAGCCTGTAGTGGAAAGTCTAAGCAAGCCAGCGGCCACAATGATTGTCCATACTATGCATTACAATTACCTGCCAGCGACATGCTGCGAAGGCAAATTTGAAAATAAAAGCCTAAAATGGCATGAATGTCCAATGTATTAATATGTGAGGCTTTTATTTTGAAGTTGGTTCTCACAGCGCGTTGCCAGCGTGTTACCGTAATGCCTAGTATGAACAGTTGTTGGGGCGGCTGGCTTGACTTGGTCTTTTTTTACTGGAGGCCGGCTTGACAGCAGTGAAAAACGGCAGAAGTAAATAAAGAGGTTAAACACAACTGTCGAGTTCTTTGCAGTTTGTGACCACAACTGACCTATGGTCAAGTGTAACAATGGAGCCATACCTGTCCTTGACAATTCACTATATTGATAGAGATTTTCAAATGAAAAGTCAGTACTTGCAGCCTAAGAAGTGCTTTTTATGCATAAATTGCTTCCGTTGAGTTTCACTTTGTGATTGCACTCTCTAATAGCATATTTATTCATTTAGTCAATGATAAATTTGAAATTCTTAGGTTTTCCCTAACATGAAGAATAACCATGGGTAATAATCGTGATTATCGTTGTGCCATCGTACAGCCCTAGAAGTATTTACATTGTCTTGATTTGGGACTTTTATTGAGAAAATATTGGACATTTTGGGAACCCTCTGATGGTGTCGTGGTGCATTCGCCTGACTTTGTGGGTTCATTCTTGGTTTCTTTCTTTTTGCTGTCTTCCTCTGCATTTCTCTCATTCTTTCTGTGTATTTTCTTTTCTTTCTTTTTTCACTCTTCTGTCTTTCAATTATTTCTTCTTTTCTCCTTTTTCTTTCCTTCTCTTTCTTTGCACTCATTTTTGTATTTAGTCTCATTTTTTTTCATTTGTGTGTTTCTTATTTGTCTTTTCTTTCTGTTCTTCATTTTTTCTTTTTCATTCTCATCTCTTTCATTTTGGTCTTTTGTCTGATTTTTCTTTTCTTTTTCATTTTTCTTTTTCTTTCCTCTTTCACATCTGTCTGTTACTTTTCTATCTTGTCTTTCCTTTCTCTATTTTTCTTTCATTTGCCCTTTTCAGTCATTTCTTATTTTTCTCTCACGCAATCTTATTTTTGACTCTCTCATTCTGTTTTCTTTTCTCTTTAATTTCTGTCGCGCTGAAAGAATTCACAGTTACCCGTTAACTCCTCCCGAAACAATTGTGCAGAGTGAAGGAAAAAAGCGAGCGTGGCCAACTGGCTGCGTCGGGGCGCCGGGTAGAGTCCCAAGGTTGTCGTCCGTGTGTGAAAGGGAGACAATGACGCGTCGGCAGCTGTTTGACTCCATAGCTGCTCAGCTGGTCTCATCACTCACTGTTGCCTTCACTGACCCTTTTTCAGTTAGGACACGATGACGACGACGACACTTTCTTCATCTCTGTGGCATCACAGAGTGCTTGGGTGGATCCTAACTGACGTGCATGTGTGTGGATGTGAGTGTGTTAACTGCGAAAGCATAATTGGTGAAATGAAATAGCAAAAAGAAGAGAGAGAAAGCGCTGACCTCATCATGTGACAGTAACATGTTGGAGGCCGTTTGGTTTGGAGGGGTGCTGCAGTCTTCCACACCCTCTTTCCAAAACGTGACGACGACACATCATCTTCTCACAGAAACTCCGAGAAGCCGGCGTGGAGGTGCCAGAGGTGGGGAAGAAAGGAGGCGGAGTCAAGGAAGAGAACATGACTCTGAAGGAGGAAGTGAAGACCTTGAAGGAGGAACTGGACGCCACCAAGAAAGGTGAGGAGGAAGCGGAGGTGGCCAGGAGGAACACGCTCAGATTTATTAAAATTAAAATTCAACATAACAGATGTAAGAGTATCTTTGATTCTACATTGATAGCACTGTACCACTACAACTAGGTTACCCATCTACAGTGGGGCAAAAGAGTATTTAGTCAGCCACCAATTGTGCAAGTTCTCCCACTTAAAAAGATGAGAGGCCTGTAATTTTCATCATAGGTGTACCTCAGCTATGAGAGACAAAATGAGGGGGGAAAACATTCAGAAAATCACAGTCTGATTTTTCAAAAATTTATTAGCAAATTATGGTGGGAAATAAGTATTTGAGCAATAACAAAAGTTCACCTCAATACTTTGTTATATGCCTACCCTTTTTTGGCAATGACAGAGGTCAAATGTTTTCTGTAAGTCTTCACAAGGTTTTCACACACTGTTGCTGGTATTTTGGCCCATTCCTGCATGGAGATCTCCTCGAGAGCAGTAATGTTTCGGGGCTGTTGCTGGGCAACACAGACTTTCAACTCCAAAGATTTTCTATGGGGTTGAGCTCTGGAGACTGGCTAGGCCACTCCAGGACCTTGAAATGCTTCTTACGAAGCCACTCCTTCATATGCAGTGTGTTTGGGATCATTGTAATGCTGAAAGACCCAGCCACGTTTCATCTTCAATGCCCTTGCTAATGGAAGGAGGTTTTCACTCAAAATCTCACGATACATGGCCCCATTCATTCTTTCCTTGACACGGATCAGTCGTCCTGGTCCCTTTGCAGGAAGACAGCCCCAAAGCATGATGTTTCCACCCACATGCTTCCCAGTAGGTATGGTGTTCTTTCGATGCAACTCTGCATTCTTTCTCCTCCAAACATGACAAGTTGAGTTTTTACCAAAAAGTTCTATTTTGGTTTCATCTGACCATATGACATTCTCCCAATCCTCTTCTGGATCATCCAAATGCTCTCTAGCAAACTTCAGACGGGCCTGGACATGGACTGGCTTAAGCAGGGGGACACGTCTGGTAATGCATGATTTGAGTCCCTGGTGGTGGCGTAGTGTGTTACTGATGGTAGCCTTTGTTACTTTGATCCCAGCTCTCTGGAGGTCATTCACTAGGTCCCCCCATGTGGTTCTGGGATTTTTGCTCACCGTTCTTGTGATCATTTTGACCCCATGGGGTGAGATCTTGCATGGAGCCCCAGATCGAGGGTGATTATCAGTGATCTTGTATGTCTTCCATTTTCTAATAATTTCTCCCACAGTTGATTTCGTCACACCAAGCTGCTTACCAATGGCAGATTCAGTCTTCCCAGTCTGGTGCAGGTTTACAATTTTGTTTCTGGTGTCCTTTGACAGGTCTTGGCCATAGTGGAGTTTGGAGTGCGACTGTTTGAGGTTGTGGACAGGTGTCTTTTATACTGTTCTAACAGGTGCCATTAATACAGGTAACGAGTGGAGGACAGAGGAGCCTCTTAAGAAGAAGGTACAGGTCTGTGAGAGCCAAAAATCTTGCTTGTTTGTAGGTGACCAAATACTTATTTTCCACCATAATTTGCTAATAAATTCTCTAAAAATCAGACAAAGTGATTGTCAGGAATTTTTTTTTTTTCTCCCCCCCTCGCATTTTGTCTATCATAGGTGAGGTATACCTACGATGACAATTACAGACCTCACTCATCTTTTTAAGTGGGAGAACTTGCACAATTGGTGGCTGACTAAATGTTTTTGCCCTACTGTACAATTGAACTTTTCCACCAACAGGCCTTCTTAGGGTTGTTGTTGTTTAGCAAGAGGTGCTCAAAATCCAAACATCAGGCAGCCCTGCAACCAACCATACTCAAAAGTTAACTTGGGGTGGTTTGAAGCTGTCTGCCAGTAAGGTTCACGGGATATTTCATACTATCCGTTTCCAGATGCTGGTTGCATGTTTACGCAGTCCATCTTTGTTCAGTGACGAACCGCTGACTCCATTCATGAAATTGGTGCTAAAGTTTCGTAAGCAGCGTAACTGCAATTCATGTTTCCTACAGAGAAAGCAATGTACTTCCCGCACCAATCTATTAGAAACATCATAGCACAACCACTTTGTTTTGGGAACAAATTCTTGGATCCAGCCTTGCACCGTAACCAGTTTGATGCAGGTGGAAGCCGTTTTGAAAATCAACCTCGGCAGTGGTGATCGAGGTGCCGTGATTTGGCAGCGCGGGAGATTTTGTGCAAAGGGCTCATTTAACCTTTGGGCAGGTGCAAGATAATAGTCACTTTTCCAACATGTGCCCCCTTTAATGACTTTGTGCGTGTGTGCGTTCGCAGCTCTCCGTAAGAGTGACGGAGATGTTTCCGCTATGAAGAAACAAGCCGCAAACCTGACGCAGGAATATGACAGACTCCTGGACGAGCACAGCAAACTACTGGTACACTTTTTTTGCTTTCTCTCTTTTCTTTTCTCTCTATCCCTATCCACTATTTGGTTATAGTAAGTTGGCCAGTTTATAGGGCTGTTTGAATGTGAAGTTGTAGTGGATATAGTTTGTGCCCTCAATGTATCTTGAAATGTAGTGGACAACAGACGGTCACTGGAAGAGCAAGATATTTCCATGATGCATTGCGTCCATGCAGAAAATTATAAGGGTTAACAAATGGCAGAGTTGTGTCTCAATCCTGTCTCTCTTTCCCTTCCTTTCTTTTTTCTTTCTATTTTCTTGCTGTCTTCCCACTCTTTCCTCTCTTGTGCTCTTCGCTCCTTTTGACTTTTTCCTTCTTTTGTCTTGTCCACTTTCTTTTTCCTCTCATTCTTCTTTCTTTTCCTCTGTATTTTCTCTTGCTTTTCTGTTTTACCCCTTCTTTCCCTTTTTCCATTCCTTTTTTTATTTCGTTCTCGTTCCACTTGTTTCCTTCCCTTTCTTTCGTCACTGCTCTTTGCTAATTTTCTCGCTTTCTCTCTTCTTGTTTCTCTTTCTTCTCCCTCTTCCTTCTTTCTTTCCTTTTCCCCCTTTCTTTCCTCATTTTTTTCTTAATCTTTTTCTCTTGCCACTCTTTGTTTTCTTCTTTCTTTGCACTTTTGTCTTCTCACTTTCTATTTCTACTCTTCCTTTTCTTTCTATTCTTTTTCACTCCTTGCTTTCTCTTCTCTTTCCACTCTTTCTCCCTATTTCGTTACACTCGTCTCCCTCCCTTTCTTTCTTCACGCTATTCTGTATTTTTTTACTTCTTTCCACTCTTTTCTGTCCCCTTGTATATGTTCTTCGTTCGTTCTCTCCTTTTAATTTCTCTTTCCACTTTTTTTCCTCTTTCCTCTCTTCTCTCCCTTTCGATTCTCCTTTTTTCTTCACTCTCCTCTCCCTTTTTTTCTTTAACATCTTTCTTCCCTCTTCTTCCACTCTCGCTTTCTACTTATTTTTTTCCTTCTCCCTTTCTATCTTTACGCTCTTCTCTTTTTCCACTCTTCTCTCACTTCTTTCTCATTTCTTTTTTGTCCCACTCTTTTCTCCTCCCTCTTTTTTCTCATCTTTTTCCTTTCTCCCGTCTGTCCACTCTTTTCTCTCCCTGTCTTTCTTGACTTTCTATTAATTCTTTCTCGCTTTTTTTTTTTCTTAATGAAGGAATTCACAGCCGTATTTACCCGTTAACTAGTTCACTCACACATGCACAGTTTGTCACTTCCTGTCTGATTGTCTTGTTCCCACCAACCTGCAGGAGACACTCATGTTTTTCTTTTTTTGTTTACAGGCCAGCGGTGACAAGAAGTCTGACTGAGGAGGATGAAAATAGATGCTCTCGATCATCATCACAGTGGTGGGCCTACTCCGTGGTGTGATGTCACTTCCTATTGGAGCCTTAAAGCACCTTGTTGTTTGTTTAGTTTGTTTTGTCTTCGATCCCTTCAAAATAAGAGCTCATAATCCCGTTGTTGAGGGTCCCCAAAAACATGGGGTGTGCGAAAAAGGAGTGTAATCCGAGCGGCACAACGACTTGACACGTGCTTGAACCTCTGCTCTCGCGTAGCATGACTTGTTAGGCACACTCGCGAATGTAACGCTTTTGTGTGTGTGTGTGTGTGTGTGTGTGTGTGACTTGTTTGTCACATTGTCATGGAAACTGCAAACACAACCTATGTGTCACCTCCAATACACAACTTTAACAAACTTGTGTATGTGTGTCAATGTGTGTTCAACATGCACATGCTGGATGGAAAAGGCTTGTGGGTGTTGAAAGGCAGCTGTTGGCCTGCTTTTAGAAATGACTTTTTTAGCACCCCCCCCCCCCCCCTTCAGGATCTTGTTCCTCAAACTGCTGACTTGGACTAGTGAGTTATATTGGGCTCCGTCGGCCACCTTTGTGGTGACATATGCGCCATATTGGGAAAGAAATAGGAACGTTCCCAAGTAGTCACAGATCTTCTTCAGAGAGGAGACACTCTGATCCCATTTCAACTGAGAGACAGCTCAACGAACTTGTTTACCTTTGTTTGCCAAATCAAACTCGCATCTGTTATGCAACAGTGACATGATGCTAAGGTCATCATTGTTGTTATTATTGTTATCATTATTATTATTATACAGTAGCCCAGTGGTCAGCACATCTGCCTCACACTTCTGAGGTTTGGGGTTCCTATTTGTAATTTGAATATTGTCTCCTCCCACATTCCAAAAACATGTGGCCTTCTTTGAATACTCTAAATTGGTGGTAGGTGTGAATGTGAGTTTGGGAAACTTGTTTGCATGGGCACTGATGTTAACTGGTTTGCAGTTAGTTTGCCAACACAGTGGTGTGAAAAAATGTTTGCCCCCCTACCTGATTTCTTGTTTTTTTGCATGTTTGTCACACTTAAATGTTTGCCATCAGCAGCTTTTGAGGATCTTTTGGTCGACTTGACCTTGTCGGGCAGATCCTATGGAAGTGATTTCTTGATTGAGAACAGGTGTGGTAGTATCAGACCTGGGTATGGCAAGAGAAATTGAACTCTATGATAAGCAACAGTTGTGTTTTAACGGGGGACAAACACTTTTTCACCCAGAACTATGAAGGTTTGGAATTTAATAATTAAAACCTTCATTTAAAAACTGCATTTTGTGTTGACTTGTTGTCTTTGACTAATTTAATTTATTTGATGGGAAACATGTAAGTGTGACAAACATGCAAAAAATAAGAAATCAGGAAGGGGGCAAACAATTTTTCACACCACTGTTTGTGCTCAGACATCAAGAGGTGACCCCTGTCTGTCGTTTTTCTATGGCTGCCCTGACAACTGGCGACCAATCCACGGTGTACCATGCCTCTCGCTCACAGTCAGTTGGGATACACTCCAGCTCACCCGCCACTCTAAATAGGACAAGTGCTATAGAAAAAGGATGAATGGATGGATTATTGTTCAGCTGTTCAAGGGAGATGGTTATTTGTTTCACAGTAATAAACAAAAAAAAAATTAACAGTTGTTATTATCAATAATCTTTTTTAAAAACTTTGTTTTTTTTTATATTTGTGGTTAACCCTCCTGTTAAGTCGTTGATCTTGACACATTTTAAAGTAAATAATGTTATGAGTTAAAAAGTAGTATTTAGAGTGTATTAATACAGTCCCCTCCAAAGTTACTGGAACGGCAAGCTCAATTCCTTTGTTTTTGTTGTATACTGAAGGCATTTGGGTTTTAGATCAGAAGATGAATGAGACAAAAGTTCAGAATTCCAGCTTTAATTTCATGGTATTTACGTCTAGATGTGTTAAACAACTTAGGAAAGAGCACCTTTTGTTTGAAGCCACCCACTTTGCAAGTGAGCAAAAGTATTGGAACATGTAACTGACTGGGTGTTTCTAGTTGCTCTGGGGTTGCCTTTTAGATTGATTGCTGGAAAATCGATCAGCAATCTTGCACAAACATTGGGCATAGCCAATGCAACAGTTTGGAATGTCTTGAAAAAGAAGGAAACTACTGGTGTACAACAGCAACAGGGGTGAAGGTATCACAATCCACTGTTAGAAGAAGACTTCTAGAGAGGAAATATACAGGCCACATACCACAAGATGCAAACCACTCATCAGCAAAAAGAATTCGGAGGGCCAGATTAGATTTTGCAAAGAAGTACACAGATGATTCACAAAAGTTTTGGAACCAAGTTTTATAGACTGATGAAACCAAGATTAATCTCTACCAAAGTATGGAGAAAGAAAGGATCTGCTTATGATCCAAAACACACAAGCTCATCTGTGAAGCATGGTGGAGGTAATGTCATGGCTTGGGCTTGCATGGCTACTTCTGGAACGGGCTCATTAGTCTTTATTAATGATGTAACTCATGATGGTAGCATCAGAATAAATTCTTAAGTCTACAAAACCATTTTGTCTAGCAATTTACAGAAAAATGCATCCAAACTAATCTGGAGAAGCTTCATCATGCAACAAGACAGTGAACCAAAACACACTGCCAACACAACAAAGGACGTTATCAGGGGGGAAAGTGCAAGGTCTTAGACTGGCCAAGTCAATCACCAGACCTTAACCCAATAGAGCATGCATTTTACCTCCTTAAGAAGAGACTGAAGGGAGAACCCCCCAGAAACAAACAAGAAATGAAAGAGGCTGCAGTAAAGGCCCGGAAAAGCATTTCAACAGAAGAATGCAACAGTCTGGTGAAGTCAATGGGTCACAGGCTTGATGCAGTTATTGCAAGTAAGGGTTATGCCACCAAATAGTAAATGTTATTCAGTTTAAGTTAATTTAATATTGTCTGTTTCAATACTTTTGCTCACTTGAAAAGTGAAAAGGTGCTCTGTCCTGAGTTGTTTAATATATCTAGATGTGAAAAATATTATGTGCCATGAAATAAAACCTGGAATTCTGAACTTTTGTCTCATATTCATCTTTTGAACCAAATGTCTTCAGTATACAACAAAAACAAAGGAATTGACCTTGCTGTTCCAATGCTTTTGGAGTGGACTGAAAATATAAATAAACTATATATATTGTTAGCAGTAGAGTTAATAATGACAATTGTTTTATTTTATTTATTTATTGCATTCGTTACTTTAGGGAAATTAGCATGCCCCAGCAACATTATTGCTCTTCCTGACAAACAGTAGGGTTAAACGCCACTTTCTGACAGTCACATTTTCACAGTTAAACAACAGCATTACTATTTACAGCTTTTCACATGTATGCATGTATATGCAATATGTAAAATGTCTCCCAACAAAAAAATACTGCTACATGCTGACATCATCTGTGACATAATTTCTATTAGCAAAAGGCGACCGGAAGCATGTGGGGAGGCGACTCAGTTGATTGGTTCCCTGCCTGGAAGTAGATCCTACATCGTCCGTATTTGCGAGAGTTCGATTTTGGTGTTGATTTACCAAAACATTAATTTTCAGCTTTAAAGAATCAAACACTGAAAGGTTTTCCACACTTTGAATGTTAGAAAAGAAAAACATTTAAAACAAATTAAAAAAAATCCCTTTGAGTCAGTGTTAAAGGAGACATGGAAAAGAGACCCTTTGTTTGCATCCAAATAGTTGTGTGAAATAAAATTGAATGATCTTGCCTATTTTTTTCAAATGTGTCTTTGGGCAAGCCTGTCTGTATTTTCACCCCACTTTTGGCAAATAATGGGGTTAATGAATAGAACGCCCACTCCCACACCAAGTTTGTCAGCCATTGACTTGGCCACTTGGCTGGACCAAGGTGCAGAGCAGGGGCGCCTCCAGAAATGTTTTGATGGGGTAGCTGAAGCCAATCTTCGACGGTGGTTGGGGTGGCTGAAACTTGCTGATCGACCTTTTCTGCAGACGATCCCAATCGTCGTGGGGCTTGATGGTGCCCCTGGTCCAGAGCCAAATAACCACTTTGGCTTAAGCACAATCATGTCATAGCCAAGAGGTAAGCAGAGCTGCAGTGTTGGCTAACAGTGTTACCAGAAAAACAATGGCTTCTGATGTTGCAACGATGTACGGTTATAACGTTGTTCACGTGGGGGTGGGGAGTCTTTGTGATTGGCCATGTCGTGCGCCGCACCACCACATTGATTGACAGGTGCTCTGTCGGTGGCTTGATGATGAAATGCTGCATCTGCCAGTGATGAGCAACGGAGTCTCAATGGGCGCTGCTTTGAGTGATGTAACAGAACGAGAACATTTCAGCATAGCAATAAAAATGCTGTCAAAATATTCTTCATTGCGGAGTTATGAATAGTATAATAGTATGAATAGTTATTAAAACATGGGAACGCTTTTAAATTGGGGGGGGGGGGGGTATGTCTCCTTTAAAACAACACCAAAATTCCCTTTAGTCAGTGTTAAAGCCAAAATAAAAGCACCGCTGAAAAATCCGCATCACATACAGCATGAAAATGAGACCCACTTCTTCGTCTCAACAGAATAAAAGTCCAGAGATTGGCTGGTGAACAACGAATGGCATTAAGACAACAGCATAAGGCAACCCGCACGACCGCTCGTCTGTCTTCCTGTGCTGCCGGGGCTGGAGAGGTTGGGCTCCGGTCCTGACTTTGGAACGGGACCTGATGCGTCACAGTGTTCGTATTTTGGCGGGTCAGACAGGAAGACGAGCGTGATAAAGTGCGAGCGAGCTGGCGAGTGTTCGGGGGGTCACATGACGCTCTCGAAGATGATAACTTTGTTGTCATCGCCGGCGGGCGACAACGAGCTGAGCGGCTTGACGTCGGGCGCCATGTACTCCAGGTGGTGCCCTCCCCACACCGGGCTGGTCAGGCGGGCCCAGCGCTGCAGGCACAAAACAGGAAGTGACGGAATTTACCGACATCCATTTTCTACGTCAGCTGGAGCCTAATACAGTTTTACCACAGCCAGCCAATGCATTGGTGCCTTGACTTACGAGTTGAATTTGTTCCGTGACCAAGCTCGCAAGTCAGTTAATTCATATAGCAAATCAATGTTCAGCAATGAAATGACGACATGCCATTAATCCGTTCCAGCTCCCAAAAACACCTATTTTTGTCACGTTCTTAAAAAAGGACAAACTGTAATAAAAAAAGAAATAAAATAAACAGGTTTCATGAAGTGGCGGCATGGTGAACAACTGGTTAGAGCGTCTGCTTCACAGGGCTGGGGACCGGGGTTCAATTCCCGGCCCCGCCTGTGTGGAGTTTGCATGTTCTCCCCGTGCCTGCGTGGGTTTCCTCGGCGCACTTTGGTTTCCTCCAACATCCCAAAAACATGCCTGGTAGGTTAATTGAAGAGTCTAACTTGCCCGTAGGTGTGAATGTGAGTGCGAATGGTTGTTTGTTTGTATGTGCCCTGCGATTGGCTGGCAACCAGTTCAGGGTGTAGCCCGCCTCCTGCCCGATGATAGCTGGGATAGGCTCCAGCACGCCCGCGACCCTAGTGAGGAGAAGCGGCTCAGAAAATGGATGGATGGATGGATGGATGGATGGATGGAGGTTTCATGAAGAGTCATTACTGTCATGTTGGGTCACAATAACAAAAGGGGCGTGGCCTAGTGAGACTTCAAGAACATGGCCATTCAGGATGTGTGGGTTGTTTGGCTAATTGTAGCTCCTTGTGAGTGTTTTCATTTTGTATTTGTGTTTTTCACTGTCTGGACCGTTCACTAAACAGCTCAAAGCACATCGGAAACAACTTTTTTTTTGTTTTCATACCACTCATATGAAGCTTGCTCGTAACTCAAATATTGGCTCACAACACAAAGCAAAAAATTGACCAAACAACCGCTCATAACTAAAAAAATGTATAGGTCCGTTGTAAGTACACATAAACGTCTTAAGTCAAGGCACCACTGTATTATTATTGTTATTATTATTTTGTATGACGCAGCAGTGTGAACTCTAACCTGTGCGAAGGAGCCTTTGGCGCGGAAGAGTTTGTAGAGTAGACCGAGCGGGATGCACAACATGGACGACAGCGCCAGACACCAGCCAATCACCTCACCCCACCACGGGTACACGTACGTGTTGTTGTATGTCAGCCCCTTGTAGTTGACCAGGTGGAACAGGAAGATGCCCTGGAACCCCCACATTTTCATTCAGCCACATTTTCCATGACAACATTCCCAAATGAATGCACATATTTGACATATTGCTTTCCTTCCACATTTCGTCCACAACCATTCCAACTCCAAACCATTCAGCTCGTTCAGGACAATTTGGGAATTCTTTTTTCACATATATGAAACTGTTTTGGACATTCCAAATGTTCCCACATTTACCAAAAAAATTCCTCAAATTAAGATATGTTCGACATATCCACCTCCTCCCTCCACATTTCTCTGCCAATTGAAACCATTCCAATTTCAAAGCCCATTTACGACATGTACAGAGCTTTTTCTGACAGTCCTAAAATTCCTTAATTTCACTGTCAAAATTCCCAAAGGGAGACATTTGACATATACCGTCATTTCTTGTGCACTTCAGTTTTGTAACAAACTGGTTATGTGCGTTTGTTGTTGTGTGTCGCTTTGAGGAGTTGTTGAAGTACGTTAGGTTCGGTTGCGTTATTTCCGAATGGTTCTGAGAGACTGGCAGAGCGAGCAAGTTGGGTGCGTTTTGTTCTATTGTTTGCGGTATCGGCTACGATCCACAGTAGCTGTTTTGTTGTTTCACAATAAACTCCAAGATAAATGGACTAGCGTTTCCGTGGTCAGTGCTATTATAAGGTTACACTTCACGCATCAATGAGCATTGATTTGAGTCGATCACCATCTTTGTTCTTTGCTAGTATGAGAACTCAAGTACAAATGCCTGGTGAGGAGGCGACAGAAACATCAGCGCACACTAGAGCATTTCTTTGAAAAACCTAATAAAGTACAGATAATACTTGTTTTGAGCATATGCATGAGCAAATTGAGACCAAATTATTGAGGTGCGGATTATATTGGACCACACGAGAAATACACGAGAAATTACAGGAGTCATCCCACACGTAACGTACCAAGCACACGCACGGCGTGATGAAGGACCAGCACCACTTCATGCAGGGCAGCGGCCTGTAGCCAATCATGCGCGCCACGTCGTCTATGAAGCGGTCAGCGCCTGCCTTGGGACGACATCATCATCATCGACATCGCCATCATCGTCATCATCATGTGGAAAATGGTTTATTTGAATAAAAATAATTGATTCGCATCAAAAATTGTCAGCATTTATAATTATACAATTAGAATTGGAAAGTAGTATATGTCTATAATTGTTGATATGAGTCATATATTTACATTGTATTATTTACAATAAATAAAGAATACATCAACCTTTAAGAAATTTACGTGAAATAGTTATTTTTGATAATACAATTATAAGTCATTTTTGTATTATTAATAGTTCAATAGTAATTATGAATGAACCAATTATAAAATAAATTCAAAATGTATATGTGAAATTTTTTTTTTAACATATATTTTTATTGGCTTTTTTACAATAAATCAACCAATTAATAACATAAATGAATCAAAAATGAATACAAAAATAAGAAATGCATGTAAAATATGCAAGCATTTATTTTAATAATAAAATCATGATTAATTTCCAATTTCTATTATTTATAATTTATTCAATTGCACTCAACCAAACATTTAGAAAAACCTTTGTAAATCTGTATGTAAAATTGTTAATGTTTCTGATATTTTTGTATTTTATTATTTACATTAAGTTGGGCCACTCATTAGTCAAGGTACCAGTGTAAAAGGAAAGCCAGCAAATCATTAGTCTAATAGTGTAGTTGCCTAAGTCAAATGTGTATGTTTTCTGAAAACAAGAAAAACAAAACATTTTGCAAGCTCTTTGGACATTTTTGATGAATATCTTCTATAGTGCTTCTCCTACTGGTGTGCTGGAGTCAAGCCCAGCTGACTTCGGAGCAGAAGCGGGGTACACCCTGGACCCTGGACTGGTCGCCAGGGCACATCTAGATAAAGAACCGGTAACACTCATATTCCCACCGATGGACAATTTAGAGTCTTCAATGACCCTAACGTGCATGTTTTTGGACAGTAAGTTAAATAACAAGTACACTACGATGAATGATATGCTTAATCATTTGGATGTGTTCATAGCAGCGTACTGCATTATGTGTGTCCCATATGTGGCGACGCCATGTGATGTGCTCGTACCGTAGACCCAGGACACCACGACGCATTCCCAGAAGGCCTGCCACAAGAGCGTCATCCCGCTGGCCGAGTAGTAGTCAAACAACTGGAACACATACATTCCTCCCTGGAAGCGCAACAGAGTCGGCGGTTCGATTCCCGCCAAGAGGCTGACGTGCAAGTGGCGACCACTGACCTGTGTCACCATGGAGATGTCGATGATGAAGCACAGGAAGCAGCAGAGGGCTACGGCGAGCTCCCTCTTGTAGCGGTGCTCGTATTTTCCGGGGAACAGATCCAGAATGCCCGTCACAAAACCTTCGACGCCGACAAACTAAACACAATGAACTTCGTGAATGATGCACTGGTGTAGTTTTGTGTGTGTGTGTGCATGTCTGTGTGAGTGTCACCTGACTGTCCAGACCAAGCAGCAGCAGCATGAAGAAGAAGAGCCCGGCCCACAACGGAGCCACCGGCATCAAACTGACTGCCTTCGGATATGCAATGAACGCCAGACCAGGACCTGAGGCATACACACACACACACACACACACTTAGTATTTAGCATCAAGGTAACGTGACGAGCAAAGCCAGGAGGTCACCTGACTCGGCGACCTGCGAAATGTCCACGCCCTGCTCGGCCGCCATGAAGCCCAGGATGGAGAAGACCACGAAGCCGGCGAAGAAGCTGGTCCCGCTGTTAATCAGCGCCAGCACGAAGACGTCTCTGAGGGCAGGTGAACACAAATGCTGAGTGGCGGCCCGCTAGCATCCCACCATTGCCTCACTGCCCACAACCGCTACGCGTACTTGTAGCAGTCGTTGTTGAAGCGGTTGTAGCTGCCCAGAGCCGTCAGCGCTCCCAGACCGATGGCGTACGAGAAGAAGACCTGCGTGCCAGCGTCGATCCACACCTGCGGGGTTCACGCCTCGCAATTGATCATCTCAGCCGCAGACAAATGTACAGGATCTCACAAAAGTGAGTACACCCCTCACACTTTTAATATATTATTTTATTATACAGTATCTATTAATGTGACAACACTGAAGATATTACGCTGTAAAATAGTCCAGGTGTGGCTTGTAGAAGTGTAAGTGTAAAACTTAACTGTCCTTTTAAATTCAGCATACTAACTATTAATATCTAAACAAAAGTGAGAACACCTCTAAGTGGAAAATGTCCATATTGGGCGCAATGAGTCATTTTCCCTCCCTGGTGTCATGTGACTTGTTAGTGTTACAAGGTTTCATGTGTGAACGCGGAGCAGGCGTGTGAAATTTGGTGTTATCACTCTCACACTGGAAGTTCAATGTGGCACCGCATGGTAAAGAACTCTCTGAGGATACATACAGTAGTATATTAGTACTGGAACAATACACAAAGGTCACAATTCGATATATATCACCATTTCTGACCCACTGTTCGAAACCCGATTTGAATTTTTGTAGGGGTAAAAAAAAAAAAAAAAAAAGATTATTCTACAAAATGTAGACTATTTATTCAGGACACTTAATTTTACATGATTGTAAAAAATAAATAAATCAATAATAATATTAGTCACTGAGGTAGCAGACTTCCGGTCTGTGCTGTAAACCAGAAATTCATCAATTTTCCATACCGCTTCTCCTCACAAGGGTCGCGGGCGTGCTGGAGCCTATCCCAGCTAACTTCGGGCAAGAGGCGGGGTACACCCTGGACTGGTCGCCAGCCAATCGCAGGGCACATACAAAGAAACAAACAACCAGTCGCACTCACAGTCACACCTACGGGCAATTTCAAGTCTTCAATCAACCTACCACGCATGTTTTTGGGATGTGGGAGGAAACCGGAGTGCCCGGAGAAAACCCACGCAGGCACGGGGAGAACATGCAAACTCGACTCAGGCAAGGCTGTACATTTGTGATGTCAAAGAGCTCAGACTCACCTGAGCCTCCTCCAGCTTGGACCAATCAGGTTTGATGTAATACATGATGCCGTCGAACGCACCGGGAAGTGTGACTCCACGGACCAGCAGGATGATCAGTACCACATATGGGAAGGTGGCCGTGAAGTACACAATCTGAAAGATAGACGCGCGCACACAGATCACGTGTGTGCCTGTGGAATGTTCAGAAAGCGTGCCGGAAAAAACAAGAAGACTTTGTCTTCTTCTCGTGTCAAGGAACGCAAACACACGACTCTTGTTTTTCAATGTATCACTTCAAGACTTGTAATGTGTCAAGTGGCACAAGTACATGGCACATTACATGTCACATGACATTACAGTAGACCGCTACTAATCGCGGGGGGTAGGGGAAATCTGAGCATAATTGACACCCATTATAATTGCATTGACCAAAAAAAAGTATATATTTTTTTAAAACGCCCCAAAAATCTTGAATAAGTGAATAAGTGTTTTTGGTGTTGGTTGGTGTTGGTCCCCACACTCTTTTTTAAAGTTCATGCACAATGTGTACATACTGAACATGAATCACCGTCAAAAGACATGAAGAGATCCATCAGCAGTCCATCTATCGTTAGATTTTCCCTCGTCGCTACTGAGGGAATCCTGCAGTTTCATTTCCTCCGCTCGGTAATATGCTTACGCCAAGTGGGATTTATTTTGCATTCACTTCATTTACAGCTCAGCGCACAGAGCCAGCATGGCATCCATCTATCGACTTGTAGACACTATCCATCCACTTATTACTAGGAATCCCACTTTTCTAGGCAGGCCAGGCCCCGCTGCTCCATGATTGGTTACTGAGTCGCAGGAAGGGCAGGCGACGCTGATATAACAAGATGACCGTTCCAAATATTTATCACATCCATCCATTTTCTGAGCCGCTTATCCTAACAAGGGTCGCGGGAGTGCTGGAGCCTATCCCAGCTATCTTCGGGCAGGAGGCGGGGTACACCCTCAACTGGTTGCCAGCCAATCGCAAGGCACATACAAACAAACAACCAATGGCACTCACATTCACACCTACGGGCAATTTAGAGTCTTCAATTAACCTACCGTGCATGTTTTTGGGATGCGGGAGGAAACCGGAGTGCCCGGAGAAAACCCACGCAGGCACGGGGAGAACATGCAAACTCCACACAGGCGGGGCCGGGGATGGAACCCGGGTCCTCAGAACTGTTTATCACATTTATACAAACTAAAAACAATAAAGTGTGTTATGGTTACGTTTGGGGCTAGGTTAGGGTTAGCTTGGGCTACGACGAGTAACTAACTTCTTTGTTTTCATTTCGTACAAATACGAACAAGAGAACAAAAAAGGGGGAGGAGACCCCGGGGACGACCCAGGACGCGCTGGAGAGACTACATCCTTTGGCTGGCCTGGGAATGCCTCGGGATCCCCCCGGAAGAGCTGGATGAAGTGGCTGGGGAGAGGGTAGTCTGGGCGTCCCTGCTGAAGCTACTGCCCCCGCGACCCGACCCGGATAAGCGGTAGAGAATGGATGGATGGATGGAGAACAAAAAAATAAATACAAAATAAACAATTTTGACATACACATTTAATATTTTGTGTTATTTATCAAATAATAGGTAGTCATTATTACATTAACTATAAGTAAAACAATTTAAAAATGAGAATTACATATTATTTCATTATTCAAGTCAAAAATATTACATACATTTAATATTTTTGCTTATTCAATAATTGGTTAATTCATTCTAATCAAATTATTTGTCTGGCTGCATTGCGGGCCCTGCGGGTTGGGGGGCTTCTTGCTCTCCTGGGGGTGGCATTGGGTCCCTGCGGCCCCCGCTGGGTGGCCGGTTGTCGGGGTCCCTCGGTGTGGGACGTGTCCCGTCCGCTGGGCTGCTCTCAGGTGGAGCCCTGGGCCGCTATTGATTAGGTGGGGTCCTCAGCCGCCCCAGCAATTACAGGACACTTCTGCCAGTCTTTGTGCATGTAAAACGGTATCAATTCACTTGCATGTATCCGCAGGCACACGACCCGAGGACTCATGAATATGCAACTCGCCTGTGTATCGCCTCACTTATATTCTCGTCCTGTAGACTTTTTATAATTTACATAATTATTGCCACCACACTTCAGTTGTACAGTTCACGACCCTTGTCCTGCATGCTTCTTCTCCTGTCCTTGTCCTGTTCTCGCTTGTCCTGTCCTTCCCTCACAGGGTGTAGCACTACAGCCCCATGGAACACTCATATTTAATGTTTCATTGTTGTAGATAATGTAATGATTTACTTCTCCCATCCTGTTTGCAATTAGTGCTTTGTCTTTTGTCTTTGTTTCTCTCTCCCTTCTAGAAACTTTGTTCTGTTCGACTGATCAAGTCTGATTCTCAATAAACCTCAACTATAATACCACACCGGAAGCTTAAAAACTCCACTGTGACACACTAAAACTGTTTCGGCATGAAAGGGATACAGATTTTACATTCTGCTTGACCTAACAGCCGAACAGGACAAAAAAATAAAAAATAAAAATAAATTTGTATGTAAAACAATTAACAATTTTCATTATTATTTTATTATTAAAGTAAAAAATACATATCCATTTAATATTTCTGTATTTTTATGAAATAATTGGTAAATCAACTAGAATCAAATAAACTATTAACACAATAGAAATGAACCATAAATCAACACTATTACATTCAAAGTTCATATTTTTCATTTATTTAATTTAATAATTGTTAAATTCACTCTAATCAAATTTATTTAAAATAATTAATTCTTAACTCATTGAACTAATTTTCTTCAATAGTTGGTTAATGAAGGATAATTGAATAAATGATCAATAACAAAATGAGAACTAACTATTATTTTATTAAAATAAGCTATTTTTGTGCTAAGAATGAGGCCAGTGACCAAAGGGTCGTAGTTCGATTCCTCCGACAGGCACAGCGCCCAGCCCCACCCTTCCCTCCATGTGCAAATCAAAGCTGCATTGTCCCAATGTCATCGCTGGAATACACATATGATCTTCATTATGTAACATTGCTAAACACACTCACGCACGCGCACACACACACACACACACACACACTGTGTCTCTCAGTCACGTCCCACTGCAGAACAAATGACCCCTCCCCCCTTGGCAAAGGACCAATCACAGGCTGCCAGATCATAGCCTCGCCGTGTCCCTGCTCTGGCCTCCTCCCAGCATCATCACCATGGCAACCATTAGTCTACCATGTGACTGCGTGTAGTGTGCGTGTGTGCTGCCGGACCGAATGCGAGCACACCCACACGCTCGGGTTTGAGAACGACTTGTTTGGTTTGACAGCTGATCATGTGAACTTTGACCACAGATCAATGCACCACGAGGACTCTCTCACACACTCTAACCGAGTCTGACTCCACACTCTCTTGCTGACGTCGCTAACTGATGATGCGAGCACCGCGAGTGTGCGTGTTGTTGCGTGTTGTTAGCATGTTGTTGCCATCTCTCACCTTTCCAGTAGATTTGACGCCCTTCCACACACAGAAGTAGACGAGCAGCCACACGGTGATCAGACACAACAGCAACTCCCAATTGACGTGACCCGGATCGTCTAACCCCGATGAGATGTTCAGAACCTTGTTCCTGCACACACGCACGCATGCACGCACGCACGCACGCACGCACGCACACACAAAGCTAGTTAGCATAGCTTAACTTAGGTTGAAGCTGATCAACCTCCTGTAGATGGAAATTGTTTCTTCTCTTATGTCACATTACGAGTCACCTCATATGCTACATGTCACATCAACTGACACACTACCTGTCATGCTACACGTCAAATGACACACACTGGACGTAGCACACTACATTTCACTTTTTGGCACGCTGCATGTTACGTGACAAATTGCAAAACGCATGACACGTCACATTACACTACATCACGAGTTACATGACACACTACATTACGTGACACAGTCTACATCACCCGACACACGACATGTCACATAACAGATCACATGACACAAAATGTCACATCAAACACGTGCCATCCTAATGATACATTACACTCCATGTCACATTACCTGACACTATGCAGCGCCGTGAAAAAGTATTGGCCCCCTTCTCAAATATCTTTGCTTAATGTGTCTACTTTAACGTTTAAGATGATCAAACAAATATAAATATCAGACAAATGCAACCCGAGTGAACTTAAAATGCTGTTTTTAAATGGTGATTTCATTTATTAAGGAAAAAAAACTATTCAAAGTTACCTGGCCCTGTGTGAAAAAGTAATTACTCCACTTGTTAAATCATGAATTAATTGTGGCTAATCACAATTTTGGGCTAATTTTCACTGATCACACCCAAGCCTGATTACCTCTAAACCTGTTCAATCAAGAAATAACTTAAACAGAATATTTCCAGACAAAATCAAGTCAGACGAAGGATCTAAAAAAGTTGCAACAAAATGACACTATCCAAAGAAATTCCAGAACAGTCGAGAAATAAAGTAATTGACATCTATCTGTCTGGGAAGGGTTACAAAGCCATTTCTAAAGCTTTAGGATTCCAGCGAACCATAGGGAGAGCCATTATCCTCACCTTGAGTAAACATGGAACAGTGGTGAACCGTCCCAGGACTGTGGCTGGCCTACAAAGATTACCCCAAGAGAACAGCAATGACTCATGCAGGTGGCCACAAAGGAACTCATGACAACTTCTAAAGGACTGCAGGCCTCCCTTGCCTCAGTCAAGGTCAATGTTCATGACACAGCAATAAGGAAGAGACTGGGCAAAATGGCATCCATGGCAGAGTTCCAAGGCGAAAACCACTGCTGACCAAAAAGAACATAAAGGCTCATTTTACCTTTGCAAAAAAAAATCTGAATGATGACCAAGACTTTTGGGAGAATATTATATGGACTGATGAGATGATAGTTGAGCTTTTTGGAAGGTGTGTGCCTCGTTACATCTGCCGTAAATGTAGCACAGCATTTCATAAAAAGAACACCCTACCAACAGTCAAACATGGTGGTGGTAGTGTGATGGTCTTGGGCTGCTTTTCACCTTCAGGACCTAGACAACTGTGATTGATGGAACCATACATTTTGCTCTTTAACAGAAAATCCTGAAGGAGAATGTTCAGCCATCAGTTTGTGATCTCAAGCTGAAGCGCACCTGGGGTCTGCAGCAGGGTAACGATCCAAAACACACCAGCAAGTTAACTTCTGAATGATTTTAAAAAAACAAAATGGTTTTGGTGTGGTTTAGTCAAAGTTCAGACTTGAATCCGATTGAAATGCAGTGGCATGACCTTAAAAAGCCCCCCCCCCCCCCCCCCACACCCCCATTTTTGCTGAATTCAAACAATTCTCCAAGGAAGAGTTGGCCACAATATCTCCACATTGATGTAAAAGACTCATTGCCAGTTATAGAAAATGCTTGATTTCAGTTGTTGCTGCTGAGGATGGCCCAACCAGTTATTAGGTTGAGGGGGCATTACTTTTCACACAAACTGAATAGATTTTTTTCCTCAATAAATGAAACCACCATTTTAAAACAGCATTTTAAGTTCACGTGGGTTATATTTGTCTGATATTTATATTTGTTTGATGGTCTTAAACATTTAAGTGGGGAAACTATGCAAATATATAAGAATTTGATAAGGGGAACAATATCTTTTCATGGCACTATGTCCCCTGACACCTACTGTAAGTCACAAGATGTGACATACCACGCTCCATGGCACATGACAAATACAGTGGGTACGGAAAGTATTCAGAGCCCCTTAAATTTTTCACTTTTTGTTATATTGCAGCCATTTGCTAAAATAATTTAAGTTTATTTTATTTCCTCATTAATGTACACACAGAAGCCCATATTGACAGAAAAAAAAACGAATTTTTGAAATTTTTGCAGTTTTATTAAAAAAGAAAAACTGAAATATCACACAGGTGTAAGTATTCAGACCCTTTGCTCAGTATTTAGTAGAAGCACTCTTTTGAGCTAATACAGCCATGAGTCTTTTTGGGAATGATGCAACAGGTTTTTCAAACCTGGATTTGGGGATCATCTGCCATTCCTCCATGCAGATCCTCTCCAGTTCTATCAGGTTGGATGGTGAACGTTGGTGGACAGCCATTTTCAGGTCTCTCCAGAGATGCTCAATTGGGTTTAAGTCAGGGCTCTGGCACGGGCATTCAAGAAGAGTCACAGAGTTGTTCGGAAGCCGCTCCTTCGTTATTTTAGCTGTGTGCTTAGGGTCATTGTCTTGTTGGAAGGTGAAGCCCAGTGTGAGGTCCAGAGCACTCTGGAGAAGATTTTCGTTCAGGATATCCCTGTACTTGGCCGCATTCATCTTCCCTTTGATTGCAACCAATCGTCCTGTCCCTGCAGCTGAAAAACACCCCCATAGCATGATGTTGCCACCACCATGCTTCACTGTTGGGATTGTATTGGACAGGTGATGAGCAGTGCCTGGTTTTCTCCACACATACCGCTTAGAATTAAAGCCAAAAAGTCCGATCTTGGCCTCATCAGACCAGAGAATCTTATTTCTCACCATTTTGGAGTCCTTCAGGTGTTTTTTAGCAAACTCCATGCGGGCTTTCATGTGTCTTGCACTGAGGAGAGGCTTCCGTCGGGCCACTCTGCCATAAAGCGCTGACTGGTGGAGGGCTGCAGTGACGTTTGACTTTCTAGAACTTTCTCCCATCTCCCGACTGCATCTCTGTAGCTCAGCCAGAATGATCTTTGGGTTCTTCTTTACCTCTCTCACCAAGGCTCTTCTCCCGCAATTGCTCAGTTTGGCCGGACGGCCAGCTCTCGGAAGGGTTCTGATCGTCCCAAACGTCTTCCATTTAAGTATTATGGAGGCCACTGTGCTCTTAGGACCCTTAAGTGCACCAGAATCTTTTTTGTAACCTTGGCCTGATTTGCCACAATTCTGTCTCTGAGCTCTTCAGGCAGTTCCGTTGACCTCATGATGCTCATTTGCTCTGACATGCATCAGCTGTTAGGTCTTATATAGACCGGTCCAATTAGTATAATCAAACACAGCTGGACACCAATGAAGGTGTCGAACTATCTCAAGGATGATCAGAAGAAATGGACAGCACCCGAGTTAAATATATGAGTGTCACAGCAAAGTGTCTGAATACATATGGCTGTATGATATTTCAGGTTTTTTTTTTTAATAAATCTGCAAAAATTTCAACAATTCCATTTTTTTTCTGTCAATATGGGGTGCTGTGTGTACATTAATGAGGCAAAACATTAATTTAAATTATTTTAGCAAATGGCTGCAATATAACAAAAAGTGAAAAATTTAAGGGGGTCTGAATACTTTCCGTACCCACTGTAAGTCCGATGACACACGTGACTTTATACTACATGACACACTTCATGTCACAGACACTGTATGGAACACACTACGTTATGTGACACATTCTACTTGACATGTCACATGACATTACATTTCACGCATCATCTGACAGACTATATGTCAGGTGACACATTACATGACAGGACACACTACGTGTCACATGACACACTGCCCGTAGTATTCATTTCATGTCACATGACACACAATGTATGTAACACACCACGTGACGTGACACATCTACACGACATCACCCGATACACGACTGAACAAGTCACATGACAGTCGCGACACGTCACACAATACATGACCATGACCACACGCTACATAATCAAGTGACACGTTACAGGTCACATTACGTGTCACATGACACACGTGACATTTCACATTGTGTCCCACGACTCAGATGATATGCAACACACTCCACGTCAGGCGAGCCATTCAACTAGTCGGTTACGCGGACGGTGGCGTGAGCAGGACTCACTCCCAGAACTCGATGATGGGCGATACAGCGTGGGCCAGCTGGGCGCAGGTGAGGTTTCCGCCGGCGACGTTGTCACTGGCATTGTTGCAGTGGTGCAAGCTGAAGGCGTCTACACAGGAGTTGCTGTTCCAGGCGTTGTCGCACGTGGACCACGGCAGGGTGGCGTTGAACGACTTGATGAGGTAGTAGAAAGCCCATGCCAGCACCATGATGTAGTACGTGTTAGAGAAGAACATCATCACCATGGACGCGTAGCCCAGACCTAAACACAAAAAGTGTGGGACAGTTGTTCTCTAACTTTTGACACTTCAAAACTTGCCTTCCAAGTACCACCACCATCATCTTTTTCTTTTCCTTTCAGCTTGTCCCATTAGGGGTCGCCACAGTGCGTCATCCTTTTCCATGTAAGCCTATCTCCTGCATCCTCCTCTCGAACACCAACTGCCCTCATGTCTTCCCTCATGACATCCATCAACCTTCTCTCTGGCAGCTCCATCCTCATCATCCTTCTACCAAAATACTCACTAATTCTCCTCTGGATGTGTGCAAACCATCGAAGTCTGCTCTCTCTAACTTTGTCTCCAAAACATCGAACCTTGGCTGTCCCTCTGATGAGCTCATTTCTAGTTTTATCCAACCTGGTCTCGCCGAGAGCGAACCTCAACATCTTCATTTCTGCCACCTCCAGCTCTGCTTCCTGTTGTCTCTTCAGTGCCACTGTCTCTAATCCGTACATCATGGCTGGCCTCACCACTGTTTTATAAACTTTGCCCTTCATCCTGGCAGAGACTCTTCTGTCACATAACACACCTGACACCTTCCTCCACCCGTTCCAACCTGGTTGGACCTGTTTCTTCACTTCCTGACCACACTCACCACTGCTCTGGACTGTTGACCCAAAGTATCTAAAGTTCTCCACCCTTGCTATCTCTTCTCCCTGTAGCCTCACTCTTCCCCCTCCACCCCTCTCATTCATGCACATATATTCTGTTTTACTTCGGCTAATCGGCATTCCTCTCCTTTCCAGTGCATGCCTCCATCTTTGTAACTGTTCCTCCACCTGCTCCCTGCTTTCACTACAGATCACAATGTCATCTGGAAACATCATGGTCCACGGGGATTCCAGTCTAACCTCATCTGTCAGCCTATCCATCACCACCGCAAACAGGAAGGGGCTCAGGGCTGATCCCTGATGCAGTCCCACCCACCTCCACCTTAAATTCATCTGTCACACCTACAGCACACCTCACCCCTGCTCTGCTGCCCTTGTACATGTCCTGTATTATTCTAACATACTTCTCTGCCACTCCAGACTTCTGCATGCAGTACCACAGTTCCTCTCTGGGTACTCTGTCATAGGCTTTCTCGAGATCCACAAAGAGACAAAGTAGCTCCTTCAGACTTTCTCTGTACTTTTCATCAACATCCTCAAGGAAAATAATGCATCTGTGGTACTCTTTCTAGGCATGAAACCATACTGTTGCTCGCAAATACCCAAATCTGTCCTGAGTCTAGCCTCCACTACTCTTTCCCATATCTTCATTGTGTGGCTCATCAACTTTTTTCCTCTATAGTTCCCACAGCTCTGCACATCACCCTTGTTCTTAAAAATGGGCACCTGCACACCTTTTCTCCATTCCTCAGGCATCTTCTCACACCCTAGAATTCTGTTGAACAAGCTGGTCAAAAACTCCACAACTCCTAGATGCTTCCATACCTCCACAGGTATGTCATCATCTGCATTTCCAGTTTTCATCCTCTTTAATAACTTTCTAACTTCCCCCTTACTAATCATTGCTAATTCCTGGTCCACCACAATTGCCTCTTCTACTCTTCCTTCTCTCTTATTTTCCTCATTCATCAACTCCTCAAAGTACTCTTTCCATCTATCCAGCACACGACTGGCACCAGTCAACACATTTCCATCTCTATCCTTAATCATCCTAACCTGCCATATATCCTTCACATCTCTATCCCTCTATCCAACCTGTATACATCTTTTTCTCCTTCTTTAGTGTCCAACCTGGCATACTATGTCATCGTCTGCTTCTTGTTTGGCCTTTGCCACCTCTACCTTCGCCCTACTTCGCATCTCCATGTATTCATTTCTCCTCTCCTCGGTCCTCTCACTGTTTCACTTTTTCTTAGCTCACCTCTTTTCTTGTATGATGTCCTGTACTTTGGGGATGCACCACCAAGTCTCCTTCTCCTCTTTTCTACCAGAAGATACACCAAGTACTCTCCTGCCTGTCTCTTCGATCACCTTGGCTGTAGTGGTCCAGTCTCCTACTGTCCACCAAGAGCCTGTTTTCACCTCTTCCTGAAAAGCCGCACAACACTGTTCCTTTCTCATGTTTCTCTGCTCTGCCTTTGTCTTCTTAATCTTCCTTCCCACCACCAGAGTCATTTTACACACCACCATCCTATGCTGCCTAATCACACTCTCCCCTACCACTACCTTACAGTGAGTAACCTCCTTCAGATTACATCGTCTGCACAAGATGTAATCCACTTGAGTGCTTCTACCTCCCCTATTGTAGGTCACTTTATGTACCTCCCTCTTCTGGAAAAAAGTGTTCACTACAGCCACTTCCATCCTTTTGGCAAAGTCTACCACCATCTGTCCCTCCAAGTTCCTTTCCTGGATGCTGTACTTACCCATCACTTCTTCATATGCCCTGTTTCCTTCACCAACATGTCCATTACAATTTGCACCAATCAAGACTCTCGCTCTGTCTGGGATGCTCAGAACTACTCCCTCTAGCTCCTGCCAGAATTACACCTCTAGGTCACATCCTACCTGTGGGGCATAGCCACTAATCACGTAACCAACTCTTCTTTTAAAATAACCCCGACTCCATTTCTCTTCCCATCTACACCATGGTAAAAAACGTCTGGTCTTAATGCCTTTCCACCTGCTCTCCTGGACACAAAATATATCACCCTTTCTCCTAATCATCATGTCAACCAACTCCCGAGACTTTCCAGTCACAGTCCCAACATTCAAAGTCCCCACATTCAGTTCTAGGCTCTGTACTTTCCTCTTCTCTTTCTGCCGAAGAACCCGCTTTCCACCTCCTTTGTCTTCGACCCACAGTAGCTGAATTTCCACCGCTACCCTGCAGGTTGACGCGCGGGTGGCGGACGTTGTTAACCCGGGGCACGACCGATCCGGTATGGAATTCTTTGGATGAACGCTCATATTTGTTTGGCAAAATTTTAAGCCGGATGCCCTTCCTGACGCAACCTTCTCCATTTATCCGGGCGTGGGACCGGCCTACAGTTTGCACTAGCTTGTGCCCCCCATAGGGTTGCATTAAGTACCGCGATCATGATCAAAATCAAAAGTTAAATACAACTTAACTGTACTTAGCAAATGTACTGCACTGGATTGAAAACAGCTGAAGCCACTGAAAATGTATGCACAATTGGAAGGTTTAATTCAGTGATTTTTTCATGTAACACTGGAGGGAGCCCATGTCCCGCACTTTGAGAACCACTTGTGTCTCTGTATTGTAAACATGTAGGGCACTTTGTGAGTACTCTCTGTGGGAAGCGCTATTGAAATACAATTGACTCACTCACACAGCATACTTCAACTTCCTGATGACACGATTGGGTCAAGAAGTAGGGGGCGTGGCCTACCTTTAAATAACGGTGCGATGTTCCACACATTGATGCTTCCCGCCTTCATGAACTGACCCAGCGCAATCTCCAGGAAGAAGATGGGCACCCCGCCCACAAAGACGATCAGCAGGTAAGGGATGAGGAAGACGCCTGAGCAGGAACACAGAGGAAGAAGTGTTCCTAAGTGACCTCATTAAGTTAGCCATTAACCTGCTCTACTTTTTGCCTGCAATGTTTAACTCTTAACTGATGCACATGCAATATTTATTGCAGACATACATACTGTATATTACACTGAGTGTAGTTGGTTTAGTAATACTGCTCTCTAGTTATCTGTACAGTACGTGATTTACACTCCACATGTTGTTGTATGTTGTGCAAATAGATCACGCAGTCGAGGAGTGGGTCACAATTTAGCTTGTGGACCAACGGTATCAGGTTCGAGACCAGCTGACGACAGCAATATGTATATGAGGAGAGGAATGTCAGCGCTCACGTCGGCGGAATCACGTCACGCGCACACGAATGGCTCAGAACAGAATGTGAGACGCGTTAGCACACTAAGCTGAAGCCAGTGCCACACTTAGCAAACTAATCTGGCTAATCCCAGCTAAATCAGTGTGGTAATTGAGTTTTTATTTCTTATTTTTAGAAAAACAACTGTATAACAAACAACATCCATCCATCCATCCATTTTCTGAGCCGCTTCTCCTCACAAGGGTCGCGGGAGTGCTGGAGCCTATCCCAGCTATCTTCGGGCAGGAGGCGGGGTACACCCTGAACTGGTTGCCAGCCAATCGCAGGGCACATAGAAACAAACAACCATTCGCACTCACAGTCATGCCTACGAGCAATTTAGAGTCATCAATTAACCTACCATGCATGTTTTTGGGATGTGGGAGGAAAGCGGAGTGCCCGGAGAAAACCCACACAGGCACAAAAGAAAATTAACAAACAGCCATTGCTACAACATTACTAAGACAAATAAACTCAGCCAACAATAGCACTGAACTTCAGCTCATTTTGTTGGGAAGCACAGCGTAAAATTCCTACATAAACCAGCATCTCCAAAAAAAGTATTCATGTTCCCTGTTATAAACAAAACTCCAGTTTCAATCTCGCTTCACTTCCACAAGGCCACAGCGTTGTAATTAGGGTCAGAGTGCAAGTCGTCTCTCTGACTGATATCAATTCCATTCCATACCATTTTCTGAGCCGCTTATCCTCACAAGGGTCGCGGGAGTGCTGGAGCCTATCCCAGCTATCTTCGGGCAGGAGGCGGGGTACACCCTGAACTGGTTGCCAGCCAATCGCAGGGCACACACAAACAAACAACCATCCGCACTCACATTCACACCTACGAGCAATTTAGAGTCATCAATTAACCTACCATGCATGTTTTTGGGATGTGGGAGGAAAGCGGAGTGCCCGGAGAAAACCCACGCAGGCACGGGGAGAACATGCAAACTCCACACAGGCGGGGCCGGGAATTGAACCCCGGTCCCCAGAACTGTGAAGCAGACGCTCTAACCAGTCGTCCACCGTCCCGCCACTTCATGAAACTTGTTTATTTAATTACATTTTTTATTACAGTTTTTCCTTTAAATAGCTTCCCCAATTGAAAAATGTAAAGGGGAACTTAACCATTTTTTTCCCCGCAAGAATACGTTGCATGTGCTCCCATTAGTATAAACACGGTATTCAGATTGATGGAATAAGAATTACACTGACTAATTCATCAATTTTCATCCATCTCAGGGGACCAACATGTTTGACAATATCGCCCTCTGTTGTCGGCCGAAATTATAACTAGCATAATTACGCGTTAATGACATGATGGCGTGAACAATTAGCGGTTATTTTCGTAATAGATTAAACTGACTATTATTTTTTCCATGAATTGATTAGAATTTACTTCTTGGTATGGTTAGGAAAATAGGTAAAAATATTGACTATTGTTTTCCAAAGTAAGAGCAGACGTTTGCAAATGTCTTACTTTGATTACACAATAAATCTGCTTTCATGATGGACTACAGAAATCAGAGAATATTTACTGTTGAGAGGCCGAAATCGGACGATTAGGACCATTTTAAGTTAAACAATGGCTCTTAAAAATGAATCAATCATCAAAATAGTTGTTGATTAAATTTATAAACGATTAGTTGTCGATTAAATGATTAATTGTTCCACATCTACTGCATACGGTGTCTCGTTTTATAACATGCTATTACATCAGTGTTAGAAAGTGTCACTTTCAGTGTAGTTTGTGTTGTCGAAAATAACGTCTAACTCCAACGAAACCCAATTATTTAATACCCAACTATTTATCCGCTAAGTAAGTAAGCGAGCGACTGTCACGCCGACCTGTGTGACAAGTCAGTGACACGCGTTTCATCTCTGTGATTTGACGCCAATGAGTGGACAGAAGCACAGAAGCTAACTAATGACTTGATGAGTCCTGGTGAGCTGTCATCAAGCCGATTTGACGTCAGGTAGAGCCTCCGCGCCAAGAGGTGGCGCTGGTCGCCAATTTCTGGTGGCAACACCTGCTGGTTAGCCAATAGGATTAAAGGATTACTGTCAACTGGCGCTAAACTGCGGCGCACGTGGTGCCAGGGATGACCGCGTCACAGTTGTACAACTGAAAATATCCCATGCCTTTGAACTCCACGCCACGCCCTCCTCATCACCGTGGCAACGAACCATCAATAGTCAGGAGAGAGGAGGGGCAAAACACAGGTTACTGTGGCAACCAGACTCATGATTCATCCAAAAGACTAATGGAAGCTCCCACACGCACGTACACACACATACATAACACACACATACACGCTCACAAGCAACACACATGCATACACTTACAAGCACAAATAAACCACACAAACAAAACACACACAAATACACACACACACTTACAGAAACACAAACTGACACACAAAACACACAAACATACAGTTCATTCACGCACAACACAGTGTTTATTTAATGAACTGCAGGCCTCAAACTGACCTTGAGTTACATTATACTAACACTGTGAGTACATTACAATAACAGCGTGTGTGTGTGCGCGTGTGTGTGCGGGCGTGTGCATGTGTGTCTGCGTGTGTCGGGGTGAATAAAGTGTGTGACGGGATGGCGGAGGAATCACTGAAGGAAACAAGGAAAGAAAGGAGTAGGAGTATTAACATTAGCTGTTAACAAAGGTCCGAGCCAACAAGGCCGCACAGAGTCATCTGAGTCATTGACGGATGCCGGCGTGACCTTCAAGAGGAGCGTGACCTTCTAACGGCGCCAAAGTTGGCATGAGTCCAGCAACACGCGGCAACTTTGGGCTCCATCGGAGTGGCGTTTATTTGTGTTCGTGCTATCTTTCTAAGAAGGTGACTAATTGCTTTTCTTGGTGTATGGCAATGGAGAACGACCATTTGACCTTTCTACGCTGTCGTGTACGAACAAAACCGAATAGTGACCTTCATTCTCATCTTCCGCCTGTGAGAGCGAGCGGACCTTTTCCTCCTCGGGCCCCCCACTTGCCGTCATCACCATCGTCCTGCTCCCAAACGCCGCCGCTGAGTCAGCAGATGGTGTGTGTTTGTATGTGTGTGAATGCGTTTGAATGTGTAAATATCTTTATGTGTGTGTCTGTGTCTTTGCACATGCGTATGTGTTTGAATGTGTGTGTGTGTTTAATGCATGCCTGCATCGGGTGTGCTGGGGGTGCACCAATATTTGACCGTGTCTGGTCCCCATCTGTCAATCAATAATCCAAGTCCTCCAAGACAAGCCACATGGCCGCGGCTAGTGGGCAGCTTTAAGAGTTCTTTCAAATCCCGACGCATGCTCTAAAACTTCACGGCCTGCATCATGGTGCCAACTGGTCTTCAAATAATATCTCACATTTGTCCAAACAAGACGCCCCTAAAAAAGAACTGTTGTTGAAATGTTCAACAAGTTCACATTTTTAAAATGAGCCATCAAAGTGCACGCTCTTTTGTCATGTGGAGTTGTACGATATGGGCGGCTTGGACGCCCACATCGCAGGTGAAAATCATTCAACATGCGGATGAGTGGCTGCTTTTGTGTAACATAGAAATGGGCACCGTGTCGTTGGAAATGTTCAGCAACATTTTCTGGCTCCTTTTTCATCAAATTGTCAACACTGACGGTGCTTTTGTAAAGTAGCTCCTCTCTTTGTGCAGACATGTTTTATTACAATTTTCTTTTCTTAATATTATGGCTATTTTACTTGCTTAACCATGAAACTTTATCTCAGTGAAATTCTTGAGAATCCATATCTTTTTTTCTGGAAAATGATACAACTTAAGTCCAGTAATATTCAGACACTTTTTGGGGAAAATATATTACCTTTTCTTGTTTAAATATTAATTTTTATCTTGGAAAAAAATGCTATTTTATTCTTGAAGACCATTTTTCACATTTGGAAAAATACAACTTTATTTGGGTAGCATTATGCCATTCATTACCTGAGCCGCTTCTCCTCACGAGGGTCGCAGGCGTGCTGGAGCCTAGCCCAACTATCATCGGGCAGGAGGCGGGGTACACCCTGAACTGGTTGCCAGCCAATCGCAGGGCACATAGAAACAAACAACCATTCGCACTCACAGTCATGCCTACGGGCAATTTAGAGTCAACAAACAACAGTATTTACAAAAGAAAATTAAAATTATCCCAACTCACTGCGGGCAGGCGCCTGGGTACACCCTGAACTGGTTGCCAGCCAATCGCAGGGCACATACAAACAAACAACCAATGGCACTCACATTCACACCTATGGGCAATTTAGAGACTTCAATTAACCTACCGTGCATGTTTTTGGGATGTGGGAGGAAACCGGAGTGCCCGGAGAAAACCCACGCAGGCACGGGGAGAACATGCAAACTCCACACAGGTGAGGACGGGAATTGAACCCCGGTCCTCAGAACTGTGAGGCTGACGCTCTAACCAGTCGACCACTTAATGAACTTAACTTTTTTTTCCTGAGAAAAAGATCACTTTTCCACTATTTAAAGTGCACATTCGTATTTGGAAAAAATAGGTTTGACTAGAACTTGATTCTGGTAACATTGTGTAAGTCTGTCTGTCTATTTAGCTATCTATCTATGGAATAAATACAATTTATTTCTGGTAACATTTTCATCTTTTTCTGGATGATGAAAATGTTACCAGAAATGAAATACTTGTCCGTTGTTTTCTTCCGACATTTTTCTCTTGGAAGAAATTTGCCAGTGCTGTCGAGTTATTTGATTAGTTTGCGGTGCGGCTTCACTGATGTAAGCTGAGCTCCGAGCAAAGCTGCGAGGAGGAGTGAGTGAGGGCTTTAGCGCTTTACTTTTCGCTCACCTCCTCCGTTCTTGTAGCACAGGTAGGGGAACCTCCACACGTTTCCCAGGCCCACGGCGAAGCCCACGCACGACATGATGAAGTCCATTTGTCTGCTCCACGTCTCGCGCTCCTGACGCACCAGCGGCGGCGGAGGAGGACCCACGACTACGCCGCCTTTCTTGCAGCCCTCGGAACCGGGTCCGTCCGGCCCGGCCGCCATCAGCCCCCCCTGGCCGAGGTGACTCCTCTTGGCCTCCTCCGGGGGCAGCAGCGAGCAGGAGGAGGGGAGGGGGCACGCAGTCTGCCTGTCCATCAATCAAAAAGGCGCTCGCTCCAAAATAGCCCAAAGCGTTTTTTGGTCTGTTTTTCTTAATGTTCCCCCTGTCCCCTCCAAAAAAAAAAAAAAAAAAAAAAGTACAAATAAAAATAAAAATCAAACGCAAATAAAACGTCCAAAGTGTTCCGACGTCGACGGTCAGAAACAATCCACAAAACACTTGAACGTCAGCTTGAAGAATCGCATCGGCTGAGGGGGGCGTCGGGGTTGGGGGTCACCGCCCGACGAGCATGGGGTCGCCGAGTCCTCCTTCCAGTCCAAGCAGAGAGGGAGGGTGGTCGTGGGGGGGAGGAGGGGGTCTTGACCGGAACGCGCACGAGAGAGAGTGGGGGTTGGCTGATCCTGCTCCTGATCCTGTGGGCTGCCGGGCGGCCAGCGCGAGCCTTTTAAAGGGGTTGCTGCTGCATCTGGTTACGTCACTGCGCACGCCCCGCCCCCACCTGTCGTCTGACGTCAGTGGGAGGGTCTCCCTCGCACAAAGCGGATGATTGAGAAAAGCGCATACAACGATTGTCATGAGGAGTGTGGAGCACTGGCAGCTCCACATATACATATGTGTAGAATATTGCAGTGGTTTTCAAAATGTTTATTTTCCAGTCTTCATCGAAAAATGCAGACAAAAAAAAAAAGCATATTTCCTACTATAAGCCACTGTAACATGATGTGCATTTTGAACATTAACACTGTGTTTGAATACAGGAAAACAAAAACTGCACTAAAATGATGATTTGATGAAATGTATTGCACAGAAATGTGTACATAAAAAGCCTAAAAACTAACTAAAAACGTTAAATACATGTACTCTTTGCCACAAGCTTGTATATATACACTCATGGTTTTCAATGCATTTTTCCCCCAATATCACGGACTAATCCTCTGTCTGCACTGTCATTTTCAATAGCAATCGAGCAGCTGTCGATTTATTTGAAGTCCTCTCCTACATTTAATGGGGTCATAAAATCAGGAATAGGACTGAAATGATGGCTTCATGCTGACAACTTAATGTTATACGTTTCTGATCCTTGTATAGTGGCTTTACTTGCGCGATTTGGATCATTCTCGGGCTACAGGGTGAAATGTCTCCAAGAGTGAATGTTAACCTATCAATCAGTCGGCACTTCAATTAGTTCAATCTGATATCCCTTTTAAATTGGGTCCGTCTAGCTTCAAATATTTGGGAGTGACTATAACCAGAACCATCCCTTCTCTTTTTTCTACTCATTTGCCCCCCTTAATGACTGACCTTAGATCCGACCTTCAGAGATGGGAGCATCTACCCTTGTCTCTGATTGGGAGGCTTAATACGATCAAGATGAACATCTTGCCTACATTTTTGTTTCTCTTTCATTGTCGACCTGTTTTTCTTTTGATGAAAAGATTCTTTAAAAAGATACACCAAACAATATCAATCTTTTGCTAGAAGGGTAAGTACCTATACGTAAAGCGGTGCTTCAAAAGGTGGAAGTTCAATGGAGGGTTGTCATCACCAAATTCTCAATTGTATTATTGAGCTGCTCATATTCATAAAATGTCATACTGGTATGCGTCGGCAAATCCGCTTTGGTGCAAATTTGTATCCAAATCCTGTATGTCGTCTTCTCTACCAGCCTTGCTCGCTTCCTCTTTTCTGTCTGACACAAAATCTGGTTGTATGTTCTACTCGCAAAATCTGGTACCAATTCAGGAGACACTTTAAGTTTAGCCTCCTGTCTGCTTCGGATCCGTTAATGAGAAACCAGTTATTCAAACGCTGCTATTGGATTGGCTTCTCAGCCTGGCATGATAAGGGTCTGAAATCTTTTCAAATGTATATAGGAATGATGATTTTAGTAGGTTTGCCGACCTCTCGGCTGAGTTTGGTCTCTCGGCTTCCCAACTCTTTCGAAATTTTCGGTCCAATCATTGTTCCCAAGCTTTCCTAAATTACCACCGACTCAGGTATGGGAAGAACTCTTTCAGTTAGATCTATTTCAAAAGTCAGAGATTTCAAAGGTATACAGTGAATTGCTCATTTTGGATAGCATCCCTGATGATCGAATCAAGGGGGCGTGGGAGGCCGAACTTGGACTGACTTAAAAACGGTTGGTGGAATGCTGCCCTTCATTCTTTTCGTACAAGGTCATCTTGTACACGTCTTACTCATACAATTTAAGGTGATATTTAGGATTCATTATTCCAAAGCTAAATGATCTCAAATATACCCCAATGTGTCGGATAGCTGTGATAAATGTCATCTTTTACCGTGCAATTGAACTGTCTCTCCATTTGTTTCTATTCCTGGGGTTTCAGTCGCTTTCGCACCTGTTCACAGTCAATCAACGGGAAGTTTGGGCCTTTGGTGGCTGTGGATCAGCAGGTAGAGCAGGTCGTCCAGTAACCGAAGGGTAACTGGTTCGAATCCCGGCTCTGACTGTCCGCATGTCGAAGTGTCCTTGGACAAGACACTGAACCCTAATTTGCTCCCAGTGGGCCTGGCAGCGCCTTGCATGGCAGCAGTCGCCCATGGTGTGTATGAATGCGTGTGTGAGTGGGCGAATGTGGTTTTGTAAAGCGCTTTGGGCACTGTGATGGTGTAGCTAAAGCACTATATAAGTGCAGTCCATTTAACATTTACCATTTCACATCTTTGATAGTAAGACACATCTTCTTCTCCTTCTAGTGTCCTTCTAGTTCCCTTTGGATGAGAGATGTAATGTAGTTTCTAAAATGGAAGAAACTTAAATATTCATCCATCCATCCATATTCAACACCGCTTATCCTGGTTAGGGTCGTGGGGCACTGGAGCCTATCCCGGCTGACTACACGGGCAAAAGGCAGACTACACCCCGAACTGGTCGCCAGTCAGTCGCAGGGCACATATAGACACAGACAACCATTTGCACTCACATTCACACCCTCACTGAGTAGGAACTGACCCCATGCTGCCTGCACCAAAGTCAGGCGAGTGTACCACTACACAATCAGTGGGGCCCCTGCCGTTTTTAAGTCCATCTGACACCTATTCACAGAATGATCAAGGTCCCCCTCTCTCCTCTATAGCATATATCTGGATGCCCTGAGGAAGCCTGTGTAGCCTGCGTTTGATGCTGTACTGTACATACAGTATATTGTACCTGATCACATTTCTTAAACCATAAAAAGAAGTTAAGGAAGAAGCGGGTTGCTAAAGAGAGAGGACATATGCTAGAGTGGGGATATTTTAAAGGCGTCTCACTGCCTGCATTTATTTGACCATACCTAGCGGGTACGTACCTTTCGCATACATTCTGGTCATAAGCTTCGCTTTTTCACCCACAGGCAAATTACACCATGAATATAGTTATGTATTGATGTAAAACACAATATTTAATGCTTTATTTACTATTTCTATGGCTCGAGGCCGCACGGCGGCATGGCTCGCAAACCCAGAAATGTATTTTCATTGTGAGTGAAAGCTTCTGTGCATTTTGATTGGCCACTCATGGAAAACTGTCGCCAAACCATGCGCACTGCGCAACAGTTCACACGATTGGCCAGTTCAGGGTGTACCCCGCCTCTCACCCGAAGATAGCTGGGAAAGGCTCCAGCACGCCCGCGACCCCAGTGAGGATGAGCAGTACGGAAAATGGATAGTTGGATGGCAATGACCATGCATGGAAGGGTGTCGCCCTAGCACCCTCCATTGTCCAGCCGCCGCACGTGTGTAGCATGTTTGGATAACACCGACACACACATGCGCGCAGGTTCGCACACACTCGACATATGTGCGACTTGCACAGAATCTCAAACTCACACACACAAACACTCACTCGCATGCAGGTCAGAAAACACATTCACACACACACACACACTTGCAAAAAAGTATGTGAAAACACACATACAATTACCCAGTCTTAAATGCACATACACACAAACAGGGATGTGCACAGACATTTTGGGGCCCAAGTGAGGAAAAATGGCACTTATTGTAATTTATTCATTCATTTTCTCCTCTTTGCCGTTTTCTGATGCTCCATCTTCTTCCTTTTCTGGTATGTTCTTTTTTTGGCATTATGCTGCAGACATGATTGAAATGAATTGTTTTATTACTTTTGAGCTTCTACAACGATGAAAGAGAAAACACTTTCCTGAATATATTAATGATCCAATATTGAAATTATCGTTATTTTATTGCTCTCATTATTACACTACAATTCTGTCTCCACACCAGGACATAGTCATTGATGGTGACATGAACGTATATTCAGTGTACCTTTCACATTTGAAGGAGGGCTGTCTCTCTGTATCAGGCACAGTATTGATACATTTCTATCAACAACACACTAGTAGAATAAATGATGAGGAGCCTACATTCAAAATGATTCCATCGCTGTTCAAGACAAAAATCAGGCAGCACGGTGAGCACATCTGCCTCACAGTTCTGAGGACTCGGGTTCAAATCCAGCCTCAAACATCCCCAAAACATGCATGGTGGGATAATCGAGGACTCTAAATTGCCCGTAGGTGTGGATGTGTGTGCGATTGGTTGTTTGTCTATATGTGCACTGCGATTGGCTGGCGACCAACTCAGGCCTCTCGCCCTAAGTCAGCTGGGATGGAAACCAGCACGCCCGCGAAAATGGATGAATGAATGGAAGCATAAGTATACATTCTTGATAGCTTTCTTATTTTTTTGAAGCAGAGTTTGACCTTATATATAGTTTAATTTATTTCATAAAAACACAAAAATAGGTTTTGTCTTGGTAAATTTACAGTTGAGCGCATACCCCTTGGCCTCACGAATTGGATTTGTTTGATTCACCCTTAAAACCAAGTCTTTGTCTCTTTCCAGTGGACGTAGAAGAAAACTACAACTGTGCACTACGATTACGACGAAAACAAGCCAAGGCAAGCAGTCCTCGGTTCACGACGGAGGTTTGTTTAAGACCTTACCTTAAGACCTCCTTTTTAAATCCCATACCAGGCTTGAAACCTCATTTGAAACCATGCACCACTTGGGAAAGTCAAATCAACCTTTACGCCACCTTTCCTCAAGGAGAGATGAAAAGGTGCTTCTTTGGAACATACGAAAGGACAGCACTGTTTCCAACGGATTCGACTCCACCAATTCCAAACTGCCGTCATCGCGTGACGAAAATCGCTTGCGGACTTAACCTGAAAAATATTTGCTTAATATATTATGCACTGGATATTTCTTTCATCTTATTCTCTACACGAAAGACTGCACTTGAACGCACCCGGCTGTCAAACTCCTGAAGTTTGCAGATGACACCACAGTCATCAGTCTCATTAAAGACGGTGACAAGTCTGCGTATCGACAGGAAGTGGAGCGGCTGGAGCTGAACACGCTCAAGACTGTAGAGGTGACTTCAGAGTGGACTTCAGGAGGCATCCTTCGCCACAGCTGCCCCTCACGCTGTCCAGCTGCCTTGTGTCAACCGTCGAGACCTTTTGTTTGTTTTTGACCTCCAAAACCTGTATGTACCTTTCCATTAATGGTGCCATCACAGATGTGTAAGTTACCTATGCCATTGGCACTAACACAGCCCCATACGATCACAGATGCTGGCTTTTGAACTTTGCATCCATAATAGTCCGGATGGTTGTTTTCCTCTTTGGCCCGGAGGACATGATGTCCACAATTTCCAATAACAATTTGAAATGTGGACTCGTCGGACCACAGAACACTTTTCCACTTTGCATCAGTCCGACTTAGACGAGCTCGGGCCCAGAAAAGCCGGCGGCATTTCTGGGTGTTGTTGATAAATGGCTTTTGCTTTGCATAATAGAGTTTCAAGTTGCACTTACGGATGTAGCGCGAACTGTATTTACTGACATTGGTTTTCTGAAGTGTTCCTGAGCCCATGTGGTGATATCCTTTACACATTGATGTCGGTTTTTGATGCAGTGCCGCTTGAGGGATTGAAGGTCACGGGCATTCAATGTTGGTTTTCGGCCTTGCCGCTTACAATCAGTGATTTCTCCAGATTCTCTGAACCTTTTGTGATTTCAAAATCTGAATCATCTTTATTTGCAAAGTATGTCCAAAACACACAAGGAATTTGTCTCCGGTAGTTGGAGCCGCTCGAGTACGACAACAGTCAATTTACAGAACACTTTGGAGACATAAAGACATTGACAAAAAAAAAAAACAGTCACTGAGCAGTAAAGGGTTGCTCGTTATCTGGTAACGGGCATTCAATGTTGGTTTTCGGCCTTGCCGCTTACAATCAGTGATTTCTCCAGATTCTCCGAACCTTATGATAATATTATGGACCGTAGATGATGAAATGCCTAAATTCCTTGCAATTATACGTTGAGGAACATTGTCCTTAAGCTGTTCGACTATTTTCTCACACACACCTCTTTGTGAACATCGCCCCATCTTTGCTGCATCTTTGCATATCTGTTGTTGACCAATACTGGCCCTCATGCCAGAGTAGCATCTGCTCCATTTGCACACTGATTGAGGAGTATCTGCAACATTTGCACAATCTACATTGTCCCAGATTATCGCACTACTCGTCACTTTATACTGCATACACTCCTTGAAGTCTCGGCGCCCTTTGCACAATGGTCATTGCACCAGACTATTGCAATATTAGTCCTTCGAACTGCTCTAAGTGCGAGAGGACTCTGCATCTTTTGCACAATTGTCCAAAAAAAAAAAAAAAAAAAAAAAAAAAAAATGTACCGGAATTACCAGACAACTAGCAACCCTTTATTGCTCAGTGACTGTTTTTTTTTTTTTTTTTGTCAATGTCTGTCTCAAAAGTGTTCTCTGTCAATTGACTGTCTGTTGTCGTACGAGAGCGGCTTCAACTATCCATCCATCCATTTTCTGAGCTGCTTCTCCTCACTAGGGTCGTGGGCGTGCTGGAGCCTATCCCAGCTATCATCGGGCAGGAGGCGGGCTACACCCTGAACTGGTTGCCAGCCAATCGCAGGGGACATACAAACCATTCGCATTCACAGGCACACCTACGGGCAATTTAGAGTCTTTTGTTTTTGGGATGTGGGAGGAAACCGAAGTGCCCGGAGAAAACACATGCAAGCACGGGGAATAATAGAATAAAGATGATTCTGATTCTGAATGACTGAGAAGCTCCTTTTATACCCAATCATGGCAGCCACCTGTTCCCAATTAGCCTGTTCACCTGTGGGATGTTCCAAACAGGTCTTTGATGAGCATTCCTCAACTTTCTCAGTCTTTTTTGGAACGTGTTGCAGCCATAAAATTCTAAGTTAATGATAATTTGCTAAAAAACAATAAAGTTGATCAGTTTGAACATTAAATATCTTGTCTTTGTAGTGTATTCAATTAAATATAGGTTGAACATGATTTGCAAATAATTTTATTCTGTCCCAACTTCATTGGAATTGGTGTTGTAGGTGCTCTTTATAATGTATTTTTGTAATATAATAATGTGCCTTTTTGCCACTGATTATATGTCACTCCGTGGCAATTGTGTTTGTATACTAATTTTGTGTTTTCTGAATCTTCTTTTCCTTTCGGCTTGTCCCTTTCGTGGTCAACACAGCGTGTTATCCTTTTGCATGTACGCCTATCTGCTGCATCCTTCTCTCTAACCAACTGCCCCCATGTCTTCCTCACAATATCCACCAACCTTCTCTTTGGTCTGCCTTTAACTCTCTTGCCTGAGACTGATGTTGCTCACTACTGATACCTGCTTGATCTAAAAAAAACGCTGGTATTTTAAACATTCAAGTTAATGTCTTATTTTAAAACTTAATCTATTTTTTAAACACTTTTGATACCTTTAAAACATCACCTTTATTTATCCAGGTGAGGCAATTGAGAACTGGTTCTCATTCGCAATGCCAACCTAGGGGCCTTGTTTGGGACAACAAGTTTCAATATGTACAAGTAAATCTCAATAAATTTTAATATATTTATTAAATATAGTAGGTAAAAGTAGCACAGCATTTCAGAAAAAGAACATCCTACCAGTCAAAAATGGTGGTGGTAGTTTGATGGTCTTGGGCTGCTTTCACCTTCAGGACCTGGACAACTTGCTGTGATTGATGGGACCATAAATTTTGCTGAATTTAGCTCTTTAACAGAAAATCCTGAAGGAGAATGTTCAGCCATCAGTTTGTGACCTCAAGCTGAAGCGCACTTGGGTTCTGCAGCAGGGTAAATATCCAAAGCACACCAGCAAGTTAAATTCTGAATGATTAAAAAAAAAAAAAAAAAAATAAATGGTTTTGGAGGGGTAAAAGTCAAAGTCCAGACTTGAATCTGATTGAAATGCAGTGACATGACCTTAAAATGGCCGTTCATGCTCAAAAACCGTAACCTTTTTCTGAATTTAAATAATTCTGCAAGGAAGAGTGGGCCAAAAGTTCTCCAAAGAGATATGAAAGACATCGCCAGTTATAGAAAATATTTATTTCAGTTGCTGCTGCTGAGGATGGCCCAACCAGTAATTAGGTTTAGGGGGTCATTACGTTTTCACACCGAGCTAGGTAACTTCTTTTTTTTTTTTCCTTAATAAATTAAATCATCATTTAAAAACAGCATTTAAGTTCACTTGGGTTATATTTGTCTGATATTTACACTTGTTTGATGATCTTAAATATTACAGTGGGAAAACTATGCAAAAATATAAGAATTTGAGAAGGGGGCCAATACCTTTTCACGGCACTGTAGATATGATTAGCTAGAAAATGAGCTGGACACATCCTATATCAGTTTCTGTGAAGAGGTGTGTGTACCAATCACGTCATTTTGCACATTCAATAACAAGCTGTGGTTCACTACCAAACTTAAGCAACTTCGCCAGGCTAAGGAGGACGCATATCGAAGTGGGGACAGGGGCCTGTATAATCGCACTAGAAACCAGCTGACTAAAGAAATTGACATTGCAAAGAGAAACTTGGCATTAAAGTTAGAAAAACAGTTTAGTGCTAACGACTCTAAATCAATCTGGCATGCATTACAATCGCTTACCAATTACAAGCAACGATCACCCCAAGCTGAGAACAATAGTAGACAAGCTGACGACTTGAACACCTTCTACTGCAGATTGGAAAAGGACACTTTCACACCCCACACCCACACACAATCACACCTCTGACTTCTGCGTTGACCATCCATGAACAGGATGTGAGACGGATCTTCAAACAACAAAATATTAAAGCGGCAGGCCCGGACCTTGTGTCCCCATCCTGCCTCAAAGTCTGCACGGACCAGCTCGCTCCAGTCTTCACACAGATCTTCAATAGACCTCTGGAACTGTGGGAAGTACCATCCTGTTTCAAACGCTCCACCATCATCCCAGTCCCCAAGAAACCTTGTGTCTGAATAACTGCAGGCCTGTCGCCTTGACATCTGTGGTCATGAAGTCCTTTGAATGCCTCGTGCTGGCCCACCTCAAGAGCGTCACAGGTCCCCTGCTGGACCCCCTGCAGTTTGCCTACCGAGCAAACAGGTCCGCGGATGATGCAGTCAAAATGGGACTGCACTTCATCATAGAACACCTCAATGGCGCAGGGATCCTGCTCGTGGAATTCAGCTCTGCGTTCAACACCATCATCCCCAAACTCCTCTCCTCCAAGCTTCTCCAGCGCAGGGTCTCGCCTGCCATCTTCCAGTTGATTTACAGCTTCCTGACGGGCAGGACACAGCAGGTGAGGCTGGGGGACACCACCTCATCTACATGCACTACCAGCACCGGGGCGCTCCAAGGTTGTGTCCTCTCTTGCTACACGAGCGACTGCACCTCAACACACCCAGCTGTCAAACTCCTGAAGTTTGCAGATGACACCACAGTCATTGGTTTCATTAAAGACGACTCTGTGTATCGACAGGAAGCGGAGCGGCTGAAGCTGTGGTGCGGCCGACACAACCTGGAGCTGAACACGCTCAAGACTGTAGAGATGATCGTGGACTTCAGGAGGCATCCTTCGCCACAGCTGCCCCTCACACTGTCCAACTGCCTTGTGTCAACCATCGAGACCTTCAAGTTCCTGGGAATTATAGTCTCTCAGGACCTGAAGTGGGAGTTCAACATCAACTCCATCCTCAAAAAGGCCCAGCAGAGGATGTACTTCCTGCGGCTTCTGAGGAAGCACGGCCTGCCACAGGAGCTGTTGAGGCAGTTCTACACAGCGGTCATCAAATCAGTCCTGTGTTCTTCCATCACAGTCTGGTTTGGTGCTGCTACAGAAAAAGGACAAACACCGATTGCAACGGACAATCAAAACTGCTGAAAAGATTGTCGGTACCCCCTACCCACCCCTGAGGACTTGCATGCTGCCAGAACTAAGACAAGAGCATGCAAAATCCTCTCGGACCCTCCACATCCCGGTCACCAGCTCTTCCAGCTCCTTCCCTCAAGTAGGCGCTACCGAACAACGCAAACTAAAACTAGCAGACATTCCAACAGCTTCTTCCCTCTTGCCATTAACTTCTTAAAGTTAATTTACAATTCCATTGCAACATGCTGCCAATTTTATGTCTTGAGTTTGTTGTCACATTTATGTCGGGCCATTTATACATTACTCGTGCACTTACTGAAGTAGTCTCACCACACTGCACTATTTGCATATCTGTTGTTGACCAATACTGGCCACTCATGCCAGAGTAGCATCTGCACCACTTGCACACTGACTGAGGAGTATCTTCAACATTTGCACAATCGACATTTTCCCAGATTATTGCACTACTAGTTACTTTAAAGTGCATACATTTCTTGAAGTCTCGGCGCCCTTTGCACAATGGTCATTGAACCGGACTATTGCTCTATTAGTCATTCAAATTGCTCTCATTGCTAGAGAACTCTGCATGTTTTTGCACAATTTCAATAAATAAATAAATAAATTGTACCAGCATTACCAGATTACTAGCAACCTTTTATTGCTCAGTGACTGTTTTTCTCAATGTCTTTATGTCTCAAAAGTATTCTGTCAATTGACTGTCTGTTGTTGTACTAGAGTGGCTCCAACTACCGGAGACAAATTCCTTGTTTTTGACATACTTGGCAAAATAAAGATGATTCCGATTTGCTCCTATTTTGCTTTGTTTTACTCTGCTGTCTGCAGCCAGGTCAGCATTGCAAATACCTTACCTGGATAAGGTTCAATGAATAAATAAAAATTACATGACTTCAAGGACAGCTCCTAGTGAGGTTTTAAATACAGCAGTGTGAATGAAGTATTTGGTATATGTAAATGTTTTTTGATGAAAAAATAAAAAGATTGTACATTGTATATATTTGTGTATGTACAAACACAGAAAAAAAGCCTGGCTTCATTTCCTTGTCTTGCACAATAGACAACAAACAAGGCATTTTTCTGCAGGCAGGAGCTCCTCCAACTTTTCTTATCTAGAACTGCCAATGAGTCGTTCACATTTGTGTGGTCTGTGGAGATATGTTGGCCCTCCAAAACCATTTTGTTTTTTTAAATCATTCAGAATTTAACTTGCTGATGTACTTTGGATATTTACCCTGCTGCAGAACCCACATGCGCTTCAGCTTGAGGTCAGAAAGTGATGGCTGAATCTTCTCCTTCAGGATTTTATTTTCGAGCAGAATTTGTGGTCACAGCAAGTGGTCCAGGACCTGAAGGAGCAAGCAGCCCAAGACATCACACTACCACCATGTTTGACCGTTGGTAGGATATTCTTTTTCTGAAATGCTTTGCTAGATTTATGCCAGATGTAACGAGATGCACACCTTCTAAAAAGCTCAACATTTATGGCCTCCTGGATGAGTCATTGCTGTTCTCTTGGAGTAATTATTGTAGGCCGGCCAATCCTGGGAAGGTTCATCATTGTTTCATGTTTTCTCCATGTGAGGATAATGGCTCTCCCTATGGTGCGCTGGAATCCTAAAGCTGTAGAAATGGCTTTTGTAACCCTTTCCAGGCTGACAGATGTCAATCACTTTATCAGCTGTTCTGGAATTTCTTTGGATCGTGTCATTTTGTTGCAGATGTTTGAAATCTTTTGTCCGACTTGATTTTGTTGGGACAGATTGAACAGGTCTGGGGTTAATCAGGCTTGAGTGTGATCAGTGAAAGTTAACCAAAAATTCTGATTAGCCACAATTAATGCATTATTTTAAAAATTACCTTTTTCCCACACAGGGCCAGGTAACTTTGAATAGTTTTTTTTTCTTTAACAAATGAAATCACCATTTAAAAACAGCATTTTAAGTTTACTTGGGTTATATTTGGCTGATATTTACATTTGTTTGGTTATCTTAAACATCACAGTGGGGAAACTACGCAAAAATATAAGAATTTGAGAAGCGGGCCAATACTTTTTCATGACACTGTAGCGTATAAAAATATTAGTTGTATTGTTTCACTTTAAAATGTTGCAGCTAAATTTTCACTAATTTTAAACTGAATGAGGAAAGACCCCAGCCCATTGGACCCGCCGGCCTCAATAAAAGCTGACATTTAAGATGTGTCCTCCGAAAGCCCCCCTTGGACGACACGGCGCCAGGGTCGCAGCCTGTCAATCCACCTTTTCTTGTGGGCTTCTCAAGATCCTTTCTCCTTTCTGTCGCACCTGCATGATGGGGACAGCGGAAGAGGAAGAAGAGCTTAGTTAGAATCTTGGAGGTTAGCATCTCCAGGAAGTTTTTTGTGTCTTCCACATAGGAACTCCATAGATGCGTGTTCTTCCTTCACTTTCCCGAGTCTTCTTACAGGACGGCTATCAATTTACAAGATGCCACTAGTTACTTTATTACATATGTTAATACATATTAGTAACGACACCTTTGTTGTGACTTGATGGTACGGGTCAGGTGAGTACATTCTTCTCTTCTGAGGGGCAACAAAGGTGGAAACAGCGTAACAATCCATTTACCTGCTTTATATATGTATAAAAAAGTAAATCACATACAAATTCATTGGTACAAATTTCCACAGCAGCATTTTTTCATCTTCATGACTTCCTGAAGAGCTCTTAGGTGACGCGGCAGCGTTTGTCCATTTGGAATTTGCTCACGTGTCAATCATTTAAGACGCTCCACAAATCATGACTTTTGATCAGAATTCATGAGTTACTCGATTCAGCAACCTGCTGGTAGGGCTGGGCAATTCATCAGTTTTAACAATTGTTTCAGAGCATTTGTTAGGTTTTTTTTGCAGCTTCCGTATTTCCAAGTACACTGTGCTGACATGCTTTGCTTACACCAACAGTGCTGCGGAGTCTCCCTTATCAGTGATACCAAATTAGTGACCCTTTTGCTATATTTAGCAACTTTTCTAAATGCCTCTAGTGACTAGTTTTCAAAAACGGCTTAATTTATATGAATTGGAAATAGGACTTTTGCGTAAAAAACCCCCCAAAAAAACTGTTTTATTTTTAGGCCACATTGCCCAGCCCTACAGCACGTTCTCCCTTTTCACCCACACTTAATTACAAGCTCGCATTAAATACAAATCATATATTACTTTTTGAAAAAAAAAAAAAATCCCTCATCCATGCTCATACAGCACAGGTGTCCCGAGATTACATCAACGACAGCATTTGTAATAAATAATTGATTTTGTTTTTAATCGATGCATCCATTTTTTTTGTGTCAGATTTCCATCCATCTATTTTGTTTTGGTCGCTGATGAGCCTACCCCGGCTGACTTTGGGTGAGAGGTGGTGTACACCCTGCAGTGGTCGCCAGCCAATGTCACGGCACAAATTGACAAGCAAGCATTTCCACTAACATTCACCCCTATGGAGAATTTGGTGCCCACTGGCACCAGATACACCCAAAGAACAACATGAGAAGCCCACAAGCTTGTTCAAAAATAGCTCACCAATGACGGGCCATTGTGGTTTCCTAGGATTGTTGTAGAAGTGAATAATTGTGAGAACTCATTAACATGATCAGTGTCCTCACATGGATGAATATCAATCATTATTAAAGTTCCCCTTTCATCAAAATCCAAAATGTTTCCAGTTTTATGCATAACATTGGTCAAAATGAGTCTGAGACCTGGTTTAAATTTGACATCTATGCAGTTTGTCGACAACGTAACAGCCTTTGAACCCCAAGCAGCTTACAAAACAGAATTTGAAATTGCTGTTATGATATAGAAGCAACACCCATTTAAATGCCCACTTCGTGATTGCCACGCGGCCACTCGTCATCATCACTGAGTGAAAACCGGCTATGTCATGTGCAAAGCTTCCATCACCTGCTAAACTCAGCCGAGTTGAGGAATAAATGGCTTCAATGTATTTTGGGAGAAATTGCTCAGCATTTGGGAACCAGTTTTGCACTGTGTTCGGGCCATTTCGTGGAGGATGACTGTAAACAGAAGCTTTCACACACTGCTGGAAGTGCATTTCCAGGTTTGGAGCATCTGACAAGTTGGGCCACTGCCACCAAACCGTGCAAATACAGTATATAAAAGGATATGTGTTGCGGTTTAGAATGCTTAACTATCCAGTGGAACCTTGATTAACGGACTAAGCCGATTGGCCATATGCACTCATTAATTTTCAGGACAAAATGTATCGCTTTTTTCGTGGCCTAAAACACCCAGAAGTTATCCATCTATCCATTTTCCGCACCGCTTGTACTCAATAGGATCACGGCCGCGCTGGAGCAAATCCCAGCTGACTCTGGGAGAGAAGCAGGGTACACCCTGAACTGGTCACCAACCAATCACGGTACAGTATAAAGTTATTGTCAGTAAATATAAAAAAGCTTGAAAATGTCAGAAAAGTTTTAAATTTTACAATACCAAAACTACGCTGGTGTATTTGTCGTAGTGACTAGTTGCAAGTCGAGGCAGGTTGCTTTCATGAGCTGCGAGGAATTAGTGTGCTTCCTATTTCCAAAATCGGTCAAGATTAGATGCTATAGACGAAAGGCTTTTCAAAAAACAAAAAAACTGTTACTGTACCAAATATAGCATGTTACAGACTCCAGATTTGTGTGTTGTATTCCTCTTAAACACTGTCGGCATGCACGACGCCAGGGGTATCAAATTCACAGCCCGGGGTCCAACTGAGGCCCGCTGGATGATATTTTGTGGCCCTTACTCGACATCAAAGTTTAATAGTAGGGCAGCCTCTGCATTTTATTTATTTTAAAGTATTTTTTTAAATATTTATAAGCTACCATAGCTCAGGCTCATGACAGCTTTTGGCAGCATCTGTCAACAAGTTAGCCAAAGTTTTGAGTCTTTCTTAAAACCTGCCGTGAAGAGAAAGGTTGGTGAGAAGCACAGCCAATTTCCAGAAAAGTGGGAGATGGAATGTTTTAAACATTGAACTGATGTCTGATATGCACAGAAAACGTTAAGAAATACAGCATCATACATCATCATTACTCAGCTCGATGCGTTTTTGATATACTTTTCAAATGAAGAGGATTCTGATTTTGATTCTGAGGGGGATATGCAAAACACCTGGGTGGATGAGAGAGAGGACTGGATCACCGATCTTGTTGGCCTGTTAATAATAAAGGAGTAATAATAAATATCACCTTAATAGGCTCAGAGTATTGCTACAAGTAGTTGGGTGTTGTAGAGACAAGGATTTATTAAAATTTATGCAGAGTCTGCTGCTAACTTACCTTTAAACATATACTTGCTCCCTGGACTGTCTCCATTTGGTAAAATGCACGACTTTTACTGCCTGCTGATTGGCTCTTACCCGTGCAGTGGCTGTGAAAGGGTAACCAATCAGGTGGTGCTGGGGGCAGGACAATGCTGAAGAAATAGGTCACAGATAGAGAGACTCACTGTGGCAGCATCCAAGCCAAAATAACCCAGTATTAAATTATCGGCTGTCAGATTAGAAAAAGGCCAATGGGGATCTGCACCAAAATGCCAAATATCGGTCCCAATAATCGGCCCGGCCGATAATCTGTCCATCACTTGTAATTGTCACCAAAATGTGGGCACAGAGTGAATGAAAATCAAGGGAACCAGCTGGGGGGTCACCTGGGCATCTCCCTTGCCGTGGCCATTCACAGCGCACCATCGCCATATTTAAATTAAGAATAAACAATGATCCAAACATAGCAAAGATTATTTACATATCGAATATATTAATGAGAGAGCGGGTCATTTCAATTGCCAGGTGTAAAATACAAGAATAACTTGAAAAAGGGCATCCTGGGCATTTCCAATTATTTTGCAAACCTGATAAAAGGACATCCAAGATTTAAAAAAAACATGATGCCATGGGAACTTTAATAACTTCATTAAAAGTAATTTGAGCAATTGTGTTATTTCAGAAGTGTGTATCAAACTGGTAACCCTCCGCATTTACCAGTACATAAGAAGTTCCTCTCACTTTCAAAAAGGGTTCTGAGCCCTGATGTAGAGTCTTCAATGAAGCTGACATTTTTGGGACATGCGAGGAAAACCCCACCACAAGGCCGAGAGTCGAACCTCGAACCACAGAACTGTGAGGCAGATGTGCTAACCACTTGTCTTGCATTCTACCAATTTTTATGGATGCATCGAAACAAAAAGACTTATTTCACGTGAAAAGCTGCCAGTCACTCACATCTGGGCGTGGCATCACGTTTGCGTTTAAGGTGCCAGCAATAGGGTGCCTGCTAAACTGAAGCAAGCTATGCACTCACGGCTCACGCGACTCAACGAACGGCACGGTCCACACGAAAAGAAAATACACATATCGCAAGTCCATAGGCGGGCTGTTCTCAGTCCACCAACACAGGACGGCGCGTTCTTCTTTCTTCGTACAGAGATGAAAGCAAGTTGATAATCAACCAATCAGTCCTTCGCGCTGGTCAGGTCAAACCATGTGATTGGTGCATAAATGATGAACAACAATCACTGATCGTAAGGCTTCACCTACTGGTGTGCTTTGATTGGGCAGTTAGTGTGTTAGGTGGGAGGTCAAAGGAGGTCAGAGGCTGCATTAAAAATCACTCCCTACTCACTATAAAGTGCCCTAAATAATGCGTTAGCCATTTTGTAGTGCTGTTCAAATGTGTACCGAGTAGGATTTAAAAGAGGTGGTCATTTTCAGGCAAATTTCCGTGGGAAGACTTTTTAAGCTGGAGAGGTTTGGACATACTGCAAATTGTAAACTTTCTATGAGAATTGAGGATCGTTTAACAAAAAGGTATCATATTAAAAATACATTTTGCTTTCTTATCAGCAGATCTCCTTGCCCACACGCAAGGACATTACAGTACCTTAATTGCCCCCCCCCCCCCCCCCCACTCGAGCGGCATCGCGTCCAAAGCTTGTTCGTTCCTCAAATTTTGGTATGCAGCAAAGAGAAAGGAGGCGGAGAGGAGAGAAAAAAAATAAATAAATCAACGAAAAACCCATAAACTGGGGTTTAGCACTGCACTTGCACGATACCTGGTTGTATTAGGATTATATGAAAACATATTTAATACTCCCTCTGAAGAGTCAACGGTTAATTGAGTAAATTCCTGGTTTGTTCTCATAAATTGCTGGTTTGTTCTCGTAAATTCCTATGGAAAGTTTCCAACTTTGAAAATTTGTGGAATTTTACAACCCTAGTTGTGAGCATGAATAAGTTATCCCCTATACAGTTCCCTCAATTTCTCTAACAATACATCTTGAAAAGTAGTGAGCAACAATGCTCACTAAACAATCCAGTATCTTCCATGATGGATTGAGACGATAAAGAAAACGATTTTCCATTTCCGGAATACGAGTTGGATTCATGAGTTGTGACGCCAAAATATTTAAGTCGAGCAACACAGCACAACACAACGCGAATGGGTGTATTGTGCTGTGCTTTGTGTTAATTTCGTAAAATACGCTCAATTTAACACATTATAATGTATTTATTTTTTCAATATTTAGTACGAGGATCATTTATGTTGCAATTATGCAACGTAACTACCCTTGCGTCTGAGTACTGTTACAAAACGATTTATTTCACAGGTGCACGATATGGTCTGCTACTGGATATAAAATCCCTAGCCAAGTGTTCCCCTGCATATTCAAGCTTTGATTCATATTTGCAGATTCACCTTTTTTCTGATTTTGTGAGGGGAACCTATCCTCCATTACCCACAGAAAAGTCACCTATTTGTTCTTGTTGTGCTGAGGCCATGTCAAATATAAAAGTATTGCTTTGGCACCATATTGTGGCACCTATAGGGAATTACTGGGTAAAGCTTTTTTTAGGGGGCCGACAATTACTCACAGATTTTTGCTATTGGCGGCAGGCCTCACTCCCTCAGTATAGTAATTAGAGAGTGGGGAATGAGTGAACTACAGATTCCTAACACAGCCGGAGAGAGCAGGAGGGTTGAGTGCGGGATTCATGGATCACTTGACCACCTCTGACTTTGTCTGAAAGGCCTCTACCTTGGAGGTGCTGTCCTCAGTTCTCAGCGCAGAGAAAGAAGAATTGAGGGTGGCTGACGATTTAGGGAGGCTGTACATGTAGACGGCGCTGATGACCAGCCCGGCGCCAGCCACAAACAGAGGGTCCACACGGAAAGCGAACAGGTAGATGGACATGATGGTGGAGATGATGATGGAGAAGGAGGTGGCGAAGCCTTTCAGAATGTTGTCGGCGTACTTGACAACCACAGCCACCAGGAGGCCGCCGAACGCCTGGTTGAGAATGACGCACCACACCATAGACGTGTAGCCCAAGAAGAAACCACGGTGGGCCACAGCAGCACCGTCGTTCCACCACAGCGCCAACATGCCCAGAGCTGTGCCGAAGATGCCCAGTTGCACGTTGCGCAACCACACAGACGCCGAGTTCGTCTTTAGGATCTTCTCGAAGTAGACACCGGCGAATCCTGACGACAGGCAGCTGATGATCACAGCCGCCAGGCCTGCCGTGTAGTTCTGATTGGCTTTCACCGCATCCTTGTTGCCCCCATGCTGCACCTGCCAACCAATAAGTGCACACGAGGTGAAGAGGACTGGCCTGTAATGTATCGCCCGCCATCAACACCAAGTCATTTTACCCGCAATACAAAATGCAATATGGTCATACAGATAACCCCTGTTTATTGCAGCGGGGGTAGGGGGGATATGTTCCATATCCACCTGCAATGTGTTAAAAAAATGTAATATAAAAAGACATTTTAAAAAAAAACATTTGTATAGTTTTAAGTAGGGGGGATATGTTCCAGATCCACCTGCAATGTGTAAAAAAACATCACGAGACTTAAAAAAAAATGGTATAGTTTTAAGTAGGGATAGGCAGGTACACTATATTGCCAAAGGTATTCGCTCATCTGCCTCGACTCATATGTATTTAACTGCCATCCCATTCTTAATCCATATGGTTTAATATAACATCGGACCACCCTATGCAGTCATAACAGCTTAAATGCTTCTGGGAAGGTTTTCCACAAGTTTTAGGCGTGTGTTTATGTGAATTTTATGTTTTTTTTTTTTTTTGAGACATCAGTGCAGGTAAAGTGTAAAATGTCTAAAAATGATTAGACACAATTCATGATTTAACAAGCACCTCCCCCGCCCCACCCCCGTTACTTTTTCCACACAGGGCCAGGTAGCTTTGTCCTTAAATCAATAAAATCACCATTTAAAAACTGCATTTTATGTTGACTTGGGTTATCTTTGTCAGATATCTACATTTCTTTGAAGCGCTTAAACATTTAAGTGGAGAAATTATGCAAAACTATAAGAATTTGAGAAGGGGGCCAATACTTTTCACAGGACTGTACATGGTCAAACTATGCACTAGTTGGCAATAGCCTGCTAATAGTGACATTAAAAAAATTTGACCAGTTAACATCTAGCGCTACACTAGTACTACTAGCAGCGCAGATATTAACTCGTGCAGTTACACCTCACTCATAGTAACGGTGATTCACGATTAAAGGCGCAAAGCCTTTTGAGCATTTATTTGCAGCACACTAGTTTTCATTACTAATTCAGCGCAATCATAGGATACTGAATAAATGCTCACATGGCTTTCCATAAAGCGGTTTGACTATTTATTCGAGATCCAACATGTGCGCTGAATGGGCTCGCTCCACATTATCTCCCACATTCCTAAAATACGTCTTTATTTATTTAGTTTTTTTAAACAGGACTAACCATCACAGATAGACCGTCTTTTTAAGTCCTCCACCAATACACCGAGCAGCAATTTAGAAAAGGAGTACACATTATGGATCACTTTGTCCCATGTTACCTTGTATAGAATCGAATGTCATCATCGGATTCGGTGAATCTTTGTCATCAAAATGTACAGTTGATTTTTAGTTTCTGCATCTTTTTCTTAAGTGAGTCTATTTCTCCTTTGAATGGAATATTTCGTGCACAGCAATGTCCAGGAAAGCAGGTTGTGGGACAAACCAATACAAGGAATCGTGAGTGAGTTAAAAGGGCCCAGAACATCAAAATCGATTTCGTTCTGTTTTCTACAAAACATAGGTCAAAATGAGTCCGTGCCATGGCTTAAGTTTGACATCTATGCGGTTTGTCGATTTAATGCAAAAAGCAATAAACGGCATAAGGCTTGCAAAACGACCGGATCAGATTTCTGTGTGTTTGTGTACAAGTATAAATTTAGTAATTATTCAAGTAACTGCCCACTTTGTGGTTGGTACCCAACCACTCAACTCAGCTGAACGGCAAGCCGGCATTCCTCATTTTAAAAGCGAGCCAGTCTCAGCCACCGACAAGGCATACAATTACAGTCTGTAAAATACACATATTTTGCGATTTACTTAACTCCACTACTGGTCAAAAAGTTTTAGAACAAGCCATTTTTTTTCAGTTGTTTTTTTTCCTTAAATGAAAGTCAACTAGTTCAAGTCCAATGAATAGCTTGAAATGATACAAACTAAATGGTGAACTTCCAGAGGTTGAAAAAACTAGCCAAGGTTACCCAAAACTGAACAATAATGTACATTTCAGAATATACAAAAAGGCAGTCTCCAGACTAACTTTAAACTAGACAAAAGAGTGAAAACGACACAACCTAAAGTGCCACAGTTATGGGAACTTCCACAACAGAGTTGGGAAGAACTTATAAAAGAATATTTGATAACCATTTTAGCAATAATGCCACACGTCTGTTCAGCTGCTGTATCTACTAAAGTCAAGTTTATTTGTACAGCCCTTAATCACAAAAGAGTCTCAAAAAGTTTCACAGGCCCACAGTTAGCAATGATTGACGACATCCAAAAGGATAGTCAATTGTTTATTTGTTCTGTGCTGTCAGAGTAAAATGAGAAATTGTACTGCATAAATTTCAATTTAAAAAGATGGAAAAACTGGGGTGTTCTAAACATTTTGACCGGTAGTGTATATTAGTGGTGTAACGATTTATTCATTGTATTGATTTATATTCCTACTGAGGATGTCCCGATAACATTTATTTGCATCCGGGTCAGAGTCTTTGATTTTAAGGATCTGCCGAAACACTTCATTTATATAATAAAAAAAAAAAAAAAAAAAAAAAAAGTGCATCCAGGTTTTCTCACGTTAATATACGTACGTGTGTGTGTGTGTGTGTGTGTGTGTATATATATATATATATATATATATATATATTCTTAGCAACAGAGTATATTTACAAATAGATAGCTCCTCAGAAAATATGTTATACCATAACTAGCGCAGCAGCTGTGACAGCATTATCTACAAAAGTATTGGAATGGCAAGGTGAATTTCTTTGTTTTTGTTGTATACTGAAGACATTTGGGTTTCAGATCAAAAGATGAATATGAGAAAAAAGTTCAGAATACCAGCTTTTATTTCATGGTAATTACATCTTGATGTGTTAAACAACTTAGGACAAAGCACCTTTTGTTGGAACCCAGCCACTTTTCTAGTGAGCAAAAGTATTGGAACATGACTGATGGGTGTTTCTAGTTTCTCAGGTGTTGCCTTATAAATTGATTGCTTAAACATTAGAAAGTGCATATTTTTGGCTTAGGGTTTCACCTGCATTTGCCGTTAAGCAAACGAAGACCAGAGAGCTGCTTTTGGGAGAAAAGCAAACCATTTTAAAGTTGAGAGAAGAGGGAAAAAACACTGCACAAACAGTGGGCATAGCCAAGACAACAATTTGGAATGTCCTGAAAAAGATAGAAACTACGGGTGTACTGCGTAACAGACATCGAACAGGTCAGCCAAGGGTATCAACAGCAGTTGATGACAGAAACTTTGTGAGAGCTGTGAAGAAACACCCTACAACAAAAGTCAGTGACATCACTGCCAACCTCTTCGAGAGAAGAAATATACAGGCCATACCACAAGATGCAAACCACTCATTGGCAAAAAGAATCCGAAGGCCAGATTGGATTTTGCAAAGTAGTACAGAGATGAGCCACAAAAGTTTTGGGGACTGATGAGATCAAGATTAACCTCTACCAAAGTGATGGTAAGGCCAAATTATGGAGAAAGAAGTGCTCTGCTTATGATCCAAAAGACGCAAGCTCATCTATAAAGCATGATGGAGGTAATGTCATGGCTTGAGCTTGCATGGCTGCTTCTGGAACGGGCTCACTCATCTTTATTGATGATGTAACTCAGTGATTCCCAACCAGTGTGCCGGGGCACATTAGTGTGCCGTGGGAAATAAGATTTTACGTAATTGCATAAAAAAGATTTTATTTACAAGAAACAATGTATCTTTTTTCATCTATTTATGCCTGTGAGGTATAGTGACAGACAGAACAAATAAATGCTCCTCTATTAGATTGCAGGAAGTACATACAGTAATTAATGTATCCACTTTTTGCGACATTTTTGTTTGTTGGTGTGCCGTGAGATTTTTCAATTGTAAAATATGTGCCCTGGCTCAATAAAGGTTGGATATCACTGATGTAACTCATGATGGAAGCAGCAGGATGAATTCTGAAGTCTACAAAACCATTTTGTCTTGCAATTTACAAAAAAATGCGTCCAAATTAATCAGGAGAAGCTTCATCATGCAACAAGGCAATGACCCAAAACACAACGAAGGACTTCTTCAGGGGAAAAAGTGGAAGGTCTTAGACTGGCCAAGTCAGTCACCGGACCTTAACCCAATAGAGCATGCATTTTACCTCCAGAAGAAGACACTGAGGGGAGAAACCACCAGAAACAAACAAGAACTGAAAGAGGCTGCAGTAAAGGCCTGGAAAAGCATTTAAAATGATGAATGCAACAGTCTGGTGAGATCAATGGGTCGCAGGCTTGATGCAGTTATTGCAACTAAGGGTTATGCCACCAAATATTAAATGTTATTCCATCCATCCATCCATCCATTTTCTGAGCCTATTAATCTTGCTGTTCCAACACTTTTGAAGGGGAATGCATATTCCTGGCATTGACAATAGTCACAGGTATAGTTCAACTCAAAAAATAAGAATAGTATGAAAAGCTAAATTTTGTTAGGTAGTTCAATTCAAAAAGTGAAACTCATACAGCGCGAACTGACTGGGAGGTCACTTTATTAGCACACACCGACTAGGGTTGGACATCATTTGAATTTGAGCGATTTTGGTCCCTCTTTTCCAGAGGTGGGTAGAGTAGCCAAATATTGTACTCAAGTAAGAGTACAGTTACTTTAGAATAATGACTCAAGTAAAAGTAAAAAGTAGTCATCCAAATATTTACTTAAGAGTAAGAAAGTACTCAATGAAAAAACTCCTAAAGAGTAACTTCTGATTTTTTTAATCAAATCAAATAAAATAATAATAATATATGGGAGTAGAACAGAGCTAATGTTGCCATATCCACTGCAAAAACAACAATAGAAACATCTGCAACTGCATGGTGTTTTTCAAGTTTGAAGTGGGGTGAAATGTTTAAGTATGGCCAGTGACAAAACTACGCTGCATGTTAAAGCTGTTGTTTTTTGGACTCTGGAAAGTAAACACACTAGCGTGACTGTACACCCCCCCCCCCCCCCCCCAAAAAAAAATCATCATTGTGACGGAGTAAAAGTATCGGTCCGTCTTCACATAAATTCAATTCCCCTCAGTGTAACACCTGGAATTAGATTATATTGTGTAAAGGAGGCTTTCACGATGGGTAGCATCTGACGCGCTCCGAACCTGAGCCTACACCGCGCGGAGTGTCAGTGAATTCAACTCTCAGTCAACTGGGTGAGTGAAATAAAATACGTCTATGCCAACATTGAGACAGCTAACAAGGTAAACGGTTGGTTGCACTTTTGCACTGATGGCTTTTAGCATTTATTTTAGTCTTCAAACCAACGTAAGAGCCGATGACAGAAAAAAAAGCTTAACATTGAGCTAAAACTTCAACGTAGCAACTTTACATCACAAAGAATTGGGACAAAATTCACAAACGTTGTCTCACAGTATCACAAACACCAACCTTGTGCCTCATCGGTTGGTAAGGAAAGAAACCGTTTTATAGCATTTGGTTTAATGTATTTTTAAAAACTGGTTCAGTGTGAAGTTAATTTTCGTGACAAAACGCTGGGTTCCGGTGCGTACCCTTCAAAATAAAAGGCTACGAGCTTAAAACTTGCACATATAAACCATTTGACATGATAAAACATTGCCAAATAATTTTAACAATGCTATACTTAACGTTTAGCTAAAACATTAATTAATAAAAAATACACAATGAATTGTAACAAAATTCACAAACGTCTCACAGCATCACAAACACTAACCTTGTGCCTCATCGGTGGGTAAGAAACGGAATCAACGTTTTATAGCATTTGGTTCCATGCATAAAAAAAAAAAAAAGTTTAATCACCGGTGGCGTCTGAAGTTACTTTCGTGCCAAAATGCTGAGCTCTGGTGCGTACCCTTCAAAATAAAAGGCTACAATCTTAAAACAGGAAGTCAAGTTAAAACTTGCCCATATAAACTATTTGACGTGATAAAACAGTCCCAAATAATGATTTTAACAATGCTATACTTTTAGCTGAAACATTAAATCAATCAAAATTAACTCAATTGCGTTAGTTCCACACACATTGCCTTTTAGTTCATAGGTTTGATATTGATACTGGTTATAAACAATCCCGAGTCCAATGTTCATTTTAGTCTATGCTACGGGCTGCAAAGAAAATGGATGTTCATAATTTGGACACCCTTTATTTAAACCATGCAAACTTTTTTGACCCAGCCCCCTAAAATAATCTGAATCCAGAATCGTTTGGAACCGGCATCGCTCAAAATCAAACTATTCCCAACCCTACCTCACGTGAACATTTGAAGAGCCAGACTTTATACCATGTGACACTTTAATAACCCTTTGAAGTAACAACTTTATAGCATGTGCTACTTTTGTTTTATAACCCTTTAAAGTACCGGTTTTATTGATTTGAACCCTTGGAAGTGCCAGGTGACCGCGCGTGACTCTTTGAAAGACTGGTTTTACAACCATTTAAATGTACCGGTTTTATGACCACGAGAGGGAGCCATAATGACATTACGTAATCAACGCAAACCCCAGAAAGGTCAAAGCCATAAACCTGTCAAAACATGACCTGTCAAGAGTTTGATGAAAAGTCACTTTTATACTTTTTTTCATGGTCATACTGTTGCACAAAAAGGATTAAACCAAATCACGTGGAGGTGTGACCAACAGAAAAAGTTGGTCCAATAGAACCAACATAACAAGTTGGTCGCACCAGTGCTACTAGTACAAAAGTTAAGTGTAGAGCTCTGTATCCTCTTCTTTATTTTCACCCACGTCCCCTTTCAGCTCAAGTTCCCGATTTGTGGGCCTACAATCCAACACTTGGTGAATTCTGCTTAACAAAATGATCCAAACTTGAAATCACTATGAACGCTTGGCCACAACAAGCTACAAGATGCAGTCATATTGCCAAGGATCAATTCGAGCAAAGATTTTTTTCATATTTAAATTAAGAATAACAGTGAAACATTTATAGAAAAGCTTACTTACATATCGAATATTAACGAGAAATCTGGGCAGTTCAACTGCCAGGCGTAAAACACAAACTAGAATAGCTTGATAAGGGCATCCACGGAATTTCCAACCAAAATGATCTTGCAAACCCAATAAAGGGACAAAAACGATTATGAAAAATATTTTGTAAAAACTTGGATGGATCTTTTTTCTAAAAACTCGTACTCTGTCGTTTACTCGAGACTATGAATACAAGGTTGTCATATTGAAAACCATATTCTCCACAACTGCATTATGAGCAAAAGGCTCATCATCTTACTAATGATGACAAACAGCATACTGGTACATGGACCTTAAGCTGAATATCAAGGATTTAGCTCAAAGGCCTAGTAGTCAAAACAGTGGCGTTCTGCCAGGCCAAGCGTCTCGCAGGTGCTGATGTGCGTCTCAAATGTAGGTAAACAGATCATCAGTGGAGTGTACTAACACGAGGGCGGGTCCTACCTGTACGATTGCGACACCGACAAAGAGCAGCAGTAGTGAAAACCACTGCACTTTGGACAAAGTCTTCCTCAGCATCAGCACACTGAAGAGCGCCGTGGTCAGGATCTTTAGCTGGTACGTCACCTGAAAACCACCATAGTCACAATAAGCAGCCTACCTTTCCCCCATTCAAAAATACCGCTCCAATTCTTGCAAAACTAATAATTTTTCACAAAAATATAGCTATTCATATATATATATATTTTTTTTTTTAAAGAAATATGAAATTTTCCCCAACGAAAATATAAGGTTTTTTAGCACAAAAATTTTAGTTCTTTCTTGTGAGATTACAACTTTTAATCTTGGAAATTTTTTTAAATTATTTTAATATAAAAACTTTTAATCTTGGAAAAAAATAAAATTCCAAAATGTTTTCCTTTATTTAAAAAAACACCTCAGTAATTAGGGGTATAAAGATTAATTTTGCAAGAATTCAATTTGTATCATGATTCGTGGTTGCCGATTCAAGGACGATATTGGTTCATTTAGAACGATACGAGCCACAAGGATTCAGTGACTTGAAATCGATTCAGTGACTTTTTAGCCAAAAATTCAACAAGTGTGTCTGGAATAGATACCAGGATACTGGACAGTGCAGGTGAAATTTCCTCGATTCCTGTTGTTTCTTGTAAGGGAATCAGGTAAAAATAATTATGGTTATTAAATATAAATATTTTCCTGACTACTTAACAAAGGGAGACAGAAACTTATAGTTATATTACTTCAGCTATGATTTTACTGGTTCGGCTAGTTTTATTCCTCGAAAAGAGATGTTTAATTAGTGTTAGAATTATGAGTATCCTTGGAAAAATGTCTCCTCTGTCAGGAGTCCCTTGACCCAAAAGCTTTGAGAATCCCTGTTCTAAACAGTGAAATACTAATGGCTAAAAATGAAGCACCGTGACATTTCCACAAGGAATAGGTTTTAGGAATAGTATTAATACATAGAGCTAGTAAACAAATACCAATCCTGCTCTAAAGTGAGGTTTGAAAAAACAGCGTCCAGTAGTGGATGTTGTCACTTGTTGTCCTATTTTGCGCCTATAAAGTTCCCCTCCCCGTACTCTACTGTCGTCCTTTCAAAAGCTACAAATAGTCTTCGCCGCACTTGGTCACGCATTCAGCAATGCTCTCAGCATTTCTACTGTATACATTTTCACACGACAATCACATTTACAACACTTTACACTCACACTTAATCTCTGCTGAGAACTGTATCGCTCACAAACGTGTCTATGTTAGCGGCTTCAACATGCAGGGCAAGGCAAGTCACTCACACACACACGATAATTTCATTTCACCTACTGATATTAACCTTGAACTGGAAGGAAATCAATGTGAATTGATGGTGGTTGGACGTTGCGAAGACTGCTGCTGTCATCTAGTGGTGTGAGACTGAAGAGAAAATATTTGCTCATATCTCAAGACAAATAAAATAAATTTTGAAAATAGTCGAGATACGAGTAAAAATTTGCTCTTCAGTCCCACACCACTTGAAAGGTCTTAAAATAAGTCAATTGAGCAGTTCACACGTGTATTCAGCATTAACTCCATTTCCCATAATACAACCCCAATTCCAATGAAGTTGGGACGTTGTTCAACCTATATTTAATTGAATACACTACAAAGACAAGATATTTAATGTTCAAACTGATAAACTATTGTTTTTAGCAAATAATCATTAACTTAGAATTTTAAGGCTGCAACACGTTCCAAAAAAGCTGGGACAGGTGGAAAAAAAAGACTGAGAAAGTTGAGGAATGCTCATCAAACACCTGTTTGGAACATCCCACAGGTGTACAGGCTAATTGGGAACAGGTGGCTGCCATGATTGGGTATAAAAGGAGCTTCCCTAAATTGCTCAGTCATTCACAAGCAAAGATGGGGCGAGGTTCACCTCTTTGTGAACAAGTGCGTGAGTAAATAGTCGAACAGGACAATGTTCCTCAACGTACAATTGCAAGGAATTTAGGGATTTCATCATCTACGGTCCATAATATCATTAAAAGGTTCAGAGAATCTTGAGATATCACTGTATGTAAGCGGCAAGGCCGAAAACCAACATTGAATGCCCGTGACCTTCGATCCCACAGCCGGCACTGCATCAAAAACCGACATCAATGTGTAAAGGATATCACCACATGGGCTCAGGAACACTTCAGAAAACCAATGTCAGTAAAAACAGTTCAGCGCTACATCTGTAAGTGCAACTTGAAACTCTACTATGCAAACCAAAAGCTATTTATCAACAACACCCAGAAATGCCGCCGGCTTCTCTGGGCCCGAGCTCATCTAAGTTGGACTGATGCAAAGTGGAAAAGTGTTCTCTGGTCCGACGAGTCCACATTTCAAATTGTTTTTGGAAATTGTGGACGTCGTGTCCTCCGGGCCAAAGAGGAAAAGAACCATCCGGACTGTTATGCACGCAAAGTTCAAAAGCCAGCATCTGTGATGGTATGGGGCTGTGTTAGTACCAATGACATGGGTAACTTAGACATCTGCGAAGGTATCATTAATGCTGAAAGGTACATACAGGTTTTGGAGAAACGTATGCTGCCATCCAAGCAACGTCTTTTTCATGGACGCCCCTGCTTATTTCAGCAAGACAATGCCAAACCACATTCTGCACGTGTCACAGAAGCATGGCATCGTAGTAAAAGAGTGCGGGTACTAGACTGGCCTGCCTGCAGTCCAGACCGGTCTCCCATTGAAAATGTGTGGCGCATTATGAAGCATAAAATACGACAACGGAGACCCCGGACTGTTGAACAGCTGAAGCTGTACATCAAGCAAGAATGGGAAAGAATTCCACCAACAAAGCTTCAACAATTAGTGTCCTCAGTTCCCAAACGTTTATTGAATGCTGTTAAAAGAAAAGGTGATGTAACACAGTGGTAAACATGACCCTGTCCCAGCTTTTTTGGAACGTGTTGCAGCCATAAAATTCTAAGTTAATGATTATTTGGGCGGCACGGTGGAGGACTGGTTAGAGCGTCAGCCTCACAGTTGTGAGGACCCGGGTTCAATCCCCGCCCCCGCCTGTGTGGAGTTTGCATGTTCTCCCCGTGCCTGCGTGGGTTTTCTCCGGGCACTCCGGTTTCCTCCCACATCCCAAAAACATGCATTAATTGGAGACTCTAAATTGCCCGTAGGCATGACTGTGAGTGCGAATGGTTGTTTGTTTCTATGTGCCTTGCGATTGGCTGGCAACCAGTTCAGGGTGTACCCCGCCTCCTGCCCGATGACAGCTGGGATAGGCTCCAGCACGCCCGCGACCCTAGTGAGGAGAAGCGGCTCAGAAAATGGATGGATGGATGATTATTTGCTAAAAACAATAAAGTTTATCAGTTTGAACATTAAATATCTTGTCTTTGTAGTGTATTCAATTAAATACAGGTCGAACATGATTTGCAAATCATTGTATTCTGTTTTTGTTTAACACAACGTCCCAACTTCATTGGAATTGTATATTGTTGCCTTACAAATTACCGCCAAGTGACGGGATCTTACCACTAGGTGGTAGTGTACGCGCATCAGTGTAGAGCAGCGATTTTATAAGTGACTTGAGAAACGTCTACAAATGATCCCAAAATGTCGAGGAAGTGAAACATTGATTGCGATAGAAGGCTTTTTCAACAAAGATTGGAAAACGAATATATATTTTACTGCTGCTGTGTACACGGGTTTCTGTATTCATGCAGGCAAATTTTTACAGTATTCACTATTCACACATTTCTCATTAGCACGTGGTATTCCCTTTGCACTTTATGCCAGGCCGATTTGTATTTCTAAAATGCTCTGTCACCAATGTTCTGAGTAGTGCAAAATTGTCAAACTTAATAAAAAACCTTTGACAAAAGTTAATGTCATAACTTGGGTTTGGAGATATTCTTCTTTATTTAGTTTGATGAGAAATGCGGGTTTCTTAGGATTCATGTTATAATACCAGGGCAAAAAGTAATAATAAATACAGTTACTTAACAATATGTTGAGGAGTATAGTTATATAATTGTTTTACATTACATTTAGTTACATTTACTGTCTTCTAACTGGCCCTTCGACAGCATCGATAATGCCAATATGGCCCCTAGTGAAAATGAGTTTGACATCCCTGGCCTAAGGGTTCAACCACCGGCATTGTGTTTAACTTATGCCTGTGATGCATGCAGCAACCTGGAAGGTGGCAGCAGGCAGGTTGGAGATTGCAATGTACTGCAGGTTGTTCTGCAGTGTGTAGATGAGCGATGGAAGGGCCAGCTTCAGCGTGTCCTTGTACTGAAACAAGATGGCGTCAACCAGGAACAACACAGTCTCCTTCACGTGGCCTGATGGAGCACAAGTTGACAAACAAGAAACATGACACACAATTAGTGTCATTGCTTGTCAGAGACTAGCACAGGGCACAATTAATTCAGGCCCAACAAGTTGGCTACCTAAAGCGGATGCTGGAGAAGTCAAAACAGACAGTAAACAGGAACAGGGGCGATACTAGGTTCAGATTTTTTTGGGGGGGCTCAGCCGACAAGAAGCCACAAAGTGTATACGATGTGGTAGTGGGGCTTTGGCAGGGACTGAATGTCATGGATGTGATTTCCTACATTCCGCTGCATTTTTCGGGTGACCTGGTAAAGATAAAAAAAAAAACGTGGTGGGGAAATGGATAATAAATGCAAATAATAACAAATGTAACTATCCAATACATTGTACACTATAAACGGTCTGGTTTATTGTCAGAAAAGCAGATGCAGTAACAGTTTAACGTCAGTTAAATTCATAATTAGTGATGCACCGAAATGAAAATTATTGGCCGAAGCAGAAAATGAGGAACCAAAGGCCAGAAAAGCCAAATGAAATTACTGTGAGAGCTGTCAACCTATAGAAATAGTCTTCCGGGACAATTTGTCTGAATTTGCATATTTTTCAAATTACGTGAAGAACATGACCGCAGGACAGTTATTGTAGTATATTATGTAATAGGATAAAAATATATATATATATATGCATACTGTTCAATTGCACAACATAATCATTACTCTACAAACATAATCATTAAAATTGTTTAAAACATCATAAATTATGGCTTCAATATTTGTTATTTTAATATACACTGAACAAAAATAATGCTACACTTTTGTTTTTGCTCCCATTTTTCGTGAGCTGGACTCCAAGATCTAAAGGTTTTTCTACATACACAAAAGGCCATTTCCCTCAAATATTGTTCACAAATCTGTCTAAATCTGTGTGAGTGATCATTTCTCCTTTGTCGAGATAATCCATCCACCTCACAGGTGTGGCATATCAAGATGCTGGTTAGACAGCATGAGTATTGCACGGGTGTGCCATAGGCTGGCCACAATAATACGCCACTCTGAAATTTGCAGTTTTGCTTTATTGTGGGGATCTGGGGGTTCAGAAAACCAGTCAGTATCTGGTCTGACCACCATTTGCCACATGCAGTGCAACACATCTTCGCATAGAGTTGATCAGGTTGTTGATTATGGCCTGTGGAATGTTGACCCACTCATCTTCAATGCCTGTGCAAAGTTGGTGTATACTGGCAGGAACTGGAACACGCTGTCGTATACGCCGAACCAGAGCATCCCAAACATGCACAATGGGTTAAATGTCCGGGGAGTATGCTGGCCATGCAAGAACTGGGATGTTTTCAGCTTCCAGGAATCGTTTACAGAATCTTGCAACATGGGGCCGTGCATTATAATGCTGCAACATGAGGTGAGGGTCATGGATGAATGGCACAAGAATGGGCTCTCTCTGTTGCATTCAAATGCCATCAATAAAATGCACCTGTGTTCGCCCATAACATACAGTTTTATCACACAGCACAATGCCACAGGGAGCGTGCAATTGGCATGCTGACTGCAGGAACGTCAACCGGAGTGGCTGCATTTCTTGACCATAAGCAGTCTCCAAAGGTGTTTCAGACAATTTGGCAGTACATCCAACTGGTCTCACAACCGCAGACCACATGTAACCAAACCAGCCCAGGACCTCCACATCCATCATTTTCACCTCCAAGATTGTCTGAAACCAGCCACCCCGACAGCTGCTGCAACAATCTGTTTGCATAACCAAAGAATTTCTGTACAAACTCAGAAAGCGTCTCAGGGAAGCTCATCTGCATGATCGTCGTCCTCATCGGGGTCTCGACCTGACTGCAGTTCGTCATCGTAACAGACTTGCGTGAGCAAATGCTCACATTCGATAACGTCTGGCACGTCGAAAAGGTGTTCTCTTCACGGATGAATCCCGGTTTTCACTGTTCAGGACAGATGGCAGACAGCGTGTGTAGCGTTGTGTAGGTGAGCGGTTTGCTGATGTCAACGTTGTGGATCGAGTGGCCCATGGTGGCGGTGGGGTTATGGTATGGGCAGCTGTATGTTATGGGCAACGAACACAGGTGCATTTTATTGATGGCATTTTGAAAGCAACAGAGATACCATGACAAGATCCTGAGGCCCATTGTTGTGCCATTCATCCATGACCATCACCTCACGTTGCAGCATTATAATGCACGGCCCCATGTTGCAAGGATCTGTACACAATTCCTGGAAGCTGAAAACATCCCAGTTCTTGCATGGCCAGCATACTCCCCGGACATTTAACCCATTGTGCATGTTTGGGATGCTCTCGATCGGCGTATACGACAGCGTGTTCCAGTTCCTGCCAATATCCAGCAACTTCGCACAGCCATTGAAGAGGAGTGGATCAACATTCCACAGGCCATAATCAACAACCTGATCAACTCTATGCGAAGATGTGTTGCACTGCGTGAGGCAAATGGTGGTCAGACCAGATACTGACTGGTTTTCTGAACCCCCAGATCCCCACAATAAAGCAAAACTGCAAATTTCAGAGTGGCGTATTATTGTGGCCAGCCTAAGGCACACCTGTGCAATAATCATGCCGTCTACTCAGCATGTTGATATGCCACACCTCTCAGGTGGGATCGATTATCTCGTCAAAGGAGAAATGCTCACTAACATAGATTTAGACAGATTTGTGAACAATATTTGAGGGAAATGGCCTTTTGTGTATGTAGAAAAAGCTTTAGATCTTTGAGTCCAGCTCACGAAAAATGGAAGCAAAAACAAAAGTGTTGCGTATTTTTGTTCGGTGTATTTATTGCATCAACCTTGTATTGGCAGATGTATTTGCAGCCAAATGCCTTCTGTTTCATGCTATTTTAAAAAGAGCAGTAGATTTTCATTGAAGACAATAGTGGGAGCTGTATATCCAAGAACATATCCTGTAGCACCACTCAATAGTTTGGCTCTGTTATAGGTGTTCATCAGTTAACCCTTAGGTGGCAGTAATGCACTAAACATGCCCCTTCTGCCGGAACTGAAGAAGCAGCAGCAGCAGAAGAAGAAACAGGCAAAACATTAAAATTTTAACTGGATTCAAATTAAACGCTCAGGAATTTCAGAAAAGCACAATTATTAAACGAAACATAACCATAAAGAAAATGGTCCTTGTTCGGTCATCAGTCATATTGAAAGGTCGTATATTTTCCCTCCATTGAGTGACTAACATGGACATGGAGTATAAAAGTGTCAATTTTATTATTAATAAGAAAAATTGGTTTTGTCATGAGAGTTTCCAGAAAAGGACCATCTGACAGCTATTTGACCCATTTTTGTATCCGCTTTGTCCATATTTGGCGAAGACCCCCCCCCCCCCTTTCTTCAGCCCCAAAGCATGATGTTTCCACCCCCATGCTTCACAGTAGGTATGGTGTTCTTTGGATGCAACTCAGCATTCTTTTTCCTCCAAACACGACAAGTTGAGTTTTTACCAAAAAGTTCTATTTTGGTTTCATCTGACCATATGACTGGACATGTACTGGCTTAAGCAGGGGGACACATCTGGCACTGCAGGATTTGAGTCCCTGGCGGCATAGTGTGTTACTGATGGCAGCATTTGTTACTTTGATCCCAGCTCTCTGCAGGTCATTCACTAGGTTCCCCCGTGGTACTGGGATTTTTGCTCACCATTCTGGTGATAATTTTGACCCCACGAAGTGAGATCTTGCGTGGAGCCCCAGATCGAGGGAGATTAACAGTGGTCTTGTATGTCTTCCATTTTCTAATAATTGCTCCCACAGTTGATTTCTTCAGACCAAGCTGCTGCTTACCTATTGCAGATTCAGTCTTCCAAGCCTAGTGCAGTTCTACAATTCTGGTGTCTTTTGAGAGGTCGTTGGTCTTGGCCATAGTGGAGTTTGGAGTGTAACTGTTTGAAGTTGTGGATAGGTGTCTTTTATACCGAGTTCAAACAGGTGCCATTAACACAAGTAACGAGTGGAGGACAGAGGAGCCTCTTAAAGAAGTTTGAGGTCTGTGAGAGCCAGAAATCTTGCTTGTTTGTAGGTGACCAAATACTTATTTTCCACCATTATTCGCTAATAAATTCTTTAAAAATCAGACTGTGATTTTCTGGATTTGTTCTTCTTATTTTGCCTTTCATAGGTGAGGTATACCTATGATGAAATTTACAAGCCTCTCTCACTCTATGTGTCTGTGTTACGTGACAATAATAAGTTCCAAAATTTTGGTGGAGGTATTGATCACAAGCAGATGTAGATACGACGACTAGGCAGACTACTTAAATATATCCATCCATCCATCCATCTTCTGAGCCGCTTCTCCTCACTAGGGTCGCGGGCGTGCAGGAGCCTATCCCAGCTAACATCGGGCAGGAGGCGGGGTACACCCTGAACTGGTTGCCAGCCAATCTACTTAAATATATATCACAATAAATAGACACTAGATGATCTTCCTGACATTTGCTCCAAAACATTTTCTTGATCTGGCCCTTTTAAAATTTTAGTTGAATACCCCTGGCCTACATGAAGACACATGCTAAACTAATAAATAATGTAAAAGTGTTGTTTACCATGCGCAGAAACAGAGCAATCCCCATATATTGTTAAACCTTTGATGGGCCATTCCACAAAATTGGTGCCATTGCGTCCCCAGGAAATAGTATGTATAAATGCACTACACAATTACAAAATATTGATATAAAATATTATCAAGCGTCCTGCACATTGATCTGTAATTTGCTCAGTTAACACTCTTATTAGCATAAATGTCATGTGGCTATATTTCATGTATTTGCTAATAACCATCCATCCATTTTCTTCTGCTTAGCCAAGGTCGGGTCAAGGGGGCAGCAGCTTAAGCAGGAAAGCCCAGACATCCCTCTCCCCAGGCAATTCGTCCAGCTCTTCCGGGAGGATCCCGAGGTGTTCTCAGGCCAGCCGGGAGACTTAGTTCCTCCAGCGTGTCCTGGGTCGTCCCCGGGAGTTCCTCCCACTGGGATGTACCCAGAGCACCTCACCAGTGAGGCGTTCACCAGGGAGGCATTCATCTTTTTCTCAATCCTAACTAGTCTCCCAGTTCCTACCGCTGAAAAACATCCCCACAGCATGATGCTGCCACCACCATGCTTCACTGTAGGGCTGGTGTTGGTCAGGTTATGAGCGGTGCCTTGATCCCTCCAAACATGACACCTGGCATTCATGCCAAAGAGTTACAAGCTTTGTCTCATCAGACCAGAGAATTTTCTCTCTCATGGTCTGAGAATCCTTCAGGTGCCTTTTGTCAAACTCCAGGCAGGCTGCCATGTGCCATTTTACTCAGGAGTGGCTTCCGTCTGGCCACTCTACCATACAAGCCTGATTGGTGGCGTGCTGGAGAGATTGTTGTGTTCTGAGAGGTTCTCCTCACTCAACAGAGGACTGCTGGAGCTCTGACAGAGTGACCGTCAAGTTCTGGGTCACCTCCCTGACTAAAGCCCTTCTCCCTCGATTGCTCAGTTTAGACGGGTAGCCAGTTCTAGGAAGAGTCCTGGTGGTACGGAACTTGATAGAGGCCACTGTGCTCATTGGAACCTTCAAAGCAGCAGACATTTTTCTGTACCCTTCCCCAGATTTGTGCCTCGAGACAATCCTGTCTCGGAGTTCTACATACAATTGCTCCGACTTCATGCTTGGTTTGTGCTCTGACATGTACTGTCACCTGTGGGACTTTATATAGACAGGTGTGTGCCTTTCCAAATCATGTCCAATCAACTGAATTTACCACAGGTGGACTCCTATTAAGCTGTAGGAACCTCTCAAGGATGATCAGTGGAAACATGATGCCCCTGAGCTCAATTTTTAGCTTTGTGGCAAAGACTGTGAATATTTATGTACATGTGATTTCTTAGCTTTTTATTTTTAATAAATTAGCAAAAATTTCCCAAATTTTTTTCATGTCATTATGGCGTGTTGTGTGCAGAATTTTGAGGGAAAAAAAATCATTTATTTGATTTTGGAATAAGGCTGTAACATAACAAAATGTGAAAAGTGAAGCGCTGTGCTTATTTCCTGGATGCACTGTAGCAGTAGTTTCAAACAAACTAACAAAAAAAATAATAATATTCTTAGGACAGATTTTAGGAACATCATAATAGCGATAATCCACTACATGCGGAACATCGCGGAATAGCTGACAAGTGTGTATGCTTTGCTAACGATCATAACTAGTATTAATTACATGATTGTTTGAAGCTGAACTTCCCAAAATGTTTGTTTTCTTTATGGCTGCTGTCTTTGGACAAAGTTAAATACGTGTGTATATTTTATTTATACAAATATATCATCATGCACGTAAACGTTAATAAAGCCCAAACACAGTCTATAGTCATCTTTGGTGGCTCTGTGGTGACATCCTGGGTTTGAAAAAAAGACATTGTAGTAGTTTAAAGTTACGAAGGATGCTTTGAAACGGTCCCTCTTTCCCCATTCACCCGAGCAAGTGCTTTTATCTGATTTGCTGAATGGGTAAATAGTTTGCGCATATACCGGATTGTGATCTTTTTGGTCATGATAATTGAGATTCATGTCTAAAGACTAATCTGGGGTCCAAAGGGCCTTACAGGACTTACATCTCTTCTGCAGCAGGATGATGAGGAGACACGCCAACACCTTGAGGATCTCCGCCATGACTACAGCCGATGTGGCCAGGAAGCGCTCGCCCGGCAATGTGCGCACATACTGGATGCTGAGGATGAGGGACGCATTCTGGACCACCAGCACAGCCAGACTTAAGTACTTCAGCTGGACCTTCACTGACACAGACATTATAGCAACACTGTGTAGTAAGTACCAGATGTGAGAGTCACAAACATTACTCTTGAAAAGTTAGGGATATTCAGTATGTCTCGTGCTGAAATCCAAACAATACCCCAGAAACTGTAAATACTTTTTCTTAATTGCAGGTGTACACTTTTGTTTCTGGTGTCCTTTGACAGCTCTTTGGTCTTGGCCATAGTGGAGTTTGGAGTGTAACTGTTTGAGGTTGTGGAGAGGTGTATTTTATACTGACAACTTGAAACAGGTTGCCCTTAATACAGGTAAAACCTGTTCTCAAATTCTTGCCCAAGTCTGTTTATGACTTGAGAGTACTTTTCCACAACTTTAAAAAAAAAAAGGTGCTGCACTTTCCTTATGTGCAAATGGTGCTGAGACTTTTGACACTGTAAATGCACAGAGAAAATGTTCATGTGAGTTTTAATTGCATTTAGAGGACATATCAGCAACTGTCTTCGCCTTGCAGCTCACAGTTCAAATGGTTCACTGTCACAGTAATATCGGTTAAAAATGTGAGGTCAAGCGTCCACTCAGTGTCATCCAGCAGTGAGGTGTCTTCACCTTTGGATGCAAACTCTCTGATTTCAGACATGCAAACACCAAAGGCATGAAAAAGGTGACCAAAAAAAAGATCTGATGAGCAAAAATGTTGCTTAAGCGCAAGAGTGGCAATAGAGGATCCCCGCTCCAGAGGTGGGAAGAGTAGCCAAACATTGTCCTCAAGTACTGTTACTTGAGGACAATGTGGGAGGAAACCGTAGTACCCAGAGAAAACCCACGCGGGGACCGGGAGAACATGCAAACTCCACACAGGCGGGGCCGGGATTTGAACCCCGGTCCTCAGAACTGTGAGGCAGATGTGCTTACCAGTCATCCCACCGTGCGGCCATATTCCAAATCTTTTGGTGTTAAATATTAGTTGGCTAACTTAAGCTGTTTCAAAAGTAGGAAAAGGTGGTCCAAATTACAAAGAGCACCTTTTGTCAAAATTTAACTAAAGTACAGTACAGTAGGAGGGAGGTGGGGGATTGGCTCACTTTATATTTTATCAGTCACAGCGTTTGACGCGGGCAATATTCACATTGCCACATCCCGTGTTTTCTGCTGTGTCGTCGCTAACCTCAGAATGTTTTAGAAGTAACAAGTTCATCTTAAAATGTAAGGAGTAGAAAGTACATACATTTGTGTTAAAAAGGAGTAAAAGTAAAAAGTCACCAAAAAAAAAAATAAAATACCGAGGTACAGATGGCAGAAAAATTGACCTAAATACAGTAAGAATTTGTACTTAGTTACTTGACACCTCTGGAAATGGGTAAGCCTCAAAGGCACCTTATACCAAGTAATATTGACTTAGGCTTTCCATGTTTGCACTGAGCCCATACACAGCAGCAACTTCGCCTTCCCCTTCCGCGACACACCCACGAATGCATGCAGTCACCCAACTGCCCGACGACTTTCTCCACGTCAGCACCTACACACGCTTCACTTCAGCATAAGCATCGAGTGCTTGGCTTCACGGTGACGTCACATTTACTGCGAGAGTTGCGTCCAAGCGACTTGTACAAGTACTTATTCTGTCACTGCGACTTGTCGAAGTGACTGTTCTTATTCTTGGTAGAATTCTCGAACTAAAGTCAATCATTTTTGTGGCTCCCTTTTTTTGAGCGAGCGTGTGTTGACAGTCGGCGAACAGCGAAGGACGCTGAAACTTTTTACAAGACGTACAAACAACTACCTACAACTAAAACTGGTTCTATATGAGCACGAAATACTTTTGTTCTCTTACTTTGACCGTTTCCCCGTGTCGTCGTCTCGTCCTTGGCCACCAGGTTGGCTTTTCCATCGGCCATGCTAACGCCTGGCCGGCTAACGCCCTGCTAGCAGCGGCTCACTGGGTCAAGACAAGCAGAGGCCCGACAGACTCGGGGCTGACGGACGAGCTTTGGGTCCGACAGACAGCCTCTTAAACGGCGCTGGGGCAGCACCGAAGTGATGACTGAGGCAGCCCGCCGAGGAGCCGTGACGTTCGGACGGATAGCAGACAGACAAGTGGTTGCTGGCTTCGAGTGGAAGTGATACACCTTGGCGAAGTACCACCACTCTCTTTGAATAAACCTACAGTTATGGATGTTATGCTCGAGCCTTCCTGCTCGAATCTGATTCGACTAAATGAAGCGGAGGAGTGGCGACGCAGTGTTTTCGGGACTTCAAACATGCGGAAAATCACGTGATCACCGCAAACCAGGCCTCCGACGTCACAGCAGTGTCGCACTGGGTGGGCGTGTCTTGAGCGCATTCACAACCGACGGTGGCCCTGAAGTTCAAAACACAACAGCAAATAACTGAACGAGAAGTAAAAAACAACAGCAAATAACTCAAGACAACGGCAATTATAAAAACACAACAGAAAATAACTAAACACAACGGCAAATCAATACCACAACAATAACAAAACACAACGGCAAGTTAAAAAAAAAAAAAAAAAAAAACACCAAACAACTAAACACAAAGGCAAAAAAACAAAAAAAAAACAAATAAAACACAACGGAAAATAAAAAACAACAGCAAATAACTAAACACAACAGCAATGGTTAAGATCATCGCCTGCCACCGTGGGGGACCTTGGTTCAAGACCCCGACTGGACCATCCGCCAACATCCCCGCGACTCACGACTGTGGTGTCCTTGAGCAAGACACTGATACCCCGAAATGCTCCCCGGGGGCTTCAGCTTCCCCCTGCTCCAGTGTGTTCCACTAACATATGTATGTGTACGTGTTCACTGTGATGGGTAAAATGCAGAGAACAAATTTTGGGTGCATGCATGCATGTTCATGACAATAAAAAGGTGATTATTCTTATTCTTCTTCCTAAATAAACAACGGCTAGTAAAACAAAACAAAAAAACAGAACTGCAAATAACTAAACAACACAGCACTGAAGGTGGACAGCGGCCGATGGCAGAGGCACTGCGGCAGATGCCGGTGGCTGCGTTAGCGAGCTAGCTTTGTAAAATTAAATTCAAGACTTATTTTTAGTTAGAGGTTTAACATTTATATATTTTAACATTTAGTTTTACAATTTATGTTTAAATTTAACATTTACATTTAGGTTTATATTTAGATATATATTTAACATTTAGATTTGAGATTCAGGTGTCGTCTTATTCTTCTTTTCCTTTCGGCTTGTCCCGTTCGGGGTCGCCACAGCGTGTCATCCTTTTCCATGTAAGCCTATCCCCAGCATTCTTCTTTCTAAGAACTGCCCCCATGTCTTCCTTTATAACATCCATCAACTTTCTCTTTGATCTTCCTTGAGCTCTCTTGCCAGGAAGCTCCATCCTCATCATCCTTCTACCAATATACTCACAAATTATCCTGTGGACGTGTCCAAACCATCGAAGTCTGCTCTGTCTAACTTTGTCTCCAAGACATCGAACCTTGGCTGTCCCTCTGATGAGCTCATTTCTAATTTAATCCAACCTGGTCACTCCTAGAGAGAACATCTTCATTTCCGCCACCTCCAGCTCTGCTTCCTGTTGTCTCTTCAGTCTCTAATGCGTACATCATGGCTGGCCTCACCACTGTCTTATAAACTTTGCCCTTCATCCTAGCAGAGACTCTTCTGTTACATAACACACCTGACACCTTCCTCCACCCGTTCCAACCTGCTTGGACACGTTTCTTCACTTCCTTGCCACACTCACCATTGCTGTGGACTGTTGACCCCAAGTATTTCAAGTCCTCCACCCTTGCTATCTCTTCTCCCTGTCGCCTCACTCTTCCCCCACCACCCCTCTCATTCATGCACATATATTCTGTTTTACTTCAGCTAATCTTCATTCCTCCTTTCCAGTGCAGGCCTCCATCTTTCTAACTGTTCCCCCACCTGCTCCCTGCTTTCACTGTAGATCACAATGTCATCTGCAAACATGGTCCACGGGGATTCCAGTCTAACCTCATCTGTCAGCCTATCCATCACCACTGCAAATAGGAAGAGGCTCAGGGCTGATCCCTGATGCAGTCCCACCTCCATCTTAAACTCCTCTGTCACACCTACATTATACCTCACCTCTGTTCTGCTGCCCTCATACATGTCCTGTATTATTCTAACATACTTCTCTGCCACGCTAGACTTCCGCATGCAGTACCACAGTTCCTCTCTGGGTACTCGGTCATAGGCTTTCTCTAGATCTACAAAGACACAATGTAGCTCCTTCTGACCTTCTCTGTACTTTTCCATCAACATCCTCAAGGCAAATAATGCATCTGTGGTACTCTTTCTAGGCATGAAACCGTACTATTGCTCGCAAATACTCACTTCTGTCCTGAGTCTTGCCTCCACTACTCTTTCCCATAACTTCATTGTGTGGCTCATCAACGTTATTCCTCTATATTTCCCACAACTCTGCACATCACCCTTGTTCTTAAAAATGGGCACCAGCACACTTTTCCTCCATTCCTCAAGCATCTTCTCACCCGCTAGAATTCTGTTAAACAAGCTGGTCAAAAACTCCACAGCCACCTCTCCTAGATGCTTCCATACCTCCACAGGAATGTCATCAGGACCAACTGCTTTTTAATTTTTAATCCTCTTTAATGCCTTGCTAACTTCCCCCTTACTAATCATTGTCACTTCCTGGTCCACCACACTTGCCTCTTCTACTCTTTGTTCGCTCTCATTTTCCTCATTCATCAACTCCTCAAAGTATTTTTTCCATCTATCCAGCACATAACTGGGACCAGTCAACACATTTCCATCTGTGCCCTAACCTGCTCCACATCCTTCCCATCTCTATCCCTCTGTTTGGCCAACCTGTATCGATATTTTTCTCCTTCTTTAGTGTCCAACCTGGCATACGTGATCATATGCCTCTTGTTTGGCCTTTGCCACCTCTACCTTTGCCCTACATCGCATCTCAATGTATTACTTTCTCCTCTCCTCTGTCATCTCAGTGTCCCACTTCTTCTTAGCTGACCTCTTTCCTTGTATGATTTCCCATACTTTGCTTTGAGGTTCCGCCACAAAGTCTCCTTCTCTCCTTTCCTGCCAGAAGATACACAGAGTACTCTTCTGCCTGTCTCCACTACTTTACGGTCAGTAACTTCCTTCAGATTACATCATCTGCACAAGATGTAATCCACCTGTGTGCTTCTACCTTCGCTCTTCTGGGTCACCCTATGTTCCTGACTCCTCTGGAAAAAAGTGTTCACTACAGCCATTTGCATCCTTTTTGCAAAGTCTACCACCATCTCTCCCTCCAAGTTCCTTTCCTGGCTGCTGTACTTACCCATTACTTCTTGATCACCCCTGTTTCCTTCACCAACATGTCCATTACAATCTGCACCAATCACGACTCTGTCTCTGTCTGGGATGCTCAGAAATACTTCGTCTAGCTCCTTCCAGAATTTATCTTTCACCTCTAGGTCACATCCTACCTGTGGGGCATAGGATGTGCCCCACAGGAGTGGGGCACATCAGCCTCATTCAGCCTCATCACTCGATCTGATACTCTTTTCACCTCCAAGACATTCTTAGCCAACTCTTCTTTTAAAATAACCCCGACTCCATTTCTCTTGCCATCTACACCATGGTAAAATAATTTAAACACTGCCCCTAAACTTCTAGCCTTACTGCCTTTCCAACTGCTCTCCTGTACACACAATATATCAACCTTTCTCATCATCATCATGTCAACCAACTCCCGAGATTTTCCTGTCATAGTCCCATTCAAAGTCTCCACATTCAATTCTAGCCTCTGTGCTTTCCTCTTCTATTTCTGCCTAAGGACCCGCTTTCCACCTCTTCTTTAACCCACAGTAGCTGAATTTCCACCGGCGCCCTGCAGGTTAACGGTGCCGGGGGCGGACGTTGTTAAACCCGGGCCACGACCGATTCGGTATAGAATTCTTTAGATGAACTCTCATATTTGTTTGGCAAAGTTTTAAGCCGGATGCCCTTTCTGGCGGAACCCTTTGCATTTATCCGGGTTTGGGAACGGCCTACAGTTTGCACTGACTTGTCCCCCCCATAGGGCTGCATATATTGTTTTAAATTTGCAGAGAAGTGGCTCTTAAAAATTCACACCAGTTTCTTTTAAACACGTTTTCAAGCTAAATGACAAAAATGACAAAATGTTTCTATTTGTGGCGTAAAAAGTTTTACAAACAGCACCCCGTGTGCACTTACACATATTAATGTACAGTACTGTATACTGACCACCATCAAAAACAGCAAGACGTTTATAAACACATACAATGTCGTGGAATGAACAGCGCAGGGCGAATATGCCTCGATATGCCATGATAAGCATGCAGTGAGCCAGTGTGAGACTGCCAGCGTTGAGCCAGTGTGAGCCTGAAGTGACGTATTTCATGCCACGCTGAGCCAAGACTTTATTTTGACTGTGTTTTTTTGACTGAAGCATGTATTAAGACGTGGATGATTGCACTAACAGACATTAATGTACAGTACTGTATATTGACCACTATCCAAAAAGACAAGCTGTTTCTAAACACATATGATGTTGTGGAATGAGCAGCAGGTAAAGCTGGGGGACACCGCCTCATCCACACGCACCATCAGCACCAGGGCGACCCAAGGATGTGTCCCCTCTCCGCTGCTCCTCTCTTTCTACACGAACGACTGTACCTCAACGTACCCAGCTGTCAACCTCCTGAAGTTTACAGATGACACCACAGTCATCGGTCTCATCAAAGACGGTGACGAGTCTGCATAATGACAGGCAGTGGAGAAGCTGCAGCTTTGGTGCGGCTGACACAACCTGGAGCTGAACACACAAGACTGTAGAGATGATTGTGGACTTCAGGAAGCAACCTTCACCACCGCTGCCACCCTCACGCTGTCCAACTGGCCTGTGTTAACCGTGGAGACCTTCAAGTTCCTGGGAATTACAGTCTCTCAGGACCTGAAGTGGGAGACCAACATCAACTCCATCCTCGAAAAAGGCCCAGCAGAGGATGTACTTCCTGCAGCTTCTGAGGAAGCACGGCCTGCCACAGGAGCTGTTGAGGCAGTTCTACACAGCAGTCATCGAATCAGTCCTGTGTTCATCCATCACAGTCTGGTTTGGTGCTGTAACAAAAAAGGACAAACTCCAACTGCAACGGACAATCAGGACTCCCGGAAAAATAGTCGGTATCCCCTATGCCCACTCTTGAGGACTTGCACTAAGCCAGAACTAAGACAAGATCATGCAAAATGCTCTTTGACCCTCAAAATCTTGGTCACCACCTCTTCCAACTCCTTCCCTGAGGTAGCCGCTGTCGATCAATGCAAACTTAAACAAGCAGACATTCCAACAGCTTCTTCCCTCTTGCCATCAAATTGCTAGTGGACTCTGAATCATTTTCACAAGTGTAATTGTATCAGCATTACCACATTACACATTGAACACGAACACAAAAGACACAAATTACAAATTTTATGAAATCAAATCAAATAATGTTAAAACAAAAAATTTATATTAATCCTCAAGCAACACCTCTCAGATGAAAAGAGATTCAAATGGATATAATAAAACCAAATAGCAGCTATGTCAAACTCACAGCGCGGGGGCCACATCCGGCCCACCACATCATTTTATGTGGCCGGCAAAAGCAAGTCACTTGCGTCAACTTCCATGATTCTTGCTAAAATCTTACTAAAATTTCACATCGTAATAAATAATAACATTGAGATATTGCAAACATTTTTTTTTAACCAAACGCTTTTTACAGTAACTTCAACAATAGTTGAATAAACTATTGTCCTTGACTTCTGATTTAAAAACTAGTTATCCATCATTTTGTTGTGTATATACAGTGGGTACGGAAAGTATTCAGACCCCCTTAAATTTTCACTCTTTGTTATATTGCAGCTATTTGCTAAAATAATTTAAGTTCATTTTTTTCCTCATTAATGTACACACAGCCCCCCATATTGACAGAAAAAAAACAGAATTCTTCAAATTTTTGCAGATTTATTAAAAAAGAAAAACTGAAATATCACACAGCCATAAGTATTCAGACCCTTTGCTGTGACACTCATATATTTAACTCGTGTGCTGTCCATTTCTTCTGATCATCCTTGAGATGGTTCTACACCTTCAATGGAGTCCAGCTGTGTTTGATTATACTGATGGGACGTGATTAGGAAAGCCACACACCTGTCTATATAATACCTTATAGCTCACAGTGTCATGAACATGGTTAGGGCGACGGCGAGGAACGCAAGGCAAGAACATGGTGGACCCAATTGCAGGGAAGCAGGGAGGCAAGGCAGGAGTGCGGGAATCTCAAAATAATAATATTTAATCACAATGAAAAAACAACAGGCGACTATGACAAAAACAACTGGCGACTATGACAAAAACAACTGGCGACTATGACATGGCAAGACATGTGACAACGACAATGAACCGACGAGAACTGAAAGAAACCAGGGAACTAAATACAAACAAATTGACGAGACAACGAGGAAGACCTGGACAAGACGAGTGGCTAGAGAGAGCTGATTGGTCGACAAAGTAGATGAGAACAGGTGGACACAACAACCTAATGAGCACACGACAAACATGGAACACAGGAAAACATTGAACAAAACTAAACACAACCCAAACCAAAACACAGACCATGACAGTACCCCCCCTCTAAAGGAACGGATCCCAGACGTTCCCCAAACAACAACCAAAAAGACATCAACCCAGGGTGGGCGGAAGGGGGCCTGGAGGAGGGTACAGAGTCCACCCCTCAGGTCAGTCTGGTGGCCATCCAGGCCACCCGAAGTGAGGTGCTTGGCTGAGCGGTTCAGGAGGTCGTCCAGGACGCCAAGCACCAGGGTCTTTACAGGGCCATTCAGGCGGACGGCCACGGTGCCGAACCCAATGGTAATGCAGGGGCCAGGCAATAGGGTTGGGTGGCGGCCGCTGGACGAGCGCCGCCGGCGCGTGGTCGGGTGGCGGCCGCTGGACGAGCGCCGCGGGCGCGTGGTCGGGTGGCGGCCGCTGGACGAGCGCCGCGGGCGCGTGGTCGGGTGGCGGCCGCTGGACGAGCGCCGCCGGAACGTGGTCGGATGGCGGCCGCTAGACGAGCGCCGCCGGAGCAGGGTCGGGTGGCGGCCGCTGGACGAGCGGCGCCGGAGCAAGGACGGGTGGCGGCCGCTGGACGAGCGGCGCCGGAGCAGGGTCGGGTGGCGGCCGCTGGACGAGCGGCGCCGGAGCAGGGTCGGGTGGCGGCCGCTGGACGAGCGCCGCCGGAGCAAGGACGGGTGGCGGCCGCTGGACGAGCGCCGCCGGAGCAAGGACGGGTGGCGGCCGCTGGACGAGCGCCGCCGGAGCAAGGACGGGTGGCGGCCGCTGGACGAGCGCCGCCGGAGCAAGGACGGGTGGCGGCCGCTGGACGAGCGCCGCCGGTGCGGGAGCCTGGCGCAGCTGCCGAGGAGCCGGAACGGGAGCCTGGCGCAGCTGCCGATTAGCCGGAACGGGAGCTGCAGTCGCTTCCTCAGCCTGCCGCCATTGAGGTGTGGGAGTAGAGGGTACGGGAGTGGAAGAGTGCACAAGGTCTCGGGAAGGTGAACTAGGAAAAATGGCTGGTACTGAACATGGCTTGGGGGCAGGTTTGACTAGACGTGACTTAATTGGAGCCGTGGAACAACGTGTGGGAACAGGTGAAAAATCAAGTGATTTGTGAACAGGGGGGAAAAAACGAGGGGGCAAAATTTGACCTTTACTTGGGCGCCTCCGTTGGCCACCACGCGGCGGTCCCGGGTAGATGGCCAAACGGGTGCCCAAGAAAAGGTCAGAGGGAAAGGATTTGGACTCACTGGGGTTGGAAACGTGGAAACGTGACAAAAACTGACGAGGACGGGATAAACTAGGGAAGGAACCAGAAAAATCTAAATCTGTGTCAGAGTCATAATCCGACAGGAGGTTAACTAAATCAGGGCCATCTTCACAATCAGAAAAATCTGAATCTAAAGAAACATGTGGATGTACAATAGTAGGGCATGGTGAATAACTAGGACAAGTGGGGGGACCCGAGGAAAAGGACAGAAAAGACTGAATGATAGGGCTTACTGGAGGAGGGTAGGTATGGATGGCAGGCTGAGGACGGTGGGAGGCAGTTTGGTGGCGTCCAGGGTGACGCCATGTTCTTCCCGCTGGGTCCTGTTCTGGTCGGTTCATTCTGTCATGAACATGGTTAGGGCGACGGCGAGGAACGCAAGGCAAGAACATGGTGGACCCAATTGCAGGGAAGCAGGGAGGCAAGGCAGGAGTGCGGGAATCTCAAAATAATAATATTTAATCACAATGAAAAAACAACAGGCGACTATGACAAAAACAACTGGCGACTATGACATGGCAAGACATGTGACAACGACAATGAACCGACGAGAACTGAAAGAAACCAGGGAACTAAATACAAACAAATTGACGAGACAACGAGGAAGACCTGGACAAGACGAGTGGCTAGAGAGAGCTGATTGGTCGACAAAGTAGATGAGAACAGGTGGACACAACAACCTAATGAGCACACGACAAACATGGAACACAGGAAAACATTGAACAAAACTAAACACAACCCAAACCAAAACACAGACCATGACACACAGTGTATGTCAGAACAAATGAGAATCATGAGGTCAAAGGAAGTGGCCGAAGAGCTCAGAGACAGAACTGTGGCAAGGCACAGATTTGGCTAAAGTTACAAAAAAGATTCTGTTGCACCTCCATAATCCTTAAATGGAAGACTTTGGGACGACCAGAACCAGTGCTGGCCGTCCGGCCAAACTGAGCAATCGGGGGAGAAGAGCCTTGGTGAGAGAGGTAAAGAAGAACCCAAAGATCACTGTGACTGAGCTCCAGAGATTGGAGAAAGCTCTAGAAAGTCAACCATCACTGCAGCCCTCCACCAGTCGGGGCTTTATGGCAGAGTGGCCTGACGGAAGCCTCTCCTCAGTGCAAGACACATGAAAGCCCGTATGGAATTTACTAAAAAAAAAAAAAACACCTGAAGGACTCCAAGAATAAGATGAGACCAAGATAGAACTTTTTGGCCTTAATTCTAAGCAGTATGTGTGGAGAAAACCAGCCACTGCTCATCACCTGTCCAATACAGTCCCAACAGTGAAGCATGGTGGCGGCAGCATAATGCTGTGGGGATGTTTTTCAGCTGCAGGGACAGGACGATTGGTTGCAATCAAAGGAAAGATGAACACGGCCAAGTACAGGGATATCCTGGACGAAAACCTTCCCCAGAGTCCTCAGAACCTCAGACTGGGCCGAAGATTCACCTTCAAAAAAGACAATGAACCTAAGCACACAGCTAAAATAACAAAGGCATGGCTTCAGAACAACTCCGTGACTGTTCTTGAATGGCCCAGCCAGAGCCCTGACTTAAACCCAATTGAGCATCTCTGGAGAGACCTGAAAATGGCTGTCCACCAATGTTGACCATCTAACCTGACAGAACTGGAGAGGATCTGCAAGGAGGAATGGCAGAGGATCCCCAAATCCAGGTGTGAAAAACTTCATTCCCAAAAAGACTGTATTAGAAAAATGGCTGTATTAGCTACCAAATTCACTGGAATTCGGGTTTGTACAATAAAACAAAACAAAACTGCAATGCACTGAACCCGCAAAAAGTGAACTGCGATATAGCCATCAGTTGACTACTTTTCACAATGCGTTGTGGGACATTTATTATATTGGGGAAAACCCATTCTACACTACAAAATGGCCAAGTCACTATAGAGATAGAAGGCACTATATATTTAACTGGTATATACAGTCCCCTCCACGAGTATTGGAACGTCAAGGTCAATTCCTCTGTTTTGTTGTATACTGAAGACATTTGGGTTTCAGATCAAAATATGAATATGATCCAAAAGTTCAGAACTCCAGCTTTTATTTCATGACTTTTACATCTAGATGTGTTAAACAACAGGACAGAGCACCTTCTGTTTGAAGCCACCCACTTTTCAAGTGAGCATATTGGAACCTATATTATAAAATTAATTCAAAGTGAATAACATTTAATATTTGGTGGCATAACCCTTACTTGCAATAACTGCATCGAGCCTGAGACCATTGACTTCACCAGACTATTGCATTCTTCATTTGAAATGTTTTTCCAGGCCTTTATTTTCGGCCTCTTTCAGTTCTTGTTTGTTTCTGGGAGTTTCTCCCTTCAGTCTCCTCTTCAGGAGGTAAATGTACTCTATCCCTGGGCGCTTCAGCTGCCCCCTGCTCCAGTGTGTTCCACTAACGTGTGTGTGATTGGTATGGTCACTGTGATTGGGTTATATGCAGAGAACACATTTCGTGTGCATGCATGGGTCATCGTCTTGGTGCATGATGAAGCTTCTCCCAATGAGTTTGGATGCATGTTTCTATAAATTGCCAGACAAAATGGTTTTGGAGATAGAATTCATTTGGCTGCTATCATCATGAGTTACATAATCTAAGATTAGAGAGCCCTTTCCAGAAGCAGCCATGCAAGCCCAAGCAATGACATTACCTCCACCGTGCTTCACAGATGAGCTTGTGTGTTTTGGATCATAAGCAGATCCTTTGTTTCTCCATACTTCGGCCTTTACATCACTTTGGTAGATAGAGGTTAATCTTAGTCTCATCAGTCCATAAAACATGTTTCCAAAACCGTTGTGGATCATCCCTGTACTTTGTAAAATCCAATCTGGCCTTCTGATTCTTTTTGCTGATGAGTGGTTTGCATCTCGTGGTATGGCCTGTATATTTATTCTGTCAGTCTTCTTCCAACAATGGATTGAGATACCTTCACCCACTGCCCAGTGGAGGTTGACAGTGATGTCATTGACGGTTGTCTTTGGGTGTTTCTTCACAGCTCTTACAATGTTTCTGTCATCAACTGCTGTTGATACGCTTCGCCAACCTGTTTGATGTCTGTTGCTCAGTACTCCAGTAGTTTGTGTCTTTTCAAGACATTCCAAATTGTTGGATTGGCTTTGCCCAATGTTTGTGCAATAGCTCTGATGGATTTTCCCTCATCTCACAGCTTCAACATGGTTTGCTTTTCTCCATGTTTGCTTAACAGCAAATGCAGCTTTCACAGGTGAAACCCAAAACCAAGAACAAGCACTATCGAATGTTGAAGCAATCAATCTAAAAGGCAACACCTGAACAACTACAAACATCCATCAGTCACATTTTCCAATACTTTTGCTAACTTGAAAAGTGGGTGGGTTCAAAGAAAAGGTGCTCTGTCCTGAGTTGTTTAACACATCTAGATGATCTAGATGCTATCAAATAAAAGCTGGAATTCTGAACTTTTGTCTCACATTCATCTTTTGATCTGTAAAGTGTCGTCAGTATACAACAAAAAAAGGAATTAACACTAGGCAGGCACTACAGTCCCTTCCAAAAGTGCCTTGTTAGACAGTGATTCCCAACACATCCAGACTCAGACAAGAGAAGCAGAAGGCCTTGAACAAGTTGTGCCATTCAAGTGGCAAACTTGATGTCATCATGCAGCTTTCAACAATCAGCAGCTCATTCTGTCTGAAACATTTTTCCTTTTTATTCCAAGAAAAAAAAGTTATTTTCATCCCAAGGGGTAAAATAAAAACAAACTTATATTATTATAATTAATAACAATAATCAATCATAGAGGATAAGTGTGACAATTCTGTTTTTGTCTCTCATTTGTCATTTTGTCTCAATGGCGATATTTGGTCATGACCAAACATGCAGCGGATGATGATGATGATGATGATGGAGGCAAGAGGAAGACAGACATTTTAAAAAATAGATTTTCAAGCTATCAAAGGATCTTAAACAGGCTGGTCGCCTTAGGGGATGCTGTAGGAGGGTAGCCGTTCAGGCATTAGTGTGTCGCAGGAGGCGCCGTTGTCTTTTATTTCAAAAAAGAACTGCTACAGTTCAGCCGTATAAGTGACAACATTTTTACATTGCAGTTAGGAGAGCTATGCTTGCTCACTGAAGTAGAGCGTAACAATTATCTTGTGTGTTGAAAACATTTCGACCTGGTATAAAGTTCCCTTTGTCCCAGCTAACTGGTATCAGATAACACGGCACTAGGAAACCTTGTTTTCACAAAGAGTATTTAAGATTAGCATAGCAGGCAGTTAGCAATTCTCCTTGTAAATGACAACATCATGACCTTGCTAGCTTTTGTGTTTTGGCAACGGTGGACAAAATAAACTTGTCATTGGGTCAACAGCCAATCAGAAAACTGCAACGGCAGAGAGGCGTTAGCTGTGAGCTCCTTCGATATACACAACTCCCAAAAACGTTTGGGATATTGGGCTTTTAGGTGAAATTTCAGGATGACCCTCAAACACACTAGGACTTTTTTCTATTTCCAAGGACGTCCACTTGTATGGCTTTCTGGGAATCGTCCAGTCTCGCTGTTGCAACCTGCTGATGACACACTGTGACCCTACAAACTCAGTGGCCACTTCTTGGTTGAAGCCTAGCAATGGCGACGTACTGCTGATCAATTGTTAGGTGTTGTCTCGGTTTTACGATGTCAAACTGTTAACAGCATGATGAGGAACATGTTTTAAAAGATAATTTCCAAAGAAATGAGGAAATGTGTTGCAGCTGAACAAGTGCATTTAAAGATTGAGAGGTCAAATGAAGTTGAGCCAAAAAGGTTATAGTGAATTTTAGGTTCATCCCGAAATTTTACCTGAAACCCAAACATTCCAAACTGTTTGTGCAAAACAGAATAAATTAAGAGTCAAAAATCAAAGCGAGGTCATGTGACAACTTTGTTTCCTGTGACCAGGAGATGGCTCGTGGTAGTAGCGTGTCATTGATCTTACGTGATAAGGCGGAACATGCTAGCTGAAGAAGTGCATGTTTTGTTCCCATGGATTAGCTCTATCATGTGACTCGACGTGTACTTAGCGTACAGCTTGCTGCCTCGCTCAAATTGCCGCTCGGAAGAAGAGACAAGAGGGAGGGAAGGATGAATGACACTTTTGAGAGAAACAATAACTGCATTTCTTCCTTCTGGCTTTGTCTTCAGTGGTTGACAGAGAGGGGAGAAGGGGTTCATAGGTCATGTGTGCATGTGCGTCCATCAGCTGCTGTCAGGCGACGCTTCCCGCTCTCGATGCTGCATGGCGCCGCTCTGATGTTTGATGCTGTCCAAATATTCCTGCTGGGACACGGCCAGGACCGACGCCAGGATTTCGTCGTCTTCCCAGTCGCTCAGACCTGCAAAAAACAAAACCAAAACCCACACGTTTAGATGACATATAAGTAGTCATAGCAGTAATATGGATTGCCTTTTGCGCATTCATCAGATATCCAGCTTAAGCTAAATAGACTAGTACACTCTTTGTCCTCACTAGTAAGATACTTCAGCACACTGGTAGAATGATTTTCTTAATTATCAGAATCAGAATCCTCTTTTACTACGAGTGCTAATTTTGGCCGACGAGAACACAGACCTAATTAACTACTTCTTTGCACTAGTAACACTAATAGAAGGTAGGTGTCATGCACTAGTAGTCCTTTTATTTCATGTACAACCCCAATTCCAATGAAGTTGGGACGTTGTGTTAAACAAAAACTGAATACGAGTTGAAAATCATGTTCAACCTATATTTAATTGAATACACCACAAAGATAAGATATTTAATGTTTAAACTGATAAACCTTATTGTTTTTAGCAAATAATCATCAACTTGGAATTTTATGGCTGCAACACATTCCCAAAAAGCTGGGACAGGGTCATGTTTACCACTGTGTTACATCACGTTTTCTTTTAACAACATTCAATAATCGTTTGGGAACTGAGGACACTAATTGTTGAAGCTTTGTAGGTGGAATTATTTACCATTTTTGCTTGATGTACAGCTTCGGCTGTTCAACAGTCCGGGGTCTCCGTTGTCGTATTTTACGCTTCATGATGCACCACACATTTTCAATTGGAGACAGTGGCAGACCATTCTAGTACCCGCACTCTTTTACTACGAAGCCACGCTGTTGTAACACGTGCAGTATGTGGTTTGGCATTGTCTTACTGAAATAAGCAGGGGCGTCCATGAAAAATACATGGCAGCATATGTTTCTCCAAAACATGTATGTACCTTTCAGCATTGTTCCTTCACAGATGTGTAAGTTACCCATGCGATTGGCACGAACACAGCCCCATACCGTCACAGATGCTGGCTTTTGAACTTTGCGTCCATAACAGTCCGGATGGTTCTTTTCCTCTTTGGCCCGGAGGACACAACGTCCAGAATTTCCAAAAACAATTTGAAATGTGGACTCGTCGGACCATGGCGTTTCTGGGTGTTGTTGATAAATGGCTTTTGCTTTGCATAGTAGAGTTTCAAGTTGCACTTACGGATGTAGCGCCAAACTGTATTCACTGAGATTGGTTTTCTGAAGTGTTCCTGAGCCCACGTGGTGATAACCTTTACACATTGATGTCGGTTTTTGATGCAGTGCCGTCTGAGGGATCGAAGGTCACGGGCATTCAATGTTGGTTTTCGACCTTGCCGCTTACATGCAGTGATTTCTCCAAATTCTCGGAACCTTTTGATGATATCAACCGTAGATGATGAAATCCCTAAATTCCTTGTAATTGTACGTTGAGGAACATTGTCCTTAAACTGTTCGCCTATTTTCTCACACACAAAGAGGTGAACCTCGCCCCATCTTTGCTTGTGAATGACTGAGCAATTCAGGGAAACTCCTTTTATACCCAATCATGGGACCCACCTGTTCCCAATTAGCCTGTTCACCTGTGGGATATTCCAAACAGGTGTTTAATGAGCATTCCTCAACTTTCTCAGTCTTTTTCCCCACCTGTCCCAGCTTTTTCGGAACGTGTTGAAGCCATACAATTCAAAAGTTAACGATTATTTGCTAAAAACAATAAAGTTGATCAGTTTGAACATTAAATATCTTTTCTTTGTTGTGTATTCAATTAAATATAGGTTGAACATGATTTGCAAATCATTGTATTCTGTTTTTATTTATGTTTAACACAACGTCCCAACTCTGGGGTTGAGGTCACTGAGGTGGTTAAAAAGCTCCTCGGTGGCAAGGCCCCAGGGGTGAATGAGATTCGCCCGGAGTTCCTCAAGGCTCTGGATGTTGTGGGGCTGTCCTGGTTGACACGCCTCTGCAACATTGCATGGACATCGGGGACAGTGCCTCTGGATTGGCAGACTGGGGTGGTGGTCGCCCTTTTTAAGAAGGGGGACCGGAGGGTGTGTTCCAACTACAGGGGGATCACACTCCTCAGCCTCCCTGCTAAGGTCTATTCAGGGGTTCTGGAGAGGAGGGTCCGTCGGGAAGTTGAATCTCGGATCCAGGACGAGCAGTGTGGTTTTCGTCCTGGCCGTGGAACAGTGGACCAGCTCTACACCCTCGGCAGGGTCCTCGAGGGTGCATGGGAGTTCTCCCAATCAGTCTACATGTGTTTTGTGGACTTGGCGAAGACGTTCGACCGTGTCCCTCGGGGAGTCCTGTGGGGGGTGCTTCGGGAGTATGGGGTACCGAACCCCCTGATACGGGCTGTTCGGTCCCTGTACGACCGGAGTCAGAGTTTGGTCCGCATATCCGGCAGTAAGTCGGACTCGTTCCCGGTGAGGGTTGGACTCCGCCAAGGCTGCCCTTTGTCACCAATTCTGTTCATAACCTTTATGGACAGAATTTCAAGGCGTAGAGGGGGTCCAGTTTGGTGGCGTCAATATTGCATCTCTGCTTTTTGCAGATGATGTGCTTCTGTTGGTTTCATCAAGCCGTGATCTCCAACTCTCACTGGAGCAGTTCGCAGCCGAGTGTGAAGCTGCTGGGATGAGAATCAGCACCTACAACTCTGAGACCATGGTCCTGAGTCGGAAAAGGGTGTGGTGCCCGCTCCAGGTCGGGGATGAGATCCTGCTCCAAGTGGAGGAGTTCAAGTATCTTGGGGTCTAGTTCACGAGTGAGGGAAGAATGGAACGGGAGATCGACAAGCGGATTGGTGCAGCGTCTGCAGTGATGCAGATTTTGTATCGGTCCGTTGTGGTAAAGAAGGAGCTAAGCCGAAAGCCGAAGCTCTTGATTTACCGGTCAATCTACGTTCCTACCCTCACCCTATGGTCAAGAGCTGTGGGTCATGACCGAAAGAACAAGATCCCGGATACTAGCGGCCGAAATGAGTTTCCTCCGCTCTCCCTTGGAGATATGGTGAGAAGCTCGGTCATCCGGGAGGAGCTCAGAGTAGAGCCGCTGCTCCTCCAGATTGAGAGGAGCCAGATGACGTGGCTGGGGCATCTGATTCAGATGCCTCCCTGACGCCTCCCTGGTGAGGTGTTCCGGGCACGTCCCACCGGGAGGAGACCCCGGGGACGACCCAGGACACGTTGGACAGACTACGTCTTTCGGCTGGCCTGGGAACGCCTCGGGATCCCCCCGGAAGAGCTGGATGAAGTGGCTGGGGAGTGGGAAGTCTGGGCATCCCTGCTAAAGCTACTGCCCCCGCAACCCGACCTCGGATAAGCGGTAGAAAATGGATGGATGGATGTACAACCTCCCAACTTCATTGGAATTGGGGTTGTACTCGTACACTCTTGTACAACTTTGACATACTGGTATTTCCTTTGTTCAACCAGGTAAGGCAACTGAGAACAGTTTCTCATTTGCAATACCGACCTGGAATTGAGGGTTTAGTGTTATGCCCGAGGACACTTCGACAGCGGACAGTCAGAGCCAAGATTCGAACAGCCGACCCTTCAGTCAGCGGGCGACCCGCTCTACCAACTGATCCACAGCCGTCCCCCATAAAGGTAGGACAACTAACTACATGTTACTAATGAGGCGAAACTGTTGACAACGGCTTGCTCCTAGTACTAGGGTTGTCCCAATCATTACTGGGTGAAAAAGATCAGATTTCTTAATTTTCAGAGGTCACAAAGCGACAAAATATTTCTGAGGGACAAAGATATTGCCAAATATAACAGCAATAGCTTGAAAAAAAGTAAGATTACATTTTAAGGCCATATTGCCCAGCCCTACATAGTAGACACACTTCATCTTTCTTACCAAATGCAATGTAACGTTTCAAATTCGTGTGGTGGAGTGAAAAAAATAAAATAAAATCCACATCCACACGCGTGCCAGAATTCCACAAAAATGCTTGGCTTTTTTTTCTCCCCAAGCCTGGTTGTACAGCATCTATTCTTTTTGTAAATGTCCCAAAAAAGGAGCGCACACATTACCTCACCTTACACGGTGAGTTCATTGACAACACAACTTGACAACACACAATAAAAATATTTTGTTTATTTGGTTTGGTTTTACCTTAGTATTTGTCACCAACTAATACAGATTTACCGACTGAGGTAACCGCCACAAGCTTGTTTTTTTCCTCCCAGCATGTATTACATTTTGTTATCCCTGTGAATAGTCTCATTTATCAAAGTCATGTCCTTTTCAGGGCATTGCATCGATCAATCCAGTTGCGATCGATTCACATTTTGATAATGCATGTGGCCGTAAGATTGTTGGTGGGTGGGTTGCCAAATACAACTTTTATCCCCCAATATATGAATGCTCTTTAAATGTGTTAAGTCGGGTGTTTTCCTGGAAGTCCCTAACCAAAACTGCCACTCTTGAACAAAAATGAACTCCCATTCAAAAACTGTTCACAGACGCCGGAACGACCATGTTCACAATAAGGTTCATCAGGTAGAAATACACTATGTTCAATTCACCCAAAATATGAACAAGTTAACGAACTTTCATTCAACTCTTTCAGGTACAACACTGACTAGGAGTACTGTTTTAAATTTATAGTGGTTAACATCTAGTGCTTCACTGGTAGTAAAAGTAGTGTGCAGATGTCAAACTAGCACACAGATTTGCCTCACTCGTAACATGCAGTTATCCTGCCCAAGTATTTTTAGTATGTATGTATCTTTAATAGGCGGCACGGTGGCCGAATGGTTAGAGCGTCAGCCTCACAGTTCTGAGGACCCGGGTTCAATCCCCGTCCCCGCCTGTGTGGAGTTTGCATGTTCTCCCCGTGCCTGCGTGGGTTTTCTCCGGGCACTCCGGTTTCCTCCCACATCCCAAAAATATGCATTAATTGGAGACTCTAAATTGCCCGTAGGCATGACTGTGAGTGCGAATGGTTGTTTGTCTCTATGTGCCCTGCGATTGGCTGGCAACCAGTTCAGAGTGTACCCCGCCTCCTGCCCGATGACAGCTGGGATAGGCTCCAGTACGCCCGCGACCCTGGTGAGGAGAAGCGGCTCAGAAAATGGATGAATGGATGGTATCTTTAATATGCCAAAGTTGGCCTACTATGACAGTCATTCTACTAGTACGCTGATTTGTCTTTCTAGTGAGGAGACAGAGCGTACATGGACCTTAAAGTGGATAACAAGGATATGGAATAAAGGCTCAAACAGCCTTCCATACTATAGGGTAGGGCGATAAATCTATTTTAGTGATTCAGACAATTATTTATTGCTCAGGAAGATGTTTTGTTTTTTAATCAATTATTTTTAGCGGCTTCTGTAGTTTTAAGTGCATCCTTGCTGACGCCCATTGCTTACACAAACAACATGGCTACGAATTGAGCGCAAAGGCACAGTCAGTGTTGCCAGCAAGTTTTCCGACCCTGCAGCGAGTATCTTTCAAAAAAGGGACCTGAATTTCCGGCGCTAAGAAATAGGTGTGTCCAGATCCCATCTTTGAGATTGAAAATTGATCCGATGTCAGCAAAGAAATTAGTACCGGATCCGATCTGACTGGACCTAAAGACGCTACGATTTTACCACTCTTATACAAGCAGTCCATTGTATGCTCTGCTCCAGCACTTCTATTCAGCAGCGCCCGGACTGGATGCATATCCCACGTGATCACAACAAGTTGCTAAATTGCTAACATAGGAGGAAGAAGAGTGAATGTAGCTTGCTTAAAGTTGTTTATTGACACTCCAGTTGAAGTTCATTGTATAAGAATTACACCTATTGAACGCTCAAATACGTAACTGTGATTTTATAAAGGGAAAAAAACCTATTCAAACCTGGCCCGTGTGAAAAAGTAGAGTAAAAAGTAGTAAAAAGTCAAGCTATTATACACACATGAAGAAAACGTGTTACAAGTGAAGCTTCCCAGGAGTGGCCAGCCTACAAAAATGACCCCAAGAGCACAGCGACGACTCATTCAGGTCACAAAGGAACAACTTCTTAAGGCCTCCCTTGCCTCAGTTAGTCAGTGATCATGACTCAATGGTAAGGAAGAGACATCCATGGCAGAGTTCCAAGGCAAAAACCACTGCTGACCAAAAATAACTGAAAGGCTTGTCTTACAACCTCAATTACAATGAAGTTGGAATGTTGTGCTAAACATAAATAAAAACAGGATACAATGATTTGCAAATCATGTTCAACCTATATTTAATTGAATACACTACAAAGACAAGATATTTAATGTTCAAACTGACGAACTTTATTGTTTTTAGCAAATAATCATTAACTTAGAATTTTATGGCTGGAACACCTTCCAAAAAGCTGGGACAGGGTCATGTTTACCACTGTGTTACATCACCTTTTCTTTTAACAACATTCAATAATCGTTTGGGAACTGAGGACACTAATTGTTGAAGCTTTGTAGGTGGAATTCTTTCCCATTCTTGCTTGATGTACAGCTTCAGCTGTTCAACAGTCCGGGGTCTCTGTTGTCATATTTTACGCTTCATGATGCGTCACACATTTTCAATGGCAGACAGGTCTGGACTGCAGGCAGGCCAGTCTAGTACCCACACTCCCTTTACTATGAAGCCACGCTATTGTAACACGTGCAGAACGTGGTTTGACATTGTCTTGCTTAAATAAGCAGGGGCGTCCATGAAAAAGACGTTGCTTGGGTAGCAGCATATGTTTCTCCAAAACCTGTATGTACCTTTCAGCATTAATGGTCCCTTCACAGATGTGTAATTTACCCATGCCATTGGCACTAACACAGCCCCATACCATCACAGATGCTGGCTTTTGAACTTTGCGTCCATAACAGTCCGAATGGTTCTTTTCCTCTTTGGCCCGGAGGACACGACGTCCAGAATTTCCAAAAACAATTTGAAATGTGGACTCGTTGGACCACAGAACACTTTTCCATTTTGCATCAGTCCATCTTAGAGGAGCTTGGGCCCAGAGAAGCCGGCGGCATTTCTGGGTGTTGTTCATAAATGGCTTTTGCTTTGCATAGTAGAGTTTTAAGTTGCACTTATGGATGTACCGCCGAACTGTATTTACTGACATTGGTTTTCTGAAGTGTTCCTGAGCCCATGTGGTGATATCCTTGACACATTGATGTCGGTTTTTGATGCAGTGCCGCCTGAGGGATCGAAGGTCACAGGCATTCAATATTGGTTTTCGGCCTTGCCGGTTACATGCAGTGATTTCTCCAGATTCTCTAAACCTTTTGATGATATGATGGACCGTAGATGATGAAATCCCTACATTTCTTGCAATTGTACGTTGAGAAACATTGTCCTTAAACTGTTCGACTATTTTCTCACGCACCTGTTCACAAAGAGGTAAACCTCACCCCATCTTTGCTTGTGAATGACTGAGCAATTCAGGGAAGCTCTGTTTATACCCAATCATGGCACCCACCTGTTCCCAGTTAGCCTGTTCACCTGTGGGATGTTCCAAACAGGTGTTTGATGAGCATTCCTCAACTTTCTCAGTCTTTTTTTCCACCTCTCCCAGCTTTTTTGGAACATGTTGCAGCTATAAAATTCTAACTTAATGATTATTTGCTAAAAACAATAAAGTTGATCAGTTTGAACATTAAATATCTTGTCTTCGTAGTGTATTCAATGAAATATACGTTGAACATGATTTGCAAATCATTGTATTCTGTTTTTATTTATGTTTAACACAACATCCCAACTTCATTGGAATTGGGGTTGTATTTTGTCACTTTGTGATACTTAAAATGTCAGAAAATTAATAAAACTGATATTTTTCACCTGATCTCGATCAGCTAAAAATCATATGATCGACCCCGACTTTCGATCACGTGATCAGATCGGGACAGCCCTAGAAATTTGCTAATAGGTTGACAAAAAAAAACGGACAATTGCATTTTAAGGCCATATGGCCCAGCCCTACATAGATGGTAAATGGATGGCACCTATATAGCGTTTTATCTACACCCTCACAGTGCCCAAAGCGCTTTACAAAGCTTCACATTCACCCTCTCACAGTCATACACCAATGGGCAACAGCTGCCATGCAAGGCGCTGCCAGGCCCACTGGGAGCAAATTATGGCTCAGTGTCTTGCCCAAGAACACTTCGACATGTGGACAGTCGTAGCCAGGATTCGAAACAATGATCATTCGGTCACTGGACGACCTGCTACCTACTGAGCCACAGCCGCCCTAGTGGACACACTTTCTTACCAAATGCTGTAGGTGACATCTCCTGCATAATGGCTCTGTACTCTAAATGATGACGGCTCGGATTACTGGGACCTGTGCACACACAAAAACACATGATAAAAACAGACATTAAAAAAACACACACACACACACACATTGCAAAATTCCTGAATGTTTTAAAAGTAGGAAACTTTCCATAGAAATGAATGGAAATTTATGACACTATATTAGAATGAACCAGAAATTTGCCAAATTGAAGGTTGGTTTTTAACTCACTGACTGCCAGGTATTTTCAGCGCAGTTGCCCATATGGCAGCTGTTATAGAGCATTTCGACAGCTCCTTCAAGACTCACACAATATTTTTGTCTCTGATAATAGAAGCACATAACCAAAAGAAAAAGTGCACTCTCTTCTTTCAATAGAAAAAAAAAGTTTGTTTTCTAGCTTTTTCTATTGTTTAGTATTAAGCAGGAGAACATGGGTTGATTTCATCCAAAACAGGTTTCTGACCAAAAACCGGAAAAAATTAGATTGTTGTTAAAAAAAGAAACATCAAGCTGAACAGTGACTTTGACGCTAATATTTTTTAGTTCACCTCAAACTATGATGATACACAAACAAGATGCCAAAATAATTTTAGATATACAGTGTAAGCTCGATATAACGGGGGGTCGCCAGATAATAGACAATTGTCTGTTACATTTGAAGAACTTTTTTGAGCCCATATGCACCCATATTACCGTACATTACAAAATTACTCTTTTGTAGTTTTTTTTTTTTTTCGTGGCCTAAAACATCAAGTACAGTACAAAGTTATTGTAAATAAGTATTTTGAAAAAGCTTCAACATGTTTGAAAGTTTCATATTTAATCCAAACTTAGCATGTCGGTGTGCTTGGTCATTGTGACATTGTATACATATAGTACTAATCATAGACAAGTCGCTTTCATGAGCCACGAGGAATTAGTGTACTTTCTAGTTCAAAATGCGTTGCTATAGGCAAACGGCTAGACAAATAAACTGTTACTGTACCAAAAATAGTATTTTCCAGACGCCAGAAACTTGTGTTTTGTATTTCTCAGAGTTAACACTGTAGCCATGCCGCGCTCTCTCTATGTGCAGCGCTTTATGCACAATAGACAATAGATATAACTATCATCTACCATAGTCGCACATCAATGTCCCACATTCAACATGGCCGTCATGTAGGCACGGGAGGCACGTCTTTTGGAATTGGATCTAGTCATATTGTCTATCTGTGACCCGGAAATACGTCAGTCCCATTCTCTGCCTGCACTGCGCCACAACGCCAGAAAACAATGACCAATTCTGGAACTAACAGACTTTTGTCAATGGCAGTAAGTGACAAATGGCAACTACTACTGGACACTTTGTTCGGTCCTGACGGTCTGTTTTATCCGATATCCGGTATATCGGGGTCTGTTTTAGCGAGGTTCCACTGTACAACTAAGAAACGCACTGTGAGTGATACTGACTCACCGCATGGCTAGAGTTGTACATTCCTGCTCATCATTATTGGAACCCCTTAATTTTTTTGCATAACCTGTATAATATCTTCAGAAATAAATTGAAATGTACTGAACTTATATCATCAGGATCTTTGAATTGGATTTTAATTTAACAGAGAAAATGTTTTTTTTAAAAAAAATTTTAACTTGGATATTGTAATTTCAAAGAAAAAAAAAAACCCGGCATGTGCGGCAAAATTGGCACCCCTCAATATTTGGTTGCACACCCTTTGGCAGCGATAACAGCCTCCAAACGTTTCTTGTATCATCTATTTTTTTTTGCACTTCTCACATGGTATTTTCTCACACTCTTCCTTTGCAATTCATTCTAGCTCTTGAACATTTGCATGGTTCTTTTCCCCAATGTCAGATTTTAGCGCCCCCAAAGATTTGCAATTGGATTGAGATCATTTTTCACAGTCATGTTTTTTTCCTATAAAACCATTCCTGTGTGCTTTTGGGTGTGTGCTTTGTGTCGGTCTTGCTGAAGGACCCATGATCTTTGCCTCAAACCAAGTTTTCTTACACTGGATAAGGCATTTCGCTCTATAATCGCTTGATATTTTTTTTATTTCATGATACCTGTGATACAGTTAAGGTCTCCAGTACCAGATGTAGGAAAGCAGGCCCACAGCGTTAGCATGACCTGCCTTTTTAAAGTCATGCCACAGCATCTCAATAGTATTCAGGTGAGGACTTGGACTAAGCCACTCCAAAGTCTTCATTTTGTTTTTCTTCAGCCATTCGGAGGTGGACTTGCTGGTGGTTTTTTGATCATTGTTTTGCTGCAGAAGCTAAGTTCCTTTCACCTTGAGGTCACGAATAGATGGCTGGACATTCTCCTTCAGGAATCTTTGGTAGACAGTCCAATTCATGGTTTCCATTCATCACAGCAAGTGATGATGTTCTTTTTCGGAAATGCGGTGTTACTTTCACGCCAGATGTAATGGGAGACACACCTTCCAAAAAGTTCATCTTTTGTCTCGTCAGACCACAGAGTATTTTCCCAAAAGTCTTGGGGATTATCAAGATGTCTTCTGGCAAAACTGAGACGAGCCTTAATGTTCTTTTTGCTCAACAGTTATTTTTGTCTTGGAACTCTGCCATGCAGGCCATTTTTGCTAAGTCTCTTTCTTATGGTAGAGTCATGAAAACTGACGTAACTGAGGCAAGTGAGGCCTGCAGTTCATTGGATGAGTCTTCGCTGAGCTCTTGGGGTAATTTTGGTCGGCCGGCCACTCCTGGGTAAGTTCACCACTGTATGTTTTCGCCATTTGTGGATAATGGCTCTCACTGTAGTTTGCTGGAGTCCCAAAGCTTTAGAAATGGCTTTATAACTTTTTCCACACTGATAGATCTCAATTAATTTGTTCCTGAATTTCTTTAGATCTCGCCATGATGTCTAGATTTGGAGGATCTTTTGGTCTATTTCACTTTGTCAGGGAGGTCCTATTTAAGTGATTTCTTAATTGAGAACAGGTGTGGCAGCATCAGGCCTGGGTGTGGCTAGAGAAATTGAACTAGGGTATGATCAAACACAGTTATGTTTTAACATGGGGGCAATACATTTTTTCACACAGGGCTATGTAGGTTTGGATTATTTTCTCCCTTAAGGCCTCTTTATACTCCTGCGCCCGACGCATTGGCCCGCGTGGCCCCTCTGCGTCACTTTTCGCGCTCACGACAAAAGATTTTGCTGTGCGTAGAATGCCGCGGAGATCATCTCTCGTGATTGGCCCGTTTTAGTCACATGCGCCGATGACACACCGTTCCTCTCGGTTCCACATACCACCTACGCCGCCACCTTCTTGATCGATTTTGCAGCATAATTAAATGTATCATCTGGTCATCTAGGTCCATTTGTTCTAGCAGACACTGTTCCACGGTCGCCATTGTTGTTGCTTTGTTCCTTGTTCCGGAAAGGAAAGTAAAAACGGCTACCGTAAATGGCCAAATGCAGAGGAAACTCCACCCTCTGGCGTCCTAGCCAATACCAGCCGTCGCAACCGCCCCGACTGGGAGGAGAACTGCAGTACATTTTCAAAACTGCGCGCGTGGGTTGCTTTCGAGTATAAAGGCAAACTGCGTGCGGGATAGTGCAGTGCAGTGCAGTCACCGCCCACACGAGTATGAAGAAGCCTTTAATTATCATAACCATTTAAAAAATGCATTTTGTGTTTACTTGTGTTGTCTTTGACTAATATTTAAATTTGTTTGATGATGGGAAACACTTGTGACAAACATGCAAAACAAGAAATCAGAACGGGGGCAAACACCTTTTCACACCACTGTATATTACAGTACACCAAAATCGCAGTATACCCTGCGATGTGACTATTGTGCACATGTACATCGCAATGTCGATGCTCAATCAAAATATCATGCAGCCCGAGTCGAGACCCTAAAGTGGGTTGCGGAGAGCTATATATAGCATATATTCGTATTCAGATTTTTTCAGTACAGAGGCGTACCAAGTTCCAATGGTACATAATAGGTAAGCGGCAGAAAATGTTACTCACTTGTACTCTCATCACTAGTTTACTCAATAAACAAATACAGTACAGCTCAGCCTGTCTAGCGGGCATCATGTAAAGCAATATGCTTTTGGCGCTATGTCAAACTAATTTGAAACACCATTTAAAAAAAAAGAACATACTGTACATGTGTTTTATGTGGCTATTTATCAACAAAAATGCTTTATTGTTTTTCTATAAAAGTGGGTTGCAACTGTGCAACAACAGGAAAATGTGGGTCCCAGGCTAACAACAGTTGAGAACCACTGGTTTATACCATACATATACATACTCTGTTCGAGTGTCAGGTTCCTGAACTTGTTGGCATTTTTCCCCTCATAAAAGACGTGACAAATTGCGATTCGCCCCCTTGTCTTTATCCTCGACACAAAAGCTATGCCAATCTAAAAACTAAAGTGATGCAATCTACAGGGATCGGTTTGTCATTAAGGTAGTTCCCAGACCTCAATTTCACAGACAAGCTTAGTGAGACCCTCTTCTCTGCCTACCTGTTGAAAAACCTACTTGGCGAATATATACATCAGTGGCAGTAAACGGTTGGATTCCAGTTGACAAATATAAATGTCCGAGGCAGTGAATGAATAGGTAAGTTAATACAGTTGGCTGAAATATATTTTAGCCTAAACCTGACTAAAACGATCAGATTTTCAGTGGTACGTTTTTCTAAATACAAGCCATCATTTGGGTGATACTCTTCTGTGTGCTGCAAGCCAAAATTTGAGGTACCAGCAAGCTTTAGATATGGCACCATGCGAGTCAAGATTAAAAAGATGGAGCAACCAAGGTAGTGTAAAGCCTTTGCATGTGGGCAAGGAGAGCTATTTTGCATTGATGTCTGCTTAGGGCAAAACTAAATGTATTTATGCTTGAATATGACACTTTTCCATTTAGTTACCCTCAATTGCCAATTACTGTAAATCTCATGAATTCCCAAAATTCCAATGGAAAGTTTCCAATTTGGAATATTTCCAAACCTCTCCAGCTTCCCATGAAAATTTACCGGAAAGTGTCCAGAAATTTATTGAAAACTTTCCACCCCTTTGGAACCCATTACCTGGCGCGCAAGGCGAGGGCGGCTTGTTGAGAACGAGGGCGGCGCCGGCGGGAGAAGGCGGCTTGATGATGCTCGATGGGGCGCTGGTGAGCTCCGAGTGGGAGGGGTCCAAGTCTCGTTGCCGCGGCGACCGAGCGGCCCAGTCCTCCAGGCCACTGGAGGCCGCTGCCGTGGCCGAACTGCAGGTGGCGCTGGCTTTCCTGGGCTAGAGGGGCGGACATTACAAGTAGTAGGCAGGACTTACTCCATCAGCTTCAAAGAGATTTGGGTGGAAACCGGTGGCATAAATGGCGGACTTATTGAGCAAGTGACACTGACTGCGTGGGAATGCCTCATGTACGTTATTGACACTATTGTTTTATCTGAGGCAGAGCTGGGTAGAGCCACCCCTGATAGTTATATTTACATGGATGAGTATGATATATTTCTTACCGATTACAGTGCTAAAGTTGGAGGGGCGGAGATGTATGTCAAAAATAAGTTTTCTGGCATCAGTGCAATTGTCCATGACTGTGCTGAAACAATGTGAATTGCTTGTCTTTTAAAGTTTAATTTACAAAGAGTAGTGTTGTTCCAGTTGCGGGATGTTACAGACCTGCATCAAAGGATACATTATCCTCATTGTCCGACTGCTTATCATCTCTAAGATGCACAAAATTGGTCCAAATCGGGGACCTAAACTAACCCCTGCTTGATTCTTTTACCTTGTACCTAAAATCTCACTCTCGTAAAGTGCAGATGCTTTTTTGCTCACTCTGCTTGCTTCGCTTCTTTTTACATTTTTTTCTCTTGCTGATAAGCTTGTTTTTCTTCAAAAAAAAAATTAAAAAATAGAAGCAGCGACTACTGGATATTTTTAAACCTGTGGGACTGTACTTTTATTTGGGAGATACAGTCAGTTGCTATATTCCCAGATTTTCTGATACCCTCTCACCATTACGTGAGCGTGGCCTGCTAATTAGCACAAGCCTACTATTACCAACAAGACCAGCAATCAAGATGCCTCCCTTTTCCACTGAGGACTATCACGGACTGCTTTAAAGGATGTCAATCCTGGAAACAAAAATCCACCGTCTTGAAGTGTATGTGGATTTAAATGGACAGTCGGAGAATGAAACCACTACCGATGTCTCAAAATGTTGATCAGAAATGTGCTAAAAGACAAGCACTTAGCTCAACAAAGAGGACGGATGTGGACTGTGGAAACGGTAATGGACCATCCAATAGTTCTCCCTGGAATTTACTGGGAGCAAAACCCAAAAATATGGGACAACATTTAAAAGGGAGGACACAACACCAGCAGATTACCGAGGAATCTGGCTGGGCTTGCGGGCTGCTTCAACCCCGAGTGAGCGGCCGAGGACGGTCGCTACAGCGAAGGGCAAGAAAAAAGGACGCGAGTCAATGCAAAACATTGACATCAGACTTACAAATAGATTTGAGCCACTTTTACAAGACCCTGGCCAAGAATGCTCATCCCCCACCACCACTGAAAAGTATGAAACTAAATCATACAAGAAAAAAAATGGCACCCCAAACATTAATAGTTGGTGATGGAGCTGTCAAGGATGTGAAATGTTTTTGCAGTGAGAAGAACACCAAAGTACTGTGTTTTACCAATGACATGGTGTATGATATCTCTAAAGAAAATCCTGGAGATCACTAATCAGCACCCAACTGTGAAATATGTCATTATACACACAGGGGCCCTGGATGTTCTCAAGCGGCAATCAGAGGTACTGAAGCGAGATTTCATTGATCTCCTAACAAAAGTGCAATGTTTGGATGCTGAGGTTTTTATTAGTGGACCTCTCCCACTTGTACGATTTGGAGATGCACGTTTCTCTAGGCTCAGCCAATTAAATAAGCGGCTCAAAGAAGTGGTACTGCACTATCCGTGAGTTTCATTGACAATTTCTGCGTTTTTTTTTGGGGGGGGAGCGCAGACATCTTTACAAGGCAGACAGTTTCTGTCTAAATAGAAAAAAGGTTAAGTTATTGGCTGCCAACATTTTTTACTGTGTATGTCATTCAGCGGCCCGAAAAGAAAACACTGGTGACTTGGTGACACGGCTGAAGGACAAAAACATGCAGGAGATAAGGCGACACGAGGCGCAGACGGATTCATCAGCGTCATCCAAACAATCGGAGGAGCAAATGACAAATGAGATGAGCCAGCACGTTGAATCTCCCACACCCCTCCCTGCCCCGTTGGAGCAAAGCCCAACAAATTCTCTGCTAGGTGTGACGGACAGGATGAAGACGCACACCACGCCAAGATCTTCCTCCCATCCCCCCTTGCCTGAAACCACCGTCCACTAAGATGTGAAGGGCCCCCCTCCACCCATGAAGAACCTTATCTGCGAATCTGACTGATATCTGCGGGGTATTTTCCAGAATAAGTCAGACCCCTATGGAGATCAGGCATTTTTTAATCCTGTAATTAGAAGGGACAGAAAGTTGGTCAAATAAATATCCATCCATCCATTTTCTGAGCCGCTTCTCCTCACTAGCGTCGCGGGCGTGCTGCAGCCTATCCCAGCTATCATCGGGCAGGAGGCGGGGTACACCCTGAACTGGTTGCCAGCCAATCGCAGGGCACATACAAACAAACAACCATTCACACTCACATTCACACTGCAATTTAGAGTTGTCAATTAACCTACCATGCATGTTTTTGGGATGTGGGAGGAAACCGGAGTGCCCGGAGAAAACCCACGCAGGCACGGGGAGAACATGCAAACTACACAAAGGCTAGGCCGGGGATTGAACCCCGCACCTCAGAACTGTGAGGCTGACGCTCTAAGCAGTCGTCCACCGTGCCGCTCAAATAAATGTGCCACAAAAAAAGTAGAACTACAAACTTCGTGAGGATAAAATGCAAATGTATCACACCAGTCTCCAGTTATCGATGTGAGACCAGGTCTTTTCAATATCAGGTCACTGGGTAGTAAATCAATATTGATTAATGACATCATTACAACTTATGATCTGTCCTTTTTGTTACTAAATGAAACATGGTTAACAGAAAGTAGCTGTAATACCATTTTAAATGAGGCAACACCAGCAAATTGAAATTTTATGAACCAGTGTCGAATAGGGAAAAAAGGTGGTGGTATTTTTAAGTCATTATTTCATTGTAAAGAAATTATACTGGGTGATTTTAGCTGTGCGGCACGGTGGCCGACCGGTTAGAGCGTCAGCCTCACAGTTCTGAGGACCCGGGTTCAATCCCCGGCCCCGCCTGTGTGGAGTTTGCATGTTCTCCCCGTGCCTGCGTGGGTTTTCTCCGGGCACTCCGGTTTCCTCCCACACCCCAAAAACATGCATTAATCGGAGACTCTAAATTGCCCGTAGGCATGACTGTGAGTGCGAATGGTTGTTTGTTTCTATGTGCCCTGCGATTGGCTGGCAACCAGTTCAGGGTGTACCCCGCCTCCTGCCCGATGACTGCTGAGATAGGCTCCAGCACGCCCGCGACCCTAGTGAGGAGAAGCGGCTCAGGAAATGGATGGATGGATGGATTTTAGCTGTTTTGAATATCTCTGTTTTTTTAGTTAAAGGTGACCCAAAGGTTATTGTTTTAATAATTTATAGGCCTCCAAGATACAATAGAAAATTTATTGAGGACTTTTCAGAACTGCTATCAGTTATTTGTATTGCCTACACCTATTTTGTCACGACGGGAGACTTTAACATACATGTTGACAACATCCATCGATCTATTTTCCGAGCCGCTTCTCCTCACTAGGGTCGCGGGCGTGCTGGAGCCTATCCCAGCTATCATCCGGCAGGAGTCGGGGTACACCCTGAACTGGTTGCCAGCCAATCGCAGGGCGCATACAAACAAACAACCATTCGCACTCACATTCACACCTACGGGCAATTTATGTCAATTAACCTACCATGCATGTTTTTGGGATGTGGGAGGAAACCGCAGTGCCCGGAGAAAACCCACGCAGCCACGGGGCCGGGGATTGAACCCGGGTCCTCAGAAGTGTGAGGCTGATGCTCTAACCAGTCGTCCACCGTGCCGCCATGTTGACAACAACATGGGAAAAAGAATCTAAATAACTCTCTGCTATACTAGACACATTTGACCTCTCTCAACATATAAAGAGTCCAACCCACACTCAGGTAATATCTTGGACCTGGTCATCTCGAAGGATGATGAAATTCTATCAATTGACATTAAGGATATGGCTATTTCTGACCATTTTTGTGTATTCTTTGAATTACAGATTCTTCCAAAAATTCAGACAACCTCTATGTCTAAAACAGCCTACTGTGCAGGCTGTTTTAATAAAATGCTTTGTTTTAAATGTTTATAAGCTGATTTTTTCTTTGTTTTTAAATGCATTTAATCATGTGAAGCACATTGAGTTGAGTTCGAATGGTGACTGTAGAGTCGCTTCTCCCAGCTGTTCTTTGCTCATTAATCCATTGCTCGAGATGGTCTTCCAACTCGGGCCACCTCGCCTTGTTTCCGCGGAAACTCAGCTTCGTCTTCTTGACTTGGCGAAGCTCGTTTTCCTGCTTCCTCCACTTGCGAACCATGGATTCATTGATCTTGAATTCTCTCGCGGCTGCTCGATTCCCATGTTCCTCCGCGTAACTAATAGCTTGCAGTTTCAACTGTGCTTCGTAAGCGTGTCTCTTCGTAGGTGCCATTTTCGGGGGTCATTAGCCAAACCGATGCACATACCGGCACTATATACCTACTGGGGGCGTGTCTTTAGCGTCCTCTGTCACGTGCACCCTTACCCCTTTACGTCCGCATGCTGTCCTCGGTCACGTCCGCCTTCCTCTACATAAGCAGCGTGTCGGCAGGAAATGCTCCCAGTCAGTCAAGCGGGGCACTCATTAAAGGCACATAACAACATTTACAGATTTTGGAACTCGGTGCACAGATAAGGCGCGCCGCATTATAAGGCGCCTCATCCATTTTGGAGAAAATTTAAGACTTAAGTGCGCCTTATGGTCGTGAAAATAAGGTATATAAAAAAAATTGCTCCTCTCAGGGAATACAAGGTTAAAGGGCGCTGATAATACGCGGTTTTCATAGCAAGTGTCTGACATCATTTAAAAGAGAACTCAAGAAATAGATCTTGCTTGGACAACTGTATGAAAATCCAAACATAACTCAGATTGGCAACACTTTAGGTATCTAAAGAACAACTGTCTCTCAAATACACTATATTGCCAAAAGTATTTGCTCACCTGCCTTGACTCTCATAATATGAAGTGACATCCCCCTCTTAATCAATAAGGTTTAATATGATGTCGTTCCACTCTTTACCACTAGAACAGCTTTAATTACGGTATTCTGGAAAGGCTTCAACTCCATCCTCAAAAAGGCCCAGCAGAGGATGTACTTCCTGCGGCTTCTGAGAAAGCACGGCCTGCCACAGGAGCTGCTGAGGCAGTTCTACACAGCGGTCATCTAATCAGTCCTGTGTTCTTCCATCACAGTCTGGTTTGGTGCTGCTACAAAAAAAAGGACAAACTCCGACTGCAACGGACAATCAAAGCTGCTGAAAGGATTGTCGGTACCCCCCTACCCACCCTTGAGGACTTGCACGCTGCCAGAACTAAGACAAGAGCGTGCAAAATCCTCTCGGGCCCTCCATATCCCGGTCACCAGCTCTTCCGGCTCCTTCCCTCAGGTATGCGCTACCGATCAATGCAAACGAGAACTAGCAGACATTCCAACAGCTTCTTCCCTCTTGCAATCAACTTCTTAAACACCTAACCTACAATTCCATTGGAACATGCTGGCAATTTTTTGTCTTTTTGTCTTGAGTTTGTTGTCACATTTCTGTCGGGCCATTTATGTATTACTCGTGCACTCACTGTAGTAGTCTCACCACGCTGCACTATTTGCATATCTGTTGTTGACCAATTGGCCACTCATGCCAGAGTAGCATCTGCTCCATTTGCACACTGACTGAGGAGTACCTGCAACATTTGCACAATGAACATTGTCCCAGATTATCGTACTACTCGCTTGAAGTCTCTGCGCACTTTGCACAATGGTCATTGCACCGAACTATTGCAATATTAGTCATTCGAACTGCTCTAAGTGCTTTTTGCCCAATTGTCAAAATAAATAAATAAATAATAATAATAAAAACAATTAACAACAAATGTACCAGCATTACCAGATAACTAGCAACCCTTTATTGCTCAGTGACTGTTTTTTTCAATGTCTTTATTTCTCAAAAGTGTTCTCTGTCAATTGACTGTCTGTTGTGGTACTAGAGCGGCTCCAATTACCGGAGACAAATTCCTTGTGTGTTTTTTGGACATACTTGGCAAATTAAGATGATTCTGATTCTGATAGAACTAAAGACCCATGATGACAGGGCTGGAGAGGAAATGAAGCAATATTGTAAATCCCCACCCCTGCTTCTCACTGAAGACCCTTTGAATTGGTGGTGTGTCCATCAGGTCACATTCCCCCTCCTCTCACACATGCCAAAGCTATACTTGTGTAGCGCAGGCTCTAGCATGTCTGCAGAGCGGGTTTTCTCTACTCTATTTGATGTGGTCACTGCAAAAAGAAGTGCTCTAAACCTAAACATGTGGATCAACTAGTGTTCTTACAGCAGAACCTACAAGTTCCTAAATGCTGAGCAGTTAGTCTGGTGTTTGGCTTCTTCAGGAAGTGCTTTTGCCCAGTGCTGCTATTTTTAACTTTTTCTTGTAGATTACAGCACTGTAGAACGTTTTGTTTTTGAAGAAGACTGTCCATTTTCACACAAGTAGGCTAGGCCTATGATGTATATTTCAGTTTACAATTTGATTTAATGGTAAGCAATTTTCACATGATTATACTGCGAACAAATACACTATATATAAGCTAGTAGTTTGATGCTACTCATTTTGTATTTATTATGTATGTGTTTGACTGTGTGTTCTGTTCAGTAAACACCTGAAGGTGCATCGGCGACCGTGGCTCTCCTTGCCCACATGCGAGGGCATTGCAGTACCATGTTTTTCTTTACTTTGCTCAAGCGATTGTATCCGAAGCTCACTCGCGCCTCAAATTTTGGCTTACAATACGAAAACAACAAACAAATAAATAAATGAATGACGACCAAGCAATGGCTTGTAACTTTAAAAACTTGTAAGTTGGGGCACTCATAACTCAAGGTGCCACTGTATTTGTCTTTTGTTTTACCTTTGTTTTCATTATGTATGTAAAACCTCAATATAAAACTGATGTTACAAAAAAGTAGTAGACAGTGTGAGAGGCAGGCAGGCGGCGCTGACCTGTCGGGCCTGCTTCTCCTGGTCCCGGAGCCATTGCAGGTACGACTCCCTGGCCACCTGCTCCTCGATGGCCTCGCATGTCGCCTCCCAGTCGCTCGCTCGTTTCTTGTCCTCCAACATCTGCTGCTCGATCCATGACTCCTCGGACGTCTTGATGGCTGACTTCATCAGGGACTGGTCCGCGTACTAAGGCCGTGGTTTAAAGGGGACACAATATGTTCAAGTGACTTTTGAATGGATTGTATCCAAATAGTTGTGTGTCAGGAGTGCCTGCCCAAGCCAATGTTTGGTTATCTGACCCTTCCCCAGTTGTGTAGATCTACACTTCAGCTTCACTGTGACCAAACAGTAGTGATAACTAGCATAATAAGCAGACCCACAAAAACTTTCCCCACCAATTCTGAGCTGGAGCACTCTTAAGTCAAATTACTGCTGTATATTGTATGGAAATAATCTTACTCAAAGCATTGCCCTGACTGTTAATAGGTGACACAATGGTTAGAATGAATTCTAACAAATAATTGATCTAGGCAGCGCGGGGGATGACTAATTAGCACATCTGCCTCGCAGTTCTGAGGACCTGGGTTCAAAATCATCCTCGCTTGTGTGGAGTTTGCATGTTCTCCCTGTGCCTGTACCCGGTTTTCTCCGGGTACTCCACTTTCCTCCCACATCCCAAAAACATGCACGGTAGGTTAACTGAAGATTTTAAATTGCCCGTAGGTGTGAATGTGAATGGTTGTTTATTTATATGTGCCCTGCGATTGGCTGGCGACCAGTTCAGGTGTGCCCCGTCTCTCGTCCAAAGTAAGCTGGGATCGGCTCCAGCATGCCCAAGACCCTAGTGAGGATAAGCGTTACAGAAAATGGATGGATGGATAACTGATCTAGATTTTGTCTTGAAAGTCCAATGGAAAGTCAAATGGAAATTGAGGGGAAAATGTATATCCATCCATCCATTTTCCAAGCCGCTTATCCTCACAAGGGTTGCAGGCGTGGTGGGGCCTATCCCAGCTATCTTCGGGCAGGAGGCGGGGTACACCCTAAACTGGTTGCCAGCCAATCGCAGGGCACACATAAACAAACAGCCATTCGCACTCACATTCACACCTAGGGGCAATTTAGAGACTTCAATTAAGCTACCATGCATGTTTTTGGGATGTGGGAGGAAACTGGAGTGCCCGGAGAAAACCCACACAGGCACGGGGAGAACATGCAAACTCCACACAGGCGGGGCCGGGGATTGAACCCCGGTCCTAAGAAATGTGAGACAGACGCTCTAAGCAGTCATCCACCGTGCCACAACATGTATACACAAATTAAAAAAATATAAAAGTTTTTTTATTTTTTTTATTTTTATAAATGTAAAATTGTTCCTCCTACTACTTTCGTTTTTAATTTTATTTTTAAAGGTCCCATTGCATCAGATATTTTTTATAATTGTTGGTGTCCTTTTATCAGGTTTTGCAAGATAACTTGGGGTGTAAATGCCCTTTTTCAAGCTATTCAAGTTGACATTTTACGAGTGGCAGTTGAGACGGCCGGATTTCTCATAATTACCGTAATTTCTCGTGTATAATGCGCATTCCCACCCCCCCGAAAAGAAGTTTCAAAAGTCAATAGTGCGCATTATACATAGGTATAGGGGCAAATGGAGAAAAAACTATCCCATCTAGTAGTTATGAAAAAGTTGTACACTTTCATTCCAAAATGACACCGCCACCTAGTGGTTAGAAAAAAGGTGTAGCCCAGGCATGCCCAAAGTCCGGCCCGTGCGCCACATCCGGCCCGTGTCCAAATTTCCTCCGGCCCGAAGCATCATGTCATAAAATCAATATGTGGCCCACCACCACAGTTTATCACAGTAAACAATACACACATACAAAAAAAAGCCATTTTATATTTCACCAGAGAATGGCAGTAGACCTGTGGGTGCACTCTCGTCGCGTGACCCCTGTGTGAACCTTTACCCCTGTGGCATGTTTTTAGCCCATTTCTAAAATGGCAACTGAAACTAAAAAGAGGAAAGTTGACGAGGGCCACCGTCTCCAGGACAAGTGGATTTCTTCACTGACATACGAAACAACTGTGCCTAATTTGCCAAGAGACTGTGGCTGTTTTCAAATAATTGAATAATAAGAGGCACTACCAGACGAAACATGCTAACTACGACAAGCTAACGGCGAACGAACGCGCCAAAAAACTGAAGCCATTGGAAGCTGTTTTGATAGCACAGCAGCGCTTTTTCACAAGAGCTTGTGACTCAAATGAAAATTCTACAAAGGCGAGCTACGAGTCTCAGTCAATTGATTTTTTGTGATGATCAAACCACAGTTTTGTCAAATTTCTGTCATCTGATTTGACTATACTACAGTCAAATCAGATGACAGAATTGTATAGTCACTTTACTATTCTTTGTCAAAATGCACTGGGATGTGATTTGTTAAAACAAAATCAATAAATACATGTTTCTAAAAAAATTCAGTCAACTTTCATAAGAGAGTTCATTTGTATTTAATTTATTATTAGTTTAACCTTTAACTATCCTGGTAATACAATTGAAAACAGATTCTCATTTGCAATATCTACCTAGCTGCAGACAGCAAAGTGATATAGTTACATATTTACATGTTAATGGTTCGAGGAATGTCAGGCCGAATGGTTGGCCGCCATACATTTTCATCTGACCAAATCTGGCCCTATTTGCAAAATGTTTGGAGACCCGTGGTGTAGCCTATACTTTCATTCCAATATGACAGGACTACGTATGACTGCATTCAGTGGGTACGAAAAGTATTCAGACCCAGACTTAATTTTTTCCCTCTTTGTTATATTGTAGCCATTTCCTGAACTCATTTAAGTTCATTTGTTCCCTCATTAATGTACACACAGCACCCCATATTGACATAAAATAAAATGGAATTGTTGACATTTTTGCAGATTTATTAAAAAAGAAATACTGAAATATCACACAGCCATAAGTATTCAGACGCTTTGCTGTGACACTCATATATTTAACTTAGGTGCTGTCCATTTCTTCTGATCATCCTTGAGCTGGTTCTACACATTTATTGGAGTCCAGTTGTGTTTGATTATACTGATTGGACTAGATTAGGAAAGCCACACGCCGGTCTATATAAGACCTAACAGCTCATAGTGCATGTCAGAGCAAATGAGAATCATGAGGTCAAAGGAACTGCCTGAAGAGCTCAGAGACAGAATTGTGGCAAGGCACAGATCTGGCCAAGGTTACAAAAAAAATTGTGCTGCACTTTAGGTTCCTAAGAGCAGTGGCCTCCATAATCTTCCTAGATCGCTACCGATGCAAACTAGAACTAGCAGACATTCCAACAGCTTCTTCCCTCTTGCGATCAACTTCTTAAACACCTAACCTACAATTCCATTACAACATGCTGGCAATTTTTTGACTTGAGTTCGTTGTCACATTTCTGTGGGGCCAATTATACATTACTCGTGCACTCACTGTAGTTGTCTCGCCATGCTGCACTATTTGTATATACTGGCCACTCATGCCAGAGTAGCATCTGCTCCATTTGCACACTGATTGAGGAGTATCTGCAACATTTGCACAACCAACATTGTCCCAGATTATCGCACTACTCGTCACTTTAAACCGCATACACTCCTTGAAGTCTCGGCGCCCTTTGCACAATGGTCATTGCACCGGACTATTGCAATATTAGTCATTCGAACTGCTCCAAGTGCTAGAGGACTCTGCATCTTTTTGCACAATTGTCAAAAATAAATAAATAAATAAATAAATAAAAATGTACCAGCATTACCAGATAACTAGCAACCCTTTACTGCTCAGTGACTGTTTTTTTTTGTCAGTCTTTCTGTCTCCAAAGTGTTCTCTGTCAATTGACTGTCTGTTGTCGTACTAGAGCGGCTCCAACTACCGGAGACAAATTCCTTGTGTGTTTTTGGACATAATTGGCAAATAAAGATGATTCTGATTCTCAACTGACCGTGTGGCCAAACTGAGCAATCGGGGGAGAAGAGCCTTGGTGAGAGAGGTAAAGAACAACCCAAAGATCACTGTGGCTGAGCTCGAGAGATACTGTCGGGAGATGGGAGAATGTTCTAGAAAGTCAACCATCATTGCAGCCCTCCACCAGTCAGGGCTTAATGGCTGAGTGGCCCAACGGAAGCCTCTCCTCAGTGCAAAACACATGAAAGCCCGCATGGAGTTTGCTAAAAAACACCTGAAGGATTCCAAGATGGTGAGAAATAAGATTCTCTGGTCTGATGAGACCACAATAGAACTTTTTGGTCTTAATTCTAAGCGGTATGTGTGGCGAAAACCAGGCACTGCTCACCACCTGTCGAATGCGGTCCCAACAGTGAAGCATGGTGGTGGCAGCATCATGCAGTGGGGGTGTTTTTCAGCTGTAGGGACAGGACGACTGGTTGCAATCGAAGGAAAGATGAATGCGGGCAAGTACAGGGATATCCTGGACGAAAACTTTCTCCAGAGTGCTCAGGGCTGAGGCCCTGGGCCGAAGGTTCACCTTCCAACAAGACAATGACCCTAAGCACACAGCTAAAATAACGAAGGAGCGGCTTCAGACCAACTCCGTGACTGTTCATGAATGGCCCAGCCAGGGCGCTGACTTAAACCCAATTGAGCATCTCTGGACAGACCTGAAAATGGCTGTCCACCAATGTTGACCATCCAACCGGACAGAACTGGAGAGGATCTGCAAGGAGGAATGGCAGAGGATCCCCAAATCCAGGTGTGAAAAACCTGTTGCATCATTCCCAAAGAGACTGTATTCGAAAAAAATTTGTATTAGCTCAAAAGGTTGCTTCTACTAAATACTGAGCAAAGGGTCTGAATACTTGTGATATTTCTGTTTTTCTTTTTTAATAAATATGCAAAAATTTCAACAATTGAGTTTTTTCTGTCAATATGGGATACTGTGTATACATTAATGAGGAAGAAAAACTCCCGAATAGACCTTACCAGGGAGGCGCAGGAGTGTCATCGCCATGTAGTTGGAACACACCCTCCGGTCCCCCTTCTTAAAAAGGGGGACCACCACCTGTGGCATGATCTGTGGCATGTGTAACCATTTATTTTTTAAATAATTATATCAGTGAATATTAGACAATACCAGAAACAGAATCAATGAGTTGTATTATATTCAGGGGTGCACATAAATTTTGTCTGTGTCTCAAACGAGCATCAGAGGTTGTTGCTTGGTGCTCATTTTTTTCATGACCCACCAATCTCACCGGATAACATGTCCGTTTGTAGATAAGGGTCTCACGCAGGGTCCAACTTGGTGTATGGGAGCGCGATCAGCTGATTTGGTGAAGTTCTCTAGGACAGCGGTGCCCTATCTTTTTTGCACCACGATCCGGTTTCAGGTAAAGACATATTTTGATGGACCGTCGTAGCTGCTGAGCACCAAGACCGAGGAGCCCATGCCCCACCAAGCCCACTACCTCATTGGCAGCCAATACGCGCGCTCAGCCACCGTGCGGGAGTGGCGCTGCGTGCAGGTAACTTTCTTGTGCGCTACAGGCTCACAACTAACGACAGTCAACCGAGAAAGGAACAAATCAGTAAATTTAGTCAAAAGATTTTTTCATTTCAACAAGTTGTTTGTGAATGACAACACTACCATTGCTGCGCTCCCCCCCCCCCCCCCCCCAAAAAAAAGAAAACGCACGGATACAATCGAATCTGGTGCGCTTTTCACATTTTCAGTGAGCATGCGCACCTGCACACCATTTATGTGCCCCCTGGATTATATTAGAAAACAAACATAAATAATAAAAATTAGACCTTTCTGGTCAATATTTAATGTACCATGTCTATTAAAACATATACAGCATATGCACTAAAAAGAAAAAATGAACAAGCTCATCCTACATTATTATTATAATTTTTTTTTTTTACATTTTCTTTCTATTGTTTTAAACTTTGCCATGGGTCAATTTGACCTACAACAAACGGAGGGTCAAACAACTAACCAATTATAGGGGAATTTTTTTTTGTGCTAAATTAATGTAACAAATGTAAATATTGCTAATAAATCTACAGTATTAGCAATAGAAATAATTTTATTATTTTTATTTCAATAAATCCTGACTAAGCTGTCCCATCTGTCTGTTTTAAAACTCAAACATGGCTTGACCTGACGTTTGGCCCTCTCCTTGGCTGTGGTAAACACAAGGGTATTTTGTCAATTTGAAGTGCGGCATTTATTTGTTCAAGTGTACCTGTTAGAGCAGTGCACGCTTTGTACGTATGCATTGGAAAATGGAAAAACTGCGTGCAAGTGCGTACCCCGGGCTTGAAAGCGGGCAGGCCGAGGCCCACCCCGATGGTGGCCTTGTTAGGGTTGACCACGGAGTTGTAGTGGATGCTGCGGTGGTAGCTCACTCGGATGGGCTCGTCATTATTCTGGTGGATGCCGTGGAAGGTGTTGATTGGCTCTGTGGTGGGAAGAGAGGGGGTTTAGCATTGAGGCAGCTGATGGCAGGCACAAGGAGATTAACGAAACTAAGCAGGGCTGCAGCCATCAAATTTTTTTTAATAGAGCATTGTCATAATCTCATCTATTAATTAACGTGCATGTGACTTGTAGGTATTATTTTTGCCTACTTGGGGTCACCATCACGTTCTACTGTAGTATGAATGACTTTGTGTATGGCTTTCAAAGGCGGGCCTGGCCTGGTGACATGACATGGGAGTCAGCTGTTACCTTGTATGGGCGATAGAAGATGTGCTGTTGTGGTCAGTGCTGGGGAGTAACTAATTAAATGTAACAAGATTGCGTAATTGAATTACAAAATATATGTAATTGCAATCCATTACATTGCTGGGAAAAAAACAATTAAATTAGTTGCCTTTGGAAATGTTCATGATTACAGATTAGTTGCATTTGAAAAATAGCCTCTCTTAGTATCAAACATGACAGATTTTTCCAAATTTGACCTCGAAGCGCCACCTTGTGGTGCAATCTATTAGCTTGTCTGAGATGTTGAGAAGTTTGACTCATAGTTACATTTTTTACCACAAAGAAGATTGGGCCTCATTTACCGTATTTTCACGACCATAAGGCGCACTTAAAAGTCTTACATTTTCTCCAAAATGGACAGGACGCCTTATAATGCGTCGCACCTTATGTGTGACTTTGATGAGCGCTCCGCTTGACTGACTGGGAGCCTTTCCTGCCGACACGCTGCTTATATAGAGGAAAGGCGGACGTGACTGAGGACAGCATGCGGACATAAAGGGGGAAGGGTTCGCGTGAAGGAGGACGCTAAAAGGAACGCCCCCAGTAGGTATATAGCGCCGCTATGTGCCTTGTGCAAAACAACATCGGTTTGGCTAAGGACCCTCGAAAATGGCAGCTACGAAGAGACGCTTACGAAGCACAGTTTAAACTACAAGCTATCAGTTACGCGGAGGAACACAGGAATCGTGCAGCCGCGAGAGAATTCAAGACCAACAAATCCATGGTTCGCAAGTGGAGGAAGCAGGAAAACGAGCTTTACCAAGTCAAGAAGACGAAGCTGAGTTTCCACGGAAACAAGGCGAGGTGGCCGAGTTGGAAGACCAACTCAAGCAATGGATTAATGAGCAAAGAACAGCCAGGAGAAGCGTCTCTACAGTCACCATTCGACTGAGGGCAATAACGCTTGCAGAAGAAATGAAAATCGAACATTTTCAAGGAGGTCCGTCTTGGTGCTTTCGTTTTATGAAACGGTGCCATCTATCCATCCGGGCAAGGACTACCGTGGCGCAGCAACTTCCGGCGGATTACAAGGAAAAGCTGGCCATCTTCCCCTCCTACTGCAGTAAAAAGATTGTCGACAAACACATCCAGCCCAACCACATCACCAACATGGGCGAGGTGCCGCTCACTTTCGCCATTCCGGTATACCACACTGTAGAGAAGAAGGGGGACCACCATAGTAGCGATACAAACAACGGGGCACGAGAAGTCGGCTTTTACTGTTGTGCTTGGTTGCCATGGTAATGGACAGAAACCGTCACCTCTTAGACGCTGCCTAAAGAAAAGTTTGCAGCCGAAGTCATCGTTAAGGCCAATCAAAAGGGCTGGATGGACGAGGAGAAAATGAGAGAGTGGCTGAGTGAGGTGTACGTAAAGAGACCAGATGTTTTTTTCCACGCGTCACTGTCCCTGTTGATCTGTGACTCCATGCGTGCCTGGGAGGCAGCGCCGGGTGAGTTACGCCACCATATGATTGTGGATGCCTGGGCTAAGGTATCTGCTTTGACTGTTGCCCGAGCTTTCGCGAAAGCCGGCATCATTGCTGAACAGCCCCCCGGCAACGAGACTGACTCTGACAACGACGAGAGGGAAGCCGGCATATTTGATGGAGAGCTTGCCCAGCTGTTCATTTCGGATACAGAAGATGAGGACTTTGATGGGTTTGTGGATGAGGCTTGATCAAAAAATAACGTGAGTACATTGTTAAATACTTCAATAAAGTACAACCGAACTCAGTTATGCTCCCGCTGCCTTTTTAAAAACATTGTTTTAGCGTGCATGCATGCTACCGTATGTTTTAAGCTAGCATATGTTTTACAACTTGCCTGCGCCCAACAATACGGTGCGCCTTATGTATGTGTTAAATACAGAAATAGACCCCGTAACTGGGACTGCGCCTTCTAATAGGGTGCGCCCTATGGTCGTGAAAATACGGTAGTTACTGTGTGTACACGAAGTAATTAACGGTGAGAACATTGGCACTTATTCCATAGTTCTGGACTTACAAATGATGTCTGCAGAAAAAATCCCCCCCCCCCAAAACAGACTCAGTAGTAATTTTAGGGTCATTTTCTGATGAAATATTAGATTTTCAACCAGATTTTGACCCACCCACATTTTGCACACATCAGCCTGTCACAGCCTGACACGTAGATGGCAAAAGGCGAGGACATTTCCTCATTGAACTTTATAATGTGTTCTGCAGTCATTTTTGCCTTTATTGAAGGTCTGAACTTTGTTTTGGCATTAATGAGTGAAAATAGTGATCGTGAAACATTTTGGAGGGCTTGTTGTTTAAAAAATAAATAAATAAATAAATAAATACAATTTTTAAAAAAGCAAAAAAATAAATAAATAAATCACCCGTTGAAATGCCTCCTGGAGGAAAGAAGACATACCCACGTCACCCGACATGAATTCTTGCAGATTAATTTCTGCATATGTCAGCTTCATTTCGTATCGATTGCACCACAAATGCCTCTAAGATATTTCAATATAGTTTCTATAGATCACAGAGGCATTTCTGGATGTGGTATTGTGAGACAGACGTGGACTTTGACTTCATAACGGGGGAATTTCAAGGCCAAAAGCATTTCGTCGCTTATTGTCCCAAAACTGCGAACCATCGTCACCATATTTATGGGTACATCCCTATTCATGCCCACTTACACTTCTGAAAATATCAAAACAATTGGCCCGTTGTTTATGATTTTATGGGCCAAAGCGTTTCCACCCACATGAGGAAGTGCTTTGCAGATCAATTCATTTCCGTACGTAGGCCTTCATATACACGGGTTTTGTCATCTTAATTTGGTATTGATTGAACCAGAAATACCTCTAAGATGTTCCCATAGATCACAAGGGTGTTTCTGTAGGTGGCATGGTGTGATGGACACGGACTTCGGCTTCAGGCTGTCATTACGTCAAATGACCCATGACAAGGGTCTTCCAGCCAAAAGCATTTCACTTTGTCCCAAAAAGATTAAAACTCTTTTAAATGTATTTAAACCCTGTGCAAGATGTAGATAGATCAATTCACAGTACACACTCACACTGACGTGGTTGAATTGTGACATACTCCGGTCAGCATATGATTCGTATCCAACACTAATTCCATGAATTTTAATCAACGACAAATGCCTCTTTATTTTTATATGCATACAGTGCATCGGGAAAGTATTTACGGCGGCTCACCTTTTATTTGTTTTTATTATTATTATTTTTTTTTACATTTTGTTACATACAGCCTCATTCCAAAATAGAATAAATTAATGCTTTCCCTCAAAATTCTACATACAAACACCCCTAATAACAATGTAAATTTTCATTATGAATTTTGTTGTTGAAATACAAAAAAATAAGTACACAAGTATTCGCAGCTTTTGCCACAAAGCTCAAAATTGAGGTCAGGTGCATCATGGTTCCACTGATCATCCTTGAGAGGGTCCTACAGCTTAATTGGAGTCTGCCTGTGGGGAATTCAGTTTATTGTACATGATTTAGAAAGGCACACACTCGTCTATATGAGGTCCCACAGGTGACTGTGCATGTCAGAGCACAAACTAAGCATGAAGTCAAAGGAATTTTCTGTAGACTTCCAAGACAGTATTGTCTCGAGGCACAAATCTGGGGAAAGGTACAGAAAAGTTTCTGCTGCTTTGAAGGTTCCAATGAGAACAATGGCCTCCATCATCCATAAATGGAAGAAGTTCCGAACCACCAGGACTCTTCCTAGAGCTGGCCGCCCATTTAAACTGAGCAATCGAGGGAGAAGGGCCTTAGTCAGGGAGGTGACCAAGAACCCGACGATCAGCAGAACCTTCCAGAAGGACAACCATCTCTCCAGTACTCCACCAATCAGGCTTGTATGGTAGAGTGGCCAGACGGAAGCCACTCCTTAGTAAAAGGAACATGCCAGCCTGCCTGGAGTTTGCCAAAGGCACCTGACCATGAGAAAGAAAAGGATCTGGTCTGATGAGACAAAGATTGAAGTCTTGGGTGTGAATGCCAGGCAAAATGTTTGGAGGAAACCAGAAACCGCTCATCACCTGACCAATACCATCCCTACAGTGAAGCATGGTGGTGGCAGCATCATGGTGTGGGGATGTTTTTCAGCAGTAGGAACTGGGAGACTAGTCAGGATTGAGTGAAAGATAAATGCAGCAATGTACAGAGACATCCTGAATGAAAACCTGCTCCAGAGTGCTCAGGACCTAAGTCTGGGGCGAAGGTTTACCTTCCAACAGGAAAACGACCCTAAGCACACAGCCAAGACAACGAAGGAGTGGCTTCAGGACACCTCTGTGAATGTCCTTGAGTGGCCCAGCCAGAGCCCAGACTTTAATCCGATCGAACATCTCTTGAGAGATCTGAAAATGGCTGTGCACCGACGCTCCCCATCCAACCTGATGGAGCTTGAGAGGTGCTGCAAAGAGGAATGGGCAAAACTGCCCAAAGATAGGTGTGCCAAGCTTGTGGCATCATGTTCAAAAAGACTTGAGGATGTAGTTACTGCCAAAGGTGCATCAACAAAGTATTGAGCAAAGGGTGTGAATACTTACGTGCATGTGATATCGTAGTTGTTTATTTTTAATACATTTGCAAAAATTTCAAAAACCTATTTTTCACATTGTCATTGTGGGGTGTTATGTGTAGAAATGTGAGAAAAAATAAATAAATAATAATAATTTATTCCATTTTGGGAATGAGGCTGTAATGTAACAAAATCTGGAAAAGGTGAAATGCAGTGAATATTTTCCGGATCCACTGTATAAACAAATGCAGTGTTTGCTCATTCTCGGCTGTTCAATTCAAATCTGGCCCCGCCTGTGTGGAGTTTTCATGTTCTCCCCGTGCCTGCGTGGGTTTTCTCCGGGTACTACGGTTTCCTCCCACATCCCAAAAACATGCATGGTAGTTTGATTGAAGACTCTAAGAATGCCTGTAGGTGTGAATGTCAGTGTGAATGGTTGTTTGTTTATATGTGCCCTGCGGTTGGCTGGCAAACAATTCAGGGTGTACCCCACCTTTCGCCCAGAGTCTGCTGGGATAGGATCCAGCACGCCCACGACCCTAGTGAGGATAGGCGGTATGGAAAATGAATGAATGAATGATTAACATGATTATTATATGCTGGTGGTGGGGGCAGCGTTCTCAAAGGCAATGCATGCACATTGAAAATAAATCAGAACTTGCTAATTTCTCAACCAAATTTCAGGAGATTTACTTTTTTGTCAACATCAAAGCATGTCCTATTAAAAACAGAACATTTGAAAAAAGAACCCCCCAAAAATTCTTACATATGAAAGGTTATTCCTAGTTGCCTTGCTGTGATTGTACATGATTGTGCATCCTTATTGGTTCCATTTTAAAGTGCATTTAACATTTAGCGTTAAAAACTGTTAAAGGCCAGAGTATTCCCTTCATTTTAATTTGCATAAACATGTCAGGAATCATGGTGGAAGCTGCAAAGTTTATTTAGTTAACTGTACTATTATCGTAATTGTCTCTATTTTTAGTCTGCACATACCTTAGAAGCTTCAAGCTGGAAGCTAAAGATGATTAGCAGCTGCTTGCTGGTGCGATTAGTTGCAATTTACATATGATCCAATTAGTCGACCAATCGCACAAATGATGATTAGTCAACTAGCAAAATAATTGTTTGCGGCAGCCCTCGTACACATTGCACTTTATCTTCGTGTTAACTTATTTCTACACATAGTGGTGTGTGTGACTGCAGTAGCATCAGTCCGTGTGAAAAATATCCCTGCGAAACTTTGGGGCATAGGTTTTGCTTCATTCTTTTAATATTTTGAATCATTGCAGCCCTAAATCTAACAACTTAATCAACGAAACGAGAATGAGCAGAAGACACCTGTGCCGTACTGGTACACCTCCACTGGCCTGTTGTACATCTCTGCCATGGCCTGCATCTCAATGTGGTTGCCATGGCAATTGTTTTTCCTCTTCCTGTTGATGTACGTGGTGAAGTCCTCTGTCACGTAGTTGGAAAAATAGTCGGCGTTCTTCATCTGCAAAGTAAAAGTCAGAAAAAAAGTCACATACGCCATACAACCAATTATTACTTATGCAACCCCAATTCCAATGAAGTTGGGACATTGTGTTAAACAAATGAAAACAGAATGATTTGCAAATCATGTTCAACCTATATTTAATTGAATACACTACAAAGATAGATATTTAATGTTCAAAGTAATAAACTTTATTGTTTTTAGCAAATAATCATTAACTTAGAATTTTATGGCTGCAACACGTTCCAAAAAAGCTGGGACAGGTGGCAAAAAAGACTGAGAAAGTTGAGGAATGCTCATCAAACACCTGTTTGGAACATCCCACAGGTGAACAGGTTAATTGGGAACAGGTGGGTGCCATGATTGGGTATAAAAGGAGCTTCCCTGAATTGCTCAGTCATTCACAAGCAAAGATGGGGTGAGGTTCACCTCTTTGTGAACAAGTGCGTGAGAAAATAGTCGAACAGTTTAAGGACAATGTTCCTCAACGTATAATTGCAATGAATTTAGGGATTTCATCATCTACGGTCCATAATATCATCAAAAGGTTCAGAGAATCTGGAGAAATCACTGCATGTAAGTGGCAAGGGCGAAAAACAACATTGAATGCCCGTGACTTTCAATACCTCAGGCGGCACTGCATCAAAAACCGACATCAATGTGTAAAGGGTATCATCACATAGGCTCAGGAACACTTCAGAAAACCAATGTCAGTAAATACAGTTCTGTAAGTGCAACTTGAAACGCTACTATGCAAGGGAAAAGCTATTTATCAACAACACCCAGAAACGCCGCCGGCTTCTCTGGACCCGAGCTCATCTAAGATGGACTGATGCAAAGTGGAAAAGTGTTCTGTGGTCTGACGAGTCCACATTTCAAATTGTTTTTAGAAATTGTGGACGTCGTGTCCTCCGGGCCAAAGAGGAAAATAATCATCCGGACTGTTATGGACGCAAAGTTCAAAAGCCAGCATCTGTGATGGTATGGGGCTGTGTTAGTGCCAATGGCATGGGTAAATTACACATCTGTGAAGGCACCATTAATGCTGCAAGGTACATAGAGGTTTTGGAGAAACATATGCTGCCATCCAAGCGACGTCTTATTCATGGACGCCCCTACTTATTTCAGCAAGACAATGCCAAACTACATTCTGCACGTGTTACAACAGCGTGGCTTCGTAGTAAAAGAGTGGAGGTACTAGACTGGCCTGCCTGAAGTCAAGACCTGTCTCCCATTGAAAATGTGTGGCGCATTATGAAGCGTAAAATGCGACAACAGAGACCCCAGACTGTTGTACAGCTGAAGCTGGACATCAAGCAAGAATGGGAAATAATTCCATCTACAAAGCTTCAACAATTACTGTCCTCAGTTCCCAAATGTTTATTGAATGTTGTTAAAAGAAAAGGTGATGTAACACAGTGGTAAACATGACCCTGTCGCAGCTTTTTTGGAACGTGTTGCAGCCATAAAATTCCAAGTTAAAATTTATTGTTTTTAGCAAATAATCATTATCAGTTTGAACATGAAACATCTTGTCTTTGTAGTGTATTCAATTAAATATACATTGAACATGATTTGCAAATCATTGTATTCTGTTTTTATTTATGTTTAACACAACGTCCCAACTTCATTGGAGTTGGGGTTGTACAGCTTGTCGTAGTATGTTATTCGTCGATTCGTTTTCATTTGAATCCGAAAATTCTGATTTGGCGTTCATTTTTTTTTTTGCCGCACTTGCGAATGAACTCGATTTAGCACAGATTAGTTTATAGCTGTACTAAATACATGTGGTAATGTAGTTAGCTGGTCATTTGCGTTTGAGTTGACCCACATTTTTAGTTCCAGTTTAACTTGTTAACTGCCTCAATGTTGGCACAAGACAAATTTTATTGTTTTACTCACCTGATTCCAACTTGTGTGCTGTGTTTGGCTGTAGGTCGAAGCTGCAGGGAGTTCGAAGTGTTGCACGGAGCCGATTGGTCATTTATTTTTTTACAAAGTTAAGCCACACTTTCAATCGCCGCAGCATGTGTGCATTGGCACGCACGCAAAAGCATTATTCTTTTTTAGTGGTCAGCGCACCAGGCATTGAAACTATGAACACAACGTCACACTTTCATGTTAAATTTTATAGTTTTAATATCACGTTACACTAGTTTATGTTTTACGTTTTCAATGTTATCCATGGAATATTTCCATGATTTTTATAGAAAATTTTATTTTCCAGTAACTTTTTAAGGACCTGGAAATTTCCTTTTCCTTTTCCATAATTTGTCCAGGCTTTTCATGACCGTGAGAACCCTGAGCAATGTTTTTTTTTTTTTTTTTTTTTTAATAAACAGAAATGAACAAAGATGATCAGTTATTAAAGGGGACCTATCATGGAGAATTTACATTAATTGTCTGTAAATTTTAGTTATCTGACAAAAAAGCCGTTGTGCACGCCAGCACGACACTCCCGTAATAGTGGGGCAAATTAACAACTACACCCACACAAAGTTTCTCGGCCGAAAACTTGGCAGCTACTCTAGACCAAGTTCCAGAGCAAAATAAGCACTTTGACACGATTGTGTCAGAGCCACAAGGTAATCAGAGGTGCAGTGTTACCACAGACTTGTGTTAGTTATCTTCATGTGTGGGATCTGTCACAGATAAATACTCTTAAGATTTGAAAAAAAAAGCTTTATGTGTGTACCTCATCTCATGTGGATAAAAAACAATCGGCCTGTTATTGTGCCGATTTTGCTCCTTTCCGACCAAGCATGTCAAACGTCAGACATCTTATACTGAACTAAAATATAAACGCAACACTTTTGTTTTTGCTCCCATTTTTCGTGAGCTGGACTCCAAGATCTAAAACTTTTTCTACATACATGAAAGGCCATTTTCCTCAAATATTGTTCACAAATCTGTCTAAATCTGTGTTAGTGAGCATTTCTTTGTCGAGATAATCCATCCCACCTCACAGGTGTGGCATATCAAGATGCTGATTAGACAGCATGATTATTGCACAGGTGTGCCATAGTCTGGCCACAATAAAAGGCCACTCTAAAATGTGCAGTTTTATCACACAACACAATGCCACAGATGTCGTAAGTTCTGAGGGAGCGTGCAATTGGCATGCTGACTGCAGGAATGTCCACCAGAGCTGTTGCCCGTGAATTGAATGTTCATTTCTCTACCATAAGCCGTCTCCAAAGGTGTTTCAGACAATTTGGCAGCACACCTAACCGGCCTCACAACCGCAGACCACGTGTAACCGTACCAGCCCAGGACCGCCACATCCAGCATGTTCACCTCCAAGATCGTCTGAGACCAGCCACCCGGACAGCTGCTGCAACAATCAGTTTGCATAACCAAAGAATTTCTGCACAAACTGTCAGAAACAGTCTCAGGGAAGCTCATCTGCACACTTTAGATCTTTGAGTCCAGCTCACAAAAAATGTGAGCAAAAACAAAAGTGTTGCGTTTATATTTTTGTTCAGTGTATGTTGAATAGTCCTGCTCACCATTATCGGCACCCAAAGTTTAAGTACTAAATGCGGAATATCTCCTGAGGAAACTTTTCTCAAGCGAAACAACAATGTTCTATAGAGAACTTGCGTTTTATACAAAAGAGCGAAGGAAAAACAACATTTTATGGACAGATGAAACAAAAAAGAGCTTTTTGACAATGCAGACAAACAGTATGTTTACAGACGGCGCAATTAAACCTTTAAGGAAAAGAACACCCTGCCAACAGTCAAGCATGGTAGAGGAGCCATAATGCTGTGGGGTAGGGGTGTAACGATTCGTTTCAACAACAATTTGATTCCTATCACGATTCATGGTTGCCGATTCGATTCAAGGATAATATTGGTTCATTTAGAACAATCCGATCCAAAACATTGGCTGGAAATCGATTCAGGAACATTTTAACCAAAAATGAATCCAGTGTGACTATGAAATAAATACCTGGACTGTGCAGTTTAAATTTCTTACATTCTTGTTTCTTCTAAGGGAATCGGGTAAAAACTAATTATGGTCATTAAATATCGTCCTGATGTACTTTGCTTTTGTCTTGTCTTATTGTGTACTGTGCTGTATGTGTTTTCTAATAGACTATGAGTCTGCTTAATAAAAGTCGATTGACTGTATTGCTTAGCAATAAAACAGGGGGAAACAGCAACTTGTTATTTATATTATTTCAGCTATGATTTTATTGTTGGGACATTTTTTTCCTTGAAAAGAGATGATTATTTGGTGTCAGAATTATGAGGGGGTCCTTGGTAAAATGTCTCCACATTTTATGTCCCTAGCTGGACTCAAAATACCAGCAACAGTGTGTGAAAACCTTGTGAAGACTTACAGAAACGGTTTACCTCTGTCATTGCCAACAAAGGGTATATAACCAAGTATTGAGATGAACTTTTGTTATTGACCAAATACTTATTTCCCACCATAATTTGGTAAGAAATTATTTCAAAATGAGACAATGTGATTTTCTGGATTTCTTTTTCCTCATTTTGTCTCTCATAGGTGAGGTATACCTATGACGAAAATGACAGGCCTCTCTCATCTTTTTAAGTGGGAGAACACAATTGGTGGCTGACTAAAAACGTTTTTGCCCTACTGTATTTACCAGACATGCAACCACCAAAGCCATGAAAAAGGTGACAAAAAATACAAAACGTTGTAGGGGGGATCGAGGGGGATCCCCCGGGCTCCCGCAGAGGACGTTTTTGATTTTCACATAAATTAAGCAATCTGGAAAGACACTGAAAAGTACAATAAGGAAAAATTTTAAAAAATTATTCACGCAGAAAAACATTTATTTACCCGCTCAAGTACATGTTGATGTACAAATTTAGGATTCAAATTAAATTTGCCTCATTTCTTCCCTTTTTTGTTTTGGCCTCCAACTTGAGCCAGGCCCATCTCGACCTGCACTTGATGCCAGCTTCAAGCTGTGCCAAATGAATAGCATCCTCCTCTTTAAGCGTACTCATTCTGGAATAGAATTGACTACAATCATTGTCTGGTTCACTTCATTTTTCTCTTTTACCAACTTCAAAGGCTAATCCCAAATGCATTCTCCAGGAAAATATTAACTACAATATTTTTCTATTTTTATTGGCCATTGCTAAATTTGACGTTGGTTCATTCTGTGTTGTGACATAATTCCTAACATCGCTCTGTCGCTTAATACCTTTAACTCTAACATCCGTAAACTAATTAGATAAATGTAGGCGTGTTTCCTAATTAATACAAGATGTATTAGCGGATCAACTCTTGTCGCCGAAGTTACGTGTGCTTCACTGTTCCACTGGGACCACAACCAGGGCCACGACCTGCAGCACCTCAACGCGAAAATACAAAAGACTAGAATGGATTTCGGTGCCAGCGCTGAAGGAGTACGAAACAGTGTATGACAACAGCAACCGCCCCCCCCCCCCCCAGAAAAACTCATGGGATCTGTACGATTTATGGAAATGGCCTACTTTAAGTTCGAAACAGCGAAATTCGCCGAAAGGCGACTGATTTGCATGTATGATTTACGTCCGAAAGGCTAACTTGTCGAGCACAGATTGATCGAGTTGGATCGTAGGAATATAAATCGGAACATCGATATAATGAATGAATTGTTTCATCACTAGCTGTGGGGCTGCTCTGCTCCATCTGGTACTGGAGGCCTTGGCTGAATTACAGGTGTCATGAAATCAGAAAACATTCAAGATATTTTAGAGCAAAATGTCTTAACTAGTGTAAGAAAACTTGGTTTGGGGCAAAGATCATGGGTCCTCCAGCAAGACAAAGACCCAAAGCACACATCCAAAATCACGCAGGAATGGTTAAAAAGGAAACATGGACTGTTTCAAAATGGCCAGCAATGAGTCCTGAGCTCAATCCAATTGAAGATCTTTGGGGGGAAATGAAATATGCCATTGGGGAAAAGAACGCTGCAAATGTTCAAGAGCTTGAAGAAATTGCAAAGAGAGAAAATACCACCTGAGAAGTGAAAAAAACCTTAGAGATGGATACAGGAAACGTTTGAAGGCTGTCATCGCTGCCAAAGGGTTTGCAACCAAATATTGAGGGGTGCCAATATTGCTACACATGCTGTTTTCTGGGGGGGAGTTTTCTCTGAAATTGCAATATCGAAGTTGGAAAAAATTTTTTTTCTTTGTTAAATTACTTTGGACCTCGTTAAAAGATCCTAATGAGATAGGTTTGGTACATTTACAGGTTATCCAAAAAATGTAGGGGTGCCAATAATGATGAACAGGACTATAGATATAAACAATACAGTTTTAAAATTTGAATTAATTACTTTGATAAAATAAAGTATTTGACCCATTTAAAACCCCTTTTTAAGGTCATGTAGGAATGACGAGGGTGTTCCACTCACCAGGTAGTCCATGCAGTGCTTCCTCACCACCTCGTGCATGTCCTGATCGCCATATACCTGGTCAGCTGACAAATGCACACACATATTTAGTGTAGCCAACTAATTTTCCAGGGATGTTGCTTGCATGATTGTCTGATCAACTGCAGTCAGTTGACTATTTGACAGAGAAAATCATTTTGTCTCATTTCGCAGGAAAATGTGTTTGGGACGCTTTTCAGAAGTTGCCAAACTCAGATTAAAAGTGCTCCTCCGCGATAGGGAGCGAGTCCTGACACACATATCGAGTGCCTATAGATGCCACAAGATGGTGGCAAAGCACTACTTTTGTCTAAATTAATCTCATTAATTCATTTCAAAATAGTTTATTGGCACTAAGTTCCCAAAGCAGCACTTTACTTTGGCCTAAGCACAACAACAGAAAATAGGTGAGTATTTCAGGGAATAATGGAGGAGAGGTTCCGAAGACAAAATAAAATCAGTTAAGACGTGAATGTGCTATTCATGAATCGTGAATCTGCAGTGGAAGACTAGCTAAATTTGTTGCTAGGTGCTTTATGGAAAAATACAATGTGGTGCATTGACTTAAGAGTGAAATTCATTCCGTGACCAAGCTTGGAAGCAGCTGCCTACAGCAGCTCCTTGCGAGTGTCCTCATTTTGTATTTGTGTTTGACTGTTTGTCCTGAATGTAAGTGCATCCACGACTGTGGGTCTCCTTGCCCATACGTGAGGGCATTACTGTACCTTTAGGCCTCCATTTTTCTTTGCCCCTTCACTCGAACAGTAGCTTATCTGAAGCTCCCTCATGACTCGAATTTTGGCTCAGAAAACAAGTGACAATACATAACTCAAAAAACACGGAAGATGGCACACTCTTAAGGTTAAGTTAAAAAAAAATCCTGAAAATCACATCTGATTTTTAAAGACTTTATTAGCAAATTATGGTGGAAAATAAGTATTTGGTCACCTATAAACAAGCAAGATTTCTGGCGCCCACAGACATGTAACTTCTTCTTTAAGAAGGTTCTCTGTCCTCCACTCGTTACCTGTATTAATAGCACCTGTTTGAACTCATCAGTATAAAAGACACCTCTCCACAACGTCAAACAGTCACATTCCAAACTCCACCATGGCCAAGACCAAAGAGCACCAGAACGCCAGAAACAAAATTGTAGACCTGCACCAGGCTGGGAAGACTGAATCTGCAATAGGTAAGCAGCTTGGTGTGAAGAACTCATCAGTGGGAGCAATTAATAGAAAATGGAAGACATATAAGACCACTGATAATCTCCCTTGATTTGGGGCTCCATGCAAGATCTCACCCCATGGGGTCAAAATTATCACAAGAACGGTGAGCAAAAATCCCAGAACCACATGGGGGGACCTAGTGAATGACCTGCAGAGAGCTGGGATCAAAGTAACAAAGGCTGCCATCAGTAACACACGACGTCGCCAGGGACTCAAATCCTGCAGTGCCAGACGTGTCCCCCTGCTTAAGCCAGTATATGTCCAGGCCTGTCTGAAGTTTGCTAGAGAGCATTTGGATTATCCAGAAGAGGATTGGGAGAATGTCATATGGTCAGATGAAACCAAAATAGAACCTTTTGGTAAAAACCCAACTTGTCATGTTTGGAGGAGAAAGAATGCCGAGTTGCATCCAAAGAACACCATACCTACTGTGAAGCATGGGGGTGGAAACATCATGCTTTGGGGCTGTTTTTCTGCAAAGGGACCAGGATGACAGATCAGTGATAAGGAAAGAATGAATGGGGCCATGTATCGTGAGATTTAGAGTGAAAACCTCCTTCCATCAGCAATGGCATTGAAGATGAAATGTGGCTGGGTGTTTCAGCATGACAATGATCCCAAACAAATGATCCCGGGCAACGAAGGAGTGGCTTCGTAAGAAGCATTTCAAGGTCCTGGAGTGGCCTAGCCAGTCTCCAGATCTCGTCCCCATAGAAAATCTTTGGAAAGAGTTGAAAGTCTGTGTTGCCTAGCGACAGCCCCGAAACAGCACTGCTCTAGAGGAGATCTGTATGGAGGAATGGGCCAAAATACCAGCAACAGTGTGTGAAAGCCTTGTGAAGACTTACAGAAAACGTTTGACCTCTGTCATTGCCAACAAAGGGTATATACCAAAGCATTGAGATGAACTTTTGTTATTGACCAAATACTTACTTTCCACCATAATTTGCTAATAAATTCTTTAAAAATCTGTTTTTTTCATTTAGTCTCTCATAAGTGAGGTATACCTATGATGAAAACTACAGGCCTCTCTCACCTTTTTAAGTGGGAGAACTTGCACAATTGGTGGCTAACTAAATACTTTTTTGCCCCACTGTATCAATAATATTAATTCAAAGTCAGTATCAGATTGATACTTGCGTAATGAGATCAACACTGTAGTTTCAGTTTCGCTCTTGTATGCACTGCTGCTGTTTCATCAATCAGGCGACTTGCGGCTTCTGACTCAGCACGTAGCAGGCACACTTTGTTCCTCCCACCCCCCTTGCATTTCGATCAGGGATGTGCCGATCACATGTTTTTGCACCAAGTCAGAGTCTTTGATTTTAAGGATCTGCCGATACAATGTCCCGATCCAATCCCTCGACAATGCATTAAAAAAGAATGTTCATCCAAATTTTCTCAAGTTAATATATGTACATGTGTATGTATATAGATGGATAGATAGATATGGGGGATTTCTCTGAGCTTGTGGTAAACAATACATTTACATTGTTAGTTATTACTTTAGCGTGTCTTAAGGCTATGACGTCTGTCCAGGCAGATACAGAGTTGGTGGTATAAGTCACGTGCGTGACTCCACTCATCTACAAACGACACTATTGATTTATGACTACAAGCTTACTTGTCACAAAATAATTCACACTTAATAAACTTCTATTTGAAGTTATGTTGTTTGAACATGTCACAATTGCTAACATGTCTGACGTTTTCTAGACTCGACGACGCCATTCAGCGAGGCAGCTTTATAGTAGGCTTTGCAGACTTATTTTGAAGTAGTGTCTTTCAGTTTGCGTTGAGGGTGGGCGGTAGGTGTTGTGCAACGGGCCAATAGAATCAAGGCAGACTGTGCGCACACACACACACAGACACACACGGAGCGTCTCTTTCACAGAGGCTTATACACGTACTAGAGAAACAGAAAAGTTACATTGGGTATTATAAAATGAAGCTTTTACTGTTCCATTTGGCAAGATCTTTGTACTTTCGAATTATTTTGTCACTGTGACATTGAAAATGTCAGAAAATGAACAAAAGCGATCTTTTTCACCCAATTTCGATTAGCTGAAAATCATGTGATCGACTCTGATTTTCGATCATGTGATCAGATCAGGACATCCCTAATGTCGATGTTATGCCGTCACGTGACAAAGAGATACGGAGCAGAACAATGACAGAAAGGAAGAGGCGCGCCGTGTGGCTATATTTTCAGGCCAAAAATGACACAACGGCAAGTTGCACAATTTGTAAAAAGGCTGTAATGTACAGTGGTAACACCACAAATTTATACAAGCACATGAAAAATCATGCAAAACAACACACCTGCAAAAGAAAACGGATTTTTTTTCTTTTTATAAAAAAGTATTTTCTATTAACTAATAAACTGTCCTAATTCTGTCCTGAGTTTTAACTATTTAATAATTAAAACTCATTCACTGCCAGCCTACCCAGTTAACATGGATATTTGACTTCTAAAGCTGTCAATGGCAGTGAATGTGTAAAAGAAAGAAACATTACAAAAACAATTAAATGTCCTGAAAATTTAGATTAAGCAATTATGTGATGCATCTACCTTAAAACTGCAATCCACAACTATTTTTTATTAAAACAAAAAATTTCACCCAAGCCAATACTAGAGATGACAAACTGCTGATTAGGCCTGTCAGCTCCTCTCACATCTTGCTGTATTTGTCAATATTTTATTTTGCTATATTTAGTGAATCCCCAATTCATTTCCCGCGCTGACCCAGTTAGTGGCGCACCGAAAACGACGTAGAAGGAAATGATGGCACGGAAATTAGACATTTTGCAGAGCAATGGGCGGAGCACGGTTGTAAAACGCTCACTAAAAACCTTATTTAGCGCTTCTGTAGCACAAAATAGTCATACAATAATTACTCTGTAAACGAAAACAATAATAAAAATTGCCGGAAACGAACATCATCTACCTCTTTTCGATGAGCCGTTGCCTGCCAGCAGCTCTGTGGGTTGGTCACAACTAGACTTTACACCGATTTGATTGGGCTGATCGGTATCGGCCTATATTTAGCCTTTTATGCTGATCAGCTTTAATGTCATAATTCGCCGATCCGATCAATGTCCGCAAAAGACATTTACTCCCCGTCGCCACGTGCACAGTATATTTGAATCCAAAAGCTAGTTTATTTTTAGCCTTTTCGCGTGTCTTTTGACGTAGTACTGTAAATATCTGACGGGCAAAGAAGTTATTATAAAAAAAAAATTTTTTTAAACCTCGGCGGTGTGGGACAGACAACGTCGGAGACAGGCAACACGTAATACCCGGATCAGACTACAAGACAAATTTGCTCTTTCACGATTGCACTGTCAGACTACTGCAATAAAATATTGTATTACGCATAACGTTTTTTATGATCATTGGGTTTTATCTTGTCAACTCAAATGCGACCGGATACACTCGTTACCGTGGCGACCACAACAAGAGTGGAGCAAGCCGACGGTATTATAAGGACAAAATGGGGAAAAACGTGTGTTGGTGGTCACCGGTGCTCAGGAGAGGAGAGGATGTTCGTTTAAGGCTTGCTTGAGGTATGTTCATGTACTTTTAATACGATATGGCTCACAAGCCGGCAATAAAATGTTATGTAGCCTAGCAAGCTAGCGGTAGCACGAACGGTTGAAGATAAACATGCCGCCGTTCTGTCGACTCATGTTCTAAAGTTTCGGTGTGGGTGAAATAATTTAATTACAGTAAGTTAGCACCCATTATTTCTGTCATGTAATGTTGGTTTGACCTGACTGATTAGAATACAGGATCTGACTAGAGCGGTGATTTCCAACCTTTATGGAGGCAAGGAACATATGTTATAATTGAAAAATCTCACGGCACACCAACAAACAAAAATGTCACAAAAAGTGGATACATTAATTACTGTATTTATTTCCTGCCATCTAATAGAAGACCATTCATTTGTTCTGTCCGTCACTATGCCTCCCTGGCATAAATAGAGGAACAAAGATACATTATTTATTGTAAATATAATTTTGTGAGCAATTAAGTACACAAGTATATACAGTAAATGAACAGGTCATTTAAATAGACGCATTCATCCATCTTGTGATAGGATCGGTGATCGTTTTTTTAAACTCGCTGATTGGTCCCAAAAATCCTGATCGTGTATAGCCTAGTCACAACCCAGCACAAATAACATTTTGCACTTCTGTAGCACATAATAGTCATACAATAATTACTGTGTAAATGAAAACAGTAATAAAAATTCCCCCAAACGAACATCTACTCCTTTCAAGGAGCTGTTGCCTGCCAGGAGCTGTGTGGGTTGGTTACGACCCAGCACTCCTCTCGTCCTTACTAATCTGTTTTTTATTGCTTTAGTTGATCCTTACCTTATTTCTTTTAACCTGTGTGAGTGTGTAAGTTAACTTGCTAGTGACCCAGCGATGTGGTCTGCAAGAACTTTTATCCACTTGACTATAACTGAGCGTTGTAACGCTGTTGCCACTTCACAACATGGAGAGGTTCTCCCTGCCGGCTGCCACGACTTCCTTAATCTCCCTATGGACAACCAGCTGAGGTCGGAAGACGTGAAACAAAAAGCATGATCGAGATGGGAAAAGACGAAGAAGAGCAGGACGACAGCCGAAAAAAAGTCTTGAACGTCCACAAAGCGACCCCACCCGCACATTGAGTCATTATGTTGTACTTTATCCCGTTTATTAAAACAAAAAACATAGATTAATAGTTGGAAGAAGATGGCAGCTACACAATCAGGACGTGGGAGCCATACAGTATTTTAAAAGATGCTGGCTTATTTGAACGGCGATGTGAGGCATAAATGTACGTACGTACGCATCCCACCCACGTACATTTTGGTCACGGGCTTCACTTTTTTTTATCCACAGGTACATTATAAATATAGTTAAGTACTGTTGTAAAACACAGTAATATGTTTATTTTATAATGTATATTATTTGAATGCGTTAGGGGGAACCCGTAAATGTATGTCTCTATATTTACAAAGGTTACTGTAACTCAGCAGTTGTTAGAGAACATGCATGTACACTGGATATTGAACTACTGACAGTTTCTTTCGCATGTTTTATTTATCTCGCGGGTTTCAACAGCTCTGTTGTACACTTTGTTGGTGTATAGTCAGGGCAGGGACAGTTCGACTCGGCACAGCCCACGTCATATCGAACTGACGGACCGCTTTGTTTTAGTGCTGAATTCCAACAGTATGGGATGCCAAACATCGTGGATTATAGCTTTAATTATTGAAAAGTATCGGTATCGATATTGGCGATATCGGCCAAGTATTTATTTTGTATCGGATCGCTACCAAAATATGCAGTATCGCACGCCCATGTTTACCATTGCATTGGTTTTCCAAACACTACAGTGACACCTGGTGGCCATCAGAAGAAACATTTGACTCACCAACGGCCCTGAAGAGACATGCTCCGTCCTCCTTCATCTTCTTGATGACGAAACCTTTCTTGTCCTGCAGAGCTTTTTCAAACCAGTGCTCTTGCTACGCACACGCACGCACGTGCGCACACACACACACACACACACAGTCACAATTAGTGATTACGTCATTACAGCGGTGAGGAGTGAAAACATTGTACAGGGGGTCCTCATTTACAACCAAATTGTGTTTGCACATCGGCGACGACACCTCAACTCTGTTCCAATAATTTATCATCCTAAAAGAAGCCGCCAAACTGCATGTCTTGGCAGGTCTGTATGACTGTGCCAGCTCTCGCATGCACTTTTTTCATCTTAGAGGAGTTGTACAGGGGAGGCAAGGCGCACATACCTCTGGTCAAAAGTTTCCAACACATGGATAAAGGAGTGCTTTTGCAAATTATTTTTATTTCATTTTTGTTATTACTCATATTTTTAAGACATTTGGCTTTCAGATCAAAAGAAGAATATGAGACAAAAGTTCAGAATTCCAGCTTTTATTTCATGGTATTTATATCTAGATGTGTTAAACAACTCAGAGCTCCTTTGCTTTGAAGCCACCCACTTTTGAAGTGAGCAAACGTATTGGGACAGATATTATTAAATTAATGTGAATAATATTTAATATTCTGTGGCATATGACCCTTACTTGCAATAACTGCATCAAGCCTGAAACCCACTAACTTCACCAGACTGTTGCATTCTTTATTTGAAATGCTTTTCCAGGCCTTTACTGCAGCCTCTTTTAGTTCTTCTTTATTTCTGGGGTTTCTACCTTCAATCGCCTCTTCAGGAGGTAAAATGCATGCTTTATTGCGTTAAGGTCTGGTGATTCGCGTCTAAGACCTTCCATTTTTTCCTCCTGATGAAGTCCTTTGTTGTGTTGGGAGTGTGTTTTGGGTCATTGTCTTGTTGCATGATGAAGCTTCTCCCGATTAGTTTGGATGCATTTTTCTGTAACTTGCCAGACAAAATGGTTTTGGAGACTACATAATTCATTCTGCTGCTACAGTCATGAGTTACATCATCAATAAAGACTACTGAGCTCGTTCCAGAAGCAGCCATGCAAGCCCATTACCTCCACCATGCTTCACACGGTTTTGCTTTTATCACATAAACAGTTTTCTGGTCTTCATGTTTGCTTAACAGCAAATCTAGTTTTCACAGGTGAAACTAAAAAACAACCACTATCTGTTTAAGCAATAAATTTAAAAGGCAACACCTGAGAAACTAGAAACACCCATCAGTCACATGTTCCAATACTTTTGCTCACTTGAAAAGTGGGTGGTTTCAAACAAAAGGTGCTCTGTCCTGAGTTGTTTAACACATGCAAACACCAAAGGCATGAAAAAGGTGACAGAATTATTTTGATTTTAAGATAAATTAAGCACTTTGGAAGACTGAAGAGTACAATAAGGCAAAATAAACAAATGTTCTTCACGCAGAAAACATTTATTTATAATGCTCAAGTACATGTTGATTTAAGATTCAAATTAAATTTGCCTCAATTCTTTGCTTTTTTGTTTTGGCCTCCAACTTGAGCCAGGTCCATTTCCACCTGCACCTGATGCTTGCGTCAAGGTGTGCCACATTAAAAGCATCCTCCTCTTTAAGTGCTCTCATTCTGGAAAAGAATTGCCTAAAATCATTGTCTGTTTCACTTTATTTTTCATTATTACCAACTTCAAATGATAATCCCAAATGCATCCTCCAGGAAAATATTAAGTAAAATTTGTTTTCTGTTTTTATTGGCCATTTCTAAATTTGAAGATAGTTCATTCTGTGTTGTGACATAATCCCTAACATCCCTCCATCGCTTCATACATTTAACATTGATATCCGTAAACTAATTAGATAATTGTAGGCGCGTTTCCTAATTAATACAAGATGTACTAGCGGATCAATTCTTGTCGCCGATGTTACGTGTGCGATTCCGCTGGGACCACAACCAGAGCCACGACCCGCAGGACCTCAATGCAAAAATACAAATGACCAGTGCAACAAATACGACACTGGCTGATCTGATGAGCAAAAATGTTGCTTAAACGTAAGAGTAGCAAGAGAGGATGTCCGCTCCAGAGGGGGATAGAGTAGCCAAACAGTGTACTCAAGTAAGAGTACTGTCACTTGACAATAATGTGACTCAAGTAAAAGTAAAAAGTAGTCTTCACAAAAATTACTTGAGTAAGAGTAAAAAGAACACAGTGAAATAATTACTCAAGTACTGAGTAAATAGTGAGTAACTTCTGATTTTTTTAACCACAGCATTTACATCAATAAAAACTGTATAAAATTACAAAATGTGAATGTGTAAATTCTGATGTTGCTATGTATGTGTGTGTGTGTGTGTGTGTGTGTGTGCACGAGCGCACGTGTGTGTATGGAGAGTCAAAACATCTCCAATTTACTGCTTAACTTATAAATGTGCTGAAATATCCACATTTGGACAGACAGTGCCAGACAAATACTACAATACATGAAACCTGTTGCTTTTGTTCGTCTAAATGTAAACACGAGTAGCGCGCCGTTGCCTTCATGGTAATGACGACCTTCCCAACATGGCCACCACGTAGGCACGACAATCAGAGGGGCTGCCTTATCTAGTGTTAATACCCGGGAAGCCCAATGGAAGAAGTTGTGTGAGGTCGTGACTTTCTTGTGTCTTTTGATTGGAGAACCAGTCACTTACCAGGCACATAAATTTGATTGGCGCAAACAGCGGCTAATGCGGATGTCGAAGTCATAGTCTCGCGCACGAAATAGTTGATAAATAAGCAATAATTGATAAATAAAATTAGCGAGTGACATTTAGATCATTGTAACGGAGTAAAAGTAACGTTACTTCTTAACAGCAGAAGTGGCGGAAGTGTTTTTTCTGGTCTCGTCAACTCCTCCGACAGGCGGAACCACAGGCCAATGCGCTCGCATATTAGTCACACTATTTCTGTTATTTTCCTTTGTAAAAAGTGTATTTGATTGTTGTTACTTTTTTACTTACACATTAAGAATACAGTTTTACTGGCGTGTTACATGTGCAATGCATTGTGGGTTCATTATTCATACCGAAGTGCGCAGTCATAAATCGGTCATGGAGGTTAAGGACTGACTCACTGAAGGACTTACAATACTTACTTGAAATAATATTTACAATGAAAAGTGAGAACTTTCAACTTCGTCTGTAGTCCGGACTCTGAGCTGGTTTAACGGGCTGCATGGCTGACGTCACGTACGGAAGTGCTTCTCCCCCTCGTCAATGACCCACAGCTTTGCAAGTTAAACAGTTGCGTAATCTTGTCACCTTTTCTCACTCTTCGCATCAAAATTACGATGGTGGGAGCAATGGTGTGTGTGTGTTTTGTATCCCCCCCAATATCAAACCGGCACTCACTTTAACATGTACGTACATGCAAACACAGACAGTTGCCTTCATGGACCACAACTGGCATCCATCTATCAGTTAAGAGCCTTTACAGAAGTGTACTGAGAATGATGTGCTTGTTTACATTTAGGTACTTACTGTAGTGTGTCTGACTAAGTTGCTCATTTTATGTGGCTTCAACTACACTCATATTTAAGTTATTGGTTCATGTTGATGACATCCTTCTGTAACTTGCGTGGCATACATTACCAAGTCATGAATATGGTTAATGCTTTTTTTGTACTGTGGATAAGTGATATTCCTTATTTCTTAATTACTTTTGAAATCAAGTAATCAGTAAAGTAGCTAAGTTACTTATAAGGTCAAGGAATCAGTAAAGTAACTAAGTTACTTTTTCAAGGTAACTGTGGCAACACTGGCTGTGAGTGCACGCAGGTCACGCAACAGAATAGCAAAGGGGGTCTGATTTGACAGCCATTGTGTGGATTGAGGCTTCAGGATGGCGTGGCTGTTTTAGAGCGCCTTGTTGCACCTGCATGCACATCACGGATTAAGGGAAAAGAGCAAGAGTAAAGAAAAAAATAAAAAGTTCAGCATGACAGCTAGCGTGTGGACAGGGGCTTCACGCTGGCGTGGCTGCTTTAGATTGCCTCGTTGTCACGGAGTGGGAAAGCACCGTGACGACCTGGTAGAATAAATTCCAGCTACCGTAGGCCTTATTTGTAGTTATGTGCAGGCCTAAGAAAAATACTACACCAAGTAGCATCTATTTTTCCAGGTTGAAGTAGTGGTACTTGATTGACAGTTGAGCGGGGCATGGTTTCAGTGCATTTAGTGGAAACACCCACAGAGTTAGAGAGCGGTGATAACGGGATTATTTTTTTTTAAGAATTTGAAGCCTCACTTTAGATACTTGCCGATTTTTTTAATAATTCAAATTTGGCAGACTTGTTAACAACACTCTTCTCTGGGCTTTGTCAAATTACCAGACAAAGTTGAAACCAGAAGTTTACATACAGACACTTTCCAAAAAAATAAAATATCATGGAAAAGTACATTTATTTCCATAATTCCAGTCAAAACGTTAAACGTTCATAGATATATATAGATTCAGGGCCCACCATTTTATTTGTTTATTTTTACATAATTTGGGCTTCATGCTCATAAAACCCACAAAATCAGGAATTCGAAAAAAAATGTAATACTATGAAGAAATCACCATTGACATCTCAGTTTTTGTAGAAGAAAATTAGAAATGAGGGTCACTCTATAATCAATCAAAATATGGTACTTTCAAAATGATAGTTTAATCTTCAATACTTGGTTGGGAATCCCTTTGCTTTAATCACTGCCTCGATGCGCTGTGGCATTGAGGCAACCAGCCTGTGGCATTGCCTGGGAGTTATGGAATCCCAGATTTCCTTGATGCTTGCCGTCATTTCTACTTTGTTTTTGGATCTGGTGCCCCTCATTTTCCTTTTGATAATACCCCATAGATTCTCAACGGGGTTTAGATCCGGCGAGCTGGCTGCCTAATCAAGCACTGTGATGGCATGGGCATCAAACCAGGTTTTGGTGCTTCTGGAGACATGAGTAGGGGCCAGGTCCTGCTGGGAGATGAAATCTTCCCCATATTGAAGCCAACTGAGACAATTAGTGTGTGACACTCAGTTTAAAACATTTAGGACCTGCAAAATGTGTGCTGATTTCTTCACAGTATTCAGATTTTTTGAAATTCCTGATTTTGTGGGTTTTATGAGCTGGAAGCCCAAATTATGTAAAAATAAACAAATAAATACTTGAAATTGTTTAGATGGTGGGCCCTGAATCAAGAATCTCTGACATTTGGACTTTTTCAATGAAATTCTGGAAATAAAAACTTTTTCCATGATATTCAAATTTTTTGGAAAGGGTCTGTATGTTCTGCCACCCAAAGAAAGTAACCTGGTGTCTATTGTTTACAAACACTATGTATGACAAGGTCTGTTTTGAAGAAGTATAAAGTACAGATATCTACATTGAAAAGTAGGGATTCAATATAAAAAGTGATCAGGAGTAATAAAAAAAATAAAAATAAATAGGTCTACTCAAGTAAAGTTAAGATACCTGAAAAATCGACTAAAATCCACAGTACCGAGCATACTTCCCACCACAAGCACCTTTTAATTTCGGCGAGCCAACGACATGTTGCTATGGCGACGACGTGATTGACGTGTACCCAAAACAAGCGTCACTCACTCCCACTTACCGGAGCGTCCATTTTAAACGTGACCCTGGAGGACCCCCACGCGGTATTGGCTTTCCGATATGCCGGCGCTCACCTGCTCGGCGGTAGCCGGGTCAACGGCCTGTAGGCGGCCGGCGTTCTCGTACTCGTCCTCGCTGTTGTTGCCGCCGGCTCCCTCGTCCGCTTCCTGGCTAGAGCCGCCGCCGCCGGGACCGCTCACGCCGGCCTGCCCACCTCCAGCCAGCGCCGCCGCCGCGCCAGAACAGGTGCCCGCTTGCCGCCGCCTTTTGCTGAGGCCGGGCCCGGAGCAGCAGCCGCTGATACCCCCGCCGCCGCAGCCCACCACGCCGGCTTGCGCCACCAGGTCCCCGCCAACGCCGCCTTCCCGACCGTCGCACGGCCCCGCGGAGGCCACGGAGCCGCCAGGCGGAGGAGAGGCCTGCTGCGGCCGGGAGTTCGCCTCGATGCTGCGCCGCTCGTCTCTGGCGGAGGGCGGCGCGGCCTGGTACGACCACGGCGGGGGAGAAGCCCGCGGCCGGGCTCCCGTCCTCCCCGCGTGCGGGTGCTGGTGAGGATCTGCGACGCTCCGGCGGTCGCTGTCATCAGCGTGATCCGCGACCCCCACCCCGGAGCTGGGCTTCTTTTTGGGCAGGATCGTCATGGTGGGGAGGAGGGAGAGGAGGATGGGGGGGTAGAGGGCGACGAGTCAGTCCGCCTTTTTGGATCAAAAGATTGCCTGTGTTCGGCGTCGAGCTGGCTGGCTAGCCGCGAATCACCAAGCAAATGTTCTCCGTCGACAACACGACGATTCCCATCGACGTTTCGACGGAACCCAACTTACAAACAAACAATAAAAAAGAAAGAAGACGTCTCCGTCTTCCCGGGCGATAGCTCGTGCACAAAACATCAACACAGGCTGACGGGCCCGCTTGCGTCACTTCCGGGTCAGGCTGCACTGTTACGTCAGCGTGTCAATGGTGCTGCTGCTAATATAAATAAAGATTTTAAAAATAAACTATTCATAAATGCCGCTCACCACGCTGCTATTTTTTTTTTTACCATGCTGCTAACTAACTAGTGTTGTTCCGTACAGTCATAGCGTCATTACGGGGGAAAACATCTGACTAAATTTACATATATCAATCACTTGCCTGCGATTCACTGGCATCCACTCCGGGGTGTGCCCCATCTCTCGCCCGAAGTCAGCTGGGATAAGGAAAGAACAGGTCTAATATTACTTTAAAAAGTGTTTTTGAATAAGTTTACGTCAGTTTTAATGAGTTTAAATGTATTTAAGTTTCTGGATGGAGCACAACTATAAAAGTATGTTTTCTATATGGTCTCTATCTATATATTGGACATTTACACATTTATCTGTAACGTGGCGGCACGGTGGCCGACTGGTTAGAGCGTCAATCTCCGGTCCCGCCTGTGTGGAGTTTGCATGTTCTCTCCGTGCCTGCGTGGGTTTTCTCCGGGCACTCCGGTTTCCTCCCACATCCCAAAAACATGCATTAATTGGGGACTCTAAATTGCTCGTAGGTGTGACTGTGAGTGCGAATGGTTGTTTGTTTGTATGTGCCCTGCGATTGGCTGGCAACCAGTTCAGGGTGTACCCCGCCTCCTGCCCGATGATAGCTGGGATAGGCTCCAGGTTCATTGTATTGTTTTATTTTATTAATGAGAGTATCAATATGTCACTCAGTTAAAATGATAGTAATTGGTATTTTACGGGTTGCGAACACACACGCTAGTGTTGACTAAATTTTTTGACTGACGACATACAATCCACTGCTCCCTCGTCGTGATACTTAGGTGGTTGCTAAGGCAATGCCATCCCAGCAAGAAGAAAATGGCTTTGACAATCACTCCATGTCCACTATAGTATAGTGAGTTGGACGTTCAAATGTGTGGTGAGCAATGATACAGTCGGGCTGTGTTCTGTGTGTTACTCCGTAATCACTGTATATGATTTTTTTTTTTTAAATTTAGTGGACTATATACAGTAGGATTCAATGAATTTTATTGTCATGCCATCACACATTTACAGATGATATGGAATGAAGTACAATACCCAAGGTCCCAGATTAGCCCAAAAAGTCCCAACTTGTTACTAATAAAATAAAGATACAAAATATATATATTTAAAAAATACTACAGTTAGTGACACAGTGCCCGACTAGTTAGCACATTTGCCTCACAGTTCTGAGGACCTGGGTTCAAATCTGGCCTCGCCTGTGTGGAGTTTGCATGTTCTCCCTGTGCCTGCGTATTTTTTCTTCTTCTGGGTACTGTGGTTTCCTCCCACATCCCAAAAAACATGCATGGTAATGGTTAATTGAAGACTAAATTGTCCGTAGGTGTTAATGTGAGTGGGAATGTTTGGTTGTTTCTATGTGCCCCGCGATGGGCTGGCGACCAGTTCAGGGTGTACCTCTCGTCCAAAGATAGCTGGGATAGACTCGAGCACGCCCACGATCCAAGTGAAGATAAGCAGTATGGGAAATGGATGGATGGATTATCTACAGTTGTCAGTGTGCAAAGATGTAAATCCAACAAGGATGTGGATGCAGCAGAAATACTATTTGAAATAATAATTGAAGTTTTTTTTAGACTAAGTTGATCATTTTTTGTCTGGTCTCTTTTGATTCACATTTATTTATCAAAAAAATAGTTTTAGTCTTTTCAATACATTTTTATGCTGTTCGGCCAGCGACCTTAAGTGTGCTTTGAGTTGTGTTTATTGTTTATATCTCCTTCTTGGAGTTTGTTTGCGCAAGTAATTGCTTCTTTCTTTTATTTAGTCATCAGTTATCCTGGTCACGGAAACCCGCAAAGGTTGAATCAAGGCCACTGGGCTGTTCTTGTTTTTGAAGGGTGAAACCACTTGCGGATGTATTTCTTTTACTTTGAAAATCTAGACCGGATCTTCTAGTTCGCCATTGTTTGTGCCTCAGTCCTGCGGTTTGTGTGCGGAAGTAATTGCTTTTTCTCTTACTTCGAAAATCAGGACCGGATCTTCCAATGTCCTAGTTGTTTATGTGTTCTTCGTGCGGTTGTTTGCGTAGTCAACGAACTGCTGTCAGCATTGATTCCACCGGCGACCATGAGAGCTCTCTTGCGGGATGTCTGCCTGCTACTCCTTGGGCTCACCGCGGCCTCTTCCCGGGACCGCCTGCCCCCCCACGACCAGGTGGCCCGGGTCGCCCGCTTCGTCGCCCACCAGTGCGACTGGGCCTCCTTGGCCACCATAAGCAGCCACAAACCGGTGGTGGGGCAACCCTTCTCCAACGTGTTCTCGGTGAGCGACGGGCCACCGGGCTTCGGCTCCGGCGTGCCGTACATGTACCTGACCCGCATGGAGATATCTGTGCAGGACCTGGAGGTAAGTCATCTATCAAATGGGAGGTGTTAAATGTCATCAACTACAAGTGCACGTTGCTTTAGTTTCCTTGTGTGCGAGGCTGCACAATGCCATCAATTTTATGTAAAGTTTCAATTTATTTTCTCGATGTACATATAGAAAAACAACATATTCATTAAGTGACGACGGGAAAAACGCTCATTCAGCGGTGCCTTGAGATACGAGATTTGTGTCACTCTTAACTCAAAACACCCAGATCTGAACACACATTTCCCCATCGAAATGAAGGAAATGCCATTAATTTGTTACAGCCTCTCCCCAAAAAACAATGTTATGTGTGTCTTAATGTGAAAAATAACATTCTATAGGGTTAAGGTTCGTATAAGGATATTATTGTCATACTTTATATATACATGCAGCAATGACACAGTTAAATATAATTAATAATACAATTAGATTACAATTGTTAGCCCATTTGCCTATGGCGTTTCCTATTGTATATCACCATTAAGCCAGCGGAGGCTATGTATTTTTTTTAAAATAAACAACGTGTAAGTCTCTTTGTTTATTGTTTAGTTTGAGAGTAACCTTCAGATGAGAGTGGAAACAATTGTTTAGTGCTGCTTGTTGTGAAGTTGAGTTCACTGCCACCGTGCAGCGCTCATATCTCAAGTTTGTGCTCGCAACGCAAAGCAAGAAATCGTCCGATCGATACCTCATATCTGGAAAAACTCGTAAGTTGGGTCACATGTATCTTGAGGCACCACTGTACTATTAAGTACAGTCTCTTATGTGCTCATGTTGCTGGCCTTTAGCGTTTGCAAAATTGCTTTCGTCTTTTTTCTACAAACAAGCATATATTGGCACTTCTCTGATGAATCTACATGTCAGCAGCATTCTATGTTTTCTTGAATAAACTTTATCTTTGACAACACCCTAAACGAAAAAATCAGTTGGGGTGTGGTCTGGTGATCAAATGACCCTTGTTGACAACCATCCATGTATGTGGTAATTCATTTTTAGGTGTGATAAAGAAGGTAAATAATAAAGATGTCTGAATAAGTCTTAAAACAGTTTACCTACTTTTCCACCTCCTCCTGTATACATGTGATTTCTCAAAATGTTATGTAATTTAAAATTGACAGTTGCAGTTTTTTTGTTGCAGCATTAAACCCCATATTTTTTTAAATTTCTTAGGCATGATTTTGCACTTGTGTAAACATTTGATACAATCTTTTTTCTCGCGTGTATTCAAGTCAACATGTTACATGTAGACTTTATGCAACAGTCGAAGCGTCACCATGACTCAGCAGCTTCTCAACTGTGCTTCAGCAGTTTTGACAGTCACATATTGGAAATGCAGTCATGTGACTTCAAATGATGATGGCCCAACACTGACCAGATGATTTTATTTTTTTACTGCTGTGCATTATATGAGGGGTCAGAAGCTACATACATTTTTGCAGTACAATTAAAGCCGTTTTTGTGATTTGAATATGAAACGTTTATTCGTTAACAAATGAGCAAAGCTTGATTTTTAGTAACGATGTAGCTGTTTTCAAAACATGCAATACATAAAATGGCAATTCAATACTTTGGTTGGAACCTTTTCAAAATTATTTTAATTGAGAACTTGCGTGGCAGCATGGAATGAATTGGGACGCTGACATCTTATCTTAATGATGGATAAGTACAACCCCAATTCCAATGAAGTTGGGACGTTGTGTTAAACATAAATAAAAACAGAATATAATGATTTGCAAATCATGTTCAACCTATATTTAACCGAATACACTACAAAGACAGGATATTTAATGTTCAAACTGATAAACGTCATTGTTTTTAGCCAATAATCATCAACAAGTTGCTAAATTGCTAACATAGGAGCAAGAAGAGTGAATGTAGCTTGCTTAAAGTTGTTTATTGACACTCCAGTTGAAGTTCATTGTATAACTAAAGTCACATAAGAATTACACCTATTGAACGCTCAAATACGTAACTGTGATTTTATAAAGGGAAAAAAACCTATTCAAACTTGGCCTCGTGTGAAAAAGTAGAGTACAAAGTAGTAAAAAGTAGAGCTATTATACACACAAGAAGAAAACGTGTTACAAGTGAAGCTTCCCAGGAGTGGCCAGCCTACAAAAATGACCCCAAGAGCACAGCGACGACTCATTCAGGAGGTCACAAAGGAACAACTTCTTAAGGCCTCCCTTGCCTCAGTTAGTCAGTGATCATGACTCAATGGTAAGGAAGAGACATCCATGGCAGAGTTCCAAGGCAAAAACCACTGCTGACCAAAAATAACTGAAAGGCTTGTCTTACAACCTCAATTACAATGAAGTTGGAATGTTGTGCTAAACATAAATAAAAACAGGATACAATGATTTGCAAATCATGTTCAACCTATATTTAATTGAATACACAACAAAGACAAGATATTTAATGCTCAAACTGACGAACTTTATTGTTTTTAGCAAATAATCATTAACTTAGAATTTTATGGCTGCAACACGTTCAAAAAAAGCTGGGACAGGGTCATGTTTACCACTGTGTTACATCACGTTTTCTTTTAACAACATTGGATAAACGTTTGGCAACTGACGACACTAATTGTTGAAGCTTTGTAGGTGGAATTCTTTCCCATTCTTGCTTGATGTACAGCTTCAGCTGTTCAACAGTCCGGGGTCTCCGTTGTTGTATTTTACCCTTCACAATGCGCCACACATTTTCAATGGGAGACAGTGGCAGGCCAGTCTAGTACCCGCACTCTTTTACTACAAAGCCACGCTGTTGTAACACCTGCAGAATGTGGTTTGGCATTGTCTTGCTGAAATAAGCAGGGGCGTCCGTGAAAAAGACGTTGCTTGGATGGCAGCATATGTTTCTCCAATGCTCTTTAAGCATTAATGGTACCTTCACAGATGTCTAAGTTACCCATGCCATTGGCACTAACACAGCCCCATACCATCACAGATGCTGGCTTTTGAACTTTGCATCCATAACAGTCGGGATAGTTTCTTTTCCTCTTTGGTCCGGAGGACACGACGTCCACAATTTCCAAAAACAATTTGAAATGTGGATTCGTCGGACCACAAAACACTTTTCCACTTTGCATCAGTCCATCTTAGATGAGCTCGGGCCCAGAGAAGCCGGCGGCGTTTCCGGGTGTTTTTGACAAATGGCTTTTGCTTTGCATAGTAGAGTTTGAAGTTGCACTTACGGATGTAGCGCGAACTGTATTTACTGACATTGGTTTTCTGAAGGGCGGCACGGTGGATGACTGGTTAGAGCGTCAGCCTCACAGTTCTGAGGACGGGGGTTCAATCCCCGGCCCGCCTGTGTGGAGTTTGCATGTTCTCCCCGTGCCTGCGTGGGTTTTCTCCGGGCACTCCGGTTTCCTCCCACATCCCAAAAACATGCATTAATTGGAGACTCTAAATTGCCCGTAGGTGTGACTGTGAGTGCGAATGGTTGTTTGTTTGTATGTGCCCTGCGATTGGCTGTCAACCAGTTCAAGGTGTACCCCGCCTCCTGCCTGATGATAGCTGGGATAGGCTCCAGCACGCCCGCAACCCTAGTGAGGAGAAGCGGCTCAGAAAATGGATGGATGGATGGAGGGTTTTCTGAAGTGTTCTTGAGCCCATGTGGTGATATCCTTTACACATTGATGTCGGTTTTTGATGCAGTGCCGCCTGAGGGATTGAAGGTCACGGGCATTCAATGTTGGTTTTCGGCCTTGGTGCTTACATGCAGTGATTTCTCGAGATTCTGTGAACCTTTTGATGATATTATGGACCGTAGATGATGAAATCCCAAAATTCTTTGCAATTGTACGTTGAGGAACATTGTCTTTAAACTGTTTGACTATTTTCTCACGCACTTGTTCACAAAGAGGTGAACATCGCCCCATCTTTGCTTGTGAATGACTGAGCAATTTATAGCCTTTTATACCCAATCATGGCACCCACCTGTTCCCAATTAGCCTGTTCACCTGTGGGATGTTCCAAACAGGTGTTTGATGAGCAATCCTCAACTTTCTCAGTCTTTTTTGGAACGTGTTGCAGCCATAAAATTCTAAGTTAATGATTATTTGCTAAAAACAATCAGGTTTATCAGTTTGAACATTAAATATCTTGTCTTTGGAGTGTATTCAATTTAATATAGGTTGAACATGATTTGCAAATCATTGCATTCTGTTTTTATTTATGTTAACACAATGTCCCAACTTCATTGGAATTGGGGTTGTATATATTTGTTTCACAAAGAACATTTACACAAGTTTGAAACTGTATAATTGTCAACAATATGGTTAACGGCGTTAAGTTACACTCTAAAACTTGCGTTGGGGAAGAAAAAAAAGTCACCGTGCTTGTGCGCCGGGACTTCAACGTGGGTTCACTTCCCGTAGTAGTCTTTTATTCAAATTTAATTGATGCACCTGGAATTTTGTTATGTCCAGTTAAAGCTTAAGTGAGGTGAACTGAATCCTTGTCTCCGTGCAGGTGAACCGACAGGCGTCTTTGTCCATGTCTCTGGCTCAGACTGACTACTGCCACCAGCAGGGCTTCGACCCTCAGAGTCCTCTGTGTGCGCACATTATCCTGTCCGGATCTGTGCTGGAGGTATGTACCCACAAACTGTACAAGCACACTCACATTTTTAGTGTGTGCTCATCAGACCATTCACATGCACCTGCTCATGTTCTTTAGGTGAACAGCACAGAGGCAGAGTTTGCAAAGAAAGCCCTCTTCAGTCGACACCCCGAGATGATTGACTGGCCGTCAGACCACAACTGGTTCTTTGTCAAGTTCAACATCACACAGGTAGGTTGGACAGCAATAGCTGATCTGTAAGGCTTTAAGGACTTTGGCTTTGTGACTATTGTCGAGGCGCAGCTGTCCCAACCGCAAATGAAGAGGTGCAGGACTGTTTGCACACCCCTTGGCTTTATTCGCATGTCTCCTCGCATGCCTGTATTTGTGTGATCTGGTTCACTCTGTGGTGTGGAACAGAAAATACACAGGAGAGTGTGAGTTGAATTCCCCTTTGAGGGACTGTAAACCAGGAGTTCTCAAACTTTTTGGGTCCATGGAATCCTTACAGGCGGCACGGTGAACGACTGGTTAGAGCGTCAGCCTCACAGTTCTGAGGACCCCGGGTTCAATCCCCGGCCCCACCTGTGTGGAGTTTGTATGTTCTCCCCGTGCCTGCGTGGGTTTTCTCCGGGCACTCCGGTTTCCTCCCTCATCCCAAAAAACATGCATTAATTGGAGACTCTAAATTGCCCGTAGGTGTGACTGTGAGTGCGACTGGTTGTTTGTTTGTATGTGCCCTGCGATTGGCTGGCAACCAGTTCAGGCTGTACCCCGCCTCCTGCCTGATGACAGCTGGGATAGGCTCCAGCACGCCCGCGACCCTAGTGAGGAGAAGTGGCTCAGAAAATGGATGGATGGATGGACTCCTTACAGGGGAAAAATTTTTCCAGGCATCCCCATCTTAATCCTAACGCCATTTAAACATAACTACCATGTGTGCCCCTAAATGCCAAAGAAATTATAAAGTTGCCTATTTTTGAGGGGGGGGAAATGTTACAGTTTTGATATTTTTTCAAAAGAAATACATTTTATTAGGCCTCATACGATTAATCGAATAATTTGCAAAATTCGATTAAAAAAATGTTGAGGCAAAATCTCTGCCTCAAAACGTCACAGGGATTATTTTTCAACATGGACTCATATTTACTGCTGTCGCACGCACCAGTTGTGGAAAAAAGTTGGTGTGATGGCAGCGAGCCAGGAGGAAAGAGTCCATAAAAGACAGCGAATGTCCAAAGTTTGGGATAATTTCACACTTAACAAGGACAATAAAGTACAATGTTAATTGAATATAGCCTACCATCACTGGTTAAAACATTAAAATATCCCCACAAGTGGTCGAGGAGAGACACAGCCACTGGTGCATTTTCAATCACTTTATTGAACAAACATGGAATAATCCCATTCATACACAAGCTACCAATGGCCACAACTCACACAGACTTGCTGAAGCTTAATCAGTTAACAGCCAGCTAACTCCACACTGTCATTCATTGACACCCACGGCCCTCGCCAGGCCAGGCCCCGCCTTTTAAAGCCATACAAACTCAAAAGTCACATATACTACAAGTCGAAAGTGAAGATGGCGACCCCAAGTGAACAAAATTAATACATGCACCTCAGCACCTATTGTATTGTAATGCAAAACCAATTTTTATCAGATTGCTTAATTAGTTGATGGGATAATCAGTAGAATACTAAATTCTAAACATATTTGATACCCCTAGTAGTCTTTACAACACAGGTGTTACACTTAAGGCTTGGGGGCCAGATTCAGGCTGCCACGTCATCTTTCATGGCCCTCTAAAATAGTGTTTCTACTTTGTTTCTTGCTAAATGGGGTTATTCTTTTCAGTTTTACCAAAATTCTGTGCCAAAATTGCAGTTTTTCTTCTCACACATAAATATTACAAGCAATTTTTCATCAAATCACTTCTGAAGATAACTTGAACAATAGTTGTATTGTGTACTTTAATATTTGGTTGTCACTATTTTAATAAGCCTGCACATTTTAAAGTGACCTTTTATTGTGGGTAACCTAAGGCACACCTGTACAATAATCATGATGTCTAATCAGCATCTTGTTATGCCACACCTGTGACGTGGATGGAATATCTCGGCAAATGAGAAGTGCTCACTCACACAGATTTTGACAGTTCTTGTCTCCATTGAAAAAGTCTTTTTGGATCTCATGAAAAAATGAGAGCAAAAACAGTATTTTGCTCATAATTTTGTTCAGTATAAATAATGACATGCAGATCCCATTGTGCACATGTTATAATATGATGTAATTATACAGTTATGATTTTTACAGTCATAGCGGCCCTCTGAGGGAAACCATTACTACGATGTTGCCCCCGAAAATGAGTTTGATACCCCTGCTTTAATTTGTCATATTCTTGCAAAAGTTGTATTTTTTCCAAGAGAAAGTTGTATTCATATGACAAAGTTAATGTTAAACAAGGGAGGAAAGTCATACTTTAACAAGTGATTTAAAAAAATATAACTTTATTTTCGTAGTGTATTGGGTTTTTTATTCTGGAAAAGATGGCTTTATTCTAAAACCAAAAAGGACTATAATCTCACAGAAATATGCCTTTTGTTCTAAAAAAAAAAAGGTAATTATTACTTATTACCTTTTGTTCTATAGTCCCCCAAACTTTACTCATTGATTATAGTATATGTGATGATTTGTCACAATCATATCTGCGCTTGTATTTGGCCAAAATCTAAATTAGGGAGAGGTAATTGGTTATGTTTGTTTTACTGGGGTCTCAGACCCCATATGTACTGTAGTTATGCATTTTTTAAAATATGACATAATATTCATTCATTCATTTTTGCTACCGATTATCATCATAGGGTCGCGGGCGTGGTGGAGCCTATCCCAGCTGACTGCAGGCAAGAGGCGGGGTACACCCCGAACTGGTCGCCAGCCAATCGCAGGGCACATATAAACAAACAACTATTCGCACTCACATTCATACGGAGCCCCCCTGGTGCCAAGGTATGAGAAAAATAAAATTCATTGATAATCTGTTCCCTCAGTTTAGTAAACTGTACCCTCAGTTTAGTAAACTGTACCCTCAGTTTAGTAATCCGTTCCCTCAGTTTAGTAAACTGTACCCTCAGTTTAGTAATCTGTACCCTCAGTTTAGTAAACTGTACCCTCAGTTTAGTAATCCGTACCCTCAGTTTAGCAAATGTCTGGGGCTCCGTATACCTACGTATATCTGTCAAGTGAAGTAAATTCTATTTGTATGTTATATTCTTACTCGTGTGAATTCTGTGTATAAATTGTCATGTCGTGATGTATCGTGCATCCCATTTTTTCAACTGAAAGGCAATATTGCTGTAGTTCGAGGGGGTTGATCATTATATAGCAGTACTACCAGGACTGGCTACAATTAGCCTGCGTGTTTCTTAAACACAGTACTAAATTGAGGGTACGGATTACTAAACTGAGGGTACGGATTACTAAACTGAGGGTACAGTTTACTAAACTGAGGGTACGGATTACTAAACTGAGGGTACGGATTACTAAATTGAGGGTACAGTTTACTAAACTGAGGGAACGGATTACTAAACTGAGGGAACAGATTATCAATGAATTTTATTTTTCTCATACCTTGGCACCAGGGGGGCTCCGTACATTCACGCCTACGGGCAATTTAGACTTCAGACTTCAATTAACCTACCATGCGTGTTATGGGGATGTGGGATGAGACTGGTGTAGCCGGAGAAAACCCAAGCAGGCACGGGGAGAACATGCAAACTCCACACAGCTGAGGCCGGATTCGAACCTGGATCCTCAGAACTGTGAGGCAGATGTGCTAATCAGTCGTTCACCGTGCCGCCTATGACATAATAATTTATTGAAAATTATTTTGCAGACTACCAAGAAGTTTGAGAATTGCTGTTATAAACAGTTTGTTTATTTATTTATTTATTTTTATGCTCCTGCCTCTCGGTAATGTTATTCTCCCACCTTCTGTTGCAGGTGTGGGTGCTGGATTATTTTGGAGGGGTGAAGACTGTCAATCCGGATGACTACTACCAGGCCTCCCCAAACAATAAGCACAAGTGACTCCCGTGGGTTTTTAGTGTGTTGTTCTTTGCAGTGAATCATTACGTGAATTTCTTCCAGTGAATGATGTTAAACTGATCTGCTGTCATTTACGAGTGCCTTACATAAAACTGCAGTTTGAGTTTGGATTGTCTTGTTATGAATATTGAAAGAGAGTGCACAATGTAAATGTCATGTGGTTGGAGTGGAAAATGACACAGGCACCTTGCCTTTGATTTTTGTTTACTTTAGAAAATTGTAAATCATATTTTTTTACACAGAACATATACAATATACCTTGTTGAATAAAGTTTGTGTAATATAAGAGAATGTCTCCATCTCCTCTGTTTGTGATTAATACGAAGTTGAAATGCTATAACGTGGAGGCCAAAACCATGGTATCTTCTAGGCTTTGTCTAAAATAATTGGAAACTAGAATAGCATTCAATTACTGTGCGGCGCGCAATAGGCAGCATGCACTCTGACAAGACTGAGGCAGTAGATGGCAATGAATGACCTTTAACGTGAGGCCAAACGAGAGCGATCTGTATCCTGCTAACATTAGATCATGGTAAACTTAGTATCATCAATACAGAACATTAAACAAGAAGCCCAACTCAGTATTAAATAATAAGGTGTGCACAGAAGATGACCTAAGAAGACGGAATTGTAACTCTTTAATTCTGAGGTGCGGCTATTGAAACTCAAATGTCAAAACGTGGAATTAAATTAATCTAAACAAGTAAGAACAAACTCCTAGAACAAATTAATCATCAGATTTACATCAAATGTCACAGAAAACAAGAATAATAGTTCATCACGTCAATATACTTGTCAATCGTGTCGAAATCCTACGAATGTGATTTTGGACGCCAAAATCGAGGAACATTTTGATCTATTGAGGAAGTACAAAGAATAGTGTAAAAAAAGTATGCGTTCATCCTATTTGTGTTTATGAATGCCAAACCAACTTGTTTCATCTGCAAAGAGGTTGCATCTGCAAAGGGCTGCGTGAAGTGGAGGTCTACCGCAGCTGTCTGAAGTCTACTGGGCTTTGTTATGCTTGGGAGCAAGGAAGCAGCTCAAGGGGCACCTCTCGTTCGATTGATTGCAAAGTGATCCTCAGACATGCGAGGTGCGTTCGAAGGGACGATGTGTCCTGCAAATCAAATTAGTTGTCACCACAATTTTTTTTTATTGGGCGATTAACGTACACCCCTTCTGCAAACAGCTACAGCGGGCCCAGCCACCGTTTTGTAGACATTACGTCCGCATTGAAAGGTGTAACAGATATCAACTCTCAACACAAAGCCTACAAAAGACTGGCCTGCCCTGCTCTTCTAAATCCACTCAGCAAGAACCCCAGCGTTCCTTGGATAGGGCCCACAGGCCGGCAGGATGTCTGTCTTGATTCACCAGGACACTTAAACAAGAAGGAGTGATGACTGTTCACCACAGAATTCTCAGTCAAAATGCTCTCTCAGCAGATTGAGGAAGACCGGACATCCGGTGAGAACAAGGTGTCACTCCTCATTGACAGAACACAGTCACCCGCCAGTGGTGACCGAAAACACTGCAAGATGGACCCCTTGTGACCTTATATTACATGTGTCGAGAAATAACAATGAAATTAAGGAAATCCCACGTCTGTACGAACGTGTACAGGAGTCCCCTGAATGTGCGCCTTGAATTATGTCATTAATGTGTTGATTCTGCAGGTTTGGCAATGAGTCAGTTCATGAGGACTGTACAACAGCGTTTTAAACCACAAATATGAAATAATGTTGTGTTGGACAATATTATGTGATAGGCCAAAACCACGATTGAAACAATCATTTCGTATACTTAATCTCTGCTTGAGACAGTTTCAAAGTTGTGAATTGTTTTGAATGGATTAGGATGCGGTCGCATAATGATAAAACCAAGAGGAGAAATCCGAGTCGGGGGCGTGATCTCTTTCTCCCGTGACTCAGAGGTATAAAGGCAGACCCTTCCATTGTCCTCTCTCTCTTGTTACTGGTCCTGCTCCTGCAATCTCGTCTACCTGACTCTTTCGTCTCCGGCTGTTCCCCCACTCTCCCGTTTTCCTTTGTGATCGCCACGCTGCTGACCAGACCAAAAGACAGAATCGGTCCGGCACCAAGACTGCAGTGCTGCTTTTGTTTTTCTCAGTCTTTTTGCCTTGCCAGGCGTATACAGAAACCTCTGGTCACCTGCAAGTTGCGCTCTCAACCAAGCATAAAAGCGTGGCCTGCCCGCAAGTCCAACCGCAAGAAAAGTTACGAGCGCAACTTCCCGCATCCGTGTGACTATCAATTTTCATTTTTGTAGTCCTTTTCCGCCACGCTGCTGACCAGACCAAAAGAAAGACTCGGTCCGGCACCAAAACTGCGGTATAAATGTAAAAGTAAACTTTGGTCTTCTGTATTCTTTGTTGTCAAGGTTATTGTTTTATTTATTTATATATAAAAAAAAATTCTTATTCATTTATGTAATTTTTTCTCACACAGATTTGTGAGTAGCTTTCTGATTTGCACAGTGAAAGGACACATGCATGGACTGGAGATCTTCTCTTCTTGACCCTGTGCTTGCGGTCCCGGCGTCTGTGGGGACGGGACTTTCTTTACTCCTTCCCGACTTAGGAGGGGAGCGGATCACTGCGCTGACCTCCCGACGTGTATTGGTGGTGGATTCGCCCATATTCCGCGGGTGCTGGAGAGGTGCCAGCTGGCGTCTCCCTTGCAGACCATGGGGCCTGCTGTGGGGTTTTGTCCTTGCCTGGTTTGGGGGCGGGTCCACTACCCGCACTCTGGGGCGGGTAGCGGGTGCTGGCTGGAATGGAGGAGGATTCCCGGGATTGGGTGGGGCGGCCCTCTCTCTCTCTGTGGTTGTCCCATTTGATGGGCCCGACCTGCAGGAGCCATGCCTCTTAATCAGTCATTCAACACACTCTTACACCATTCACTGTAAATATTTTTTTTTTTTCATGAGTCACATCCAGGCAAATACACACATTCAGGGTTTCTTGGGTGGCTGATGTGGAGTCGGGAGGGTGCGGGTGTCGGACCGGGTTTCAGTATGTCAGTGCTGTTTCCCGGTCTAGGCGAGCTGCCCCTATGCCTATCTGCCCCCCAAGATTTTAACATATTACACACACTCATCCCCCTTTTTTTTAATGCACCACATACACCCATCTCTATACATACACCCATCTGGGTCTTGAGTGTGGGGGGTTTTGACTGTGAGGCAGCAGTGCCTGGCAGCCCTACCCCACCTCCACCCTCCTCCCCCCAGTTTCACGGGCCACTCCTGAATTTAATGCACCACACCACTCTGGGGGCACTTATACACAGGGCAGGACCAATGACTGCCAGTTGGGTACCTGGCAGTCATAGCAACAGGGGGGAGGTGGGTTTTTACCAGCCTCATGGCGGTGGTCCTGAGGCTGTGCCCCTCGGGCGTGATGGCTGCTTGGCATGGGGGGCTCCCTTCTCATGCCCCATAGCTGCTCTCTGCCCCCCCCCCCTTATCATTCCCTTGTCAGGCACCCCTATCCGCCCTCCTTTCCGCCAAACAAGGGACACCGTCTCGCCCTCGGGCTGGGCGGGGTCTGGTTGCATTGTGGTTGTCTTGCTCTCCTGGGGGTGTGGAAGGATGTGTGGTGGTGGTGGCGTGGGGCGGTGGGATGGTGGGGGTATTTGGCTCTCAGGGTGGCACCGGTTTTTGGGGCATCTCGGTGAGGCCGGTGGACCGCCCAGGGTCCCTCGATGTGGGATGTGTCCCCTCCACCGGGCCGCTCTCGGATGGATACCTGGACCCGACCCTGGCTCTCGATTGTGTGGGGTCCTCAGCCTCCGATGTGCAGGCACAGCAATTACAAGACACTTCTGATGGTCATTCTGCATGCGAAACAGTGTCAATTCACTTGTGTCCGCAGACACACAGCCCTGGGACTTATTCGCTGGGTGTGGGGCCACTCACTCACTGTGTCAAATAACTTTTGACTTTGGGTATCCCCTCACTCACACTCTGGTCCTATAGACATTGATAATTTACATAGCCACTCCCACCACACTTCAGTTGTACAGTTGGGTTCACGACCCTTGTCCTGGATGCTTCACCTCCTGTCCTCTTGTACTGTCTTTCCCTCACAGGGTGTAGCACCACTGCCCATACAACACTCATATCTAATGTGTCATTGTTCTAGGTTTACAATGAGTTACTTTCCTCATCTTGTTAACAGCTACTGCTTTGTCTTTTGTTGTCTTCTTTTCCTATATTATTTACTAATCTTTTCACTCTCTCCTTTTTTGTCACTCCCCTCTAAAATCCTTGTTCTGTTCGACTGATCGACTTTGATTCTCAATAAATATCCATCAAAATACAAAGAAACCACGGCGGCATCTTAAAAATTCCAGTGTGACACAGTAAAACTGTTCCGGCATAAAAGGGATACAGATCCTCCTTTCTGCTTGACCTAACAGCCGAACAGGAAAAAACAAAGCAAAAAAACCTGGAGAAACAACAGATTAATGACACAGAAATTAAGGCGCACATTCAGGGTACTCCTACACGCCTCTACCAGTTCCTACAGAGGTGGGATTTCCTTAATTTCATTGTTCATTCTCGACATATGATATCGGGTGACAATAGGTCCATCTTTCAGTGTTTTCGGTCACAACTGGGGGGTGCCCGTGTTCCATCGATGAGGGGTGCCCACTCATCCTGAGAGTTGGGGCTCTGGCGTCTATCAGTCTGCTGAGAGCACTTTGACAACTGATAAGAGAGGAATTGTGTCTTGTTAAACAGTCATTAATAATTTTTCCTCCCCCCCAGCCGCGCTGTGGTTCTTGAGGCGAGACCCCAGACCTTCTGGGGCACTTTGTGTCGTCTCCACAGCAAACTCTTTCTTTTTTTATTTTAAGCTTTATCTGGTTACATGTCCATTTGATTCAACACAGACATCCTGTCGGCTTCTGGGCTCTACACCAAGAATGTTGGGTTGGGGGGGGGGGGTTCCGCTGAGGCCAGTCTTTGTCCTTGTGTTGAGTGTCGATATCCGTTACAGTATAATGTGCCTATGGATGAAAAGCGAAGCTTGTGACCAAAATGTACGCGAACGGTACGTACAGGCTTGGTACGTTCAAATGAATTCAGTCAGTGAGATGCCTTTAAATATGGACACTTTCGTTTTTATTCTCGCATATGTCCTCTCGAGCAACTCTCTTCTTTGTTAACAATAATTATATCTTTTTATTGTCTAAGAAAAGTGATCAAGTGCAATATACTCTATATACAGCATCAAATATATATACACCAGATGTTATGGACGCTAAGCGTTTTCCTCTCCAAAGATGCTCCCTAGAGAAAAAGGAACACGCTTTACGTTAATAAAATCCAAACTATAGGGGCGATCGTCAGATATTTTCAGAGGTTCAAGTGGGCATAAGCAGAGATATCCACATACATTTTGGTGACGATTGGTCACTGTTTTCTGACATTAAATGATGTAAGCTTTTTCAAGAGTGAGCACCCAGATATGGAGAGTAAATGGTTATAATGTTCATAAAATCAAAAATATTGGGGCAATCGTTCTGATATTTTTAAACTAGGCATAAGTAGAGTTGTCCACATAAATTATGGTGACGATTGATCACCGTTTTCGCTGGTGCCGTGAGAGGCACTGCCAGGTGGGGCTGGAAATAAAAAAGGAACCAGCCATTCCAGTTGTGTTGGGATGTGCACAGTAATGAAAAGGGGAGTAATTTAATGAAGAGAGAAAGAAAAAAGGAACCAGCCTGGGTGACTTGCTGGCCTTGCACAGTGCTTCATCGCTGGCCGCAACTCTAGGAAGAAGAGGAGAGAAAAATGGAACCAGCCGGCGCCTATATGGAGAGGAGACTGCAATGATATTTGACAGCAATATAAGGTACTGTATGTATACAGACTTGAACAAAGCGGTGTTTGGAAACTCAAGCAAGGTGTCATTTTTTTAATTTCCTGAAAAGCTGTGATATATAAAGTATGAGTTAATACAGCTGCTTTATGCTATAGTACATTCCTTTGTCCACTCTGGTTTATGCAGTGTCTCCTGTTGTTTGTTTGTTTTCCTAAAAAGTTGTCATTTTGGAGGTGGAGGGATTCCAGCTGACAGTGACAATATATAAAATATGACCGAATACTGGCTCTTCATAGTATAGTACATTCCTTTTTCCACACCTGCTATGCAGTGAATTTGATCTCCAGTTCTACAACTGACGTCACACCGAGACATGGGGGGCATGTTGGTTTTGGCGACGTAAAGCAGGCGTTCCAAAGACAATTAGTGATTTATCATTTGCTTAAGAAATTATTAATATTATTGGAAATGACTGCCAATTTAATTTTATCGAGCAAAAAATACAAACTCAACTTGTTAGTGGAATATTACCATTACGACCCCGTATCTCCTTTACTCAACGGACGGTGAGTCAACACATGTAGAGTAGACAGATAATATTGTCATGACTGCGTGAACATGCAGTGAGTTGAACCCCAAAGCAAACTCCACAAACTGAGCAGGTTTAACAGAATTAAGTAAACAAAAGATGCACGGATGTGTGAGAATGCTAATAACAAAAAGTGCCGTGACAAAAGTAACCATAAAAGAGATGAACGGAGTGCCACAGAATGAAGTTGCAGAGCAAGAGGAATAACAAAAACTGAATAAAAAAAACTACACAAGGCTGAGTAAGAAAACTAAAAAGAAAACTATAGTACTGCAAACGACAAGAGGTACTGGCTGAATAACAAGCAACACCAGAATGCATGAGGTAGTAACAAAGTAGGCAACTGGTGATGGTGACTCAACTAGCAATGAACAATAACTCAGCAACTTACTCCTAGTTCCCCTGCGTCTAAATACCCCACTGATGATGATGGCTGGCAGGCGCGAAACTGCAACACAAATTAAAAACAACCAGCAAATGGCAAAACAAAACAGTACATGACAAATAAGACCATACTCACAGCCAAATATTCTTTATACTCTGCAAAGAATGACTAATATTCAAGCTGAGGAGTTGTGACATCTCCTGTCTCTATATACATCCTATCCATCCATTTTCCATACACCTTATCCTCACTCGGGTCACGGGCGTGCTGGTGCCTATCTCAGCTGACTCTGGGCGAGAGGTGGGGTACACTCTGAACTGGTCACCAGCCAATCGCACGGCACACATCGACAAACAACCATTCGCACTTACATACATACCTATAGGCAATTTAGTCTTCAATCAACCTACCATACCAACCTACCATTTTGGGACGTGGGAGGGAACTTGAGTACCTGGTGAAAACCCATGTAGTCACAGGGAGAACATGCAAACTTCACACAGGCGAGGGCGGATTTGAACCCAGGTCCTCAGAACTGTGATGCAGACGTGCTAAACAATCGAACACCGTTCCGCATCATGAACACCCTCTGTTTCTGTATTATACTGCCCCAAGTGGCCTAAGTGCGTACAACAGAAGTGGCATAATAACCACTGAATTGAAACAAAACGTGTGACAAAAACAGTTCAATTCTTTACATACTATTTAATTATGTTTTTATGAAGCACAATATAATGGCTTTTTTTGGCTTTTTTCCCTCATTAAAATGCAACATCACATTTTTTTTTAGGTTAGGGGATGGATTAATGGCAGGGCACAACGAGTGTGGTCACACAACAAATTTAATTTGTACCTCAAGGCACCACTGTAACACGATTATTATTTTTTTGTCCTGTTCAGCTGTTAGGTCAAGCAGAATGGAAAATCTGTATCCCTTTTATGCCAGAACAGTTTTACTGTGTCACAGTGGAGTTTTTAAGCTTCCGCTGTGGTTTCTTAGTATTATAATTGAGGTTTATTGAGAATCAGAGTTGATTAGTTTGAAAGTTTTCTCCGGGCACTCCGGTTTCCTCCCACATCCCCAAAACATGCATTAATTGGAGACTCTAAAATTGCCCGTAGGTGTGACTGTGAGTGCGAATGGTTGTTTGTTTGTATGTGCCCTGCGATTGGCTGGCTACCAGTTCCGGGTGTACCCCGCCTCCTGCCCGATGACAGCTGGGATAGGCTCCAGCACGCCTGCGACCCTAATGAGGAGATGCGGCTCAGAAAATGGATGGATGGATGGATAGTTTCAAAGTTTCTAGAGGGGAGAGAGAAACAAAGACAAAAGACAACAACAATTGTAAACAGGATGAGAGAAGTAAGTCTACATTATCTACAACAATGAAACATTAAATATGAGTGTTGCATGGGGCTGTAGTGCTGCACCCTGTGAGGGAAGGACAGGACAAGCGAGAACAGGACAAGGACAGGGGAAGAAGCATGCAGGACAAGGGTCGTGAACCCGGCTGTACAAATGAAGTGTGATGGGATTCATTATGTAAATTATAAAGGCCGACAGGACGAGAGTATAAGTGAGGGGATACACAAGCGATTTGCATATTCATGAGTTATTTGTCGTAATAAGTGCGTGGCCCCACACCCAGTGAAAGAGTTCCAGGGGTGTGTGCCTGCGGAAACATGCAAGTGACTTGACACCGTCTTACATGCACAAAGACTGACAGAAGTGTCCTGTAATTGCTGTGCCCGCACCGCAGAGCCTGAGGAACCCACCAAATCAATCGAGGGGCAGGATCAGCCCCAGGGGTCCACCTGAGAGCAGCGTGGTGGACGGGACACGTCCCATACCGAGGGACCCAGGGCGGTCCGCCGGCTCCACCTTGGTGCCCCGACAACTGGCCACCCAGTGGGGCCCACCCACCCACGACCCACCGTCCCCCAGAGATGGGTGTATGTGGTGCATTAAAACGTGGGAAGTGTGTGTGATGCATTTGAAATCCAGGGGGGCAGGCAGGACGGAGGGGCAGGGCGCACGGACTGGGAAACAGCACAGATGTGCTGAAAACCCGGTCCGACACCCACACCCTCCCGATCCCATACCAGTCCCTCAGGAACCCTTTGATATGTATAAGTGCCCAGATGTGATTAGTGAGAAAAATATATACAGTGTGCTAAGTGAGTGATTAAGAGGCATGGCTCCCATTAGGCCGGACAACCACCGACAAAGAGGGCTACCCCACCAAGACCCGCAGCACCGACCCTAACACAGTCCCGCCAGCACCCACTACCCGCCTCTGAGTGTGGAAGGTGGAGCCCACACTCCCAAACTCCCACAGCAGGCCCCACAGCCCGCAGGGGACCGCCCTGCTCCCCCACGGGAAGAGGAAGAGGCGACCGCAGCGGGACACAAGGAACGGAGAGAAGAGGAGGAAGCAGGCCCCAGGAGTGACAAGGGAGCCCCACCGCCCCCCACCAGCAACCAGGGCGGGGGACCCAGGCAGGCGCCAGCTGACACCGCCCCCAGCACCCACGGAACATGGGCGAGTCACCATCACACCACCATTACTCCCCAGGAGGTCACCCCAGTGGTTCCCCCCCACCCCCGAGATCAGTAAGGAGTGAAAAAAGTCCCGCCCAACACATGCCGGAACAGCAAACACAGGGACAAGAGGAGAAGATCCCCACTCCATGCATGTGTCCTCTCACCATGCAAACATATCTAATATGTGTGAAAATTAAATACAAAATAAAAATAAATAGGAGCCCTGCGATTAGCTCGCGACCAGTTCAGGGTGTACTCCGCCTCTCGCCCGAAGATTGCTGGGATAGGCTCCAGCACGCCCGTGACCCTAGTGAGGATAAGCAGAACGGAAGATGAATGAATGAATTAATAAATAAATAGAATAATAATAAAACAACAACCTCGACAACAAAGAATACAGAATTTCATTGTTTACTTTCACACTTTTGAAAATAGTCTTGCTATTGTCAAATGGCACCCTACCCAGGAACAGGAATCAAGAGTCTAGATTTAGCATGTTGACGAAAGGTGACCAACTATCTATGTATATATGTAATAGATTTTTTCGGTCTGCTGATATTTTTTCGAAGGCAATATATTCTATGATGAGATTTAGCCACTGAATAATGTTAATAGCTTGTTTGTTTTTCCAGTTTAATAGAATTGTTTTCTTAGTGGTAGCTAACGCGACAAGTCATGATTGTGAATATTTATTGGGGAGGTCGATTATGCTTAAGTCGCCAAGTATGTACAATCTTGGGGAAAGTGGAATCCTGCACTTCAAAATAGAGTTTTTGTATAACCAAAGACCAAAAGCACTGAAATGGTGCACATTCCCATATAGCATGAAATAGGTGTCTGGGGTATTTTTGGTGCATTGCACGCATATATTAGATGGAGAGAAGCCATTTTATGCATAGTGTACTGAGTAAAGTGTGTTCTATGGAGCACTTTATATTGTGGAGCACTTTATATTATAAGCTGGAGATTTGTGTTTTTTGTCATTCTAAACGTATTGCTACAAATCTGTATCCAGTAGCTACGGTCAGCAGACATGGAAAGGTATTTTTCCCATTTGGTGATTGGTAAGTGCATTGATTTAGCACATGACATTAATTTATAAACTTTTGAGAGATTTCTTTTACTTTGCGGGAGAAGCTTCATTATTTCCTTGACAAACTCTGGCAGTAACACTATTGTCACATTGAAACAATAAACCCCTTCTAACATTTGATCAATCTGATTAATTTTGCCAAATGAGGTCAGTTCCACAAATTGTTCTCTTGGAGGTTCGTTCGTCTCATCGCGACTACATGCACAAATTAGTTACTGCAGGTAGTATCCAGGTACAGTGAGAGAAAATGCGGAGTTTTAAACTTCAACAAATAGCTGCTTGAGTTCATCTTGGAGTAATAATATGTGCAGCAATGAAATAATGTAAAATTCTCTCACCCTTACACTTCAGTGCTTGGCGGAGGTAATAATTTTAATTTCAGACAGATAATTTCAGACTATCGCTACTCAAAAACATCTGACTGCATGTGAGTTGATGTGGGCGTGCCATGCCAACCCCCCACAGCAGCTCCTTGCCACTTCCTGTCCTACTTCACTGCCAAACAAGAAAAGTTGCTTGAGAACCTCTAAGGAGTTGGGGATGGGGCTCTGGTGGACATCAGGTCTGCTGGTGTTGGCGATCCAGCCTGCAGGTAAAATGCTTTGTCAAATCATCAAACTCAAATTGTCTTTCTTTGGTGTTGGGCTGTCATCAGAGGCACACAGGAAGTGCTTGAGATGTTTATTTTCATGGGTTTAAAAAGAGAAACCCAACTTTATTCTGAACATTCTGAGAACATTTTAAACTCTGGCAAAGCATTTTGAACACAGTGTGAATGGATCATTTTAGTTTGATCATCAAACTATCATCAGATGATTTGTTTGTGGCGACCAACCAGGAAGCAACATTGTGGTTTGTAGCTTCTCGACTGCTTAGGAACATGCTCTCCTTTTCGAAAAAACGATGAACACCTTTGCTCAGACAGAAGAAGGGATGCAATTTGGCAATGCTTGCTTTTATTGTCAGACATTGTTGACCACAACTTAATGTGCAGATGCCATGTTGACGCTGTACGACCCCAAGCTGTGCTACATCCTGGATGGCTTCTTAGGTCTGTACGGCCTGGTAATCACCGCCATGTTCATCAAGGAGAAGGTCAATCTGCTGATTACACAATCGACCGCACCCACAATCTGTTCTGCACTCATGTCACACCTTAATGTCTCTGCACAGTTCTTTAAAACGAAGGGAGCGCCGGGTGGCGGCTACACGGTGAGACCCGCAAACAGCAGTGGAGCGTCTCCTGCTCTGCTGTCGCCATTTTGATTCGGGACAAACTCAGTGCGGTCCGTTTGCTTGTGCAGGGCACGAGAGGCCAGGGGGCCGACGGTGACTTGACGCTGAGAGGAGACCCGGAGAGAGGACGCGTAAGTGTCCCGAAGAAAATAATTTGAGGGATATTCTTGGAAATGTCAAAAAGCCATGTGGATATGAAATATGAAGATCTCAAGAAAGAACTCAAGGAATTTATAACCCCTTAAAGCGTCAACTTAAAACTAAATAACTCAACATACCAGTGACCAACATATGTGTACCATGTTTCACAATGTTCTCCCCTTAATCTATCCTACAGAACCACTGGATGAAGGATAATGCGACATACACGGTACCAGTATATGTGAGTTACGTTTGTTGTTTGAACACCAAAAAAACTGTGTGTATGTGTGTGTGGGGGGTGTATGCTTATGCTGTTTCAGGACTTGAAAAGAAGAACAGAAGATGAGTATAAAGAACTTCCTGTTCAAAGAGAAGTGAGTGTCGATTTCAATGTTTCAGACTCATTAATGGCAATCTGTGACTCATTCGTTCTTTCCATTTTCAATTGGCAATCAAAAAGTGAGATTATTTTATTTGTTTTTCAGTCTAACACAAAAAAACAAAAGCCTGATTCTTCATACAGTGATGCCTTGAGATACAAGTGACTTGACTTAGTTTTTCAAGAGATGAGCCTTTGTTTGGCTGATTTTCCCCTCCCCCTCCCCTTCAGATATGAGCAAAAATCTGATATATGAGTGCGCTTCAGATACCCACCGCTAGTTGGCTTCACTACATCTGGCCACCATCTAGTCACATTGGTTTTCATCCAGTGGAAGAACAATATCAGTTGGTGACGCTAATGCTCCATTAGGCTGGTTTGCCAACTGCCAATAAACCAATAAAAGAAGAAAAGTAAGGGAGAACAAAAGATTAGGTACAGTTGTGTTTTTGTACTCTCTTTTTCCGTGTTTACAGGTTATGTGGGGAGCAAATGTAATTAATTACTGTGTTTCTATCCAGTACATTACTGTTGAGTGCAATTTCTTATAAAAAACATGTTTTTGGTTGGGGCTGGTGATATATTTTTATAAAGATAGAATGCCTGCATATCGAAATAAATAAAGGTTGTGCGAGATCCAGGTAGGTGTAGCCTGGGTAAAGGAACAGAAAAGATTAACTGTGTATATTTTCAAGCTTAAGTCATTTGTCTTGGCCTATAGATAGATAGCACTTCCTTGTCTAGACAGACACTTGCTTGTTAAGCTGTCTGTCTCCAACGCGTTGTTGCTTCTTCCCAATAAAGGACAGATAACTGTCCATTTGGGCTCCTGGAACTTCATTGGCTTTTCCTCACATAAAATAATTCACAATTGGTTGGTATGAACAGATTAATTGCATTTCTATTCATTTCAATGGGAAAAGATTGTTTGAGATTCGAGTGTTTTGAGATATAACCTTGGTCATGGAACGAATGAAACTCACATCTCAAGACATCTGTATTTAAATTTTAAGCTCAGATCGGAAATACAAAATTGAAAAACGGGGCACATTTTGAGATTTAGTTGGTCATGTCTGACGTTTGGCAAGGGGCATTAGTAAAGCTACGTTAGCTTGTTATCTGCCATAATCAGTCTGGACCTCGACCACCATGAACAGCCACCAGACTATATTATAACGTGGAAAATTATGTATAGTTTACAACAGTGGTTATCAAATTTTTCACCTCGTACTCTCTAAAAAATAATTGGCTCTCCAAATATCACCATAATGACCAAAAATACAATACAGTAACATATTAGGCCTATGTGTTCATAAAAAAATGACTAAAAAATAATTGTCTCTCCAAATATCACTATAATGACCAAAAATACAATACAGTAGCATATTAGGCCTATGTGTTCATAAAAAAATGAGACATGTATTAAAACCAATCTTTCAGGTAATGTAAGCCTGACTAATTAAATATCATTCCGTCCATCCCATTCTCTGTACCGCTTATACTCAACAGAGTCGCGGGTGTGCTGGAGCGTATCCCAGCTGTCCTTGGGCGAGAGGATGGGTACACCCTGAACCTGTCGCCAGCCAATTGCAAATTAATTAAATATTAAAATCAAATTAAATTCTTTGGCCCATCTTTCTATTTTGTATTTTTAATCTCAGCCTAAAAAAATGCCTAATATTTTCACATTTCAATAATGTGAAATATTAGGCTTTTTTTCCCTTTTGTGTGTTACATTAAAAAGCAAACTTCTTTGTTTTTGAACAAATGACACAAATTTTTTTCAGACACTTGTTAATGTCAGTGTGTGACTTAAACAATCAAACTGTTAACGTTCATTTGCTGCTTCCCAGCGACCCCGAAAAAACCACCAGGTTTACCAGGTGAGTGCAATCTCAATTTCATTCAATAAATCACATTTTCCTCTTAATGCTCACATGGAAATATGACATTTGAAATGTGACTTCAGGGTCTTAGCCCAGCGACCAGAGACACCTATGATGCCCTCCAGAAGCAGGCGTTTCCGACCCGCTAGCCACACATCGTGTTGAATCATCGGTCTTTTCCATGTCTAATCAATCAATTGTTACAGTTTCATCCATCCATCCATCAATTTTCTTTACTGCTTATCCTCACTAGGGTCACGGGCTGCTGGAGCCTATCCCAGCTATCTTCGGGCGGGAGGTGGAGTACACCCTGAACCGGTCGCCAGCCAATTGCAGGGCACATAGAAACAAACAACCATTCGCACTCACATTCACACCTACGGGCAATTTAGAGTCTTCAAATAATGCATGTTTTGGGATGTGGGGGAAAACCGCAGTGCCCGGAGAAAACCCACGCAGACACGGGGAGAACATGCAAACGCCACACAGGCGGGACCGGGATTTGAACCCCGGTCCTCAGAACTGTGAGGCAGATGTGCTAACCAGTCGTCCACCGTACCGCTGTTACAGTTTCATATAATTAAATAATAGTACATCTGTATAATGTTATTTTATGTTAACGTATATTGGGCTGCGATTGGCTGGCGACCAGTTCAGGGTGTACCCCGCTTCCCGCCCAAAGATAACTGGGATTGGCTGGGATCAGCATGCCCGCGACCCTAGTGAGCACAAGCGGTACAGGAAATGGATGGATGGATGTATATTGTATAATTAAATTGTTACACACCAAATCTAGTAGATAGCGATTGCTTTCTTTCTTCCAATATGTATACGAAACAAAAGAGTTAAATCGATGTGTGTAAATAAACATATTTCATTTGGACTACAGCACTTTTATTTGTGTGTGTGTGTGTTTGAGTTGAGAGACAGTTTAGGGTTGCGACAATGTAGTGTTGTATTGCAAACCTACCATGACAATCGAGCACACTAGTAGGATATCGATTAAATGCTCAAATAGGGAAAGCCATTTGAGAATTTATTCGATATCCTACTTGTCCATGAAGGGGTATCTCGAATTACAAGTGACCTGACTTAAGAGTAAGATGAGGGTTCGCTCTCACTATTTCTTGTCTTGAGTTGTGAGAAAAAATGAGTTACGAGCGCGAGCTATGGTCGCAGTGAACTCCACAACAAACAGCAGTTTGGCAGCTATCCATCCATCCATCCATCCGTTTTCTGAGCCGCTTCTCCTCACTAGGTTCGCGGGCGTGCTGGAGCCTAGCCCAGCTGTCATCGGGCAGGAGGCGGGGTACACCCTGAACTGGTTGCCAGCCAATCGCAGGGCACATATAAACAAACAACCATTCGCACTCACATTCACACCTACGGGCAATTTAGAGTCTTCAATCAACCTACCATGGATGTTTTTGGGATGTGGGAGGAAACCGGAGTGGCCGGAGAAAACCCACGCAGGCATGAGCAGAACATGCAAACTCCACACAGGCGGGGCCGGGGATGGAACCCAGGTCCTCAGAACTGTGAGGCTGACGCTCTAACCAGTCGGCCACCGTAGTTTGGCAGCCAATAAATGATTATTCACAAAAGAGGCTAAGTGTTTCCTTCAAGCTTTTTTTTGCCACTCCCAGTTAAAGTTTACTGTCAAACCAAACATAAAGCAAAGTGCATGTGTATTTAATCAAAGCACATTAGCTTTAGCGTCCAAAAGCCTTCTTCTTTTCCTTTCGGTGTGTCCCTTTAGGGGTCGCCACAGTGCGTCATCCTTTTCCATGTAAGCCTATCTCCTGCATCCTCCTTTCGAACACCAACTGCCCTCATGTCTTCCCTCACGACATCCACCGACCTTCTCTTTGGTCTTCCTCTCGCTCTCTTGCCTGGCAGCTCCATCCTCATCATCCTTCTATACTCACTATTTCTCCTCTGGACGTGTCCAAACCATCGAAGTCTGCTCTCTCTAACATTGTCTCCAAAACATCAAACCTTGGCTGTCCCTCTGATGAGCTCATTTCTAATTTTATCCAACCTCGTCACTCCGAGAGCGAACCTCAACATCTTCATTTCCGCCACCTCCAGCTCTGCTTCCTGTTGTCTCTTCAGTGCCACTGTGTCTAATCCGTACATCATGGCTGGCCTCACCACTGTTTTATAAACTTTGCCCTTCATCCTAGCAGAGACTCTTCTGTCACATAACACACCTGACACCTTCCTCCACCCGTTCCAACCTGCTTGGACCCGTTTCTTCACTTCCTTACCACACTCACCATCGCTCTGGACTGTTGACCCCAAGTATCTAAAGTTCTCCACCCTTGCTATCTCTTCTCCCTGTAGCCCTATTCTTCCCCCACCACTCCTCTCATTCATGGACATATATTCTGTTTTACTTCGGCTAATCGGCATTCCTCTGCTTTCCAGTGCATGCCTCCATCTTTCTAACTGTTCCTCCAGCTGCTACCTGCTTTCACTGCAGATCACAATGTCATCTGTAAACATCATGGTGCATGGGGATTCCAGTCTAACCTCATCTGTCAGCCTATCCATCACCACCGCAAACAGGAAGGGGCTCAGGGCTGATCCCTGATGCAGTCCCACCTCCACCTTAAATTCGTCTGTCACACCTATAGCACACCTCACCGCTATTCTGCTGCCCTCGTACATGTCCTGTATTATTCTAACATGCTACTCTGCCACCCCAGACTTCCGCATGCAGTACCACAGTTCCTCTCTGGGTACTCTGTCATAGATCTCGAGATCTACAAAGAGACAAAGTAGCTCCTTCAGACCTTCTCTGTACTTTTCATCCACATCCTCAAGCCAAATAATGCATCTGTGGTACTCTTTCTAGGCATGAAACCATACTGTTGCTCGCAAATACTCACTTCTGTCCTGAGACTAGCCTCCACTACTCTTTCCCATAACTTCATCGTGTGGCTCATCAACTTTATTCCTCTATAGTTCCCACAGCTCTGCACATCACCCTTGTTCTTAAAAATGGGCACCAGCACACGTTTCCTCCATTCCTCAGGCATCTTCTCACGGGCTAGAATTCTATTGAACAAGCTGGTCAAAAACTCCACAGCCACCTCTCCTAGATGCTTCCCTACCTCCACAGGAATGTCATCGGGACCAACTGCCTTTCCATTTTCATCCTCTTTAATGCCTTTCTAACATCCCACTTACTGATCATTGCCACTTCCTGGTCCACCACCACTTGCCTCTTCTACTCTCCCTTCTCTCTCATTTTCATCATTCATCAACTCCTCGAAGTATTCTTTCCATCTAGCTCGCACACTGCTGGCACCAGTCAACATATTTAGCCCTTCCTGACGCAACCCTCTGCTTTTATCCAGGCTCGGGACCGGCCTACAGTTTGCACTGGCTTGTGCCCCCCATAGGGCTTCCATATGTGTGTTAGCAAACTTCATAGATGGGATCAAAATTGTGGCAATTACGTATAAACCCTTAAACAACGTTTTTGGGAACACTGCGGTACCAACACATGCAGACAGAGCATACAATAATACACACAGGCATATGTTCTTCATCCTCTGCAAAAAAATCTAATATTACCATTGATTATTAGTCTTTGTACATGGAAAATGAACAGCATGGTAGGGTCAATGACACATTATACATTTAAAGGTCCGGTATTTTACCAAACCAACTTTCCTAGTATTTGGGATGTTATATTGGCTCTATGGTGCCTCAGTAAACGTGAAATATGAATTCAAATCGTCCACGCATTCTGAGTACCAGACGTTTTTCTGCCGAGGGGCCTGAAATCACGTCATTTGATTTTCTCTAGCTTATTTACGTCACTCGCGAAGATCTCCGTCTACCTCTCCGCTCCCGAGCCAGCACTGTCAACATAACAAACACGTGTGCTCTCACAAGTGGGTCTTCCACACAGACGCAACCAATCAGAGGAAAGGGAGCGGTCTTGGCCAAATATGGACAAAGCGGACACAAAACTGGGTCAAACAGAAGTAGCTGTCTCAAAGGGGTCTTTTCTGGACACGCCCGTGACCCTAGTGAGGATAAGCGGTACGGAAAATGGATGGATGGATGCATTTAATTTTGGTACGGTAGGTCCTCGATGTCGGTTTATTGTGAAAAGAACTAGCGGAGTTACATCTTGTAAGGCGGCGTTTAGTCCAAAGACACAATGAAAACAGCTCCCGTGACAGGCTGACTACCAAGCGTGCCTATGTGGCGGCCATGTTGGGGAGGTCGACGTTCCCATCAAAGGCAATGCATGGACATGGAAATTCAGTAGTAACTTGCTCAATTGTCAATCGATTTTCATGAGGTTTACTTTTTTGTCAACATTAAAGCCTGTGCTAACAATTTAACGTTGACAAAAAAAGTAAACTCATGACGGCGTATAATTTACGACGAGTACTGGGAGTTACCTTTCACGGTAAAAAAAAAAAATTGGATAAAAAGCACACACAAATGTGTTTTTTCCGTGAAAGGTTACTCCCAGTACCCTTGTCGTAATTGTACGGCGTTGTACGAAACCGTAGACAGCACACTGTACGGGAATCCTTGGTCTTATGGTTTACTTGCCGTCCACACACATGCGGAATGCGCTGACCTTTTTTTTTTTTTTTTTACTCCCAGTTTATCGTTGCCATAGGCACGCAGTTCAAAAGGGGCGTGTGGCATCGACCTATTTATATCTATGGTTTAGCAATGACGCTAACAAGTCCGTTTTGCTATATGTCGGCTGCATTTTACGACGACACTTCCCAAATCATGTTACTCGTGTCCAACTTAATTCTAATGACACATGGTAATTAATACAACGTAATTGTGACGTACAACAATAATATACAATAGATTTGGTTGCGCGTTGCGTTCATTGCTCGTGCTAAGTGCTAACATTAGCCGCACGGTTGTGTTGTGACATCGTCCCCTTCTTTGCTTCCTTCCAAAGTTTCAAGTTTAAAGGATTAAAAAGATGGAAACGAACGTGTCGAAGAGACGAGACAACAAGAAGCCGCTCCGCGTGAAGCTAATAAGCCTCGGGAATGCTGAAGTTGGAAAGGTAAGTTCTTAACAATTCAATGACCTATCGTCATCACGACTTAACGTTGCTTAGTGATGTCGTCAAAGGCGTAGTTTACTGTACGGGTTACTTATTATGGCTAACGTATTGTTTGCGTCTGATTAAGTCAAAATCCTAATTATGTTGTAGTCCATTTTTTATTGTCACGTCTATTTAATATTACTATTATTATTCTGGGTGTGAGTGCCTGGGCGTGAGTTGTGGCTGACAGCAGCTCCTTGCAAGTGATCTCATTTTTTTTTTTTTTGTAAATGGCTGACTGAGTGTAGGTTTCCTTGCCCACATAGGAAGACATTCCAGTGCTTTGATTGACTTTTTTCACTTTACTAGGGCGGTGGCCTAGCTGAAGCTCGCTTTTAACAGAAAAAGCAAAAAATTGGCAAAACACATAAGTTGGGGCACTTGTAAGTCAAAGGTCAAGGTACCACTGAATACCGAAATTATGACGAACTTGTCAAGTCTCAGTTACACCCAAATTTACTTGGTGTGAAATGGCCTGTTTCGTTAAACACAAAGCCTTTATTCTTATGCATAAATGGCAATGGGCATACACAGGTTAATATTGCTTTCTGCCATCCAGGGAGAGCATTTAATTGTTCTCAACATTACAATTTGTTGCTGGCATAGATAGACGATGAAATATACATTAGATGTATTAAATAAACAATAATTTTCAGTCCAATTAAGTGGAATTATTTAATTTGCTCTACCAACACAGTGGGTGGGTGCTAATGCAATATGTGATGAAAGCATATCAAAATAAAAGTCGGTTAACACTGATGCGTAAAAATAAATAAATAATAACAACGGCATTGTACAATGAGAACCTGCGGCAGTTTTCCAATGGACCAATTAAAGCATCCTGTTTTTATTGTGTGGTGCTTTTGTGAAATAGAAATTCAATTGTGGTCCTCACATGTTTTAGTGTTGCTTTTCAAGTTTTAAAGTCCTTTTGCAGGGGTCCTCTGTTTAAGATGGAATTCCATTGTTAAGCTGGCGACGTAACCCACATTTGGACATAAGGAATGCACTGTATTCTATCACAAAGGCTAATGCATTAGCAAAGTCATAATTACAGTAAATATTTGTGCAAAAAATACGTCAAGGCCATAAAGCTAAATCAATCAAATAACAAAGTGTGGCTTATGCTGCGCACCGTTCCAGATGTCAGGACTGTAATCAGAGGAGCCCTATATATGGAATAAAGGCATGGAAGATAGACTGAGACCTTAAATTCACAATACATTCACGTGGTTTCCGTTCCCATTTATTCTTGCTCTGCAATTACAAGACATTTGAACACCATCATTGCATGTGATAAATTCATGTATTGTTTGCCTAACATTGTTATTTGCTAATTTCTCCCTGCAGAGTTGCATCATTAAACGTTACTGTGAGAAGAGGTTTGTTCCCAAATATTTGGCCACTATTGGAATTGACTATGGGGTTACCAAGTAAGTGTGTTCACTGTATTTTTATTGTGTGGTCTAACATTTGTATGTATTTACAATGTGACCCTAATAAGACATATGTTGTCAGGGTGCACGTTCGTGACAGAGAAATCAAGGTCAATATCTTCGACATGGCTGGCCATCCATTCTTCTACGAAGTGAGTCTGCAGAAGGAGTATTTCAAACTCCCCTGCTACACAGCAAAACTCTTCCAGAATAAAACGCACACCGAGCCACCATTTTGCATGACACTGGAGTTGATCAGGATAAGTTTAAAAAAAGAAAAATGTTTATTTTCCAGAAAAAAAGCAGTTGCTAGGAAAAGGAGCACGGCCACAAATAGTGCACGACTGAAAATTATTGGCAGCCCCCCCCCAAAATATGTTTAAAATTGCCAGGGATAGGCAACTTAAATGATGGTTTAGCCCGCAATTTTTTGCCACTCTTCAACGACAAAATGTTTGAAGCAAACAACAAAATAACCACATGTTGTGATTTTTGTATTTTTGTATTTTTTTATTTTTCCCCTCTTTCTTTCGAGGGCAAAGGGCTCTTGTGCATCAAAATTACCATTCAAAGATGGCACAAAACTGCTGAACAGCAAGCCAATATTACGTGCAAGAACTCACTCTTTAACAAAGCTAAAGTCAACCACGAACTCCCTAAATACAAGCAGCACATCGACTGTCCCACCAGGGAAAATAACATTTTAGACCACTGCTATACGACGCTAAATAACACATTCCGTGCCAAATCTCGTGCAGCCCTGGGCTCGTCTGATCACTGCTTAATTCACTTAATACCGACATACAGGCAACAACTTAAATGTGTGAAGCCTGCAGTGAAAAAGTGGACCAATGAAGCAAAGATAGAACTTAGACTGCACAGACTGGAGTGTCTTTGAATCAGAATCATCATCATAATCAGAATCATCTTTATTTGCCAAGTTTGTCCAAAAAACACACAAGGAATTTGTCTGCGGTAGATTCCAAGATGGTGCCTACCAGTGTGGTCGCCTCGGTTACGTGCTCTCTAGTATTGTTTTTGTTCTTGTGTTTTTCGTTCATCTTTGGAGACATTACACGACTCACTTACACAAAGGGTGACCTGCTAACCATCAAGGAGGCTACTCCGGACTTTCTTTCACCAACTTTCGCAAATCCCCTCAGTTTTTTCGCCGAGTTACTCACCGGAAAATCTTGAAAATTCAGATGGCAGTCTGGATGAATATACGGACACTGTCACATCCTATATCAGTTTCTGTGAAGATGTGTGTGTACCAACAAAGTCATTTTGCACATTCAATAACAAGAAGCCGTGGTTCACTGCCAAACTCAAGCAACTTCTCCAAGCTAAGGAAGGCGCATATCAGAGCGGGGACAGGGCCCTGTATAATCGAGCTAGAAACCAGCGGACTAAAGAAATTAACATTGCAAAGAGAAACTATGCAGCAAAGTTGGAAAAACAGTTTAGCGCTAACGACTCTAAATCAGTCTGGCATGCATTCCAATCGCTGACCAATTACAAGCGACGATCACCCCAAGCTGAGAACAATAGCAGACTAGCCAACGACTTGAAAACCTTCTACTGCAGATTTGAAAAGGACAGTTTCACACCCCACACCCACCCGGCCGCACCCAGACCACAACCACACCTCTGACTTCTGCGTTAACCATCCATGAACAGGATGTGAGACGCATCTTCAAACAACAAAAGATTAACAAAGCGACAGGCCCAGACCATGTGTCCCCATCCTACCTCAAAATCTGCGCGGACCACCTTGCTCCAGTCTTCACACAGATCTTCAATAGATCTCTGGAACTGTGCAAAGTACCATCCTCTTTCAAACGCTCCACCATCATTCCAGTCCCCAAGAAACCTACAATCTCGGGTCTAAATGACTACAGGCCTCTCGCCTTGACATCTGTGGTCATGAACGTCTCATGCTGGACCACGTCAAGAGCGTCACAGGTCCCCTGCTGGACCCACTGCAGTTTGCCTACCGAGCGAACAGGTCTGCGGATGATGCAGTCAACATGGGACTGCACTTCATCCTTGAACACCTCGACAGTGCAGGGACCTACGCGAGGATCTTGTTCGTGGACTTCAGCTCAGCGTTCAACACCATCATCCCTGAACTCCTTTCCTCCAAGCTTCTCCAACTCAGTGTCTCGCCTGCCATCTGCCAGTGGATTTACAGCTTCCTGACGGGCAGGACACAGCAGGTGAGGCTGGGGGAGACCACCTCCTCCACACGCAGCAGCAGCACTGGGGCACCCCAAGGTTGTGTCCTCTCTCTGCTGCTCTTCTCTCTCTACACGAACGACTGCACCTCAACGGACCCGGCTGTCAAATTCCTTTAGTTTGCAGATGACACCACTGTCATCGGCCTCATCAAAGACGGTAACAAGTCTGCATATCGACAGGAAGTGGAGTGGCTGGAGCTGAACACGCTCAAGTCTGTAGAGATGATCGTGGACTTCAGGAGGCATCCTTCGCCACAGTTGCCCCTCACTCTGTCCAGCTGCCTTGTGTCAACCGTCGAGACCTTCAAGTTCCAGGGAATTACAGTCTCTCATTTTCCTGAAGTGGGCAATCAACATCAACTCCGTCCTCAAAAAGGCCCAGCAGAGGATGTACTTCCTGCAGCTTCTGAGAAAGCACGGCCTGCCACAGGAGCTGCTGAGGCAGTTCTACACAGCGGTCATCGAATCAGTCCTGTGTTCTTCCATCACAGTCTGGTTTGGTGCTGCTACAAAAAAGGACAAACTCCGACTGCAACGGACAATCAAAACTGCTGAAAAGATTGTCGGTACCCCCCCTATCCACCCTTGAGTACTTGCACGCTGCCAGAACTAAGACAAGAGCGTGCAAAATGCTCTCGGACCCTCCACATCCCGGTCACCGGCTCTTCCGGCTCCTTCCCTCAGGTAGGCGCTGCCGATCAATGCAAACTAGAACTAGGAGACATTCCAACAGCTTCTTCCCTCTTGCAATCAACTTCTTAAACAGCCAACTTAAAATTCCATTGCAACATGCTGCCAATTTTTTTGTCTTGAGTTTGTTGTCACATTTCTGTCGGGTCAATTATACATACTCGTGCACTCACTGTAGTAGTCTCGGCATGCTGCACATCTGTTGTTGACCAATACTGGCCACTCATGCCAGAGTAGCATCTGCACCACTTGCACACTGACTGAGGAGTATCTGCAACATTTGCACAATCGACATTGTCCCAGATTATCACACTACTAGTCACTTTAAACTGCATACATTCCTTGAAGTCTCGGCGCCCTTTGCACAATGGTCATTGCACCGGACTATTGCTATATTAGTCATTCAAACTGCTCTAAGTGCTAGAGGACTCTGCATCTTTTTGCACAATTGTCAAAAAAAATAAAAATAACATTGTACCGGCATTACCAGATAACTACCAACCCTTTATTGCTCAGTGACTGTTTTTCTAAATGTCTTTGTCTCAAAAGTGTTCTCTGTCAATTGACTGTTGTCGGACTAGAGCGACTCCAACTACCGGAGACAAGCTCCTTGTGTGTTTTTTGGACAATATTTTGCAAATAAAGATCATTCTGATTTTGTGCATTCTTTTTTTAAAACCAAAATCAACTCACTCAAAGATTTTATTATGATGAAATGTTCCTGCATTTCATTCAAAATCCTCAAATTAATAGGCCGACTCACTCACCTGTATGATATAGTGTAGTTTAGGGCATTAAAGTTCACTCTGCTTTGTTAAAGGAGCCTGCCCCCGATGTCCATGCGATGTTGCCTAGGCTTGTCAACCAGGACAGCCCTACAACATCCAGAGCCTTTTGGAACTCCGGGCGGATCCCTGCCACCGAGGAGCTTTTAACCACCTTGGTGACTTCAACCCCAGAGATAGGGGAACCCGCCATAGAGTTCCCAGGCTTTGCTTCCTCCTGGGAAGGCGTGTCGGTAGAATTGAGGAGATCTTCAAAGTATTCAGCCCACCGACTCACTACATCTCGAGTTGAGGTCAAAAGTGCCCCATCACCACTATACACAGTGTTGATGGTGCACTGCTCCCCCCTCCTGAGACACCGGTTGGCAGACCAGAATTTCCTCTAAGCCGTCTGAAAGTTGTTTTCCATCACCTCAGCGAACTCTTCCCATGCCTAGGTTTTTGCCTCAGCGACCACCAAAGCTGCGTTCCACTTGGCCAGCTGGTACCCATTAGCTTGCCTTCAGAGTCCCATAGGCCAAGAAAGCCCGACAGGACTCCTTCTTCTGCTTGACGGCAACAGCGGGTTCGGGGATCGCCGCCACGACAGGCACTGACCACCCTAGGGCCACAGCTCCGGCCAGCCGCGTCAACAATGGAAACGCAGAAAATGGTCCACTCAGACTCAGTGTCCCCCGCCTCCCTTAGAAAGTGGGTGAAGTTCTGTCAGAGGTGGTAGTTGAAAATTCTTTGTCTCTCAGTCGAGATGTAGCACTTAAACATTTTGTGGGATCTCCTTTTTTACTTAATACTCTGTTCCAAAAAGCCTGACTAAAACCAAATTGTACAAAAACTGTAATATTTCCCATAGGAAAGAATGTAAAACCATTCCAGAAATGCACAAGTGTGAAGAAACTTTTATGGATAATAATTACAATTTAACATGCAGAAAACTGAAATAAATAAGACTATTGAAAAGGATCAATGAACATTAAACATAATTTATCTTTTTTGAAGACTCTTGATAGCATATGAAAGACCGTGAGTAAGATTTTATTTGCCATTTTCCTACTTTGCTATGAGTTCTTTCTTGAATTATTTGGTGTTTCTTGTATTTTTAGCACAGCAGTTTATGAGCGCAAGGGATGACGCTTAGTCAACAAGACAACGCTCAAAAAACACATGCACAGGATGCTTTGTGCTCAGGTCTTGTGGTCTGAAATATTTATCAAAAACTGAATCGTCTGACAATTAGGGCACATGGGAACTGCTGTTCCACTGTACTTCCTTGACACAATGTACTACGTTCTTATTAGCCAGGGCTTTGGCACAATCTTGTGGTCTCATAGAGCATTATAGAAAGAGGACAAAACTGTACATCGGTGGGTTTTGCAGCAAGTAGCTTATGATAGGTTCCACAGGAAAAAAACTATTATTTGTGACTAGCGAACTGCTAATAGGCAAGGGTTCAGTGTGATCAATGTGGTGGAAACACAGCAGTAGGGGGTGCTCTTGGATGAGTCCATCTGTTCTTGTGCAGGTGCGGAATGAGTTCTACAAGGACAGCCAGGGCGTGCTGCTGGTGTACGATGTGGGTCTCCGGGACAGTTTCGATGCCCTCGACAGCTGGCTGGGCGAAATGAAACAGGAAATGGGCTCTCAGGCCAACATGGACAGCATTGTGTTTGTGGTCTGCGCCAACAAGGTCACACTTGGTCCCTCAGGCTGATATACAGCAGACTCCCAAGTCAGGAAGTGACCAGATTGTGTCCACAGGTGGACCTGTTGAAGCGGCGAGTAGTGGACGAGGGGGAGGGGCGTCTATGGGCGGAGTCGCGGGGCTTTCATTACTTTGAGACGTCGGCACAAAGTGGAGAAGGTATCAACGAGATGTTCCAGGTGGGACAACATACAGGAGCCTAACTGAGCTCTCAACCTGAATCTAGACTCAGTGTGTCTGTGGCTTGTTTGCTTATGTCCAGGCCTTCTTCTCCTCCATCACTGACATGTGTGAGAATGGCGGTAAGCGACCTGTCACGGAGGTCAGCGTAGGCTTCACCAAAGAGCAAGCAGACACTATCAGACGTATCAGAAACAGCAAGGACTCCTGGGATATGCTGGGCGTCAAACCCGGCGCCACACGGTGAGTTGACAGGCCAGGGCCAAGTAGACATGATATATCAGACTTCTCAAACAAGACACATTATACCCTCTTATTTATTTATTTATTTATTTACTTTCACGACTTCAAACAGTTCCCAGGTGTCTTGCCAACATGTCCTTAAAATACTCCCAAGAATCAGCAAGTACTGTACACCTTCACCTCCATTTTTAACCCAATGCTTTTTAACCGGTCAAGAGATTTGGAGGGAGCAAATTATTATTTTTTTTAAATTGAAAGTCAAGCAGTTCAAGTCCAATTAATAGCTTTAAATGGTACCAACGAAGATACCATAATTTCTCATTTATAACGTGCACCCTTGTATAATGCGCACCCCCAAAGTTGACCTCAAAATTTTGGAAAACCCTTCTACCTATGTATCATGCATTTTTACAATACATGATTTTGCTTCTACCCATATGATCAAAAAATGTATTATCTGTATTTTATTTTTTTCAAAGAATTATTCTTTTGTTAAGCACTTTGTTTGAACACGTAATACTTTCTTTGTATTTACCTGCTCTTATTTTAAAATTCACAGCCCTACTTTTTAGTAAATGAGAAAACACACAGTTGTGCTCATATGTTGATTACCAAGGCAAAATTTGTAAGATGGGTACAATTCTTTAAAGAAAAGAAAACGAAAGAAGAAAACAACAACAGCCGAAACACATTTTATTTTAATGGGATTCAAATTAAACGGTCAAGCATTTCAGAAAAGCATTATCATTAAACATAACATAAATGAATGAGGGTTGTTGTTCAGTCATCAGTCGTATTTATATATTAATAAAAAAAAATAAAAAAAACTATATTTAACAAAGTCTGCCAGGGTATGTTAACTTATGAGCACAACTGTACATATTATGCAGTCATATGTACCCCTGCCGTATTGGCATGAAAGTGTAGGCTACACCTTTTTCATAACCGCTAGGTGGCATATTAGAATTAAACTATACACCTTTCTCATAACCTCTAGGTGGCGGTGGCATATTGGAATGAAAATATACAGCTTTTTCATAACCTTGAGATGGTGGCATACATTTATAAAATGTGAAAGTTCTTTCCATTTCCCCCGATATCAGTGTATCATGCGCACTATTGGTTTATGACAATTTTTTTTTGGGGGGGGAATGCGCATTATACACGAGAAATTACGGTAAGTGGTGAATTTCTAGAGGTTGAGTCAACTAGGCAAGGTTACCCAAACCTGGAAAAATAATGTACTTTTCAGCATTTTACAAAACAAGAACAGTCTCCAGACTTTAAACTGTACACAAGAGTGAAAACAACACAACATACAAGTACCTTACTTATGGTAACTTGCACAACAGTTGGAAATAACCTTCGGAAGAATATTTGATTTCCAGTTTAGAGATGATGCTACAAGTGTGTTCAGTTATATCTGCCCAATGTGGCTATTTTGAGTCAAACGTTTAGAATACATTTTTATTTGTAGATCGAGTCCATGATTCATTTTGTAACTTAGTTTGTAGTGTGCACAAAACTGAGTCGTTTATTTGTTCTGAGAATGAGAACTGGAAAAATTGGGGTGGTATAAAACTTTTGACGGGTAGTGTAAATACATTTAAAATCAACGCCGAAAGCTTATGTATGAAATAATTTTACAAAGCCGAAAACAAAGGACATTTTCGCTATAATTATAGTTAGTTTTGTAAACATAGAATTTTGTTTCAGATGGTTGTTTGTTTTCTTTTAAACACTATTTTATTTCGTTTACTAAAATGTTTAAATTTTAGCTTTAGTTATTTCGTTGCTTTTCACTTCGCGCGTAAGTCAAGGCACCACTGGCGTTCTAAGCTGCGGACCTCTGTCCATGAAAAGATGGAGAAGCTGCGGAAAGTGAGGCAAAAAACAGTGAAGACAAAGTTCAGGGCAAGTGTAGAAAAACATGTATCAAAGCCATATTTATTTAGTTGCATTCTTATTTTGTTGTTTCAGTACCGTATGTTTTTATAGAGTACAAAACCGTGTTTTGGGGGGAGGCTGGAACGGATTAATGGCATTCCCTCTAATTTCAATGCGGAAAATTTGATTTGAGATAAGAACATTGTCACAGATTGAATTAAACTAAATGTTTTCATTATTAAAACATTTTAACAATTTTGTTCTATATCTACAAACAACCTGGCTGGATCGCTGGTCTAATGTGTACTATATTTTATTTATTTGTTTGCTTTTTGGACAGGCCTGTCATATGAGATGTAACGTCATATGTAACTTTTTTTTTTTTTTTTGTCTAACGACGTGCAGTCTGTTGTGAAGTGAATAGTTTTTTTTTTTTTTCTTTTCTTTCTTCCATCCTACCTGCTTTTTTCCAGGGAGGAGGTCAACAAGGCGTATAGGAAGCTGGCGGTACTGTTACACCCAGACAAATGTGTGGCCCCCGGGAGCGAAGACGCTTTCAAGGCGGTGGTGAACGCGCGCACCTCACTGCTGAAGAACATCAAATAACACCAACACACACAACGCATCCAGTTACACTGTTCTTAATTTATCAGCACTTTGCGTTCCACCTCTTCTGTGCCATGTTACTCTCTGCCAACCCCAATTTACGACATCTCTCAATGCGTGCACGTCCGTATGCGTAACAGCTTACATTTAACATTGTCATCTCACTAGTAGAATTTCTAGTAGCAGGTTTTTTACATTTAAAAAAAAAAAAAAAATTTTTTTAGACGTTTGTCATTTCTTTTTGCATTTGTAGCATGTTTGTGAGCATGGTGCCATCAGTTGTGTCACGAAAAGCAGGACAAAGGTCAGTGTTAAACTTGATTCTGTCGACGTAAATGCCAGTAATGTTACAAAGTTAAAGGTCATTTATCCTGAATTCATATAATTTATTATTACATTTGGATAGTTACATGGATTAAACTCTAGCTCCAAAATGTTTTTGTATTCTGATTAAATGCAAATGCATTAGTTTGCCTTGCTATTCATGCATGTTTGTATTTAAAGGAGGCATCTGCATTCTTTTTTTTTAAACAATTTTAAACAATTCCCAACTGTCTTAACATGCCTGGGATATGCTTTCATCAAAATCGGCCAATATACAGGTATGTGCTCCAAAATTAGATACATACAACATACAAGTTTCACTTTTAGAAACAAATTCTTAAAATAAATGGACTTTCCCTTTGTATTCAAAATTTTTGGCACATATCTGTACTTCTTTCCGAAACAGTCTTTTTGAGGGGGCGGTCGTAACATAAAAATGAGCGACAATTCACCCCACTTGCTCTACCGTGGAACCAATGGCTAGTACAGCTTTTGTAACAATAACAACCGGGGGCAGAGCTAATGGGTTACGGCAATGCATGTGGCCTCTAATTGCCCCCAAGAAAAAAACGTCCTTAAAAACAATAAAAGCATTTTCAGTCATGGAGGCAGCACTTCACACACTACACTTCACACGTCGCATGTACTTCCGGGTGGCAAGAACTCCGCTGTCACCGCTATTAAACAAACCCATTTACTTTTCAACAGATAAGTTTATCTGAAAATAGAAATGGTAGAAACTCAGACAGAGGGCCTCTGGAAAGTCAAATCTCCTAACTTTTATACAACCTTTCGTTAACCTTTATGGAAAAAGTCATACGGTCAAGACAAAATGAAAAGGTGCTTCACAAAGACAGGATTGTTTCAAAAGAATTTCACTCCCCTTAACCAAGGGGTGTAACGATTTATCCACTTCATTGATGTATCGATTTATATTCCTATGATCCTGCTACATTGAACCTTGTTCGGAACCTTGGCCTTCCGGGTGATATATATCGATCTAAAACTGTTTTTAAATGTAATCAATCCTTTGTATCGATACTAGGAAATAATGCATTGGATTTAAGCACAGCAGACTTTATATGGATGGACCTGTGTGTGTGTGTGTTTTAGCACTTTTAATGAAAAAGACTGCACACAAGCAGACGGCAAAACAGCATGGTGAGGAGGTGGCGTCAAACAGGAAATTATTAGGCCACCATATGGTCCAGTGTGTGGAAACACTTTTCCCTTTAGCAAAGACGGAAACGTTCGAAATAAATTGCTTGCTGTGTCTGCAACCACCTACGAAGGTGCCATTAGATTTCACACAAAAGCAAAACCACAAAAGCAGCAGAGCATCAGTTGTAGGCTGTCACTTTACTCTCAATAGCATGCTTCTGGCTACGTCAACACAAGCACAAAACATCAGTATGGGATCTATGTATTCCCAGCACAAGTGTGCCAGCAGAAAGAGTTTTTAATACTGCTGGCAACATAGTGAGCACACAGAAGTGTCGTGACCAGATTATATTGATCAGTTGATATTTTTGAAAAAAAAAAAATTTGTAGTCATGGAAGAATAGTTTGTTCAACTTGATCTTTTGTTAGATATTAGTGCATTTGTTTGTTTGTTAAAATTAGATTACTAGCAGGGTCAACCACTGCTCATTTAACGTGAAGAGATGTTGGTTGCACTTTTTTTTTTAATATTAATATTGTATTTGTGTTGTATCCATGTTAAAAAAAACATCAGAAGTAGCAGGTAAGCCTACTGTTAATCCAAACTGGAGATGTTATTTGTACTTTATTCAAATAAAGTGTGAATGCATTAGCAATTAATTGTTGTTTATTATATCCACAATTAAGTTGACATGATTCCCTTACAAGAAACAACAGGAATCGAGGAAATTTCCCCTGCACTGTCCGGTATGCAGGCATTTATTTCACAGTCATACTGGTTAAAGGTTTGGCTAAAAAGTTTCAATTCAATTTAAAGCCACTTTATGGTTTTGGATCATATGCTAAATGAACCAATATCGTCCTTGAATCAGATCGCCAACCACGAATAGTGGTTCTAATTGTTGTTAAAACTAATCGTTTCTAGAATCTGAATAGTTAACCTGATCACGGAAGGACCAGCTCTACACCCTCGGCAGGGTCCTCGAGGGTGCATGGAAGTTCACCCAACCAGTCTACATATGTTTTGTGGACTTGGAGAAGGCGTTCGACCGTGTCTCTCGGGGGGTCCTGTGGGGAGTGCTTCGGGAGTATGGGGTACCGAACCCCCTGATACGGGCTGTTCGGTACCTGCACGACCAGAGTCAGAGTTTGGTCCGCATATCCGGCAGTAAGTCGGACTCGTTCCCGGTGAGGGTTTGACTCCGCCAAGGCTGCCCTTTGTCACCGATTCTGTTCATAACTTTTATGGACAGAATTTCAAGGGGCAGCCGAGGCGTAGAGGGGGTCCGGTTTGGTGGCCTCAGTATTGCCTCTCTGCTTTTTGCAGATGATATGGTTCTGTTGGTTTCCTCAAGCCGTGATCTCCAACTCTCACTGAAGCAGTTCACAGCCTAGTGTGAAGCGGCTGGGATGAGAATCAGCACCTCAGAATCTGAGACCATGGTCCTCAGTCGGAAAAGGATGGCATGCCCTCTCCAGATCAGGGATGAGATCCTGCCCCAAGTGGAGGAGTTCAAGTATCTTAGGGTCTTGTTCCCAAGTGACGGCAGAATGGAACGGGAGATTGACAGGCGGATCGGTGCAGCGTCTGCAGTGATGCGGACTTTGTATCGGTCCGTTGTGGTAAAGAAGGAGCTAAGCCGAAAGGCGAAACACTCAATTTACCGGTCAATCTACGTTCCTACCCTCACCTATGAGGTGGCTGGGGCATCTGATTCGGATGCCTCCCGGACACCTCCCTGGTGAGGTATTCCGGGCATGTTTTTATGTAAATCAAAATAAACATAAACCTTTTGGGGTATATTACACAGCACAAGGCCAAAACTACCAGTTTTTGTCATCGTCTTCTGTTCAAGTCAGCGTTAGTCAATCACTTTTTGCCTCCCGGAAGTATCCAAGCGACTATTATTTACAAACTTTGTGAAAAGCTCCATTAGTGTAGCAGATCCGTTCATACAGCGGGCACTTTGGCAAACACAAACAACCCCCATTGCCCTCCATGTTGAAAACATCACTGAGCAATCGCATACAGAGTGTATGGTCCTTTTGAGAAGCTACAGCTGTTGGCTAATCCTAATGTACTAATCACGCAGAACTCAGTGCAGCTGGGTTTACCTTTTGGCCTTGGCTTAGTGTTTCAGAAAGTGTTGTCCAAGTCATGGTTGACAATTACTGTGAGGGCAGTTAATTATTATGAACAGGCTGCACTGTTACATTACAAACTGTCAACATTTTGAAAGGCTCCCTCACAGACACATTTCCAGAAATATGGACCTCACAGCAGATTCACTTCTTGTTTTTGCTACCCTCCTCCAATCGCTGTTGTCTGTTCTTGTGTGTGTGTGTGTGTGTCCATTTTTCCGCAATGAAACTCTAGATGGGAGCTGGAAAATGTAGTCATGTTTTATGTTTTTCACAAATCTACCGGAATTAATTTATGCTCATCCATCCATCCATTTTCCGTATTGCTTATCCTCACTAGGGTTACGGGTGTGCTAGCGCTTAGCTCAGCTGACTCTGGGCGAGAGGCTGAACTGGTCGCCAGCCAATCGCAGGGCACATAAACACTGCTGTGAAGAAGAATTGGCTCACTTCACAGATTCTTAGATTTTTGCATAGTTTCCTCACTTTGATGTTGAAGATCATCAAACAAATGTAAAAATCAAGACAAATATAACCTAAGTGAACTTAAAATGCTGAAAAAATGCGGAAAAATATATATTCAAAGTTACCTGGCTAAGTGTGAAAAAGTAATGGCGCCCTAAACCTAATAACTCATCCATCCTCAGCAGCAACAACTGAAATCAAGCTGTTTCTACAACTGGCAATGCGTCTTTCACATCTCTGTGGAGATATTTTTGGTCCACTCTTCTTTGCAGAATTGTTTGAATTCAGCAAAAATGGAGCGTTTTTGAGCACGAACGGCCTTTTTAAGGTCATGCAACTGCATTTCAATCAGATTCAAGTCTGGACTTTTACTAGGCTCCTCCAAAACCTTCATTTTGTTTTCTTAAGGCATTCAGAATTTGAATAGCTGGTATGTCTTGGCTTGTTATCCTGGTGCAGAACCCAAGTGCACTTCAGCTTGAGGTCACAAACTGATGGCTGAACATTCTCCTTCAGGATTTTCTGTTAAAGAGCAGAATTCAAGTTTTTCAGATCCTGAAGGAGCGAAGCAGCCCAAGACCATAACACTACCGCCGCCATGTTTGACTGTTGATATGATGTTCTTTTTCTGAAATGCTGTGTTACATGTGCGCCAGATGTAACGCGAGACATAGCTTCCAAAAAGCTCAACTTTCATCTCTTGGGAATCTTTCAGATGTTTATTTTGCAAAGGTAAGACGAGCCTTTATGTTCTTTTTGGTCAGCAGTGGTTTTGGCCTTGTAACTCTGCCATTGATGCCATTTTTGCCCAATCTCTTCCTTATTATTGTGTCAAGAACACGGACATTAACTCAGGCAAGGCAGGCCTGTAGTTCATTAGAAGTTGTCCTCAGTTCCTTTGTGACCTCCTGGATGAATCATTGCTGCTCTCTTGTTGTAATCTTTGTAGGCCGGCCACTCCCGGTAAGGTTCACCACAGTTCCGTGTTTTATCCATGTGAGGATAATTGCTCTTCCTCTGGTTCGCTGGAATCTTAAAGCGTTAGAAATGGCTTTTACCCTTTCCAGACTGATAGATGTCAATTGCTTTATTTCTTGACTGTTTTGGAATTTCTTTGGATCGTGTCGTTTTGTTGCAGGTTTTTTTAGATCTTTTGTCCAACTTGATTTTGTCGGGACAGATTCTGTTGAAGTGATTTCTTGATTGAACAGGTCTGGAGGTAATCAGGCTTAGGTGTGATCGGTGAAAATTAACCAGAAATCGTGATTTGCCACAATTAATTCATGATTTAACAAGGGGGGTAATTACTTTTTCACACAGGGCCAGGTGACTGAATATTTGTTTTCCCTTAATAAATGAAATCACCATTTAAAAATATTTTAAGTTCAGTTGGGTTATATTTGTCTATTTACATTTGTTTGATATCAAAAATTAAAGAGGAGAAACTATGCAAAAATATACAAATTTGAGATGGGGACCAATACTTTTTCACGCCACTGTAAACAAACAATAATTCACACTCACATGCACGCCTATGGGCAATTTAGTTGTCAATTAACCTACCATGCATATTTTTGCATTCAGGGACGTAACCGGAGTACCCTGGGAAAGTCCACACAGGCATGGGGAGAACATGTATACACCAGTCGGCCACCATGCTGCCTAATTTATGATCATTTGTAAAAAAAAAAATATATATATATTTATAGGCAAAGTATTTAGTCAGCCACCAATTGTGTAAGTTCTCCCACTTAAAAATGTGAGAGAGGCCTGTGATTTTCATCATGGGTATACCTCACCTATGAGAGAGACAATGAGGGGGAAAAAAACAGAAAATCAGTCTTTTTAAATTTTAATTAATTAATTAACATTATGGTGGAAAATAAGTTTTTGGTTACCTACAAACAAGCAAGATTTTTGGCTCTCACAGTCCTGTACCTTCTTCTTTAAGAGGGTCCTCTGTCCTCCACTCGTTACCTGTATTATTGGCACCTGTTTGACCTGTCCACAACCACAAACAGTCACACTCCAAACTCCACTATGGCCAAGACCAAAGAGCTGCCAAAGGACACAAAAAAACAAAATTGTACATCTGCACCAGGCTGGGAAGACTGAATCTGCAATAGGTAAGCAACTTGGTGTGAAGAAATTAACTGTGGGAGCAATTGTTAGAAAATGGAAGACATACAAGACCACTGATAATCTCCCTCAATCTGGGGCTCCATGCAATATCTTACCCCATGGGGTCAAAATGATCACAAGAACGATGAGCAAAAATCCAGAACCACACGGTGGGACTTGGTGAATGACCTGCAGAGAGCTCGGACCAAAGTAACAAAGGCTACCATCAGTAACATACTATGCCGCCAGGGACTCAAATCATGCAGTGCCAGATGTGTCCCCTGCATAAGCCAGTACATGTCCAGGCCTGTCTGAAGTTTGCTACAGAGTATTTGGATGATCCAGAAGAGGATTGCGAGAATGTCATATGGTCAGATGAAACCAAAATAGACCTTTTTGGTAACAACTTGTGTTTGGAGGAGAATGAATGCTGAGTTGCATCCAAAGAACACCACACCTACTGTGAAGCATGAGGATGGAATCATCATGCTTCGGGGCTGTTTTTCTGCAAAGTGACCAGGACGACTGATCCGTGTAAACGAAAGAATGAATGGGGCCATGTATCGTGACATTTTGAGTGAAAACCACCTTCCATCAGCAAGGGCATTGAAGATGAAATGTGGCTGGGTCTTTCAGCATGAAACACCTGCCGGGCAATGAAGGAGTGGCTTCATAAGAAGCATTTCAAGGTCCTGGAGTGGCCTAGCCAGTCTCCAGATCTCAACCCCATAGAAAATCTTTGGAAGGAGTTGAAAGCCTGTGTTGCCCAGCGACAGCCCCAAAACATCACTGCTCTCGAGGAGATCTGCATGGAGGAATGGGCCAAAATACCAGCAACAGTGTGTGAAAACCTTGTGAAATTTACAGAAAACGTTTGACCTCTGTCTTTTCCAACAAATAACAAAGTATTGAGATGAACTTTTGTTATTGACGAAATACTTATTTTTCTCCATAATTTGCTAATAAATTCTTTAAAAATCAGACGATGTGATTTACTGGATTCCCCCCCCCCCACACACACACACTCCCCTCCCCTCCCCTCATTGTCTCTCATAGGTGAGGTATACCTATGATTAAAATTACAGGCCTTTTTAAGTGTGAGAACTTGCACAATTGGTGGCTGACTAAATACTTTTTTGCCCCACTGTATATATATATATTTTTCGATCTATCGTCCACATCAACACGGGTCGTTTTTCTCAAGTAAGTGTTTCCACTGAAAAAAGTTTAAAGCTGACATGATTATAAACCCAGGAAAGAAACATATTGGTAAAATAACATTACTTATGAAATAATTATATAAACAGCCGTCTTTTAGTAGTATTGCAAAAATAATTTTTACTTATGTATAAATTCAAGTGTATTTGTTTTGCTGTATATCTTTTAACAATGCATGACTATGAAGTTGTCGGCATCATGTGAATATAATTTGATGTTGAAAATGTATTTTATAGGTAATATTTTAATGAATAAATGGTTTGAAAGTCAAGGCATGGACTGTTGTTTTTATTATAAGGACAAATAAAATCAGTTTGTTCTCTGGCTTTTCACAAAGGTGTGCATATAAATCCACGGTGTCCCAAAATTTGACTGGCCATTACTCATTTTAGTGTGAACCCCCACTATATTGCGGTTCATCTTTCATGCCCCTGCTATTACACAGATTTTTAAGCAATCTTTTATATGGGTTTTACATTTTACTGTATACATTTTATGCACACTGCACTTGCTCAGTGTGAAAGGATGACGACAGCCATTTCATATTTGGAAGTGGTGACGCAACAGCCTAGAAGGAAGTCAGGCGGCTTTCACCGCTGATTGGACCTCAATATGTATTGGTCGTTGTTGGCAAAGAAAGCCCTAACTTTGCTTTTTTTAAGGAGTAGGAGGTGATGCAGCAGCAAAAAAAAAAGAAAAAAGAATGGGAATATCCCATGCTAATTTCACAGCAGCATTTCAGAGTTTAAATTTGTTTGTGAGCTTTTTAGTTCCAGGAAGGGAAAATGAATGGGAACGTTGAGTGCGTCAGGCGCTTTGTCAAGTGCAGTGGGAAAAGGTTAGTCGCTCGTCTTTAGTGTAGTACCACTATGACACAACATGTCAGCAGCACTGAGCTATACTAGATGTAGATTGCAGTGTCATTATGGTGAGAAAAGAAGAATGTTTTACTGTATGGTATTAGCTCTCCAAGAACCACCATAATGACCAAAATTTTAAAAATAGTAGCGTAGCAGGCACAAGTTCTCATTAAAAAAAAACAACAACAAAAAAATTTTATTATTGCTGTGCTTAAATATAGCAAATTCAAAACCGGTACCAAATCACTGCCATCCATCCATTTTCTATAACTGTTCAGACTAGAGCTGGAGTCTATCCCAGCTGACTTCAGGTGGAAGGCGGTCTATACCCTGGACTGGGCACTGGTCAGTCGCAGGGCATATATTTAGACAGATATTCACGCACACACATTTACACCTTCACTGAGTGGGAACTGAACCCGTTCTCCCTGCACCAAAGTCAGGTGAACGTACACCATCAGTGACTCAAACAATTATTCTGTTCAAATGTATTTGACATAAAAGTACAAAACGGTACCCTGAAAAGGTATTCATGCCTTTTGAACGTTTTCACATTTTGTGACATTACAATCACAAACTTAAATGTATTTTGTTGAGATTTCATGTAATAGACCAACACAAAGTTGCACATAAATTGTGAAGCGGAATGAAAATGATGCAGTGTTTTCAAAACTTACACAAATATAAATCTGAAGTGTGCCGTGGATTTGTATTCATCCCCTTTGACTCTGATACCCTTCAACACATTCCAGTACATTCAATTGCCTTCAGAAGTCACCTGATTAGTAAATAAAGTCTACCTTTGTGCAATTTACTCTCAGTATGAATACCTGTTCTGTGAAGGCTTCCGTGGTTTGTTCAAGAACATAAGTGAACAACAGCATCATGAAGACCAAGGATTTCACCAGACAGTTAAGTTGTGAAGAAGTTTAAAGCATGGTTAGGTTCTAAAAATATACTTAAATATTCAAGGAGTACTGTTCAAGCCGTCATCAAGGGCCTGATGTACAAAAAGGTGCTTACGCACAAAAACGTGGCGTCCGGTCTTTGTCACGGCAAAGTTCAGATGTATCAAGAGTGACAGGCGTACACACGTTTCTGCAGCTTTTGGTGCTTTGGCGACACTTAGAGGTGATGCTGGGAAACTGTTCTCATAAATCTGTACATCAGAGACACATGAATAATTACCACTGATGAACAAGTCATGCCCGGCAACATTTGATTTCAACAATGCAATTGAGGCAAGGACTCAGAATTCATTTGTTAACCAGTGTATTTAATGAACCACTGATATTTGTGAGGACACCTATTAATTGATCGAGGCGATCATTTATGCCGCGTATTGCCCACACAATCGTTTCTTGTGACTCCAGCACATGCACTGAAAAAAAAAAGAGTCCTTTGAATTTACTTCATTTGAACATGTGCATCGGTTGCACATGATTCAAATGTGTTTAAATTGACATAATTTACCCCTCTTCTTCTAAAAAAAACAAAAAAAACATGATTTTTTTTGTCAGTGTGCGTGTCCTCTCCTGTGTGTTAAAATAATAAATTGAGTAATCAAAAAGGAGTCAAAGTTTTTGATATCCTCTTTGATATGCTGATGTGCTTCTATTTGAATTCCAAAGATTTATTACAAATACCGCACATACAACATTTACGCATGAACCTTTATCTCACAGGGCTGTGTGTAGGTTTCTGTATGAACACATTTGTTATGAGTTCTAAAAATACATTGTATTAACCTTGTAGGGTGATCATAGTGAGACACGTGTCCTCCCATCACCCAGCGTCAGAGCAGCGTCACCCACGATCGCAGCGATTCTCTCCTAACGGGGTGAGGCCCTCCGCGCCGGTTCTTCCGCCTTTTTTTTGGCGGTGGGCAGCTGTCCTCTACTTCACATCCACCTTAATGTCTGATCACTTCTTTTTTTTAGTTCAGCGTGTGTGCATCGACAGCCGCACACGCGTTGTCCCATTCGCGCCGTACGACAGCGTGCCAAAGAGGATTTTCTCGCGTGCCTCCACTTCATCGAGCAACTTCACATTCAGAAAAAATATATTTCTTCATTACCTTGCTCATTTTCCTTTTTTTCTGATCATGCAGAGATCGGCATCTCAGGCGCAGGGTTCATTTAAATATTATTTGCATATTCAAATTTGGGCGTGGACAGGGAGGAGTCGGCTAATCCAACATGTGCGCTACTCCAACACATATGTGTATATATATATATATATATATATATATATATATATATATATATATATATATATATATATATATATATATATATATATATATATATATATATATATATATATATATATGTATATGTGTGCGTGTAATAATGCTGTAAATGACCTGAGGCTGGGTACAGCGCATTCAGGTTGCAGGCTGTAGCCACAAGTCAAGTTCTTTGGATCCTTTGGTACAGCGGCGCAGGCGGAGTCTACACGCACATTGACCGGGGACCCCATGAGCCAGGACTGCGGCCATGGCCCACCACATATATACATACTAATTAGTGCATTATTACTAAAAGATATTAAACAATAAAATCCATGTTGACATAACAGACCTAACACTCTATAGACTAAAACATTTTAGAAACGTAACAGAGCTCTGATGCAAAAACAATATGAGAATAAAATATAATTAAAAATAAAGGCCTAGAAATAAACTAAAAAGTAAGTAAATAAATAAATATTAGTTAAAAAGGGCTTTGACCCCACCACATTTGAAGAAGGAATGCTCATCACTTATTTGAGTCCTCTTTTGTCAGGCATGCTGAATTCTGATGGTCACAAGTTGAACACGGGTTGCCGCATCAACAAGCGTGAAAAGTGTCTCATTTGATAAGGAGCGAGTGCGTGACAATGGCGTGGGAGTTCACGTCAATGCAATCACGCATTAGACATCTGCCATAACCATTTATACTCAAAACCTAAATTAGAAACTTCTTCCTCCAACAACCCAAATTTACTCAAATAAATGTCTTTTCTTTTTTTACAGACAAATATTTGCCACGAAAATGTGTGCACGCTTGTCATGGATAGTCTAGTGCAGGGGTGTTCAATCTTTTTCCTGTGATGGCCACCTACAGAAAAATTGAGGGATACAAAGGCCACTGACATTCTTCAACCTTAACTTAGTAAACTACAACATAGCTTTGCCTTATGAAAGTCAGTTTAGCTTTATGCTGACAAACAATGGAAAACGACTTTGACATGTTAATGGTTAGCTTCGATAGTCGCGGTTTTAGAAACAATTTATATTTGAACACAGATGATGGAGCAACACATTCAGATAATGTAAGAGTACTCATAGGCTCCTCTACAAAAACATTGTCTCAGTATAACTGTATTATACCGCCTCCTGGTTGCCAAGTCAGACACACCAGAGGGAGCAGCACAATGAATTGGATTGCACCAATAAATCATGATGCACAAACTATTGAAATCTTTACATTCTATTTATTTATATTATTACTCTGTTCTTACAAAGTGCATTGTTAAATAGTGATATTTTTCATTATGAAAAACATTTTTTTTGGGGTGGAGGGGTGGGGGTGCTGTAACAGATTTGTGGCATTTCCATTCATTTCAATGAGGAAAGATGATTTGAGATGAGTGTTTTGAGTTACGAATACGGTCACAGAACAAATTAAACTCATATCTCAAGGCACCTCTGTATCTTTATTCACTAGTTAATCTTTGTCTTTGCATATCGTCACTGTTGGGTGGAAACTCAAATGGTTTGGTCATTTGGTCAATTTCATACTTTTTCACAAATGCACCAGCGATATTTAGAAAAGCCTGATATAAAACAACAAACAATATTATTATTTGTCAGGGGCGTTGTACAGGGGGTTACTTTTTCGCATACGCTCTAGCAGCTAAACTTTGGTTTCATCATACCAAAGCACAGACTTTCAAAACCTATCACAATGTTTTAAATTTTCTTTGTATACTTTGATTTACGGTGGTGAGAGCAATTGTTGTTTTTTTAGGACGGTGATGATGCCGTCCACCACGATGAAGAGCCCTCAAAACAGTCTTACGTGAAACATCAACTCCAGTTCAGCATTAATCATCCACGTTGGACAGTTATATCTTTGACAGACTTTCCATTTCTGTGCTTTGCAATGATGCAACACACATCTGTAGTCAAAACGTGAGTTGCTTGCAAATGGCAGCAATGATAATATAAAAAAAAAATGAGTGGGTTGCATTTCTGAAATCAATGAACTACTGCAGAGAACAAAACCTTATCTCTGTATGTAACAAAAACATTTTAAACTGAAAAAGATGCTTGATTGAAGCTTAGTTTCAACTGAAAGTCAATTTCTGTATTTGAGTCCTCCTCGTATTCATGAAATTAAAGCCAAACTTAAATTATCCACCTGGAGCCAACAAAAAACATTTTAAGTAAGAAAAATAACACTATAATATTGTACTTTATAAAAATATACAGTAATGACATAAACAGAATGCAATGAATAAAATATTTTTTGCCACATTTTTTGCTTCAATTCAATGGAGATTGTGCTGCTCCTTCTGGTGTGTGTTCAACCACTTATGCGCTTCATTCCTGAATATAACTCAACAACTTCCTCCTGCCTCCCCTGTGTCTAAATGCCCAATTGATGATGATGACTGGCATCTGGGGACACAGGGGACTCTGCCCACCAATCACTACTAATAAATTGCAACACAAGAAAAAAAAAAAAAAAAAACAACAGTGGGCAAAACAAAACAGAATATGACACCATCCATCCATCCATTTCCCGTACCACATATCCACACTAGGGTTGCAGGCGTGCTGGCGCCTATTCCAGTTGATTCTGGGCGAGAGGTGGGGTACACCCTGAACTGGTCGTCAGCCAGTCCCAGGAATATGACACTGAACTCCATTTTCATACAGTAGACACAAATCATATCTGACCGAGAACAGCCCCAGAGTACACAAACTTTGTCGCAGCTGAACAAACTTTTTTTGTTTGTTTTTGTTTTGGGTCACTTTAGGAAAAGTCATTAACTTTGGTGTGAAAGGATAACATTTGTGGTATTTTTATTGCTGTCAAATGTCAAAACGGGTCAAATTGGACAGGATGTAAGAGTTTACCTTAACCGTATTCTTTAATTTTTCCCTTAAGTAAAAACAGATTCACATAATCAGTAGTTCATATTTATTGACCTTTGCCTTGAGACACCAGCCATCTGTAAATAATTACACGGTCCGCTGGAGCTAGCGTTGTTTTGTCATTTGACAAAGTTCACATCTGTTTCCCAACCTTTATTGACAGAGGCACATACTTGACATTAGAAAAATCTCATGGCAGACCACCAAGCACAAATGCCTCAAAAAGTGTATATACTGAAATAATGACGAGCTTCGACTCTGAGTTTATTTACTGAATGAGAAATGTCGGCCAGTTTCGTTGAACACAAAGCTATTATTTTGTTGTATGAATGGCAACAGGTGGATACACTGAAGTGGAGTGGAAGAGCATGTAATTGTTCTTCCTGTCGCTAGCATAGCTAGAGGAACACATTTTCAGACCATCCCTCCATCCATTTTCTTTACCGCTTATCCTCACTAGGGTCGTGGGCTGCTAGTGCCTATCCCAGCTATCTTCGGGTGGGAGGCGGGGTACACCCTGAACCGGTCACCAGCCAATCGCAGGGCACATAGAAACAAATATATCCGCCTCACAGTTCTGAGGACCTGGGTTCAAATCCGGCCCCCCCCTGTGTGGAGTTTGCATGTTCTCCCCGTACCTGCGTGGGTTTTCTCCATGTCCTGTGGTTTCCTCCCACATCCCAAAAACATGGATGGTAGGTTAATGGAAGACTCTAAATTGCCCGTAGGCGTGACCGTAAGTGCAAATGAATGAATGAATGATGTGTGATATCATTGATGTCATTATCATTGTATAAACAGTATATATCATTCTATGATATGATAATATCAAAGATGTTATTGAAAGTATTACCCCCCTTTGACGAAATTAAAGCTTTGCGATTTGCAAGTAGCTCCAGTATCATCTTTTCGTGTGAAGTATAGCCTATCTTTAGAGTGCTTCTGCCTTGACGCTATGTCGGAGAAGTTCAGAAGCAAAATACACTTATTGCATGTGCCATCACCCATTTGTAACATAAGAAGAATCATAAGTGCAATCATCAGGAAAGTAAACAAACAATTCCAAGGAATGAAATTACTGGAAACTGGAAGTCTTTCTCGATTCCCATCCCTAATCCTCACCCGCCTGGCCAATTTTGGGCTGCTTTTCATTGACTACACCTCAATCTTTACCGCCATAAACTCCAAAACTCCAAACTCAACGACCTTTGCTAGTGCCCTTCCCTCTGCAACTGGATCCTCAATTTCCTGCCTGCCAGACCACAAGTTGTGTTTGGGGAACCACACTTCATCGTCCCTCATCACCGGAGCGCCCCAAGGCTGTGTTATATGCCCCCTGCTGGACTCCCTCTTCACCCGTCACACCGAGAACATCTCAGATGCAAACAGCTCCTTCCCTCAGGTAGGCGCTACCGATCAATGCAAACTAGAACTAGTCGACATTCCAACAGCTTCTTCCCTCTTGCAATCAACTTCTTAAACAGCTAACTTATAATTCCATTACAACAAGCTGGCAATTTTTTGACTTGAGTTCGTTGTCACATTTCTGTGGGGCCAATTATGTATTACTCGTGCACTCACTGTAGTTGTCTCGCCGTGCTGCACTATTTGCATATAGTGGCCACTCATGCCAGAGTAGCATCTGCTCCATTTGCACACTGATTGAGGAGTATCTGTAACATTTGCACAACCATTGTCCCAGATTATCGCACTACTCGTCACTTTAAACCGCATACACTCCTTGAAGTCTCAGTGCCCTTTGCACAATGGTCATTGCACCGGACTATTGCGATATTAGCCATTCGAACTGCTCTAAGTGCTAGAGGACTCTGCATCTTTTTGCACAATTGTTGTTTTTTGTCAATGTCTTTATGTCTCCAAAGTGTTCTGTAAATTGACTGTCTGTTGTACTAGAGCGGCTCCAACTACCGGAGACAAATTCCTTGTGTGTTTTGGACATACTTGGCAAATAAAGATGATTCTGATTCTGATTCTGATTCTGATCATCATCAAGTTTTCCAACGGCATGGCTAAACCACGATCCAGATCATCCATCTGGCAAACTGGTACAGGGGGAACTACCTTGACCGGAGCACCAACAACAACAAAAAGCTCATAGTGGATTTCTCCAAGAAGCACCAGAGGAGCTTTCTTTCACTCATCATAGGTGGAAAAGTTTCAAGTACCTTGGCATCAACATCTCCCAGGACCTGTTGTGGTCACACCACTTCAGCACTCTGGTAAAGAAAGCCAACCAGCGTCTTTAGCACCACAGATGCACGTGGGGGTTCAAGCTCCTACTCAAGTTGCCCAGGAACTTTTACACCCATACCGTGGAGAGCATCCTGAGTGGTAACATCATCACCTAGATGGGGAACACAAATGAGTGGACCATCCAAACCACCCTTCCCAATCTGCAGGACATCGACATCAAGTGCTCCAAATCAAGAGCCAGGAGGATTGGCCAGGACCTAGCTTTGCTCGCATCAGAGACACGATACAGGCTGCTCAGGGTCAACATGGAAAGACTGAGGAGGAGTTTCATGAAGGTGCTGAACGAGCACGTCACGCCCCTTTTCACTGTGCCAAATCCACTCCCTAATGCGCCCACACACAAACACATTAAACTGCACTGGTTGATGTACACTATGTGGATATTGCTTAATTGGGTCATTTTCATTTTGTTCTCTTATTTATACACTAGAACGATGCGAAAGCATTTCACTACTGGTCATACCTGTATAACTGAGTATGCGACAAATAAAGTTGAAAGTTGTTGGCTTATTGCAGGGGGCGGGGCTAATACCGCACACTGTCTTTGGACAGCTGACGCCTGGAATCATTAAAGACTCTGAAGGTAACGGAGAGGTTTCAGAACATGAGAGAACTGGACACAAACATGGGGGACCGAATGAACTGTGCTGGGTCATCGTCTGACGACCTCGTCTTCTTCGTTAATGGGAAAAAGGTAAAAATGTCAGTCATTTTACTTGAACATTAATTGCAACAATTAAAATGGATGATTAATATTTTGGATGTTTAGTTTATTTATTTGCCCTGCGACTGGCTGGCGTCCAGTTCAGGGTGTGGTCCGCCTTTCGCCAAAAGTCGGGTGGTAAAAGCTCCAGCACCCTGCGAACCTGAACATGATAAGCGGCATTAAGAATGGATGGGATGGATAGTTTATTTATTTATTTGTCAGGGACCATGTACAGAAAACAAACTCAAGAGATGTTCTGTACCAGATTATAGCTTTGAGGCTAACTTCCATCTGCAAATTAATAAAAGTGTCGAGAGATGAAGTTGACAGTAGCAACAAACTGTATACGCCTATATAACACGCATGAATGACATTATTCACACATATATGACATTTCTCACTAACAAAGTGCATTAGTCACAGTATTTCCAAATAGACCCACAAGAATTACATTACACACATCTAGTGCATTGAAAAATGTACTCAAAAGTCAATGTTAACAGGTTATGGATTCTTAAGATCCTTTTTTATTATTTCTTTGGAGAAGGTTTTATAATCTGTGATGGTCTACTCGTCACTTGAGTGAATGATGTTTGCTGAAAACCATAAATGAGACGGCAATGTTTTCAAGAGCAAGCGAGAGTGTGGTTTGCACATAGGCTTGCAGTTGTAAATGAATAACTGCTCATATTTTGGCATGGAACATCTGTTCAAAATAATCACGCCTTGTATTTTATTTCATCACGTGGAGCCAATGTGTTACTTCCGCAACTTGATAACAAGATGATTTATTGATATGCAGATGCAGTGAAGCAGAAGTGTTTTTTTTTTTTTTTTTTGTCGTGCAGGTCGTGGAGACAAATGCCGATCCTGAAATGACCTTGCTCACCTATCTGAGGAGGACGCGTACGTCTCTCGCACACAGACACACACATGCACAGATGCAAGCACACACAAGCACACACATACTCACTCAAAATCATACCAGAGGTAGCAAAAGTAGCCTACTCACACTCTGTGCTTAAGTAGAATTACAGATACTAGTGTAAGAAAAGAATGGTTAAAGTAGAAGTACTGATTCGAGTACATTCTCTGCAATATAAGTACAAAAGTAGTATTAAATTTTACTGTCAATTTTATACAACACCCATTTTGTTAACTTGGTGCAACGACAAACATTGTTGGCTCTAGGAGTTGAACGACTAAAGAATATTTTGTGGATCGATTATAAAGTGATACAATTCGAGTCCAAGTCAATTAATCGATTGTCACTGATATTTTTTCAGCAGGTAACAGTCGATCCCAACCTTTTTGCGCCACGGACCGGTTTCACGAAGAGACATATTTCAACTGAGAGGCATAGAAACAAATAAAATCAAATGATTAAAAATACAACTCACAATTATGCTAAATGTAGTTGTAATTAGTGGCACGTTTCTCTTCAACCCGCTGGCCGATTGAGCCATGCCCCCCCCCCCCAAAAATGAAGAATTTCTCTTTTTCACTGTTTCTATTTCATTTGTTCTTTGAGGATGGCCTAATTTTTTTGTCAAAATAATTCCACACATTACGCTGCTTCACAGAGCGTTATCGTCTGGCAGTGGCAGCAGAGGGGCGAGTCAAAAGTAATCTGTAAAATAGTTGCTTGGAAGGCGAGATGCCTTATCGAGCTTTAAACGTTGATACAGAGTAGTAAATGAAACACGAGTGAACTAATCCGTTAAACCCCTAGTTGGCTCAGGCTTTTATGCCGGTGAAGATTCTTCTTCATCCAGGTCATTTCATTCTCTTGACTCGATCGCACCTGGACTGTTCTGTTTGTCTTAGAAGACGCTTCGCCTCTCATCCGAGCATGCTTCATAAGTTCATGCAACAAGGCCTAATTAGGTAGGATGGCTTTTATGCTCCCCTGAACTGACGAACAAAAAATGCTAAATTAGCTAATGATAACAACGGAAAAAAATACACCTAACCTGTATGTTTTTTCACATTAGATGAAGACTTTTTTTTTTTTTTTTTTTAGGCTGGCACAAGACAGCACATTTACCATGTATAATTCTTAGAGCTGAAAACATCAAACATTTCTCTTAAATACATCCATGCATGGAGAATGTCTTGCCTCTCTGAATCTATTGCGTCATTTTCTTTAATACTCCCTGGTTCAGGTTCCTCCATGTCGCTGCTCTTCCTATATTTTCCGCCTTATATAAGACACCAAGATTTCAAACAATCAAGATCTCAAACACGGTTGACTTAAGCTCTCCCCTAGTTACGACTCCTTTATGTTGCGTCATCATTCAGAGGTTGGAGAAAAAAAAGTAATTTGACAAAGGGGTAGAAAGTACAGATACAGTAGTAACAAACATCTTGATGTTATTATTTATATAGATATCCCAATACTTTATACATAATACCAATGTAAAAGATACATGTAAGATTTAAGTATTATTTTGTCCACTTGCGGCTGCCATACTTATGTTCTGCACCTTAGTATCTGTGACTTTGTATGTTTGTCACTTCAAAAGGTGGGCCTGGCCTGTTGAGTGAACTTGGAGTCAGCGAATGAGAGTGTAGAGGTGGCTGTGCTGGCTCAGGATAGCACTGGCTGTTAAGTGGCTAATCATTAGCCTGTCTGTGTTGAGTTACTTGGCAAAATTGTGTAAATTGCGAAAGTGCTCTGGCGACCGGGTCCGTTGCAGATGTTTTACCATTTCAGTAGAACTAATTTGTCCCTTATTTGGTCACACACAAGCTTCTCCCTTCACCCTGGAATCAATAAGTCACACTCAGACACAACATGAATCAATTGTTGTCGCATGACCCTTTGAAGACTTTATGTGCCATGTACTGTATAGTATGTGTATTTGGATGTGTTTTCTCTCAGTGGGCCTTCCAGGGACCAAGCTCGGTTGTGCCGAAGGTGGCTGTGGAGCGTGCACAGTGATGCTGTCCAAATACCAACCTCACGCGCAAAAGCTGCTGTATCCTGCCACGCCGCAGTCACATGTTGCCATCTGAAATTGGTTCATTCCACGAAATATTGTTACACAGACAATGAGTCCTTAGCTCCGCTCAGTCATTATGCCGTGAACGCCTGCCTTGCCCCGATCTGCTCCTTGCATCTGGTTTCTGTGACTACCGTGGAAGGAATCGGAAGTGTTGCGAGGCAGCTGCATCCCGTACAGGTAAAAGATCCAAAAACTGTCCCGTCATATGGAAAGCCGTTTGACCACTTATTCGATATCCTACAAGTACGCTGAATTGTTAATGTGCTAGTATGCTCTTTGTCCTCGAGACATTTTTTTCCACTACTGCAATAGACTACTGTATGACATTTCTGCACACTGGTAGAACAACTAGTATGTGCCAGTAGAATAACAGTCTTACTGGTTTTCCCATCACTGTATGATGACAATTCAGCACACTTAGTAGAAAGACTAGTGAACACTCGTAGAATGACTAGAGTGGACTAGTAGAATGACTGTTTTACTCATGTCTTCCTTCCACTACTGTATGACATTTCTGCTCACTGGTAGAATGACTAGTGCATACTAGTAGAAGAGCCCGCTAGTGGAACGATTATGCTGTACTAGTATAATTTCTTCCCACTACTGTTGACATTTCTGCTCAGTGGTAGAATGACTAAGGTGTACTAGTAGAAGAAGTAGAGCCCGCTCGTGGAATGACTATGCTGTACTAGTATCATTTTTTTCCACTACTGCCTTCCACTACGGTGACATTTCTGCTCAGTGGTAGAATGACTAGGGTGTACTAGTAGAGCAAGTAGAGCCCACTAGTAGAACGACTGTGACTTACAACTGCCGTTTTCTCCACTGCCTTCTCCTACTGTATAACATTTCTGTGCAGTATTAGAACAACTCCTGTGCACTGGCAGAATGACTATGGTGCACTAGTAGAATAACTACATGCACACTATGCAGATTACTAGTGAAATGTTAATGTTAACTAGTATAATTGTATAATGTCCAAAGTAGTACTAATAGCATGCAGTTGTCAACTAGTGCTTCGTTTTGCCTCCTTTCCCCATGTGGTTGTTCTAGTGCACCCCAGTTGTATTAGTCCTAGTCGCTCTACCCTTGCGCAAAAATGTCAAGCAGTTGTGGAAAAAACATCACGAGTAAGATGTAGTCTTTCTACTAGTGCACCTGAGTTTTTCTAATAGTGTGCTGAATTGTCTTGCTTTGGCAATATCCTGGACAAAGAGAGTACTATGTAGTACATGGAAAATTTAGCGCACTAGTAGTATATCGAATAAATGCTTGCCATACTGTCATTACATGTAAAGTGACTTCACCACAATTATGGTGAAATCACCATTCAAACTGAAGAACAGAGCCACAATTAAGATTTGCAGAAGTTCCAATAAAAGTGCTATGAAATGAAATCGACCGTTTCCTACAAACATTTAAAGACTAGTCGTTGTGTTTCATTCAGGAGCGAATTGCGAAGGGTCACGGATCGCAGTGCGGTTTCTGCACTCCGGGTATCGTCATGTCCATGTACGCACTGCTGAGAAACAACCCCACCCCCAAAATGGCTGACGTGGAAGAGGCCTTCCAAGGTAGAGAACTTATAGGACATTTCACCATGACGTCACATACGCAGTACTGTACAGGAGTCTAGGTCAGTAGTAGTCAATGACTTATCTGTCACCTGGATGTATCCTGGCACCAAGACTTTACCTTACCTTTTTTGCTCACCGGCCACTAGGGCTAGTTACTGGCAACACAGTATTTTCATGAGTCACAATATTGTTGTTGGATAATTATGCTTAATATGATTATGGCTAGATTAAGGAACAATATTTATACAACCGTTTTAAACGTAAATGACCCCAGTGCATACCCAAAACAAGACTACATAAATGTTTAACGCTACAAGAACTACCATACATATCAGACTTCTTCTTCGCGTGGGGTGTTTGGGGGGCGGGCCATTGAGTCCCTGCGGCCTCCTCCGAGTGGCCGGTTTTCGTGGCGGCCCAGCGGGGCCGGCGGACCGTCCTGGGTCCCTAGGTGTGGGACGTGTCCCGTCCACCGGGCTGTTCTCGGGTGGGCCCGATTGATTGGTTGGGGTCCTCAGCCTCCGCGGTACAGGCTCAGCAATTACAGGCAACTTCTGTCAGTCATTGTGCAAGCGAAATGACTGACGCAGGCACAAACCCCTGGGACCTTTTCGCCGGGTTTGGGGCCACTCACTCATCGCAACAAATAACTCATGAATATGAAAGTTTTTTGGGTATCCCCTCACTCACACTCTGGTCCTATAGATGTTTCTAATTTACATAGCCACTCCTATCACACTTCAGTTGTACAGCCAGGTTCGCGACCCTTGTCCCGCATGCTTCTTCTTAAGGCCTCTTTATACTCCCGCGGTGTCCTAGGAGAACTGCAGTCCATTTTCAAAACTGCGCGTGTGGGTTGCGCTCGAATATAAAGGCAAACTACGCTCGGGACAGCCACAGTGACGTCACCGCGGTTGCCGTCCGCACGATTATAAATCTTATCTTGTTCTGTCCTTCCACTACAGGATGTAAGCACTACTGCCCTATACAACACTCATATCTAATGTATCCTTGTTCTTGATATATAATGATTTACTTTCCTCATCTTGTTTACAGATAGTGCTTTGTGTTTTGTTGTTTTCTTTTCTCTCTCCCCTTTAGAAACCTTGTTCTGTCGGACTGATTGACTCTGATTCTCAATAAATATTCATTATAATACTAAGAAACCACAGCAGCAGCTTAAACACTCCACTGTGACACAATAAAACTGTTCTGGCATAAAAGGGAAACAGATCCTCCATTCTGCTTGACCTAACAGCTGAACAGGACAAAAAAAAAAAAAAAGCAAATACACACATTACATCAAATTAACATAATAGTCTGGCAGGCATATCAAAATTCAAACGGGCCACTAGTTAAAAAAGCCTGGTTCATAATTTCAGATGCCGTTTGAGAAAACTACAATTAAATATATGGAGTGTCGAGGAAGTTGATGCTAAAGCTCTCAGCATGCCGAGTGGAATTGTGTGAATAGTTGCTAAGAATGACTTATTTATTGTTGATGATTGATGTTAATGATTCCCAGTAGTAGTAGTAGTAGACATTATGTGTGTTCATTCAGCCCGTTTATTTGATCATTGTTCACTAACTGTTGGTTTGTTTATCAAAGCACCATAAGTGAGTTTTGTGTTGTGATTAATGACCTGCCTCGTTGTCGCTCACATGTGGAGGACGCATGACCCATGAAGACGCATGACACAGTATGCCACAGTTCACATTAAAGTCAACCTACCAAAGTGGCAGGTGGGAGAGGCAATGTTACTAGCCACTGCTGAAATCCACCCGCATTTGGATAGCTGGCCGGTGTTAACGTAAAGCCATGCCTGGCGCCTATTGTCTACAAATGGTATTAAATGGCCTATACATATATAATTATGGGATTTGTAATTGTAAGGCGTGTATTCTGTGGATAATTTCAACGAAGTACTCATTTTTCAGGAAACCTTTGTCGCTGCACCGGATATCGGCCCATCCTGGAGGCCTACAAGACCCTTACTGTGGTGAGAAACAGTCAGATTAGACCACTTTTTTCCAACCTTTATTTAGCCAAGGGACATGAAGTGGCTCCTTGAGATATGTGTTTAATTCATTCCATGACCACACTCGTAACTCAAAACACTGACCCCCATTGAAATGAATGGAAATGCCATTAATTCATTCCAGCCTCCCCCACAAAAACTCCAGGTTGTCCTCATTTAGCGCCCTCCCAAACCATCTACCATCTTTACTGTATTTCTGAGTTATCTGAGCTTCTCACCACTGTCTACCCTCTGTCCCATCCACACTTGGTGATTTCATGATTCATGTGGACTCCACCACCTTTAGTTGCTCTGCCCCCCATCTTTGGAACTCACTATCACCTGACCTCCGAAACATAGAGGCATTAACCCTTTTTGAATCCAAACTCAAGACACACCTCCTTCCTTCTCCCTCCCCGCTCGCTGGTTTTCCCCTGAACTCTGCACAATGAAGTGCGCCTTGAGCGACTCTCCAAAAGAATTGGCCTCACTGTCCACCTTGAGGGCTTCAAGGACCACGTGCCAAGACCCACTACCACTCAATTCTCCTCAATAACCAGCAAAACCACCCCAAGCTGCTGTTCTCCAACATAAATTGGCTACTCCGTCCCCCCACTTCCCTCCACCCCTCAGCTTCCTTCAACCTCTGTTCCAGTTTCCTGGATTTATTCCAGGCCAAAGTGGACACCATCCACCAGAAACTATAGGGATCTTCCCCCATACTAGTACCCCTGTCCCAGGGCTCTGCCCCCGCCACTGTACCCCTACCTGCCTGTTTCACTCAGTTTTAGATGTCTAATGTCCTTTGTTCCGTGTTCTTGTCTGTCTACCGAATGTAAACCGAACTTAGTTTGATGCTGCTTATTAGCCCTTCGCGGCACGGTGGCCGACTGGTTAGAGCGTCAGTCTCACAGTTCTGAGGAGCGGGGTTCAATCCCCGGTCCCGCCTGTGTGGAGTTTGCATGTTCTCCCCGTGCCTGCGTGGGTTTTCTCCGGGCACTCCGGTTTCCTCCCACATCCCAAAAACATGCATTAATTGGGGACTCTAAATTGCCCGTAGGTGTGAATGTGAGTGCGAATGTTGTTTGTTTGTATGTGCCCTGCGATTGGCTGGCAACCAGTTCAGGGTGTACCCGCCTCCTGCCCGATGATAGCTGGGATAGGCTCCAGCACGCCCGCGACCCTAGTGAGGAGAAGCGGCTCAGAAAATGGATGGATGGATATTAGCCCTTCTATCACATTTTGCGTTGCGTGTTAGAATTAAACTAGCAGAAGGCAACGTTGTGTGGTTGTTTAGTTTGACAGTAAATTTCAACTGGGAGTGGCAATAAATGTTAGGTTTCGCGGTGCAGGAGGGGACCCAAGAGCAGATATGGGTAAGGCAGGTCAGAGTTCAGAGAGTTTATTGAGCTCAACAAGTGACCAGGGGATCTGGAATTCTGGCAGACAGCAATGTCTCGGTGTGATGTCTTGGCCAGGTGATGATAACAACAGGTAGATGTGCAGGCGAGGAGGCACGCGTGTAGATTTAAGAAGCAAAAAGTACCACTTAGGATTCAGCGTTCTCTGCAACAAGAAACCCGAGCTAGATGCAACTGACAGCGTGACTACTTACGTCGATCTGGTGACGAGGTGGAGTTCGAGACTGGTACTGGACTGTTAAGGTACACCGCTGATGATGATGATGCGTTGCAGCTGGTCTCGGCCCCAATTTGTCTCTTCCCACCTGTACATAGACACACAAAACACACAGGGCATAGTTCAGGATGCTGAGGCAGCAGCCCTGACAATAAACAGTTTTAAACCTCTTTTCTCAGGAATGATTCTACCTGTAAACTGCTGCTTGTTGTGAAGTGAGTTGAATTCACTTTAGACGGCGCTCATATAGAATTTGGCTTGCAAGTCAAAGTAAAAAAAAAAAAAGGCCAAGCAATGGCTTGTTGTATCTCGAAAAACTCGTAAGTCGGCTCACGTGTATCTCAAGGCACCACTGTAAATTACATGAGAACAAAACTCACAGCAGACCACCAAACATAATTGTCACAAAAGGTGGTTACGCAGATGAATTGTACCCTCTTCCATGTAGCATTTAATTGTTTTGGCTGTCACTATATGCTGTCATAGATAGATGAACACGTATATGATTTGTAGTCAAAAAATAATTTTGGAACTGATTAAGTGAAATTGGATAATTGCCCTTGGTACACTTGATGATCTCTTATTGGAAATCACCGGATTAGACCTTATAATAGTCTGTGAATCACTCAATGTTGGATGCCTTTTTAGGAGAGCGGATGCTGTGGAGGGAAGGGACGGGAAAACGGCTGCTGTATGACAAATAGGAAAGCGGAGGAGAAGGAGGCGGATGTGGACGTAAGTGTGTCGCACTGTAAAGATGCGCCGTTGTTGCAGGTGGAGTAACAGCGTAGTACATTTTCAGTTGGCCCAGAGGCTGTTCAACGCTGCTGACTTTGCGCCGCTTGACCCAACTCAGGAGGTCATCTTCCCTCCAGAGCTGATGGTGACAAACAAATACATACGTACACCTGCACATCGCACACCCAGAGGTGGCAAATCTACACTCTGTAGTTAAGTAGAACTACAGATAAAAAAAAAAAAGGCTGGATATATTAATTTAACTCATTTGCTTAAATAACAGTAAAAAAGGACAGACTATGAAATGTACTTCAAGGGGAAGTTTCCAATTTGAGAAAAAAAAAAAAAAATCACATTAGGTCATATATGTTGAAACTGCCTGCGATTGGCTGGCGACCAGTTCCGGGTGCATCTTGCCTCTCGCCCAAAGATAGCTGGGATAGCACGTCCGTGACCCTAATGAGGATAAGTGGTACGGAAAATGGATGGATGGATGTTAAAACAATAATAATGACCTGACAGTAGTTTTTGATTAAAATGATCTGTGGGGGGGAAAAATCAGCCCTCTCTGGCCCCATTTTGTGCTTCTAACTTGATCTGCAAGAGACCATGGTGCCCGAGAAAAAAACGTCAAAAAGAAAAGGCTTGACTGTCGATGTGTCGATAATTTTTCGTTCACTCACGGGCACACAAGCACGATGTCAGTCATGACTGCTACGTTGTACAATACATTTCTAATTTTACATTTTTACTTAAGTACATTTCAGAGCCTGTGCTTTTTTAATTTTACTTAAGTGAAGTTGTATCAGCAATTATACTTTCACCCAGGTCATTTTATACAAAGTGTGAGTACTTTTGCCACCTCTGCTTTTACGTGTCTATGCTTTTGTCCCGTCTAGTCCCTGAGCAAAAGTCAGAAGACTTGCTCACTGCACTTCCGCAGCGACAGGGCAGTGTGGCTGCAGCCTGCCAACTTGGAGGAATTTCTCGATCTGAAATTTAAGCATCCTGATGCCCGAGTGGTGGTGGGAAACACTGAAGTGGGTGCGTGTTTAACTCCCATGCACACAAACACACACACGTAGTAGCTCAACCACCTGCTCACTATGTGTGTGTGTGTGTGTGTGTGTGTGTGTGTAGGTATAGAAGTAAAGTTCAAAAACATGTTGTACCCAGTCATTCTGGCACCAGCCTTCATCCCTGAACTCCACAGAGTGACACACACTTATGAGGGTGACTACTAATGCAGATCATGACTCAACTCATAAGAGTGGCTGAGTGACAGTGCTTGAAAACATGCTTGCAGGTATTGTGTTTGGCGCAGCGTGCACTCTCACCCAAGTGGGTGAGGTACTGAAGGAGGCTGTGGAAGCACTCCCGCCTTACATGACCCAAGTCTTCATCGCCGTCCTGGAGCAGTTGCGGTGGTTTGCGGGTCAGCAGATACGCAATGTTGCGGTGAGTGCAAGCGACCAGTTGCGGGATAGGACTAGCCCACGGGTCGGCAACCATAAAATATTCCAACCTCTTTTTACACCCCAAAATAAAACACAGCAATATAACAAAAGGTTATACAGGTATAGCTCAATAAATTAGAATAGTGTCAAAAGCTTAATATAGTTCGGTATTTCAATTCAAAAAGTAAAACTTATAGAGCTGCACGATACATCGAATGAAATATTTCATGAATTTCTTTTTTGATATATATATGTATAATATTTTATAATTAGAGCATACAGCAAGTCAAAATTCACCATCACTAGAAACTAGAATTTTAACAAACAATCAAAAAACAATGAAAATGATTTTTAATGTAGAAATTAGGCAGGAATTTGTCCTCTGAAAAGTGTTTTCCCGAATGTTTAATGAATCTCTGAGTATGAGGACTACAATAAATAGATTTATCTACCATATTCAAATTAATTGAGCTGTACCTGTACATCCATACAGTGGCCATTTCTGGCATGTGCATTATATCCATCCATTCCTCCATTTTCTATACCGCTTGATCCTCACTAGGGTCACGGGTGTGTTGGAGCGTATGCCAGCTGACTGCGGGTGAGAGGCAGGGTACACCCTGAACTGTTCGCCAGCCAATCGCAGGGCACATAGAAACAAACAACCATTCACACTCACATTCACACCTATGGGCAATTTAGAGTCTTCAATTAACCTTCCGTGAATGTTTTTGGAATGTGGGAGGAAACCGGAGTACCCGGAGAAAACCCATGTCGTCCACCGTGCTGCCCATGTGCATTGCATGGGGCCCAAGATGAATGAATCAAATTTTAAATTATATATATATTTTAAAAAACTCAGACTAAAATACATCCATTCATCCATCCATTTTCAACACCGCTTATCCTGGTTAGGGTCACGGGACGCTGGAGCCTATCCCAGCTGACTTCGGGCGAAAGGCGGACTACACCCTGAACTGGTCGCCAGTCAGTCGCAGGGCACATATAGACACGGACAACCATTCGCACTCACATTCACACCGTCACTGAGTGGCAACTGAACCCACGCTGCCCGCACCAAAGTCAGGCGAGTGTACCACTACACCATCAGTGACTGACTAAAATACATTTGTATTAAATACTCATTTATTTTCAAAAGCCAGAGAGAGACAGCAGCAGAGAAATAAAAGAGCCACATCCAGCTTGCTGAGCCCTTTCTGGACTAACCTTTCCAGGCACTTTTCCCAACATGAATCTAAAGTGTGTTTGATGCATTTCAGGCTGTTGGTGGAAACATCATGACTGCCAGCCCCATATCAGACCTGAATCCTGTTTTTATGGCAGCCAGCTGCAAACTCACACTGATGGACAAAGGTAAGGCGCACATGCAAATCGGCAAGAGATCAAGCTGAACATGGCATTATTGAAATGACTTCATGTTTTTGGAAATGTGTTACAGGCATCACATTATAAAAGGAGTGAATATTTACAAAAATACAATAATGTCATCAGTTTGAACGTTAAATATCTTGTCATTGTAGTGTATTCAATTAAATATCGGTTGAAAAGGATTTTCAAATCATTGTACTCTATTTTTATTTACATTTTACACAATGTCTCAACTTCATTTGAATTGGGGTTTGTAGAATGACTAGGGTCCACTAGTAGAACAGCTACATGTTGTAAGACAAAACTGTACACTAGTTGGCAACTGCATGTTACTTGTACAACTGGTGACATTATCAATTTCTACAAGTTAACTAACTAACTAGTTAAACCTAACCGCTTAACTAGTAGTCCAGTATTACGCAGATGTCAACTAGTGGACATATTTGCCTCATTTGTAACATGTAGTTCTACTAGTGTGGTTCCAAGTCATTTCACTAGTGCGCAGAAAAGTCATACAGTAGTGGAAAAAACTTTACTAGCAAGACATATTCGTTCTACGAGTGAGGACAAAAAGCATAGCAATAAATACAGTAGACTTTAGACTGGCTATCAAGGCTAAGGAACAAATGCTTAAACAGCTTTCAATATTCATGTTCTGGGCAGTTGACAAATACTTTATACTGCAGCCTATCCTGTGACCTTTCCTCTCTTTCTGCTCATTAGATAGCAGCCGTGTGGTTCAGATGGACGACACGTTCTTTGTGGGTTACAGGAGGACTATGCTGCGTCCACAAGAAATCCTGCTGTCCATCGAGATCCCCTACAGCAGGAAGGTAGATGCATGACAACAGCTACCTGCTTAGCTTTCTGTCACCCGGTCGCTACAGTCTGAATTTTATCGATCAAGTAATGACGCAACAATTGATCACCTAGCAGAGGTGTTCTAACACATACCTAAAAGGAAGTATAGATACATGTGTAATTAAAAGACCGGTAAAAGTAGGACTGATTCAGCTCCTGTATTTAAGTGAAAGTAAAAAAGTAGACTCAGAAATGTATTTAGGGAAAAAAAAGCACTCTGTCACATAGCAACAGTCAGTCACCCAGTCATCATTCCTGTCGTTCCCCAAGTACTTCTCTTGCTAATGTTTCTGTTTTCTCTCCCTAGGAACAGTTTGTATCAGCCTTCAAACAGTCACCTCGCCGAGAGGACGACATCAGCATTGTCACGGCAGCAATGAGTGTCACTTTCACACCCGGTACATGTGTTGTGGAGGATCTGAGGCTAAGCTATGGCGGAATGGCACCGACCACAGTGCTTGCAAAAAACACAGCAAATAAACTGTTGGGAAGGTAATCAATGTAGAGAAGAGAAAATACATCAGGAAGGAAAAGATAATGTAATGCCCTCTGATGTCTTCCAGATGCTGGGGGGAGAAGTTGCTGGAAGAAGCATGCTCCTCATTGGCGGAGGAGTTGACCCTCGATCCCTCTGTGCCAGGGGGCATGGTGACATACCGGCGAACTCTTACCCTCAGCCTATTCTACAAGTTCTACCTGACAGTGCTGCAGAAGCTCGGAGGACAGGTAACCAATGTACCACTTAGCAGATGCAACTAGCAGAGGTGAGAATCACTCACAAATCTCAAGTCTTAAGTCTTAACCTGCAATTCTAGAGTAGGTCTCAAGTTAACATGGCAACAATCAAGCAAGTCAAGTCCTCTCTACATTTCAAGCAAACTGACTGAAGTCATTACTTGGGGAAGCATATCATTGATCAGGTCATACAATCTCAGTCGCTCAGTTGCAGCATAAATGTGCACATTATCTGCAATTGGTTTAGTTAGCTGTACTAACAAGAAGTATGAGTAAGCCACATATGTGCAAGTCACAAGTAATTCTCAAGTCTTAACCTTTCAAGCAAGACACAAGTAATTGTGGCAAAAATCAAGCAAATCAAGTTGAGCCCCCACTAAATTTCAAACAAATCGAGTCGAGTCCATTGGGTTAGGCAAATCCTAAATCAAGTCATACAACCTTTCTAAGTAACAGCATATCTTTGCACATTAGCCTTTTTTTTTAAATGGTCTCAAACCAGTCTCCGTATTGTTGTTGTATAACTTTGTCTTGTCAAATAAATGCATGACCGTCATTAGTTCATGTTTGACCAGCTACCAGTTAGCTAAATTTGGCATTAACGTAGTTTTCCTGTCTTTGTGAGTTTTATAGAGACAGATGTCGCAGTTGTTGTGTCCCGTATCTTTGAATTGTAAACCTTGTGGGTTAGGGTTAAATAATCCAGTATAGTACATTTGTTAAGTGCATTTCAGTTGTATTTTTTAGTACAACACTTTAATCTTTTAGAACTCTTTTAGAACTCTTTGTTTTCAAACATTTATTTAGGTAAAATTTATATTTAACTTATGTGCAAGACATTTTAACCGAATCATTGTTTAAGTATAGTTTTTTTATTTGCTGCATGTATTTAAGCACAGTGATGATGTTGAAACTGTGCATAATGTTACAGTGGCTTAAAATATAAATAAATATACTCTTTAGGAATAAAACATCTGCCTCGTTTTCCACCCAGGTGGATTACATTTTGTGCAGACGATGTTATCTGAAGGAGGTTACTGACTGTAAAGTAGTGGTAGGGGAGAGTGTGGCTAGACAGCATAGGATGGTGGTGTGTAAGATGAGTCTGGTGGTGGGGAGGAAGATTAGGAAGACAAAGGCAGAGCAAAGAACCATGTGGCTGAAGTTGAGAAAGGAAGAGTGTTGTGCGGCTTTTCGAGAAGCGGTGAGACAGGCTCTTGGTGGACAGGAGGAGCTTCCAGAAGACTGGACCACTACAGCCAAGGTGATCAGAGAGACAGGCAGGAGAGTACTTGTATCTTCTGGTAGGAAAGGGAGACTTGGTGGTGGAAACTCAAAGTACAGGAAATCATACAAGGAAAGAGGTTAGCTAAGAAGTGGGACACAGAGGAGCGAGGAGAGGAGAAAGCAATACATTGAGATGCGATGTAGGTCAAAGATAGAGGTGGCAAAGGCCAAAAAAGAGCCATATTATGACATGTATGCCAGGTTGGACACTAAAGAAGGAGAAAAAGATCTATACAGGTTGGCCAGACATAGGGATAGAGATGGGAAGGATGTGCAGCAGGTTAGGGTGATTAAGGATAGGGATGGAAATGTGCTTACTGTTGCGAGTAGTGTGCTGGATAGATGGAAAGAATACTGTGAGGAGTTGATGAATGAGGAAAATGAGAGCGAAGGAAGAGTAGAAGACGCAAGTGTGGTGGACCGGGAAGTGGCAATGATTAATAAGGGGTAAGTTAGAAAGAGGATGAAAAATGGAAAGGCAGTTGGTCCTGATGACATACCTGTGGAGGTATGGAAGCATCTAGGAGAGGTGGCTGTGGAGTTTTTGACCAGCTTGTTCAACAGAATTCTATTGGGTGAGAAAATTCCTGAGGAATGGAGGAAAAGTGTGCTGGTGCCCATTTGGAAAAACAAGTGTGATATGCAGAGCTCTGGGAACTAAAGAGGAATACATTTGATGAGCCACACAATGAAGTTTTGGGAAAGAGTAGTGGAGGCTAGACTCAGGACAGATGTATTTGCGAGCAACAGTATGGTTTCATGCCGAGAAAGAGTACCACAGATGCATTATTTGCCTTGAGGATCTTGATGAAAAAGTCCAGAGAGGGTCAGAAGGAGCTACATTGTGTTTTTGTAGATCTAGAGAGAGCCCAAGACAGAGTACCCAGAGAGGAACTGTCTCACTGCATGCAGAAGTCTGGAGTGGAAGATGAGTATGTTAGAATAATACAGGACATGTATGAGGTCAGCAGAACAGTGGTGAGGTATGATGTAGGTATGACAGAATAATTTAAGGTGGAGGTGGGACTGCATCAGGTATCAGCCCTGAGCCCCTTCCTGTTTGCAGTGGCAATGGATAGGCTGACTGGAATCCCCATGGACCATGATTTTCGCAGATGACATTGTGATCTGCAGTGAAAGCAGGGAGCAAGTGAAGGAACAGTTAGAAAGGTGGAGGCATGCACTGAAAAGGAGAGGAATGAAGATTTACTGAAGTAAGACAGAATATATGTGCATGAATGAGAGGGGTGGTGGGGGAAGAGGGAGGCTACAGGGAAAAGAGATAGCATGGGTGGAGGACTTTAAATACTTCAGGTCAACAGTTCAGAGAATGGTGAGTAGGTTGGAACGGGTGGAGGAAGGTGTCAGGTGTTTTATGTGACAGAAAAGGTCTCTGCTCGGATGAAGGGCATAGTTTATAAAACAGTGGTGAGGCCAGCCATGATGTACGCATTAGAGACGGTGGTACTGAAGAGACAACAGGAAGCAGAGCTGGAGGTGGCAGAAATGAAGCGGTTGAGGTTCGCTCTACGAATGACCAGGTTGAATAGGATTAGAAATGAGCTCATTAGAGGGACAGCCAAGGTTAGATGTTTGGGAGACAGTTAGAGAAAGCAGAGTTCTATGGTTTGGACACATCCAGAGGAGAGATAGTGAGTATATTGGTAGAAGGATGATGAGGATGAAGCTGCAAGGCAAGAGAGCTAGAGGAAGACCAAAGAGAAGGTTGATTGGTGTAGTGAGGGAAGACATGAGGGCAGTTGGTGTTAGAAAGGCAGATGCAGGAGATAGGCATACATGGATGACATGCTGTGGCGACCCCTAACGGGACAAGCCGAAAGGATATGAAGAAGAAGAAGGTACTTGGTGTAAAGGGTTTGATAACCACATCTCTAGAAGCAGCTGATCAGCTGACCTGAGGCACCTGGTAGGGGCATAGGGATGGAGTAGCACAGAGACGTAAGGCACTGCAAGACCATTAAGCGATTTAAAAAAAAACAATAAAAGAATCATACAATGTATTCCAAACTGCAGAGGCAGCCAGTAGAGGAAGGCCAGGACTGGAGTTATGCACTTACATACTCCAGTTAGGAGGCGAGCAGCAGCATTTTGAGCCGACTGGAGACGTTTAAGGGAGGACTGGCTGGCTCACAAAAAATAACTTTTCTTTCAAAAAACAAAATCTTATTTAAGATGCACATTTTCAACTGTAAACAGGCAAGACTGACAAGTCACGTAGTTCGAGTGAAGTCGAGTCTCAAGTGAAAGTCAAGTCTTTCATAAGTTTTAGCCAAGCAAGTCCTTAAATTGCAGATTTAAGTCAGACTCGAGTCAAATCATGTAACTCGAGTCCCCCACCTCTGGCAACTAGTTTCCAAGCAGTGCAGTCATCTAGCCAGTCATCTTTAAAAAGCTGCCCTTTAGCTTGACTTGGTTGTCGTCCATTAGGGTTTGAATGTGGAAGAGGTCAGATCTAATTTCCTGAGTGCAACAGAGATTTACCATCAAGAGCCGCCATCCAGCGTTCAGATCTACCAGGTACAAGCAACAACTGGCATTGTCCATTAGGTATGTAAGGGAAGAACTTATGCACACTTTCATCTACAGGAGGTGCCACAGGCTCAGCACCCTGATGACGTGGTGGGCCGTCCCGTGATGCACCTTTCAGCTCTGAAGCAGGCGACGGGTGAGGCAGTGTACTGTGATGACATGCCACTGTTTGAGAACGAGGTGTACTTGGCGCTCATTACCAGCAGCAAGGCACATGCTCGCATCCTGTAAGACTCTGCTCACTCACATGCATGCATCTTGTTCAGAAATATACTATATACCAGCTGTCCCCAACCTTTTTCTGCGCTTCAGACAGGTTTCACCTAAAACAATATTTTGACGGACCGGCATAGAAATAAATAAAAACAAAACAATGTAGGTGGTGTAATTAGTGGGAGCCCTGTGTTTATTTCTCTTCAATGAGCTAGACCCATCTTGGGGTAATGGGAGACAATAAGACTGGATCATTTTTCATTCCGCCTCTCTCTACAGCCTGATACCAGTGGTTGGGGACCGCTGCTGTACACGAATGCTCCCAATCACAACTTTTCACAACCGTGGGTTTGTGTCACAGCTCCATTGACAAGTCAGCAGCCGAGTGTTCGCCCGGATTCATTTGCTGTGTCTTTACTGCCGACATTCCTGGCAGCAACACCACAGGGATAATGCATGATGAGACTGTCCTTGCTGACGGCCAGGTATGTTTCTTTCTAGTCAACCACTCGCGGGGTTCGCATCATGATCTGGCTGTTCAGGTGTCTTTCCTTATTACAGGTCACATGTGTGGGTCACATCATTGGTGCTGTTGTGGCTGACACACAGGTTCATGCCCAGCGAGCCGCCAAAGCCATCAGGATCCAGTATGAGGAGCTGCAGCCTATCATCACAATACAGGTTAGAACAAATGGGGTCTGATTTCCTAAGATCCAAAATAAAGGGCACATAATTGCGTGTTGACTCACACTAACAGATTGCGTATGCTGTTGGCAACTGGTGTAAAAGTTCTGGAGACCATCATTTTTAAAGAGAGTTTTGCGCTTTATGCACCTCGGATGGTTTTCACCATGGAAAATTTTGGAGAGCACCCCAAGTGAAAAATGAAATTTGAAGTGATGCAATTGGAAGTAATCGTGGAAAAGGCAAACATATCCCTCAGTTACAGAAAAGAAATGTATCTCTCTCTTCAGTAATTTTGGGGAAGCCAGCAACTGCATAAAAGCCTTGTATTGTTTGATTTAACTGGTCCCAAGTGCCTGGGAATTGGATGTATCTACCCATCCTACCGTAATATTGTGTTGAAAACTTGGGAAAGCAGACCCAGGGAGGGGCCAACACCAATTGTTGTAGTGTGCTGAAATGACCCAGACGCAAGGAAATGCAGAGTTGAAATGAGTTTTGGTGAAATGGCATGACTCCTTCTTGTGTCTTCAAGTCAGCCCCTACATACTGACTGACGCACAACAGTGCCAGTTTCTCTTAACGTTTTGATGCGGTATTTAGAGACGCAAAATCATCCATCGCAATTCATCTCAGGTTTGAGAACTCACATTGTGAGTGCTAAATTATCTATTTGCATCTACTCCCAGAATATGAAAAAAATGAACTGTGAGGCAATTTTGCCCAATTGGCGCATGCCATCCTGGGTGCGCCCTTTTAGTCGATCAGCTTCCACATCTGTTTGCGTGAGCAATGAAGTCGGCGCCCGTTTTTGCACAAGCAAATCTTTATTAAATCAGGCCCTTGCATCAAGGAATACTACATTCAAGCTGTTGGTCTGCTTGACAGGAAGCCATTGCCGCTAAGTCCTTCTATCAGCCAATTAGAACACTCCAGAAGGGAGACCTGGAGGCAGGATTTAAACAGGCAGACCACATCCTGGAAGGTATAATTGTGTGCCTGTGACTGCAAATGGGTAAGATCCAGCTGCTCACATTACTGACTGACTGACTGTCAGGTGAGATGCACATCGGTGGTCAAGAACATTTCTATCTGGAGACCAACGTGACTGTGGCTGTCCCTCGAGGGGAAGATGATGAAATTGAGCTCTTTGTTTCCACTCAGGCTCCCTCTGAAACACAGGTGAGGAAGAATTTAGTGAAAATGTGATTTGACCAAGACTTTAATTGGTTGCACGTCAGTCTCTGGTGGCCATGGCATTGGGCATTCCTGCCAATAGGGTGGTAGTCCGCGTAAAAAGGATGGGAGGAGGCTTTGGCGGAAAAGAGAGTCGGACCACCTTACTCTCCACTGTGGTCTCCGTGGCAGCACACAAGTACGTCGATCAATTGCCTCTCATACAGGATTTTATGCGTATCACACTGGTTTTCTGCTTGATCATCAGGCTGCGGCGACCGGTCAGGTGCATGTTGGACAGAGATGAAGACATGTTGATTACTGGAGGAAGACACCCATTCTACGCAAAATATAAGGTAGAAAGGTGTGGGAGCAACACAGGACAATTGGTGGCATCTGTGGACTTAAGTATTGTTCTATTATACTGTGTGACTAAATGTGTTTCTTTCTATTTTGTATTCTTTGTTTAAAGGGTTAAACACATAGACATTGTTAGTTACTATCTATGGCTTTTCCCATTATGTGTAAAAATTAAGCTAGCGGAGGCTGTCTGGTTGTTTTAAATACACTTGTAGTTCACTCCTTGTTTCATATTTAGTTTTAGCGTAAACTTCAACTTGGGTTGGCATTAAACAGCTTGAAGCCTCTTTTTTGATGTATTGTAAGTGAGTCGAGTTGAGTCACTGCCACCACATGCACACAGTGCTCGTATCTCAAGTTTGCAGTCACAAGTCAAAGCAAAATACAATGAAAAATGTTTGACATGCCCATCCTTATGATGGAAGCACTTATATCTTCCCTTCCTCTCGAGGTGGGCTTCCTGAAGAGCGGGAAAGTGGTAGCTCTGGATGTGTCGTACTACAGCAATACTGGAAACTCCTGTGACCTCTCTCTGTCAGTGAGTATTCCTCATCACATATTTTAGTGATGATGCATTTAGTTTACTTCATTATACTTTGTCATTGAGGTCATGGAGCGCGCTCTGTCCCACATGGAGAACTCGTACAGCATCGCAAACGTGCACGGTCGCGGTTTCTTGTGCCGCACGAACCTGCCATCTAATACAGCCTTCAGAGGCTTCGGAGGTCCCCAGGGCATGATGTTTGCTGAGAACTGGATAACTGACGTGGCTCAGAGTCTGGGTCGGCCGGCCGACGAGGTCTGGGAATTTCCAAAACAAAATGGCAAGCTTGTGGGAAAGAAGCGTCCAATCATTATCTGTCCTCTTGCAGGTTCGACGGATCAACCTGTATCAACGAGGTGAACTAACACCGTTCAACCAGGTCCTGGAACAGTATACTTTGGATCTCTGCTGGGACGAGTGCCTGTCCCGCTCACAGTACCGGCAGAGCCGAGCTGCTGTGGAGCTCTATAACAGGTGAGCGAGGATTTAGAGAAGCCGTTATCGTCAAACGTTGCAGGCTTAAAACAAGTCGCTATCTTGCTGCCAGACAGAACCGATGGACCAAACGAGGCCTTGCCATCGTACCAACTAAGTTCGGCATCAGCTTCACTGCCGTCTTTCTTAACCAGGTATGATCCACTGGCACTCAGTGCTGTTATTATTTTACAAAGGCTGATCAGATTGAGGCGGCACGGTGGCCGACTGGTTAGAGCGTCAGCCTCACAGTTCTGAGGAGCGGGGTTCAATCCCCGTCCCCGCCTGTGTGGAGTTTGCATGTTCTCCCCGTGCCTGCGTGGGTTTTCTCCGGGCACTCCGGTTTCCTCCCACATCCCAAAAACATGCATTAATTGGAGACTCTAAATTGCCCGTAGGCATGACTGTGAGTGCGAATGGTTGTTTGTTTCTATGTGCCCTGCGATTGGCTGGCAACCAGTTCAGGGTGTACCCCGCCTCCTGCCCGATGACAGCTGGGATAGGCTCCAGCACGCCCGCGACCCGAGTGACGAGAAGCGGCTCAGAAAATGGATGGATGGATGGATGATCAGATTGACAGGCAGCATATTGGCCCAAGGTTACCACATCAGCCTCACGTCTCTGAGACTGAATACAGATTCCGGCCTTCCTGTGTGAAATTTCAATGTTGTCCCTGTGTGTCTGTTTTTTTCTTCTTCTAGGTACTCTGGTTTCCTCCCACATTCCAAAAACATACGTTAGGTTCATTGAAGACTCTAAATTGTCTGTGGGTGTGAATGTGATTGTGATGGTTGTTTGTGTTTTTAACCCCTGCGATTGGCTGGCGACCAGTCGAGGGTGTACCTTGCCTCTTGCCCGAAGTCGCTGGGATAAGCTCCAGCTCGCCTGCAACCCTGATAAGGACAACAAAAACAAAAAATAATTTTTGCCCAAAAATATTTAAAAACAAAATTATAAAATTAACGATGACAACTTGTTCTTTAAAAAGTAAACCTTTTCTTGAGAAATACAACTTCAATCTCATAAAATGTTTAAAATGTTAAAAAAATAAAACTTTCCAAAGAAATATTTTTTACATTTTTATAAAATACTAACATATATACAATCAAAAAACTTTCTTAAAAGTTTTTTATTCTCGTAATTATTATATTATATGACAAAATATATTCATATGTAAAAATAAAAATGTGTCTTTTAAAGAGGACTTGCCCCCCCTGTTCAAGTCCCATTCCTGTAACATTCCCCCTCCCCCATGATATAAATCCCAAAGAAATACAGCTTTCTCAATTTGTTTTTGTTTTTGGTAAAAGGTAAAGCTTTTTCAAATACATATATATTACTTTGCAAAAAAATACAACTTAAATAAAAATATCCTAAAAAATAGACATACAAATAAATTATTATATTAAAAAAAAAATCCAAAAAATAGGACTTTTTCAAAAATATTACCACAAATAAAAAATATCCTTTAAATTTTTTTCATTCAGAGAAATGCAATTTTTATTTTTTTCATAAACATTTGGAATATATATATGCGCTATAGCAAAAGGATGGATGGCTAGATGGTCAGATTGGCAGCACATGTATTCAGTGATGAATGCTCACAATTAAACTAAGCTTTGATGGATTTTTCTATTGTTTTTATAGGCCGGAGCTCTGGTTCACATATACACAGATGGCTCGGTGCTGCTGACTCATGGTGGGACAGAAATGGGGCAGGGACTCCACACTAAGATGGTCCAGGTAGTTTCCAGACATGAGAGGAAGTGCAGTTATTACAGGCTTTTAGGAATTTGAATTTGAACAAATCCTACCGTTGCAGGTTGCCAGCCGGGTTCTTGGTGTTCCCTGCTCAAAGATCCACATATCAGAGACCAGTACCCAAACTGTCCCCAACACAAGTCCCACTGCTGCATCGGCCTCCTCGGACCTCAATGGAGCTGCTGTGAAAAACGCCTGCCAGCTCCTCAACGAGCGCCTGAAACCCTACAAGAACAAAAATCCCAAAGGATCATGGGAAGACTGGGTGAGGGTCATTTTGAGCATTACTTAGCTGAATTTTTTTCCCCAATTGAGTTGCTGTGTCTGCATTTCAGGTTAAAGCAGCATACTTGGACAGAGTTAACCTGAGTGCGAACGGCTTTTACAAGTGGGTCTGTGTTTGAGGTGTGTGCTGTGCTGTAGCCATTTCGAATTGTTCACTTTCACTGTTGGCTGTTTCGTGTCACGGTGTCAGGACTCCAGATCTAGGATACGACTTTGAAACCAACTCTGGCAGATTGTTCAACTATTTCAGCTATGGAGTCGCCTGTTCTGAAGTGGAAGTCGACTGTTTGACTGGAGCTCACAAGGTCCGTAAGCGTTGGAAGTGGAAATATATGAAAATATGTTTTTACTTTGTCATTATGGGATATTTTATCTCATTTAAAAAAGAAGAAGAAGAAAACTATCCTCAAATCAGCTTTAGAATAAGTCTGTAACATAGCAAAATGTGGAAAACGTGAAGGGGTGTGAATACTTTATGGTGGCACTGTATATACATTATAAATACATATGTACATACTATACAGTATATTGTACGGTGGCCCTGAAGTGCAAAACACAACAGCAAGTAACTTAACACAACAGCAAATTAAAAAACACAACAAATAACTAAACACAATGGCAAATTTAAAAACACAACAAATAACTAATCACAACAGCAAATAACTAAACACAACAGCAAATAAAAAAACAGCAAATACCTAAACACAACAGCAGATTAAAAAACACAAAAGCAAATCAAAACAACAGTAACTAAACACAACAGAGAATGAAAAAAAAAAAAAACCACAACGACATTGAGCTACCGGAAAGGTATGTACTGGTTGGGGATAAGACTGATCGCTGATTGGAATAACCTACAGGAAGAGGTAGGTAATGGTGAGGGAGATAAGACTCATCGCTAACTGGACAGTAGGGACGATTTGATTGGACGACGCCGTTTGTGCGACCCAACCTCTTTTTTAAATGCGTTGTCAGTGAGCGCATACTTATTTGAATGTCGTGTTTTAGTCCTGAGCATATCTATCTACTTTCACCTCATATGTATGTGTAACGAGGGCAAGGCTGGCGGTGCGGCTGTACGTTAAGAAGCCCAACTCCCCAGTCCTTAAAAGAGGTTGCTGGCGGCTGAGTTAACGGCCCGGGCACTCGCCTCCCAATTCCTGACACGGTGGCAGCGTACATTCGAACGCTGTTGGGGTCGACCGCGCAGGAAGCATCGCGGTAGTCATGTAATGCGGAGCCACAAAATCAGACTAGGTTATGTCCCGAGTCCAAATATGATTTGATAGCAGCAGCTACGTTTGAATCACCGGTAATGTTCATTTCAAAAACCACGCCAGACGCGGAATAACTTCCTGGTCAAAGCGTCCAATCAAGTCGTCCCTCTCGTCCAATCAGCGATGAGTCTTATGCCCGACCAGTACTTACTCTTCCGGTATCTTAATGTCGTTGTGATTTTTCTTTTGCTGTTGTGTTTAGTTACGTGTTGTGATTGCTGTTGTGTTTTTTTATTATTTGTTGTTGTGATTAGTTATTTGTTATGGTTTTTAATTTGCTGTTCTGTTTAGTTATTTGCTGTTGTATTTTTTTTACTTTTGTGTTTTGCACTTCAGGGCCACCGTAATATTGCTGTGTAGCACTGCTGCTTGAGTTAGGCTTACTACTGTACTTTACTGTCTGTTGGTCAATGTCATGTTTTATTTTGACATACCCAAAAACCAGTTCATGTTCAAATATTATAACTAGCCAGTCACACACACACATTGCGTTCTCATACACACACATCAAACGCCATGGACACATAATGACATAACATATGCCACATGACATCCTTTCACATATCAATCTCAAATCCGCTCACACATGCTCCTGAAAATATGTTTTTGTTCTTGGGAGATTTATCTTTAGATAGATAGATAAATCTAGGCAGATATACATCTAGACATAAATATCGATAGATGTCTATAGATATAGTACTTGCATGTAATGCATGCGTGTGTGTGTGTGTGTGAGAGCGAGCATTTGAATAGTAAGTGTGAGAGCTCATCCTGAATAATGTCCCTAACGGTCCCTCATATAAAACAACCACATAGCTTTGCCTTAGATAAGTCTGTACAGTTTATTGCTAACAAACCATGCAAAACACCATCGGCAGGCTAATGAATAGAATCCGTTTCATAACCATTTAAGCCAGTGGTTGTTAAACCTTTTACACTAAATACCACCTAAAAAGTATGTACCACCATATTGAACAACATTAAAAAAACAGTAACGTAGTAGGGCTTACTATTCATCAAAAGCAAGAGGTTTGTAAGCAACTTTAACATGCAGTTTGAACGTTGACACTGCGCTTAAATATTGGAAAATGAAATACTTAGAATTGCATAGAAAAGTTAAATAATTTTTTTTTTACTCCCAATAAAAACTTAAAACAGTTTAATATTATATTCAAATGTATTATATTTAGAAGTTACATACAACAGAACTGCACATGTACATACCATAAAAATGTACTTCACATGAAAAGCAAAAAATGTACTGTATTGTAATGTAATGTATACAACCTTCATGTCAATATGTTTGATTGTATTTTAGGTCCATCCATCCATCCATCCATCCATTTTCCACACTGCTTATCCTCACTATGTTTTAAATGTAAATTTGATCTGTATTTATTTCAGTGATTCTTCCACACACCACTAGAGGAAGCCCACATACCACTAGTGGTACTTGTACCACACTTTGAGAATCATTGCTTGAAGGAAAAAATATTTAAATACAAATGGTAGAACGACACATGTAGGCAGACAATAGAACAATTCTCACAGGCATATATTGTCCGAAAACGGCTAATATTACTGCAACTTCCGGAGGGCCGCCTTTGTGTACAGTATGTCAGTATATTTGTGTTATATTGCCCCCAAGTGGCCAAGGTCTGCGCACCAGAAAGAGCGCCACAATGTCCATTGAATTGAAGCAATACATGTGGCAAAAAAAAAAAATCTAATTCTTCACATTCTATTCAATTATGGCATTACTGTGTGTTTTTATAAAGTACAATATGATAGAGTGCTACTTTTTAAAATTCAAAAGTATTACAAAAATGTGTGGAGGGGGGGGTCAGGAACAGATTAATGGCATTTCAATTAATTTCTGTGGGGAAAGACAGATAATAGAGATATGAGTTATTTGAGTTACGAGCATGGTCAGGGAACAGATTAAACCATACCTCAAGGCAGCACTGTAGATTTTCTTCCAGTTCTCTTTTGCGTAACAATAAAATGTTTCACCATGGTAAATATAAGCATGACAGAATATGAACCCCTGAAATAACAGTTGTGCTCCATTTAGAACCTGAGCACTACCATTGTAATGGACGTTGGTGTTAGCCTCAATCCTGCAATCGACATCGGACAAGTGAGTTAAAAAGTCAACAAATGATGTTGGTGTTTTATTTGTGCGTGGAGCCCCAACGTTTTCTGTTTGTCTGGAGGTGGAAGGCGCATTCATGCAGGGTGTGGGTCTGTTCACCCTGGAGGAGCTCCACTATTCACCCGAGGGCGTCCTTCTTAGCCGGGGTCCAGGTTCTTACAAGATCCCGGCCTTCGGTGACATTCCCCGCAAGCTGACTGTGTCGTTGCTTCGGGATGGCGCCCACGACAAGGCCATCTTTGCCTCCAAGGTAGCCGCCACCACTGGCACGCTACACATCACCCAATGGAAACCCATTTGACCAGTTATTCCACAAGACAATTCAGCGCACTAGTAGAACAACAACATGTTACAAGTGAGGCAAAACTGGGCACTAGCTGACAACTGTGTGTTACGAGTACTACTAGTGACATCTAGTCTTTACTAGTAGTACTAGTAGAACACAAGAAACAACTACTGTGGAGTTTTGCCACACTGACAGTTTGGATGTTAAAAATTAAATGCAACTGAAATCAATCACTCACTGGCCTATGATGCAGAAAGTGATGTGTTGTGTTTGTTTGTTTTTCAGGCTGTGGGCGAGCCTCCTCTGTTCCTGGCATCCTCCGTTTTCTTCGCCATCAAGGACGCCATCAGTGCAGCTCGGGCCGAGTCGGGCATCGCGGGTCCGTTCCGGTTGGATAGCCCCGCCTCTGCAGAGCGGATCCGAAACGCTTGCAATGACCGCTTCACCAAACTGGTAAAAATCTTTATTTGAATCTGTCCGCAAACACAATTTATTTTACGGTTGTTTTGGAAATTTGCCACAGTTGATCTTTATGCGTCCTCAGTGTCCTGTTGCAGATCCCGGGATCTTCCGACCTTGGTCTGTCCAAGTCTAAATGTCTTGGAAACCAGAACCATTTGAAGCGGATGGAGAAGCGCACATTGAAGAACACACAAGAATATAACGTCCCGTGGAACATGTTAGTGAAATCCGAAAAGTCCTTCACACTAGAACTGATACACTCTTGTCATCTACTAGCATCTGTTGTTGTGGCAACATTTACGTGTGAAATCAGTGTGGCCATAAATGTGTGATTGCAAATAAAATAATAAATCATTTAGCAGGGGCAATTACGTCTCGATGTTGCTCCTTTCTTCCTCTAGTTTCCATTCTGCGTAAAAATTTAACTAAATATAAATTCACGTCATGGTGCAGTTGAACTTTCATAACCAGTGTTTGAGGCAGGTCGTTGACATTTGGACCCATCCATCCATCCATTTTCTGAGCCGCTTATCCTCACTAGGGTCGCGGGCGTGCTGGAGCCTATCCCAGCTGTCATCGGGCAGGAGGCGGGGTACACCCTGAACTGGTTGCCAGCCAATCGCAGGACATTTGGACTTGTAAATTGGAAAATCTCAATCGTCAGTTCCAGTTGAAATTGATTCTAAAACAGACGAAACAAAAGAGAATTCAACATTATGTATTTAAATACAAAAATGTTCAACCAAACAAAGAAGTAATTAAAGTCTGCTAGCTTAATGCTAACACATAATACAAAGCGCCATTGACTGGCTAATGGAAATTAGCATTGATCTTATGGTAATGATAAACTTTCAGACAACTGCTACTTTATCACACACAGAGCAGCATCAGATACAATAAAAGAGAAGTGAACATTGTATATTTATTTTCACCCAAACCATACATTGCACACAGCATACAGTATGTACTCACTGCTCTGTGGGCTTAGTCGGGGACCTTCTATGCCTCCTCTTCCCTTAATCATGCCGAATTCACTTTAAGTAGAGCTCAGTGATGTCCGCCATCCAGCCATCCATTTTCTATACCGTTAGGATCGCAGGTGAGTTGAGGTGGAGCCTAACCAAGCTGATTTGAGGCGCGGTACACTCTGGACTGGTCAATCGCAGCCAGGCACATTCTGTCGAACAACCATTCATACTCACATTCTCAACTAAGGAAAACGTAGCAGTCTTCAGTGAACCAAACACTTTTTCAGAATGCAGACGGAAGAAACCCTAACGCCATTATGACAATTCTACTAGTTAACATCTAGCGTACGGCATGGTGGGCGGCTGGTTAGAGCGTCTGCCTCACAGTTCTGAGGACCGGGGATCAATCCTCGGCCCTGCCTGTGTGGAGTTTGCATGTTCTTCCCGTGCCCGTCTCCAGGCACTCTGGTTTCCTCCCACATCCCCAAAACATGCATGGTAGGTTAATTGACAACTCTAAATTGCCCGTAGATGTGAATGTGAGTGCGAATGGTTTTTTGTTTGCATGTGCCCTGCGATTGGCTGGCAACCAGTTCCGTGTGTACCCCGCCTCCTGCCCGATGATAGCTGGGCTAGGCTCCAGCACGCCTGCGACCCTAGTGAGGAGAAGCGGCTCAGAAAATGGATGGATGGATGGAACATCTAGCGTTTCAATCATAGTAATATAGTAGCATGCAGATGTCAACTAGTGCACAGTTTTGCCTCACTAGTAACATGTAATTGTTCTACTAGTGAGCCTGATTCACTCTACTAGTGCGCAGAAATGCCATAGTGTAGTAGAAGACAGTAGTGGCAACAAATTACTTGTAAGACAGTTGTCTACTAGTGTGGGGCATTGTCTTACTCGGGAGGACTTGTTAACCACTGAGGCAAAACTGTGCACTAGTTGACACTGTGCGCTACTAGGACTTCTAGTGAAGTGCAAGATGTCGATGAGTAGAATTTTATAAAGACACTTGTAGTACTAGGACCTCGTAGTTTTCAACTAGCACACATTGTTGCCTCATGAGTAACATGTAGATGTTCTACTAGTGGACAGAAACGCCACACAGTAGTGAAAGACAGTCATGGGAAAAACGTCATCAGTAAGACATACTCATTCTGCTACTGTGCCCGAGTCTTTCCGCTAGTGCGCTGAACTGTACATAGCCTACTAGTAGGCTCTTTGTCCTCACTAGTAAGATAATTCAGCACACTAGTAGAACAATTATGTCTTACTAGTGTTTTTTCCCCCACTACTGGGGCGCACAAGTAAAACATGATACTAGTTAGGCAAAACGGTACACTAGTTGACAACTGTGTTCTACTATTACTACTAGTGACATTAAATTGAACTAGTTAACATTTATACGAGAAACAAATTATTTGAGTTACGAGTGTGGTCCCAGTATAAATTAAACTTGTAAGTCAAGGCACCACTGTATTTTGCTCAAGGATACTTTGACCTTGTCACTGGGAACTTAGGAAAGGCGCAGGAAACAAATGGAACTGAATTAAAAGCCACGCCAGGATGCATGTAGATGTTGGCAGTGTGGCTGCGGGTGCTTGGCATGAAGGTGTTACAGCTTCACTTCCATGTTAATTTTATGGTCTGAGTGTGAAGTATGAGCACGTCCAGCATATGAAGCCTCGCGCACCGCTGGCTTGCTCACATATGAGCATGAATGCAAACGCAAAGTCAGTCAAGTAGCCGTTTATGCACTTCAAGTCTGAGAGGAGCGATGGCACCGACCAGGATGGAAACCAAACCGCTCATCTTGTGTGTGAAGATCCTGCTACTCTTCTACTCCTTCATCTTCTGGGTGAGATGCTTTTTCCACGTCACGTCTTGATTGGATTGTTGGCAATCTGTCGTATGTTGTTTTTATCTTGAGCTGAAACGGTTCAAAGATGTTTTTGCGGATCATTGATCAAGTTTCAGCCATCATCAAATTACAGTGAACAGGGGTGGGGGTGGGAATGGGGGGTGTGTTGTTTCGGAAGGATTACACGAGGGTTCATGCTGCTTATTTAAAAAAGCTGAGGTCAGAAATCAGGCACGGAATCATGTGAGGAATGGCGAGGAGCAGGGCGAAGCTATCTCACTCACTCGGTAATGAAGAAAGCGTCTAACACCGGCGTGTCCAAACGTTTTCTTCCAAGTGCCGTGAACAGAAAAATGCAAGAAGCATGCAAGGGTTACTTGGACATTCTTCTCCTTTAATTAATGTAATGTAACGTAATGTAGATATGCTAAGCGATGATGCAGTTTATATACGGGCCTTTCCACTCAACTGGTGCTATTGTGTGGCTTTCTAAAATGAAACTTTTTTTTTTTTTAAACTCTTTTTTTCAGCTCTAAATTTGATAATACATATTGAATTACCCTAAATGTGATTTGGCCCATCTCATGCTACTTTATTTATTTTTTGTTATTGTTTCATTATACTGAAATTCCATATGGGAATAACAGGACTGAAAGTAACAGGAGAGTTTTTAGCATAGTATTAGCAAGCACAACTACTTACAGCATGTTGACACTAAGCACGTTACAGTGGTTCAACAACAAAAAAGTATTTTAAAAAAACAAACAAAATAAAATATAATAATTTAGGGTAACAAGACTGAGCTGAGATTTTTACCCCCCAGTCATAGATGAAATTTAATGATATACACAGACAAATATATCAATAAACTTACTTTTTGCCCTCCTACGGCCTGCAGAGGAGCTGGGTTATGCAACTTGCCGTGGACCGTGTGACTGTGGAATATTACCATTTTTATTTTAGAGGGGTAATGTGTTGTGGTAACACTACTGAGTGAAAATCCAGGGACACAACTGAAGCGAAATTTAAACTAAATTGTTGTGTATTTTTAAAGAAACTAAAATTATTCTTGAGAAAAGGAGAAAGACAATTGTGTCAAATTATAACATTTCTACAGAGTTTAAAGTATATTTCATGGTAAAGTCTAATTTTAGGAAGCGGAGACAATGGTAGTAAACTGACCGTGACACAAAGCAGAAAGTAAAGCAAACAACCACAAGTCTTGCTATTTACTTCTGTGACTGAGTTATCTTTATTCATCGGGGGATGATGAATAGAAATTTTGTTACTATTTTCTCTGGGTTTTCTCAGTATTGTGACTGATTTGGAGAGTTTAGCTTTGATATGAATGATGTTTGGTTTCCAACATAATTTATTGTCTATTAATATTCCAAAACCCCCTATGATGACAAACAATTCAGGAAGCTGCTCCTCAGATTCAGGAGGAGCAGTGTGGTTTTCGTCCTGGCCGTGGAACAGTGGACCAGCTCTACACCCTCGGCAGGGTCCTCGAGAGTGCATGGGAGTTCGCCCAACCAGTCTACATGTGTTTTGTGGACTTGGAGAAGGCGTTCGACCGTGTCCCTCGGGGATTCCTGTGTGGGGTGCTTCGGGAGTATGAGGTACCGAACCCCCTGATACAGGCGGTTTGTACGACCGCAGTCAGAGTTTGGTCCGCATTGCCGGTAGTAAGTCGGACTCGTTTCCGGTGAGGGTTGGACTCCGCCAAGGCTGCCCTTTGTCACCAATTCTGTTCATAACTTTTATGGACAGAATTTCTAGGTGCAGCCGATGCGTAGAGGGAGTCCGGTTTGGTGGCCTCAGAATTGCATCTCTGCTTTTTGCAGATGATGTGCTTCTGTTCGCTTCATGATCTCCAACTCTCACTGGAGCGGTTCGCAGCTGAATGTGAAGCGGCTGGGATGAGAATCAGCACCTCTAAATCTGAGACCATGGTCCTCAGTTGGAAAAGGGTGGCATGCCCTCTCCAGGTCGGGGATGAGATCCTGCCCCAAGTGGAGGAGTTCAAGTATCTTGGGGTCTTGTTCACGAGTGAGGAAAGAATGGAACGGGAGATCGACAGGCAGATCGGTGCAGCGTCTGCAGTGATGCAGACTTTGTATCGATCCGTTGTGGTAAAGAAGGAGCTAAGCCGAAAGGCAAAGCTCTCGATTTACCGGTCGATCTGCGTTCCTACCCTCACCTATGGTCACGAGCTGTGGGTCGTGACCGAAAGAACAAGAACAAGCGGCCGAAATGAGTTTCCTCCGCAGGGGGTCCGGGCTCTCCCTTAGAGATACGGTGAGAAGCTCGGTCATCCAGGAGGATCTCAGAGTAGAGCCGCTGCTCCTCCACATCGAGAGGAGCCAGATGAGGTGGCTGGGGCATCTGATTCGGAAATGCCCAGAATGCACTTTTTCAAGCTATTGTAGTTGGTCTTTTCCACCTGGCATTTGAGATGGTCGGATTTGTCATTAATAGTCTACATGTAAATAACCTTTGCTCTGATTGGATCGCTGTTATTCTTACTTTAAATTTGGAAAAAAAAGCTTTGCTCTGATTGGTCCTTAGCGAAATTAGGGCATCTTGTGGCTTGGGACGACCGAGCGTTCATAGCGATGTTGCATTTGGATCCTTCGATAGGATTTTACTTTGATTGTGAAGCAGAATTCACCAAGCGTTGGATTGTTGGTCCACTAATAGGGAACGTGAACTGAAAAGAGATGTGGGTGAAAATAACGGGAGGTTTTTTTTTTTTTCAGGTTAGTCTTGTCTTCCATTCCCATTCACTTGAACATAACGTTAATCGCTCGCGCACATTTTGGCGACAATGACGGCAAACTTCGTTATTTTATCCCCAATTACATTATAAATTATAAATATAGTTAAGTATTGTTGTAAAACACAAATGTGTATACTTTATATAGAATGTATTTGAATGGCTTGGTGGCGGCTGAGACCCGCTCGCTTCTGGAATCTGGAAATGCCGTATTGCTATTCAGCTTAGTTCAGTGAGTGGATACCAAACATGAAGTGGACAGGTACTTGAACAATTACTAACTTTCTACATCACACACACACAGAAATCCGTTCGTGTCGTTTTGTAAGCCTTATTGATTTTTGCATTCAATCAACAAAGCGCATACAGTAGATGTCAAACTTTAACCACTGGCTCATTTTGACCTACTGTATATTATGCATAAAACAGTCGGGAAAATTTGATTTTGATGGAAGGGCACCTTTAAATTAAAAGTAATTTTATTTTCATCAAACCAGCCCTTCATCTTTCTCGTTCATTTCCATACTATCCAAGAGCTGTTCCAAGTTATCTCCAACAGTGTCATCCGCAAATAGGATAGTTAGGATTTTATCTGATACTTAAATTGTATTATTTGTGTATAAATTAAACAAAACTGGTCCCAACACAGAGCTCTGGGACACTCGGCATGTGACTGGTTGTCGTAGTGATTTGTAATGTTGTAGTTCAACATATTGATTCCTGTTTGATAAATAATTGGTTAACCATGTTCGTGCAATAACTCTAATGCCATATCTTTGCAGTTTTCTTCATCATTAACCATTAACCACAGTGTCAACTGTACTTCTACTCAAAGTAGAACAAAACAGAAAAGAAAAGTCTTGGTAACAAGCCAGGCAATGAATGAATGAATAAAAAATGCAAAGTATGTGAAAGCAGGCTTCAAAATGGTCAAGAATTAAGACATTCTTTCAGCTTGCAGACGCTGTGGGTGTGTCGCTGAATGCTCTGAAAACCCTGCCTCCCTGGAACTTTCAGCTGTCAATCAAATATGTGCCTTCTTTCACTGCTTCCAAATGGGGAGAAGAGAATTCCAAGCAACCCACGTTGCACTAGCTCTCATGGGGTGCAGCCATAAGCATAATGACCATAATCTGCGCCGGCAGGACAATTTTCCCTCCTTTGAAATTCAGCGGGACCACGCACTTCTGTGGTTGCAGAAGAGTGTGCCATAAGCAGCCACAACGGCGCGACGCACACCGGTCCCCCTGGTTCAATTTTCTCTCTCCTTCTCCTCGTCCTGCTGACGGCTGTAACGCTGATGACTTCTGGCGACTTCGGTCACCACTGTCGGGCTGGCAATCGGCAGTGGAGCGGCAAAACCTCTCTGGTTCACCGCTGCCTTGCAACGCAATCCCCTTGGGTCAGATGGCAAGACACTGTAGGCTAAATAAAACAGAACACTTCAGTGAAGATGCTTTTTTTCAAGTTGTTGGCCTAGTTTGATGGCCAATTGCACACTATACTGGTAGTAATGGGTTCAGGTTAAAAGGAATGAGAAAGTGGCAATTCTGCTGAATGGCCTCTGCATGGAATAAGAGCGCTTAGTGTTTATATTTTGGGGGAGGGCCTCATGCTAGAACCTATACACCCAGCCTGTTGATGTCACGGGGCTAGTTTTTAACCCCACCCAAAAAATCCAGCCAAAAGAGATGAAGAAAGAGAGTCTTATGCTACAGTATATCTCAACAATTCAGTACAATATCGTTGTCTTTACACCTTTTCAGCACTTACTTTCAAACATATTTAGTCTTGTATTTAGAAACAAAAGACTACAATAAGTTTACAATAAGTACAGCATGTGAGTACTTTTCCTGCCTCTGTTCCCAGGTGACAGGTGTGATCCTACTCGCAGTGGGCTTATGGTGGAGGTTCATGTTGAGTCCCTACACATTGTTGATCTCCAGCGCACCGTCCAACGCGCCATTTGTCCTCACCGGCACCGGCGTTGCCATTGTGCTCTTCGGCCTGTTCGGCTGCTTTGCCACCTGCAGGGGGCGCCCTTGGATGCTCAAACTGGTGAGAACCTCTAAAGCAGGGCTGTCAAAGTCATTTTCATCAGGGGCCACACCATAGTTATGGTTTCCCTAAGAGGGCAATTAGGAGTGTGAAAACATATACAGTGGTGCCTTGAAATATGAGTTTAATTCGTCCCATGACCACGATCGTATCTCAGAAGACTCGTATCAAAAATCTGAAAGTGTGAAAAATGGAAAGTCACAGTCACCGAAATGTATGCATGCAGTCAATGAATAGACTCAGAAAAAGCCAAGAGCCTCCCAAATAGCCACTCCTTTATTTCTCGCCCGTTTCGTGTCTTTCTACTACACAGCGGCCAGGGCAACTGCTTCTTCTTTGACAATCGCACCATGTTGTTGCGGTTCAATAAAAAAATAATAAAGAAGTATATGTAGCGTCATTGTTCCCGCATAATGTAGTTTTTCTGTTGGAGCAAATTGATTTAATGTGCAACAGTCAATTGCCTGGGGTGCGGGTGTGAGATGCCGACTGTATTTTTTTCTTGATTGTCTAGTTCAGTAATGTTGGGCTGCATTGCTTGGCATGTGGCAGGTGTCAGTCCGAACCACAACCACAATCAAATAAATGATTCATCAATCATATTACTGTATACCAAGGACAAACGTGTTTGAAGATTGTTGTAATTGGCTTCATGCATTGCATCAGTTTGAAATTAAAAATTTGTCAATTGCCAACTGAAAATGGAACAAACAATGATAAACAGAGTAGAACAATTTCTATGGACCTTATCTTGTGCACAGTCCCATACAAATAGGAGATGCCCGGATAATATGGTCATCTACGACCGTTCATATCCTCTTAACCTCTGACTTCTACCTGATTCCATGTGTGACCTCAACAGTACGCAGTCTTTCTGGCTTTGGTCTTCCTGATCGAGCTCATCGCTGGAATCTCAGGCTTCATCTTTCGCCACGAGGTTCAAACTCCAGAACCGAATGCAAACATTTCATTTGAGCAGACAGTCTTATTGTGACATTGAGTGTGTATGTGTTCAGATCAAAGGCACATTCCTCACCACGTACAGCGAGGCTGTGCTCAAATACGACGGACGAAGCGACAGGAGTGTGGCTGTGGATGATGTCCAACGCAAAGTCAGTTTCTCCGCATCCAGTAATACAAAGCAGTCCAGTCATTCATGTAAAATTAAAAACTTAACATTTAATTTAAAATTGTACAGTGAACCCTTTTTTCACCATGATGTCACACAATAAACCCCTACCACTTTACAGCGAGAAGAAGAGCTATGATTCATTTTCAGTTTCAACGTGGTAATCAATATTGACAATAGCGAAACGCAGGTATGCCAGAGATTATGTAAAATACAGAATTATATATATATATGAATATATATATATATATATATATATATATATATATATATATATATATATATATATATATTGACGACAAGGAAAGGTGAACGGCCTCAGTGTGTTTTGTGCAATGAAGTATTGGCACAAGAAAGCGTGAAGCCATTAAAAGGCATTTGGAAACAATCAGAATCATCTTAATTTTATCAAGTATGTCCAAAAAACAGACAAGGAATTTGTCTCCGGTAGTTGGAGCCGCTCAAGTACGACAACAGAGAATTGACAGAGAACACTTTTGAGACAATAAGACATTGAGAAAAACAGTCACTGAGCAATAAAGGGTTGCTAGGTATCTGGTAATGCCGGTACAATTATTACTTTTTTTTGACAATTGTGTAAAAAGATGCAGAGTCCTCTAGTACTTAAAGCAGTTTGAATGACTAATATAGCAATAGTCCGGTGCAATGACCATTGTGCAAATGGCGCGGAGACTTCAAGAAGTGTATGCAGTTTAAAGTGACTAGTAATTGCGATAATCTGGGACAATGTCGATTGTGCAAATGTTGCAGATACTCCTCAGTCGGTGTGCAAGTGGGGCAGATGCTACTCTGGCATGAGTGGCCAGTATTGGTCAAAAACAGATATGCAAATAGTGCAGCGTGGCGAGACGACTACAGTGAGTGCACGAGTAATGTATAATTGGCCCGACAGAAATGTGACAACAAACTCAAGACAAACAAATTGGCAGTATGTTGCAATGGAATTGTAGGTTAGGTGTTTAAGAAGTTGATTGCAAGAGGGAAGAAGCTGTTGGAATGTCTGCTAGTTCTAGTTTGCATTGTTCAGTAGCGCCTACCTGAGGGAAGGCGCTAGAAGAGCTGGTGATCAGGATGTGGAGGGTCCGAGAGCATTTTGCACGCTCTTGTCTTAGTTCTGGCAGCATGCAAGTCCTCAAGGGCAGGTAGGGAGGTACCGACAATCTTTTTAGCAGTTTTGATTGTCCGTTGCAGTCGGAGTTTCTCTTTTTTTGTGGCAGCACCAACACAGGACTGATTTGATGACTGCTGTTTAGAACTGCCTCAACAGCTCCTGTTGCAGGCCATGCTTTCTCAGAAGCTGCAGGAATTACATCCTCTGCTGGCCCTTTTTGAGGATGTAGTTGATGTTAATCTCCCACTTCATTCCTGAGAGACTGTAATTCCCAGGAACTTGAAGGTCTTGATGGTTGACACAGGGCAGTTGGACAGTGTGAGGGACAGCTGTGGTGAAGGATGCGTCCTGAAGTCCACGATCATCTCTACAGTCTTGAGCGTATTCAGCTCTAGGTTGTGTCAGGCGCACCAAAGCTCCAGCCGCTCCACTTCCTGTCGATATGGAGACTTGTCACCGTCTTTGATGAGGCCGATGACAGTGGTGTCATCTGCCGGGTGCATTGTGGTGCAGTCGTTTGTGTAGAGAGAGAAGAACAGCAGAGAGAGGACACCTTGGGGTGTCCCAGTGCTGATGGAGCCTGTGGATGAGTTGGTGTCCCCCAGCCTCACCTGTTATGTCTTGCCCGTCAGGAAGCTGTAAATCCATTGGCAGATGGCAGATGAGATGCTGAGCTGGAGAAGCTTCGAGGAGAGGAGTTTGGGGATGATGGTGTTGAACGCAGAGTTGAAGTCCACAAACAGGATCCTCACGTAGGTCCCCGTGCCGTCAAGGTGTTCTAAGATGAAGTGGAGTCGTATGTTGACTGCATCATCCACAGACCTGTTTGCTCAGTAGACAAACTGCAGGGGGTCCAGCAGGGGTCCTGTGTCGCTCTTGAGGTGGTCCAGTACGATGCATTCAAAGGATTTCATGACCACAGATGTCAAGGGTACAGGCCTGTAGTCATTAAGACCCGAGATTACAGGTTTCTTGAGGACTGGGCTGATGGTGGCTGATGGCTGATGGTGGAGTGTTTTGATGTTTTAATGTCATGGTGATACAGGTCAATCCACGGCGGATAAACTGAAAGTTATAGCTCTTTCAAATGACACTATAAATCAGCAAATTGATACAATACTGTATGCCAGTTGAAGTCAAACAACAAACCACAGTGGTTATTTTGCATTACAAATGGACAAATCTACAGACATAACTAACAAGGCCGTTTTACTCATGTAAGTAAAGCATGTCTGGGACGGGGACTTACAGGAACAATTTATCTGCACATGAGAGCACACTACTTAAACAATGGCAGAGGACATCTTCAGCTCCATAGACCTGTATTTGAGTTTGGTGGACCTAAACTGGGACGTGCGTCGGGATCACAACTGATGGTGCTGCCTCCATGACAAGAAAAAACTCAGGATCGGGGGGAGAATTCTCGCGAAAGCTCCAAATGCAGCTTGGAACGATTGTTTTTTTGCATCGGGAGGCCCTGGCAGCAAAGGATATAGTAACAGTGCTTAATGGAACACTGAAAGACGTCCATCCATCCATCCATTTTCTGAGTCGCTTCTCCTCACTAGGGTCGCGGGCGTGCTGGAGCCTATCCCAGCTATCATCGGGCAGGAGGCGGGGTACACCCTGAACTGGTTGCCAGCCAATCGCAGGGCACATACAAACAAACAACCATTCGCACTCACAGTCACACCTACGGGCAATTTAGAGTTGTCAATTAACCTACCATGCATGTTTTTGGGATGTGGGAGGAAACCGGAGTGCCCGGAGAAAACCCACACAGGCACAGGGAGAACATGCAAACTCCACACAGGTGGGGCCGAGGTCTGAACCCCGGTCCTCAGAACTGTGAGGCAGACACTCTAACCAGTCGTCCACCGTGCCGCCACTGAAAGATGTAATGCTTTAAAAAAGATTTAGTGGGCAAGTCATGTTTAAAAAAAAAAAAAAAAAAAAAAACACTCGACGTTGCCAAATGCCTGTTATGAAGGGACAGCAGCTGGACATGGGAGGAAAAAGTCAATTCAGAATCAGAATCATCTTTAGTTTGCCAAGTATGTCCAGAAAACACAAGGAATTTGTCTCCGGTAATTGGAGCCGCTCTAGTGCGGCAACAGACAGTCAATTGACAGAGAACACTTTTGAGACTAAAGACATTGACAAAAACAGTCACTGAGCAAAAAAGGGTTGCTAGTTATCTAGTGGGGTTTCATTGTATACACGCTTTACTTTTTATATGCAACAGTGATGAATCTGATTGTTTAGTCACACTATGTGGGTCATTCTAGAATTGGAGGACATTTTCAGTCCCCCACCACCTCTCCTCATGAAATTTCTCATAATTCATGCACAAGATACAGAAACATGCACTTATTGTGAGACAAAATGTAACTGTAGCTTGAGTGAAAGTGATTCCTAAATATGATTTCAAATACAAAATAGCTCTTGAGAACCCCTATTTTTTCCTCATCCCTCCCTATGGAAGACCAACTTTCCCCCCCCCCAAAAAAAATATATATAAAATAAGTTTTAAATCAGCTTTTTTGGGTATAATTTTGTTGATATGTTAAATGCTTAGTTTTATCACAGACATTTTAAAAAGTAAATATGCTCTGAAGTTGTCTCTCAATGTACACGCAACATGTTACTAAAACCTTTTTGGCCATCTGAGGAAGAGAAAGTGGGCTACATGGCTCAGCGGAAATAACATAACATAACCCAGCCATAATTGAGTGTGTCACTTAGACCAATTCAAATCTGTTACTCATATTATCAGAAAAAGACATTAATATAAAAGTTTTTCTATATTTATTATATAGCTCCTGCGACCCTGAACAGGATAAGCGGTATTGAGAATGAATGGATGGATGGATATTATGTTAGCTATGTTTGTTCTTGGTCAGTTAACAAAGGTAGCATCTACTCTTGAGCAAAATTCAACATTAGCATTGATTTGCAACTCTTTTACTGTGGTCAGAGGAATACTAAAAATGTAATTAGTATTCAAACAAAAAAATGTGTTTTCAGCAATATTTTTTAAATATATGTGTGTCAGGAGCCTGAGCATCTGTAAAAGCGTTGCACTGAACACAATAAAATATATGCTATGACATGAACCTTTTTTTTTTTTTGCTAACCAGCTAATGTGGCTTGGTTTAACAGAATCACTAGCATTTTTACATTTCACATTTTTACAAGCCACAAAAATTCAGGGTGGTGATTGAACATTTTCCCAAACTCAGTACGTTCTGGAATGGGCCTCATGCTGACCAAGCGTTAAGTTACATGTCACCTGATCTTATCTTTAAAAAAAAAAAAAATGCTTTCTCATCTGTGTGCAGTTGCAATGTTGCGGCGTTCATAACTATACCACCTGGTTCGCCAGCGACTCCTTCCCAACTGGGGGAATCCCGGTCAGCTGCTGTGTTACTTTCTCCGACTGCAAACAAGCAGACTTGAGGAACGCCACTCTGGCAGCTCGCAAAGTCCACAAGCAGGTGACAAGGAAGTTATGATGTCACAGGTTAACCATAGTGAATCGACCAATGATGATATGGCTAAACTGGCTAGAATGACCAAATGTGTGTGTGCAGGGTTGTTATGAGCTGGTGACCTCCTTCATCGAGAGCAACATGGGAATCATCGCTGGGGTCACCTTCGGGATCGCCTTCTCCCAGGTGCTCGTCCGTCTTTCGCAGACCAACCATGCCAACCAAATAGTTTAGAGTTTCATTTATTCTGTGGCCACGCACGAAACTCAAAACACTCAAATCATAATTCATCTTTCCCCTTTGAAATGAATGGAAATGCCATTAATTCGTTCAGCCTCTACAAAAAAAAAAAAAGATTTTTGTGATGTGTTTTTAATGAGAAAAAGAGCACTCTAAATGATTGTATAAAAAAACCATACAGCAATAACATACTTAAATAGAATGTAAAAAAATTAAGTAGTTTGTGCATTATGATTAATTCATTGCGGCTCCTTCTGGTGTGCAAGACTTGGCCACTGGGGGGCAGTATAATACAGTCATGCAGACAAACAAATAAGTTTCATAACAACTGTAAATGACTAAGTAAGATGCTGTATTGTCTGTTGTTTTTCGCAGAGGATAAAGATGCCTGAATGTATATATATATATATATATATATATATATATATATATATATATATATTTGTATTGTCTGTTGATGTGTTGCTCCACCGTATGTGTTCAAATATCCATTGCCTAAAGCGTTATAACACTGCCACATATATGCTATTCGTTAGCCTGTCTATGGCATTCCCCATTATGTGTTAGCATTAAGTTAGCGGACTTTAAGGCAAAGTTATGTGGTTGTTTTAAAACCCTAATGTGTGATTCTCTTTGTATTATGTTTCGCTTGAGAGTAAATCTCAACTTGGAGTGACAATCTACAGTTTGAAGCCTCTTTTTGAACAATTGTTCACAAGCTGACAAACTGCCGCTTGTTGTGAAGTGAGTCGCGTTCACTTCACGGCCGCCATACAGCGCTCGGAGCTCAGATTTTGGCTAGCAAGTCAAAGCAAAAAAATCCGCCAAAGGATGGCTTGTAACATAAGAAACTTGGAGTTGCGAGCGAGCTTCAGTTATGTCGCAGCTCGAGTGAAGTGGGGGGGAAAAAGGAGAACAACAGTCGACGATGCGCTTTCAGTCGTTTATTGAACGGGACAAACAGTCAAATCCAAAATGAAAACACTCGCAAGGCGTATGGAGAAGACGCTCACGCAGAACTAACTGATTCAATTAATTTCAGTGGGAAACATTGATTTGATAGAAGAGTAAATGGAGTTCCAAGCTTGGTCACAGAAAAAATTAAACTCCTAAATCAAGGTACCAGTGCATTGAAAAGAAATATAGAACCGTTCTAACAAATGCCATTGTCTGTGCCCCAGCTCATCGGCATGTCGTTGGCCTGCTGTCTGTCTCACTTTATCAACGCTAACCAGTACGAGATGGTCTGAAGAAGGAACGTCTGTGCAATCACATGCAGCAAAACACGGATGAGGTCACTCTTTGCTTGTTTCCTGTGTTTAGTTAACAAGCTGATTGTTGACTTCTCTGTTAAAGCCAAAGTGTCCACCTTATATTTTTAACTACAAGAAATATACTTTAAAAGTCTCCTGAATGCTAATCAGACAGTCTATCATGTATAGAATTGTAATATGAGCTGTGCTATTATACAATAGAATTTTATTAATGCGCCACTGTGGAACCTGATCAATATGTAGTTTATTATAGTCATTCATTGTTTTTATTTTATTGTGAGTTAAGCTCTGTTTCCGACATGTCTTCAACAGCTATGGAGCCTACCCTTACACACGGGGTCAGGGGTCATCCAAAAAGAGCACTGAGCCCAATGCAGCAAATTTTATAATGCTTACTATAGGCCAATTTGCAAAGTGACCGACTCCAATGACAGGTCAAATAGGGAGCAAAATAATTTATGACTATATTTAAAGTATGGAAGATAAACAGACATGATTTGGTGTTGGATGACGAATTACAGTACAAGTGGGTTCTACAGGTTTTACAAGCAGTTGATGTGCCATGTCAGACTCAGAGCTTCCCATTGACTGGCTGTCACTCAAACTCTGCAGAGCTTCATGTGTTCCATGCAAGCTGTTAATAAAGTACTCTTTGTTCACCAAGCTTGTGTCAGCAGTCTTCCTTCAGCATCACAACCTCATCATCTTCTACCCCAGGGAAGGAGATCATTCTCAGGCTGCCTGATGTCCCACACCATCTAGGGCACTGCTGAAGAAGGAGGAAGAGTCACCAGTCTGCGGTAAATTGTTATTATTATTATTATTATTATTATTATTATTATTATTATGTTTTAAATGTAAAAAATTGCTTGCTTCATTTTTGTTTTTATTTTGTGGCACAGTGTTGTATTTTGTGGCAATATCAAGGCTTATTCATCGCAATGATGGGCTACGTTCCATCTTGCGTTTTGCTTGTTCGATCTTGGACTCATGGCAGTTCAGTTTGTGGATTTGAGAAGTAGCAGCTCACTAAAACTAACTTGTCCGTAACCTTAATGCTGACAAATAATGCAAAACAACATGGACGGACGAACAGATAGTATCTGTGTGGCGGTGTTATAACCCTTTAAAGTATGGATATTTGGCACATGTAGACAGCTATAACAATACTCATTGGCATATATTGTATATCCTCTATGAAGATCGACTAATATTACTACTGCTTACTGAGGAGCTGCCTAGCTACCAAGTCATGGGTGGGAAAAACTCAGTGAGGCGGAAGTATTAAATAACTAGCTGCATTGTTTTTCGGAATGGCCAGCTCACAGGCCCATTTTAGGTAAAAGGCGGCTTATTAAAGATTTGGTCGGTTGATTGATTTCACACTCGATTAGTAGGCTCTTGATGTTGGGCTACATGCAATTGTTCCTCTTAAAGGTGTTCCTATTAAAGTAACAACTCAGTTCATGAACTTGACTCATCTTGTGGACGGCAAAAGTCATCTTCTCTTCTTCCTCTGCTTATTCTTCCGTTTCTTTGTTTTCCAGCTGGCATCCTCTTTCTCATCCTCCTCATCTCTTGCTGCATGTTGGAAGGTGCACAGCTACTTATCCTCTAAATAGCATTAGTGAGCTAACTTTAGACCACCATAATACAGACGTGATGTGACTCCTCCGACGCTCATCATTGAGTGTGTTGTTGTGTTGAGCAGCAGCGAGAGGTTCTACTTTAAATGGACTCAGTGTGCTTCTTACAATGTTTAAAATAAGCACACAAAGTAACTGTCTGATGGAGCCACAGAGCTAAAACATTGTTTGCGTTAACAACCACTTTAAAAAACCATGACTATTACTTGCAAGATACAGCCCAGTGGCTTCATTAGGCGTCGTTATTTTAGGGGGGCTTCATTCCCCTTAAAATAGTCTAAAAGGATTTGGTTGTATATATATATATTTTTTTTTACTTTTTTTTTAAACTAAAAAAAATCTTGAATTATAGGGGCTAAACCACTTCTTGGGATTGCCCCCCCCCCCCCCCCCCCCCCCCCCCCAAAAAAAAATATATATAAAGAGAAATTGTGGGGGCGGGGGGACTTTTTTGAATAAAATCCATGGATAAATGAATCTGGGGTTGACAAACTGCAAATATGTGGGGATGCACTCCAATTGAAAAGCTACTTAGTAGTAGCATGGGACTTTCTGCTGTTAGCTGGGGACTGGAACTAATTGTTTCTACTAGCAGTGATGAAGAACCCATAACTGTTGGCAAGCTGTTTACATGAAGATGAAGGAGGTTATAAAGTGAACTTTATGCATGAACTCACATCATGAAACAGGAGCTGACCTCATTCACTTATAGTTGTCATCAGTGGATAATAATCATCCATCCATTTTCAATATTTTTCTCCAACCATTTTAATCACATATCCACCCAAAGTATAATCTCTGTGGCATCAAAAGTATCTGGGGGCAAACAGATTGTGAATTGTGAGCCAAAGTAATCTCTTTAGCCACTATATTGATCAGTTATTGATTGTGTTTCAGTGTGTCTTGAAAGGGAAGAATTCACAGTCTTACACTAATGTCAATTGAAAAAGACACACTTCACCATTTGAGTGATAGACCAATTTGCCACCCTTAAAAACACATAGCATTCTTTGATGCTTCCGCCCACCAAGTACTTTAGCTGGTGATTGGTGATCAATTGAAAATGATGGGCTTGGGAGACTTTGTGACAACACAATGACATTTTTTTGCCTACAGTTTTGCATTCAATGTAACAGTGTGTACTTCCTTTTTCCTTTTTTTGTAGTTAATGCTGTAAACATACTTCCTGTGTTTGTGTACTGTATTTTTTTTTAAAACTGACTGAAATAACTACAAATCTTACATATGAAATATTAATGAGGAATCCAGTGTCTCAACTGCCAGGCATAAAAAAATATATATACTAATAACAGAATAGCTTGATTAAAAATAGGCATCCTGGGCATTTTCAACCCAAATGATCTTGCAAACTCAATGAAAGGACACCAAAGATTATACATAAAAACGTTATGGCATGGAACCTTTAAACCAATTTTCCATCTTATGTAGGTTTGCAAGAAGCTAAATGAGATCTGGGTTGTGTTTTAGGTTAAACATTCTTTCAGGTTGAACATTCTTCTCTTCATGGTGTTAATGGTTGATGAACATTTCCAAATATGTTTCCTGAGGGCATTACCTAACTGTTAACATGCCCCTGAACAAGGCACCGAATCCCTAACTTATCAGGAGCGCAACAGGCTATATGAACATACAAAGTCAAAAAGCACAGAAAAAAAAGAGATTCCTTGGTCCAATGAAACTTTATTAAAATTAACCTCACCAACACAGTGAGGTTTCTCTGGTTGTGACTTTTATGACTTTTGTCACAAGCCACCTATGGACAATTCAGAGTTTTCAATTAACCAAAAATTTTAATTTTGGGATTGTGGGAGGAACTCAAGTGTTCCCAGAGAAAAGCTGCGAAAGCATGGGGAGAACATGCAAACTCCACCCAGGAGGGCCTGAGGGAGGACTGTGAGACAGACGTGCTAAACACTTTTCACACTGCGCTGTCCCAAAATGTATGCATGTACAGAATTCGTCAACCCACCTTATTTATTTACAAAATGTACAAACAGTAGTTTGCAACGAAAACAGCAACAAATTCACTGGTGCCACACAACTAATATTACAAGCAGTCAATATTGAAAGTGGTAATTTATTGAAAGTTTGTAAATTTTGAAAACAATTGTAATTTACCTGGAGGGTTGAATAATTTTAAATAAAATGACTTTAAATATCAACCCAGCCTCCCAGTGCCCACAATAGTCTTGAGTATGCTCTTGATCAAGTCCCCAGCAACCCCGCTGACCATGTCACTGTTACTTGATGCATGAAGTTGTGAAGGCCACTGCAGCCTTGACCACCTCCTGGTGGCTCTCCAGACTGTTCTCAGGGCACGATCACAGTGGTGGAGCTCCAGTAGGCAGCCTGCTGCGGCGTGAGCACTTGGACGTGACATGTGGGACAAGACTGCTTCCTCCATAACCATTCCTCTATACACTGAAAGACAGAACAAACAGTAATGCAAGTTTAACCAAACCATATGAAATGGACAAGCAACAACAGGAAACCATTTAAGGACTTCATTTGATAATTACCTCTCGGTGGAAGGTGTGTGTGCACTGCAGCTCTCGGACACCACCGGATCCTCGTTTCAGGTCATTGTGGCAGATCAGACACATGCTGTCTGCATCGCTCTGCAGTACACATGAGCAGAGTTCTGTTATTGCTTTTAACGTTGCACAGTTACGTTTTGAACATTAAAGGAAGAGTTTGTTATTTCAATCTCGTCATCAAGTCACACCATCTGTCTCTGATTGGTTGTTTTTCCTCGGGCGTGGTGGTTTCTGGGGCCAGAGATGACAAATCATATTTATCATGCACTACTGTCAAGTCATAATAACTGTTTTAGCAAATATGACAAAAATTGATTTTGTGAAAATTGCAAACCCCCCTTAAACACTGCACTTAAATATAGGAAAATGAAATAAATCTACTTAATGATTCGATGGAAATATATTGCAAATGAATGGTAAATATAAAATTACCTAAATACATTTTTAAAAACAACCAATTCTTAAAGATGAGATGCAAATGTATTGCACTGAAAAAAAGAAATACAACTGAATCATTGATACTGAACTTAAATCCGTCTGAACGAAATTGCCTTAGCACACGGCGGTTCATTCATTCCAGTTTGCCTGTATTTCATTTCCAATGATTTTATTTGTATGCATTCATTAATTGGAGACTAAATTGCCCGTAGGTGTGAATGTGAGTGCGAATGGTTGTTTGTCTGTACGTGCCCTGCGATTGGCTGGCAACCAGTTCGGGGTGTACCCCGCCTCCTGCCCGATGATGGCTGGGATGGGCTCCAGCACGCCTGCGACCCTAGTGAGGAGAAGCGGCTCAGAAAATGGATGGATGGATGGATTTTCAGTTTCCAGCTGTAGGTATGGTGTTCTTTTGGTGACTAGCAGTGTTATGTTTGGGCCAAACATATCTTTGGGAATCATGCAGGGCCAAAAAGTTGAGCCTTGGTGTCATCGGACTGTAGCACATTTTCCAACGTGCGTTGAGAAGATTTTGTTATGGTCCAATAAAACCAAGGGTGATCTTTTTGGCTATAATTCCAAAAGGTATGCTAGGTATGACCAAGCAAATATGCTACAACAATAATAGCCATGGCTCTCTGTCACCCACCAAAGACATGACATTGCGTCTCCTGAACTGGCTCTTTCTCTCAGGCGTACCGGCCTCTGGGATTGCAGGTATGAGAAGGGGTCTTCGCTCAGCAGCAAGAGCGCAGGTGGCACCCTCCTGCTGCGATGGCAGGAGGCGGCGTGAGGAGGAGCGCCGCAGCAGAGTCTTGGCGGTCACGGGGGCCCGGGTGCAGGAGTGGAGACGAGCCAGCTCTGTGGTGGACACAGTCGCCTGTGCATATCAATTAGAATTGGTTGGTTTGTTTCACAGGAACCAACCACTAAGCAGGGTGCTTCTGTTTCTTCCCACATTCCAAAACATGCGTGGTAGGTTAATTGAAGACTCTAAATTGCCCATACGTGTGATTGTGAGTGCGAATGGTTGTTTGTTTATATGTGCCCTGCGGTTGGCTGGCGAGCAGTTCAGGGTGTACCCCGCCTCTCGCACAAAAGATCGCTGGGATAGGTTCCAGCACGCCTGTGACCCTAGTGAGGATAAGCAGTACAGAAAATGTTTGGATGGATGGATGTGACATGTAAAAAGACTTTGCTCTGAATGGATCATTGATCATTAAATATGGAAAACAGTTGTGCTCTGATTGGCCTTTGGTGAATGGCGATAGCTCGTCGGCAAGGCCAAGCAATCATAACAACCTCACGTTCATTTCATTGGATGTGGGGAGTTCTTACTATAATCGTGAAGCAGAATTCACCAAGGCTTGGATTGTTCGCCCACAACTCACAAGTCACAATCCCACAGAGGAGGGGACGTGTTACGGGGGGATGTAAAGGATAGAAGGATATTTTGAAAGCGGGTCCCATTCAATCACCATAACTTTCCTGCCGTTTATCTGTTGCACACATTTTTGTGACAGTGAACGCAATTACATTCAACATTATAGAGTTAAGTATTGTTGTAAACCACAGCAAACGTATACTATTATGTACTGTACTTGCATGGCTTGTGGCGGCTGCCCAGCCAGCTGGCTCACTCGCTCCAAACGCGGAAATGCACCTCCAGCACTGTGTGAAAGTTTATTTTACAAAGGCATCCTCCAATGGACCCAAACACAGCACAATTCGGGTACTGAAAAGCTTAAGAATTTCTCCCAAAATAAACTGAAGCCATAATTCCTCAATTCCTCTGAGTTTGGCAGGTGACTCAAAGTGTAAGTTTTCCACAAGACACAGTCGTATTGTCACTTAGCATTTTTTCCCGAGATGTGGGGCCGTGTAGCAACCACCAAGTGGGGAGGTTTGAATATTATTTGACATAGCTACGTCACACCGTCGCCAATATCAAATCGAGTAATTTCCAAGCGGTTTTGGCCCTCCGAGGTTTTTTTGCATTCAGTCGACAAACCGGATACATGTCAAACTTAAACCAGGTCACAGACTCATTTTGACCTATTTTATGCATAAAACAGTAGAAAAAAATGTGATTCTGATAGCATGGGATCTTTAAGTAGAAGTACAGATACAGTAGCTGTTAAAAAAAAAAACTAAAGGTAAAAGTAGGACTGATTCAACTCAATTATATACAATAGGCTACCTGTTTTGACAACTTGGCAGTACAATGGAAAAAAACCTTTTCTCTCGTATTTTGAAAAACTCGCAAGTTGAGTCACTCTTAAGTCAAGGTAGACCTACCACTATATATAGAATGCTTTGTGATGTAAAAAATATCTTGTTGGTTGCTACAATCTGACCAATACAACACATAAAAAAATCCATAATACAAAAAATCCATAATACAAAAATCTGTTCCAGCCCCCACAAGACCACCACAAATGTTTTTTGTGTGTTTTAAAGAACAAAAATAGCACTGAGATGTAAAATATAAATATAAAACAAAAGAAAACATTTTTGAATATAAAGAAATAAAGCGGTTTTATAAAATGCAGTTAAGTTGAAGGTCCCACACGCTGTAGTATTTGTGTGTTGAGGTGTGCCTTTAAGGGTCGTGGCCTAGTGAGTGACATCAGAGCTTAGACTCCGACTCCGGTTGGCAATGTACTACACGGGGGATAGGCTCCAGCACGCCCGCGACCCTAGTGAAGATAAGCGGTACAGAAAATGGATGGATGGAGGGTTAGTTCAGTGTGAGCGTCCATTCTCCTTGAGTGTTTCCATTTTGTGTTTGCATGTTTGTTTATGTCGTTCAAGACAAAAGTGCATTGGCGACTGTCTCTCTCTCTCTCTATGTTTTTTTTTTTCATTTCACTCAAGCCACGCCGTCGATGAAGCTAGCTGGTAATTCAAATCTTAGCTCAATTGTGTCTGCCAAACAGGGGCTTGTTGTGAAATGAGTTGAGTCACTGCCAACGTAGATCACTTGTGTCTCAAGTCTGCGCTTGCAAGTCAAAGCAAAAAATAAGTCGAACGACAGCTCATATCTGGAGAAACACATAAATGGAGTCACTCGTATCTGCAGCAAGTCTACAGGCTGTATACTACCGGACACGGCAGCGATGATCGGCGCTTGGTTTGAAGCCGGGCCGCCGACTCGTAGCTGATTCTGCTTTCAACTTTTCCTTCTTCTGCCTCCTCGTCTTGCTCCTCGTCTGTTTTCTTCTGCTGCTCGCCACCTCTGTACCGCTGCATCCAGGCATTGAAAATCTTGGCATCCTCCTCTTCATCGTCCTCCTCTGCAATCACATGGTTCTGATCTTCTGAAAAGACCTCACCTTCTTCTTCAGAATCCATTAAATCAAGAAAATGAATTAACAGGCCAGAATTTAGGTACTAACCGACATACTGATATAAAGGCCTCCTTAGCTGTAACTTTGCTGTAGTGAACTTATCCTGTGCTAGTCTTTCTCCATCAATGCGCAGCCACTGCTTCAGTTTATTTGCTTGTGTTGCTCTCGCCAAAAGCCTGATAATCCATTTAGCCAAAGATGGATAAAGCTGGTTTAGTGTATCTGTGTCAAAGTAGCCCAAAGGTGAGAAAGAGGAATGTAACGTGACAGTTTAGCTGCCTAATTGAGAGTATATTTAGCCACATACATACATACATACATACGAACAGTAAGTTTGTTTTCTCCGGTGTTTGATTAGATGACATTTAACATTTTGTAGCATCTAATAACGGTAAGTGGAGTGCACTTATAAACAGTGTAGCGCTTTTACACCATGCAATGCCCAAAGTGCTTTACAGATGCTCACACATTCACCTATTCACACACATTCATACACCAATGGGTATATACCATGCAAAGCAGCTGCAAGGCCCACAAGAAGCAAATTATGGTTCAGTGCCTTGCCCAAGGACACTCTGGCAGCAGAAAGTCAGAGCCGGGATTCAAACCGGCAACCCTTCACTCACTGGATGACCCATTCTACCAACTGAGCCACAGCTGCCCTAATAATACACAGTAATATTATAAAGATGATACTTTTATATTACAAGTAACCCTCTGGGCTCTGTGCTAGTCCACCTCACTGCCTTTTAAAAAAAAAAAAACATTTTAGCTGTGCTAATGAAAGGGGGCAATTACGACATAATTACGACATACGACATACGAGCTCTGTGAGCTCGTGAAGCATTTTTCGGAATTCCCACGTAAGATTCCCACGCAGTTTCTAGACCTGACACGCCCCACTGCAACATGATTGGTTTCTGCGTCGCTACGCAGATGTAACGAGATGACGTTTGTACGACATAAAAACGAAGACTTATGTTCTGGTTAGGTTTAGGGCTAGGGTTGGGGCTTAAGGCGGTTTAGGATGGGTTGAGGTTAGGCTTAGGGTTGGTTACGGTTAGTGGGAACCAGAGTTGGGTAGTAACGTGTAACATTTACTCCGTTACATTTACTCAAGTAACATTTTCCATAAACTGTACTTGTTAGAGTACTTTAAATGCACCATACTTTTTACTTGAGTATTTATGTGACGACGGATCGATACCTTTCCCCCTTTTACAATGATCGACATCCCATTTGATACTTTTATTTATCAGTTTCTGAGTGTGTGCGTCTATTTTTAGACTCCTTCTTCAACTTCCGCATAGGGTGCCCGTTGTGCCAATCAGGCAACACATGGAAGTCACATAACTTCCCACGTAGCCTTCGTGAGCCAATCAAAATGACTCATTTTGGAGGAAAAAAAAATCAACAGCACGACTGTGTTTACTTTCCAGACTCTGAAAAACAACAGCTTTGTCATGCAGCTCTTAAATTGTGACTGCCCAAACTATTTCAGCCGACTTCTAACTTGAGAAAACATTGCGGTAAATTGCAGATGTTTCTATTTTTGTTTTGGCAGTGATATGTCAAAATTAGCCCTATCATAGGGTGTCGCACACGCACACAAAATCACTCATTCTGGTCAGCAAACAGCTTCTTTATGAAGTCATTTAAGTGAATAAAGCAATGTTTCTGTAGGGCCCAATGCATGTGTTGCTTTTTTGGGCAGTTTAAAATTTAAATGGCGGCAGATGTGTTTCGACTCCCATATATTATTATTTCTTTATTTTATTTGATGTTCATGCTCTGATTTAAAAAAATAAAAATCTTAAGTTACAGGTTACTCTTTACTTGAGTAGTTTTTTCATTTAGTACTTTCCTACTCTTACTCAAGTGAATTTTGGGATGACTACTTTTTACTTTGAGTCATATTATTCTAAAACAACAGTACTCCTACTTGAGTACAATATTTGGCTACTCTACCCACTTCTGGTGGGAACATCATCCAGACATCTTTTCCTGTCTGGGAGCAGTAGGGCGTTTTACGGGCATGCAGCTTCCAAATCATAGTGCAGCGAGGCGTGTCCTTGAGCCAGTAATATTGAAGCAGGGCGTGTCCTGCTTTGAAACTATGTGGGAATCCTAATTACGCCTGCGTGAGGGCTCAGGCCGGATGTGTACCACAACCAAACTTTAAACTTCCGGTATGATGGCGGCGAAGTCAGACGTTCGTGGAACATTAAATGCAGCCCGCTAACTTGTCAGCATTATTACGCCCTTGAAATTACAGACTGTGAGAAGAAGGGAAAATGGGTTCGTGTCGATGCATTTAGTTTTTGTAATTATGACAGGAGAGTTTTGTCGCCATTTGTCGGATGTAGTAGTTACACAGCTAGCATGTGTGTCGCGAGTACTCCAATCCCGTGAAACAAAACCTCATAATTCATCTGGTTGTTTGCATTCAGTTAGGCAAATATCCAAATTGCTCATGATAGGAGTTATAAGTAATAACGTTTACGGAATTATGTCTCATTTTAATATGTTTAGTCTTACGTCGCATTGTTACAAGTTTCCAGCTCGGTTGCATACCCAGAATCAGAATCATCTTTATTTGCCAAGTATGTCCAAAAACACACAAGGAATTTGTCTCCGGTAGTTGGAGCCGCTCGAGTATGACAACAGACAGTCAATTTACAGAACACTTTGGAGACAGAAAGACATTGAGAAAAAAAAAAAAAAAAAACAGTCACTGAGAGCAGGTCTCCCCTTGTGTAAGTGAGTCGTGTAAGGTCTCCAAAGACGGACGAAAAACACATAAACAAAAACAATACTAGAGAGCGCACTACCGAGGCGACCACACTGGTAGGCGCCATCTTGGTAAGCTATCCCTGCTATTATATAAAAAAAAAATACAAATAAACAAACTAACCAAAAAACAGCATATCCAAAGGTGTTCACCAGCATAACGAGCATTTAGCTTGCGTCCAAATTTAATTTAATATTTTTTTTACAAGTCGATTCTTGTGGTCAGTCCCCACGTGGCTATGTTATTTTGAAAATAGTTTACTCTCTTTGACTGATGCAATGTTGTAGGCTAAAAAAACGTGCAGGTTTTTTTGGGGGTTTCCTGAACAATGTTGGTTTTGGAGATGCAAAAGAGATTTGCCCGATACCAGCAATATGTCATTTTGTTGTGTTTTCGTGCTGGTCTTGCTGTTGACCAGCAGGGCAGCTGCAGCATGCTAGGCTTGCTGGTGTCACCAGCAAGACTTGCTGTGAAAACTGAACAAAAACAGTTATTTTCAGCTAGGGGGTGCCAAGCAAGGTACTGCCAGCCCCCCTACGAGAAATTTAGGGTTTAGTGTCATGCAAAGGGACAGTTGAAGTCAGGATTTGAACTGGATCATCCACTCTACCAATTGAGCCACAGCCACCTGGAAAGACTGTGAATTGAAGCCGAGAACACCATCTCAACTTTGAAATACGGGGGTGGCAGCAGCATGTTGTGGGGTTGTTTTGTTACAGGAACAACTGGTGCACTTCAAAAAATAAATGGCATCATGAGGAAAAAACATTATGTAGAAATACTGAAGCAACATCAGAAGACATCAAACAGGAAGTTAAAGTTTGGGGACGAATGGGTCTTCCAAATGGACAATGACCCGAAGCATACTGCCAAACTGGTTACAAGTGAGAAGCTTGTAGATGGATATTTGAAACGTTTGACCCAAATCTGTCTCTCATTAGTCTGGCACTTCGCAAATAGAAATAATTTTGATAATCCTAATTGACCTAAAACAGAAAGAGTTTAGTTTGGTTAGATCTCATGTCAGACAGTGACATATAGTTATATTGTGTATGTAAACATCTGGTTTTAACTGTCACTCTATGTAACAGAGTAAAAGTATTTTCATTTATAAAAAACACTAAGTCAAAAATACATTGCTATACAGGGGAGGGGAAAGGGACCGGGCCGGACCGCTAATTGCAAATATCTGCGGATAATTGTCGGCCATTATAATTGCATTGGAAAAAAATATTTTATTTGAAACCCCCAAAATATTTTAATAAACGAGGATAAACCGTCAAGCATTTTTGGGGTTCCCCACCCAAGAAAATAATTAATACAATTTGGGAGGGGGTGTGTCAACAAATAGGTGTATCTGCAGGTGCCGAACCGTGTGTATGCGGGGGTCTTATGTATTATTAAAACTGCTCTGACAATTACATTTAATTTAAAGATTTACTAAAGTAGATGTGACAGAGTTAATGTGTGTGAATGGGATGATATTGTCCGTGTCATTCCATTGTTTTTTTCACTCCACAGCCTCCCCACTCTCCTTGTCCTCCCTGCGTCTCCTCGTCCCTCCTCTTCGTCTGCTGACGGCAGCAATGTGGCAGGTGGCAGAGCAGCAGAGTGTCGAGCATTATGGGATTCTAGAAGATTTTGTGTCTCTGATGACAGAGGCAGTTCCCCAGTTGCTGACAGACAAGCAGAGGAGCCTGCTGCTGCTTGCGCTCAGGGTCAAGGTATGCGTCTCATCATCGCCCAATCCTTCTTAACAATCTTGTCCTGTTTTTTTGTTTGTTTATGAAACCAAAAGCACCGGTTGTGACATTTCTGTCCTCACCACAGTAAAATCCCAGATGTGTAAATGTAAATACCATTGCACTTCAAAGAAATACAAGCATCAAAGTTTCATGTTTTACTGCAGGTGAGCCTTTACGATGCTGAGTTGCAAACTGACCACCAAGTCCACCATAACAGGATTCGTTCCATCTCCGTTGCAACGGTGAGATATACTCGCTTTATTCACTTTTTCCATTCAGATTTAATAATTTGCATGCACACAAAAAATAAACTACTGCAATACATCAATTGAAGCCCAACTTAAAATGCATGTCAACATCTTAATCAACTTTTAAAATATGAATTAACACCCTAAGACTTTATATATACACGGTGGTGTGTTGACCCACGAGTTTTATTCGTTCTGTGACAACGCATGTAACTCAAATCAACTTTCCCCTTGAAATCAATACAAATGCCACCAATCCATTATGCCCCCCCCCCAAAAAAAACGAAAACATTTTTGTTTCATGAAAATCAAGAAAAATAGTACTGAATAGTAAAATACATAAAAATATAATAAAAGAGAATGTAAAGAAATAAACTGTGTGTATGGTAAACGGAAGTGCACACACACACACAAACTGTAGAACATTGGTGCATGCCTTAATAGCACAATCACTTTCACATTTTACTTTCTTGGGAGCCATACTGAGGGCTAATTTACAACAAAAATAATATACTGTACCTGAAATATGTGACGTGCGATCTTCATGGATGGCAGGAAGCATAGTTGGTAAACCCAAGCCATATTTGTCCAGACAAATCTGTCTGTCAACTGATGTGTTAGTGAACCGAGGTTCTGCCTTCACTGGAGCTGTGGAGAGCCTGAAGCTCACTTCAAGTCAAAGTGAATGAACAAACAAAAACAAATACACAAGCATGTCTTATGGCCAAACTGCATTTTTATTGAAATAATAAATCTGTATTTTGTTAGTCCATTAAAATAAAAAATGACACAAGTAAACAAACGTAGTGTACTTCTGTGCCTCTTGTTCCCCTAATTAAAAATAGTAAATATGTGAGTACTTCTACAAGAAGTACCGTAGTGTAAATGTTTAACCAGTGATTCCCAACCAGTGTGCTGTGAGTGCTTTTCAGGTGTGCCGTGGGAAATCAAATTTTACTTACTTGCTCAAAAAAAATTATTTACAAGAAATAATGTATCTTTGTTCATCTATTTATGCCAGTGAGGCATAGTGACAGACAAAACAAATAAATGCTCTTCTGTTAGATGGCAGGAAGTCCATACAGTAATTAATGTATCCACTTTTTGTGATATTTCTGTTTGTTGGTGTGCCGTGAGATTTTTCAATTCTAAAACATGTGCCTTGGGTCCATAAAGGTTGGAAATCACTGGTTTAACCAAACATTGTTTAGCCAGAATAGACAGTCAATAAATAAAGTAATTATATGCATTAAAAGCAGTGTAGTGGGAACTTAGTTTTCAAACACAATAAAAGCAAGCCAGCAGAATCTGTTACACATCATACATACCAGTCTTGACTTTTAAGCAAAAATAATAACAAGAATTCCATGAGGAGGTAGCTGATGTTTAATCCACCTGACTTCTGTGCATGCAGCGTGGGTTAAGTTCCCGCTCGTTAACATTCGACATGCGAGTGTGAATGGTTGTCTTTCTCTCTTTGTGGACTGTGATTGATTGGCATTGGCGACCAGTCCGAGGTGTAGTCTGCCTCGCCCTGAAGTCAGCTGGGCTAGCTTCCAGTTATCCCCAATCCTGAACATGATAAGTGCTTTTGAAAATGGATAGATTCATTTTTAGATGTCAAAAATTGTAACATTATCCATTTAACCCCTCCACTTGTACCACTCTGGCCAAAGATCGAATTTAACCCAGTGCATGTAAACTGGGACTTCACAGAGAAGTGTTGAAAAGGTGGGTGGATTAATGTAAGTTTAAGTTTATAAATATCATTAATTTGTGTATGGAAACCTAGCTATTGTGAAGCCGACATGATAATATCAATTGTGCTTCACTTTTATGATATTTGTTTTATTAAACATTTTTTTCCTCCCCAGCTCAGAACAGAATCACAGGTTGTCAATTGTGATTCTACTCTATTGACTCTGACTGATAAAGTGAGTCCGGTGGATAGACAGCGTCTCTTGCAGGTCAGAGCAGTAACAACAAGAACATGCAGTAGCCTCGATTAGTCTGTCCTTTCATGCTCTTTTTAAATTTTTTAAATTTTAAAAAAATGTTTCGCTCTTAAAGGATGTGTTCAACCAGACGTTTGACGAGGCTCTCTTGACGCTTCTCTCTGACTTCCTGGCCAGGCTCGAACAGCTTTTTCCTGTCCCCGACTTCAAACGGGTACTCTCCAGTTTATGGGATGGATGAGAGTTGTATTGTTGGGATGTGAATGTAGATGCAAATCCAAGAAATCACATTCTGTGAAGTATCAAAAGACAATAAATCAAACTAGAGAATGAAATTTCTATAGAAACTGAGTATGAATGCTGACTAGATTATGCTGAACTGAAATGCCATGGAATTATTGAATTGTTGCAATGTAGCATGTGAGACTTAAAGTTGGAATGTTTTGAATCAGTCAAGAAATGTGGAAAGAGGAGGTAAAAGTAAATACAATTCCTAAATCAGGAGATATTTTACATAGCTCTTAATTTGGGAATTTTATTGTAAAAATTCTAGAATTTTGGGGAATGTCATAAATCGGAGTCCGAAATATCCGATATCGCATCACTTAATGGGACGCAAAATGAGGTCTTTTGCAATACATTCCTCAATTTCCATTGCTACAGTATGCGATGTATGTTTTTAAAGTCCATCCATCCATTTTCTGAGCCGCTTCTCCTCACTAGGGTCGCGGGCGTGCTGGAGCCTATCCCAGCTGTCATCGGGCAGGAGGCAGGGTACACCCTGAACTGGTTGCCAGCCAATCGCAGGGCACATCGAAACAAACAACCATTCGCACTCACAGTCATGCCTACGGGCAATTTAGAGTCTCCAATTAATGCATGTTTTTGGGATGTGGGAGGAAACCGGAGTGCCCGGAGAAAACCCACGCAGGCACGGGGAGAACATGCAAACTCCACACAGGCGGGGACGGGGATTGAACCCCGCACCTCAGAACTGTGAGGCTGACGCTCTAACCAGTCGGCCACCGTGCCGCCTGTTTTTAAAGTTTACAATAAAAAAAATTCTTAGCGTTCAGCAGCTCTCAAAGCAAAGATCGAACCTTTTATTTCTTGTAACTCGAAGAAAAGAGTGTGGATTGATAACAGATATTAAAACTGCGTGGCAGGCAGAAATAAATAGCTCGGCAGTCACTGATTGGTCAAAAGCAGACCTGTTAAATGTTAGGGAACGTCTGTATTTTGTTATGGAAATCACTGAACGCTGTCTCTTCCCACCGGCTGTAACAGTGAGAATGAATTTCTTAAATTCGATGCGATAAACACTGTAATGTAAAAATAAAAAGCAGTCATCCAACCTTCCTGCTTTCCGGGTACTACCGGCGGTGAATGCTTGGTACACAGTATTTTATTTTGCCCGTCTGGCTGCTGAGTCTTGGAGGCGAAAGCTCTCTTTGCATCTTGTGTCAATGCATTTTAAGCAATTAATCATTGCCTCCATGGCACTGTGTTGTTATCACCAAGGAAGGACGAGGGGGAAGAACATTAACCAGCTCGGTAGCCAACTGTCCTTTTCCCCAATATCCATCTCCCTAGCTACCCGTACACGCGTCCTTCACGGCCACCTGGACAATCTGTAACCACAGACTCATGAACAATATGCAAGGTTGCTACAATAGGATTTCTGCTTTCTCACAAGCCAAAAATTCTCTCTATGCATGACATGTTCAAAAGGTCAAACTATGACTCTATATATGGAGTAAAGTGTTTTAAAATTTTGAGTAGAAAAACATAAAATTAGACAGTAATTTAGTACTTAGTAGAACTTTTATTCAAGTTATTTCCCAAAACAGCATTTAGAAAAATTGCTAAACAAATCTCAGCAATTTCTATCCAATTTTTCGGGGAATATTTTGGATCCTGTAAATAGTTCTCAAGATGTATGAATGAGCTGAACATTTTTAAGTTGGAATGGCTTGAATTGTTCAAAAAATATGGAAGAGGTGGATATATAAAATCTCTCTTAAATTTGGGAATGTTATGAAAATATTGGCATTTATTTTGAATACCGTAGTGTGGAATTTTGTGAATGTGAAAAATAGATCCGAAGATGTTCATAATGAGCTGAACAGTTTAAAGTTGGAATGGTTTGAATCCATCAATAAATGTGGACAGAGCATTTACATGTACCTACATGTAAATGTGGAAAATATCTCATAATTTGTTAATTTTATTGGGAAAATTTAGGAACTTGGGGAATTTCATAAATAGTTACCAAGATGTCATGAACGAACTGGATATTTTAAGATGAAATGGTTTGAATTGTTCAAGAATTTTATTTGGGAATTATATTGCGAAAATGTCTGCATTTTACTGAGGAAAGTGTGGCATTTGGAATGTGAAAAATAGTTCCCAAGATATTCTGAACAGTTTCAAAATGGAATGATTTGAATTGGTCAAGAAATGTGGAAGGAGGAGTTAAATCTGCAAAATATCTCTTAATTTGGGAATTTTATTGTGAAAATGTGGGGAAATAGTTCCCTTCCCAAGATGTTTTGAAGGAACTGAACAGTTTGGATTTCGAATGGGAAAAACTTTTTTTGTTGGATGTCTCATTCAGTTAAACTTTTTTTTTGCCAGGTGGAAAATGTGAAATTCTGGGAATTTTTTAAATGGGGAAAGTGATAACTAATCTTAAATCTTTTGACCTTTGAATTAGTTGAGAAAAGTGGAAGCAGAACCGTGTGGGGGGAAAAAGTGGGAGAAATAATAATTGGTGTCATAATGTGCTCTTCAGCTTTCACGCAATAAACTGTCATTAGGTGCTGCTCACTATTTCACACACGTGAACAAAGTATCGACACTTGTTTTTTTTTTTTTAGACAGCGTCATTGCTCAGTGCTGCTTCCGCTGGCCTGGGTGACTGTCTCAGTCTGGCTGACAGGGAGGAGCTGAAAATGCTATTGACGAATCAGAGTTGTCAGTTGGGTCAAGTCACTCCTGCAGGTAGAAATCATCAACCTGGCCAGCTGTGCTTCTTGATGTTTGAAGCCACATTTGGAAAAACATTCCTTTTTTTCATAGTTGATTGTGACACAGAGAAGATCCTCCACTCTGCTTGGTCCCACCCCCTCATCACAAAGCTGACCAATCCTGAGCCTCCTCTCTTCAGCGCACAAGTCCGATCAGATTCCCAAACTGACACGGGGAGTGCCACCCTGGATGTTCAGGTAACATTGATGACGGAAAATGAAACACAGCGGACTGTGACAGACCAGATGCCATCACCAGCTGAAGCCAAATCCAATCTCGGCGCCTCAGCTGTGGCTTCAGTCCCATATGTGAACCTGGAGGCAGTCAGGTGAGCTCTTTTCCTGCTTGATGTCCCTTATGCTACACTTGGGCTCTTTCTAATCAACTTTCCCAAACAGAGCAAAGGACTCTGACGGAAATCCATCAGGACATGTGTCAGATCAGCCGGGCTGTGATGCTATATCTAGTGTTTCCCAACATTCTCAGCGAGTGGCTCACAAATGTCCCAAGTGTGGGAAACATTTCATCTACCGCTCTCAGGTGAGTGTCTGTCCCCAGTGCCACGAGCGGTACTAGATCAGGAAGAACAAGCTGTTCTAGGAAAGTAACACAATACGTGATTCCGATACAAGTACTTCGGCAGATAGACATTTTTCCTAAAAAGAGATGTGTGCTTGCTTCAAGCTCTTTATTTGTCACCCGTATAAAATATGTATTGGTATGTGGAAAGAACGAAAGCCGGATGAGTGCACTGCGGTAGACGATAGTGTACCTTATACAGCCTCTGGGGCGCCACACAACAGTATGTCAAGCGTGGAGGGACCCCACATGAAGCAACTGTTGAAGACTAAAGTTCAATCCACAGCACATTACAACTCCCACTTGAAATTTACTGTAAAGCTAATATGGGATGAAATATGTGCCAGCAGGAACTGAATTTGAATCATTTATATTTGAATTTCAATTTCTGCACTTAATTAATTGCATTCAAAAACTCAATTTGAAAAACATAATTTGAATTCGACTTGTTTAATTTGAAACATTGCATTTAAAAATTGAATCTGAATAGTATAATTTGAAATTGAATTTATTAGTTTGGAACTGAAGTCTAATCTTAAAAAGTGGAATGTAAGAATTTTTTATCTGCAATGTAAATTCCAATTATATATTTTCACATTCAGTTTGATCATTTCAGATTTAGTTTGACAAATTCAATTTAAAATTAAAACCTATAGTAGGAATAAAAGTAAAGGTAAAATAAGATCTAATAAAATAATTAAAACCACTGCTTTTAGTGATGGTTTAGGTTTTTGCCATGGTATTGTTTCTGGATTGTATTGAGGTACTTTATGCAGTTATAGTGGAAAAGTCAGAATTTTGCTATCGTGACAAGACTGATGAGCTGTTTGTCTGCAGGTGATACGTCACCTGCAAGCTAGCAAGACCTGTGGCTCTGCCTCTGCCACAAGGATAACAAAGTGCCAGGCTGATGCGCACACCGGTGATGAAGACCTCCCCTCTTCAGAAGCCCAACACAAATACACACGCTCCAGCAGAAGCCATCTTTGTTTCCAGTGCGATTGTGTCTTCGGTACCAAAGTCGAGCTGCAGTCGCACCAGCGCAGCCACCGTGCCCGGCCCGTGTTTCGATGTGGCCAGTGTGACAAGGAGTTCCCTCACCTGTCCACATTGACCAATCACAAGCGGACACACAAGGAAAGCAGTTGGTTCATCTGCAGCCAATGCGGCAAAGACTTTGGCTCGGCCAAAGAGAGAGACGCCCACAGCCTGCGGCACCGGCCGTTAAACCTCACCTGCACCGTGTGCTCACAGACATTTAGCTCGCAGTCGCAGCTGCTGCGACATCTACAGACTCACTCGGTGGAGGGTGCTGAGCCATGCTACCGTTGCCGTTTCTGTGAGCAGACATTCTCAGGTAATGTGCGCAGAGGTGGCAGAGATGCACTCTGTACCTTAGGCGAAGTACAGAAAAAGACTGAGGATACGATTTTAATTTGTTCCGTAAATACGCTCGTAACTGAAAAACACTCATATCTCAAATCACCTTTCCCCATTGAAATGAATGGAAATACCATTAATCCTCCCAAAAACAACAAAATTATTTTTTTCAATGACAAAAATAGCACTCTATAATATTGCACTTTATAAAAACATTCATTCATCTTCCGTTCCGCTTATCCTCTTTAGGGTAGAGGGCGTGCTGGAGCTTATTCCAGCTATCTTTGGGCGAGCTGCGGGGTACACCCTGAACTGGTCGCCAGCCAATCGCAAGACACATATAAACAGTCATGACATAATTAAAAATAATTTTAAAATTTTTTTGTCATACTTTCCTTTATTCCGGTATATGCACAACCTGCTTCCGTATTCGGCAAAACCAGTCGAAGCACTTCCTCCCAATTTGGGTGAATAGTGAATGAAGGGGGCCGTAACAAAGCAACTGCTGGGACTTTAAATGTCTTCAATGTCTGTTTTTAAGATGTCACCACTGAGCCACCAAAGATTACAATATTTGATGGTTAACCTTCGTTAGTCATTACATATATTGTATTATATTTATATAAATAAATGATGTACGTTTTTAGCTTTTGTTGGAAGACACCCTCCATAAAGAAAACAAACTATCAAATTTGGCTTCAAACAATCAAGTCATCAAACCATAGTCATGCTCGTTAGTCAGCTATCCTGTTTTCTGGGTTTGCTCACATGACGTTACGCATATAGCGGGCTCGGTGGACATTATTCTGCCCCTTCTGGTGTGGGGGCCTTGGCCATCTGGGGGCAGTATATGACAGACACACACTTTACAAGGAGACAGTCTCAGCTCCTCTGTATGGAACTAAAGTTAGTTGTTCTTCGCAGAAGATAAACAATATATTACTTTAAGTACTGTTTGTTAAATTGTGTCTACATGGGTTGTTCCACGGGTTGTGTTGAAATATCCATTGCTTTAAGGGTTATAACACCACAACATAGATGCTATTTATTAGCCATTCTATGGGTTTGCTCAGTGTGTGTTAGCATTAATCTAGCAGCCTTTAGGGCAAAATTGTGTGGTTGTTTCAAATGATGGTGGTCGACTGGTTAGAGCATCTGCCTCACAGTTCTGAGGACCGGGGTTCAATCCCCTGCGTGGGTTTTTTTTCCGGGCACTCCGGTTTCCTCCCACATCCCAAAAACATGCGTGCTAGGTTAATTGACGACTCTAAATTGCCCGTAGGTGTGAATGTGAGTGCGAATGGTTGTTTGTTTGCATGTGCCCTGTGATTGGCTGGCAACCAGTTCAGGGTGTACCCAGTTTCCTGCCCGATGATAGCTGGGATAGGCTCCATCACGCCTGCGACCCTAGTGAGGAGAAGCGGCTCAGAAAATGGATTGATGTTTCAAATGACACAAACATCTAATTGTCTTTGTTTTATGTTCACGTTGACAGTCAACTTCAACTGGGAGTGGCAATAAATGGCTCAAAGCCTATTTTTGGAAAGAATTCTTTACTAATTTATCTATCAAAGCAACAAACTTGATCAGACGTTCTTGAGTGATGTCATTGTGTTTTTGACACGTGATTGTCTGCAGGTGTGACTCTGCTTCGTATCCACCAGCGCTCCCACACGACACGCTCATACCAGTGCGACAAGTGCAACAAGATGTACGCCTCGCTCACCGGCCTCCAGTCCCACCGAGCGAGTCACGACACCGACAGTCGCTGCCTGTGCCCTCAGTGCGGTAAATGTTTCAAGACACAACACGGGTTGGAGGGCCACCTAAGGACGCACAGTGGCGAGCGGCCATACCGCTGCCCTTACTGTTCCAAAGATTTCACTGCGCTTGCCGGCCTAAATGTGCATGTGCGGCAGCATACCGGGGAGCGGCCGTACGTATGCACGTTTTGCGGCAAGGGCTGGCCGTCCGGTGGTGACCTGCAGAAACACATGAGGGTTCACACAGGTGAGCGGCCATACACCTGCCAGGAATGTGGAAAGTCCTTCTCCAACTCCTGTCACCTGAGTGAACATCGTCGCATCCACACCGGTAGGTTCCACTGCTCTGCAGTCTCTTAAGGGCCTGATTTACTAAAGGTTTGCACATGCAAAAATTGGGCGCAAACTTGATGCAGAAGCGATCTACTAACCGGGCGCACTAGAATTGCATCTGCCTAAAAAGCAAAATTGCAGCTCAATTAATTTTCCATGTTTCTACCAGAAAGCACAAAATACTCAGAGAATTAGATGAAAATGGAATAATTCATTATGCGCATTGTTGATTTAATTGTGGTTGCTGATTTTGCATCTTCAAATACTATGTCGGAAAGGCTGGTGCAAACCGACAATGCTGCGGTTATTGTGACGAGGAGGAGGTTCAGGCAAATCAGAGGCGTCGGGGAGAATGGATTTTTTATACTCATGTAAACCTTTTGAAATGTCAGAAACAAAAATGATTGTGACATTGTCACCTTCTGAAGGGGGCTGACTTGGCATCAGTCACAAGAAGGAGTCATGCCATTTCATCTATGGTGTCTGGGTCATTTCAGTGCACTGACACTTGGTGATGGCCTCTTCCAGAGCATTTTTTTGGGGGATATGTTCTACCAGGTTTTCAACACGATGTTGCTCAGGACAGACAGATGTATCCAATTCGTAGCACTCGAGATGCATTAAATCAAATCCAATTGTAAGCACTCACAATCTTTGAATTTTCAAGCCTTGTGCGACTCTAACGCTTTATAACAAACCTTGTAACAAAATAGTCTCCACCCCTTTTACACCTGTTGCCAATTGCACCACCATCTTAGTAGGTCACACACAGCACTGCCATCATCAATGCGTGCAATCTGTTAAGCCATTGTTACATTGCACTTGCCATATAGCACAGCGCAGCATGGAGGAGAAAAACAAAGGAATACGTAATTAATGCGGTGTCCTAACTTTCCTGCGCAGCCTGAAGGACACCTCAAAGCGGTCTTCATAGAGTTGTTGTTCACAGATGAGCCTAAACTCCCCAGATCTTCTCATTACAATTGCATGAACCTATTAACATTAAGCTAAAAATCTATATTGCTGAGCTACAGGGTCCTTTACATCCAAATCAGTGGCACCAGGCTACTTCCTGTTCGGTCGCTTCGCTACCAGCGCCAAATATGGGCAAGCTTGCGGCATGCTGCTGTCATCCCTGCTCCATCCTGAGCCCGACAATTTATTAGCACCTGGAGAGTGAACATACAATTTTGCCTCTGAATTTTGTGATCTTAGTAAACCAGGCCCTTGAAATTTTGTATTGCAGATGTAAACGTGACTGATTGATGTTTATTAAATTCTTGGGATCTAGGCGAGAAGCCCTTCTCCTGTCCCGAATGTGGAAAATGCTTACGGAGGAAGTTCGACCTGAAGAAACACTTGTTGTGTCACAGCAACAATCGTCCATATGCCTGCGTTTCGTGTCCCAAGAGCTACACTCGCAGGACTCACCTAAACAGACATCTATTGACACACAAGCCAACTGGCGGTGAAGCTATGGCAACTGATGAAGTTTGACACAGTGTACATTTTCATTTACACCTTTTTTATTTATTTTTATTTTGGACTACGTTGTTTCAAATTACTATGCATACACTGTTTTTGTATTTCCTTAACTAGTCAAAGCAGTCTACTGATCTTTTTGACCCAAAACAACTTTTCCAATCAAATTCCATGTAAATGGAGCCTCACTTCAATATCACCTTAACAACTCCCTCATCCATTGAAATTGTAAGTCGAATTTGTAAAACAGTTCCTGCCTGTATCTCATTTGAGGATGCAAGAAAAGCCTCTCATGGTTTCTGTTCAGAGGCACACTGGTCTCCAACCCTCAAAGATCTTCCTTTTTATTATGCGCCACAGGTTGCGCCCCCTTAATACAACCCTCAGCTTCAATGGAATTTTCTGCAGTGTTGGTTGGCGCATCGTCTTGCATGTGAACCAGTTCATTGCGGAAGGCAATGTGCCTTTTTAATACAATGGCATTAAATGGTCAGAAACCTTTACTTATTTTTTTATTTACTTCATTTTTCAGAGGACACCATCAGGCACTCTCAAGGGCACTTCCATCTCACTCCCAATTATTCCAGGCCAAAACATCTCTCTGGAAAATCCTTGCTGATTCTGTACCTCTCCGCCAACCATTCAGAAATGCGTTGTCAATCCCATGTGCGTTCCTGGCAAGACACGCCCCACTACAACATGATTGGCTCCTGCATCGCCGGCAGAGCAGCCTACCCAGATGTAACGAGATGACCATCCCAAACATGTATCACATTTGTATGAAATAAAAACTAAGTTTAATATGGTTAGGTTTCGGGCTAGGGTTGGGGCTAAGGCAGTTTAGGATGTTTTAAGGTTAGGATTAGGGTGGGTCAGGATTAGTGGGATTCATGTTAATGCCGCCACACTTAAGTCACATCTTTTCCCATCTGGAAGCAGTAGGGCGTGTTCTACCAGGTTACAGCAGCCAGTCATAGTGCAGCAGTGTGTGTCCTAGAAACAGTGATATTGGGAGCCGGGCGTGTCCTGCCAGGAACATGCCTGGGATTCCAAATAACGCTTTAGAACTTCATCAGTTGATCACCCAAACGGCATTTATCAGGAAATAAAGTTTGTGTTCTTGTACAATATATATAGTGTGTATATCAATGTTCTTCATTACTTTATTCGCCAATACCTTCATTAATTTCCCAATATATTGGATATTGTTTTTGTTTTTTTCAGCACTCTATCAGCATTGGCCCTGAAAATCCTGTATCAGTCTGTCTCTAGAATTTGTCTTATGTAATTTTACTGTAATTAAGCTCATCTAAAAAAAACTAATTCTCAATCCTGAAATTGATACCAGTGATTAAGAAACAATAAAATATGCAAAAACATTATCAGAAGACAGTTTATTTCACAAATCATTCAATCAATCATAATTTGTAGTGCCAACTACATCTCATTACGGTGTTTGTTTAGTTGAGACATGTTTATGTGCCCGATGAATGTTGGACACAAGTAGTGTTCGGGGGGGGGGGGCATGTCGACAAATGGATTTTGGGTTGAAATTTCTTAATCAGCATCCCCACCCCCCTCTCCGTTTTCAGTCGGTAAAACGTGTCCTCCAAATACTGTTGCCCCCATGTTTGTGTGATTTGCCACAATATCATTTTTCACAACTAAAATTTCGATTTCCCCTCCCCCGTCGACGATTGGATTTTGGGTGGTAAAAAGTGCTCCCAAAGTACTGCCCCTCCCACCACCAAAAGTTGTTCCGCCGCCTCTGGTAATGTTGCTATCAGCAAGTCTGAAATGGCTTGTATACATTAGGTTTGTTACTGATATTTTCATTGAAATGCACATTTTATTGTCATTGCAGATGATTGTCTTTGCATGTTCTGTCCTATCAATGTCAGTTCTAAATGGGACTAACTTCATTTGCATCAATTTTCTTTGCAATCTAATCATCGTTATCAGAGTTCCCAATGGCTTTCCTCATCCACTTGCTCATCCTGAAAACATGCGTGAAGAAGCCGTACTTCCCATCACGGTCGCAGCCTTCACCCCATGACACGATGCCAATCTGGTACCAGCGGTTCTCTGTTGGATGCTGCAACAACAAGGACACTTTCAAACTAGGCTGAATAGAGTTGATCAATCATGATAATGGTGTCCCTTTTACCTTCATCACAAATGGTCCACCACTGTCCCCCTCGCAGGCGTCACCTCGCTCTGTGTCTTCAGGTTTATATCCTAAAAAGGAATCAGGTTAATTCTAGCCGCGAAGATGCAAAAAAACCTGGAGTGGAACAAACAAGTAGTACCAGCGCAGAACATGTTGTCGGTGATCCTGATAGAGGTGGAGCTTTTGCAGGTGCTCTGATCTGCGATGGGCAGATGGATTTGCTGAAGAACTGAAGGTAAAGCTCTCCCAGATGAGCCCCAGGCTTCCTTTAAGTTTCCCCAGCCGGTCACTCGACCTTTGAATTCTGCATTCATCAGCCTGTCGGCAATCGGTCAATATAAAGTCCATTAATCTGTCATGACCACAAAATATGCTTATGAAAACACCACAAACACATACATGAGCTTAAGACGCGCTGCATACCGCGTGACTCGGCCGAACACGACTGAACTTGATAATCGCGAACAAATCAGTGACTCACACCTGCACACATGCTAACTCGCTGCAATGGAAAAATCATGGCCCCCAGTGTTCCTATGGGGAAACAATGTTTTCAATGTCATTGTATTCAACCACTAACAATGTGGTGGAATTGTCAAGGAAGGCGTTTTCTGGGGCCGAGAGTGGATATTTGAGAGGCTGTTAAAAATGGTCACCACATGTAGACTGCACTTGTGCATTTCAACGACAGACTCCCCAAGCTTCACTTTTTAGCCATAGGTACATCCATCCTTCCATTTTCCTTACTGCTTATCCTGACTGGGGTCAAGGGTGTGCTGGAGCCTATCCCAGGTGACTCTGGGTGAGGCGGGGTACACCCTGAACTGGTTGCCAGCCAATCACAGGGCACATATAGACAAGCAACCATTCGCACTCACATTTCAATTTAGAGTTTTCAATTAACCTACCATGCATGTTTGTGGGATGTGGGAGGAAACCATTACCCACTGAAAACCCACACAGGTACTGGGAGAACGTGCAAACTCCACAAAGGCGAGGCTGGATTTGAACCACTCAGAACTGAACCCTCAGAACTGTGCAGATGTGCTAGCCAGTCACCCACCGTGCCGCATCCATTGGTACATATGAATGTATAAATATAGTTAAGTATTGTAAAACACTACAATGCCACTCAGCTGTGATTTCAATTGAGAATTGCAGCAAAACTAGTGTGGCCGACAGTCGGCCACCCATGTAAACTAGTTGTAGAACCTCCGCACAATGCGTGAGAGTTCAGTCGCATTCGACTATGTTGCTCAGTTCGACAGGCTTAAGATTCCGGCATGTTAAAAGAAGGCCCCGGTGAGATGTCTACATTCCTTAAAGGCATTTATGTTAAGATTAGAAGGGGCTGATGGAGAGCACCAGATGGAGCCATAATATTGTTGTGACCATTTCCAAGGATATTGCACTTTCTTTACATAGAAACAGAAAATATCTTATTTGAAGTAAGATGTTGTTTCAACAAGCTGATCTAATGTAAGCTTTACAAGAAGACCTATGTCCCAACCAATTGGCCCTGACAATTGCTGTAAACTGTTCGAGATTGTGTCAACGGAGTCTTCCTTCAGCACCACCACCTCATGGTCTTCTATCATGGGAAGAAAAAGGGCCTGATGAACTACATTGGTGTGTGGGCTTACAATTTGGCCACCCTCTTGTTGGGGAGGCAGACGGGGTGGATCTGGTCGGTGAAGACAATCGGCCGCCTCATGTGCAGTAGTGCGATGTCTCGGTTCAGATTCACCTTCCAGTCGTACTTTGGGTGGACAATGATTTTGTCAATCGCCACGATCTTCTCAATGTTGTGTTCAAACCTGGAAAAGCAAGAAACCCACGAACAGCATTGCCAACGTGTTGCCATGGTTGCTTGTGGTGGCGAGGGAAGGTTTTGTCTTACTTGGCCCTGTTGTGTTTTCCCAGGCGCACCAAGATGTTATTGGTGGTGAAGTTCTTGTTCCAGGGTGGATACAGGATGCAGTGGGCGGCTGTGAGGATCCACTGGTTGCTGATAAGGCTGGCGCCGCACAGTAACTCCTGTGGGCTTCGTTTGTATAGCATCACCTGCCTGGTGGACAAGGATACATTTTACCTTCATATCTCGCAGGACCAGGGGGTGTATTTCGTCAATTAGGGGCCCAAGGCAAACCCAACCATGGGGCCCTCCACATCCGTGTACTACAAAGATTTGGAATATTGTTTGTTCTCAATTAAAAAGTGCGAATTGGAGAAAATCCTCATTTCCTGAGAAAGATATTCCTTAAGATTCCTTAAGATGATGAAGATGAAGTGAATCACCTATCTATCTGATGAAGTAAATCAACATTTGATATGATTACCATATCAACCGCTTTGATACATCTTCATGAGGAAAAATGTAATTTGTGTCATTCTCAACTTCATCTCTACTGGATTCTCCCCAGCTGACAATGACAGCAGTGCTACTGCAACCGGCAAGAGACAGTTGTCGGTTATATTCATTCAGTGTCACCATCAAAAAGGTTGAAACCCTCGTAGTTATAATAATAACTGTTTTACCTTTTGCCTTCTTTGCTTCACTGGGATAACTACATTTTTCACATAACATGCCAACAACTTTGTTCTGCTAGTGCCACTCTCCAAGTCTGCACATGCAGAGTAAATAGATGGAATAGTCCATTGCATGACAAGAGAGCGCGGCACTCAAAACGACTATGAAAGAGTTTGCATTTTGATGTTTTTAAGCAAATTAATTAAGACTATTACAATAATAATTGCTTTAAATTGAAAAAAAAAAACTCTATTTATTTTTATTTGACATTTTGGGGCCCCAGTCAATTGCCTGTGTTTGCCTAATGGTAAATCTGCCCATACAGTAGACATAGTCTGACAGAGCTGTGACATAATGGAAAGGTGGCAAAAAAAAAATTCTACTTAAGTACAGTATTTATACTTTACTTTCCACCACTGACTAAAGCAAGCCTTGGTAATGTAGGCAAGAGGTTGTGATAGTAATGAACTCAAGTTTCTGTGGTAGTTCAAGTCTGTTTACCATGGCGCAGAGGCCACCTCGGCGTCGGTGCCCCCAACTATGCGCTGTTGTCGATATGACTTGAGGAGCTCCTTCTCGCTGACATCCTCCTTGTTCAGCTTTTCAAACAGGGGCCGCTCTCCACACACTGCAACACAGCGAGCTCAGGAGCATCATTTTTTCCCACCAGCTATGAGACAACTTCAGTGTGTTTGCTCATGTTATGGCTATCTAATCAGAGGAGTAAAGTCTTACCAGTCTCCCCTTGTCCAAAGGTGCGAGGGTTAAAAAATGCCTTTTTGGCGGGTGCATGGACTGACCGCTGGCGGCCGGCTGACTCTACCGGCAACTCGTAATCAATTAGGTGCTCTTCTGCATGTAAAAAGACACACAGGTGAGAGCTCCCATTGGTGTGCTGTACTGGTTGAAGTGGTGCCACTGGCATCATATTCACCACAAAGCTGGACGTTGCAGTAATCCACTGTCACATTCCCAGATAGCTGCACATAGCACCATGGGCCCTCTGGGTCGTCGTCCGGGTTACGACATTTGTTGCCGTCGAGACTGACTTCAGGTAAAAACTCCTTGCCGTGGCTCAGCTTCTTGACTTCCGGCAGGGACCATTGCAGGCACGTGTGGCCCCCCAGGGTGACAGCCAGGTCGCCAATGTACTCTACGCCATTATCCATTAAACACTCATCCGTTCTTTTTGGTGCAGGGGCCGCAGTGGGTGGAACAAAGTGTTCCCCTTGAAGGAACATCAATATATACAGTAGCACCTCCCGCTGGTTGTAGCATGGGTTTAAATATGAATTAAAATTGTCCACGCATTCTTGAGTTCCAGATGTTTTTTTTTCCTTTTCCCTAGAGGCCTGAAATCAGGTCATTCTAATTTCTCTAGCTTATCTACCTCACTAGCAAAGGTCTCCGCCTACCCTACAACATAACAAACTCTCTGTGTGCTCTCACAAGTGGGTCTTCTACGCGGAGACAACCAATCAGAGGAAAAGGGGTGGTCTTAGCCAAATATGAACAAAGCAATTAGAGGAAAGGGGGCGGTCTTAGGAAAATATGGCCAAACGAATACACAAATGGTCGAACAGAAGTAGCTGTCAGAGGGGCCTTTTCTGGACACTCGTATGACAAAACCAAGGTCTTTTTTTTTTTTTAAATGACATTGACACATTTATACTAAGTCCATGTAGGAGAGTCACTCTACAGAGGTCTAAATAGCCAAAATACGGGACCTTTAATGCTACTTTGAACTCTAGAACAGGGGTGCCCAAACTTTACGCTGGGCCGCAAATGCACCCTTATTCTAGAGGTAACAGTGAGGAGTGGCTAAATAGTTGATAATGCCCTCTGGCAGTTTGATGCACTCAAATACAACTTTTTGTGCAGTCAATTACAAACTAAACTGGAAATCCAAATGGCTCCTTGTTTTGCAGTACTGTGGCTAAAGGTTAACAAAGTTAGCTGAATCAAGTCATTATGACTAAAGTTAACAGGACTTGCCACATATTGGAACCCAGCAGGTTTCCTTTGGGACTGTTGGGTCCTGAGTGAAACACCAGGGTCCTTCGTCTCGACCGTCTGGATTCCGACAGTAGTTCTCCTTTAGGATGCTGTCTGGTTCTGAAGCGTTAAACTCCCTGCAGAAAGACACCGTTTATTAAAATACAAGTACAAAAAAAAATAATTTAGGAAAAGCCATTTGAGCTCATGTGTTGCGTGCCTCTCTTGGTGGAGCTGATACCTTATTATGGGATGTGGGAAGCCGTGACTCCATTTTTGACAGAGCCGACCAGATTTAGTAACATGGATGTTTCCCTCATAGTTGAGTCCTTTGCCGGAAATACAGGTACCTGAGAACAAAAACACACACAGTGAAGTAACGATATTCAGAACACACGAACTGCGTTTCCTTGTTTCTGCTTTTACCTTTTATACAATCTTGGACCAAGTTGATATTGGATTGTGTTCGTACCAGTGTTGTTCCTTTGCAGTCTGTAGAGGGACAGATTTGCGCAGTTTGTGTACTTGTGTGTGTTCAGCTGCCCTGGACTTTGTTCGTGTTTGATTAAACTTCTCGACAAGTCAAATAACTTGAATTGAACATAATCAGAAACTACAGCTGCACTAGCTTCTTATTCCTGGTGTTTTTTGCAAAAGTAGGGCAACCCTACTATACCAGCTGCTTAAAGATACTTACCCTGATATTTCTGCCAGAAGTCTTCCTGAAAATAAATGACACTTTGTAGTTAAACTCGAAGTAGCTCTCACAGTCACCAAGTCAAAACGAGTGCACTCGTACTGTTTTGTCTGTCTGTTCGAAAACCTCTCGGGCCTCTTCATGGTCACAGATTTCCTCCACGCATTCTCTCTCCAGGTTCCCTGAGTGAAACAGTCAAACTCTGATCCATGTCAACTGGGTTTGGTTCGTTCATCCTGGGGAGCAGGTCGCTTACCTGGTTTCAGCTCCTCAAACATCTGGTTGGCTCGTCGCATTCGGCTCAGAACCTCTGAAGCCCGCTGGCTGTCAAGAAAAACTACACAAACAAATTATAAATGTGCCTTTTAGTACACAAACTGGGGTTCTTCTGAGAAATGTTCTTGATACTTTGACCACCTGGTCTTTAGTGAGGGTTCATGAAATCCAGTTGTTGTACCTGATGTTCTAAAACCACAACCATTTTCACTTCACTACTGGTGCCAAAGGAAGTAGAAGGATCAGTTACCATGTTCTGTCAGACAGCCTTGCAGCAGGAACAGAAGGAGAACAGCCACTGGTCCCACCATTATCTTTATCTCCAAGCAGAATCTCCAAACCAAATCGATTAGATTCCTGTTAAATCTCTTTGTTGGCCCACACGTCATCTGGTGGGCGGGAATATTGACTGTAAGGTCAAAGTATGATTCGGGTTGATGAAGCACACTTTTTTACTCTAACATATCCAGCTCTACTGTATATGGCTGGTGTAATATGATTATCTATGTACAAACCCAGTTCTAATGAAGTTGGGATGTTGTGTTAAACATAAATAAAAACAGAATAAAATGATTTGCAAAACATGTTCAACCTATATTTAATTGAATACACTACAGAGAAAAGATATTTAATGTTCAAACTGATAAACTTTATTGTTTTTAGCAAATAATCATTAACGTAGAATTTTATGGCTGCAACACGTTCCAAAAAAGCTGGGACAGGTGGCAAAAAAGACTGAGAAAGTTGAAGAATGCTCATCAAACACCTGTTTGGAACATCCCACAGGTGAACAGGCTAATTGGGAACAGGTGGGTGCCATGATTGGGTATAAAAGGAGCTTCCCTGAATTGCTCAGTCATTCAGAAGCAAAGATGGGGTGAGGTTCACCTCTTTGTGAACAAGTGCATGAGAAAATAGTTGAACAGTTTAAGGACAATGTTCCTCAATGTACAATTGCAAGGAATTTAAGAATTTCATCATGTACGGTCCATAATATCATCAAAAGCGTCAGAGAATCTGGAGAAATCACTGCATGTAAGCAGCAAGGCCGAAAACCAACATTGAATGCCCGTGACCTTCGATCCCTCACTGCATCACAAACCGACATCAATGTGTAAAGGGTATCACCACATGGGCTAAGGAACACTTCAGAAAACTAATGTCAGTAAATACAGTTCGGCGCTACAGCCGTAAGTGCAATTTAAAACTCTACTATGCAAAGCAAAATCCATTTATCAACAACACCCAGAAACGCCACTGGCTTTTCTGGGCCCGAGCTCATCTAAGATGGACTGATGCAAAGTGTAAAAGTGTTCTGTGGTCCGACGAGCCCACATTTAAAAATGTTTTTGGAAATTGTGGACGTCGTGTCCTCCGGGCCAAAGAGGAAAAGAACCATCCGGACTGTTATGGACGCAAAGTTCAAAAGCCAGCATCTGTGATGGTATGAGGCTGTTTTAGTGCCAATGGCATGGGTAACTTCCACATCTGTGAAGGCACCATTAATATTGAAAGGTACATACAGGTTTTGGAGAAACATATGCTGCCATCCAAGCAACTTCTTTTTCATGGACGCCCCTGCTTATTTCAGGAAGACAATGCCAAACCACATTCTGTACGTGTTAAAAGAGTGTAGCTTCGTAGTAAAAGAGTGTGGGTACGAGACTGGCCTGCCTGCAGTCCAGACCTGTCTCCAATTGAAAATGTGTGGCACATTATGAAGCGTAAAATATGACAACGGAGATCCCGGACTGTTGAACAGCTGAAGCTGTACATCGAGCAAGAATGGGAAAGAATTCCACCTACAAAGCTTCAACAATTAGTGTCCTCAGTTCCCAAACATTTATTGAATGTTGTTAAAAGAAAATGTAACACAGTGGTAAACATGACCCAGTCCCAGCTTTTTTGGAACGTCTTGCAGCCATGAAAGTCTAAGTTAATGATTATTTGCTAAAAACAATAAAGTTTATCAGTTTGAACATTAAATATCTTGTCTTTGTAGTTTATTCAATTAAATATAGCTCAAACAGGATTTGTAAATCATTGTATTCTGTTTTTATTTATGTTTAACACAATGTCCCAACTTCATTGGAATTGGGGTTGTATTATCTGATTGTGTACTTATGTTCTGCTTGTCTGGATGTGGCATCTGGATATAATGTGATTGTCTAGATACCAACTGATGATCTGGATATTGTGATTTATTTGGATGAAATTTGATTCACTGGATATCATATACTGGATGTGATTATATAATCAGTTCATAGATATGCATTCAGATGATCAAGCTATAGCGTATTGTAAACTGATGGACGGTCTCAATAATGGTCTTCAACCTGCCCCATTCTGACATCACAGTGACCATTCTGAACATCTGTACCCACGCTCATTAAATGTGCCAGCAGTATAAATACACAGCCTTGGAGGCATTTATTCTGTTCTCGTCTTACATTTCCCATCAAGCAGCCGGGTGATCTTCGTGTCAATTTATATAACTCAGTGAAAAGATGCGATATAGTCGGGAGTCTCTGTAGTTTCTCTTAAACCTTATAAACTTTAACTCGAGTGTCCGATCAGCACATGTAAAAGCAAATATTGACAGAGAGAGAGAAGAGCACACTGAGAGCAGTGCAGGACTACTCTACATTCAAAATGAGTACATATCACAGCATGAGCATACGCTTTCTGGCTACAAGACCCAAGACGAGAGAGGAATCTCTTCAATGTTAAGGATTTATCATAGGAAACTTGACGAAATAGTCAATTAGCCTCAAAGGCAGGACACATTTTGGGTTTATTGAAGACCCTTGACCATAGATGTGAATGGTTATGTTGTTATTGGTGGATTTGTAGCGAATCCTGTTGTAATTTTTCAGTTATCATTAGCCAATTTTGCTTGTTTTGGTACTCTGTTTGCAAAATTAGCAAAGCTATGGAATCAGTCAAGCTAACGCTAGCTAGCGCTTAGTTTGAAAGGACAACATGCAACATGAAATACAAATGTGCATTTTTCTTTTTACATTCTCATGAGGTAATTTTGCTTTTTTTATTTTTTTATTTTGCTACCTTACCCAGTTCACTATGTTAGCAAAGCTATTGGAACAAGTGGCTTTTATAGCATAAAAGTCGAGCCAACGCAAGCAAGTGCTTGATTTAAAGAAACATGCAACAAGTAATATGATTTTTTCCCCTTCTTCTCAGTGTAAGCACTATGTAAGTTAATGGGGGGACTATTTTGAGTAGAGGTTTTTATTTTCGTTGTGCCAATTTACAAAAAAAATGGGTATAAAGCTAAATTTTTCTTTTTGTACTTTGTACATTTTAGACTGTACTTTTCTACTTTTACTTTGGTTCAGGAGCTGAACCAGTACTTCTTCTTTTACCACTCTTTTTTTTCATTATTATTCAAGTATGTGTATCTCTACTTAAGTGTGAGTATTTTGCCACCTTTTAGCCTAAGTATTAAAACCACAGACGCAAACAATACCACATTGTCCTTACAACTGATATCTTGGAACCCGGACAAGGGGACTATCTCTTCTTATCACGCCTGCCTTGTTGTTTTGTAGGTGTTTCTAGCGTCCAGTTGGGGGCGATACCGTTCCTTAAAATAGTTTGCTAACAGTGGACATTGAAGGAGAAAGCGAAGAAGAAAAAGCTAACCAACAATGGCGACTGAGTTTCGGATGGAACTGCTCCCTTCGGACCCGCTGTTGCACATATTGTCCTTCCTTGACTTTAGAGATTTGATCCAGTGAGTATGTGATAACCGAACCGTTCCTCCGGTCACCGCACCGACGAGTCGGTAGCGACGTTTGTTGTCGAAAACAAGCAGAAAGTAAAGTGATCGGATGAGCTAACTACAACAACAGCGTTTTGCCAACCAAATAGAAACAAATACCGACAACAGTTGATTGGTATAATGTCTGTGTGTTATTACAAGAAACATAAGACATGGAACTGATGACAAAATGCTGAATGTCGTAAAGTTACTGAAACGCAAAGACGAACATGGTGTCATAACTTTAGCCAACTACCTACAGCTAACTACTATCAAGATGTGGCAAAAGTACTCGCACGATGCACTAAAGAAGTAGAAGTACATGCTTGTGTAAACGATTCAACTCATTTCCCGCTCCTTGTATTATGCTTAAAGTAGCGAAGAGTGTCTTGGGGTTGAAAAGAGTATAAGATCGAGTGAAACTTGAAATTGAGGGTGCTATGTATAATGTGATTAATGGCTATTCCCCGCCGGTAGGATGTGACCTCGAGGTGAAAGAGAAATTCTGGAATGAGCTAGATTAAGTGGTTCTGAGCATCCCAAACAGAGAGACAGTGGCATCTTGGAGAGGTGGCTGTGGAGCAGCTTGTTCAAGAGAATTCTAGTAGGTGAGAAGATGCCTGAGGAATGGAGGAAAAGCGTGCTCGTGCCCATTTTTAAGAACAAGGGTGATGTGAAGAGCTGTGGGAACGAGAGAGGAAAAAAGTTGATGAGCCACACTGTGAAGTTATGGGAAAGAGTAGTGGAGGCTAGACTCGGGACAGAAGTGAATATTTGCGAGCAACAGTATATTTTCTTGCCACGAAAGAGTAACACAGTACCATGAGGGTGTTGATGGAGAAGTACAGAGAAGGTCAAGGTGATACATTGTCTTTGTAGATCTAGAGAAAGCCTATGACAGAGTACATAGAGAGGAAATGTTGTACTGCATGCGGAAGTCTGGAGTGGCAGAGAAATATGTTGGAATAGTACAGGACATGTTAGAGGGCAGCAGAACAGTGGTAATGTGTGATGTTGGTGTGACAGAGGAGTTTAAGGTGGAGGTGGGACTGCATCAGGGATCAGCCCTGAGCCCCTTCTTGTTTGCAGTGGTGATGGGTAGCCTATCCTAGCCTACCCCAATTCCTCATCTGTCAGCCTGACAGGTTAGACTGGAATCCCCGTGCACCATGATGTTTACAGGTGACATTGTGACCTGCAGTGAAAGCAGGGAGCAGGTGGAGGAACAGTTACAAAGATGGAGGCATGCACTAGAAAGGAGATAAATGAAGATTAGCTGAAGTAAAACAGAGTATATGAGCATGAATGAGAGGGGTGGTGGGGGAAGAGTGAGGCTACAGGGAGAAGAGATAGCAAGGGTGGAGGACTTTAAATACTTGGGGTCAACAGTTCAGAGCAATGGTGAGTGTGGTCAGCAAGTGAAGAAACGGGTCCAAGCAGGTTGGAACAGGTGGAGGAAGGTGTCAGGTGTGTTATGTGATAGAAGAGTCTCTGCTCGGATAAAGAGCAAAGTTGATAAAACAGTGGTGAGGCCAGCCATGAAGTACGGATTAGAGACAGTGGCACTGAAGAGACGACAGGAAGCAGAGCCGGAGGTGGCGTAAATGAAGATGTTGAGGTTCTCTCTAGGAGTGACCATGTTGGATAGGATTAGAAATGAGCTCATCACAGGGACAGCCAAGGTTTGATGTTTTGTAGACAAAGTTTGAGGGAGTGTATTTTGATAGAGCGATAGTGAGTATATTTGTGGAAGGATGATGAGGATGGAGCTGCCAGGCAAGAGAGCTCGAGGAAGACCTAAGAGGAGGTTGGTAGATGTAGTGTATGCTCCAAAATCTGTGAAAAACTAGTTAATTCACTTTAATATCGCAACTTTCTTCTTCTACCCCCTTTTTTTTATTTTTTTATTTTTTTTTTTAACCTTGCATTAAATGAGTAGCTCCGTGCATACAACACACCACACTCCCCGAAAGAGGCCAAGGTGCACTCAGCAGGAACAGCAGATAGTAATTGAATGTAAACAAAGACACACTTTTTTCCTTCCTGTGACAACAAATCAGACTAAACCTTTCCTGTTTTAGGTCAATTAGGATTAACAAAATTAGTATTATAATTGTTTGCTAAATGCCAGAAAAAGGAGAGGCCTTTTTTGGACAACTCTAAATGACAAATACAGTCATGCCGAATAGCATTGGCACGTTTTTAGCCATGAATGTATTTATTCTTCTTTGGGTGTTTTTTCAATTTCTATTTTTTTAATATATTACTGTTTTACTTGTTACTAATTTATTTTCTATTTATTATTTTAAGTTATATTTAAAGTTGTTTTGGTAGTTGGATACATACAAACCTTTGAAATAAATGCTCATGTTTATTAATTATGATTTCAATATCAATCAAAATAATTGTGGTGATTATTTTTTTCCATAATCGCCCAACCCTAATGTAGTGTCCCTTCCCTCTTCACACTGTGCAGGCGCGCAAGAGCTGCAAAGCAAACTCAAACAAACATGTCAGATCGTTTGGCCCATAGCACTCATCATAGATAGATGCAAATCAGTCGCCTTTCGGTGACATTCGCAGTTTTGAACTCCAAATAGGCCATTTACGTGAATCGTATAGATCTGATGAGTTTTGGATTTTTTTTGGGGGGGGGGGTCGCTGTCGTCTCAGGCTGTTTCGTACACTGAACACCCTGTGTTGTCCTCTATTGCTACTCTTACTAGGCTTTACACGATCAGGATTTTTGGAGCCGATCAGCGAGTTTAAAATACCGATCACCGATCCGATCACAAGATGGAGCAATTTCTATTTAAATGACTTGTTTATTTACTGTATATACTTGTGTACTTAATTGCTCAAAAATTATATTTACATTAAATTTATCTTTGTTCATCTATTTATGTCAGTGAAATAGTGACAGACGGAACAAATGAATGGTCTTCTATTAGATGGCAGGAAGTACAATTAATGTATCCACTTTTTGTGACATTTTTGTTTGTTAGTGTGCTGTGAGATTTTTCGATTATAAAATATGTGCCATGGCTCTAAAGGTTGGAAATCACTGCTCTAGTCAGATCATGTATTCTAATCAGCAAAGTCAAACCAACATTCCAACATGTCAGAAATAATGGGTGCTAACTTACTGTAATTAAATTACTTTATTGTAATTAAATTACTTCACACACACCAAAACTTTAGAGCATGATTCGACAGAACGCCTGCATGTTCGCTTACAACCGTTTAATGCTAGCACTAGCTTGCTAGGCTACATAACGTTTTGTTGCCTGCTTGCGAGCCGCATCGTATTCAAAGTATGGGAACATACCTCAAGCAATCCTTGAATGAAAGTCCTCTCCCGAGCACCGGTGACCACCAGCACACGTTTTCCCCCATTTTGTTCTTACAAACACACGGCACGATCCATTAGTGTTGTCGTTGCCATGTTAACGAGTGTATCCGGTCACATTTGAGTTGACAAGATGAAGCTCAGTGATCGCAAAAAACGGGATGCGGTGGAATGGGAATACAAGATGTTATTGCAGTAGTTTGACAGAGTGCAATCGTGAAAGACCAAATTTGTCCTGTAGTCTTGCATTACGTGTTGTCTGTCCCACACCGCCAACATTTTATTTTATTTTATTTTATTTTTTTTTAAATAACTTTTGGTGGTCAGATATTTACAGTACTACGTCAAAAGACACCCGACAAGGCTAAAAATAAACTAGCTTTTGGATTCGAATATACTGGAAACGACGGCGATGTGGAGTAAATGTCTTTTGCGGAGCCGATCAATGCGGCGAAATATGACATTAAAGCCGATCAGCATAAAATACTAATTATTGGCCGATACCAATCAGGCCGATCAGATTGGTGTAAAGTCTAACTCTTGCGTTTAAGCAACATTGTAAAATATTGTACTTAATATTTTCCTGGAGGATGCATTTGGGATTAGCCTTTGAAGTTGGTAATAGTGAAAAATGAAGTGAAACAGACAATGATTTTAGTCAATTCATTTCCAGAATGAGAGTGCTAAAAGAGGAGGCTGCTATTCATGTGGCATAGCTTGAAGCAGGCATCAGGTCCAGGTGGAAATGAGCCTGGCTCAACTTGGAGGCCAGAACAAAAAAGCAAAGAAATGAGGCAAATTTATTTTTAATCTTAAATTTGCACATCAACATGGACTCGAGCGGTGTAAATAAATGTTTTTCTGCGTGAATAACATTTGTTTATTTTGCCTTATTGTACTCTTCAGAGTCTTCCAGATTGCTTAATTTATGTTAAAATAATGTTTTTGCTCACCTTTTTCATGCATTTGGTATTTTCATGTCTGTACATAAAATGAAAATGTACAGCTAATCTATATGATCGTATCAGTAGTGATTGGCAGACCACAATCCTGGATTATCTGTACTGGAATCGGTAGCATAAAACCCTGATCAGAGCACCCCTAATTATACATAGTGTGCACATCATCAGCACACAAGATAAAGCATTGCTGGAATGTCAGTGCTAGGTAAATATTTTTTATAATTTAGTAATTTATTTATTCTTTTAAGCATTATTAATTTTGTGCAATTGCAATTGCCAGATCTTAGTGAGGTTAGTACACAGTCATTGCCATGAATGCAGTTGTACTAATAATTTCTTAAATAACACAGTATAAAGATAAAATATAAAATAATTACTAAAACTTCACATGTTATATCACGAATATACGGGGCCCGTGCAAGTTCTGACAGGGCCACCACTCAAAAAGGCTCAATGTTGGTCCCTGCATACAATTAAAATACATGTAATTTTATGATATTCATAATTAATGTGTTTGTTTGGTCCACAGAGTGAGTTCCACTAATAGGAGGCTGAATGAGTTATCCAAACACAATCCCCTGTGGAGGTCGCTGTGCTTCAAACACTGGCTGATCACAGAGTAAGTCAGTCTTGCCTATAGGGCTGTGCGATCAGATTTTATTCACAAAAATCAGATTTCAAGTGATGTTTTTTTTTCACCTGGAACAACAATGACATTCAAAACACGTTTTTCTTTCTATTTTTTTAATTATTTCTTTCCATTTTTGGATTTGCTCTATTTCTCCTGACACCAAACAAGCTTTGAAACCGCTGTTCCCTCCAAGCTGCGCACGTGCATAATTGCGCACTGCTGATTTGGTCTCCGCGCACAGACATTCGGCGTTGCGCACAAAAAATAAAAATCCAACCTGAATTGAAAGTATAACATACAACTATTCAGTTTGTGCTATTTTGCAATGTGATTCAATGAGTGAGGGATGACTGGCTGCTACATCCAATGGCACAATTCACATACGTACTTACGCAGCCTGTCAACGTTGTTGACAATGACAGCGTCCTTACGCGCCGCCCACCACCGGTGTTTTAGCTAGCAAAGCGGTCTGGTCAACGTAGAGCGAAGACGAGCTAGACACACTGCTTATGTTTACCCTCGATAATAATGGCGAAACGAACGGGCAGTGACATATTCTCAAACCAAGCCAAAGTAAAAAAGTAATGCTAATGTTCTTTTAAGATGGAATGGCTGTCGGAGTATGTGCAAATAAGAAAAAGCGGTGAAACTGGTCGAGATTTTCTCTTTTTCGAGCGAGAAAGGTCTGGTCTGCAAAACATGTTGCGAAGCCAAAGTAGAAAGCGAGTTTTCGGAAGGAAAAGTGTGGACAGAATGGAAGCTGGACTACCTTAAGTGTCACATTCAGCACAAAAGTCATTTGAAAGCAGTTGGAATTGTACACAGATGTAAGATGGGAATGGGGATCGGTACCTTGTTGGGGGAGACCGCCAAAGACAGGGAGAAGAGGAACGAGCTGACACTGGTAAACAACTCGAACCCAGAGCATGTTAAAATTCTCATCGACAATATTCTGCTAGCCATCAACATGACTCTGCTGTCGGTTCAACGAATTCACAATCACATGGCAAAGTACCTGAGTATACCTGGTGAATATTTGTGCTACATTTCAAGCCTCCAGTGCAGATTGTGAAAGAGGCTTTTGTTTAATGCATCGCGTCAAAACAGTGTCCAGAAATCGTCTTGAAGCAGATCATTTTGGATCAGCTGATGCACATAAAGTCAAAACTGCAAACAGACGAGGCCATCAACCTGGACAACGTATACAAACACTGGAGAGACAAGAAAAACAGACGGGAATATCATTGTGAATTAAAAAAAATTAGAAATAAATTTGGAAGTGGGCTTTCAAATTTATAGTTTATAGTTGACTTGGTTTGGTTAGCTATATTTTTTTTTCCGTAGTTAAAAGAAAATAAATTTGTTGACATTTTCATTATAAGTTTGCAAAAACACAGAAATAAAAGTGTTCTGATGGGAATGTAAATGTTGTAATCTGATTCTTTGAATAAGCCATGTAACTTCAATGGATGTGACACTGACCTGACCACAGTGCACGTCTGATGTTTCTCACAGTGGTCTAAGGGACCGCTCAGGGCTTAGTGAGTTGACAGTTTGTAAAACGCGCATGAGGACTATGTCGTATGTCATTGATAAACATTGGCATAGTTAACGTCTTTAATAACGTTTCAAACGTGTACGGTGGCTTGGATAAGCAGCTATAGTTACAAATTGTGGACCCGCGATGCAGGACGGCAGATGCATCGGCTTTGCTAGGGCTCCTTCAACAAATCAGAGTGATGTATCACACAGGTGTGTTAGTCAGCCTAATAATTTGGGGATTTTGAATGACTTGCAGCAACATAGTATATTAAAATGTTTGAGTGAGTTGATTTTGCAAAAAAAAAAAAATGCACAAAATTAGTTCTTGCTTGTTTAGCATTTTTTAACCCTATCTTTGAATGTTAATTTTTATGCATGAGCCATTTGCACTGAAAAAAGAATCACAGTATGTTGTTATGTGGTTGTTTGCTTCAAACCTTTGTTTTGTTCAATAGTGGATCTTTTACACATACATTTGAGCATGAAAAATATGAAGATACTGTACTGTGATGTACATTGGTTCACAAAAAAAACAGACATGCACATATTCTGTCCATCTTTAAAATGGCGTTATTGTCATTCATCTATGTAGTCCATTGGTTGCACTGATGGAAAGATTGTGGCCCCCTCCATCAATTAAGTAGCCCATCCCTGCGATTACCGCGATCGATCGTTTTTAACAAAACAAGCCTACTCAAATGTAGCTAACCTCACTATTTTCATTTGTCATTGTCTAAAAAAAAAAAAAAAAAAAACGTCTTTAAATATGGGTGACAATTACGCTGCAGGCTTGCTTGTGAATCAGCCAAAAACACGGACTTGTATAAGGAAATATGATCGTCTTCCGTCGCTGACGTCAGCAGCCTCATGCAGTTTTCGACCTAAATGTGGGTGGGCCAAAATCTGGCTGAAAATCAAATATGTCACTAGAGAGCAAGCCTAAAACTATTACTGAGTCTAGTTTGGGGGGAGTTTTTTCTGCAGACATTGTTTTTAAGTTCAGAACTACAGTATGGAATAAGTCCCAACGTTCACAGCATTAAAGAGGTCCTTTGACTTGCATCAACTTCCATAGAATATAAATGAATAGATAGTTAGGTTAGCTATAAATAATTGCCCAGCCCTCCTTGGTTGTTTTTGATTTGTGTATATTTGCGGTAAATTAATGTTTAAAGTTGCGTTGATGTTTAGTGATGAGCGGCTGCAGAGCGGACGGTCCTGGTACAATGTCTTCAGCGAGTACTACGCTGACCTGGGACGCTACATCCACTACTACCCGCTGTTGAAGAGAGCATGGGAACAGCTGACCAGTTTCCTGCGGCAGAGATGTCCACGCATGATTGTGTCGCTTAAAGGTGATGTCACGAGAGACGCTTTGATCGTTTCGCAGCCTCTTGAGGACGTAATGCGTGTTTGGCTACGTCAAGTAAAACTTCACACCTCTAATGTAGCATTTAGACCATGCTTGATTGTATATGCTTTCACTGTAGTTTTAGATTTACAGCTTGTGTTTTTAATGTGTATTTGTCTTTGCTCACCTTGTTTCGTAATGTTTTGTTTCCATGTTGTTTGGGTTTCCAGAAGGTGCCACGGAGGCAGAGCTGGGCAACATTGAGGCTCAGATCGGCTGTCACCTTCCGGACGACTATCGGTGCTCGTACCGCATCCACAATGGCCAGATGCTGGTGATACCGGGGTCAGTGTGTTCGTGCGCGCCTGTGCCTGCGTGCCCGTCTCACCACCAGTGTGTATGTGTTTGTCCATGTGTGTCCCCGTGTGTATGTCTTGTCATGCCAGTGTCTGTTCTTGTGTGTGTGTCCATGTGTGTCTTTATGTCTGTGTATTTTTGCTAATGTATGTGTGTCTCTGTATATATCCATCTGTGTATGTTTCCATGTGCATGTTTATCCCCATACGTGTGTCCTCGTATGTGTGTCTTCATGTGTCCCTTTGTGTCTATGTCTGTTCCTATGTGCTCCCGTGTGTGTAGGTCTGCATGTCCGTTTGTGTCCGTGTGAGAGAGAGTGTGTGTGTGTGTGTGTCCTTGTATGTGTGTATGTACAGTATGTGTGTGTCTGTTCCTGTATTTACAAGCGATAGACCGATTATCGGCCGGCCCGATTCTCGGGGCCTATATTTGGCTTTTTGGCGCATATCGCCAATGGTCTTTTTTAAATGTGACGGCCAATTTAATACTTGGTTATTTTGGCTCTGATGCAGCCGCGGCGAGCCTTTCTATGACTTCTCTCTCGAGCATTGTCCCACCTGATTGGTTACCCATGCACAGCCACTGCACGGGTAACAGCCTGTCAGCACCCAGTAAAAGCCGTGCAATGCATGCACAATGCTGTCAGTCTCTCACATACGTTTTACCAAATGGCGACAGTCCAGGGAGCGAATATGTTTCAAAGGTAAGTTAAGGCAGCAGACTCTACATAAATTGTAATAAATCCTAGTCCTCTACAACGCACAACTACTTGTAACTAGGGGTTGGCGATATGGGCCAAAAAAAAATAAAATAAAAATTTTCTTTGGCCAACAAAAACTATACATGCGTTTCATTGAAGTCCATAGTGACCATTCACCCACTTGTAAGCTGCAAAACTCCTGAGGTGGTTGCTCGGAGTCGGCCCGCTAGTTTGAGAGCAAGAGTTTGTTTTGCTTGTCGCTGAGTCACATGACTGACTCATGTCTGTCGATTCGGCAAATGAGGACTTTCACGCGCTTCCTCCTTTCGCTCTTCCTCTGATGCCGTCCATGCACCCGTTTGGTTGTTTTCTTTTCGACACAGTATGAATATATATGTATACACACATATATAATGTAAAATTGCCCCTCGTTAGAGCAAATTTCACGATTATATCGAAGGGGATATATATCGCCTACCTCTACTTGTAACATTACTTTAGGCCTATTAAGGTTATATGCAGTATATATAAACACACGCGGCAGCTCTTCCCGCTCGCAGTCCCTGCAGTCGTTCGTCTTCGTGTTAATTGCATTATTTGCTTGCACTTAATGTACTTTCAATCATGTAAAGCACATGGAGTTACCTTTTGTATTAAGTATACTGTATAAATATAGCTGCCAGTGCCTTGCCTTAATGTGAAGAGGTTAGCTCGCAGGCTAATACCCAGCTAGCTGCTAATTTGCCACGTCAACCATATTAGTGGTTTCGGGGAGACGTTTAACCACTTAAAACATCCATCGATCCATTTTCTGTACCGCTTAACCTCACTAGGGTCGCGGGCATGCTCGAGCCTATCCCAGCTAACTACGGGCAAGAGGCAGGGTACACCCTGAACATAAGTTGCTAATAATATCGATAGGGAAATAGTGATAAACGTAAGAAGTGTTTGTGTGTGTGAGAATGAAAGAGAGAGAGTAAAATTCAGTTGCACGCATGGCTGAGGAATTGTGTGTGCGCACAACAGCAAAGCATTTATTTCTAAAACTTTGGGGAAATAATGGCTGTTTAACTATTTCTGCTGCTACAGGAGGAGCAGGCAGCTGCACATGAACACACAAGAATGACAGAAACACCCGCAATAGGCAACAGAGCAAACACACATCCTTCCACAGCCGTGTTGATGATACATTCAGCTCTCTGCTGGCAAATCACACTGGTGACTTCATGGGCAGTAGCTGTGTTGAGGATGAGCTACATCTATACCTCAAGGAGCCAGTGATGGACAGGTGTAAAGCAGACCCACTCCAGTGGTGGACGTGACCACTCTCCTCTGTTTTATTTACTTTATATAACTTTTAGATAACTATTTATTTAAATTTGCAGTTAACTTTATGAGATGCTGCTGGCCCTGGGAACTCCCTGCACTTTTTGTTGTTGAACTTTGAACAAAATTATTATTATTAGTATTATGTGATATGTAAAACATTAACATTTCACTTGTATTGAAATTTAGGAAGACTTTGTTCAGGGATCTCGTTTGATGTGCGTCCTGCGTCCATAGACGAATCAGAATCATCTTTATTTGCCAAGGAATTTGTCTCCGGTAGTTGGAGCCGCTCTAGTACGACAACAGCGAACACTTTGGAGACAGAAAGACATTGAGAAAAATAGTCACTGAGCAATAAAGGGTTGGTAGTTATCTGGTAATGCCGGCACAATTATTATTATTTTTTGACAATTGTGCAAAAAGATGCAGAGTCCTCTAGCACTTAGAGCAGTTTGAATGACTAATATAGCAATAGTCCGGTGCAATGACCATTGTGCAAATGGCGGGGAGACTTCAAGGAGTGTATGCAGTTTGAAGTGACTAGTAGTGCGATAATCTGGGACTATGTCGATTGTGCAAATGTTGCAGATACTCCTCAGTCAGTGTGCAAGTGGGGCAGATGCTACTCTGGCATGAGTGGCCAGTATTGGTCAACAACAGATATGCAAATAGTCCAGTGTGGCGAGACTACTACAGTGAGTGCACGGGTATGTATAATTGGCCCGACACAAATGTGACAACAGCAACTGCAAATGTGCCTCAGCAGCTCCTGTGGCAGGCCGTGCTTCCTCAGAAGCCGCAGGAAGTACATCCTCTGCTGGGCCTTTTTGAGGACTGAGTTGATGTTGATTGCCCACTTCAGGTCCTGAGAGACTGTAATTCCCAGGAACTTGAAGGTCTCGACGGTTGACAGAAGGCAGCTGGACAGCGTGAGGGGCAGCTGTGGCAAAGGATGCCTCCTGAAGTCCACGATCATCTCCACAGTGTTGAGCGTGTTCAGCTCCAGGTTGTGTCGGCCGCACCACAGCTCCAGCCGCTCCACTTCCTGTCGATATGCAGACTCGTCACCGTCTTTGATGAGGCTGATGACAGTGGTGTCATCAAACTTCAGGAGTTTGACAGCCGGGTGCGTTGAGGTGCTGCAGTCGTTCGTGTAGAGATATGTTTGTGTGTTGGTGAAGAGCTTCCACACACAGCGAATCAAAGGAGGAATACACTAAAAGTATGAGTCCTGTCTTGATGCTAGCCAAGCAGAGGTAGAGTAGGGCAGGATTATCGTTCAATGAAATACAATACATGGGAGTTTTTTCTGTACTCGATACATTTTCATTTTTGTGGTGACACCCGCTGCGCCGCTCCCGACGCAGCAAGCCGCTGGCAGAACGGCGTTTGCTCCATAGATGCACACAACTGGGAAACTTTAGGGAGAGTTAACAATTTATTACGTTCACAAGCCTGCGAGCTAACGAGCTAGCAAGCTAAGGAGGTAAACAGCTCACTCGACTGGGGCAACATTGTTTAAAATGTAAGTGCTCTGAGTTGTGTGTCTATGTTCCCCGCATAACACACGCGCACACTCACGCACATATGAATTGTTTACCATAACCACAGCGGTAAACGTTATCAATATTCAGGCAGTAGTTGACTTCAGCGAACTCATTTTAAGCGTCGTTTGATTGACAGGTGACGGTCTCACAGTCCAGCAGCTCGAGGGTGGGCCTTATTTTACATTTTGTTAATCAGTTATTTAACCAGGTAAAAGCTGAGCTATAAAATCTCTTTTTAAAAAGCCAAGAGGCAGCAGAAAATATACAGGCGGCAGAAATTACAAAGTATGACAACATTCATACAATAAATGAAAATAATAAAAAAATACAGTGATATTAAAATGCATCTGATTTAAAAACAGTGATAAAGCCCAAATCATTTGAGAACACTGTTTTTTGTAAATGATTTTTTAATTCATTCAAATTTGGCAGGCTTTAAGACTTTTTTTAATCTCTTTAGTCAGTTAATGACTATACCGCTGTGTGAAATGTTGTTTATTTGCAATTTCTTTTAACAGAGCCTGGGTCTATTTTATTTATTATTATATAAAATATTTACTGTTCTAAATTACAATGTTAATGTTCAATATTCTTTAGAATTAAAAGTTTATTGTTCTTTAAAAGGATGTAGTTGACTGATAATATGCTATAATATTATATCAGTGGCATAAAAAAATAATAGTATCGTTTATCATGATAGTTTTTAGGAAAATATATCGTCCAAAAAATTTGCCTGCAGGACGAAACGCATAATATATTGGGAGAGAGAGAGAGCAATTGTAAACGCAACTGTAGTAAAAATCTGCACTATAGCGGGACTGCGTAGCACGAACCGTGATATAGCGAAGGGTTACTGTATTTGTATTCTGCGATGATGACTTCCAGGGACTCATTGTTTCCAGACATGTGCATCCTGGGACTCACACAATCTCAAGGGTAAAATGATCTATGTTTATTTACTATAGAAAACTTTAAGGAGCTATTTTTTTTCCATTTGACTTTGTAAGACATGATGTTGAGCCTGGGAGCTCCCTGCATTTTTTGGTTAGAATTTTAAAGCAAAGGTGCATTATTTTCTAAGATAAAAAGACTAACATGTTGCAAATCTGGAAAGCTGATTAATAAACATGATTAAAGACATTTGAATGAAGTCAAGTGTTGGAGTTTTTATTATTCAAATTTTGACGTCAATATTTTTCTTTTTAGGCAAAACTAATATCTGCTCCAATTATCGGTTATCGGCCTCCTTGACTACTAATAATTGGGATCGGCCCTAAAAAAAACATTGTTCAATCACTAATATTTACGTGCAGTATATATATGTGTGTGTGTGTGTGTGTGTGTGTCCTGTCAGGCTGATGGGGAGCATGTCGCTGTCCAACCACTATCGCTCAGAGGTTCTGCTAGATGTGGAGACAGCGGCGGGGGGCTTCCAGCACAGGAAGGGGATGAGATGCTGCCTCCCGCTCACCTTCTGCTTCCACACAGGCCTCAGCCAGTATATGGCCCTGGAGCACACAGAAGGGCGCCGCATGTTCGAGAGCTTCTACCCCTGCCCCGTTTGTACACTTTATGCCAAAATCAAGCCCCAGGGAGTGTTACCTCACTGCTGCTTGTGTGATTGTCACCTTCCTCTCTTCCAGGATCAGACAGCCCAGGATCCTGCAGCCGTCGACATGTTCATCACAGGTGGCTTTTGTGTTATGCATACGGTTGTGTTGACATGCTATTTTGGAAAATGGAAACAAATGTGTATGTCTTCAGGTTCGTCCTTTTTGGAGTGGTTCACCACCTACGTCAACAACGTGGTTACGGGAGAGTACCCCATCATCCGAGACCAGATCTTCAGGTACATGATCTCATGCTAAAAAAAATACCAGTAATTGAAGCCCAACCAAAAACATTTATACTTACTGATACCACCAAACTAATTTTAGTTCAGGGACCACATTCACTCCAATTTGATCTCAAGTGGGCCGGGCAGACCAGTGTATTCATCGCTTAACGACTATTCAAAAATGTTCTTATTATTTTGGTGCAAGTAATTACAAGTACATTTTAGAAAATATTCATATGTTCAATGAATATAGCTTCATGTCATTCTTGTTTCAAATATGTCGTCGACACAGGTTGATGCTTTGGTAATGCGCGCTCTAGTATTGACCATGTTTATATCCTTTTCCTTTGGAGACCTGACGCGACTGACTTAGACTAGGGAAGACTTGCTAAACATTAGGGAGTCTACTCTGAACCTTCTTTCGCCAACTTTCACAAATCCACAAAGTTTTTTCTCAAGTTAAAGAGTGGAGGAGGGGGAGAAGACGACACCACAGAGAAAAGCGTGTCGGAGTGCAGGTTAAGCTTCGACAGCGAGGATTTTGAACGCCACTTCCACTGAAGTGTTGGAATTCTTTTTTTTATTGCTGCTTTTAATTTATTGTATAGAAGGAAGTTTCCGCCTGTCATTTGAAATTCAAATTGTGTTCAAATATCT